>NC_137901.1:45834872-47034872 GCF_963455335.1 Martes martes | reverse complement strand
ACTTTGACAAAGATTTATTAAAAATTGTTTTCTTTGCATACTATTTCAAGATCTATGCAAATGTCCACAATATGCTTTAATTAAAGAATCTGTGTAAGGGGTGCTTTCAACATGAAATTAATTTTATAATAAATGGCTTCAGGAGTCAATCTCTTCAGACAGCAAGTGGAGAACTCCAGTGAACCCACCCAGTTCTTGGCCAAGGCCTTACACGTTTTGTTTCCATGAGTTGCCTATGGCTTTTTGTCAAACTCCAAATGACCTGATGTAGTTGGACATTTTTCCCTGTTTTACAAATAAAAGAACTTACAAAAAGAGTTACTTTTAGAAGCTTAGAATGGAAACTTTTATGAGACTTAATGAAATGGTTATTGAATTAACATCATGCTCTTAGCGACCCTAAAAAGGAAACTGTGAGGGCTTCTTTTAAGAATCTTTAAAAAAAAATCTAGTGAGCTCTTCTCTCTGGGGTGATGATAAAATATGTGTATATATATGTATGTACATATATATATATATATGTGTGTATGTGTGTGTGTGTGTATAATGGGGCAAAAAATTTCCCCAGAATGTTCTGTCATTATCTGAAAATGTTAGGTTTGTCTGTGGATGACATCAGCAACCACTGGAATGTACACTCCCAGGCAGGTGGGTCACCTCACCACCCGAACCCTGGAGACTTTTGGCCACAGGGCTGGGACAGGGCTTCTCCAGATTCTGTCCACCCTCTGGTTCAGCCCTCTGACTCCTTCCACCTTCCAAATTATGTCACTTGATCCCTGCTCCACAGGATACAAGGTAATAATGGCTAAGGGCCCAGGAGGAAACACTCTTAATGTCCCTAGTGGCTCTCTGACCCATATCAGAAGAGGCTGAGAACATCTAGACCAAGCAGAGGAGTGGTTTCAAAGCTAAAGAAAGAAAGGATTCCATAAGCCATAAGCCATAAGCCTGGTTTCATGACGTCTGTCTGAATGGCATTGGGCAGACAACTGTGCGGTATTCTGGAGATCACTTTGACTCTGGACATGACAGCACCAAGTTCTTCTTCTCCGGGGACATTAGAATTCTAAGACAGGGTTGTATTAGACTAGGACTGCCTTTTATTGTATTTAACTATTTCCAGGAATGTCCCATGATACGGTTTCACTAATCTAAAATATTTCCTCCATCTCTACTTTGGCTGTCATGTAGACAAGTGAACATGAACAGGCTGTAAGTACTGTGGTCCAAAAATGTGGTGCAATTGGAAAATATTTGACCCATCAAAGCCTATTTCAAATGACGGGCCCTTTCAACATTGCAGCTTCTCCTGCTGAGGGTTGAATCTTTCCCGGCATTTCTCGAGTGAGTTCTAATGGAGTTATATTAAAAATAATCCCAACAGAAGAGTAGTGGTGCTAATTAAAATACCACTTTCAAAACAGTGTTGTGATAAGTCTGATCGCCCTTCTGTGAGAGAAGTTCACTCATGATTAATTCAATCCAGTTATTATCATTAGTCTATTCTTAGTAATAATTTTAAAAAAATATGGATAAAACTAAATCCAAGTGAATCACCTAATATATTTTAACTCCCAGGATTGTGCTTGAACCAAAAGGAATGCATTTTAATTTCACACACACACAAGTGCTCAAAAGGAAAAAGAAAACAGCTGTTCTTTGAGTTTCTAACTATGGCTCTTTATAATACTATCTCATTTTAATCCTTACCAAAAAGACATTGCATAAATTATTTCAGATATTTCCCAGAGACGGTCATTTCTTTTAGTTTGCCTCCAAACTAGTTTCCAAATTGCATTTACAGACAGAAAAGTGGCTACAGAATATGAAGTCAGAAACATCCCTCCAAAAATACTTCTTCAATGGGTTTTACCATTAGAGTGTATTCTTTGGTTTCAAACCGTGAACTTTTAAATGTTCCTGACCTCCGTATTTCACCTGATGGGGTAGAAGGAAGGAGTGCAGCTGGTACAACAAGGAAGGAAGCATGAAAGGAGTAGACTGAGCTTCCAATGGCACATTCTGGTTAGTCATGACTGGAGTAGGGCCAGCCCCAACGCTGACAGGGTGTGGGATGTCTACAATCGTTGTGAAGCCGATAGGCAATTTTAGTCACCGACAGTACTAACTGTTGATAAATTGTTGATAAATTGATAAATTGTTGATAAATATTGATAAATCTCCACGAAGGTTGTATCTTGGAGATCAGACATTTTTTTTTAAATTTTATTTATGCATTTGAGAGAGAGAGTAAGAGAGAGCACGGGAGGGTAGAAGGTCCGAGGGAACAGCAGACTCCCTGCAGAGCTGGGAGCCCGATGCGGGACTGGACCCCTGGACTCCAGGGTCATGACCTGAGCTGAAGTTAGTCGCTTAACCGACTGAGCCACCCAGGTGCCCAAGATCAGACATTATTGACCCTGGGGCTTTTTCTCCCAATGACTAGACCAAGTATTGCATAAAGCTGGGTGGAAAAAGTGAGCAAGGCCTTTAGCCCTGAGATGAGCCACAGTCAGTAGGTTCTTTTTCTTGTATTGATTGTGGACTGCATCTCTCTAGAAGGCATTGTGCCTGAAAATTCACTGTCAGTGACCTAGTTATAAACAGGAGAAACAGAAGAGCCATAGGGAGGCATGAGGTCAGGGAGACCAGAGGAGTCAGGCTAAGAACACTCTTTCCTCTCACAGTGTCCTCTGCCGGAGTGTCGTGACTGATGGCAGGAGTCGCCTCGCCGTCTACGAGCTGTTGACAGATGTGGGTATTCGGCTTAAAGCACGCAGGGCCCGATTCCTTCTGGTATGCGTCTGTTTTGCCCTTTGAATTTTAGAAGCATTTTGGTGATATCTCTATATTTTAAAACTTAGAGAAATTTTGGCGGGGTTTGCATTCCACCTATAAAGTGAATCTGTGAAGAGTTGCTAGTTTTATGATGTGTTTTATCCGCATCTAGCACTCTGTCTTGCCTCTTCATTTGAGCCTTTTTTATATAGCACAGGTAAAGTTTGCTCATCAAGTTTGAACACAGCTCACAAAACTCTATTTCATGAATGTTTATTCATTGTTACTATTATGAATGAAATCTCTTTTGTCATTATAGTTCCTAGGTTTTTTTTTTAAAGATTTTATTTATTTATTTGACAGACATAGATCACAAGCAGGCAGAGGGGCAGGCAGAGAGGGGGAGAGGCTCACTGCCAAGCAGAGAGCCTAATGCAGGGCTCAATCCAGGACCCTGAGATCACAACCTGAGCCGAAAGCAGAGGCTTAACCCACTGAGCCACTCAGGTGCCCCTCCTAGTTTGTTTTTATGCTGGTGTGTAGAAATGCCATTAGTTATTGTTTATTTTCTTGCCCATTTTACTATTTAATCATGTCTATTAGTTTCTTGGCAAATTCCTTCAGAATTTTCAACGTTGCAACCACCTGGTATTTCCTTTCCAGATTATTGTTACTCTATCTCAAAAAACTTATTATTCAGTTAATTAGATAAATACAATTAGGAGTTAAAAATACTGAGTTTGGCAGGTTAGATACCTTTATGCCTCCCTTTTAATAGCACAACTTAAATATTGAGAATTATGGTAAACACAGGCAGTGGGATTGGGCTAGGAAAGGATGACCGTATTTCTAATAAATGCCTCAGAGAACAGAAGATTATCTAAGTATGAAGCAACTTCCTGTCACTGCTGATATAAGCACGTATCACACTCTGGGCAATGCTAGTCCAGCATGTTCTAGTGTGTTTTAAATATTCATGCTGGACAATATTAAAAATTTTGAGTCTTCTCTTCAGAATTATCTGAAATTGAGTTTTTAGAAGTTATTACATAAATTATATAATAGCTTAAGGCTTTCTTTTTAAAATTGTGACTATCTTTTTTTTTTTTTTTTGCCATTTTTTTTTTTTTTAATATTTATTTATTTGACAGACAGAGATCACAAGTAGGCAGAGAGGCAGGCAGAGAGAGAGGAGGAAGCAGGCTCCCCGCCGAGCAGAGAGCCTGATGTGGGGCTCGATCCCAGGACCCTGGGACCATGACCTGAGCCGAAGGCAGAGGCTTTAACCCACTGAGCCACCCAGGCGCCCCAAAATTGTGACTATCTTTTTAAACATAACAATCTGAGAAAATCTAACCTCTTCATCTTTGGGAATTATAGCAGGGCTGAGTCTTCATCTTTTAAGCATAAGTTTGCCCTTATTGAAATAGTCTGATGTCATTCGGACATCTAACTAGAATATAAGCTCCATGAGAGCAGGGGTATTAGCCATCCTGGTCTACTAGGATCCCTTAGTCTCAGTGCCTGGCCTCTAGTAGGTGTTCAATAAAAAGTTTGGTTGTTACTGAATAGGTTTGTGATCAAGCTGATAATACAGTTTGGATTAAAATAAAATGTATTGATAAGTTAATAACTGAGTCTCTTTTGTGACTCAAAAACTAATTCTGGAGACACTTCCTTTAACGAAGTCCAAATGTGCCCGAGAATCAGGTCATCCTCTATTCAGAAAGATTGTTTATAGCAGGAGTTACAGACAACAGGCTCTGAACAGCAGGCTCCCTAGCTGCCTGCCACATCCCGCCTCTCCCTGCCAAGGGGTTTGAAGAGCCAGCATCAGCCCAGGGCAGGAGAGGAAAACAGGCACCTGAAGTCACAGACAAAGAGTTGTTTTTGAATGTCATAATTTCATTTATTCATGTGACTATCCCAAGAACATTCGGGCAGCGATCCTGTGTAATGCTAAAAAGGGTTGTTGCACATAAGGATGCCATAGGGAGTGCCATTCTGCAGTTTTTTTCTACTTTAAAATAACAAATTGTAATTTCTTTACTTAATGGCTTTTTTAAGAATATGTTTGACCATTACCATTGACTTTGCTGATAACCGTGATGTTACCTTTCTGCACTGTATTTGCTCAACAGCATCAAATTTGTATCATACCCGTTGAAGAATTCTCAACTGAATATTTGAGACCTCAAGTCAAATGCATTGCCAGTTACGGGGGTTATGTTAATCAAAGGTAATGGGTTTCCTTTCCTTTCTCCCTTGTTTGTGCTCTGAGTGGTACTACAATGCTTATAAGGCTGTGACTTTATGCTTAACTTCAGAAGGGATCATAGGCCAAGGTACTAAAGTCTGATGATGGGTTAAAATAAAAAATGTGCTAAATCACTGCCCCCAGCCGTCTTTCCAGGATTCCATTAATGTCAGGAAGCTGACGCTGTAGCCACTGGGTGGAATGGGTAAGCTTTGTCCTCAAGAGAAGTTCCTGCGGGCTGTTCTGGGCCCCCGCAAAGACTCGCTTTGTTCCAATCCTTTAATCTCAGTGTCTGAGACTCCTCACTTAGAAAACCATGAAAATAATGACCCATCTCACCGCTGTGTTATGAGGATTAGCTGACAAGTGATTATTGGGGTTTCAGGAGGGTTGTTTTGTTGTAGATTCAAAAATAATTTGTAGGCACAGTCGTAAAATCTTAGGCATATGGTTAAAGCTATAGAAGCCCCCAAGACAGTGACATCTGGCCTAAAAGAAATCTGTGCCTAAGAGAAATGATGTGCATTTACCTTCTTTGTTTTTGTATGATTTTATGGCGACATTTATGTTTAGAAATGAATAATAATGTTTTCATGGCATTGACCACATTTAACATGAATTGTAGTTCTAGAAGGGAATGTTTCTATAAGTTTCTGTCTGGTTTCTATCAAAATTAAGATTTTCTTTCTGCTTTGGCTCATTGCATTGAGTGGGTTTGCTGGAATACACTCGGCATTTGACTACACTGAGTGTCTTTGTATAAAGATCCCTCCACAGTCCTGTGGTTCTCCCGAGAACTAGGTCCTGTCGATGTCACACAGTCTTGTGATCACAGTTGCTATTTTCACCAATGGACAGTTCTTCCATTTTTGGTTGTTTTTTAATATTCTTTTTTTTTTTTTTTCAGTGCCTCTTGTGTTTCTCTGGTCCCTGAAACTCCTCCGACAGCCTTGATTTTGGATGTCCCAAGGGGTGAGTCTTCTCCCTTCCTGCCCCAGGATCCTCTGCCTCCTGCTGATATTACTGGAGTCATCTTGAAGGCGCCACAGGTGGGGCTCCCCTCAAGTGTGTTGTTTCTAAATTGTGGTTCTCAAAGCGTGGCCCGTACCAGAAGCATCCACATCACCTGGGAACTTGTTAGACATATATGTTTTCAAGCCCATCCCAGAACTACTGAATCAAAAACTCTGGAGGTGGGGCCCAGGAATCTGTGTTTTAATAAACCTCCCAAGGGATTTGGATGCCCCTGAAGTTTGGGGACCTCTGCTCTCAACTGTGGAGAATCCCAGATGTGAGGCATCTGGCTCTTCCTGTCTATGACCGCCCCATCCCGATGTTCTCTTTTCTTTCTGTATCTCTATCTACACAGTCATTTGGCAGCTTTTCGTGGCCCGTTTTGTGATGGGTCATACTTTCATGGGCTACTGCTGTGTAACATTGTTGAGATGATCGCTTGTCTTCCCAAGGTGGCATGTAAGCCCTTGCAAAAGCTGCGCTGGCTAATAGATGTTTTGCGTCCCCAACTCTACCAGCAAAATGCTTTGGAGGCAGGAAATTCTTAATAAACATTTATTAATTAATCATCAATAGCATAAAGATGAAGTATAGTAAGGGACTGACTGAGTTTTTTTCACTGTAACCTATGAAATTGCAGGACTTAGCATCTGCCCTGATGATATGGTGTCCTTTCAGTCCTAGAGGATGGCTCGTGTCCGTCCCCATTGCATCCAGTTAGAAAATTAACAGGATCTGAGAGAGAAAATTTAATAAGAGCCTATATGGGGAAGTCCACCCAGATTCATAGGGGGAGATGAACTGAAATCATGACAAGGGAGTTCTAGTTCTGGCTAGTTCTTTGCTCTTAAATTAGAGCCTGGCCTTTCTCGTATTACTTGCCTTCTTCAAGCCACAGTTCTCGTCAGAAAGATGAGGATAATCTTTTATTGCTTTTATTGCTGCTGCTTTTTTTTTTTTTTTGAGCGTTTGAAAAGACATATTTCACAGTGAAGTTTTCTGGAGAGAGCAGGGCTCACACTCAAGCCTGAGCAAAAGTGGGGGGCACAACTCTGCTTTTCACTGTGGTTGGTCAGGGGTGAGGGGAGGAGGAGGAGGGCAAGATGAGGACTCCCTTCCCATGGGCTAGAATTAGTGTGGCTTGAACTTCCTCCCTGTGCCAAGAGATGGGCTCCCAGGCCTTCTTACTGGCTTGCGCAGGTGTGGGGCAGAAGATTAAAGACGAGCGATGGGGCTTGACACCTGTCAGTCAAACGTCCAAAATGGAGTCTGACTCTTTCTCTCTTGGTTATTCCAAGTGTTATATAAGTGCTGGGAACACTCTGGAACAGCTTTTTGGCAAACATTATGCATTTCTGTTGGGTATGTACCTAAGAGTGCAATTGCTCAGTGATATGTCTGACTTTGGTAGAAGCCGCCAGACAGTTTACCGAAATGATGGTACCAAATTACACTCCCTCCAGCATCATTTATGGCTGACCACACCGTTGGTTCATCCATTCTGAGCTGTGGGTCATTTGGTTTGTTTCCAGTATTTCTGATTACAAAAGAGTGCCGCTGTAAACATTCAAGGGAAAGTTCTATGTGACCATAGGTGTTCATTTCACTTGGGGAAATACCTAGAGGGTTTTGTTTTCAAACTCGAAATGTTCATAGCTCTGCAACTTGAGTTTTCCTTATCCTCTTTTTTTCTACCCAGAACCAAGTGACCCTGCGAGGACTTGTACCACGCCTAGGCCAATATGTCATTGTCATCCATTTTTATCAACCAGCACACCCAGCATTTCCCACACAAGTCTTTGTGGACGGAGGGCGGCCGTGGCCTGGTGAGTGTCAGGGAGCAGGGGCCATGGCTGTGTGCTGGGGCTGGGCCTCACAGGACCGTGACAGGAGCTCCTGTCTCGCTCTGCCTGCAGGTGTCTTCCGTGCCTCTTTTTGCCCCCATGTGCTTGGCTGCCGGGACCAAGTCATTGCTGAAGATCAAGTTGAGTTGGACATCTCCAAGCCAGAGGTGGCTGTGACCGTGAAGGTTCCAGAAGGAAAGTCCCTAGTACTGGTACGGTCCGCTTCTCCCTCAGCTTGCTCTTCATGTGCTTGCCTTGGTCAGCCGTTCTGGGTCCCTGTTGGGCTCATGACAATACTTCTTCCAAGGAATTGAAGTCTTACAGAAAAATGTTTAAATTGTATAGCTACCTTTTGCAAAAAAAAAAAAAAAAAAAAATGCAGGTGACAATTAAGGTCAAGGGAAATTGGAAGAATGGGTCAGGGAGTAGGAAGGAAAAACTCCCCGGCAGGAAGCTCTGGTGGACAAGGGTCTCACTCTGCTTCAGCCCTTCCTCGCTCCTCACCTGACTGGTCTCTTTCTAAAGCATTTACTCTTCCTTTGCTCTTGAAACTTTCCTTTTTGGGCTTCCGTAGCTGCTTTCTCTCATTCTGTTCCCCCTTTCTCTGGTGCTTCTTCACTGATTTCTTTTTCCTTTTGTCCACATATGGTGGCGTTCCCTCGGGTGTCACCCTGAGCCCCCTTGTTCTGTCATTTGTCTTTGGATGACATCCTCTGTACCCGCTGGTTCTGTTCTCTCTTGTGATGGAAATGACACCACATTTCTGAATTCATCTCTGATATTTTCTGAGCCCTGGAACCACTATGAGACCGTCTAATGCATATCTGCCCAGCTGGGGCCCTCATGAGACCCTCAAACATAAGTCCGTTACCTGCACAAGGTATCCCCTACCCTGTTTGTTACCTTGATTGATGGAATCATGGTCACTCGATGCCAGTAAAGCCTGTCAGGGAATCAGGTAGCATTGTCCAAGCCCTGCTGTGTGACCCTCTGGTCTCTTGCTCATGCTTCATTCTCTCTCCGAGGAGGCCATCTTCCTAGGGACAGGGACCTGACTTTATGCATTTTGTATCCCTTGTGCCTGGGATACTACCTGGCACACAGTGCTTGGCAAATGCTTCCTGATTGAATAACATGAGAGCAGTGAGCTCTCTGTAAGCTGTACGTTGGTGACTCATTGACAAAGACATTTGAAATTTCCTATAGCATTTGTTACTGGAAGAGTCTGATTGAAACAGGCACAGAGAGCTGAGCAGTACTTTTAAAGACTAGGAATGCAGTTATTCATAACAGAGTATCTGACATGATATAAGCTTCAGGGCAAGCCATGATGTGAGTTTCCCCCATTGGTCCTGCCATTTTAGTTTGTTCACCTTTAAAAATACAAAATGTGACCTGTGGTGATCCAGGGTCATCCCAGGCGTAGATCACATGGGGCCCTGGCCCTCCTAACAGGCCCCTGATTACCCCTTAGATGTCCTGTCCCCACTGAGCGCTTGAGGCTGCAGCTTCTCTGAGCAGGTGCTCCAAGGGGTCTGCCCCAGCACACACCATTTCTAACAGAGGAATGTGGCTTGAACCTTTAACACTGGCTTAGGGCAGTTCTTGGGGTTCTTTTCTCATAAGTCCTGTTTCGTGTGGTCTTGGGCTTCACAACAGAGAACACTGCTCATAGTGAAGAGAAAGTACAATGAATAGCCATAGGTGTGCCCTGCTGTTGGAAATCCAAAGCCATGCTGACAGGTTTCCTTTAGGTCCGTGTTCTAGTGGTGCCTGCCGAGGATTACGACTACCAAATACTTCACAAAAAATCAGTGGACAAGTCATTTGAGTTTATCAACAATTGTGGAGGAAACAGTTTTTATATTGAGTAAGTATCACTTTGTGGAGCTTCCTCAGGCTCTCCCACATTCACGCTCAGAGCGAGACCCAAGGTGGGGCTGGTCCCCAGGTCTGTCTTCTTCCTCCTGGGGCCCACCCACGGGGGTCGCAATGCATCCTGGGTCTGGGGAGGGAGATGCTTTTCCTCTGCATACACCATCCTACCCCAGACCTTGTGCTGCCCATTTGGGCAAGATTACTGTTCTCAGCTTCGATCCCGCCAGATATTCACCCTCTGCGCTGGGATTCATGGGTTGCCTAGGTGTTTCTTGGCCTCTTTGCTGCATCCTGTTGTCCAACTCAGATTCCTAAAAGGTCTCATGTGGGGTGCCCTCCACCAGGAAGCACGTCAGCCTGGATTCTCCCTCTCCTTTGCCATCTGATTGAGTAGGGAGTATCACAGAGAGGCGGACCTCCCTGTCCCCTCTCCCTGGATCCTTGAATGCCAAGAGCTAAGGACAGTCCTGAGTATGGGCTCCTGCTCTTCTCTTCTGGAGACCCACCCTGCCCTCTTTCAGGTTTCCCGAGGGACCCAGGAGCTCCAGGGGACACCGGGGGGCAGAAGTCTCCTGCATAGAAAATATTAAGAGTAAAGGATCTGAAGTCCAACAGCTATGAGTTTGAATGTCTGGTTGGCCACTCGGTAGCTCTGAAGCCTTGGACATGTCACTTAACTTCTAGAAGACTTATCTATGAGATGAGGCTTAGGCCTAACTGGTTGGGTGGTTGTGAGGTTAAGTGAGATGTAGGCAAAACTTCTAGCACAACAACATTCAATAAAAGTAGACATTTTGCCACTGCCTCCTCCCATCGTTATTATTATTGGTGCATATACCTCTAGGTATAATTTTTTTGTAACCACTTTATAGAGATATAATTTGCATACCATAGAATTCATCCTATAGGTGAATTTTCACCCTTTTATTTCAGCCACCAAAAGTTCCCACCCACCAGTCCTGGGATGTGTTGTGGAGTGGATGGGTAGAAGGAAGGCTGGCTGTCACTGGCTGTGAATCCAGGGGTAGGGTAGTCTCTCATTTTCTCCCAGACTTCACAGCCAGAGTCCCTCCCCCAAAACACCAGTTGGCAGAGCAAGTGGGAGGAGAAGGTTGGGATTTATCGCCTCCCGGGATAATGCCATGAGCTGTTTTTGTCTTCACAGCCCCCAGACATCCTCTGGATTCTGTAAGAACTCCACCAGGTCCCTGGTGGCCCTCTACCACAAGGGAGCACTGCCTTGTGAGTGCCACCCCATCGGGGCCATTGGCCATCACTGCAGCCCAGAGGGTGGGCAGTGCCCATGCCGGCCCAGTGTCATTGGGCGGCAGTGTACCCGCTGTCGAACGGGCTACTATGGATTCCCACATTGCAAACGTAAGTGCACGTCAGGGGCATCCAAAGTTGTCTCTAGTCCCAGGTGGCTGCCGCTCATCTAGGGCAGGCCTTCTTGAATTTCACTCTGCTGGACATGCACCTGGGGATCTCGTGAAAATGCAGATTCTGATTCAGGAGTCCTCGGTGGGGGCCTCAGAGTCTGCATTTCTCTTAAGCCCTCAGATTGTGCCCATGCCAGGGGTCCATGGAGTACAGTCTGAGTAGGTAGGTTCTAGAAGATAAACATTTGTGTTTCCCATGCTATGTGACTCAAGTGCTTGGCAAAACAGGTGAGTTTAAAGAGCCGTAAGCATCTTAAGAACTATTAGCCCCATCCCTCTTCCTCGGGGAAGCTCCTTCAATTTTTGCAGCCTAACCAAAACTCATTAAAATAAGAGGAGAGCCAAGGTCACAGACACCTAGTGCTTTCTGAATGGGAAGCCTGGGGGCTTTTATCGAAGACCCGTCCTGTGGCCTGAGACACAGGGTCAGTACATGCCAAGGGGTGGCAGCGCGGCGTACGCGCGTGGTGCAGAGTCTTCACCTGGAGACCAGCCCTTGCCTAACGAGGGTCCTGCTGCTGCTTTATGCCCTGACCTAGAGCTCTGTCACACTAAGGTGACATGGAGCCCCTTTAGGGAGCCCGTATGGAGAGACAGATGAGAGGTGTCTCATTAGAATGGCGTGGAACTATGGCTGGGTGAGTTCCTTCGCGCTCTTCTCTTGGTGCCAGTGGGTCCAGCTGTGCCTCCGTCAGCGTTCCCACACTATGGGTGCCGTGAGCATTTGGTATAGCTGGTCTGGGCCCCAAGAAAGATACCTTTCAAATCAGCCGCACTCAGTAATGCCATCATGAAGAAAAAGCAAGACGTTTCTCCCAGGCCCTTTGGAAGCTTCTGGAAATGCTGGCAGTGGGTGAAGTCTGCTAGAGGCCAGGTGGCATCTCTCCCTTACACCGTGTCTCTTTATTCTCTGGCCAGCTTGCAACTGTGGCCCACGCCTCTGTGAAGAGATGACAGGGAAGTGCCTCTGCCCTCCCCGCACCGTCAGGCCCCAGTGTGAGGCGTGTGACATGCATTCCTTCAGCTTCCACCCCCTGGCTGGCTGTGAAGGTTGCAACTGTTCCAGGAGAGGCACGGTTGGGGTCACCACCCCAGAGTGCGACAGGGACCACGGGCAGTGCAGGTGAGCCCGGGGAATTAACCTGTTAGGTCCTATTATGGGAAGGGAAGGTGTCCTCTGCACATACCAGTCACCATTCCTTCCCGTGTCTCACAGGTCCAAAGATGGCACCGTGCTCACCTCAGGGTGGAGCTCCCCACCCTGGATGGCTGTGGTGTGTGGGGTAACTGGGCCCCTCAGGCTCAGGGTAGCCTGGCAGAGCCCGGGCACGTGGACGCCAGGCACCTGAGGCCATAAACTGCCTTCCCAGGCACTGCAGCATTGTTCTCGGGGTGTCCCATATGTATGCATAAGTAAGTTTTCCTTTCTTCTACTGCGTCACTGTGTGGCGAGCACCTATCCATTGGTGTTTAGGTTTGGGCTCCAAGTCTTCATTCAGCGGTAAGCTGGCGTTTTTGTTGAGGGCAGTGTGTGACAAAGTCCAAGGGCCTCAGGCCTGCCACCCTCAGACAGGCAAGCTCAAAGGGGTGCTGGGGCCTTGGTGGGGGTTGGGGTTGGGGGGCAGGTGAGGGAGGAAGGTATACGCTGGAGAGCCTGACCGGAGAGTGAGGCTGCCCTTGGGACTGACTGAGAGGCTCTGTGCACGAATGGTAAGGGCCACAAACGCTGCGTTGCTAAGAGCTTTGGCTCTGTGGGTTAAGCTCTGTGTCGGGAGCTAGAGGCCAGTGTCACGTGATTGCAGGTACTGCGCCTGATCTCAGCAGGACTGGGGAATGGCCCCAGGGGATGCCAGATGAATCCATTCTTCTAGAAGTGGCTGGAAAGAGTCGGGAGGGGGTTATGGGGGCAGAACACTGAGCCAGAGCTTTCACATCCCGGGCGGTATGGCAGTGGGCAAGAGTGCGTGTAGGGCTCACCGCTCACCCTATGCTCCCCCACCTATGGGGAGTAGATGTTTTGGGGTCTGTGTGGGTGATCTGGGTGTGACAGCCATTGGTGGGTGGGTGGGGAGGCCTTTGCTGCTGATGACAGGCATCCGTGACCCCAGCTCAAGGGCGGCTGTCTTTATTTCCTGTGGCTGCTGTAACAAATTACCACAAACAGGGTGACTTAAAGCAATAGAAATTTATTTTCTCATAGTCCTAAAGGCCGAAAGCCTGAAATCAAGGTGTTGACAGTGCCGTGCCCTTTCTCAAGTCTCTGGGAGAGAATCTGTTCCTAGCTTTTCTCTTACCTTCTCATGTTGCCAACAATCCTTGGAGTTGCTTGGCTTGTGGACGTGTCACTCCAATCTCTGCTCCGCTGTGACAGGGATGTGCCTGGCGTGTCTCGGTCCTTACATGGCGCCCTTCTCTCTGTGTGCACCTCTTCTCATAAGGACACGAGTTGGACTGGATCAGGACCCACCTTAGGCCAGCATGACCTCATCATCGCTTGATTATAACTGCAAACACCCTCTTTCCAAATCAGATCACCTTCTCAGGTACCGGAGATTAGAACTTGAACATATCTTTCTGGGGACCAAACTCAACTCTCTGTAATGGTGACAATCACTTTTCCTAAGGAAGGACCCTTCCCCACATCTTTAATTGCTGCCCGGGGGCCTCCCAGCCCCTTTGTACCACAGGAAAGGAAGCTGAGTGACAACGTGAGTCATGAAACATTCCGAATCTTTCAAACCACAGCTGTGAGCACGGCCTGAGTCAGCTCCGTGGCTCACCCCACTCAGACTGTGAGCGGACGCCGAAGGTGATTTGCACGAAGGATTTTGAGGTGATGTCCAGAGTTGTTTCATCACCACAAGTTAACATACACTAGGTTCTGTTCCATCCAGTGCTTAAGCTGTTCTCTGAATGGAAATCAGGCTCTTAGTTCATTACTGGAGATCCTACACTGGGTCTGGAAGGCACCCATGGGCCCATGGAAACATCTAGCTTATTCCCGAGGACAGTGGAACCTGGGCCCAGAGCACAGACGTGCAGGAGTGCGTAAGCTCAGAGCTGCACCAGGCCGAGAGATGCTCACTGGCTCTTGGCTGCAGAGCGGGGAGGAGCTCGGGAGGCGAAGAGACCCTGTCTGTGCCGATCTTGATGCAATCAACTTTACAGAAGGGAGAGAGAAAGACAAGATGTGTGTCATCCTGTGACTTCGTGGGTGACCTAGGTTTGCCTCCCCAGGGAAAATTGCCTCCATTCCCTCTCTTTGAACCCTTGGTCTGAAACAGTAGCTGGACAAATACCAGAATCTCGTAGATTTGGTTGATCACACCACCGCATTGCCTCAGTTCAGCGGGGCTGTTTGGTATTCCTCTCAACATCTCTTCTCCTGACCTCTTCATTTCACAGAGCTGGTTTTTTTCCTTCTGTTCTTTCAGTGGTGGGTATCACTTTCTGTCTGGAGGCTAATAGCCCCACTATGATTTCCATTTTGTTCTTTTCTGTCTGTACCAGAGCCCTCCTCCCTCAAATAAGGAATGTGCACTATTATTTGCTGTCACTCCCTTACCACTGACCTCTCCCTTTTCATGTTCCCAGAGGTGCCAGTCTCCCTTTCTGGAAAACCAGAACTCTCTTAGAGACAGCCCACTGGTAGCCAATCATAAACATTTGACACCAGAGCTCCAGCATATTTGTAAATAAAATGTGTGACTCTCAGTAGAAACATCCACAAGGATACGGAGGATGGAATATTTCTCTCCAGGAAGCCAAGACAGCAACACCAACAAGGTCCGCCATCTTGGGTTTGAAAAGGTGATCACGGGAGAGTTAGAACAACAGTTGAAAGACAGTCAGCCAAGCGGTCTGTTGCTGTTGAAACATGTCAGCAGTACCCCTGTCTAAAACACACACAAACAGGCGGCTCCTAGGTGGCTCAGTCAGTTGAGCATCTGCTTTTTTTTTTTTTTAGAGACTTTATTTTTTCATTTGACAGAGATCACAAGTAGGCAGAGAGAGGGGGGGAAGCAGGCTTTCTGCTGAGCAGAGAGCCCAATGCGGGGTTCGATCCCAGGACCCTGGGATCCTGACCTGAGCTGAAGGCAGAGGCTTAACCCACTGAGCCACCCAGGTGCCCCAAGCATCCGCCTTTGACTCAGGTCATGATCTCAGGTTCTGGGATCGAGCCCTACATCATACTCCCTGCTCACTGGGGAGTCCGCTTCTCCCTCTCTTTCTGCCCCTCCCTCCCCCGCTCGTGCACCCTCTCTCTCTCTCCCTCTCTCTCAAACAAATAAAATCTAAAAAAAAAAAAAAAAAGCCAAAAGAACAGGTTCCATTTGAACAGCAGAATAAGCCATGCCTCACCTGGAGGATGAAAAACCCTGGGAAGAGCAAGAGAGGAGGACCAGCAAGCAGGACCAGCAAGCGCGCATGGGAAAGTTATGCAGGCCGGGAGTCCTGGCAGAGGCTGGAGCGCAGGATTCCGTAGTGGCCCAATCGCATCTACATGAAGCAACTTAAAGCCCTAAATACGGAAAACATTACAGCACTCCCATATATAATTAAAATAAACACAAAGCCATAAAAAAAAGGGCAAGACAGACCAGCAGAGCGGTTTTTCCATGATGACTCCTTCGGTTTTTCTTTTACAAGCAGAACATACAAGTGAAGAGCTTGGGGCTGGAATGGAAGTTTGGGACTAGGTTAGAGTGAGGAGGACCCCAAGGAGGAGGCATGGACACACAGGAGGAAACAGCAGCTGTGGGTTCTGCAGGGGTAACTTCCTTTAACTGGGGGAGGCAGAGGAGCCAAGGAGATGGAGACGCGGTTTTCAAGCAGGAGATAGAGAGGAATTCTCCGTCTGAGAAATAATGGGAGAGTTTTAAGAGGGAGTAACTGGTCAATAGAATAAGTTGCTGCAGACACAACCTCACACGTGGTTTCCGAATGCTGCTGCCACAGAAAAGGGAAATCAAGAATGCATCAAAGGGCACCTGGGTGGCCTAGTGGGTTAAGCCTCTGCCTTTGGCTCAGGTCATGATCTCAGGGTCCTGGGATCTATCCCTGCATCGGGCTCTCTGCTCAGCAGGGAACCTGCTTCCCCCCCTCTCTCTCTGCCTGCCTCTCTGCCTACTTGTGATCTCTCTCTGTGTCAAATAAATAAACAAAATCTTAAAAAAAAATAAAGAATGCACTGAAAATTTTAAAAACGCATCAAGGCACCATCTGTGATAGATAAATAGGTTTACTATAGTATCTTAGGTAGAAATTATAAGGGGCGTTTAACAAACTTTCACTGGCCATTGACAATTTTTTCCCATTTTTCAAAATTTAAATTCAGTTAGCCAACATGTAGTACATCATTAGTTTTTTGCGTAGTGTTCAATGATTCATTAGTTGCATAGAACAATGACAGTTCGGTTGACTGGAAAAGCCCTAACTCAGGTCCAAGGCATGCTGCACAGTTTTGCCCAAACCCAAGGAAACACTAACAGGAATGGAGTCTCATTGGCCTGTATCACACCCAAACCAAAAGGTGAAATTGTTTATCTTGACGTTACCAAAGAGACTGTAATAACCTGATGGGATGACTTATCTCTCCATGATCAAAGTAGATTTGTCATGAAAGGCCTCTTAACAGATAATGTCAGAAAAATTTTTTCAGTTTATGATGACTATAAATCACACAAATTGCTCATTTTAATTCCACTGTTGATGCTGAAAAGGTTTTGATTACCCAAAAGATTATTTCTTCAGAAAATATTAGAAGAAAGAATGTCCTTCCCCCACCCCCAAATGAAATTTCCTAATGAAAATGAAGAATGTGTTTGGAGGAACCTAAAGTTTACAGGAAAGAAATGATCAAAGAAACCTGGAACTTGCAACAAAAAGAAAAATACATCTTCTTTCCAGTGATAAAACAGACTCTCTTGCAGGTGTACAAATTGTCATAGATCACAAAGCTTAAAAATTGGAATTTTCAAATTTTATTTCACTGTTTATAGGTGTTCAAGTTCATCATATTAAAAGAAAATGAAACTATTAAAAATATTAATCTACTTTAAAATGAGTTACAAAAATAATTGTAGCAATCCACAATATTCAATCTCTACCTTATTAAAACTGGTATAATTTTAGAAGCAATTGGGAATAAATTAGGTTGGAGCCATAAAACTGAGTCTTCGACTCACCTTTGTCATAAACTCGCTAGAAAACTGAGCAAGTTACTCTGCCTTCCTGGCTCTCAGTTTCCTAAGCCATTAAACATTTGGTAAAATTATCTCTACCTTCCTACTTAAATTTAAAATCCTGTTCTATTTCCTCTTCAATCTCTGATTGTAACATGCAAAATATTGCAAAATTATATTGTACAAATGCCAAGAAGTCCATTATTTTCTCCGGTGCTAGATCGAGGTCCTAAAGATGCTTATATTGATCAAGATTTTGTTTTTAATAGCAACACTAATTCAATCTGATAGAAAGCCAATGAAAATGTACCTTTGCCTTGCTTTTAATAATGGAAGGTTGTGTCATCAGATTCTGTGAACAAACAAAAGGGCTAGAATATCCTCAGAAGATTTTGTCAATCATTGACAGATACAAGAAGCCAGGCATCACTGCTTTAAAAAACTAGCATGATGCTGACCCCTTTCAGGCTTTTTTTTTTCTTTAAAGATTTTATTTATTTATTTGACAGACAGAGATCACTAGTAAGTGGAGAGGCAGGCAGAGAGGGGGAAGCAGGCTCCCTGCTGAGCAGAGAGCCCGATGAGGGGCTTGATCCTAGGACCCGAGATCATGCCCTGAGCCAAAGGCAGAGGCTTTAACCCACAGAGCCACCGAGGCCCCCCCCTTTCAGGCTATTTTGAGATCAACTAGAAGAGATGGTACTCCATCAGGATCTTTCAGTAAAGCTACGTGTACAAATGTGCATTTTCAGAATAGCAGTAGCAAAAGGAATACCTTTTGTGGGGGAGGGACCCCTATCTCCACGAATCCCCACAAATTTACTCAATGTTTGTGTTAGATGGAAAAATAAAATACCTGAAAAGGTCGTAGACTTGGCCTTCTTGGGACCAAGTGCTTCCAGGTACAGGCATAGTTCCATCAGCTGTACCAACTTGGAGAAGCAATTCTTTGGATGCACGTCATTGATTAATAGGAACGGTAAATTCCAGGCAGCATGGAACGGGGCAGGGAACACTGGGCCACGGTGGGGAGCAGGGTGGACGGGGTCCTGTCACAGGGATGGAGCTCAGAATTCTTACCTCCATTTTCTGTCTTCCTTCATCTTCTGTAACACCAGCGTCTTTCTCCATGTCTCTCTGAATGATCACTCTGTGGCTTTGTCCCCGGTTCTGTCTCCCGCAGACAGAGAGGATGTGTGCTGTGAGTTTGCACAGGATTCGTGTGGAATGGGCCCCGCCCATTCTCCTGGCTTCAGTCACCCCCACATCCTGGATGATTCCAGATCTGGAGCTCTGGTCCTGACCCTCGATGGCTAGCTTATCCCACCTTCATTGCAAATCAGTTCAACCTCTATTCTTTTATTGGCTTTACTTAAAGCCAACCTCGGACAAGTCCCCTAAACTCTTTGAACACCTGTCCCCTCACATGTATAATGGAGTATTTGATGAACTTGAAGGGCCCTTACAACTCCAAAATTCTGATTCCATAGTTGAAACCCATGTCATTGTCTTGCCTTTCAAACCATTTCTCTCTTTGACTTTTTCTTTCTTTCTTTTTTTTTAAATCCTACTTACTGGTGACAGTCCCTTCCCAGTCCCCAAAGCCTGAAATGCCAGTATCATCTAAGAATCAACCTTTTTTCCCTACAGTTGATCAGGTGTCAACTTCTGGCTGGGTATGTATTCTCCCCTTTCTTTCCATGGCTCTCTGCTCTCTGCTGCTACCTTGGTTAAGTTCTTTGACCCTCTCATCTTTGAATGATTTCATGCTCTCCTAACTGGCCTTCTTTTCCTGGTTTATTCATGCACTCATTCTTCATTCGCCACCCCCCCTTTTTTTTGGCTCCTTACTTGAAAGGGAATATGCCAAGTACACAATTACCCTGGGATTTAAAAATCTGTTTTCCCCATAATTTTGGCACTAACACATAGAACTATTAATCTAGTCTACAGAACTTGAGGCAATGTTGATAAATGCTAATAGGCTTATGATTTTATCTTCTTGGTTTTTTTTTTTTTTAGCTAAGATGAAACATTTTTCTCAGTTACTGTGATTTTTTATTTTTGCCTTAAATTCTGTTTTGTTGGATACCAATATATTTTATTGCTCAAACTATATCTAGCACTGACTCTAGCTTGGGTGCTGTGCCTCATGTATCAGGGGTCACAGTCTGGCAGGGGAAGCTGTACGAACCACTAATGGCAATGTGGCATGGCGGGCGCCATGTTGTGTGCGAGTCTCCCAGGTGCCACTTCCATCACATTACTCTGCACAAGAACCTGTCTCAGCTCCCTGACAGGATAAAGACCAGCTTTCACGGTCATATGGCCCCCCACTACCCTAACTTAAGCCTTTTTGCAGCTTTCTTCTCTGGCTTGGTTTTCTTACTTTCTCTAAACACTTTACATATGTTCAGTTCTCCAGGCATCTACTATTTGCTCTACTATTTCCCCCACATTCTGTGTATCCTTCAAGGATTATGTGTGAAAAGTACAAACCCCAAGAAGGCACGAAGCCTTCTGTGAGTCCACAGGGACATCCTCAACATCTCAGTGCCTCGAGCTAGCCATCCCAGTTCTCACATGATTACCTCACTTTCGGCATCTCTGTGTCCTGCGTTCTCAGTGGAAATGTGCCAAGGTCAAGACCGACTTACTCTACTTTTTCCCCTCCCCCCAGCATCCCCTACCACTCTTGGTGATTATTGAGTAAATCAATGAAGGCAGAAGGTAGACTTTGGATTCTAGATGACAGCTGGAGTCGATGGGAGTGTGATATTAAGAGACCCACCATACGTAATGAGCAAAGGGTAGAATTTCCTCTAACACCGGACTTTCTAGTTGTCTGTGCCACATGGAGAGCACCCACACATGCGCACATGTTATTACATAAGTCTTGGCCATGAGCCCATTGCCTTGGAGATGAATCCTCTTGACCCACACCCCTGGCTTAATCAAACTTAATAAAACACAAAATTCTGTCCTTGGTTATAAGCAGATATTTGCCAAAGACAGACCCGGCGCTGCTGTTCCGCACCTACAGGCAGCTTCTGCGGGAGAGTCCTTGCCTTTTCAGGGAGGGCAGCTCTTCGCGCAGCAGAGTATCTCTCTGGAGAAATGTGTCAAGGTCAGGCTGACTTTAGCTAGTTTCTAAGAGATGTTCAGCCAGACTTTACAGAAGAAGTTTCCTTTTTATTCCCGGTTGTCATGACACCACCAAAAAGTCCTCTGGTTGCTTGTTTTTGGCCAGGATTCATATGTTCAGTGCTCAGGAATCCCAATGTTATATAATCTGTGTTTTGGTTAACCCTTCCTTTTCAGTCCCACCTGGGGCTCTTGGCGTCAGCTCACAGGTCCCTGCTCTTCGCACTCTGCCCGGTTTCTCGCTTTTTCTCATCCACTCTTAGGCACTCAGCTGCCGCTTGTGCGCGGAGTGCGGTCCAGAGCTTTGCCTCACGTCACCGACACGGCCACACACCCTCAGCCCACCTGTCCCCGCCACCCCCCTCTCACAGCCTTCCGAAATAAGGAGGCAGGGAAGGATTTTGCTTCCGTTTCTCCTTGTCTCCACAAGCAGCTTCCACAGCCGCCCTCCCTGCAAAACGCTCCAGTTCCTTTCTTTTTCACTCAAGTGAAAATATAAAATATAAAAAGTATAAAAAATAGGCTCCTGTCTGCCTGTCCCTGCCTTCCAGGTCCAGGTCCAGGTCCAGGTCATTTGCTCCAGGGGCCCCTCTCAGCCTTGTCTACCCATGGCATTCCGTATGTGAGCGGCTCCTGTGGCGCTAGCATTCAGTAACGGCACCTGTAAGCCAGAAGCCCTCCGTGTTTGCTACAAGAAACATGAACTTTGGTTCGACAAGCTGCCCAGCTGTCAGTGTGTGACATTAGCACCGTCTCTGCACAGGGTCCTTTCCTCCTGGCCGGGTGAGAGGAGAGGAACCTGCGCAGTGTAAGTCAGGCCGTCTCCCAGCTCCGCTCCTGATCAAGGGTTCCTCTTTCTGACAGTTTTGGTTGGGCAGGGCTGTCTGTCTATACTCTCTTCGTTACCCTCTCTGGACCACCAGAGCCTTGTGCTCCGCCCTCGCTGCTCCCTCCAGAAATAGAGAGTCATCTGGCAACAGCCTTTTTTTTTTTTTGGCTGGACTGTCTGATTGCCTTTAGTCTGAGATTCACAAGAAGAGAGCAGGTATTATCAGTCAGAGTCTAGGAACCCTCTGAGAGTGAATGCAAATTTGTGTGTGTTGGAGAGACAGGGAGAGAATGAATGAGTGAATGAATGAATGAATGAATGAAATCTGTGAGTGGTCCACAGTTTATCCAGCTTCCCAGAAGAGTCTCTGACCCTTTTCCAAAGTTTCCATCCCCCACACAGGAGTGATCTCTTTAAGCAGAACGTTGACACTTTCCATCCACATTGCCATAGGTGTGATTTGGAGAACACTTGCTTCCTTACAAAAAAAATTTCTGCAGGGGTTGGGTGGGGAGGAAGACAGGGTGGGTGGGGCTGGAACTGAAATGACATCTGACCTGCCAGTAGGTCTTGGGGGAAAAACTGAGTCTATCTTTTTGGGTGTGTGGAGTGGGAGAAAGGGAGTCCCACTCGCTACCCTTAGCCAATGCTATAGCAAGAATAGTAATAGCAGATTCTTGTAGGCGTGCATGGCCCTGCTCTAAGGCTTTTCCATATATTATTTTATTTAATTTTTGCAATAATCCTACAAAGTCAGTATTATGATCTCCATGTTTAGGGGTAAGTAAATTCAGCTACAAAGAGGTTCATTTGCTCAAGGTTCTATATCTAGTAAGTAGCAAAGCTGGGATTCAAAGGTAGGCTGCCTGGTCTCGAGTATGTGTACTTAATCAAACACAAAATTCTGTCCTTGGTTATAAGCAGATATTTGCCAAAGACAGATTTAGTGGGAAATCAAGTTGGATTTCTCTTTTTCAGGATGGTCCCTTGGGTAAGATATTTTAACAGGTATTGGTAGCAAGTTAGTGATAAAATATTTCGGATCAGATTATACTCCCAATGTTCTGATATAAAGCACATTTCCTAGTACTTTCTTTAGACCCACAAAGAAGAGATCAGCGTGTGGGTCCCACCAGATGTCAGCTTGGGCTCCGAGATCGGGCTCCGAGAGCCCGGCACCCACTCACTCCCTCTTTCTCTCCTCAACCCTTGGGGTGGTGGGCTTCTCGGTTCTGCTGGCAGCGGCTGCTCTTCTGTCAGCTTCTGTGCTCTCCCCTCCACTCTTGTGGCTCCCGTGCTCAGACATGTGGATGGCTCCCCGCTCCCCACAGAGCCTTCCTTGGGGCCCAGGCACAGCCTCCCCGCCAGCCCTGCTCACACCAGCACCCACTCTGGAGCTCAGGCTGGATGACCGAGGGTCTTCCTTGCCTTCCCCTCTTCTGTCCCCTCATCCAGAACAGCACAAGCCCCAGCAACCTCACCCTAAAATAGCTCGGAACCCCTCCCTCCTCTCCATCCCCAGGGTGTTTGCCCTACTTCAGCCCCTTCTCCCTCCTGACTCAACAGCCAGCTGTGGAAATGGCCGTCTTGACTCCATCCACACACATTTATCCAGTCACACTCTTTCCTACTTAAAACTTCTCAAGATGGCGATTCCTTTCTGTGATCTTGCCATGTGCCGGGCACAGCCTCATCCGTCTCCACAGCAGTCCTGGGAGGCAGCAGCTAGCAATTTTTCCCTTTCACAGATGAGAATATGAAGCCTTGGCGAGTTATTAGGATACTCTGTTGTGTGCCAGAGCTGATCAGTACTCCGGCCAGAGGGCCCTCAGCGCCCAGGGCTCAGCTACCTCGTTCCCTTGCCACTGGACAGTGTCACAACAGCCAGCATCTCCGTCTTCATGAGATGCCTCCTGCCTCCCTCTTCAGTTCGTGGGTCAGCTTTCTCCACTCATCCATGTGCTTCCTGCACACACCAGGCCGTTCCCCTCTCTTCCTTCTGTCTGGAACACCCACCCCCACGACGTTTGTCCTTTTAGGCTCCGCTCAGGCGTCACCTCCCTCAGGGAAGCAGGGTCAGAGCTGCTCTGCAACAGCGCAGGCGGACTTCAGAACTGTGTGGGGACGATGATGAAAACTTGTGCCTCCTTTGCTTTGAATATAGGTGCAAGCCCAGAGTCACAGGGCAGCAGTGCAACCGGTGCGCTTCTGGGTTTTACCACTTCCCCGAGTGTCTTCCTTGCCACTGCAACAGGGATGGGACTGAGCCAGGAATCTGTGACCCACGGACCGGAGCTTGCCTCTGCAAGGTAAGACAGAACGTGCAATGCCAGGCACCTCAGCCACTGGTCAGTGAGGAAGTTCTTCGAGTCGAGTCAACATAGAAAAATAAGTGGGAAGTAGGACTGACCTGTAATCGATTTCCACAATGCATGGAGCGTTTAATAGTTATTAGCTCATTTGATAGAAACAGAAGGGAAGACCCCCTCTTATCCTTTGGAGAATCACAAGGCAGGTACAGACCCTTCCCAGAAAAGTTGCCACAAACCTTAGTCCACAATTTTAAGAGGTTCATAGATTCCCTGGAAGCTTTATTCCCACCTCATAAACCCCAGGTTAATAATCTGCTCCAGGGCATTCTGTCAGGTGGTAAGAGAGCTTCTAAGTCCCAGCAGATGTTTTGAGGTGGTAGTAAGTGGGGTGAGCCAAGACCCCCATGTTGTGAGTCCTCATGTTGCCATTTATCTACCTTCAAGATGCCAAGGGGCATCTTGTGAGATCTAGAAGATTCCCTCTTTCACTTGAGTATGGTAGAAGGGTTTAAACAATTTAATTTAATAATTAATTTAATTTAATTTAATTTAAACAATTAATGTGACAGAAAAGCTTCACAACGTTGTAAATTTCATGTTTTGTTAGCATCCATGTTCTAACATCCTGTGTTGGCAATAAATTTGGGGAAGTAGCGAGCTGCAGTTGGGGAAGCTTTAGAGGAAATGATCTCTCGTTTCATGTTTTATTTCAATAGGAGAATGTGGCAGGTAGAGAATGTAATGTGTGTCGAGAAGGATCATTCTACTTGGACCCAGCAAATCCCAAGGGCTGCACCCGCTGCTTCTGTTTTGGAATAAGTAACCATTGCCACAGTACACATAAAAGAAGAGCCAAGGTATGCAAGGAAGTCGAAGTTTGGTTTTTAGTTAGTACTTTCAAGTGGGGAAGAAGTGGGTTGTCCCGGAGCGTGAAGGGCTGGTGGAGATTTTATGTCTTACTTGATGGAAGTGTTAAGCTTCACCCTCGGCATCCCTCAGCTTGCGGTGCTCTTTCCGCAGATGTTCTCACGCTCAGTGCCCCAGTCTGTCAGGTGGGCTCCAGCATCTCCCGCTCAGAGGGGCCTTCCCTCAGCACTCCCTATGAAGTAGCTCACCCTTCTTAGTGTACTCTGTAGCATTTATCCCTCCCTGGCATACTATACATTTAGTTTTTAAATTTGTTTATTATGTATCTTCCTCCAACACTAGCATTTAAGCTCCTTATGCAGTCCCAGGGCCTAACACTGGATCCAGAATATAGTAGGTGCTCAATAAACACTCATCGGCTAAATGGAGTTGGTCCCTCTTCTCCCTTGCTTCTTCTTATCTGCTTATTTTCTTTCTGTTTTACTTTCTGTCTCAATTACTTTACATGAACATTGAAGTTAAATTTTTAAAGTTATTTATGTGAGTTTTTAAGTTAACTCCATGAAACTGAAACTTTCGTTGCCTCCACTATCCAATGAACCAGCAGTCTCATGGTTGCTTTCTTTGTATGAGTGATGTCCTACATCCAACAGATACTCAAGGAAAGGTTATTTTATATATGTCATTCCCAAAAGGAATGTAGGCTTGTAGGTGAGGGAAAAAAATTGGTTTATAAATCCACAGAAGTCTTCTATCCTCAGGGGAGCCCGGGAACATTATTCCTAATCAATGTCTTAACAGTTCCTCCCCTCCCTTCATCATTTAACTCTTGGCTTCTGGTATGATCAGGGAAATATGTAGTGATGAGGATTTATTTAGAGGAAAGTAATGAGAGCAGGCCACTGTGTTCCACCTCACATTTGCTCTCTAAGGAACTCATCATTAAAATGTGCCCATAGTCCTAGTTATTATTCCCACACTTATTTATATATTACTCAGAGACTTATTGAATACCTGCTAAATGTCAAGAACCAGGATGTATGCTGGGATACAAAGATCGATCCCACATACATATGACCACCATTGTCTGAGAACTCCTAGTCGCCTTGGGGCAGCGGGAGGCAGTGCTGGGTGAGAGTTCTGTGCAAGCTCAGGAGGGGACATATACAGGAAGCCTCCAGAACAAGATGGCCACCCCATGGTTCTTTCTATTGCACGTCATTCAGCCATCACCAGAGAAGCTATAGGCACACGTTTCCATCCTTTGCTCTTGTGTTCTAGTTTGTGGATATGATGGGTTGGCGCCTGGAGACGGCGGACGGAACCGACATCCCTGTCTCCTTCAACCCGGGCAGCAGCAGCGTGGTCGCAGACCTCCAGGAGCTGCCCTCCACAGTCCACAGTGCGTCCTGGGTCGCACCTCTTTCCTACCTGGGAGACAGGGTAAGGACGTTCTGTTATTCTCCTGAGCCCTCGCAGGGCCCCCTCCATCAAGGCTTGAGCATCGTTTCCTGTCTGGAAGGAAGCATCAGGAAGTTCGGGTTACTAAAACTAAAGAGATTAGAAGAGCTACAAACACGGGAAAACTGCTGCCCTCCCCTGGGAGGGGCTGAGTGTACCCGACATGTGTTCGCTCCCCAGCAAAGGAAATCATGCAGCACGGCTTTTCTCTGGTTTTACTTAACCATTTAAATAATATCTGTTGCAAATGGGGCATGTGTGCTTTTCAAAGCCAGTGCTAAGAATTCTTTGTTTTAAAGCAGAAGAAAGGCTCCTTGTCAGGAAAACAAAAGCTGAAAAGTGACTCACAAGCTTATTAAAAGAAGCACAGGATCCGGGGGCAGCGTGGCTGTCATTAGCAGAATCGCAGGCAGTTAGT
The DNA here is from genome assembly GCF_963455335.1 of Martes martes. Classification (NCBI taxonomy): domain Eukaryota; kingdom Metazoa; phylum Chordata; class Mammalia; order Carnivora; family Mustelidae; genus Martes; species Martes martes. The sequence goes on along the minus strand of NC_137901.1, from coordinate 47,008,443 downwards.
GAGACGCTCCTGCTCCTCTGGGAGCTTGTAAACGAGTTGCTCTTCCTTTGCTGCACAAATTGGCATAGCTTGGCCCCCTACACTCGTTTCAGAGGACGGAAGTGTGGGCTTCCTGTAGAAACATCATCTGGTAACGTATGCATTGGGTAGCAGAGGGTAGAATGTTCGAGAAGGTGTAGATGTCACAGGGCCCAGCTCAGGAGACAGCATATTCTCTTAGAATCACTAAATATGAGGGCCTTGTCAGCCGGAGGTCTATAATTCTGTCTTCTGGTTGAAGGACTTTGGGTTTTGACCTTTGAGTGTGGGCAATGTTGCTCCTCTCCTATAACCTCTCTCCTGCCTCATTTAATGCTCATCTTCGCCTTCACATGGCAGTCCCATGTAGAGCTCATCTATTACTCTGCAAACAATTACCCCAAAACTGTGCAGCTTAAAGCAACAGTCCTCTTGCCTAGAATCTGTGGATCAGGAATTCAGGAGTAGATGGCTCAAGGTTTCTCACAGTGTTATGGGCGAGATGTCAGCCGGGCCTGGCTCCAGACCTGGAGGGTCCACCTCCAAGCTCAGTCATGTGGTTGTCATAAGCCCCTGTTCTTCACTGGCTGCTGAGGGGAGCACTCATCTCAGGAGTCCCCCAGGTGCTACCTAAGACTCCCCCTGACAGGGCACCTGGCTTCTCCTAAAATAACCAATAGAAAGGTGGGGGGGAGAGACAGGGAGAGAGAGGGAGAAAGGGTGGGGGGAGGGAAACTCAGAATAGAAACCACAATCTTTTTATGATCTAATTTCAGAAATAACGTACCCTTACTTCTGCCATATTCCATTCATTAGAAGCCAGTCATAAGTCCAGTCCAACTTCAAGGAGGAGATGTAAGCTCCACCTCCTGAAGACAAGAGTATCAGAGAATCTGTGGCCATATTTGAAAAACCACCTTAGCCCATCAGAAAGACAGTATTTAATCTCCGTAGGATGATTTAAGTTATTAGCCTGGAATACTTCCAGACTCTACGATCATAGCTCTGTAGTTTGGTCAGGTTGCAGATTCTAGGGGACTTCGGTGAATTAGGGCCCAGAAATGCTGTTCCCTCTCCCCTGCTCCAAATTATATGTGTGTCTCAAGAAGGTGTTCTGTGCTGCCCCATTCTGAGGTGATACTGCCTCTTGCTTTTCTTTCTCAATTATTCCTTTCTTGACTGTTTTGATTTTGTTTTTGTTTTTTTAAAGATTTTATTTATTTGTTTGACAGAGAGAGATCACAAGTAGGCAGAGAGGCAGGCAGAGAGAGAGGGAGAAGCAGGCTCCCCGCTGAGCAGAGAGCCCGATGTGGGGCTTGATCCTAGGACCCTGGGATCATGACCTGAGCCGAAGGCAGAGGCTTAACCCACTAAGCCACCCAGGTGCCCTGCTTGACTGGTTTTTACCTTATGGGTGGGAAGTGACAGGACTGGAGGTGAAGTAGCCGTCCCCAAACTATGACCTTAAACCTCCACCATGATCGTGCTACTAGGTGGCATTGAGAAGAGGTCCTTATTCCCACCGGAGCAGTCCGGCATGGCTTATGTGTGATCATGTGGGAAATGCTCACCACCTGCTCTCAGGAGAAGTTTTTTAAAAAATTATTTCTAGAAGTTCATTTTGTAACTGATAGATATTAACCAATTCTCTCAGTGAAATAAGAAGCCAATGGCCTAGATTTCTTAGAGTAGCTATAGATTAAATGAACATTGGTTTAGACATCATCAAGAATAGAAAGATCTTACTTCTTTCTGTGTGACTAGTATCTTTCCTTCTTTCTTTCTTTAAGATTTTATTTATTTATTTGAGACAGGGGGAGAGAGAACGAGAGAGCGAGCACACACAAGGAAGGGCAGAGGGAGAAGCAGACTCCCCACTGAGCAGGGAGCCTGATGTGGGGCTCAATCCCAGGACCTTGAGATCATGACCCGAGCCAAAGGCAGGTGCTTAACCGACTGAGCCACCCGGGTGCTTCACTAGTATCTTTATTTTTAAGAGAAGCATCTTCTTGCTTGTGAAACAATCATGTTCACGCCAAACATTTAAAATAATATAAAATGATACAAAGTAGAGAGCTAAAATACCATCTTCAATTCTTCACTCCCAAGATGACCACTAATAGGTAGATGGTATCTTTCCAGATCTCACGTGCCTATGTGCTTTTTATGTGATTAGTGTTTCCATAGGCTCTTCTAATGCTTGTGCTCTTGATCCTATCGTTACAATTTTAGGTTTCTTCGTACGGAGGCTATCTCACCTACCAAATCAAGTCCTTTGGCCTGCCTGGTGACATGATTCTTCTGGAAAAGATGCCAGATGTGCAGTTCACTGTAGGTATCAGAACACATCCCAAGTGCCTGGAAATAGTAGTTGCCATTGGTTGCTGATCCAGCTTTAGGGCATCTTGATAAATAGCCTCTAAACCAATTGGATTAAGTCATTTCCAATATTTTGTAGAAATTGAAAGGGACGTTGAAAGTAGGTAAGCCCCTTCTCAGGATCCTGCTTCCCCTCCCCATCCAGCCCCTATGGTTTCTCTTGTTTCTGCTCCCAAAGAACATAACAGTAACTCGTGCTTGCTTCTTCTAAGTTATTACTTCATGTTAAATTTTTTTAAATGTCTCTATCTTTCAATTTTGTCTCACCGGTGTTTTTGAGACACTCAGAACATTGTTTTGGCCTTCCTCTTGGCAAGGCCACATCGCTGGGCTCATAAAGGACAGCGGATCCCTGTCCTTCACTCAAGGGGAGATGGAAGAAATAGACACGTAGCTACAATCCACTGAACAAAACATATTTGAGGCGCAGTTCAAACAAGACTCTGTGAGAATTGGGGTCCGAGTGGGGGCTTATGTAGTTGAGAAACCCTCAGAAGGCTTCATGGAAAGGGTTAATTTTGAGCCAGACCTTTCAGCAGGGGCTTGACTGGAGAAGCACCCTTCCAGGGGCAAAGAAGAAAATAAACCAAGGCAGGGGGCAGTGCCCAAGGGGTGACCTGTCCCACTTGGCTGTATTGTCAGTGATTCCCGAGTCATAGAAAACAAGCCCGGAAGGGTGGGAAAGAGGATATCTAGTGCTATGCTAAGGAATATGAGTTCATGTTGACGGTAGGGAGCCACTTTGGTTTTTTTGAGAAGAGAAGTGACATCTGTACAGTGTGTAACAGCTACATGATCTAGAACTGCAATCTAGAAATTCCTTGAGGGCAGGGTCTGTGTCACATTCTGCTCTGAACCTCTAGCCATCCGGGGCCCAGCGTCTTGAACACAGGTTGAGGTGTCTGAGCCTGAACTTGATTCTGTTTCTGGTTTAAGTGCTGTGGTTAAGGCAGTGCAATTACAGCTTCCTGAAGGTTTCTGTTTGTGTGTCATTCACCATAAGACAGGGACTAGCAAGTCTCACACATCTTGTCACAGCTGAGAGCCTGGCATTCTGGTAGGTTTTTGTGTTTAGGCGCTGCTGTGTTGTGTCTTGTTTTTATTGGCACCCAAATTTGTTGAACTGTTGTTTTAAAAAATACGAGGAACCTTTGTCAGACATCTTGAAAATGAAACACCAGAGATTTTAGAGGGAAAAGAGCTCCACCATAAAAATACCAGCCTGGCAGTGGTGTAGTTCAGTTTCCTACTTTTTTTTTTCAGAATACCTCCAGCTCGGGCCATTAGTACACCAGTATTTATTGCCAAAGAGTTTATTGTGCAAACGGTTGGAATTCACGGAAACGCGATGACCAGAATTTCTCCTGAATTTTACCTCCGAGCATGGAAAATAATTTAGGCTCCTGAAACCTTCACTCTGCTGCTTTGTTCCAAACCACTGTAATTAAAAGCCTGTGGGGCATGTTTCTTAAATGAAGGTTTTCAGTGATTTGGCGTGACAGAGAATGGTCTTTTTTCTGAAACACCAGCGCTAGCATATGAACCCTTTTGGGCTTGGGGCTGCAACAGAAAAACTAGGGTTTTATGTGCGGGTTTGGGGTGGAGGTGCTGATGGTGGGTGTTGACTTTCCCATTATGCCCTGTTAGGAGTCCTTAAAGAGCCCCTGTTATGGAGATGGGGGTTCAGAGGCTAAGAGTGAACAAGGCTGGATCCCACAGGGAGTGGGCTGCAGGGCTCTCCCTCCTGCCTGTGGCAGCTCCGTGGCTCGCCATGTACACAGCCTGCCAGCCCTCCTGCCGGCCCTGCCCTCCTCATGAACTCACCCACCGAAGCAGTTTCTTGCTACCGAAATCTGGTCCTGTCAGCTGCAATGGAAATGCACCTCATACGTTGACTGTGAAGCATGGTTTTTGTAAAACAGGAATAATAGTAATAATAATCCATCTTTTTAGCCACTTTCAGTCAAGGGAATTTTCCTGGTTTCCTGTTTGTGAACATGTACTATATTAGGCAGTATTTTCCTGTTTCCATTCACTAACCCTTTTGCCAGTCCGTTCATTTCACTATTTATTAGAATCAAGTATTCCATATAATGCAGTCACAGAAATTTGTTCTTATGGATTATAAACCTCAGAATATCTCAACTGTGGCATGATGTTTTTCTTTACACAGGGTCAGCACATGTCCATCATCTACAAGGAACCAAGTAATCCACGACCAGACCGGCTGTATCATGTGCGTGTGCAGGTGGTGGAGGTAAAGGAAACACATACAAAAAAATCGTTCTTTTTTTAAAAGATTTTATATATTTATTTGACACAGAGAGAGAGAGAGCACAAGAGGGTAAGTAGTAGGCAGAAGGAGAGGGAGAAGCAGGCTCCCCAGAGAGCAGGTGAGCCCAATGTGGGACTAGATCCCAGGATCCCAGGATCGAGACCTGCGCTGAAGGCTGTTGCTTAACCAACTGAGCTACCCCGGTTTCCCCCAAAATCGTTCTTGATGATCCTCTCTTGTTTTATGCCTTAGTTCTTTCAAGCAATTATGATTTTTTTATGTTATGAATTTAAAATGTTAATTATATTTATGTATATATAATTCGTATATATACATTTAAAATATAAGTTATATAAAATATACAGAGTTTCATCCCTACAGGGCTTTGTTTATACTATCTGTATGGCACTTAGCACAGTCTCCCCTGTCTTAGAGGTAACTATCCTGTCTTACAAACCCCGTGAGCTTGTAAATGCGATGAGGTAGCTCCCTCTCATCCTCACGCCTTCCTCAGTGGCCAACAAGTGCTTGGGATGAATGTATTGAAGAGCATGTGATTCTCTTTCTATGAGAGTGGCCATGCCAGCAAAAATGATGGTGTGGGAACATCCAGAAATTCTCTCCTTCACTAAAGCAATGAGAAAATTGGCAAAAATGGTTAGAATCGACTATCTAGAGCTCTGGAAATTGACCGCAGGCTCATAGCAATCTGAAAAGTGTTTAATCAAGAAAACTGGCTGAATCTTGGTAAGAACCTCAGGCTCTGTGGCAGTCAGTTTGCTCTGTTCCCATCCCCCACCCATACCTCCACAGTAGCCTTGAAAAGCAGTAGCCCACCAGCAAGGTGAAAGCCAGTAGCCCAGCAGCCTCCAAGGGAGAGAGTGGCATTGGAGCTAATGCAAAGCCTCACTCCCGGAGAACTGTCATAATTTGACCCATTGGAAGATTTTCTGGAAAATGCTCCTTCCAAGGCTATCTTTGTTTGAGCTGACTTTTGGAGCTTTCTCAAAATGAAAAGCCTTTTCCCTAGGGCTGTCATTGAAAACATTTAGAGGTAGTTCCTTAACTTCATAGCTGACTGAGATGGTAGATAACAGCTGGAGATAATAATAGGCTAATCACAAAGCTTAAAATAAAAGGCTAGGAACGAGGCATACATAGGGGCTTTGCAAAGCTCCAACACAATCTTAGAAAGGTAGAAGGCCACACATACTCAGGGGTGTGAGCATGCTCAGGAAAGGCCCTAATCCCTCACCTCTGACTCACCTGACAAGACCCTAAGTCCTCACCTCTGACTCACCTTGAGGCTCTGAGCAAGCAGGAAGTGAAGGCTAAAGCAGAGCTCTTAGCTGCCTGGCTGAGTGTTGAGGGGGTCCCTCAACATACCCACAGAACACTTTTGCAATGACTGGGGACTTTGGTTTAGGCATTTAAAGAAATCTCTGTCCAGTCACTAGCTGACCACTAAGCTAACCAAGCAGACACTTTAGCGGCCATACATGACAAAGAATACAGACTTTATAGAATTAGTTCAGAAAAGTCATTAAGCAAAGACACCAACAATAGCAGTAAACACTAATAGCAACAAATTCTGGGGAGGGGAATAAATATGATTTCCTGAGTTGCCACATTACATTATATTAAATGCCCACCTGTTATAAATAAATAAATAAATAAATAAATAAATTTATTTATTTTTTTTGGAGATGTGAAAAAGAAATAGGAAAGCATGGTCCATACATGGGGTAAATGGCAATAACTATAAACTGCCTCTGAGGAAGCACAGACATTGGACTTATACAGAAAGACTTTAAATCAATATACATCAAAGAACTAAAGAACACCATGTCTAAAGAACTAAAGGAAAATAAGAAAACAATATCTCACCAAATAGAAAATAACAGTATTGAAATAGAAATTATTTAAAAGAATCAAATAGAAATTCTGCGGTTGAAAATTTTGCAGTAAATGAAATGAATTCTCTCGAAGGGCTGTTATGGACTGAATTGTGTCCTCTCCAAATTTTTGTGTTGAAGCCCTGATCTCTAGTTTGAGTATATTTGGAACAAAGAAGTAATTAAGGTTAAATAAGATCATGAGGGTAGAGCCGTGATCTGATAGAATCAATGTCCTTGTAAGAGGAGATCCTGGAGAACTCTCTGTCCACCAAGTAAGATCACAGTGAGTTGGCAACCATCTGTAAGCTGGCAAGAGAGTTCTGACCAGGGACAAACCTGGTCGTCATCTTGATCTGGGACTTCTAGCTTCCAGAACTGTAAGAAAATAGATTTCTCATGTTTAAGCCATTGAGTCTATGGTATATTCCTATGGCTGCCAGAGCTAAGACAAGGGCTCAACAACAGAGTTGAGCAGGCAAAAGAAAGGAGCAGCAAATTTGAAGGTCAACTGAGATTATCTAGTCTGAAGAACAGAAGGTACAAAGAATGAGGAAAAACAAAGAACCTCAAAGAGGCAAGTGCACAGCATATGCATAATTGGAGTACCAGAAGAAGAAGAGAGAGAGAAAAGAAGAGAAACAATATTTAAAGAAATAATGGCTGAAAACTTATCAGATTTGATGAAAATCATTAATCTACACATCCAAGCTCAACAATCTCCAAGTGGATAAATGCAAGAGATCCACACACAGAAACATCATAGTAAAGGTTCTAAAAGACAAAGAAAGAATCTTAAAAGCAGTGGGAGAGAAACACTGCACATCCAAGATTCTCAATAAGGTTGACATCTGACCATTCACCGGAACCCATGGAAATCAGAAGACAATGGGATGGCGTTCAGTGTGCTAAAAGAAACACATTGTCAACAAAGAATTACATATACAACAAAATGTCCTTCAAAGATGGAGGAGAAAGGAAGACACTACATTATAAACAAAACTGAGAGAATTCAGTGCTAACCAGCCCTCCTTGTAAGAAATACTAATGGGAATCTTTAGACTGAAATGAAAGGGCAGTAATAGACGATGGCTTCAATACATATTAGAAATGAAGAGTGTTAGTAAAGATAACAACATAAGTAAATATAAAGGGCAGTAAAAATATATCTTTTGTTTGTAACTTTTTTTTCCTTCTTATTTAAAAGACAGCTGCAATACAGCAGGGACAAAATGAAACAAATAGAAGCAAAGTTTTTGTGGACCGTTGAAATCCAGTCCATATTTACATAAATGGTGCAGCAAATCTATAAGGGCAGAATATAGATAGTGGTTGTCTGGGACTCCAGGTGGGAATAGGTAGTAACTACAAATGGGCACAAAGGTTCTTTTTCTGGGGGGTGAAAATGTGAAACTGTGTTGTGATGATTATACACTTCTGTAAATTTACTAAAAATTGTATGCTTAAAATAAGGGACTATTACTGTATATAAATCATATCTCAAGCTGTTAAAAATTTAAACTAAACTCCTATTCCTATCATATTTACATGTAAATAACAATAGTTACCATTTATTGAATGTCAACTACATGCTAGGCACTGGGCTGAACACTTTATATACTCTATATTATTTAATTTGCTTTACTCTTCATCATAGTCCTGAGAGATTAGGTATTACTATGTCCGTTAAAGAGATGTGGAAACCAAATTTAAAGGAGGCAGCAGAATATAAAGATTATATATGAAAAGATGTTCAACATCACTAATCATTAGAGAAATGCAAAGCAAAACCACAATGAGATACTACCTTATAGTCATTGAAATGGCTACTATTGAAAAAAATTTAAAAACAGAATAACAGGTGTTGGGGAGAGTGTGCAGAAATCAGAACACCTGTGCATTGTTGGTGAGGCTATAAGACAGTGGAAACACTGTGGAAAACGGTATTGAGGCTCCTCAAAAATTTAAAGGTCGAATGACCATATGGTCCAGCAATCCTCCTTCTGGCTGTATAGCCAAAAGAATTGGAAACCGGGTTTTGAAGTGCTATTTGTGCACCCATGTTCACTGCAGCACTGTTCTCAGTAGATCAGAGGTAGAAACAACTAAAATGTCTATTGGCAGATGAATGAATAAAGCAAATATGGTGTATACATCTATTGGAACACTATATAACCCTGTCACATGCTGGAATATGATAGTTCTAGCTAGACAGATGCTAGGGCGTAAGGGGATGACACTATGCCAAGCGAAATAAGCCAGTCACAAAAAGACAAATACTGCACGAGTCCACTTAGATGAGGTATTTGAAGCAGTCAAATTCATAAAATCAGAAAGTGGAATGGTGGTTGCCAGGAAGGGGGGGAGGAGGAAATGGGAGTTATTGCTTAATAGGTACAGAGTTTCTGTTTTGCCAGATGATAAAGTTCTAGAGATCCGTTGTACAACAATGTGAATATAATTACCACCATTACACTTAAAAATACACTTCAAAATGGTTGAGATGCTGAATTTTATGTTGTGTGTTTTTTACCATCATAAGAGTAAAATAAAATAACATAAATGTGTGTGTGCAAGAAAAGATTGAGTTTCCTGTCCCGATTATGTGTGTTTAATGAGCGATCTAACTGCATGACCCAGTGGCCTTCATTTGCCTCTTTCCTATATCATTCTCTCTCAGTGTTTGCTTGCACACACAGAAGTACATTTTAAAATAAGGATAACACTGGGAAGTCTCATTTCATTTTATTCATTATTTCCTGCTTTCATTTTTCCCCTTTCATGTGGCACTCTCTTCTTGGGATAACCCAGGGCACCTGACTTCTGAATTTCAAATCCACTATCTTTTACTTATTTATTTTATTATTTTATTTTATTTTATTTTATTTTATTTTATTTCTAGTCTATTCTCCCATATGCCCTGTAAATGTCTTCCCTTTGACTTGTGCTGGGTATCTGTCTCTCTAAAACCCCCCAGAAGTGAGCCTGCCAAGGGGAACCTTGCCTCTCTGTTTTCACTTGTAGGGAAACTTCAGACACACCAGCAGCGGCGGCCCGGTGACCCGGGAAGAGCTGATGATGGTTCTGTCCAGCCTGGAAGACATGCGCCTCCGAGGCCTCTACTTCACTGAGACGCAGCGGCTCTCTCTGAGCGGCGTGGGGCTGGAAGAGGCCTCGGACACAGGAAGTGGGCGCAGAGCACACAACGTCGAGATGTGTGCCTGCCCCCCTCACTACACTGGTGACTCATGCCAGGTAGGAAGCTCTCCTCCCCCGTAAGACTCCCCGGCAGGACTGTCGTGGCTGGCCCTCCTGTCTGCCGCCCGGCACTGCTGCCCAGATGGTCCGCAGCACTCTGCCCAGCAGACAGGTGTCCACTGGGCTCAAGCTTCTGTCTTCCCTGGACCACCTCCAGGTATTACATAGGAAAAAGAAATCACAAACATCTTGAATTCCACAGGAAAGCCACAGGCACTCGAGTGATCCTGAGGGTTGTTGAAATCAGGACTTTCTGGGAACTCAAAAGGAGTGTCCCAGGATTTGAGACACTGCCTTCCCATTGGGTGACCCGGGGTTCTCAGGCTGTCCTTGAATGGAGAGTCCCTGCGACACCCGCTGCTGATAGACTTAGAGCCCAGAGAATGTCCTGATTCTTCTAGGGGAAATTGCGGCCCAATTTCCTAGCTCCCAGCAGACCTTCCTTCATGTGAGGCCCAGCCAGTCTGACTTGTCGTCAGATGATTAAAAGGTGCCATAAAATGAGACTGTTTCATATCTCAAGCTGTAAGTATGGGAGGGAGAGAAAGCACAATGTTTAGTGCAGTTATTAGGAAATAGCAAACATTGTCACTCAGCATATTCCCTACACCCTGCATGTGTACATTCAGCAACATCCTTCCCTTTCTGTCCTCACCCCTCAGAAGCAGAAAGCCCCCAGGGGATCTGAACTCCAGATCCCTTTTTAACCTGCAAACATCACCTGTGCTGGTTTTCTGGAGACTTCTGTCTCATTACATGTAGTCCACAGGTGGCTACCGTCTTCTTCCCCCTGACCCCCCTTCCTTCTATCTCATTTCTGGCCCACCTAAATAAAATCATAGCCCCAGGGAAGGAGCGGAACCTCTCCATTACCAGCCTCCTGCCCAGGGCGTGTTCTCTGCGCATGACTCAGCCTGTGATTTGCAGCTGCTCTGATCGGCCAGTGCCGTCTGCGGGGTGAGGTGGGTAGAAGGTGGTGCGTGCCCCACCTCACAGGAATTACAGAGCGGCGTGCTTCCCTGTGGGACTGTTATGTGTGCTCTCTCACAGGCTGACTCATGGGTGAAGTTTACAGGTGGGGCCTCCTGCCGCAGACAGCCTGCCTCACCTGAGTCAGGCGGGCCTGGGCGCTGAGCAGGAAGCGCAGGTATAAGAGGAAGAGGCAGGCTTGCATGCAGCCAGCAGGACGCCCAGGGACCAGGATGCCCCCAGCAGTGAGGTGGTCAGCCAGGAGCGCAGGGTGGCTATGGATCTTGGGGGCAGCCCTGGGGCAGTGTCTGGGATATAATTCGCAGCAGCAGAGGCTAGCGTTTCTTCAGCCTCCAGGTCAAAGTCATCTGCAAGCAAGTCATGCGGACTTTAAACCCAGCCAGGTAACATCATCCCCTTTTACGTTCTGGTTTGGGATGGGGAAGGGTTCTTAGCTTTGTGACATTTGAAGTGAAGGGGATGAATGAGTTCTGGGTGGGCTGGGGAGGGGCCCAGAGCCTCCCTATCCCATTGACTGACAGTGTTTATTAGGGTGCCTGACAGATTGCTCTCCTGAGCTGTTAACCGCAAACCCTGTAAACATCAGCCCACCTGGAAATGCCCAGGCAGCTCAGAGTTTGGACATTTGTGGGATGTTAGTACCCTATGAAACTTTGTGCCCTTTTGAGAGTAACCCAACCTCTAAGGCAAAAAAGTCCAAAGCCTGTAGACCTCCAGATTCTTCTTGGAAGAAAAGTTACCTAAAAAGTAAACCACAAGAATCAGTGAAATCCATGTTTAAGAAAAGTGATGAGATCAAGTTTGTATAATACCTAACAAGATATGCTTCAATTTGCCAGGCATTAAACACTCATAAATTCTGTGTACTCGCTCTCTCACGCTCTCTCTCTCAACTTTCTGGATATTTACATGTCTACTCAGAGACATAGATCCTATGTCTACTGAAATAACCCTGAAAACCTGATAGGGACATAATTTTCTCATTTGTACTGGAAAAGTTTATTGGAAAAGTTATCCTGAAAAATTGTCCTTAAAAAAATAGTTGCTAAACCATTTGACTGAAATAGTATATTAGGATACATTCATTTTCATGTAGGGTAAGTCTTCAGTACAATCTGTGAGCTTTACAGAGGTGAGAAAATGATTATATTTCAGTAACTGACAAATGTTCTCCCTAAGAGTCACGTGATAGGTACAGACCTCTCGCAGGGGACTTTTTCTGTTTCTAATCCAAAGCAAATTAGGGTGGGTGGTTTAGTTTTAATCAGGATGGACTATCTTCCCTCCAAAGCATGTTTAATTAAGGCTTTTTACTCAGGCATGTTGTCATAAATGAACCACATATATTTATTTATTTATTTGGATAATTTGTTCTTTACCAAATATGATTGTTTCATAAGCATGTAACGTGATATATGGTGGTAATTAAGAGGTACTTAGTAGTACCTCTTAGTAGCAGAGAATATTTGCTTGTAGATATGATCACACCACCAGTGGCTGACTTTTGTTCGAACGTATCTTTCAGTCGTGTTTTCAATTAAAGAACATTCCTTTCATACTTCGATTCTCCTGTAGACAAGCCTATTCATATAACACATAAAGCAATCTCGTTTTTTGCAATAGCTTCTTTTGCCTAAACATGGTTTCTAATAGCTGAAGGGAAAAATATATTGGGAATTATAATCTTACTGTGTACGACGTGTAGTAATTGGTAATTTGGGGAGAGGCTCCAATCAGAAACTGAGATATTCCACTCTGGGGAGTACATGAGGCTTTTTTTCTCCAGCCCTATCAGGTTAGCTGCTTCGTCTTTCCCACCTGACCAGGTAGAAACTTTGAATAAATGAGAATGGACAGTTCATTCAAAAATTTCCCTTGAATATAGCTTCAGAGTCTTACAGACTTAGTGCTGTTTAAAGAGGATTAGATAAAAGATGTTTTATCTTGAAATATTATTTTTCTTGATATTTATAGGGCATATGAGGAGGTCATTAAAGAAGCTGGAGGCAGCATTTGGTTTTAATCAGTGTATTGATTCAATCTGCCAAAATAAGCAAAATGTCTATGACTCTCTTTAAAGACAGAAATCTAAATTTTTAGTGGCTGGTGTTAGAAGAGTTGTTTCTTTTCCTATTGGGGGCATTCTTAACTAGAATTTTTTTTTTTAATATCAGTTCATCAAAAGAAAACTAATTCCTTTCGTCCATATGAAAAATATTAACTTGAAAGTTAATATTAACTTAAATATTAACTTAAAATATTAACTGGAAAGAGACAATGTGTAGAGATAGAAATAATCAAAGGAGTATTGAACTAGAGAAGAAGACCAGCCCAATGGGATTCCCTCCAGCTGGGTCTTCATGTGTCCTATCAGAACTGAACACCCCTGCAGGGTTCTGTAGAGAACACAAGCGTGTTCCTCTCCCCAGGGTTCCCTGTTGTCCCTAGACCAGTGCATGGCAGTGACGTGAGTCCTGTTCTGCCATTATCACGTTGATCCAAATGAAGACTCATTAATCCCCCTTCCTTCCCACACTGCCTCCCCCTCCAGTCCAAACCCACCCTTGGAGGGCGAATGCCTACCAAAAGAGAACTTGAACTTGAAGGGATTTTCTTCGAGACCCTCCTGCTAAAGACTGAGATCCCAACCCTATTTACCCCTCCACCCCGCCTCCCCTCTATTCGCCCTAAATCAGTTGAAGGAGAGGAAACCATTTCCACACTCCTCCCCTTTCTCTGACGTCCCCCTACATGTCTCCCACTCTGGCACAAGCACACACTCCTGCCGTGGTGTGGAAACAAGGTAGCACCTGACATGGAGAGCCAGTGGACCGGCCAGTGTTTGAAAGTAGAAATCTACACACCAGCTAAGGGACAAAAGACTGAATTAGCAAATGCTTGACAGTCAGAATTGTCACATGCTTTGGATAATAATTCTTTCTTTATATTGACTAAATGCTTTGTTTGAAAAATAGGGTTGTAGCCCTGGATACTATCGGGATAACGAAGGCCCGTATACCAGACGATGTGTTCCCTGCAATTGCAACGGACATTCCAGTCGATGTCAGGATGGCTCGGGAATATGTATCGTGAGTAAACTGATAGGCTCGAGCTACTCGCAGGCAGTCTGTGTCTCTCTGTCCCCTCCCCCGCCCACTGCCACGCCCCTGGGCCCTGAGACATCAAATGTCGCATTTGCCACTAAACCCTAAACAGAGGTTGCTCTGTAAACGTAGGAGGCTCCAGTGTGATCAGGCTGAAATAGTTCATACTCTACTGTTTCCTCCATTTTCACACGTGCCGTCGGAGAGTCAGAGAAGTCCTTCCGTGAACAGGGAAATTACACGTTAGCCTCTCAGTCTCTGCTTCATTGAGTGTTGTCAGTGGGTGCATCCTGGGACTTAATTCCTGCCGGAAGATAGCAAAGCAGAGCCACCACTTTGGGCCCCCATGTGGTGGGAGTGGCAGGAAGTAGCAGAAGCCATCAAAAGAGCCATAGACCCAAGTATATAATGGGGGAGAAGATGCTAAGAAAGACTTAAGGGGCCTTCAGAGTCACTCAAACACCGATCTTCCACAAGCGCCAAGACAAAGCGGGCTTATGTAGGAAGACAGGTGAAGGGAGTCCTTGCTGTCTATGGCTTATCCCCTGGAAAACAATCTTCACTGAGAATACTTTTTTTTAAATATTTCCTATTCAAAATTAGATTCTCAGGAAATTTTTCTTTTGTATCCGTTTTAGACATTGTTTATTCTGCCTTCCTCTCTTTCATCCCTGGGAGCCAGGGCCTCCCAACCTTGAAGGAGAATGGACAGTGACAGAGAAAGGAGAGAGAATCAGTACCCCCAGACACACAAGCCCCTACTTACGGGGTGCTCTTTGGAAATACATTCGTCTGGCACAGATTTCCTTTGCATTGTGTAATGCATCAAGAGTGTGTTTCAACTCTTTGAGTTCCTAGACTGTATTAAGCCAAGTTCAGCATGTCCCAGGGAACTGTTTCCTTTGCAAGATGGGACAGGCCAGGACAGGACGTTGTTGTAAAGAGCCTGATAGGATATTCCATAGGACTTTAACTTTGTAAATTCAGAAGGAATAAAAGACATTGGGAAAGACGATTTTTCAGCTCCTAAATATTCTTTTATGATAGTTTATGCTTCATACTGTATGCTGTGTGTAACACAGGTAGATGCTTTAATTTAAAATAAATATTTATCTTGTTACCAAACCATCGCTAGATGTCGAGTCCACTTTATAAAAGCTGCCAAAGAACAAAGCAGGCATTCTGTGTAGTCCATTCACCCAGTGAAAGGATCACTGGTGAGTCATAATTCCTCTGTTTTAATCAAACAGGAAGATTTTCTTTCCCATTTCCTTTCTTTGTAGCTCTGTCTTCACTTGTCCCTAATGGCCATATGGTCTCTAGAAAGAATTCATTCAGGAAACCTTTACTGAGCAGTTGCTATTGTGGGAGGTACTGAGCTAAATGCTGTGGTTAAAACCATACAACATAATCCCCACTCTCCCGAGGCCTGCTGTCCGGTGGGGAATGTGCCCGCCCACACACACACACACACACACACACACACACAGGCCCAGAGCCCCTGCCTGCACTCACTTTACTGCTCAGTGGCAGGCACTGAGTGCTGCCACTGCTCTGGGGGTGGGGGTGGGGGTGGGGGATGCGCATTGCGTGGGAGCCAAGGATGCAGCCCTCCTTCTCAAAGAGCAGTAATGACAAGATCAAGTACTTGTCACCGTCAAATAGGCTGGTTCCTCTGCAGACTGGCCTTCACTGCTCAGCATCCAAAGTCAGTTTCTGAAATCTGGGACCTTCACACACACACACAAATCTCCATGTCATTTCAAGAATAAACTTTGAAGTCTGGAGAGAAAGTCGCCGGGGTCCTTGCCGATAAAGCCTCGTGTGTCCAGGAGCAGCAGGCCATGTGTTGCGTGGGCACCGTCAGCCCAGAGGACCTGCAGGGACAGGCCGCTTCTCTTTGCTGAGGCCCTGCCCCTCCCTCCTCTCCTTGCCAGCTTTCTCCCCGTGTCTCCACCTCTTCCCAACTCCCCTCACCTTTCACTGTCTCCATCACACCGCATCTACTTCACTGTTCCTATGTTCTTTCCTTCCTCTGCCTTTGGTTTTCTTGCATTTTTTACTCCCTGCCGCTTGAGCCCCCAGCATGACTTATCTGAAGCTCACAGCCGACACGGGGCTCTCCCAAGGCTCCCGGCCAGACTTCCATATCCTGGGTGTGTACTGTGTCCAGCTACGTCCACCCCACTTTGCCCTTCACCCTCCAGAATACCAGTGACTTCATGTTGCCTGTATACCCTGCCGGGCTCCTGCAAGACTAAGCTGCTATGTCCACTGTTCCCCATGCCCGGTGGGCCCTCCCTTCATTTCTCTACCCAGCCAACTCCTCTCCCTTTCTCCTCCATGCAGGAGGCATCATCACCTCCAGAAGCTCTTCCTGGAGGTCCCTCTTGCTCTTGTGAGATGCCGGCACATGGTGATCATCGTATTTTCCACATTATATTGAACAGGTCCACTCACAGGGTTCTGTCTGCTCCCTGGTCAGGGTGCCGATCTGTCTTTGCAACCCTAGTACTTAGCCTGGGTGGACACAGAGTAAATGCCCAATGGATGTTTGGTGTTAGATGGAGCTAGGAGAGCACATGCTGTGGGAGTAGATGTAGACTCATTCATTCATTCATCCATTCACTCATTCATTTATTTGCAGTGAACTGCAAGGAAACTTGACAGGCAGATGTCTCCAGTTTGCAGGACTGAGAAGGACACCTTCCAGGGTAGATGCTCTCGGCTGAGGGTGGGGCTATCTCAGACATTCTTACGGGACCTTATCAAGCAACACAGGTTCTCACCCCTTTCTACAATCTTCTCCCCACTTCCTAGGAGGACCAGAGTCCGGGGTGTTTTCAGTAGGACACAGATGGCCCTGTTGCAATTCTTGTTTCTCTACTTCCTCACTTCCCAATGTTTTCAGATCAGATCAGGATACAGGATTAACATGTATCTTTTCAGCGGCTCTATTCTTCTTTAAGATCGCCATTTCGAGTTTAAAAAGGAAGGACTCTAAAGTGGAGAGGTAAATAATTAGTTCAGTAGAATGACTGTTTTGTGAGGGAGGCAGGACAGTGGACAAGGGAAAGGTGAAGGAGAGACCGGTCTGTGGACCCGATAACCCGCAGCGTGGATTTGTTCCCAGCCTCCAGGCCTGTGGGAGAAGCCTCCACGGTGGGCACATGTCGGGGAAGAGGAAAGGATTCAGGGCTGGGATGAGTTTCCTGGAGATGATCCCATGTTAACATGTGAGCAGCCTCCTTTGTGTGTATAGTGCAATTTCATATTTGAAAAAAATAGGAGAAGATGTCTTAACATCTTAGTGGCTTGTGTAATTGGCCGTTATTCAAAGGTTTGTGAAGGATGGATGGATCTGTTTAAGCTGAAGAAACATGACGTGATGAGGAAGGGACATTATATCTCACATTCTGAGCAAGACCACGCCCACTTAGGATATACATGTGGGTTGTTTCTCACAACCCGGCTTCAGATATTCTTGAAAACTCACATCCATTAAAATTTCCTACCAAGCCCCATCTCTGCATACAGAGGTAAGATGTGTGAGCAATTTTTAAAATATTATCCTTACTCCAGGCCATATAATTAACACAGAGTATTTCTGTGTAATTCAGAGTATCTCTGAATTATCAAATGCCCACAATAAGGGGAATTTTCATGGATAGTTTTGCTCATTCAGATATTTGTTACTAGAGTAAAACCAAGAAATGTCACAGGGGGCTAAAAATTCCACAAAATAAGCAACTTTGATACAGTTCTCTAGGATTTGTCTCATTGGACTGCTTAGTTGGAAAGTTGTCTCATCTCAATGCTTTCTGAAGGACAGCTTTCCATAGACATTGACTTTGACATGAAAATAATTGGATTTATGTAAACACACAACGTAGATAAGCTTATCTTGCTTATTTGAGACGCTGGAATTAAACCAAGGGCTTTCTTCTGATATGGGGCAGCTTTTTTGTTTTAACAAATTCCACATGTTAAACTTACTACAACTATATTCCTCTTTAGTATATGGTCATTACATGATTTATGAAGCAATATCAAGTTAATTTTCGTAGAAGCTGTTCTTAGGGGAACAGGATGGGGGTTGACATTTTGCTGAGGCTCTTTTTACAATCCTCCCAGCAACCTTGGAAAGTGGGTATTATTTCAATGATATATCTTAAGAGAACTGGAATGTGTATAAATCATTCATTCAATAAAACTGATTTGTAAAAAACAGGGAGGCTCAGAGGTGAAATTTCTTGCTCAAGACAGTACAGCTATGAAACCTTAGAGTGAGTCTGGATCCATTTCATCTTCCAAATGCAAGCCCCAAAGAGCAGATGGGAGGATACTTACATTTTTTTTTCTTTAGCACCAACAATAATTGGATTGACGGGAAAAATATACCATTCGTGGACTGATATCACTGTACAATCAGAGGACCTGAGTTATAATTGTGTGAAGAATGAAGGCGGTAGTGATCTTAATAATAATCAGTGTAATCGGCTGCTGTTAATTGCGTGTTCCTCTGTCCCAAGAACTGCCAGCACAACACTGCGGGAGAACACTGTGAGCGCTGCAAGGAGGGTCACTATGGGAACGCCATCCAGGGATCCTGTAGCGTCTGCCCGTGTCCTCATTCAAACAGGTACTGGGAGAGCTTGAAAATAACCTGTAGAGACAGGAAGTGGTTTGGTGGTTGCCTGGGACTGGGGGTGGGGAGTCGGGGGACACAGGAAGTGACGGCTAAGGGTGTGGGATTTCTTTTGGGGATGATGGAGATATTTTAAAATCGATCATGCCGGATAGTTTGTACAACTCTGTGAATCTGCTAAACACCATGGAGTATACTCGAAATGGGCGAGTGGTATGGTATGTGAATTATAGCTCAGTAGAGCAGTTACATTTTAAAAAGAACACACGAAAGTGCAAAACAAACAAAACAGTTCTCCAAGTATACACTTGGGCGTTTTTCCTTTTCCTCTTTCCTTTCACTCTTTCGTTTAATGGCTGAACATTATTTACTGAGCGCCCAATATGCGGTAGGAGTTAGCGTTCTCTAGGTGCTGGGGCGACTACAGTAAAGCAGACTGGCAAAGTCTCCTGTCTCACGAGGCTTCACCTGGAGAATGTGGGCAGGGGCAATTGTCACACTCAGGAAATAAATGCACAAATAAATAAGCATAATTTCAGATGCGGTTGATAACAGGGTTATGTGATTGGTAGTGAGTGAGCAGACTCTTTACAGAGGAGTAGGAGGGTTTTCTGGGCAAGGAGCAGAGAACAATGAAATGGAGTAAGTTGCGTAATGTCTCAGCAGTGAAGGTCTGAGGCAAGGAAAAGACTAGACAGCCTCTGTGATGATGTGTTCGGGGAGTAAGGAGGCAGCTGGAGCGCATTGCGGGAGAAACGGCCAGGAGGCGAGCTGGGCGGGGCCCCCAGGGTTCAGACCCCATAGGACCTTGCAGGCTCTAGTGAGGCACTGGATTTATCCTCAGTGTGTTGGAAGCCACAGGCCAGTCCTGACCCACAGAGGGATGTGATCTGTCATTCAGACTTCAGCACGGCAGATCCATTACGTAGGTGGCAAAATGCCACTTGTATTCCATGGTAACTCATATTCTGTTTGGGCTTGGTACCTCGTCCTGTTCTTGCTCATTGTGACACATTTGCAGTGGGTCCAAGCAAAATAAAACACAGCAACAAAGCAAGAGTTGATTGGAAAATCAGGAAGATGCCCCTAAGAGTGTAGGCAGCACTCCCATTCAGGAACAAGTGCAGACCACTAGGCTGATTAATATCAGACCAGTATCCGAGAAATTGGCCACGTTAGCAGAAGTCGCTGCCCAGCTGTGGCTTTCCTGAAGATGTATGTTGGAAACGGGAATCCTGTTTTGCTCTCTGGGTATTTGATACTCCTTAAACCGGTCCAGTCCTGCGGCTTGATTTGCAAAGGGATTTATCACTTGATACTTGCCTAGACTTGTTGGAACAGAAGCCAGAGGGAGTAGATTTTCACCGGGTACTCGGGGAAAACTTTTCATTTTGGTTGCAAAGCATATTGTTATCATGAAGGCCAGCTTCTGACTTTCATGCAGTTGAAGTAATGCACGGTTCCTCAGATTTATTAATGAAACACTGTTTTTTATCTAATTCTCCCTCCGGTGATATTCATCCTGTTGACAAATTTCTAACTGTCCCTCTAGAAGTATAACTCTATCCATCTATTAGGCCAAAAGAAGCTTCCTAGATAAAGAATTCTCTTATCAGCACGTGATAAATGGAGTTACTTTCCCTCAGATTTACTAGGGTGTAATGTTCATAGACATCCCTCAAGGCAACAGAGTTTTTTCATGATCTGCTCACTTAATTAAAAAAAAAAAAAAAAAGCTTCTCAAATATGTACTAGTTTAGGACAAAAAGGAGAATCAGAATGCCACAACTTGATTTCAGAAATGTAAAGATCACCGATGATTGTGCCCACAGAACTATCTAGATGGGCAAGATTGCTCTGTACCTTGGTCCCTCTGGCCTGGTGGCTTTTCTCCCTGGGAGATAATGTGCCCAATATGAAGGAACTAGAATAAACAAGGAGGAAAATTTTTTGAAGAATCAGAACTCTGTTCTTTTTTTCTGCCTAGGCTTGTTTTATTCCTTCTTTGTTATTCCTGGAAAAATGCTGTTGTAATCATCTCTTTCAAAGTGAGTTACTTTGCTCTGTCTCAAGTGAAGGAATGTATTTCTCTAAGCCAAAAATAAAACCAAATAAATGCCTTCAGTCCTTATTTACCAAGATATGCCCAGTGTGAGCTGAAATAGTTCATCATTATCTATACACCTCTTAATGGACACATTTTTCTTCATATAAAAAGCAACCAGACTCTTGGTGTCTGTTTCCACTTAATGCAAGTCAGTGCGTTGTGGCAAAAAAAAAAAAAAAAAAAAAAAAGATAATGAGCACAAGGACTATCGATTTATATTTTTACTGAGGTTTTTTTCTGTCTTCCTTTAAGCTTTGCCACTGGCTGTGTTGTGAATGGGGGAAACATAAGATGCTTCTGCAAACCCGGATACACAGGCACACAGTGCGAAAGGTGGGTGCTGCCCCTCCCCCACTCCTGCTCTGCCTCTCCCCCAAACCCCTCCCCCAGCCTGCAGGGAGGGTGGGCTCTGCAGTCAGGCTGCAGCAGGCACGGGCTGTGGGTGGGGCTGTGCTGGGTTGTGGCTCAGAGTTGGGTGGGGCTGTCGGTTTCACCGAGGCTGGAAAAAGGTCCCTAGGGAAAAATACAAGACTGCTCACTTAATAAATCATTAACCTCCTTCTCTTTCTTGTTTTTCACATGTTTCAGAAATTTGAGAGTGAGATCCAACATATCACAGCCCTATGGACCCCCAACACATACTCCTACATATGCCTATCCCCCTGCACACTCACTGGTACCCCTCCCCCTATGTATTGCTACCTGCCCCTCCCCCTCCACAGCCCTACAGACTTATAACCCCTACCTGTCCTTACTTACTCCTATCTCCATATAAATCCTTCCTTACATACTCCTATCCCACTATATACATCCCTACATATCCCCACCCACCTACATATCCCTTCCTGGTACACATATCCCTCCCTAGCCCTAGCTCCCTATAAACTCATTCCTACATACTCCTCACCCTACAGATCCATCCCTATGTACCCCACCCCACATACATCCCTACTTGCCTGGACACACACATACAACTCGACATACTCCTATATGCACACACACATATCCACAGCCCTAAATATTCCTCCACACTCATACCCCTATCCCTATACATTATCCCCTCTCTATCCTCACCCCTTATGAACACCTGCCGGACAGTCTGTGTCATTCATTTCTGAATCGCTACTGCCTGTGGTGGGACTGTTCATGTAATGGGTGTTCAGTAATGAAACAAAAGAAAAAATGTTGCAAAATGGAAACTATGAACTTAATTATAAAGGGCTGTAGAACCAAGCTTTAGTTATTTGGAAGCAAATTTTCATGATTAGTTACCATACATAGGGCACTGCCAAGCCTTATAAGGGCTATAAAAGGTATTCACAGTCTTCCTGGGAGGATAGCACATACATATTTGAAAAAGTAACAGTACAGCATTTGAATCATATGGACAACATATTTTTAAATTTAAAATAACTTTATCATAAAATCAATACATACCTATAAAAGTGATATAATACAGGTGAGCAAAGAACCAGCGAGGCCCACTACACATCTCTGTAGCTCAACATACTCGTGCAGGCTCATATAATCCTACTTATAATCGTCTTATTTACAGAAAACCCCAGTTAAAACTTGTATGTTCTTACTAGTCAATCTGTGTGCACAGATGTTTTCTTGAAAACAAGAGTCGATTGTTGTTTCACTCTGTTTCAACTTGCTTTCTCATCTAGTGGAAGGTTAGAACTATCTTTCCATATCAATAAGTACTCACTGATAACATTGTGTCAGAACCAAGAGGTTCTGGAATCTGCTGCTAGCCCTTGAGATAGTTCTACTGTTTTCCATTCAAAGTGGCACTAAAAGTAAATCCTTGCAGCTAATTATCCGAATTATTCGTGCACATAAATCCTCAAGGTATAATTAATAGAAGTGGGTCCTTTGGATGGAAGGATAGGTGTGTTTTTCAGGCTTTTGACACATTTTGCCCAATTGCCCTCCAGAAAAGTCATCCTTGTTTTTACTCCTATCAGGAGCAAAAGAGCAAGTGCCCTAGCCTTTGATACCAGAAATGATCAAATTTTAAAATATTTGCCAGTTTGTTGGGGCCAAGTGTATATCATTTTAATTTGTATTTCTTTAATAATTAGATTGGATTTTTTTCATGTGCTTACTGACCATTTGTAGATTTTATTTTTTGGATTGCTTTTTGGGTCTTTTACTCTTTTTTTTTTTTTTCCTAGTGGAATGTTCTTTTTTTTTTTTTAATTGGTTTATACAAATTCTTTGGAAAGAAATGAACCTTTTGTACTACATGTTGCAGATATTTTTCTCAGTTTGTTTTTTGTTTGTATGGTTTTTTTGGCTTTATGTTTTATTATATGTATCTATTCTTATATTCTTCCAGTGGTCAGCCACTGGGGTCATGCTTAGGGAGGTTATTAAAATGTTTATGCCTTCTTTGCCTACTTTTATAGTTTTATTTCTTCCTTTTGGTGAGAATTTGGAAGTTAGACTTTTGGTGGTGTCATGGTGTCTCACATGGCAGGTAGAGAGTTAGGGTCAAACGTGCAGCTACAAGGGTCCAAGTAACTCTGACTACCCCAGGATCCCATCTCCATGACCCGGGGCCCATGCTGCAGGAAACACACATAGTAATTAGCTGCATCCCAGAGCCACACTCAGTAGGTTGAGATGTTCACACTAGGGGAGGCACAAGGAAAGTAGGCCAGTAAGGGGCCTGGCAGATTCCCATCCCTCATGCCATACTCGCGGTGGGATATGTGCTCACGGAGTGAATGGGGATAGCTTTTCCTTCTCTTCCTCTCATGCTATCACATTCCTGATCTCTCCCCTACCTCTCTCGCTTTTGTCAAGTACTTGTAGTTGAATTCACTAAAGGTCAGTGTGCATTTACAAAATTTCTACATAAACTTAGACTCGTTTCTGTACGTTTTATTTGGTCTTTGTGCCGTTACCATTTCCATGTCATTTCCGAAAGTATAAAATGCCTTTTGATATTTGGTTGAGCAAGGCTTCCCACATAACTGTTATTTAAAATGTTTTCCTTAGCCATTCTGGCACCTTATTTTCCTGGATACACTTTAGAAAGAGTTTTACCTAATTTCAATAACCAGAAACTATATTTAGCTGGATTTCATAGGAGGAAGGCAGGGCCACTCTAGACTGGTGTTATCTGAGATCTTTGGTGGACGGGGTGGGACCTGGTAGGTCTAAGGGATGACAAGAGTCCGGTGGGCCGGGAAGGTGGCTCAAGTCAGGGAAGTAATGCAAGAAAACCCAAGGACCTTGAGGATATTTGCCATGGGAGGAAGGTACAAGACTTAGTATGGGGTCCTTGAGCATCAGCTAAGGGGCTGGACACTGTCCTGTGGTAAAAAGAAACAATTTCAAGGTTCTTCTATTTTCCATTTCCACAGGAGGAACATTGCCCACAATTGCCTCACATCTATTATTCATTCTTTCTTTCAATGAAAAATGTATGGACATCCTAGTATATGCCTGGCACTGGGCTAAGCCCTAGGGACACGTTAGCAGCTGGAGAAGAGGCCGTACCGTCAGGGTGTTACGGTCTAGTGGTGGGCAGATATACAAACCAGCTGCTGGAACAGTGACCGGGAACACAACCGGGCTGGGTCCCGCCACTGTGGGAGGGGACTCCAACTAGCCTCAGCCTCCCTAGTGAGGGACAGAAGGGGCTGCTATACTGAGGCAGGAAGGATGGTGGGATGGGAAATTGGAAGTTTCTTCAGGCTCTGTGGTTGAAAAGCTGTGAGACTCCCACCTGGGAGAGGCATCCTAGTGTAATCCTCCTCACGGTTCTTCACAAACAATGAAGCAAAAAACAGCAACAGACTGTCTGAGGCATCCATTTGGCAGGCAGCAGATCTGAAAAGAGAAATTCTTAATTAACAGTTCTCACAGATTGTGTTTGTTAACATTTGCTGTCTCAGGAAAGCAAACGAGGGTTTCTGAAAAAAATTTTTTTAAACTTTTCCACAGGTAAATGCCATATTAATGTCAATTTTTTTCATTTGTTAAACATTTATTGAGGAGCCCCTTTGGGCCAGGCATCATTCCGGCTCCAGTCGTCAGTGACACAGTGGTAGCTACAAGGACAGGATAGGGTAAAAGGAAAATATAAGCAGGAGCCGCTGGGTGGGGGGCAGCCAATGTGAGCTTTGGGGTAGGAAAGGCTTCCCAGCTTGTACCGTGCTCTGAGGCACGCTTCTCCCTCGGCCGCTCAGAGCCACAGAAGACAAATATGTTCTCTGCTCTTTATTTGTTGTCCCAATGCCATCTATGAAATCAGGAAGTTTTACTTCAGTCCATGGTGTTTGGACACTACCTTAAAATGAGAATAAGGGAACCAGTTATTTCTGTAATGGCTAATTAACGCTTTTTACCAGAGTAAGGAAGAAGTGGACTCCAACTTCCTGAATATTTATGTAACTTTACCGTGAAGTATTTTGTAATTATGTATGTTTTACATGGAAAATTTAGATCTAGGTGAGCCATCTAAAAATAATATATTTAGAACATAGATCTTTGGGCACCTGGGTGGCTCAGTCAATTAAGCGTCTGCCTTATGCTCAGGTCATGATCCCAGGGTCCTGGGATCGAGCCATGGGTCAGGCTCTCTGCTCTGTGAGGCAAGTCTGCTTCTTCCTCTCCCTCTGCCCCTCCCCCCACCTTCAGGCCATCTTCTTGCTCTCACTCCCTCTTTCTCAAATAAATAAAATCTTTAAAAAACATAGATCTTTTGCATAGTATGGCTTATGAAGTAAATATGAGGCCTGTCATATCCAGTAAAGCCTTATGCCAACTTATGCTTAGTGGACTTAGATAAGCCACCTCTGCATAGTTACCTTCTTAATAATTAGGGAGTGCACGGGTTTTCTACTTCCTGTCTGCTTTCTGAAATGTAATCATTCCAAATGATACCAATTATACATAGATGCATATTTACAGGAATAGTTCATCATGTCTTAAAATGGTAGCTACTTTTTATTGAGTGTCTGTTATGTACAAGCATTGTATTAGATTCTTCACTACATTTTTATCTCATATTCATCCATCCAAACAGGTATTGTTAGTGCAATCATTCACTTATTCCTTTTGCATATACTTATATGGCACCTGATATGGGCACAGGCACTTTCCCAGGTGCTAGCCATGTACCAGCCAGAGAACCCAGATCCCTGTGGAGTTCACACTTTCATGACAGGAGTAGATGAGGGAACCAAAGCATGAAGGGTTAAGATAACAGCCCACAGTTACACAGCACATAGTGGAGGCGGGGATCCAGCCAGATCTTCCTGATTGAAAGCCCGTGTCCTTTGCACTGTATCACCAGTATACCCATTGGTGAAGCCTATAAAAATTACCTAACAGTTCTTTGATGCAAAGCTTAAATTTGGGGAAGAGAGTCAAATACCACATTCTCTTGATTCTATCACTTCCATTGATGAAAAGACAGCACACACACACATCGAGTTAATGACAGTTTTGGGGGGCAGGGATAGAGTGGTGTGGAACTTTGTTAATAGACAGAAGTGTTTTAGTTTCCAGCCTAATTCCAGAAAATTAACATGTGTCTATTTTGTTTTTTAAGACCTTATTTATTTATGAGAGAGAGAGAGAGAGAGCACAAGAGTGGGGAGGGGCAGAAGGAGAGGGAGAAGCAAACTTCCCACTGAGTGGGGAGGCTGACACAGGGCTGGATCCCAGGACCCTGAGATTATGACCTGAGCTGAAGGCAGACCCTTAAGGGACTGAGCCAGGCAGCCATCCCTGTTTGTTTTTGTTTTTTAACAGAAACTTGGTATCCAGGAAATGTCTTTTAACTTAAATAAGGAATTGAGTTCTCATCACTAAATTATGTAGAATAATAAAGGCTCCAAACCAGGGGTAGGCACTATAACTGCTCTCAGTCATTCAAGCTCATTAAATACAGTCATGCAGCAATTAGTGCAAATATGAATTATGCGGGCTTGAAATAGTCCAACAGGAAATATTAATAAGGTACCCATTTCTGAACACATTTTGAAATTATATGAATTTTACTTTTAATTTTTCTTTGAGGAAGTTCGCCATTAAATAAGCAACATTTCATTGTGTGGTATCTTCAGGAACATAACTCTTACATAAAATTTATCCATCCCTGATTTCCATATTGGTCAAACCACTGGATCCTGTATGCATTTTGTTCATCTGCCCTTTGACTCTACGGGTGATTAAGGATTTTGTTGTCCTGGTATCAAGGAGGAGGGACCAAGTTCTGGCCATCTTCCACGTCCTCTGTTCTCATTCTCTGTATTGAGACACATTTATTCCTCCAAATCAATGTCTGCCTTCCTGTTATAGGGTTACAGTGTCCCAAACAGGGAGTTAGAAGGAGAAAAAAAAATTGGGTGGAACAAATGATGAGTTTTTTTGGTGTTTCTCCTTTTCTTCTTTATTTTGAGTAGGTGTGCACCAGGGTATTTTGGGAATCCCCAGAAGCTTGGAGGTAGCTGCCAACCATGCA
This sequence comes from Martes martes, assembly GCF_963455335.1. Taxonomy (NCBI): domain Eukaryota; kingdom Metazoa; phylum Chordata; class Mammalia; order Carnivora; family Mustelidae; genus Martes; species Martes martes. The sequence goes on along the minus strand of NC_137901.1, from coordinate 46,981,282 downwards.
ATTGTAACAGCAATGGCCATCCAGGCAGTTGTCACCCCCTGACTGGAGGTAAGATGGGCTCACATCTTTGTTAACCTGCATTTATCAATCTGGTATAAAATAGTAGGCAAAGAACCCTGGCAAATATTTTCAGAAACCATAATACACAAGTCCAGTGAACAAATGATCTCCTTCTTTTGACAACCTTGGGAATGAATGCTTAGGCAGTATTTACAGTTTGGTAAATAACTTACTTCAAGTTGGCTTTTTTAAAAAAGATGAATTGTTTTAAAACTCAACTAATTAGAGCCAAGCTAACGTCAGCTCCTACTTTGGTGATTTTGTTAAGCTCTCCCTTGGCATTATAAGGTTATCATCACATCAGTTTTCTTCATGTGTGTAACTGAAGAAGTCAACACACTTTTTCTAGGATAGCAATAAATGTCTGGGATGTGGGTGGTATAGCTGGGATGGATTTCACATGCCAAGAAAAAGACCATTACTAGGAGTTAGTATGGGTTCATTAGGAACAACTTGGAAGAGAAGGGAAAAAGGTTTTCTTCTTTCTTTGATGGAGAATATTAAGATGATTTACCAAGAAAATATCATGGATCTATGTAATGCCAAACCTTAGATAAAATCTCTTATTTTATAATTATGGACAAGATGAAGAACTAAACCCAGATGGTGTGGGTTTAGATCTGGTCAAGTGACTGCTCCAAAGGAATGTAGAGTATATGGATTATTATCAGTCTAGATTATTATCAGTCTAGAGTGAGGTATCTGTTGATGTGTACTGGGTCTTAATCCTTGGCTCCCTCTTGTTCAACACTGTTGACCTGAATGGAAATATAAAAGGCGTGCCCACCCAGTTATCAGATGACACAAAGTTGGGAGAAATAGAAAATGTCTCCTATGGCACATTTAGAATAACTCAAGGGACTCAACAGCCTGGAACGATGGGCCAAGTCTAACAAGACAACATTATGTTAGAGATAAGCACATGGTCCTATAGTTGAATGGCATAAAAATAAGTATGTCATAAAGGAGATGTGGGTTAGTAGCAACGGTGAAAAAGACTGAGGTCTTAGTCAGCCCCAAGTTCAAGGAGAGTAAGGTGGCCCTTAGGATGCCTCATATAATCTTCAGTGAGTTCTAGAGTCTAAAACCAGGTGGTCTGCCGTTCTCTGGTATGTGGCTCATTGTAAGTCCTCATGTGAGGCTTATGTCTCTAGAAGATATTAAACAAGCTACAGTGTGTTCAGAAGGAGTGTAAGACTTTGAAAAAAACTCAAAGCCATGTCACATGAAGGGTTGACAAACCAGGACTGTGAAAGGAAGACTTGGGAAGGACGTATTTGAAAGACTGATGTGTGGGAGAAGGGTTGGTTTTGTTCTATATGGCATAAGAGGTAGAACCCAAGAAGTGGAAACTAGAGGGAGATCTACTTTAAATATCCTAAGGAAGACGTGTCAGGGGTTTAAAGATGAAAAGGATTGTTCTGGAAAAAATGAGTTTCTACTGTGACTGTAATATTCAAGGAGAAGCTTCAGCATCATACACAGCATATTCATGAGATTAATATCTTTTCAAGCCTCTTTCTCTCCTACTCTAACAACAACAACAACAATAACAAAGCAGCCTGATGTGAGGATGGTAATTGTGTGTTCCCCAAATGGAAGAAAATGCTCACACATGACACTTTCTGTTCCTGTGAGCTTTTTTTTTTCCCTGTGAGTTTTATTTCCCCCCTCTTTTTCATTCTTTCTTTTTCTTTTAAATAATAACCCACAGATTCCTTGGTGGTCAAAATTCAAACTTGTTGAAAAAATTGCCCTGATAAATCAATCCTCCACATGAGCCAAGTCCTCCCTAGACTATTTGAGATGTTATGGGAGATTGTAAAGACAATAAAACCATGTTTCCTGGCCCTAAGGCATTTATAGTCTAATTGAGAAAATGAAAGTGATGTAATGATGCATACACGTAAGAATGAGTTTTTAAAAAAGGATGAGTAAGAACCACCTCTGATTACATATATAATAAACTAAAATGTCTACAAATATATAGAAAGGAGACACTGTCTTTGGGTGGTGGGATCAGGGATGATGTCTTTACATTATTTTTCTGATTTTTCCAAATTTTCCATAGTGGACTTACATTATTTATTTTATAATTTAAAGTAAATGTAGTTTAAAATATATGTATATACACAGAAAGTGAGGATTATTGCCTGCTGCTGAGAAGACAAAACATGAAAGCCTCCTTGTAGCATGTCTAGGAAAATTTCGAGCTTTAAGATTTCCTGTGGTGAGGTTAGATTATTTTTCTAGAGGGGAGGGAGAGGGCATTTGATTGTAACAATGCAGAGTATGGGGAAAAGAGGAAAAATGGGAAGAGTAAAGAATGTCCAGGGATGACCAGTAGGCTTTCCTGACTATAGCTGAGAACCTCAAAATCTAGCTCATATCTGTGGTAGTTAGCAGTGCGGGTCCACTAACATTACGTGCATCTCTCTCTCTCAGCATCCGTCACACTGTTCTGTCCTTTATCTGCCTTTCCCATGGGACCAGGGAACTACAGAACAGCAGGGATTTTTGTCTTAGTGGCTTTGTATTTCCTGTATGTGGCGCAATGCCATAGCACACCGTGGACACCCAGAGGTGCTTAATCAATGTTTTTTGAATGTTCTTGAATGACACTGGAAGAGATATCAACAATTACATAGGAAGCTGTCAAGTGAAGAAAGCCTTAACTAATGATTAGGGGTTTTAATTAGATAAAAATATCATGACCCTTTATAGAGAAGAAACTGAATAGACAGGGAAGTCACGAGAGTTGTTCCTACAGCAAGACTGGTGGGAGATGGGAAAGCTCCCCGAACAATGGCATGGGTAAAGAAGAGACAAAAGAAGAGTCAGTGGTGTTAGATAGTTGGGTGACTAAAATCTTCCCAACTAGCTTTTCTGAGAACCAAGTTAAAAAGCAGATGAAGAGAAAGTTTATCAACAGTATTTTCTTTGGTTATCCCTCTTTTCAGACTGCCTGAACCAAGAGCCCAAAGATGGTGGCCCTGGAGAAGAATGTGATGGTGAGAAAAGAAAGCCACCCCTCCTTTCTGACTTGTGGGGTTTAGTTAAGATTTGCAAGCCTTGTGCTGGGACATGCAATGGGAAAGCAATGGTGGGAGGAAGTGGGGGGAGGATTTCTTAGGGTCAAGTCCAGCCTCTGTCAACTCATAGCTGTATGACCTTGGGCAAGTGACCTGATTTCTTCAAGCCTCAGTTTCATCATTTGTAAAATGGACATAATAACTGTACGTACCTCACAGATTCACTGGGAAAATGCTGGTAAACCTCTTATCGCAATATCTGGTAAATAGCAAGCTCTCGATAAATAAAAGCTATTTTTTATTATTTTTCCACATACAAAATAGTGTATGTTTTTATACACTAGTATAAAAACACTAGTATAAAAACACTAGTATAAAAATAGTGTATGATTCTATGTTGCATAGAATCACTATGTTTCGCAGTTTTATTGAGATACAGTTGACATGCAACATTGGGTTAAAGTACGCCACATTAACAATTTGATATCTGTATGTATTGTGAAATGTTTATCACAGGAAGTTTCATTAATAACCTCACAAAGTTATAAAGTTTTTTTCTAGTGAGGAGAACTTTTTAAGACAGACTGTCTTGGAAACTTCCAAATATATAATACATTGTTGTTGATGATAGTCTCTGCGTTGTGCATTATTACATCCCCATAACTTATTTATCTTTTAACTGGAAGTTTGTACCTTTTGACTCCTTTCCCCAGTTTCCCTCACTCCACCACTTCTTTTTCAAAATGTTCCCTGTCTAGAGATCTCTCTTTTGCAGAATCTGCATCCCTCCCAAGAAGTCCAGGATTGTGATTTTTGCCTGTGATGTCCTATGTGCATATTAACTGGGCTCTATGGCCCTTGTATTCTGTTTACATTCCTGTGGCACATTTGCCTTTGATTGTGGCCCTGACAGACTGTGACAGCTGTGTGATGACACTCTTGAATGACCTGGCCACCATGGGCGATGAGCTCCACCTGGTCAAGTCTCAGCTGCATGGCCTGAGCGGCAGCACCAGATCTCTGGAGCAGATGAAGCACTTGGAGACCCAGATCAAGGACCTAAGAGTACGTACCAGCAGAATGCCTGGCCCAGAATGGCTCCTTGGTGGGTAGATGCTGCGTGCAGGGCTACCCCTCAAGCAGGAGATGGGGAGATGCTCTGCTTAAGGCTCAGAGGGCTTTCCTCCCTCTGATCCAAAAGACGACTAGGTTTTTACTGCTGGAAAGTGAACATTCTTTACTTCCTGCATGTTTCTGGGCTAATTTTTCTTCTAGAACCCTTAGCTAAGTATCTTACATTCAGAAGAATCAAAAACAGATTTGTATTACATTGGTATTAATTCTTTAAATGTTTGATGGCATTTTCCAATGAAGCCATGTAGGCCTGAGATTTTCTTTGTTGGAAGTTTTTTTTTTGTTTTGGGTTTGTTTTTTTTTTCAATACACCTTAAGTTCAATCTTTAAAAAATAGGTATGGGACTATTGGGGTTATATATTTCTTCTTGAGTGACATTTGGTAATTTGTGCCTTTCAAATAATTTTTTCATTTCTTCTAAATTATCAAATGTATTGACATAAAATTGTTCATACTTTTTCTATTTTATCCTTTTAATATCTGTAAAATCTGCAGAAATACCCTCTCATGGATTTCTGATATTGATAATTTATGTCTTAGCTCTTTTTCTTAATTATTCTGGCTAGAGGTTTATTAGTTTTAATGATCTTCTTATTTCATTGATTTTCTCCATATATTTTTTTTCCTTCTTCTTGCTTTGGGTTTAATTGGCTATTCATTTTCTAGTTTCTTAAGATGAAAGCTTATCTTACTGATTTAAACCTTTCTTGTTTCTATTATAAGCATTTAATACTATGAATTTCCCCCAAAGCACTACCTCAGCTGTTTTCCACGCATTTTGAAAATCTGTGTTTTCATTTTTGTTCAATTCAAAAGATTTTCTAATTTCCTTATGACGTGTCTTTGACCCCTGAATTATTTGGAAATGTGTTAATTTCCAAACTGGACATGTTCCAGGTAACTTTTTGTTATCGATTTCTAATTTAATTCTGTTGTGGTCAAAGAACATACTTTAAATATGATACCAGTTTTTAAAAAACGTGTTGAGATCTCTTTCATAGCCCAGGATTTGGTTCATCTGGGACTATATTCTATGTGCACTTGGAAAGAAGGTGACCCAGAGGATATTCAAGAGAAGTAATAAGGCCTCAAGTGTCCCACAGAGTCAGAGTCGGGCTCCCTGGGGGAAACGGAGGGCACTTCTGCTCATGAATGGAGGCTTAAAAAAAAAACCTTGAAACTGCTCAGTGTTCAGTGTTGAACAATGAGTATGGGAGAAACTAGAAAAGCTACAGATCTGATTCACAAACCAGGGTCTGTACTGGAATGTGACATCCTCAACGTCACCATAGCGTACAAGACCCAAGCTGCCAATGTAAGATCTGGTTCTGGACTTGGGGATCTAGGGTGGGAGTGGTGATGACCATAAGGTCATTGGTCAGGACACAGAGAGCACAGAGAGAAAGGGAGACAATATTTACCTGCAGACATTGGAGTAGACAAATATCAACACAAAAAACATCCGATAGAAACAACCATTAAGAGATGAGTTCCCTCTAGAGAAAATGAAAATCCTAAGACAACTGGAAAATTATTTTGAAGAATTAACAATTCAATCAAAAGGACAAGAAATTAGAAAATTGTTAAAAACACTAGAATCTAAATAAGAGGGGTAGATATGAAAAGATCCAGTTGAAAATCACGGAAATGAAAAAAAAAATTTACTCATTGAAGTAAAAGAATTCAGTAGAGGAGATAAACCCTAAACTAGACATAGTAAAAAGAGACTTTGGGGAAAGTTTAATAAATACTCTTGAAACGAGGGCTGATTCTAAACCCATCAGTGCTTATAACTGAGTATATGGTTGACTCTTGAACAGTGTGGGGGTTAGGGGCACCGACCCCCTGCACAGTTGAAAATCAGCATATAACTCTGATTCCTCAAAAACTTAACTACTAGTAGCCTACTGTCGACCAGAAGCCTTAACAACAGCAAAAATAGTTAACACATTTTTTGTGTAGGTATTATATACTGTATTCTTACAATAATACCTAACTTTCTCTAATTTTTTTTTGTTATTTCTAGGCTACATGGTTCATCTGCAAGTTTTTTCAAATTGTTACAAATATCCAAAAAATTTTCCAAAATATTTGTTGAAAAAAAGGTCCATGTATAAGTAGACATAGGCTGTTCAAACCTATTTTGTTCAAGGTTGAACTTTGTGTGGCAAAAAATAATGCTAGAAAAAATGACTCTTTTCCATCCCATCAGGGTAAATTTTAGTTCATGATTAGTTCAGACTTAAGATAGAGAGGAAAAAGCCATTATGTTTGGAGAGAAAAAAAAAAGCCACTGGAGTCACTTTGATGTCATCAATATAACCAACACTGCAGTTCTTCAATAAAGGGCAGGGACTCAGCAATTTAGTACTGGCCTTAAGAGCCAGACTCTGTGATAAGTGCTTTATTTAATTCTCACAATGTCCTATGAGGAAAATAGTGTTATCCTCATTTACCACGCATGTTAAAGCTAAGTAACTTGGTGGTTACTAGGTGGTTCTAGAATTCAAACCAAGATCAAATTCCAAAGACCACGCTTTACTACCCACTCTACTTATCTAGGTATTCTACTAACATTCTGTCGGATGATAGGCCTCAGCTTTCCCAGAGTAGAATTAAAATAGTTCTATTTTAGATCACACATACCCTGAAAATTCACTAGGCATAAGCGTGAGAAGGAGAATGACATTTTTGAATGTTGATGTTATGCGACACTTCAGAACATCATCTAAACAACCTGGCAGTGTAATATTATACTCCCTGATTTACCGATGAAGGAGATAAAACTCAGTGAGGCTTATCTACAAAGTGGCAGACCTCGGGTTTGGACCTAAGCTGTAAAGCCTGTGTTCCCCCCAACACTGGCTCTCTCGCATGCAAGTGGACGTGATAATGTTGCTTTTTCCTGTATATTTCTTCAAGGGATTAACAAGTTTTTTTCCAAAAAAATGAAAATGATCACCAGTCTAGATATTATGTGCAGCAATGTCACCCTCTAAAAGTAATGAGGCAGTTTAGTACCCAAAATGACTGGATTCTGGTCCTTAAGCAATCAGTGGTCAGCTCGACAGCTGTGGCATGGATAAGTCACCCAACTTCTTTAGGCTTCCCTTTTCTCATTTGTAATATGAGAGCGTTCATTTAAATGAGCTCTCAATTCCCTTCCTGCCATCAGATTCTTTGAGTCTAATGGGTCCTTCACTAAAGTAGCTTTAGGCACTGCTTTTAGTATTATAATGTTAAATATAGGTTAAGGGGCGCCTGGGTGGCTCAGTGGGTTAAAGCCTCTGCCTTCAGGTCCTAGGAGGGGCCCCCTTCAGGCTCTCTGCTCTGTGGGGGGGTCTGCCTCCCCTCCCCCCAACCCCCTCCCCTGCCTACTTGTGATTTCTGTCTGTCAAGTAAATAAATAAAATCTTAAATAAATAAATAAAAATAAGTTAAAAGCAACACAATGTATTACAGTCTGAAAAGTAATACACCAGGTAGGTGGTACCACCCTCATTTCTTTAAGGCTAGATCACTAACTCAAGTAAAGTAGCTCTTATCTCTTCATGTTTTTAAGTTTATTTTAGAGCCTTGTCACAACTTATGTCATAAAGTAGATTCTTAGGGCACCTGGTTGGCTCAGTCAGTTGGGCATCTGACTCTTGATTTCGGCTCAGGTCATATCTCAGGTCGTGAGATGGAGCCTCCTGTCGGGCTCCACGCTTAGCACTGAGTCTGCTTAAGATTCTCTCTCTCCCTCTCCCTCTGCCCCTCCCCATACTCTCTTATCTCTAAATACATACATACATACATACATGCATAAAATCTTAAAAAAAGAGAGAGAGTAGAATCTTCAAGTAGCCGATTTCAAAGAACCCAACCTTTTCCTGTGGACCTACACTGGGCTTGCTAAATGAATCTTTCTGTATCATTACTAGGATTACGAAGTTCATAGGGCTTACTCTAAAATTCTGCTCTAATGTGAGATTAACTTTGCATTTACTTTCAGAATCAGTTACTCACCTACCGGTCTGCCATTTCAAATCACGGATTAAAAATGGATGGTCTAGAAAAGGAACTGGGTAGTTTGAATCATGAATTTGAAACTTTGCAAGAAAAGGTAACATGTTACGTCAATAATGTTAACTTTTTATTGTTGTTGTCCCCAAAATATTGATAGCTCTCCCCCCCCAAAATGGTTTGTTGCTAATCAATTTATTTTCATATAGGTTCAAGTAAATTCCAGAAAAGCACAAGCAATACATAACAATGTCGATCGGACCATCCAAAGTGCAAAAGAGCTGGACGCAAAGATTAAAAATGTCATCCAGAATGTGCACAGTAAGGAGTTACTCAATCCAATTAAATATTTTTTTTATTATATATAGCCTGTTCTGTGCCCTGAAAGAATTTCTCCTAAAGAGTTCAACATTATGGAAGGGATCCTGTAGTGACACTAAAAACTAATATGAACCCTCCATAAAAATCTCTGCGCTTTTTTTTGTTTGTTTGTGTTTTAGTAGTCGACCGGAGTCCAGAATTCCCAGTTTAATAAACTACTCAATGTTTTCTAGTTCTCTTGAAGCAGATCTCTGGGACAAATGGGGAAGGCAACAACCTGCCTCCGGGGGATTTTTCCAGAGAGTGGGCTGAAGCAGAGCGCATGATGAGAGAGCTACGGAACCGCAACTTTGGAGAGCAACTGAGAGAAGCAGAAGCTGAAAAAAGAGAGGCTCGGCTCTGTAAGGACCTTCCCAGATCCTTGCATGCAGGCCATTCTAGTGGGTTTGAAATACAGTGTGCAAAGTACAACAAAGCCAGGTCCCTGGGTACAGGTGGAGAGACTTGTCATTTCACTGTACAGGATTTTTTTTTTTTTTTAAGATTTATTTATTTATTTTAGAGGGGTGGGGGAAGGGCAGAGAGAGAGGGAGAAAATCTCCCGCAGACTCTGTGCTGAGCCAAAATCAAAGAGTTGGACATTCAGCGGACTGAACCTCCCAGGCACCCCAACATACACGACTTTTAGAGCAGCGTATGAACCTGGGTAGCCTTTCTGAGCTACCAAGAGGTGGTAAGAACATAACATCTTACCATCATGCAAAAAAAGAAAAAATGAGAGAGATTCTTCTCCTAAGACATTAGATACTGAGACCTCCTTTTCCTTCTTAACATTTTTCTTCTTTATTCAACTCCACCCAACTTTCTCATGGTATCGTTTTTTAATGGTCACCTCACCACCATCAGGGTTGGGAATCACAAATTGATATTAACACTACTATTGTGGAAACCGAAAACTGGGTGTAGATATTGAATATATCTAAAGGTTCTGGTGAGGGACAATGCCTCATTAGTTCAAAACTGAGAAATAGAAGCCTGGTGCATAGTTTTTCAAAGAGCGATCTTTCTTCTCTAATGGTACGTCAGTGGCTAATATACAGATGGTAACAGTTTTCTTTACCATTTGTGGTGTTCAGATTTAATAGTAGTGTATGCTTTTGACTGAGGGGACAGTGTTAGTTTGCAGTTAGTAGTCGTTCGTAGTAGCAGTAGTAGTAGTGTTAGTTGGTAGTGTTAGTAGTACTGTTTGGAGTATGCAGTTTACCCTCTGCAGGTCTTGTTCAAGTGCCAAGACTGACTGGCCATGAAACTTGGGATCAGTCTCCTAGTTTCTCGGGCTGTCCTTTTCCATATCTGAAACATGAGACTGGTATTATTTTTTTCATGTGGGTTATGTATGCACACATAGCCATGCACACAGCAAGTGCTGCATAAATGTTAGTTTCCTTTCCTGTTCCCTTACAAGTTCAAGGAAAACCAGGAAATGAGTGGAAACTCGGTTCTTCTTCTGTAGTCTTTATAGTTTAGCTTCAAGGTACTCATGTCTCAAGTGAAAAACAAAACGTGATGTATTCCAGTGCTGACTCGGATTAAGAGCTGGCTGGAACAGCACCAAGGCGAGAACAACGCCCTTGTTAAGAGTCTACAGGATTCTTTGCATGACTACGAAGCCAAACTCGGCGACCTCCGTGCCATGCTACAGAAGGCAGCTGCCCAAGCAAAGCAGGCCGCTGGCCTCAACCGAGAAAACGAGAAAGCTCTGGAATCCATCAAGGTGGGTCCACGGTCAGCATCTGCACGCTTTCATTAATGACAAGGCGGAGGAAGCAGGTATCTCTAACAAAGTGGCCTGGCTGCGCGCCTGTCTGCACATCTAGTCTGTGTGCGTCCGTCTGTATAGCAGATGCTCATCAAACAGAAATCAGGAATTAAATGGAAAACCAAAGTCATTTCTGCTCCTCAGTCACCAGAAAAGATTGTGAACTCGAACCACAGAGAAAGCCGAGCAAATGGCTTTACCCCTGCCCCGGGCTGACGGAGTACTGGAGGAATAATGTTGTCAAGTAGATGAGAAATGAAACCAATATTGCTATAATTAAATCCAAGGATATAATATATGTTTTAAATAAGCTACTTTTTGTGTCAGCTGGGTAAACCTCATTATCATAATCACCGGCAAAGGCATTTTAAGCCATTATCTGCATTACAGGAAATAGATTAAAATACAGGCCTCATGCAGGAGCTGCAGAGACAGGGTTTGGAGCGCGAGATTTCATAGTACTTGTGTTTTTTCAGTGGTGCACATTGTATGCCGAGACAGCAACACGAGCTTGTGGCCTTATAAAATGACAGTAAGGTCAGAGGGAAGTAACACAGGACTGAGCCCCAACAAGAAGAATTTGGTAAAAGAAAATAAATAATATCTTAGTAGATGGCAATACGCTTAACTCCCGAACACTCTTTAGACAGTGACTTTGCTGTTGGAAGTCACTGATGACGCCAGTGTCACTAATGATGGTGGAGCATGATCCAATTTTGTCTTGGAGCTTTGGTGGCTCCTTGCCTGGCCTCCCCGGGTCCTGTGTGCTCTCTTGTTGAGGACTTTGAAGCACCTGTGTGTCCTCATGGGGCCTGGCACGTAGAGGATGGTGATGGTTGCTGATTTGTTTAGTGAAAATCCCTCGTTCTGCTTCACAAAGCAGAGCTGACGCACCTCATTGGCCCAGTCACTGCCGGGATAGAAAGCTTCTTCCCCAGCGCTAACTGTTGTTTTCCTGGCGTGGAGTTTGAGGAAACCATGACAACACACCCACAGAGCAAAGTGAACTGATTTCCCCTCACTCTGTAGTTGCCTAGATGATCTTTAAGTTCAAGAGAAGCTTCAGGCTCTGAAATTACTTCTTTGCTGCAGTCCCAATGACTATGCCTCTGCCTTCTGATAACATATCATGTTGTTCAAGCAGATACTCTTTTTTTCTCTCCAGACACAAGCCCAAGAAATGAATTCCCTGCGGAGTGATTTGTCCAAGTACCTAGCCACGGCGGACTCTTCCTTACTGCAGACCAACGTGCTCTTGCAGCAGATGGGGAAAAGCCAGGAGGTAGAGACAAACTGGTTCTCCAGAAAACTGAAAAAACATTCAGATCATATATGAGGAATCTAGAATATGGGCTAACCTGTGTTTTTTCTGCAATATATATCTTTTAGATGGAAGGAAATAAACCAAAATGTTTACCATGCTGCCCCTTTGGGGTGCCGGGGTGCCAGTGATGGGTCTTTCCTATGTCTAGTCCTATCACCTAATTAGCCCATAGCAAGCAAAGGTTGCTTTTGTGAAAATGAAATGAAATTGGAATGCTGTTTTTAAAATATCAAGCCTACTTTTATTATTAGCGGGGCGTATCTAGGACTAATCAAAGATTGACCCCATTAGCAGCCCAATGGGTATTTGGGAAATATCTTTTATAATCGCTACTTTTAAATCAGAAAAGAGAAAGGGTTTGGTTTAGTACAACTTTACACTAATGATAACAGTGTGCTTTTATAAAATTTATCAAAGTGGGTATCCACCATAAGAAAAATGTTCCAAAGTTGGGAAAAGTTAGAGATCTGTCAGTACCACTGCTGAAGTAATGCATCCGGGAACCTGAAGTCTATGAGAGTTCAAGAAAATGGCATATACATTGTTTGCTTCAATTGACACTGTCTCTGTTTACCTGGACACATAGGAATACGAAAAGTTAGCTGCCACTATAAAGGAAGAAAGACACAGGCTAAGTGACAAAGTGAGAGAACTTTCCCGGTCTGCCAGCAAAGCGTCCCTGGTGGCGGAGGCAGAAGCGCATGCGCAGTCTTTGCAAAAGTTGGCGAAGCAGCTGGAGGAGTGAGTGAGCCCCGAGGTCTAATTGAACGGGGAGCTGGAGCCTAGTGTGCAAGCCTGCCCTACAACTGGGTCTCCAGAACAGGGTGGAGGGTGGGACCCAGGGCCCAGGACCCAATCCCACCTGAAACAGGGGTTTGATTCCCAGATGCGTGCACATCACCCCTGGTCTTCCCTTTGCCTGGTGAATCGGGGAAGCTGGGGGAGGGGGCGGGTGGAGAGGGCCTCAGCGGCAAGCAGTGGGGCCTGCTGGAGCCCTTCGCCTGCACTGTCTTCCAGGATCAAGAGGAACACCAGTGGGAATGAGCTGGTGCGCTGTGCAGTGGACGCCGCCACGGCCTATGAGAACATTCTCAACGCCATCAAAGCGGCTGAGGACGCCGCCGACAAGGCCACCAGCGCGTCCGAGTCTGCGCTCCAGGTGGGCACCTGCGCTGGGACCCTTTCTTTTTGTATGCACTGAGAAATAGAAACAAGCGTTATTGTAAATCAGAATTCGTTGTGTAGAATAGATGTGAACTTGCTCTAGATGTGGGCCATTTCTGTATTTCACTTGACGGTCTTGATCTGTGTTGCACAGCTGAAAAAGCCATTTGTAAAACCAAATGGAAATTACACTGATTGTGAGTGTTGAACCAAGATGAGTGATATATCCTGCCCCTTTCTAGGAATGATTTAGGCTGTGATTAAGTATTGACATTTCCCAAGGAAGAGAGAGATTTTATGTACAGTGCGGTGATCATTTATTTCCTGTTATTTGTCTTCACACCTAGGCATGTCTTAGTTCTATGGGACCTTCTCTGCACCATATAATATTCCTATACCTAAAAATAAAGAACAGAATATTAGACATCCGAGAATTAGGAGACAGGCCTCCTTGGAAGGTTAAAGACATTTCTCTCCCAAATATTGAACACCCAAAAGCAATTCAGTCCTGTCTCAGTTATTGAAGAAGGTATTGTGCAGACAGGGAGAAAAATGAAATAGGTGTTACATAATTTGTCAGTCGGTCACCAGGGAAAGGTCTGCTTCGCTAAGCCTCGCGTTCTCTTTCTCCCTACAGCCCTAACTGTATCTTTTAAGAAACAGTTTTTTTTTTTTTTTTTAAACATCCTTCCCACCTTTGAACCTCATCCTTTAAAGGCTGAAGATAAGACTTCTCAGAGTAGGATGAAAATCTCCCTCTGCATTTCCTACCGTGTGCCACATGCTGGAGGCTGATGAATGCTTTGCTTTCAGACGGTGATAAAGGAAGATCTTCCAGGAAAAGCAAAAACCCTGAGTTCTGACAGTGATAAACTCTTGAAGGAAGCCAAGATAACACAGAAGCAGCTGCAGCAAGGTATTCGGGTTGGTGGGTAGGGGGTGGCTGGGATAGCCAAGGGCTTGAGAATGACCTATAAGACCAGGAGAAGTAGCAAATTCTAGAAGCAAATGCTCTCCTGGAATCTCAGTGTCAATGTAGATCATACCTTGTAAATCCAAGGTCTGTTTATAGATTTGATGTTTTTACCCAGCATTCTCACATGTACTAAATTAACTAGAACCTCATGAGTATACCTAAATCCTAAAGGTGGCAGATCTCTTTGGGCCTGGACTTGAGGGCCTATTTCATTTAATCCAGAGGTGACCATGACATTGGAGATGTACACAATGTGCAGGGCTGGTTTCTCATTGAAGGCCCAGATAATAATTCCAGGTCGCTGGGGCTTCAAAGTTTCTTAAGTCCTAGAGTCTTAGTAGGTAAAAGTACCGAAATTACTACCACTGTGAAGCATGAGAATTTTTGAATCATAAATTTTATCTTTGAAAAGTTCCCATTTGCTTAATTGTTTTTACAAAACAATTAAACCATCTCAATCTCACCAAATTCCAGTGTTCTGAAAATGCTGTCTCTTGATTTTTCTCTGGTCTCTCTTGTTCCTTCATGGCCAAGAAGTCATCTTAGTCCATTTAGTGATTAGATGCCTTCTGACAGTAAATAAATGTATTTATCTTTTTTTTTTTTACTTAAAAAAACCCAATACATGGAAAATTACATCCAAAAAAAAAATATGTAGTGACATAGAATGATTTGCTTAGCACATTGCAGGAACTAAGATTTCCTGGTATAACATCTCTTCCCTTTACAAAATCTGAGCTAAGAGGTGAGGTTTGGTTTTAAATAGGATTAGGAAACTAAGACATCGGTGTTTTTTCTTTTGTTTTCTACCAGCTTGATTGCTTCTTTTTATTTTTGATCCCCTTCACCCATTTTTCCCAACCCCACCCCCAGGTACAGACAGCCCTTAATATGTCCCCTGTATCTGTGAGCGTGTTGTTTTTGTTTTGAGCGTGTTTCTAGAGTCCACATACAATAGAGATTGTGTGGTATTTGTCTACATTGTTATTTAAATCAGTCCTAGAATCACAGTTTAAACCATATGTCATCACTTGGTTCTTCAAGCATTCACTGGTCATTTCCCATGACCCCAAATGGCAATATTATCGGCTAGGAATGTCTGTGAACTCCTTCCCTTTCACTAAATGGCTTTAAATGTGTCAGTCTGGAAACAAACAGAAACAAACAAAGCCTACTTTGTGTGTCTATTTGCTTGGATAAGGCTCTCTCAATGGCCCTTCTTTATTATATTCTGACAGAAGAGGCATCCTTTCTGCATTATTCATTCATTCATTCATTCATTCATTCAATAAGTATGCCCTAATATCAAGCTCAGACTAGTGCCAGACAATGTACTGTGACACAGCAGTGAATAGGGTAGTCATCTCTTTTTCCTACACTAAGCAGAGACATTTGCCCCGAGCAGAGGGGAAGTTAAACCTCCCTTGAAAGATTAAGCCTCTCCACTTCTTCTGAGGAGCCTGATACACAGGCTTGGGAATACTCCTGGCCAGAGTCCCCTGGAGCTGTGGGTCTAGGCACCTATAGTGGGTATCTCTGAGATGCACATCTGCTCACTGCTCTGCCAATGCTGGTTACTTCAGGCGCCACCAATACCAATGGAAGATCAAAAACCATAGGTAATTGCCTCCTGATGCTTTGTTTGATTGTAGAAATCAGCCCTGCTCTCAACAACCTGCAACAGACTCTGAAAGTTATAACAGTTCAGAAAGGGTTGATTGACACCAATATCACCGCCATCCGTGATGACCTTCGTGGGATACAGAGAGGTCAGCATCTCCCTACCCACCCCTGCCCCCGTCCTTGGCTTCTTTTTTTTGACCATTTCAGATCCTTAAACCTCCCTCTGTGTGTGCATTAGATGACATCAGTGGTCTGATCAGTAGTGCAAAGAGCATGGTCAGAAATGCCAACGACATCACAAATGAGGTGCTAGATGGGCTCGGCCCCATCCAGACAGATGTGACAAGAATTAAGGATACGTATGGGAGCACACAGCGTGAAGACTTCAACAAGGCTCTCACCGATGCAGATAACTCAGGTATCAGGCATCCTTTGGCCAGGACATCTTATCCATTTTGTGAATTGTTATGTGCTTTGGTTGATTTATTTAAATTCTTCCCTGGTAAAGCCCAAAATTAGAAATTAAAAATAAAATATTAGAAAGTGGGGCACCTGGGTGGCTCAGTGGGTCGAACCTCTGCCTTTGGCTCAGGTCATGGTCTCAGGGTCCTGGGATCGAGCCCCACGTCGGGCTCTCTGCTTGGCAAGGAGCCTGCTTCCCTTCTCTTTCTCTGCCTGCCTCTCTGCTTGTGATCTCTGTCAAATAAATAAATAAAATCTTTTAAAAAATATTAGAAAGTAGTTTCACATAATACATTCAAAAATATGGGTATTCTATTAATTAGACTAGGTAAGATATTTTTAATCCATTAACATTGTTATTGATTTTCCCTTTTATAGAGTAGAGATGCAGATCCCTTAATCATGAGGTATTAAGTTATAATTGATATTAAGGGTCAAAAAACAGAGATTTATTTTCTTCTGTAGTGGTCAAGAAAGATGATTTGATAACTAGATTGTAGGTAGAAATCCATGATGTATTTAGGGAAGGTATTACCTGGCTCTGAGTCATCCTACCCAATATTTGGGGACCAAACATAACACTTGACAAATATTGTCAATGAGAAAATCTGTATTTAACCTTTTCTCAACTCACAATTTATAAATTTGTTTTGTCATCTCACCGACAGTAAAGAAATTAACCAGTAAACTGCCTGATCTTTTGAGCAAGATTGAAAGTATCAACCAACAGCTGTTGCCACTAGGCAACATCTCTGATAATGTGGACCGTATCCGGGAGCTAATTCAGCAGGCCAGAGATGCTGCAAATAAGGTAGGTGTGTCCCCACATCACCAGGCACTAAGGCTCCATCTTTGAGAAGTTACCACATTAACCAAGAAAGGGAAGACATTTGTTTACACATGAACTGGTTGTCTTTCTTGTTCTAATTCTTCGGTTGTTTGGAATGTGAAAGTTGACTTTCTCCTGTCAACCTTCAAAAGCACATATTACCTTCATGCCCTGAAGGATCTGGTATGTCAGAGACCTGAAGCAGTTTCTTCCCCACTGAGTTTATGCAGGCGGGATGAAGGGTTCTCCAGACCCCACTGGTGAAGTGTTATTGCAAGTTCAAGTAAGGATTCTATTATCAGAATGTGCTGATGTGATATTGCACAGATCCTACTTTCTTATTATAACTTGAAAGTTGTAGAACCCACCTTTACTGAGGACAAAGGATTATAGCAGGTTTTCTTCACTGGAACACAAATTCATCGCCTTTCTCGTTTAAACCTGACAGTATTTACCTGAATTCCTGACACTTCTCTCTCAAGAATTTGTTTTGTCCTAAATCAATATTAATGAGACAGCTTGCATTTTTCATCCACCCCCTTGGGAGATATTTGGAGACAGAGGGTCGAGAAACCAAGTCAGAGTATCACGGCCCTAAGGACACTGTGGTTGATTCCAAGGCTCACTATTACTTCTTTTGAGCCCTAATGTCTGGGAAAAGAGAAGAACTCCCAACGTAAAGCCTTTAGCAGGGGGGTTCCTGGGTAGCTCAGTAGGTTAAGTGTCTGCCTTCCGCTTAGGTCATGATCCCGGGATCCTGGGATCAAGCCCTACTTCAGGCTCTGCACTCCTCAGGGATCCTGCTTCTTCCTGTCCCTCTGCCTGCCACTCCTCCTGCTTGTGCTCTCCCTCTCTCTGTCAAATAAATGAATAAAATCTTAAAAAACAAAACAAAACAAAAACCTCAAGTAGAAAACAAAGAGCATAAGGAACAGTTGGAAGACATTACTTTTTCACACCCATTCATGCTTTATAAAAACCAAATGAGAAATAATATGTTTCTAGCTTTTGCCCTTCTATGTTCATTCACTAATTTGTCCAACAAAATTTGAAGCGTATAATAACACGGTGGTTAAGAGCTTGTTAACCAAACCAGAGTGCCTTGGTTTTGATCCTAGCTCTGTCACTTATGAGCTGTAGGACCTTGGGCCAGCCACTTCACCTCTCTGTGCCTCATTTTGTTCATCTGTAGAGGAGGGTACATAATAAGACGGCCCCCATGAGATTTTTAAGATTAAACTATGTAATGTAAAATAGGTCCTGGCTAATAGTACCATGTAAGTGGAAAATAATAAAATACAACTTAAAAATAAGCCAGCACTTTTGAGCACCTGGGTTTTGTGGCACTCTCCTGGGTACCCAGGAAAGAGAGATTAGGAAGCCATAGTCCTGGACTCAGGTTACTCACCAGCTGCTAAGTGCTGCAGCTGGTAAGCAGACTAAGAAGCTGGATAAAGCCATGTTGAGCAGGTCTTGACAACACTCATTTCTACCTGGAGAGTCTCAGAATGGTACTAAAGGACATGTAGAAGAATGTTCAGTGTGACACAGCTTGTCATCACAAAAAATAATTGGAAAAAAAGCCAAATGTTTATCAATAGGAAATGGCTAAAACTGTGGTAGATATATACAAATGTATACAATGTATACAATGTGATCAAGGTATGCATACCACAATAAATGTAAATGAGCTGGAGCCAGCAGGTGTGTCAACATAGATAAATCTACAGAGGGAGGCCAAGAAAGCAAGTTGTAGATGGATGTGTAGAGATACCATTTATATTAAAATATTTAAAACATGAGAAATAAGACTAATTACAGTTTATAGATAGATGCATTTTGGAAAAAATAGTGCAACATTAGAGTCCTATGCATAGGAATCTAAATTCAGGTTCTAAGGCCTCTGAGGTGGGAGAGAGGAACGGAAACAAGGTGAGATATGCAAGGAGCTTCAGTTATACCACTTATGTTTAATTTATTAAGAATGTAATGAATATACAGGTATATTCTACATCGTTTTATGTATACATGAGATGGTTTCTTAATTAAAAAAATTTAAAAGACTGAGAGTTTTCTAGGTGACAAAGGGCATGCCAGGAAAGACTCAGGATGTGGTTGGGTAGACTGGAGGTCAGAGGGGAGGAGACATAGAGTCATCAAATGAGCCTGTAAAGTGGGTGAGGAGTGCTCAGTCACAAGCACGTTTGAGAAATGACAGCCCACACTACTGCTAAGTACGCCACTCCAACATAATACCTTGCATAAACCAGGTTTTCCATAAATATTTAAATGCTTGATAGACAAGATATACTTGGTGTAGGTATCATTCCAGGAGTCATTCTCTAGATTATTAAGGAATATTTATTTTCTGTATTTGAATGCCATCTACCCAAGCTGGTCCACAGACCAGCACTCATCAGAGAAATTTTGTTATTGGTCCATTATATATAAATATAAAGCTGAAGGTATATGTCTAAAAACTTTTAATAATTTGAATTGCCTCAAAATTCAAGCTTGGGATAGTAGATATGTATTTTGCATACCTTCTTTATTTCATTTCTCTAATAATTTCATTTTTAATAAATTTACAAAAGTATTGTTCCAGGGCAGATTAGAGAGGGGAAAAAAATGATCCTTCACCAACTGAGTTTGAGAAGCACTGTTTTAGAGAGCCCTGATGCACTCATTTTTAAGGAGTGAATGCCTATAATAAATGCAACCGTAATGTGTAATATATTAATGGGGAATGATTCCTTAAAGAATTTATTTAAAAAATATTTTTGATGTGTTATATATCACACCAGGCACCATGCTAAGTGCTTCCATACATGCTAGGTCATCTGTACAAAACCTTCTAGGGCTGCAGCATAATTATATTATGATTATAATAAGGATTATCATTTCTGGTGCAGAGAACTAGATGCACTTCTCAGAGACCCCTGACTGGCAAACAGGAAGAACATGAATGCTTTGTTACCCAGCTCCGGAAACACCTTCATGAGTGTATAAGCCAGATCTAGGAGACATGCACACTCCTTTGCCCTTTATCATATCAACTGGGAAATGCTGGTGTAGAGCTGAAAGGAGTCGTGGCAGAGTCCCAGGCTGGCCCTCTGAGCATACCCCGTTTCCTCACAGAGGAATCTTTAATGACATAGATCTTTTCCCTCGCAGGTCGCTGTCCCCATGAGGTTCAATGGTAAATCTGGAGTTGAAGTCCGGGTGCCAAATGACCTAGAAGACTTGAAAGGATACACATCTCTTTCTTTGTTTCTCCAAAGACCTGACTCAAGAGAATATGGGAGGACGGAGAATATGTTTGTGATGTACCTCGGAAATAAAGATGTAAGTATTCCTTCAACATTTCTCTTATTTTTAGAACAATATGGCCTGAGGATTTTTTTTTTTTTTTGGAATATTGGTTATATATTTGCTGCATGACCACCAAATTTAGTGGCCCAAAGCAATAGTAAAAATTTATTATTTCACACTGTTTCTATGGTATGATGTTCAAGAATGGCTTAGCCAGATGGCTTTATTCAGGGTCTCTCATGAGGTGTCTGGCAAGGTGTTGGCTGGGGCTGCAGTCATCTGAAGGCTTGACAGGGGCTGGAGATTAGCTTTCAGTTTGGCTCACTCACATGCCTTGTGAGTTAGCACTGGCTTTTGGTAGAAGGGATTTTTCATGCCACATGGTCCTCTCCATAGGGCTGTTAAGTGTCCACACGACACAGCAGGCTTCCCCTGGAATGTTATCGGGGTGACCATGCTACCATCACCAACCCACCATCATCTTTGTGGGTTGAATTGTGGCCCAAAAGAATATGGTTTTTGAGACACATGTCTCAAACGTGTCATTGCCATTGGCACAGCAGGAAGAAATCCCACCGGTGTGTCAGCAGACTCCACCCCCTCTGATAGCATCACAAGGGGCAGATTGTTATCTGTTGCAGATTGTTATCTGTTGGCCTTATCTGATAGAGACAAAATATTTAAAACATGAGAAATAAGACTAATTACAGTTTATAGATAGATGCATTTTGGTAAAAATAGTGCAACATGCCCAGTGGGCTCAGCACATGACATATGTGTGTATACACGAGAGCACATGCACACGGGGATTAAAGTTCGGCACCCCTCCCTAAACAACCAGGGCAGCAATATCAAGCTTCGTGGAAACCAGCAGTGGTTCTTCCCCACAAAATCGTGACCCTGCCCTCCCCCTCAGAATGCCCAGCTGCAGACCCTTCCCCAAGTGGGCAGGGGTGGGACCCTCTGTGGATGAGAGCTGAAGTGGAATGAAGCCTCTGCTGCCTCATTAATAAGGCATGCAGTCGCCCTACTCTTTCTCATTCTCCATTATTTAAGCCACTACTGTTACAAGCATTGTGAACACTTCATTTTCTTTTTTTTTCTGAGAGAGAGAGAGTCAGCAGGGGAGTGGGGAAGAGGGAGAGGGAGAGAGAGAATCTTAAGCAGACTCCACTCCCAGTGCAGAGCGCAACACAGGGCTTGATCTCACGACCCTGAGGTCACGACCTGAGTCAAAACCAAGAGTCCAACGCTCAACCGACTGAGCCTGACCCAGGCACCAGTTCATTTGACCAGTTCATTGTAGCCTTTAGTTCCTCCTCTTAAAATACGTTTCTTCAGGGGCGCCTGGTGGCTCAGTGGGTTAAAGCCTCTGCCTTCAGCTCAGGTCATGATCCCAGGGTCCTGGGATCGAGCCTGCATCGGGCTCTCTGCTCAGCAGCGATCCTGCTTCCTCCTCTCTCTGCCTGCCTCTCTGCCTACTTGTGATCTCTGTCTGTCAAATAAATAAATAAAATCTTTAAAAAAGAAAAATATGTTTCTTCAACTTAAGTGTCAGAGGAAAAGGTAATTGCTGGCTGCATTAAGATATAATGGGTAAGAAAAAAAAATGTCTGAAACATGGTTCTGGAAAATTCTGGCCAATTAGGAAGTAATTGGCTATCATTTGTGTATGTGGGTGCTAAAGATTCCTAAAATTGACACTATTATTAATCACTCTCTAATGCTTTAAAGTGTTGGTTCTTTATTTGTAGCTTTCTTAGGATATGACTTTCTGCTGTGTATTTTGACAAAATGCACATTACTTTATTCCTTCAACAAATTTATACCATCTGCCTGCAAGGCACCCCACCCTGTATTTATGATAAACAGAAATTTGTTTCTTGAATGTAAATTTCATGTTATGTATATTTTACCACAACTTTAAAACTCCATGTGTACCTTCAGGTGCTTGTATTCTAATAGAGAAGAAAGATACATATGTAACTGACCTCATGTGATAACAGAGGGTTCTAGGTGTTATAACAGAGGCATGTACAAAGTGTTAAGAGATCATTATGTGGTACCGGGAGAACAAAAATGGCTTATTTCTGGACTAAAATCTAATGGAGACCTGAGTCTATATCTGGTTCATCTTAATGGCAAGTGCTTGGCAAATATTTGCAGATTGAGCGAAAGGGGGAGTGAATCCGAGTGCAATAATCTGGGAGCAAAGACAGTGCAGACATTATTAAATTAAGTGTTTTGTCTGTATTATTCTGTACAAAGAGGTACCTCATTCATTCTGTCTGGCCAAGGCATACTGTGGAAAACCCTTTAGTTATTTGAAATGCACTCTCTTGGGATGGGAAGTTGAAAGGAACAGTGTGTGTGCAAAGTGTTCTGAGGTAGCCTTGATGTCTCCAGGCCTCCAAGGACTACATCGGCATGGCAGTTATAGACGGCAAACTCTCGTGTGTCTACAACCTGGGAGAACAGGAGTCGGAACTCCAGGTGGACCAGAGTGTGACCAAGAGCGAAACTCAGGAGGCGGTTATGGACCGCGTGAAATTTCAGAGGTACGAGTCCCATGGCCTACTGTTGTTTATTAATCTGACCCATACTCATGGAACCCCCAGTGTATGTGCTGCTAAACCCCATTTTCAGTATCTGGGCTTTGACTTCTTCAATGTTTATATAACCTTTACATACAATTTAAATTTATATTTAAACAGAATTTATCAGTTTGCAAGTCTAAATTACACCAAAAAAGCCACATCCATTAAACCTGGAACATCCCAATTCCATGAAATGGGTGGTGGAAGCAGCCACACGCTCCTCAATCTGGATCCTGAAAATGTTGTATTTTACGTTGGAGGTTACCCACCTGACTTCAGAGTAAGTGTAAATGTTATTTCACTGAGCGAAAATATTTACATTGTGATTTGGCGTAAGGACCTCAGGTCTCTATTTCAATTATCCATTATATATAAAATGGGTTTCACTATATATTCTTAAAGTATATCCCGTGATAAAAGCTAACCGTTTTTGAGTACTTCCTGTGTGCTGTGATCCAGACTTAAGTCTGTGAATTCAAATAGGCATCATTACCATTCCATTTTGTGGATGAAGAAACTGAGACAGAGCAGTTTAATAACTTGTCCAATGTCAGACAGCTGGTAAATAACAAAACCAGGGCCTCTGGCTCCAGGATCCACATTCTTAACCCTATGCTACAATGGCAGTTAAAAATGATGGGTTCATAATATTTCTTGCCCAACCTGATCATTGTCCTTTGTTGAAGTCAGTTTTTTGTTTCATTTTTTTTCAGCTTCCTGCTAGACTGAGGTTCCCTCCATACAAAGGTTGTATTGAGTTAGATGACCTCAATGAAAATGTTCTGAGCTTGTACAACTTCAAACAAACTTTCAATCTCAACACAACGGAAGTAGAGCCTTGTAGAAGGTAAAACAAACAAACAAACAAACAACAACAAAACACCCGGAAACTAGTGTCTCTGTAACTATGATTTTTGGTAACTTGCAGTTATATTATGTGTAATAAAGGAATGAGCCAATGAGATTGCTTTTGATGTCATGGATAGCTTTGGGCCAGTAGATCTTAAATTATGGTTGCATGCAATACTGCTAGCCCACCCCTAAAATTTCCTCATTTGCATAAAATATTAGATTGATAGAGTTTTCTCAATTTTTGATTTTTTTGGAAAAGATCAGTCCTTCTTAAATTTTTGGTGCCTCCCACCACAAGCTATTCAATATTAGATGGCACCGGATTCAGGCACAAAATTACATATTCATTGTAAGTTTCAAAAAA
This sequence comes from Martes martes, assembly GCF_963455335.1. NCBI lineage: Eukaryota > Metazoa > Chordata > Mammalia > Carnivora > Mustelidae > Martes > Martes martes. The sequence continues at coordinate 46,957,407 of NC_137901.1, read as the reverse complement.
AAAAAAAAAACCACGAGTCCACATAGTGCACCATGACTTTCTAGGTACTCTGACACCTGAACCTATTTGGAAATTGTTATCTTAAGCTCCTGACCTTCCCTAGAGTTAAAAGGATTTGGGCAAACTACTACTCCGAATAAAATTATATTTCAAGTTAATAATTTTTTACATTTCACGGTCTTTAGCTGCTAGGCCACATCTTCCTAAGTAGATATTTTCAAAGGGGATTCCTAACTATTATGTTTCTCGAGCTAGGGTTTTATCATAGAGCATAAGTGCACACCCAGGAGAAACAGTTGGCTATTTTCATGTTCTGAAGATGTTCCTTCTTGAACAAAATCGTGGCAGCTCCATTGCATGGGTTTTGCTCAGTTTTCAGAGAGCAGTGTTAATAAGCACACTTGAGTGGTGGTCCTTTGCTGCTGTGTTCTAATGTATGGTCATTGATGTTGACAGGAGAAGGGAAGAGTCAGACAGAAATTACTTTGAAGGTACAGGCTATGCTCGAGTTCCAACTCAACCAAACGCTCCCATCCCAACCTTTGGGCAGGTGATTCAGACCACCGTGGATAGAGGACTGCTGTTCTTTGCAGAAAACAAGGTATTCTATAACAAACATTCAAATAACCAAATATGTCCACTCAATTAAGCAAGTTTGGGGTAACTGGGTTATTATAAGCAACTAACTAGATCTGAAAAAGTGTGCAAATGTTAGCTACATCTTTTCTCCTGGCCCAATTCTGCTTTCTTTGGCAACGGGAGTGTGTGCTTTAATGAGGCAAGTAATTGGGAATTTGAGAACCTGCCACCCAAACATGCCATTGTCACTTGTATTCTTCGAAAACCACAGTCGGCCTGATAATCTACTTAGTCGGCCTGAAATCACATGACAACCTTCCACGGTGTCTGAGAGACTGACTTCCTGCTGTTTGCATTTTGGTCCAACTCTTGCCAGGCTCTGTGGACTTATGTCTTTTCAGCCTGACCCTTGGCTTTTCAAGACCTGGAAGCTTTTCTGTTTTTTGGTTTGTTGGTTTGTTTGTTTTTAAAGATTTTATTTATTTGAGAAAAAGAGAGTGAGAGAGAGCTTGAGAGGGGAGGAGGTCAGAAGGAGAAGCAGATTCCCCATGGAACTGGGAGCCCGATGTGGGACTCGATCCCAGGACTCAAGGATCGTGACCTGGGTCAAAGGCAGTCGCTTAACCAACTGAGCCACCCACGCGCCCAGCGTTTCTGTTTTTAAACCACTGAAGTTTCTGGAGGCCGTTCTTAAGTCTAGTTTGGAGAAATCCAAAGTGTATAAGTGATGGACAGCGCCATCTGCTCGGAGATGGGTCTGGAGTGACTGGTCCTAACAGTAGGGCCTTCTGTGGTTGCTCTACAGGGAGCGTTTCTGGAGAAATGTGGATCAGCCCATGGATCTCTGAGAACACGGGATTGATAAGGAGCTTGGGATTTGACCAACCCCTTCTGCCTGCAGGGTGGGGACACAGACCTGATCCAACTCTCCTCTGTGGGGCTGGTCTTGACCCTCTGGGAGATTCTAAGGCTGAACCAGTTCTGAGGGTTTGGGAAGGTCCTGACCTGCCAATAGAATGAGAGGAGCTGAGAAGTCACACAGCATCTTCAGGGCCAGGTGGTTTTTTTCCTAAATACGGTCTTCTTTGTACTACCTTTTGAAGTTCTCGGAGACCAAGAGCCTGAAATACCACTCATATTAGAAGAAAATTTATGGTGCCTTTAGTAACCAGATAAGGGAAAATGATTGTGAGCACTGCTGTTGAGCAGAGTGGCTCATTACTCAGTGAGCCACGTGGCTCGGCTGTTGTTGAGTGTGATGAATGCTAACTGGTTCCCAAGGACAAGATGTGGGGTCTAGATAAGGACTGATGTTACTTTTTTTTTTTTTTTAAGATTTTTTTTTTTAAATTTATTTGACAGATAGAGATAGGCAGAGAGGCAGGCAGAGAGAGAGGAGGAAGCAGGCTCCCTGCTGAGCAGAGAGCCCGATGTGGGGCTTGATCCCAGGACTCTGGGATCATGACCGGAGCTGAAGGCAGAGGCTTTAACCCACTGAGCCACCCAGGCGCCCCATGGACTGATGTTACTTTTGTTTGCTTGTTTGTTTATTTGTTTATTTGACAGAGAGCTAGAGAGAGAGCACAAGTAAGCAGAGCATCAGGGAGAGGGGGAGAGAGAGAAGCAGGCTCTCTGCTGAGCAGGAAGCCTGATGTGGGGCTCGATCCCAGGACCCTGGAATCATGACCTGAGCTGAAGGCAGCCGCTTAACCAACTGAGCTACCCAGGCGCCCCTGATGTTACTTTTCTGTAAGGATTCTGTCCGAAGATGTCAAAGAGAAGCCTTCTTGTTATCCAGGGACCGTGGAAGAATAAACATTTAAGCCCTACATCGGAAATTCCTCAGCATATCTTTCTAAGGAAAGGGCTGCTTCAAGTATGTGCTTTACGCAGGGATAGGGATGCAGTGGCTGCCTTCAAGGACCTTCTGTTCTAGAGGGGAGACAAATATTTAACAAAGCTGTACTCATTAATTGGTTAATTAATTCATCACAATGGCCATGAGCGATATAGAGGAAAAGTCTGAGGTGAATGAAGAAGTATAAAAGACAAAAGGGTGGGTACTCTGAGACCTGGAGGGAAGAGAAGACAGCATTTGGAGGGGCAGAACAAACAGGTGATCCCTGTGGGGAGAGGGACATAAAGAAGGCCTGGAGGTGGGAAAGGCAGGGAGTGCTCAGGAACAAAATGGTGGCCCGTGTGGCTGGAGCAGAGAGAGGCAGAAGACACTGAAGGGGAGATCAGGGCCTCATAACATGTGCTGGGGAGTCGGAGTTTCCCCCAAGAGCAAAGGAGGGTAATACAATGTGCTCACGCTGGCATTTCCCACAGAGCGCCCTGGCTGTAGAGTGGCAAGTGGGTTTACGAGGGGACAGAGCGGACGTGGGGAGGATGGGGCATTATTGCTGTGTAGTCTGGCTAGACAAGTGTGACTGAGCCTGGGTGGCATGAAACGGAGAGACAGTGAAGAAATGGGGGGAACTGACAAGATTTGACAGGAAGGGAGAGGGGGGAATGTTTAAGAGTGACTCCTAGTAGGGTTGTGGCTGGCTCAGCACGGTTCTTACTGGTGAGAGAGAGAAAGGAAGAGAGAGAGCAGTGGGAAGGATGGAGAGAAAGGCTTGGCCGCCGAGAGGTATGTAGACCACAAGCCCTGCTTGCGCGATTCAAATTTGAGGGATCCGTGAGTCACGTGCAGTATCAATAAGGTTACCCGATGTGTGGACCTGGCCCCGAGAAGACAAGTGTAGGCTGGAGAGAAGCATCTGGCCTTCGTGGGCCCCCACCTGGGTTGGGCTGCAAAAGTGACTATGATTTCGAGGCAAAGAGAGGGTGGGAGGGGAGAAGAGCTCCTCTGTGGGCCCTCGAGGAACCCTTCACTTTCAAATGGAAGGAGGGGGGCTGGAGGGAGATGAGGCAGCAGATGAGGCTGAGACAGCGAGCAGCCAGCGAACAGAGGGTGGCAAAGGTCGGGGCTTTCACTAAGACCATACCGCTCTCCAAAATGTGGCAGTCATCTTTTCAAATGGTATTAATGACCTGTGTCTTTTTCCTTCCCATTTGTGTGCTTGCTGGTTATGGATTGTATGAAACAAAATCGTGATCATAGTTGCATGTATTACATCTTTCCCGTGTGCCGCCACTGGGCACGATGTGGAACACGACTTAGAACGCTTACCCGTCATGCCCATCCTGGCGGTTGGATATTTTAGCACCGTTGTCTCTGTTAACTGAGGAGGGGGCTGTGGCTGAGAGTGGTTTGTGACTCGAGAGTAACTTGAGTTCCAGCCCTCTAGGTCTTCTTCTATGGAATCTTCTGGTAAAGGTACATTGTCTCTGTGCCCTAGGATCGCTTTATATCTCTAGATATAGAAGATGGCAAGCTCCTGGTGCGATACAAACTGAATTCAGAGCCACCCAAAGAAAAAGAAGTTACACAGGTTGTCAACAATGGAAAAGACCATTCGGTACATCTTTTCATTCTTTTCACGTGAATTATTAAATGTCCTCAGTCCTTTAAAACTAAGTCAGTGCCCAGAACATTTTTCTATTACCAGACTAACTTATTAAAGGAGGAAGGACACCTCCTTTCAAAATCTGAGTACCTGGGCATGAAATATGTATATGGGATATATAAGACATGATTAATTTCAAATGAAACATTTCTATTAAAATGTTTCAATGTTATATTTTTATCCAGAAGTGCTGCTGCTCAAAGTTTTCCTACCACGTGTATAATCAATCTGAAGGAAATAAAAACGTAATACCCCTGACCCATGTTGAATAGGATTCCTTAATTCCCCTTTGCTTACTGACTCATCTCTCATTCATTTTAGATACAGATCATAATTGGAAAAGCCCAAAAAGCTATGAGGATAAATGTGGATTTGGTTGGGAGCCTAATTCACGGTGACATATTTGATTTCAGCACATATTATCTGGGAGGAATTCCAATTTCAATCAGGGAAAGGTAAGATGGTGTTTCTTTAAAAAAAAAAACAAAGATGCAGATTACCTCTCTGAGTGGTTATGGTTATGATTACTACTGATTAGTTTGCCTTTTTAAAATCTAGCAAGAAACAAATACAAAAAGTTTAACTTTTCAGTATTCACAGTGTTAACCAACAGAGTCAAACAGATTGTAAACACTGGATTACGGGACTGGCCACTGAAAGAAGGAGAGTGAAGGAACCATGGGTCACCCCTAAGTGTAATTCTCAGGGAGAGAGAAACCATAGGCAATAAGGCTGGTATTGACAATGCTGCCGTTAAGAACAGAGGCTGTGGCTCTGGGGTCCCTGACGGTAGCACAGGAGAGTGCGGCAGTTCCACGGCCTGACAAGCAGCACTAGGCACTGAACGTTGGGGTCGTTGCCTTCAGAAAGTGTCTCTAGAATGTAAGGCGTGTCTGTATGACCTGCCCCTTATGTGTTATCAACAGAACAGGTGCATAACTGCTTCTTGGATAATGAATACACGGATGAATTAAGTTAATTGGAAAGGAAGTGACGCTTAATCTGAATGAGAAAAAAAACAATGCTACTTCGAGAATGCACTTTAAAATAACTTTTACATTTAAATTTGTTTGTATCCTCCAAAAAGGCTTTTTTTAAAAAAAGATTTTATTTATTTATTTGACAGAGATCACAAGTAGGCAGAGAAGAGGGGGGGGTGGTGGGGAGGGAGGCAGGCTTCCTGCTGAGCAGAGATCCTGATGCAGGGCTTGATCCCAGAACCCTGGGATCATGCCCTGAGCTGAAGGCAGAGGCTTTAACCCACTGAGCCACCCAGGTGCCCCTCCAAAAAGGCTTTTAAACAGCTTATGTTAATGTGTGGGAAGATTTTCTGGAAGGGTTAGTACAGACTCGTGACTGAGTGAAGAGCCCTTTCACCTTATTTGATTGTGATTATTCCTATATAAGCTCTGAGGCTAGTTAACCCTTTTTCTAATTTATAAATCAGTTGGAAGGAGTACTAGATGTGATTTATAAGGTGTTGTACAAAGGTAGTCTGTCTTCAAGAATCCTTATATATTTGGGCATCTGTCCATCTATAGTAAAGACAAACTATTATTGTTTTAAAGTTCTTAAGGTTGCCTTCAAGGACAAAAACGCAGGTGAGAAAGCTCAGCGCTTGAATTTGGGAGTGAAGTCCTTAGATTTTTTTGAACTAGGAAGGACCTTGCATGGAACATAACCTCTGAATTTGATAGATAAAGAAACTGAGAACCAAGGAGGTGGTATCCATATTTAATATCATCGATCTCATACCAATTCAACCATGAATTGCTATGATGAATGAGCAATAATCTTGATTTTATTCAATTGGATGTGATGTGACTTGAGGAAGTCAGCACTCCTACGCCCATCTGAGATTCCCATTTATTTACTCATTACACAGATACTCATAGTGTCAAGTGACATCAGGCAGCATGGCAGGTGTGGGGAAGGCGACGGTGAGCAGGCCAGAACCTCGAACGAAGCAGGAGGGAGACCAAAGAGTGTGGTGGGTGCCACAGGAGGGAAGCTCAGGGTCCTATGGGGCCCAGGAAGGGAGTTTAATCCAGTGGGATCATGGGGAAGGTGGCCTCTGGCTTGGCCCCGAAAGACAGGAACGATCAACATATGGGAAGCACCAAGAGCTGGAGAAAGTGTGACCTTCCAAGGAACTGCAGGACACCGGGGAGGCCACCCGGGGCTGGTATAGAAAGCAGGGGCCAGAACACAGAGGATCTTGAAAATCACAGTAAGGTGACACTCGGTGGACACCAGCAGAGAAAGGACATTATCAAATTCAACTGGTGCGGGGCAGAGATTGGATTTGAGAGGGAAAAGGCAGAGGCAAGTAGAATGGTTGGAAGATGAGCACAGAGGCAGGAGATGAAGGCAGCCACAGGGAAATGGCAGTGCAGATGAGGCAAAGGGAGCGGATTCTCAATCTGTTTAGGACAGTGGCTAGGTAGTACTGAGCGACTGCTTGAGTTTGGGGAGGAAAATGGAACGTGCTTAAGGGTAACACCCTGGTTTTGCTCCAGCACTTGGGCAAATGGACAGCACCCGCAGAGGAGCAAGGGGTCGGGTTCAGGCTGAGACGGGCTGAGTTCCTGGAGCCCGAGAGATTGCAGGTGGAGATGCGGGAGAGCGGTGGGTTGAAAGACCTGGTCCTCTGCAGAGAAGTCCGGGCTGGAGAAAGGGTGACTGCAGCCCAGGTACGGGTGCTTGTCAAGGTTCTGGGGCAGGTGGGCTCATGCAGACTGCTGAGGAATTCCCGGAGGCAACGAGGAAGCCCCTGGCTGGTGGTTTGCATTTGCACAGTTTTAGCACAAGACCCCCAGATAGATATGCGGGTGCCCGTCAGCCAGGGCTTCCTAGAAAGGGGTTGTCGGTAAGAACCAAAAAAAGTCGTTCTAGTTTTGACTTAGCCGCCAAAGAGCGATGTGACCTTGAGTTAAGTCAGCACTCAGCCTTTCTTTCTCTTTCCCTTATCATCCTTATCCATTGAAGAAATAGGTACATGGGTCGAGTTATGCATATACAGATAGATGCCCATACAGAATTTTCCTAGTCATCTGTCCTAGAGTCTTCCAAACAAGGGATTACTCCTTTTTCTGGGCAAGTTTGTACCTTGATTTTTTTTTTTTTTAATTAAAATCATAAGAACATGGAAAATGTAGGAGATAGCAGCCAGTCAAAAGATTTCACTGGCCTTTTAGTCCCTTGCAAATAAAATGCTAAGCGGAATTGGCTGTTTTGGGCCCTGCTGTATCCCTCTGGCGACATCTTTGATGAAACTCCTTCTGACGTGGGTCACCAGGGGGTGGGTGGGCAGAGAGGAGTCCTACTGACCACTCCTAACCAAGCTCTGAGGGGCAAGCAAGCAGTTCTTCCAAAGGAGGTGGGTCTTCGGACCCCAGCCTGAGGAGAAGGCCCTCGCAGACTGTAGCCCTTAAGCCTACTCCGGAGTAAAGCCAGCCAGCATGATCTCGAAAGCAGCTCTGACCGAGAGATGTTGTGGACGCCCTGTTTTCTCCTCTTCCACTATCGTGTGTCTTCTAGGAATGGGGGCCCATGACTTTTTCAGGATTCCAATCAGAAATCAGAATCTATTAATCCTATCTGCTTTCCATGAGACGAGAGAATCATCCCGATAATGCCAGAGGCTCTCAAGCCAGTGGGAGATCTCTCCTGAGGAGCTACAACATTGTGTCAGTGTAATAATAAACCATTAAAATGAAAATAATTCAAAAAGTAAAAATCAGCCATGGATCTGTTGCACATTTGCTCAGTTCAGGATTACCTTCAGCTCCTGTGGCTCTGAAATCTGCCCACCGCAGACTTGGACCGCGGAGGCCTTCGTGAATGGCCTGGCCCCCAGTGCGCCTCCACCCCCCAGCGTGCTAACCCTCCAATACAGCAGCCTGCACCCCTACACGATCACATCCCTCTAGCAAGTGTGTTCAGCCCTTGCCTCCTGGAGCAAATGTGGAAGTCTAGGCCCTCCGATGAGCCAGAGTAACCAAAACACCCCAGAAGAGTGGAAATAGATCTCCATCTTAATATCTCTGCTGGAGATAACTGTTCTCCCATGGGAAAGACTCATAACTCTTCTGAGCACTGTGGGAACACAGACTGTCTAAGTGTAAAGAGCAGGGACTTGAGTTACCCTAGTTGGTAGGACACGCTGACCACTCAGATCCCAGAGCTGCCATTTCCTTGCCACATGACCTTAGACAAGTTGCTAAGTCTCCCCACGCCTCCCCATGCGGCCTCGGGGACACGGTCAGAGTAGCTCCCCACCTCTCAGGGTCCTGTGACGATTCAAAGTGAGTCAAGGAGTTAGAGCAGTTCCAGCACGCGGTAAGAGCTTGGTGAACGTTGGAGAGGAAAATACCTCCCTGGAAAGGTCATGGTGAGACTAGAATAACAGTGCCTTATGCAGAATAGGGCTCCATATGGATCTGCCAGCTGCCTTTCCTCCCCACTCTGCTTCTCTTCTACCTTTGACCTAGACTACACGGAAAGAAGGACCTCAGGGGATGGCGAGGGGTCTGAACCCCATGGAAACCCAAGAGCGAATGGATGTTAAAATATGTGTAAATAGATGAGCTCCAGCAGTTAATAGGAATTTTCCTTCTTTTCTGAGGCAAAAAGCCATCTTCATAAAATAATTACGCTCAAGCTGCCATGCCCGTGAGGATTCATTTCTTCCTTCCCCTTCTAATGAAATTTAATTTAATGTGCATTACCTGTAGCTCAACTATTTATAATGATTTAAATAAAAATGAATGCAGATACTTTTCCATTTAGAAAGGTGAGCCGCCTTAGGGATTTATAAGAAAAGCAGCTTTGTGTTTTCCTCCGTACATCATTTGTTTAAGAAACACAAATATTTGCCTGGACTCCAGTCAGTTCATCTGTGTTAATGTTTTATGTGAAGTCAGCTCCAGACAGATCCAAGTCAAATCAAAGGGGAAATGTCAAGAAAAAAAAAAAAAGGTGGGGGGGCAGAATGCCAAGGTAGTCACAAAGGCAGAATTGCTGTAGAAAGAAATTGCTCTCATTATGAGGACTCTCCTCATGAGGGGGGAGTTCCTAACCCCGGCACCTCACACGGGGCCCTCACTCTGTCCCAGGCACCATTTCAGTGGGGCACACATCTTAACTCCCACCTAAATTCACGACAACCCCATGAGACAGATGAACACATTCCCGTTGTAGGAAGGAGGAAACAGTCGCAGGATAGTTACGTTGCCAGAAAAGGGCTTGAACCCAGGCAGTGTGGGTGCAGAGCCCTGAGCTCTCAGAAACAGCCCCTGAGCAGTCACAGCCACACACAATGCCAAGAATTCCTGTGCATTAACTTGTTTAATCCTCACAATGCTTTCCATTGTTCCAGCTTGGCCTGGATGAAATACCAAGCCACATTTTTTCATCACTGACTAGAACCAAAATGCAACCGTTTGTTTCTATGGAGTTAACAGTAACTAACTTAAAAGTGGACAGAAAAAAAGCAAAGCCTTTTCTAGGGCATTCTTGGCTCTAATAAATAATGTGCTTATTAATATGTATTTATCTAATATTTATGGCGTGTTCATTTGTTGAAACACTTCCTAGTCACCCCGTATCACCATGACTCTGGAAGGAGAGCAGGGAGCAATTCTAGAGATCTACCTTTTCTGTCTCTGTACTTTTTGAGGACACTAGCCATTCTTCTGTCAACACTATTACATTCATTTTTAAAGCTGAGAATGTGGGATCTCAGAGAAAGGAAGTCGATTTTCTCAGCTTCACGAAATAAGTAGTGTTGTAGAAATCCCGTGAGAACAGATACCCACAAAACACATACTCGTTTGTGGGTAAGAAGGACCAGATGGCGGGGAGAGTTTCAGCTCCAGTTCTCAGACAAGCCTGGTCTGGTACATCTCTTTCTTTTTTGTACCCCAAATCAGGTTTAACATTTCTACACCTGCTTTCCGAGGCTGCATGAAAAATCTGAAGAAAACCAGCGGTGTTGTTAGGTTGAATGACACTGTGGGAGTCACCAAAAAATGCTCAGAAGACTGGAAGGTAAGAATTCAAAACCTTGCAGGGCAGCGCTTCTCCCCAGCCAGCCCGTCTTGTACTCATTTACAGCCCTGTATTCATTTACAGACCAACTTTTGAGTTTTTCTGGTAGCACACAGTATTACGGTGAACTGATTCATTTCTGCATCCCCCATGTTTGCAAGACACAGAACCCCTTCCGGTCTGCGTATTACATTTGTAGGAAAGAAGAAATACCAACTGGACACACAAAACTCACACAGAAAAGCAAACTGTGTTTCTCTCTGAAGCAACAGAAACCACATTAGATAGGTCAGGTGAAGTGATACAGGATAAGATCCTGAATGTCAGCCATCAAATCATTCCAATGCCAGTAATTTATTCCACACTTGCATTTCAGCTCGTGCGATCTGCCTCATTCTCCAGGGGTGGACAGTTGAGGTTTACTGATTTGGACCTCCCTTTGCCCAACGAATTCCAGGCCTCCTTTGGGTTTCAGACCTTTCAACCCGGTGGCATGTTATTTAATCTCCAGGCACAGGTATGAAATAACGTATGAATACTGAATAAGATTTAAACCTGAATCAAGTTTGATGTCAAAAACAATAGAGAGATTTTGAAGGTAAACTAGTTGGGCATTTCATCCATCACCACACTGTAAATGACATTGCCTGTTTCAAGCATGGAGGTTACCCTTCATCGTGGGGCAAGTCCTAAAAGAAATAAGGCTAAGAAAGTACATTAGAGTTTACAGAGTTGAATTTGTATGTACTCATGGACTCGTTTTCATTCTTCCTGGGTCTATTTCATGAGTTAAGGTGAATTATAACTGTGGAAAGTAATAATGGAGCCTGAAGTTTTCGATATAGGAAAAAAATCCAAATGTATCCCCACTATTCCTTTTTGATTTCACAGAAGATAGCTCTTCAGATTCCTTTTTTGCAGCAGTAGCTGGTTGGACAATATTTACGTCTGGGGAATGAGAGAAGATAGGGTCCTTGGCTCTTTGTTCATGTACAACAGAGCGACAAGATGGTACCCTCTACAGCTTCATAGGATTTCCCTTGTGCGGTTATGTAGGTATAAGTGTTAACTAATATTTAGAAATCCCCTTGTGGAATGAAGCAGATTTTAGCATAGAAGTAGAATATTGACATTCTTGGCTTTGTTTCTTTAGGATTGTCTGCACAACAAACATTAGTATTTATTGAAAGGAAGAATGGTAGCGGATTCTGTGGTGATGTCATATTAGAAATCCTCGTCTCTCTTGATATATATTTGCTCATCAGCCTTTAGAGATTTTTTTAATTAATTATTTTTATTAACATATAATGTATTATTTGCCCCAGGGGTACAGGTCTGTGAATCGTCAGGTTTACACACTTCACATCACTCACCATAGCACATACCCTCCCCAGTGTCCATAATCCGACCACCCTCCCCCCGAGCAACCCTCAGTTTGTTTTGTGAGATGAAGAGTCTCTTATGGTTTGTGTCCCTCCCGATCCCAACTTGTTTCATTTTTTCTGTCTCTACCCCGCAAACCCTGACTCTGCTAGAGATTTTTTTTTAAACTATCCCCTGAAGAAGCACATGCCAGTATTTTGACTGCAAGAGTGTCCTTCCGATCAAAGTAGGGTGTTTCAACCTAGCTCTTTTGACATCTGGTGCTTGTTTCCCCTGCCAAGGGTAGGGACACGGAGTACACAGTATACAAAATGGTCAAAGGCTGGCAGAAGAGTTGATTTAGCAAAAGAGGGGATCACTCCTCGACAATGGAGGGATCCTAGAGATATCCCAGGAACACTGCCTGCAACTCCTAGCGGGTGAGCTAAGGCATACATATAAACTGGCATTTATCCAGTTCATAATGAAAATTACCAACTGAAAAGAATAAAAATAAAACTGACAGTGGTGACAACCACACACTATAAAATTGTTCTATTTTTTAAAAAAGATTTCTTTATTTGAGAGAGGGGGAGGGGCAGAAGGAGAAGAAGAGAAAGAGAATCCCCAAGAAGGCTCGCTGCTGAGTGCAAAACCCAGTGTGGGGTTTGATCCCAGGACTCTGAGATCGTGATATGAGCCGAAATCAAGAGTCAAAATCGTCGTATCTGTAATACTTAACCCACTGAGCCATCCAGCCACCCCCATAATAATTGTTTTGGATTAAAAGCTCACTGAATGATGACATCTTGTTGAAAACTGCAAAAATTGTACTTGATAGAAAAAAAATCAACAAAATTAAAATGACAACTGCAAAAACTACACATATTTTTTATTAAGAGTTGACAGAACCAAATCATCATGCCAGAATTTCAGTCTGTAGAGTTTGACATTAGAAAATTGAACTTCCTAGAAATTATGACCAGAAAATTAAAAATTCATAATGACTAAAGAGAAGATATCATTGCTATAATCATATATTTTAAGAAAGGGATGAATCAAGTCTTCATCTCAAAATTGATTCAGAAAAGAATTGATCCTAATGAAAATAACTTCAGAAAAAAAAAAAAAACAACAACAAAACTGTTTTGTATCATTGATGGAGAAGTTAAATTGGAAAAAGAAAAAAAGAGAAAAAAAGGTGGGGGAACGTGGGTGGCTCAGTCAGTTGAGTGTTTGCCTTCAGCTCAGGTCATGATCCCAGGGTCCTAGGATTGAGCCCTGCATTGGACTCGCTGCTCAGTGGGGAGCCTGCTTCTCCCTCTCTCTCTGTCTACTGCTCTGCCTGCTTGTGCTTTCTCTATCTCTGTCAAATAAATAAAATCTTTAAAAAAAAATTAGTTTATGGACATAGGTCCATAAGAGGCTTTTGAGATTCATCAGTGTTGAAATAATCTGCATAAGACTTTTATATTCATAAACACAGAGTCAGAATATTCCAAAATAATCTTTAAACTGAAATACTGAAGTCAAAACATTTGGGTCAAAACATCCTGACTGTTTCATCCATAGTGTTGACCATAACTTCAGTATTGATATCGTCATAATCTTTCAGTGGAAATTAATGACATTGACAGGTATATTCTATGATGGTTTCAGACCCGGAACCTGCAGATCTCCCTGGAAGACGGTCACATTGAACTCAACACCAGGGATAGCAACAGCCCGATTTTTAAATCTCCGAAGACATACACGGATGGTTCACTGCATTACGTATCTGTGATAAGTGACAACTCTGGGTGAGTGCGACAGCACTTTTGCCAGAGTCCTAAGACTTTTATTTAGTTTGATGGAATTTTCTAGTATCTTTTTTGTGAAGTATGTGTCCTTGATGCTAACACTATACTACCAGTAAGTCTTAGCCTTCTTCCTGGTTCTATATCAATGTCCTTATTTAAAAAATATGTAGATAAAAATCCATCAGCCAAAAGGGGTTTGGATCAACGAACTGTGGTCTATTCAGATGGTGGGAATGAAACCAAGTAATGAGCACAAAAGATCTCTAACTGTATGACGTGGATGAACTTGGCAGCGTCCTGCTGAGTCAAAGAGGTTGCACATAGAAGAATTCATCTCCTATGATGTCATTGATATAAAATTCAAAAACAGGCAAAGTTAATTTCTTTTATCAGAATTCAGGATTCGGGGGTTATACCCTCAGACGGGGAAAAGGGAGCACATGGCTGGGTTCCTGAGTGCTGGTGGCTTCTGCTTCTTTGGCTGGGCGCTGGTGTCATTGGTGTCGTCACATTGCAAAAAATTCACTGAGCACACAGGATATGTGCACTTTATGTATAGAATAATAAAAATGTAATTAAAAAAAGAAATACATGAAAAACAATTTCAGTGCTCTTTAAAAATAAACCTCATTGAACAAGTTACTTTAGGTTAAAGATACGGAGTCTGAGTCGAAGACCCTAAGTTGGCGTTGGGGTGAGAAACTTTCCTTCCCTACCATTCTCACTCTTGTTTTGCCTTCCTCCTCTTCCAGACTCCGGCTTCTCATTGACGACCAGACTCTGAAAAGCAACCAAAGGCTACAAGACTTGTCGGGTACCCAGCATCCGCTGTATCTGGGCGGGAGTCACTTCGAGGGTTGTATCAGCAACGTTTTCATCCGGAGGTGCGTGCCCTTTACAGGGTGTATGGCTGACGAGTGTGACCTGCCTCCAGAAAGGGCATCTCCTTGCTCTGGTAGTGAAGTTGGGTTTGTCACCACGTGCTGCGTGAGGCTCTCATGGCATCAACTTTCAAACACCTTCTTAGACAAGATACACACATTAAAAACAAACCACCTCCCATAAACACCTGCCCAGGGCCCAGCCTCCCTTTGTAGGAGCAGCTTTGGCACAGAACCTTAGAAAAGGTCTACTGAAACTTACCTTTCAGAGTATGGCCCTGAAGATTTTCCATACTGAAATTTTACTCCATTTTAATCAAAATCATGCAGTTTGATTTTATCAGTGCTCCCCTGATTTTGGGGGGCTGAGGACTTGCATGGGCCAGCACAGCTTGGAAACCAGACCACCACATGTCGAACCTGACTGTGACTTTTCATAGAGAGAGGAGCCTGGTGCTTGCAGGCAAATGTTCAGCTGTTCTTTTCTTTTGATTAAAAATGATTGCTTTTTAGATAAAAGTCAAAACCCTCCCCAGGGCAGAAGGAGGGCCCGGGACTGATCAGGAACCTTGGCAACCTGTGGGGGCGCTTGGGGTCTCCTACTGTCCATCAAGGCTCAGACAACAGTCATGACACAAGCAGATTTATCTGTGAGACTCCCTTCTCAAATGCAGCAAGATTAACCCATCTGCAAACTCGCCTCTAGGGTTTCCTGATGCTCACCATCATTCTAGGTCATCAGCGCCCACTTTTCTCCTCTGTGCATAGTTCATTTTCACATTTCTAAATGACCCCTGTTTCAGAGAACACACTATCATACTCTAGCTTTGCCCCAGCCTTTAACCTTTCAAGCCAATGAAATTTCTCAAGCCTTCCTGTGAGCAAGGCAAGGTGCTGGGAATTTTAGGGACTGCAGAAATGGCTCACAGCACATCGTCCTCCTCTCTGAGCCCGGTGTCTCCTCTGGATGTAATGTGCAGGTAGGAAATGAAAGTTTGCCTAAAGCCCGACAGTAAGAACGTGTGGCTTTGAAGCAAGCTCTATCTGCCAGCGTATCTTCCTTGAGATTTCAGAGTTGGACAGTGGTTTTCTTCTCCACCCTCGTTCCAGGCAATCAGAGAGTCCTGCGGTCCTGGATTTGACCAGTAAAACTTTCAAGAGAGACGTGTCCCTGGGAGGCTGCAGTTTAAACCCACCGCCTTTCCTCCTGTTGCTTAGAGGTTCTACAAGGCTTAACAAATCCCACACTTTCAATATCAACCAGGTAAGGGTCCCCAACACTGGCTTTGCTTCTTCCCCCCCAGGATTCTCAGAAGCAAATCCTGCCTCATGTGAGATGTTGCGGAAGGGGGGTGGGAGTGAAGCAAAGGGTATAAATCGCCTGATCCCTTGGTGGTCGGTGCCCCCAGGAAGTGGGATTGATGGGTCAACAATAGTTGGATTATACCAAAATGTAAAAAAAAAAAGGTTTCCCCTCTTTTACTTTGTACCTTGGTGAAAATTGGGCAATTTTTGCCGACAGAGCAAATTGAAGTTTCTCAAGTCCTACAGAGGATGTCTTGCTCTTTTGACACTTCTGTTGTATCTCCAACAGGTACAGTGTTCTCTAGAATACAGGAGTCATGCCCCTTCCCCGCCCACAGACAGCCCTCCACCCCGCCTCTCATGACAACATGTATGCACGCACCCAGGCCAGTGTGATTTGACCTTGACTGCCCATTAGAAACAGCTGGGGAGCTTTTAAAAGCCTAAGGCTCAGGTTGCATCCCCCTCAATCAGGTCAGATGCTCTTGACCTGGGGGAGGGGGGGTGGCAAGTGGCAGGAGCTTGTAAAGCTTCCAGGTGATTCTAATGTACAGCGCTAAGAGAGGCTGAAAGGAAGTACAATTTCTGATTTGAAGGAGCAGAAGCATCGTCAGAATTGGACACAGGGTTAGGACTTAAAGAATTCCTTGCTGTGCCCGAGGTCGACAGTCTGACCTCCCCACGTCCGGAGGTTACAATTAAAACGATTAATGGGTTACGCTGAGTACCTCCCTTGTGCCAGCCATCGCGCTAAGCCCTTTAAGGGGCTTTTCTTAC
Organism: Martes martes; assembly: GCF_963455335.1. NCBI lineage: Eukaryota > Metazoa > Chordata > Mammalia > Carnivora > Mustelidae > Martes > Martes martes. Next base: position 46,941,138 of record NC_137901.1, on the reverse strand, counting down.
TAAATCTGCAAGTAACCTTGTGTGGGAAATAGTATTACTAAGCTTCTAAACTTCCATATCACCATCCTAAAGTAAAAGTAGCCAGGGAGTCTGTGACTAGCCACATGTTAACAGAAGAAAATGCTGCAGGGTAGAAAGGTAAGCAGCGAGCCCAGGTTCCCACAGATAGAAGGCGAGGTTGGAATTCAAAACCAGACAGCCCCCCCACCACAGCCCGTGCCCTCTTAACATGAATGCGCTTCTCTTCAACACACTTTTCACTCACCATCAGCCCCGTGCCGCTCGCCTGCCCATGTTTTCCCTGTGGCACAGTGATTTGGAAGAGTTGAATAGACAGCACATCATCCGAAATGTTCTACGCTATTAAGAAGAAATACAGTTCGTAGAGGGGAGTCATTTTACTCTTAGGAGAAGAACATTTTTAGGATGGCTCCATCAGGAATGAGATCATGTGTTCCCTCTTTTCATGGGAAGGCTGAAGGTCACAGAGAGACTGAATTAACCCAGAGATGGTGGAGATGGAGAGAAGGAAATGGATCCAAAGCTATTGAGAAGATAGAATGTACGGGACCCGGATAATAATTGAATGTGGGTGGCAAGGGAGAGTCAGGAGTTAATATCATTCCAAGGCATCGAGTCCGGCTTATTGGATGGATGGAGGTGACGTTCATGGAGATAGGAGAAGGATAAGTATTTGGAGGAAGAGACTGAGGGGAGTGTGTTTTATATTGAGTGACAGGAGCCTGCAGGACTTCTCCAGGGAGAAAGCTGGCGGGGCCTGTCAGGTGTCTCTGAGGGGGCCTCAGCAGATGGCAGGGGTGGGGGCTGGAACCCTCCATGTGGGAGCCGCCAGCGAGCACACTGTATTGAGTTGTGCCCCTGTTCTGTGCAAGCCCCCAGATTAGGTGGAATAAGACGTTAATTCTGCCTCCGAAAGCTCACTGACGCAATGAAAGCGAACAAGCAACAAAGCTTTGTGGTTAAGGACTAGACTTTGGGGTCAGACTTGCTGGGTTTGCATCAGGCTTTATCACTTACTAAGTGTGAGACCTTGGGTGATTATACAAACTCTCTGTGGGTTTATTTTCCTGCAACATAACGAGGATATATAAAGTAATATCTCATAGCGGAGCTGTGAGAGTTAAATGGGGTAATAAACACAAAACATGTAGCAAAGTGCCTGGCACCCTGTGAGCATCAATTGTGGTCATTATACACGGTAACAACCTAAGTGAAAGGCACAAAACGTGCACTAGGCCTGGGGTGGCAGAGATTTTCCTGCCCCAGAGATCAGGAGGTGACACACCAGCTGGGTCTGGAGGATGGGTTGGATTTAGACAAGTGAGTGGTGCTGCTGCATGAACAGAAGCCCAAAGCCCAGAGGCAGGATGGCTGCATAGTATTCCACTGTATATATACACCACATCTTCTTTATCCATTCATCTGTTGATGGGCATCTAGGCTCTTTCCAGAGTTTGGCTATTATGGACATTGCTGCTATAAACATTCAGGAGCACACGCCCCTTCGCTTCGCTAGGTTTGTATCTTTAGGGTAAATACAGAAAACCTGATCTTGAAGGAATTTAAATTTGTTGGGAAGCCTTTAGCTATTAGCTCCAAGTGTAAAATGGCTTAAACAGTAAGAGGAGCTATGAAGTCAAGTAATAGACAGTTCGGGAACAAGTAGGGCTTGAGGCCTGGCCCAGCTAAGCTCATCTCAGCTCCATCCTGTGTAGCTCAGGGCTTCCTATCCTCACCGGGGCAGTGCCCAGCACCACGTCCAAGGATCCGCTGGGCTTTATTAGTAAAGAAGTCTTTCTCAGAGGCCCCACCCCTTACTCCCTCTCCAAGCTCATTGGCCAAGAGGGAGGTCACATATTCATCCCTCAACCAACCAGTCCCTGGCACAGGGAATCCATGCCCTCCCCCTTGGACAAACAGAGAGGCCAGCTGAGCCCTGAGTCTTGGGGGAGTCATGGGCACAGGATCAAAATGTGGGCTCCCCCTAGCCAAGAAAAAGGGAGGAACAGCTGGAGAGGCTCAGTTTCTAACAACATTTTTTCTCCTACTACTTGATATTTATTACAGTTGTTTTTGAGCATTAAAACTTTGTTCTGTTCAAAAGCACATCCCATCGTCTAGCTCAGGACACTCTTCTGTGTATGGTTCAATTCTGATTAAAGTGAAGACAGGCTGCCCCCACCCCCATGCCCTGCCCCTTCTCTCTCTCACACACACATACCCCTTCTGGTTCCTGCTCTCTGTTTTTGCACTGCCCTGCTGCAGAAACCCAAGGGAATGGCTCCAAGAGGGGTGGAGGGTCGGCGGCTCATGTCCCTCTGATGGGCTGTGCAGGCTCATGCTGCTGGTCAAATGCTGTCTCTCTCAAGGATGCCATGATTTTCCCACAGCTCCATGGTGGGGAGGGGCTCTGGATACCCACTGCAGCTTGTCAGGAAAGAGGCCAGACTTGTGTGGAGGATGGGAAGAACATGCATCATCCCCAAGGATGAAGTCATCTCTATTGAGTTAATCTCCTAAGATTAGAGTAAAAACTGAGCGAGGCACTTAGCAAGATAAGTATTCTTTACTCTTTCCCCTGATACTGAGCTCTCCTAAGTTTTTGCTTCTCTGCCTTGCAGCCGTTGCAGGACACACCGGTGGCCTCCCCACGGAGAATGGAGATATGGCGAGAGGCCCAGTCTTGCCTACCACCTCCCGGGGCCCAGGCCAGTCATGGAGCCCTCAGGTTTGGGGACAGGCCCACCAGCCACTTGCTGTTCACGATTCCCCAGGAGTTGGTGACACCCAGGTATTTTGACTCAGAACCCAACCCCTCATTTGTACCCCAGAGCAGGTCAGCCAGCAGGACACCACACCCCTGTCACTAACGAAGTGGCAACACCCCTTTTGGGGAAAGGGGTGCTGGCCCGCGCAGGGCACAGCATGTGACTGCGCGAGTGTGCTCCGTCTCCGCAGCTGGAAGGCACACGTGACATGTGCTGCTCAGGGCTGCAACAGTCCACCGGGCTCTGGTGTAGAATTGACGGCGTTCTAAAAATACGACTGATATTTCCTTTCAAAGCTGCTATTTATTTCTATGATAAATCACCTTTCTTCTCGACATTCTATAGTCGAGAGAAATAACTCTTGTAAGTAGACTCAATGCCACATAGATCATTTTTAGAGAGCCCTTTTGGATTTCTTGTGCTAACAAGTCGCATGTCTTCTGGGGAGGAGGGAGTGAACAGAGATATTAATTATGTCAGGGAAAAAAGTAAGAAAACAAGGCTTGTCATTTTCATGTGATTTGGAGACATAAATAACAAAGTGCCAAAATTCCTTTATGATTTATGTACAGAAGCAGAGTTTCCTGGGGCCAAAATGGCCTGGCTTTAAAACCCAGCTTTCAATCCCCACTCAGGCTGTGTGACCTCAGGCCGTTTGCCAGGTGGGCCTTCTGGGATGCAGATGGCAAGAAGGGATTAGATGTTGCAAGAGATGTACTGTTCCTGTGGGAGATAAAGGTGGAGGGAGCAGGGGCTGGTGGCAAGAGCCTTCCCCTGTGAATGATGGAGCCCCCGCAAGCAAGGGTCACCCTGTAGAAGAGTCCAATGTTGGGCATCGATGGCCTGGCTCTAGTTTTGCTGTTGAGCTCGGTCCTTGGCTGGGAGTCACCCATATGCCATTGCAGATCTGAGGGCACGGGGGCTGAGGACTGCCACCCATGGTGCCCTACAGCCATTTCACTCAAAGGGGGTTTGGAGCGGCAGTTGATGGGTACCATAGGCTGTTGTTCAACTTTTCTAAGCCTCAGCTTTCTTTCCATGAACTTGGCATCATCAGTGTTTTTGCAAGTTGCGACATCTCTTTGCACCTCAGTTTTCTCATCACTTAAATGGAGTTGATAATGCTTTCCTTGTAGGGAGGGATGCAGTAGCTTGCAAGGAGCTGGCCCTTGGAGGCCCACTCAGTAACCCAAGTGCATGATTCACGGGCAGCTGCGAAGGCCGGAAAGGGGAAGGGTGGAGTTCAGAAGGAGAACCCTATGCCAGCAGCTCCCCATCTCCGTTTGTGCCACGGAAAGGCTGGTGGTCCCTGACTTGCCAACGGAGACTGAGAAAGGAGGTCCCACTCAGTTATTAGCCCTTCCTGGGGCTCCCTCTTGGGAGGAGGGCCCACTCCCCCTCACTGTGTTCTTGTTCAAGTTGACCTTAGGGACAGCAGTCTCTTGCAGATGCTGCCCAGCCTCCCCACCCTCCTGCCTGGGCTCTGGCTGTCCTCCACCAGCGCTGCCCTCCCCCTCCCTGCAAAGCCCCTTCCTGTCTCGCATGCATCTCCTCCCAGAGCATGCTCAGTGTGGCGAGTTCTCTGACTTCTTCTGATGATTCAACCCCAGCACCTTCCCATGTCACACCACAGGATATGTAATCAATGGGGAAGTGGTAAATATATGGTTAATACATTTTGGTTATAATATATGGTTGATACTCCTTTGCATGGTATATAGATGAGCATATTTTCAGGGTCATGCAAGTCCCGAATATGGACTATTCCATTGTTCTCCTTCGAATTTATATTCTAGCAATCCGTTGCCTCTCCTTTGAAATGCTGCACCACTATTTTCTCCTGCTGATGAATGTATAAAAAAGCCACTTCACTCTGCCTGACTCTCCCATCCACCAGCAATGAAGCGTCAGAGCTGCAGCCTCGTACGCGGGGATTTGAATCCACTGGAGTCTTTTTTGGGTGTTAGTCGGTTAGCCTTTTATGAAAGAGAGCTGCTTTAAGAAATAACTCTGGAAAGCAAATGTCAAGCCTGATAACCAAGCCCACATATGTAAAGTACTTTAATTCTGTAGCAGGTTCGAATATCCTCCTTAAATTGGCTAACCCTCATCCTCCAAACCTCCGCACGCAGCTCCACCAAGAGAAATATTGAGCAGTGTCACCATCTGGTTGGTTTAATTTAACAAATATAGATTTCCCTTTCATTTTGAAGAACACCGTCCTCAAGGAAACTCCCTCATCTAAAAAATTCAAGTATCTCCGCGTTTGCTCAGCTTCACAGTATTAAAAAGCAAAGAGAAGTGACAGTGTCGTTTTCTCTTCCACTTCCTGATTCTGCCTCCCAAGTTTTCCATTTACCATTTAATTCAACTATTCAGTTATTTAATTCCACTCGACTGTTTGTCAAGTGCCTCCTGTGTATGAGGCACCCAGTGGGGATACAGCTTTTAGCAGGAGAGACCAAGGTTCTGCCTTCCGTCACCCAAGGAGTGGGTGTTGACGCCTGCGATACCGGGATCCCCCACCACCTTTGCATGCTGCCCTTTTAGGCACCGCAGTCAGTGCACCTGTACACCAGAGATACCTAAGAGCGAAACCTCCATCTCTGCATTCCCAGCACTCACCACAGTGACTTTACTCACGCTACACACTCATTCAGTATTTGTTGGATGCATCGGTGGTTGGGTAAAAGAGTGAATGTAAATTCTCGTGCAAAGTAAAGCTTGCTCAGCCAGATTGGCATACACTATGTAACCACCATGCAAGGGAATATTAACTTTCATTTTCTTTTTTTTACTGCTTGATGCTTGTTTAATTCCTGTTCCATCATAGGTGGGGTCTTAAGGTCCAAGAAATAGAAAGATGGATGGGAGAAAGTGGATCCATACTTTTCTGCCTCTGTGTTAAATATGTCTCACAGAAAGAAAATGCTTACCTGATGCTTGAATCAAATCCTTGTTAGTCCAGTTGCCCCCCTGCACACACATACAGCTTTTAAAAATTCCCAAAGAGAAAAAAAAAAAAAATCCCCAAAGAGATCGTTCATTTAACCAGCACATGCCTTGGTTTGTCATTTGAATAATGGGGGTTGGGGTGTTTACGCCTCACCCTCTCTTCCGGCTTCAGGGACTCCGGAAAACACTAAAAACCTCTCTTTCCTTCTTTGCCTGTTGCTTTATTTTCCCCACAGGTCACGGTTTGCGGTGGACGTGCAGACGGCTTCTTCCAGAGGCCTCGTGTTCTTCACGGGCACTCTGAACTCCTATATGGCTCTTTATCTCTCAAAGGGACGTCTGGTCTTTGCCTTGGGGGCAGACGGGAAGAAACTGAAGCTCAAAAGCAAGGAGAAGTGCAATGATGGGCAGTGGCACACAGTAAGCCCCAGGGCTGCGGGGGCTGCGGGGGCTGCGGGGGCTGCGTGAGAAGCTCGCATTGCCGCGGAGCTCCCTGTGGAGAACCTGGACAGGCGTCTCAGCCTCCTGCCAGCCGCAGAGCTCAGCACGGACAGAGTTTGTGTGCTCAGAGGTACCGAGCACCCTAGCACCTGGGCAATGAAGACCACTTCATACACCGTGCGAGGATGTTGTGCATTGATGTCTCAATGCCAAGATAGGCTCCATTCACTGCTTCTTCAGTCCCCACCGTGCCTCCCTGGCTCTGTCCCCTCCCCATCCCATCCCTGCTGCCTGGACCATTTCTCTCCGTCAAGATAATGTCCAGGTCTCTGGGGCCCCTTTCTGAGCCCAGAATATCTAATGCATAACACAAGCTTCAAGACCCACATCCCTAGCTTTCCAGATCTTGCCTGAAGGCATCCCAGATGGCAAGAGATACAGGATAAGAAGGGATAAGAGCTGGGATTCAAGAGAGAGGCAGGGCCCGGATCATACAAGTGTTGCAGCCAAGGTGAGGACTTGGATTTTATTCCGAGTATCTCTGAAGCTTCTGAAGACTCTTCAACTAAATAACGAGCATTGCGTGAACAGGTGGATGTTTTCAAAGCCATCTTTAACTGAAGAGCTGAAATGGGGACAAGAGTGGCCAGATGGATGCCACTGCCTTTGCTTCAGGAGGCCACAGGGAACAGGGGCAGAATTACCCTGCCTAGCACGTGCTCCCCAAACCGAGCGGGCTTGCTGAAGGATCGCATGTAGAGCGTGAGAGAAAGAGGGGTCCATATCAAGTCCTGTGATTTGGGACCAGCAATTGGGACAATAGAGGGACTGCTACTGAGACGCAGAAAGTGGGGAGTGGGGGCATGTGGGCTGGGAAGGAGCAGTTTAGAGCTGGGCAAGAGTCAGGGTTCTGCTGTGAACCTCCTATTGCTGAGTTGCCTGCCAGACATTCAAGCCCACCACTCTAGAGAGTAAAGGCCAGAGGCTCAGCTGGGAGTACAAGTTGGGGAGTCATTAGTGAACAGTCTCATAGCCGTGAGATGGCAGAATCCACCGTAGAGCCCTTGGGGTCTTGACTTCTAGCAAAGAGTTGAAAAATGTGTGCTCCTTTACTTAGTAAAGAAGTAGCCACTGGCCCCTTGCTCCAGAAGCCCTGCCAAAGGATTTAAAAATATATATATATATTGTATCCATCTATATGAGAGAGAGAGAATGCAAGTGGGGGAGGAGAAAGACCAGGAGATGTACAAGCAGACTCCATACTGAACGCAGAGCCCAAAGTGGGGCTCAATCCCAGGACCCTGAGACCGTGACCTGAGCCGAAACCCAGAGTCCGGTGCTCAACCAAGCCACCCGGGCGCACTGGGGAATCCTTGTAAAACTCACTTTTCTGGGGGTGCCTGGATGGCTCAGTGGGTTAAAGCCTCTGCCTTCAGTTCAGGTCATGATCCCAGGGTCCTGGGATCAAGCCCTACATCGGGCTCCCTGCTCAGCGGAGAGCCTGCTTCCCCCTCTCTTTCTCTCTGTCTGCCTCTCTGCCTACTTGTGATCTATCTCTCTCTCTGTCAAATAAATAAAGTCTTAAGAAAAAAAAAAGCTCACTTTTCTAGCTTCCTCTATTCAGTATCTAACATGATCTCACAAAATCGTGATGACGATGACAACAGTATAGAGAAAATTTTCTGATTTTTTTTTTAAAGATTTTATTTATTTATTTGACAGAGAGAGATACAGAGTGAGAGGGAACACAAGTAGGGGGAGTGGGAGAGGGAGAAGCAGGCTTCCCACTGAGCAGGGAGCCCTATGCAGGGCTTGATCCCAGGATCCTGGGATCATGACCTGAGCCAAAGGCAGACACTTAATGGCTGAGCCCCCAAATTTCTGACTTTTTAAAGCTCCTTGAAGGAACAGAAAAACATTGTTTAAAAAAAATGTCCTGTGATGAGTAATAAAATGTATCACCAATTGTCAAAGATAAAACATGTTAATATATTTTCTTTACCCTTAAGGTGGTGTTTGGGCAAGATGGAGAGAAGGGGCACTTGATTGTGGATGGTCTGAGGGCCCGGGAGGGAACTTTGCCTGGAAATTCCACCGTCAGCCTCAGAGCACCCGTTTACCTGGGATCCTCTCCCTCAGGGAAGCCAAAGGTAAGTAGTTACACTTCACAGACACACGAAAACATGCTCAGCATCACTAATCATGAGGGAAATCCAAATCAAAAGCACCAGGAGAGAGCACCTCACCGCTGTCAGAATGGCTGTTATCAAAAGGACAAGAAATAACAAGTGTTGGCGAAGATGTGGGGACAAGGGAACCGTTGTGACCTGGTGATGGGAATGTAAATTGGTGCAGCCACTGTGGAAAGCAGTGTGGAGTTTCCTCAGAAAATTAAGAATAGGAATTCCGTACAATCCAGTAATTCCACTGCTGAGAGTTTACCCAAAGAAAATGAAGAAAGACCCTAATTCAAAAAGATATATACACTCCTGTATTTACTGTAGCAGTATTCACAGTAGCCAAGACATAAAAGCAACCCAAGTGTCTGCTGATAGGTAAATGGATAAAGATGTGAAGATGTGATACACATACACATAGACACACAGAGGAATATTAGTCATAAAAAAGAATGAGATCTTGCCATTCATGGCAAGAGAGATGGACATAGAGGCTATTTTGCCAGATGAAATAAATCAGAAAAATACCATATAATTTTACTCATATGTAGACTCTAAAAAACAAAACATATGCGGGGCGCCTGGGTGGCTCAGTGGGTTAAAGCCTCTGCCTTTGGCTCAGGTCATGATACCAGGGTCCTGGGATCGAGCCTCCCACTGGGCTCTCTGCTCAGCAGGGAGCCTGCTTCCCCCTCTCTCTCAGCTTGCCTCTCTGCCTACCTGTGATCTCTGTCTGTCAAATAAATAAAATCTTTAAAAAATATATATATATGGACAAGCAAGCAAAAAACAAATAGACTCGTAACAAAACGGAGGTTGGCAGAAGGAGAGGTGGGAGATGGACCAAATAGGAGAAAGGGATTAAGAGATACAGATTTCCAGTTGTAAAATAAATAGGTCATGGGGATGAAAAGTATAGCAGGTCTGTGGTCAGTGATATTGTAATAACTGTATGGTGATGGATCATTACTATACTTAGCATGGGGAGCATTTGATGCAAAAAAGTAGTTATGCTTTGGAACCATATAGAAAAATAATTCACCTTATAATAAAATTACGAAGGTGGTGGAAAGGTACAAACTTCAGTTACAAAACAAGTAAGTCCTGGGGATATAATGTATGGCATGGTGACCATAGTTAATAATAATAGTAATACTGTATTATATATTTGAAAGTTGCAAAGAAAGTCGATCAAAGAAAGTTCTCATCACAAGAAGAAAGGGACTTGTAACTTTGTGTAGCGATGGATGTTAACTAGACTTATTGTGGTGATCATACCACTATATAATATACATAAATACATATATATATATAGAGAGAGAGAGAATATCACTATGCTTTTACACCTGAAAATAATATTATATATCAGTTACGTCTCACATTTTAAGTAATCATTATAATTATATAAAATATTCAAGAATCTCAAAATATTCTAAATAATTTTTAAAATCCCTAATTGATGTCTAAAGCCCACAGAGAATATTCCCCATTTCCAACCCTTCACTTTTTAAAGAAAAAAAGATTCTCTTTATTTATTTGACACAGAGAGAGAGATAGTGAAAGAGAGAGAGAGCGAGCAAGCAGGGGGAGCAGCAGGCAGAGGGAGAGGGAGAAGCAGGCTCCCTGCTGATCAAGGAGCCCAGTACAGGGATCGATGTAGGACTCGATCCCAGGACCTTGGGATCATGACCTGGCTGAAAGCAGACACTGAACCGACGGAGCCACCCAGGCGCCCTCCCAACCCTTCACTTTCAGGGTTCAGCTTGACACACTGGCCTGAAGGAATGAATCTAGGGCTTCTCCATGGCTTTATAAATATGAATCTGTTAGTTTCTCTTCCAGGAAATACACAAACATAGGTTTTAGATTGTAGATGGAGATTTTTGATTAAGATACTGTTTTCCAAACTTTAGCAATTTATGTCACATTCAGCATCTTTGCCAAACAGAGGTAAAAAAATTATTTAATAGCTTGCTCTTGGTCAACGCCACAAGTTGTGTTGATTTTTTTTTTTTAACATGTGCTGTTGGGGGGAGGGACATAGAGAGGATCTTCAGCTGGCTCCACACTCAGCACAGAGCCAGAGGTAGGGGTTGATCTCACAACCCTGAGATCATGACCTGAGCCGAAATTGAGAGTGGGACACTTAATCAACTGAGCCACCCACGCCCCCCAAAGTTAAATTTATTTAAAGTATGTTTTTGTCTCCCCATGCATGGAAACCCAGTATTTTTTGCCATAAAGAGTAGGTAACCGCAAAATAATGATATTAATAATAATATACTATAACATTATCATGTATATTTATATTTATATAATATATTTATACGATAGATATATATATAAAATATATAGTAATATATACACTTATGTATTAATATATAGTAATAATATAATAGTGATTTTTTTAAAATATTTTATGTATTTATTTGACAGAGATCACAAGTAGGCAGAGAGAGAGAAGGGGAAGCAGGCTCCCCACTGAGCAGAGAACCCAATGTGGGGCTCCATCCCAGAACCCTGGGATCATGACCTGAGCTGAAGGCAAAGGCTTAACCCACTGAGCCACCCAGGTGCCCCAATAATAGTGATTTTAAACATAAAATAGTGTTATTAAAGTCTGGCCAGATAATGTGGCTATGCTCCCTTCATTTGGAGAAAAAAGAGTTTGACAACTGATCAATACATGTTACATAATTAAAAGTGGCATTTAAGACATATTCATGCAAAAGTAGAATGTGTTCCTTGTCTTAATCAGAAGGTTAGAAAGGGAAGTGAAAAAGGACAAACTTGGTAAGTGAATATGTGTTTTAATGTTATTTGGTGTCTGAAATAAAATTATCTCAAGAATCGAACTTAGGAAAACTTGGGGCTAAGGGAAAGAGACAAGTCCGTTTGTCCCCAGGAAGCAGGGATGTGTGCTACATTTGTCAAGGGCAAAGGTTTTGAGGTGGTCCTGGCTCCGGGGCTGAGCTCCGCGGGCACCCTGCTGCTTCTCTCTCCTCCCACACCAGCAGGGCCCCCATCACATCTGCATCACTTGGGGCACCACACCCAGCTATCTTTCTTCTCCCCGATTTGCCTCTTGCTCCCATGCAGTGAAATAAGGTGGCTGTCTACACAGTCCAGGCCTAGAACTGCCCTCCCCAGAACGTGCTGCCCCAGCTCAGCCGCTCTTGCCCCTTCCCTTGGGGCCGCTGGCCCATTCTGATGTGATGTTTGCTTGCAGTGCGGGAGGAAGGCCCAAGACTCAAATCTGGACCTGGAAATGGACCTAATTAGAAGAGGAAATTTCAGGCAACTTGGATTCTAGGCGGTCAGGCTGACCTCACTTTGGCCACCATGTCTCAGCCTGAGCATAGGCTCAGCCTGGTCCACTTGAGTTTTGCACTGGGGTTTGGGCCAAAGCCCCAGCAAGTCATAAAGTATTGTTTTGCTTTATTTCCTATTATACATATAATATACATATATATTTATAATATATAATATAGTTATATATAATCAGTTTATATTAATACTGCATGTAACTATACATGTGTATTATATATAATGGATATTATATAATACTGTGTAATATATATGTGATATAGCATATAGTACATATATAATAGAAAACATTAATTGCCAAAGAGAACCTTCAATGTTAATGTTTGCTTTTCTGTAACCTCTGTACCTATTTCCCTCTCAGAGAGGTCACAGGTTGGGGTAGCTATTCCGAAGCACAATATGGACACTCTTTTGTCCTGGATAAGTCACACTCAGCATCCTAATATAAGGGACAACCCATGGTACTCCATTGCATCACCAAGTTTCTCCTTGCAGCATTCCTTCCGCTTGAGGGGGCAAACCAACACTTACTCTCTCCTCCATATCCTTTCAGAGGGCAGGCAACATGCAATCACCGTCTCCTCTAAACATCAAAATCTGCAGTCGGCCGTGAGGGCTTCAGTGTTAGGTGATGACCTCCCCGGGACGGTCTGAGCTTGGTTTCAGAGACAGGCTCTTCATTGGATTAGGTGGTAAATCTTAAGACACGAAAAACTTCATTGTGAGTCCAATGGGTAGTTTACCGTTGATACTGACACCATCCCTAATATGGGTCTCTAATGTCACCATGTCTTAAAACAGCCTATCCTGCATCTGTTGTGTAGGATTCCAGGGTCCTAAAAGCACTTATTCCGGAAGGAAGTTTAAGGATTTTATTCAGTGAGTCTTCCATTTCTTTTTGAAAATTTCTTGAAAGTTACAGTCTTTCTCCCCAGAAAAAAGCGCAGAGAACATCCGGTATCTAACTTAAGAGATCACAGAATCCCCAGAGGTACATCCTTGGGCCCCCCAGTGAGGAGCCCTTGTTCCCGGTAGGCTGCTCGAGGTGCTGTCCGCATGCTCCCCGAGGCTGGGCCTCGTGTCTTCCTTTAACTCCACGGCATTCATGATTTGTTGGTGGTGCACTGAGCCCAACAACGTAGGAAGCTTTTTTACACTTTATTATTTTGGGAATGTTTTGGCCTCTTTTTCAGTCAGCTGCCCTGCATTAAGCAATCACACAGGCTCACGAAACCATCAGAAGGGGTTTGCACCTGCAAAGGACGGTGAGATATGGACACCATAAGGCAGAAGGTTCCCCTCTTGTAGCCCCGTCTGCAGACCTGGGTCAGGTCACTGACCAGCACTGGCCAGCAGCCTCCACCACCCCTGCCTCCTGCACGCAGGTGACCCCTCAGACTTTAGCCACCCACCAGACAGCTGGTGTGCAGGCTTTTCTTGGCAGTGAGGACGGGAAGCCAAATGAAACCGTCAGGCCCACCTGACTCAGGCAGGATGGTTGAATCCCCCTACCTGTCCCCTTCTGCAGACAGGTGTCCTGCCCTTAACCTTGGCTGCCCCTGTGTCTCTGGGAAGTGTGGCTTAACTTAATGAAGCTTGCTTTCTCTTCTGCTTGGTTGCAGAGCCTCCCCCAAAACAGCTTTGTGGGATGCCTGAGGAACTTTCAGTTGGATCGGAAACCCCTGGACACCCCTTCTCTGAGCGTTGGTGTGTCCCCCTGCTTGGGTGGCTCTTTGGAGAAAGGCATTTATTTCTCCCAGGAAGGAGGACATGTCGTCCTAGGTAAGGGGCAGTTGCGAAGAATTTAGGTCTGGGAGTCTGAAGAACTCGATCCTTTTTTCTTGAATTATGATATTTTAACTAATTTTTTTTCTTTCCTTTTGAAAGCTAACTCTGTGCTATTGGGGCCCGAATTTAAGCTGGTCTTCAGCATTCGCCCAAGAAGCCTTACTGGCATCCTAATACACGTCGGAAGTCGGCCAGGGAGGCACTTATGTGTTTATCTGGAGGCTGGAAAGGTGCGCACATGTGAGGACAGGGTCTGTGGGTTTCATTGCTGGAGACCACAGTGGGTGGCATTTGTGAGGGAGTGGGATCCCATCTTGTTTTACGAGACCTGATTTCAGGGCTAACTTAGTGTTTTCCTTTAGCAAATCATTTGGTCATGTTTCCTGTTCATCATCTTTAAAATTGAGAAAACTCCAACAAGCTGGGCCAAATTCTACCTGCTCCACTAAGTTATATGGCCCTAGGGAAGCTACTTAACTTACTTCAGACTCACTTTCTTTATCTTTAAAATGTGGGTAATAATGCTGATATCTTAGGGCTTTTGTCAAGAGACTAGAAATTGTCATATATTCAATAAATGTCCATTTTTCTCTCCTCCCCTTCACCCTTGTCACATTTCCACTTTTCCTCATAAGGGCAGTCCCAGGAGTCATGGAATAGATGTTCCCAACAGCTCTCTATGCCGTGTCATGCCCATGCCCATGGCTGGTGTCCCCTGAGTCAGTTTTGGATTTCCCTTAGGGTCCCTACACCACCCACCAGCCTCTGCGGCCCCCACAGCCAGGCTGGCCCCTCGGTCTGCCCCCCAGGCTTCCTTTGGGTTGACCTGGACTCCTCTTTCCGTGTAGGCATCTACTGCTCCCTCCTGCCCATCCCTCATGGGCCTGGTCAGTACCCTATTCTCACCACCAGGTTCTACCTCTTTCCTTTTCAAAAACTCTAAAAAAAAAAAAAAAAAAAAAAAAAAAAAAAAGTCCTCCCAGGAAGACGTCAAGGCAAAGAGCAAATCATGATCATGTTAAAGAGCAAAAATTCAACTGAGTGAATTCGAAGATCTTGTTGACCTTACTCGAGTCATGAATCGGGCAGCATCCCATCTAGCAAGCAGAGGGGAGCTCTGAGGAGCTGTACGAAAGGAGCGAGGGTGGGACAAGGAAGTCGTAAGCAAAGGAAAAGAAAAGATTCTTCCAGGCAAGGTCACCTTCCATTAGGAGAAGGGCAGGGGGTCTTAGTAGGTGGATTACCTCACCTAACTTTTGGGGTGGGATTTGGTGGGGGGAGGGGGATGGAGAAGACCCATGTGACAGATTACAATGTCATGGGTGCTGTTCAGAAAATTCCTGACTGATCTATTGACTCCATTTCTGGGGGAGGTTGAAAGGTCACTGAGGTTAGGTATTCAGCCCTGGTCTGGTGACGGGGCTTAGGGGGCTCCAATTGGGGGCCTGTGTTTTTCTTTTTAGCCAAAATATGCCATTTCCCTTCACCTCTACCCTTCCACGGCTTATTAACCATGAGGGGTAAACTCCCAGAAGATAAAACAGCCCAAACTCCTAGAACACTTTGTATTTGAGATGTGGCCTTTAAGTGTGAGCAAGGCCTCAGACAGGCCAGAGGCACAAGGAGCCCCTTGCTGGCTGGCCTGGAGAGAAGCCGGCTTTTCAGGGGAGGGGGAGGGGCTCCAGGAGGGCTTCTAGAGGGGAGATAATCACACACACAAACACTGAGACCTGAAGACCTCCGGAAGGGCAGTGACGTTGTTTAGCTGGAAAATTGCCTGAGAATTGGCAGCACTATCTAGCTCCATGCAAATTAAATGCAAATTAGTTACCAACTTGCTGATTTTAGTCCTCGCCTTCCTTCACCTTGCTTCAGCCCTTGGCCCTGGCCCAGAGAGGGGGAATTCAGGATTCTACATGCTAGCATGAGGACCTGACCCCTGACGCGTGCCCCGTACAAATGCAGTCCATGAGCTTGCTGAATTCGTTGAACAAGAGCCCCGTGTAAGGCGTGCATTCATGGAATTTTTATCCTTGTCTGGGTCTCGCAGCAGGGTGTACACCTCAGCCAGCATTTTTGCCTTCCAAATTTCACATCCTTCTAAACAGCCACTGTCACATGCTAACAGCTGAGAAGGCTCTACCCTGCTAACCAGTGCCCTCTGAGTGGAGCCTGCCAGAGGAGGGGTTTGGATTGGGAGGACAGGGCTCGTGGCCTTTGGCAGCTACGGCAGGCTGGGCCCCGGGTTTGCAGCTTGCTCGCCTGGGAGGGGTGCAGCAGAGAGATTCTTGCAAAGCTGGCCCCCGTATCATCTCCTGGTGCGGGAGGGGGCTTACGTCTAAAATGCTTCTGACTAGCGGGGTGGCAAGTGCTGGGAAGGGAGGAAGCCGGGAAGTTGGCTCCACCAGCCCCTTCTGAAGGCCATAGGAAAATGCCTGTGTGTTCCAGGTCACGGCCTCCGTGGACAGTGAGGCAGGGGGCATCTTGGCATCGGTCACACCAAAGCGGTCTCTGTGTGACGGACGGTGGCACTCCGTGACAGGTATGATGGCCCGTGGCCTGTTGTTCACACCCTGAAGCAGTCTCCCTTTCCTTCTGGACTTGAATGTCCCTAAGGCAGCGTCAGCTCCTCAATCCATGAGTCTGGCCAAGCTCAGCCACGCCCCCCACCCCCCTCCGGGTTAGCAGTGTGAACACCGCCATCCTCAACCCCAGCTGTGCTGATGCAGTTCTGGGTCGCTGCAACCTGTAGCCCTCCGTCCTCCATGGCCTACAGAGAATTTCTTTCTTTTTTTTTTTTTTTGAGCTCGGAAAACTGATACGCTCTGTTTGTTTTCAAGGCAGTATAACATTGTGATTTAGATTTTGGCTCTGAAAGAAAAAAGAACAAAGAGGAAATCAGTTCAGGCCTTTACCTAAGTGACCTTGAACAAGCCACTTAATTGCTCTTTATCTTCAGTTTCCTCCTCTGCACAAGGGAGGTAAAAAAGTAGCCTCCGCCTCCCAGGGTGAAAATCAAACGGGGTAATGTATGCAAAGTGCCCCGCTGGGTCCAGTTAGTAGGAAGGGCCCAGTAAGTATTTGCTCTTACTATTGTTAAAGTTTATTGTTGGGCTGGTTTTTTTAACCACCATTTAACGTTACTGCAAGCAACGTAGACATACCACTGGGTGGAGAAGGGCCTGGCCTCCCGCGGCCAGTCTGCTGTTTTCTGAGTAACCTGTGCGCGTGAGCTTGGAGATACGTTAAAGCGCATTGGCTAAAATACCTTTTGTAAAAAAGCTAGTGTCTGCCTGTCTAATTGGAATGCTAACTCCACAGCGATTAGGGACAACTTTTAACGTTGGAGGAATTTTATTTGGAGGGTCAAGAAGCGACTCAGGTTTCAGAAGTCAGTGTCTCCCTGGAAAGAAGCTAAGATCACATGAAATAAACAGGACCTCTGGAGATGGGACTCTGAATCCCAACCCATTCAACTTGTAACTGTCTGGTCAGGCTCTTCAATGCCTTGAGAGTCATAGTCTCTTCTCTCGGAAAGAAGAGTGAGATATATTCCTCACAGATGCGTTTAAGGATTGAATTATGTAATGTATGCAGAACACCTAAATACCCCTTGGTGTTGAGAAATTGGTTGAATTTGAGTCTAGGTTGACTGAATTCCTACCAGCAGCGCTCCCACGGGAATGAGTTGAGCAGAAGCCCGTGGTGACACACTAGCATAGACTTTAAATGTTGGGCAGGGCTCTCCTTGGGTGACTGACCTGACCAGCTTCTTTTCCCCCCAGTCACCATCAAACAGCACATCCTGCACCTAGAGCTGGACGCAGAGAACAGCTACACAGCTGGACGGCTCCCCTTCCCACCTGCCGACACTCGTGAGCCACTACACATTGGAGGTGTCCCAGGTAACTCTGGTCTTGGCTTTTCCTACACCCATGTTGCCCCATGTCAGCTCTTAACATGTCCGTCTTAGCCCAGCAAATCCAACGCCCCAGCCCATGGGTTGTTAGCTGAGCAGCAGTTGGCTGGACGGTGGAGACAGTGAAGCCCTTTGCTTCAACATGTGGGAAAACTCAGTTGCTAGCAATGGGCACGTTGTATAGCCCAGGCCACATTCCTGCTGCTGCTTCTGTCCCAGGCCTATCACTTATAAACCCCTCTTGCAAGGCTGCGTTAACCTGGAAGCCTGGTATCAGCAAAGAATCAGGAAAGGGGCTGAGAAATTGGTCTCTTCTCTCCAGTTGCTTAGTTTTCCTGGTGAGTTATTAAGCTCTGGGGGGCCAGAATGCGAGGAGCAAGCAGGTTCTGGAATTTTGCCTGGAAGGAGCTTTGTCATTCTTCCTTCTTTTATGTTCCTCCAAATAGTTTGTTAATTTTATGGGTCTTCCATGACCCATAAAAAGCACTGGAGTTCAGAGTTATTATCTGTTGATTTGGGCTGTGGAATCGGCTTCTTCGAAGGACTCGAAGAATAGCCTTGTTGATTGATCATAGCAGGTGGGGGTGTGGGGTGCCAGCTCAAAGGAGGAGGCCACCAGGTGGCCCAAGTCCCTCGGTCCCTTGAGCTCTAAGAAGACTCTTTTTAAAATTGGGTACATTCACTTGACAGAATGAATTACCCACTGAATGCCTCTCCTTTTCTCTTGAAGCCGATTTGAAGACGCTGAAGCTCCCAGTGTGGGAATCATTTTTTGGCTGTCTGAAGAACATTCAAGTCAACCACGTTCCCATCCCTGTCACGGAAGCCCTGGACATCCAGGGGACTGTCAATCTGAGTGGCTGTCCTCACCACTAACTCAAACCCATCGCACAACAAGAGAAGCCATGCACTAGACCTCCAAGAGCACAGCTCCCCTACACACCTCCCTTTCTCCCCACAGGATCATTCTTGACTTAAGACACCTTCTAGATAAGGTTGCTAGCAAGTCTCATTTTGAATTCTGACCACACGTACTCATCATTTTGGCACTCAGTGCCCCATGTGTATTTTATATAAAAATCCTGTTTCTGAAAGATGTTGAACAAATTGTTACACGCTTTTGGTAATCTCCTCTTCCACTAAAAATGAAATGTCTTCTAAATAACATTATCTTCCACCTGGTTAAAAAAAAATAAATATCTTTTAAAGCACTTTAAAAACACCAAAATTATACATGTGTTAAGGGCTTATAACTTATGGGGTTAAATAAAGGCAGTGTATTCTTAAATGATGATGTTTTATTAGCATTAAACCAATGGCTTGATGGGCATTGTTAATCATACTAATTCTTCAGCACATGTTCAGCGTGCTACCTACAACATAATTTTCTGCAGATAATCATGAAGCACATAGCGATGAGGTACTTTGCGTGCCCAATGTTGGACATACAATCAGGCACAAGAAGTAAATCCTGCTCTGAACAAGTACGCAGTCCAATTGGGGAGACATGCAATATTCGTAAAATTTTTAAATAACTAACAAACCGAATTAATGAACCTCTATTTCCCTTTGGTTTCCCACGTATAGTCTGCTACCAACCAAGTCTCAATTATGATTATCAATTCCTTGAGGATAAAGATTCTCTAGGAGGAGAACTGAGATGGCTCTACATCCTATAATTAAAGTTTTGCATGGCAAGCTAACAGAAGTTAGTAGGAAGGAGGACTTGCTTCTGATTTTATCTATAAAATAATGAGCCATGTACTAGGCCAATATTATTACCCAGCACCACTCTTCCTAACAAAGAAGACTAAGCATTTTTATGTCTTCTACATGGTATTTGTCCCTCAGAAGAAAAAGAACAAATAATTCTGAAATTTGGACATAGTAATCCTATGCAGTATCCTCGTTGCTCCCCGCCCTCTCCCTCTGAAATGGAGCCACACTCCCTTCAACCCAGTGCTCTTTTATGACCCTCACACTGCAGGCCTGTGGGCATGCTTTCTAACAACCATATCTGTACAACCGCGGAATGCTCTCCTGGAGAGGTAGCAAGTTCCCCATCACAGAGGGCATTCAACAGAGGCTGACCGGTGGGCATTTGGGATGCTGTGCTGACTCAGACGTTGAATTGCATGAACTTAAGTTGGGTGTTTTTTGAAAACATTTGATTTTCCAGTGAAAGCTTCATCAGGTGATCACCACCTGGATACTGAGTCTGCATAAAGAGCCTCCATTTTACCTGCCTTGGCACCAGCTCCACTAAATGCGTGGTTCTCTCTTCCGGCTTTCTGGTGTTAACCTAAGTGATTTATTAGTGATTATTCATTAGCACTTCTAGATTCATTATAAAGGGACAACGAATTCACTGACACCACCGATCTTCCTTCCCTTTGGTAGTAGCTTGAAGAACAGCTGTCCCCCTGCCTTATCCGAGTGTCCCTCCGCCTTATCCAAGTGTCCCCCCCAGCCACCGGAAGGCAGCGAAGAGTGTCACAGATGGAATTACAGTTAAGGAAACAGAAAGCCCTCGGCGTGCCTCTTCTCAGACTGCCCATGTGTGTTCTCTGAAAGGAATGTCTGCAGCTCCTCGACAGAAGCATCGTGGAAATTATTTGTAAACTGTAAAGTGCCATACAAATATTGCCCCTGTTGTCTTCTTCCTGACTCAAAGTCTCTCACGGGTTGGGCTGACCTTGCGGTGGGAGGCTCCGGAGGGACCCTGGGCTCGCTGGTGGCTGGCTGGGACCAGTTCGAGACCAGGTCCACAGTTGGTTTCCTTTTGGTCCAGGAGCGCGGGGGAGGGTGAGAAAACCGGACTGTGAGGAAACCAACTGGAAGAAAACCAACGGCACAGCCCAGCAATCTGGACAGCAGTCACTCTGGGGGCATCACATGACTATGAACCAGGGTTGTGCCTTCCTGGGCTGCTTCCTTCAGCAACCCTCCCCATCCCCCAGGGCACCTCCTGAACTCACTTCTCAGTAGGAGGGTTGTTGCCTTTTTGTCAGAGGGCAATGGCTCTGGGCAGAACATGCTGACCTTTCCTTCCACCCAGGTGAGAGGTGGTCTCACTTACCCCAGAGAACTTCCATTTCTAAATAGCGTGATTGTAATCAAATACAACTGGGATCTATGTTCACTGTAGAAAAATCAGAACATGCAGAAAAGCATAAAAATCACTCATGGCTCCTCACTCAGAAATCTGTAGGTCTTTAGTACTATGTCTGCAGTCTTTTTATTTTTTCTATTTTATTTTTTTTAAGATTTTATTTATTTATTTGACAGACAGATCACAAGTAGGCAGAGAGGCAGGCAGAGAGGGGAGGGGGAGAAGCAGGCTCCCTGCTGAGCAGAGAGCCCAATGTGGGGCTTGATCCCAGGACCCTGGGACCACGACCTGAGCCGAAGGCAGAGGCTTTAACCCACTGAGCCACCCAGGCGCCCCTGCATTCTATTTAAATGTGCATGGATTTCCTTACAAAATTGCAATTATACCATATATATTTTTATATGTTTTCAAAACTATATGGTGAATTTTCCCAGGTCTTTGGCTATAGACCATGCCATCAAATGTATTTATCATAATGTGTTTAACCAACCTCCAGCCACTTAGACAACTGGGTCGCTTCAACTTTTTGTGATTATAAGCAACACGGGAATGGCTATGTCATGGAAGATAAATTCATTTATTATTCTTAGAAGTAAAACTACTGGGTCAAAGGGCAGAACGTTTTTATGTTTGTGGCTAACTATTGCCATATCGGTTCCTCAAAGGTTATATGTCCACTTACATTCAAATCTTTTGAACTGGCCTTAGGGTCTGATGCCACTAAATATAAAGTTGCCAGCATCTGCCCCTGGTCTTCAAGACAGGGAGCATCTGAGCACGCCAGCTCACAGACAGCCACCCTGCTCACACTCATCTGAGCCCAAATCCCAGCACCTGGCAAGCTCAGTCAGCTAAAGTCTCTGATGGGTGATTCTCCAAAACACCTGAAGCCTTAGAAACACAGGCAGTTCTATCACTTGCCCCTAAGAACTAGTGCCAAGCCACAGAGAGCCAGGTTTGCAGGACGTGTTGCCATCTGAGATCTCCAAACCAGTGCCAGGCCTGGGACCTGCTTCCAGGAAGGAGCAAGGCACTCATCCGAGGACCTGGAGAATGTTCTCTGCTCTCCGGGCAACCGCCCAACTTCACCCACAGGTCCCGCCGGCCGCTCCCTCCTCCTCCATCTTTTAAGTTTGCTTTCTTTGTGATCGAGACTTAAAAAAGGATTCACTGGGGCAAAATGTCTAGCGTTCGAGCCCCCGTTCCACTCTTTACCCTGCCCTCTCCCACCCCACAACGGAGAAATCCAAAACATAAGTTCTTTTCACTCAACATGACTGATAATGGTAATAATACGTGATAATAACACCAGGGGTGGGCAACAGAGGTGTCCTGTTTCCAGTTCCTTAATTGACCAGACAATATAACTTTATTCCTCAGCATTGAAATGCTAGCCTAATGTCTGCATGCCTGAGCATGGAAAGCAGAGACAAAATTGGAATATCTCTGTTAATCATCCTTGGGGTAAGGAACAATTATTCTCCCAGAGGGCAGGGTCCTGAGACGTTGAATACTATTTACTGAAAATTGGTTTTTCTCCTTGGTTTGTAAAGACTTCTGTGACCTCAGAATGTGAAGTGTACCTTTCCACTGCCAGAAGGTTTTAGTCCCCATAAATTTTGAATGTGTGGTTTATTTTACTCGACACTGAATCCTTGACAAAATGAGAATTGAGAATTTCAGAAGGCAAAGGCCTGGAACTTTCTGCAGCATTTTGCTCATCACCAACACACACAGCACAGCGCACGCTTACTGATCAAACCATCCCCTGCTCAAAAGGCTTTTGCTAATTAATCAGTAATGTTAATCATTTCACACCCAAGGAACGTGCATTCCCGGACAGATCTAATGGAGCTGGGTATCCAGTGGCGTAACTTGGCATGCTGTCCGTTCAAATATCAGTAGGTACTTACTATTCCTGTAGGAAATAAGCTTCCTCAGAAGTGGTCTGTGCCCTGAAAAATAAGTGAGGCCGTCTGACATTCAACTACAGCGCTGTCATCAGAGAATACGATCCTTAATGTCATATTTTTGCAATGTCCTGGAGGGGGGAGGGCTCTCTCACGGGCGGAGGTGCCGTGGGACTTCTAGTTGCTTCCTGCACCAAAATGTCCAGCTGCTGCTGAGACAGCTCCTGTCAAGTCCAGATCCCAGGGGCTTTGTCTCCTGCTCTTCTGGTCCCCATAACCCATCTCTTCCCACTACCTCGAAATTAGAGGGAAGCCCCTCGGGAAAGCCACTCCCCACCTTCAGGATAAACCTTTGCTCTTGGAAATCATTTGAATCTGAGCACTCTTTGCCCTCTTGGGCCTGTTATTTCAATGGAGTTTCAGGGCATGCAAGCTTTCTGTCAGATGGTTTAGAATATTCTAGAAGTTTGAGGGACAAAAAATTATATCCCTTCACAAGACTTCTCAGAGTTCAATGAGCTGATGTAGCAAGTCATTGTGGGTGTTACCTCCTATTAATGTAAAACCGGGAACACACGTATCAGAAGCTGATGCTTCCTTATGCCTTTAGTTTTTTCTAGGAAAGGAATTCAAATGTCCAAAAATATGAAAGCCAGAAACCTAATGAGGAAGTTTCCTATTCTACTTGTGACTTATGTTTATCCCTTTTGCTGATTTGCCATTCTGGGGAGACGGTGGAGGAAGTCAACGTCCCCCTATGTTTACTATGTGTGCTATGTACACAAGCAAGATATATTTCAGGGGAAGAAAAAAACCTTTGTAGTAGAGGCAGCCTATCACCAGCTCATGCCCCTTCACTCTCACCCCTGAGGGCTGGCCGCCCTGACTTCCAAATGCCAGCACCCCCATTTCTTTGAGGCCTTTGTTTGATTGCCGAAGTCAGCTGTGTGGGATCAATGCCCCAGGTGTGTCCCTTACCAATGACTCTTGGAACTTGGTGTCTTTTACCCACCCCTCCTGGAAGCACGTGTTCTGTACTGGTTCCCTTTATTTCTCCAGCAAGCTTCTTCTCTAGTCACCCACGGTGGAAACTGGCTTGGAGAGCTCACTTCATTGGCTGCCTTCCCTTCTGTGTCTTCCTTTCCTCCCTTTCCAGTTACTTGTGTTTCTGTCACCTCCCAAATAATCTACTTGTACTCAAATCCTTGCTCAGGCTTGGCTTCAGAGGACCCCAAACTTTAGATGCCCTCTGAAAGAGTAGATCTTGCCCTAAGTTTTCTTTTTTGAAGATTTTATTTATTTGACAGTGAGAGAGCACAAGTCGGGGGAGAAACCGAGGGGGAGGGAGAAGCAGGCTCTCTGCTGAGCAGGGAGCCCTACGTGGGGCTCGATCCCAGGACCCTGGGATCATGAACTGAGCCAAAGGCAGATGTTTAACCAACTAAGCCACCCACGTGTCCCATAGATCTTGTCCAGACTTCTGACCATTCTCTCTGTTTTTTTGGCTGAGCTCTCTGTGAGTGTAAAGAGCCCAGAGAACCAGAAGTTCTAAAATTCGAACCACAGTTGTTGCAAAGACACGACAACGCTGAGACCGAAAAAGATTGCTGGGACAGACAAAAACTCCCCTCCCCACTCCCCTACATGCCTTGTGCAAAATGATAATGCACTTGGAGAAGCCCAATCCTGGAAGGAGTGAGGGGTACCCGTCAAGAGCCCATGCATGAGGAATATTTAGTTTTGCCTTGATCTCAGATGTTGCTCAAATGTCCCAGTTTTTCCAGTTCAGCCTGCAAGGTCTTTCTTGCATTTTCAATAGGTAATGGGCGGGTAATCGGCCTCGCTATCCATATGTCACAAACCTATGTCCTGGGAGATAATGAGACATTTGAAGACTCATGAATAAGAGAGCCCCTGCCCTGGAGATTCTGAGTCCCAAGGTAGGAGTGGGGCCCAGAAATCTGTATTTTAAATAAATATAGCAGGTGATTATCCTAATCAAATATGGGAATGTGGGAAATACAGAATTATAGAAGAAGTGCTTACATTAAATAGGACTCCACATTTCACTCCATCATGATTCTACAAATACATAGGTTTACCTAGAAAATAATCCTATTACTAACCTCCAAACCAGGTGTTCTTCAGATGGAGAATCTGCATTTAAAGAAGGATCTAGTGTAGTTTTATAGTAGAATGATGAAAATCAACCTTCTGAGCTGCCAAAGTTGGGGACAACTATCAGTGTCACAGTAAGTATCAGCCCATGGTGCTGTCCACTGGCGGAAGCCATTTTTCCCCTCTCGTCTCAACCAGGAAATAACTCTTCCTGTCAAAAGAGAATGAGGAGCCATCTAAGTTGTGTGTAATCCAGGAGCAAAAAAAAAAAAGGTAGGCACAGACATTACAGGCAGCGGGAAGAGCATTGCTAAGGCACAGAGAAGAGAGTGAGCATGGCTTCAGGGACTTGATGGATACCTGGATAGTTTGTGTGGGCAGAGTGTGACCACGAGGAGGCAGGGACAGGTCAAGAGAGGGTGTTGGGGGTAGGGTGGAACCAAATCCTGGGGTTAGGTGCTGCAAGACATTGGACAGCACAAGAAAGACCCAGTGGATGAGGCAAATTTCAGTGGAGTGACAGGGCCAAGTCAGGGTCTAGGAGACCCAAGATGGGTGAACGAGAGGTGAGGAAGTATCGGCCGCTCATGGAAACTACTTTTTCAGGTAGCTCGATTGTGATGAAAAGGAGAAAGAACTTGGGGGGGGGGGCGGGGACATAGGACTAAGGTGGATTGCTTTGTTTTGTTTTTATTTAAGAAGGCAGAATAGAGTGTTTAGTGTGCTGGCAATGAGTCAGTTTATAAGAAGTTAAAGGGGAAGGGCAGAGGGAGGGTATTTGATGCTGCACAAGAGTTAAGGCCTTGAGAAAAGAGGAGGGAGTGCTCTTCCCGTGAGCCTGGAGGAGAGGAGGTGAGGGCTGGTGGAGAGGGGGCAGCGCCCGTGGGGAACTTAGGAAGCTTCTATTTTCCCAGAGAAGTAGGCGATAAGGTGGTTTGGGGAAGGAGGCTTGAGGACAAGAGACAAAATGTCAATGAGCATTGTGGGTGGGATGAGGACCAGCTCATGACGGTTACTGAGGAGAACTTGGGGTTTCTTGGGGGATATATTTTTCAGTAGGCTTTTGGTGGGACTGACTCACATAACTAATACTTAGATGGGTAGAGAAATAAAGAATAAAGATTCAGATCCTTCTTTTTTTCCCCCCTTCAATTTTTAGTTTCAATTTTCTGGGTGCCAAGAGCTGTTTACTCTCTTCCATTCCCAGCCTGGTTGACTTATCTCGTCCAGGGGTTTCCCAGTCTGCCCTGTGCTGCAGGAGCCTCTGGGCAGTTCTTTCCAATACAGATGTCTGTCTGTACCCCAGACATCCCCAGAGATCTGACCTTGCGTGAGGAGAAACATTAAGTCATATTTAAAGCAGCCCGAGTGATTCTAATGTACAGCTGGGATCCAGATCCCCTCCCTGATGTCAGTCATGTTTAGGGAAGAGTCCTTTCCAGTCGCTTGGTGAGGAACAAATGGAATTTTATGAGGCGGCCACTGAAACCCTTTTGAACTTTGTTCTATACACACTTCCTTAACTGTGGCCTTCATCTCGTTACAGCTTAACATAGCTTTCGTTTTGCAATGTCCTTTTCAATCAAATCTTTTGAATTTCTACCAAGTCTTGAGGTAGAAGAACTCCTTTAAATATGATTTGGGGTAGACGGGGAGGGGTGGATGGGCAGGCAGATCGCAGTAACACATCGATACCCGAACCCAGACGACCACTCCGGCTGTTACAGTCATGAGTCTCAGGAAGAGAGCATCTCCTGTGGGATGGGAGCTGCTTCAGCCTGACTGAAATGTGGGTGCTACTCATTACACTAGCAGGGCCCCTCCTGGAAAGAAAGTAGAAAAAGCGACCAGGAACAAGGCAGATGTTCCTGGCTCCCATGTAGTTGGTAGTGAGTCCTAAAGACTGCACACACACACACACAAACACGCCCACCCGCTCTCTCTTTTCCTCTATCTCTGGCTCTTCCTCTCAGAGTCCCCAGCTGGCAACAAAGAATGGGTGCTCCAGCTGAGGTGATGGGATAAAGGAAGCAGGTGGTGTGTGACGGGTCTCACCAGTGAGGACTATGCCCAATATGCTCTTTACAGCGATGGTTCAGTCATGGGGCATGGAGGACCACCAAATCCTCCCTTTGCCTCAGACCAAGGACACAGTCCAGGAACTCTACAGCCCTCTGAATAAAATCAGCTGCCATGGACATGTGTCTGTCACATCCACTGGTGGCTGCCTAGCCGAGGATATGGTTGAAGCTCCCGGGATAACAACTCCTAAGGTCTCTCTATTGTGGTACCATTTACAACCCCCTCTCTCATGTCTCTTCTCGCCTCTGAGTCTCTTCACAGGCTGACCCTTACTGTGGGCCGGGGAAGGGGAAGCAGTCCCCTTGCTTTCCTCTGATTTTGACCATGATTTGCTGTCCTCTGTAGGCATCCTTTGCAAAGTAGACCATTAGAAGTCCCGCTTTTACCTCAGGGACGTAGAGCGCTCATAGGAGCAGCCACCATGCCACCCCTCTACCCCACCCTGGGACCTGGGACTATTGGTGCTGGATATGGGATGGAGACAGTGGGGAGCAGGAGGCTGAACAAACTGGGTTTCGCATGGCTGAACCTGGCGCACCACACATGATGACAGGAGGCACTCTGCTGCCATCATTAAGCCCCATCTCCCCTGGCTCCACCCCAGTTTCACACAGGAGTCACACAATGGATGCTTCCCTGTATGACTCCACCTGTCCCTCTTGGCCACAGGAGGTTAGTCTTCGGCGAGGGCCCAAAGAGTAGAGTTATGGGGGTTCAAGCTCAGGAAACCATGGTGGGGGGTGGGTACCCCCTGCCATCATGATCTACAGGGAAGGAGATGGAAGCCGAGAGCCCTTCGAGCACTTTCTCCAGTGTCAGCTGGGGCATTTTTGTTTTGTTTTTGCCGCTGTTTGTTTGTTTCGTTATTGAACTCTCTCTAATCTCTCAACCCCTAAAGTAGGGTCCCTTGGGATTTCATGCCCTTGGTAGAAAATGAAAATGTAGAGGAAAGAGTGTGCGTTTTGGACTCAGCAGATGGGCTGGAGACCTAGCTCTGACACAGCTTGGTGCTATAACCTTGGGCAGATTTTCTAATCTGGCAAAGGAAAAAAAAAAAGGGAAAAAGAAAAATCAGCTGGCCCACCCCTAGCCCTAAGATAAAGAGGGCAAAAGACAAAGACTCCTTAAGACGCACATGGGGAAACCTGGGTGACTCAGTCAGTTAAGTGTCTGCCTTCAGTTATCCCAGGGTCCTCAGATCGAGCCCCATGTTGGGCTCCCAAGCAGGGAGCCTGCTTCTCTCTCTCCCTCTGCCTACACCTCCCCCTGCTTATGCGTCTCTCTCTCTCATCAAATAAATAAATAAAATCCTTAAAAAAAAAAAAAAGACTCACATGGAGTCAAAGCTCTGCCTGGTACAGAAGAGGGTACATGTGCCTCATAATTCCTTTGTGCTCGACACATATAGGGATGCCACAGCAGCCCCAGAGGAGGCTCCTCGAGAGTCAGGGATAGCCCGGTCTGATGGTGGGGGCCACCGCCCCATCTGACAGACTGAGAAGCTCCGACTCAGGAAGCTTAAGCAATTTGTGGAGAGTGGAAGCTAGGTGTTCTGATTCCAAACACGGCTATCTCCCTGCTCCATGCTGGCCCTGGGTCCCAGATGAGGACAAAAACTGGCAAGACCAAGCTGCAGGGGACATAAAGAGAGGCAGCAGGGACTAGGTTTGGAAAGACAGTAGCCTTTTTTAAAAGATCATCCCTCCGATTCTGGTCCTGACCTACTTCTGATCTTTGACCACGACGAGCTGGGGCTGCAGCAAAGATGAAGGCTGAGAGGGTCGGCCCATGAGGGGGTTTTTCACGTTCTATTATCCACATTGTTTTGCACGGTCAGTTGTTCCACAAATCCGAAAGCTAACGTCATTTGGTCTGAAGACACGGCAGAATAATTAGAAGCTGGATTAAGCACTCGCGTCAAAGGAAAGGGAAATTTAAAGCAGAGGCAACTAATTGCTGTCCAGGGCAGGCATTTGCTGGCCTCAGACTTCATCTTCTTCTTTTAGTAATTTCATTTACACACGCACAAAAATGGAGAGAAATCTAAAATAAAAGCAAACCTGGTTCCATCGCCAGAAAATGTGTGGCGCCCTGAGCTTCCTATGCCCTCCTTCCTCCCATTAAATTCTTTTATGTAAATTGCTTCCTCCCTGTGCCTCAGGCATAATAAATATTCATTGAAGGAAGGAAAGAAAGAAATGGCACAAGTGGGAGATAAACTAAAATGTGAAGATTCCCAAACCCCGTTCTCAATAGCATCCTGTGTTCTATTACTAAAGGTTAATGGGAAATTGATCCGTTAATCAATCAGTGGAAGACTCTCAGAAACGACTTGGCTATTCAACTATTGGGTGAAAATTAAGGGAACCACTTCCTCTCCTGGGCCCAACGTTTCCCCAGGGAAGTGGATTCAGTTCAGCCTATGGATCCATCAAAGTGACACCATCGCCTACGCGCAAAGCAGCTCTAGGGCATTTAAAATAATTGAAAAGAGAAAAGAATCCCGTGGGTCCTGATGGGAACTGCTTTCCAACAAGGAGAATCAGATGTTGCAAGAACACAGCAGCCCGAGAGTTTCTCTAACCAGAACAAGTCAGGCTTCTGATCCAGAGCTCAGGATCTGGCTGTTAATTAAAAAACAAAAAGCAGGGGCACCTGGGTGGCTCAGTGGGTTAAGCCTCTGCCTTCGGCTCAGGTCATGATCTCAGGGTCCTAAGATCGAGCCCCGCATCCGTCTCTCTGCTCAGCAGGGAGCCTGCTTCCCCCCTCTCTCTGCCTGCCTCTCTGCCTACTTGTGACCTCTGTCTGTCAAATAAATAAATAAAATCTTTAAAAAAACAAAACAAAACAAAAAGCACATGTACCATCTATTGAGCATGCGGCAAGTACCAGATGCTGTGCTAACCTCCTGACTACACAATCTCCTTTAATCTCAACAGCTACCTTAAGAGTCAGGTATTACTCCTCTGTTCAGCACAGGAGGAAACTGAGACTCTGGGATTAATCGCCAAGGTTACCCCAAGGTGCTCTGCAGCCCCAGCTCATCCCCGTCAAAGATCAGACGCAGGTTAGTCCTCACAGTTCGGTGATTCACATTGTATTAACCCTGTGCTTCAGATGCTCCAGCACAGGCCGGGGAGGGCAGGCTTGCTCTTGCTGGTGGGACAGCATCTGCCAGGGTTAGCTAATTCGCAGAGAAGGTCAAAGAATCCCCTGTGAGGAATCTCCACACTGTTCTCCAAAGTGGCTGCACCAACTTGCATTCCTACCAACAGTGTAAGAGGGTTCCCCTTTCTCCACATGCTCTCCAATACACGTTGTTTCCTGTCTTGCTAATTTTGGCCATTCTAACTGGTGTAAGGTGGTATCTCAATGTGGTTTTAATTTGAATCTCCCTAATGGCTAGTGATAATGAACATTTTTTCATGTGTCTGATAGCCATTTGTATGTCTTCATTGGAGAAGTGTCTGTTCATATCTTCTGCCCATTTTTTGATATGATTATCTGTTTTGTGTGTGTTGAGTTTGAGTTCTTTATAGATCCTGGATATCAACCTTTTGTCTGTACTGTCATTTGCAAATATCTTCTCCCATTCCGTGGGTTGCCTCTTTGTTTTGTTGACTGTTTCCTTTGCTGTGCAGAAGCTTTTGATCTTGATGAAGTCCCAAAAGTTCATTTTCGCTTTTGTTTCCTTTGCCTTAGGAGACATATCTTGAAATAAGTTGCTGTGGCTGATATCAAAGAGGTTACTGCCTATGTTCTCCTCTAGGATTCTGATGGATTCCTGTCTCACGTTGAGGTCTTTTATCCATTTCGAGTTTATCTTTGTGTACGGTGTAAGAGAATGGTCGAGTTTCATTCTTCTACATATAGCTGTCCAGTTTTCCCAGCACCATTTATTGAAGAGACTGTCTTTTTTCCACTGTATATTTTTTCCTGCTTTGTCGAATATTATTTGACCATAGAGTTGAGGGTCCATATCTGGGCTCTCTACTCTGTTCCAGCAGTCTATGTGTCTGTTTTTATGCCAGTACCATGCTGTCTTGGTGATCACAGCTTTGTAGTAAAGCTTGAAATCAGATAACGTGATGCCGTCGGTTTTATTTTTGTTTTTCAAGATTTCCTTAGCAATTCAGGGTCTCTTCTGATTCCATACAAATTTTAGGATTATTTGCTCCAGCTTTGAAAAATACCGGTGGAATTTTGATCAGAATGGCATTAAAAGTATAGATTGCTCTAGGCAGTATAGACATTTTAACAATGTTTATTCTTCTGATCCAAGAGCATGGAATGGTCTTCCATCTTCTTGTGTCTTCTTTGATTTCTTTCATGAGTGTTCTGCAGTTCCTCGAGTACAGATCCTTTACCTCTTTTGTTAGGTTTATTCCCAGGTATCTTATGGTTCTTGGTGCTATAGTAAATGGAATCGGTTCTCTAATTTCCCTTTCTGTGTTTTCATTGTTAGTATATAAGAAAGCAACTGATTTCTGTACATTGACTTTGTATCCTGCCACGTTACTGAATTGCTGTATGAGTTCTAGTAGTTTGGGGGTGGAGTCTTTTGGGTTTTCCATGTAAAGTATCATGTCATCTGCGAAGAGAGAGTTTGACTTCTTCCTTGCCAATTTGGATACCTTTTATTTCTCTTTGTTGTCTGATTGCTATTGCTAGGACTTCTAATACTATGTTGAACAAGAGTGGTGAGAGTGGGCATCCTTGTCATTTCTTGATCTCAACGGGAAGACTGTGAGCTTTTTCCCATTGAAGATGATATTTGCTGTGGGTCTTTCATAGATAGATTTTATGAAGTTCAGGAATGTTCCCTCTATCCCTATACTTTGAAGCGTTTTAATCAGGAAGGGATGCTGGATTTTGTCAAATGCTTTTTCTGCATCAATTGAGAGGACCATGTGGTTCTTCTCTCTTCTCTTATTGATTTGTTCTATCACATTGATTGATTTGTGAATGTTGAACTATCCTTGTAACCCAGGGATGAATCCCACCTGGTCAGGGTGGATAATCTTTTTAATGTGCTGTTGGATCCTGCAATTGCACTACTGGGTATTTACCCCAAAGATACAGATGTAGTGAAAAGAAGGGCCATCTGTACCCAATGTTTATAGCAGCAATGGCCACGGTCACCAAACTGTGGAAAGAACCAAGATGCCCTTCAACGGATGAATGGATAAGGAAGATGTGGTCCATATACACTATGGAGTATGATGCCTCCATCAGCAAGGATGAATACCCAACTTTTGTAGCAACATGGACAGGACTGGAAGAGATTATGCTGAGTGAAATAAGTCAAGCAGAGAGTCAATTATCATATGGTTTCACTTATTTGTGGAACATAACAAATAACATGGAGGACATGGGGAGATGGAGAGGAGAAGGGAGTTGAGGGAAATTGGAAGGGGAGGTGAACCATCAGAGACTATGGACTCTGAAAAACAACCTGAGGGTTTTGAAGGGGCGGGGGTGGGAGGTTGGGGGAACCAGGTGGTGGGTATTAAGGAGGGCACGTATTGCATGGAGCACTGGGTGTGGTGCAAAAACAATGATTACTGTTACGCTGAAAAGAAATTTTAAAAAAAGAATCCCCTGTGAGCACATGCCCTACATAACCAACCCCCCCCGCCCCCCCGCCAATCCAAAGCCCATACCCCAGCACCTCCCCTGTGGCTCTCAAGCTCAGGACCATTATCTCCCTGGGTCGGGTACCAGATAGCTAGGGAGAAGCCCTAAGGCCCCCAAGTCCATTGAAATTATTCAAATCAGCCTCTCCCCAGCCTGCTTACCCTGCCTTACCTGTTTCTTTCACAGAAACCACAAAGAAGGCTCTTGCCCCCATCTGTACCCTTTGCTCTTGCCTCCTCACTGACCTTGATGCCTCCTCATGGGCTCCCCTGCCCCCTCACAGCCCGGTGTGTCCCCTCCTATTGGGATCCGTGAGTGCAACAAGCTATGCTTTCAAAGGCCATTGTCTCCTGATCTGATGTCACCATACCTGAAAATTAATAAGACCTACATTTTCATACACACACCCGGAGTCACCCCTGCACTAACCTGAGTCATGAAAGCCGAAACATGGGAGGGAAACATCCCATCTTATTTATTAGTAGGACTGGTGTGTTCAAAGACAAAAGAAGGCCTTCCGGGACATGAAGGACCACTAGTCTAACCTAGTAACCCTCCTAGACCCCCGGAGCAGCCTTCCATTTCCTGCTGAGTTTCAATGGCATTGCGGTGACAGGGAAGGAAAGTGGCAGAATATTTGGGGGCCTTGATTTGCACATGCATCAAGAGGGGGCTAGAAAAGGCTGAGAATGTGAGACTAAACAGTCTTCCTTCCCTCTGGTGGGGTGGGCCTTCTTACTTCCTCCAGAAAGTGCTTTTCCATGCCAGATGAAGCTTTTAACTTCGGGGTAAAGTTAGCTACCTAGGGACAGCTGGCCAAATTAGCATACTTAGAACAGATCATTAAGCCAAAGACTTCAGTTGAAAGTAGGAATTAATCACCAAGATAACTTTATTCAGCCTGTTTCCTGCCTCACTGTTCTGGGCGGACACACACAGGACCATCCACTTGCTGGAGCTGATCTCGGCCCAGTCCCATGTTTAGGAAAAGCAGCTAGCGCAGGGCCGAGCTCCTGGGCTTCAGCACAGCCCTCCTCCCGCGCCTCCTCTCTTGCTCCAAGCGACTTCTGCACGTGAATAGAAAAGACACAGAGCACTCCAACACCCAACTACTGAAACATCCGCCGAGCACCACATCTGCTTTCAAAGGCGTGCTTTTCAAAGGAGTCTTAGTCACCCAAGATAGAGCTAGCTTTCAGCACTCTGAGTCACACAGTTAATAGGGCTTTGCTGTCCTCGGTGGACACTGGGTCCTCACCGCCAGCGTGAGCTTCCGTTATGTGTCCCTAAGTAACTGGCAGAGGGTCTTTCGGGAAGGACGGAGCTGCGTTTTCTCCCGTAGGCTATGCCTAAACCACAT
Source organism: Martes martes (assembly GCF_963455335.1). Lineage (NCBI taxonomy): Eukaryota > Metazoa > Chordata > Mammalia > Carnivora > Mustelidae > Martes > Martes martes. Next base: position 46,907,523 of record NC_137901.1, on the reverse strand, counting down.
CTCGCATCTGTGGGGCTTCCAAAAGACGACTGAGCTGGAAAAATCCGTGGGCATTATTCTTTTTGCTAACAGATTACTCCCTACCTGTAAACGGGGGTGGTGTTACTTTTGCAAATCCTGGCCTGCCCCCGGAGCCCCACCTGAGATCCCTTCTTTGGGCACAGACAGTCTTCCGCACAGAACCCCAGGCTTATGTTCCTTCAACTCTGTAGCCCCCCTTGGATAACAAGCTAGGCACCTTGAGCTGAAATATGCCTGAATCTAAATACTGCTTATTCACCCAAAACGATGCGTCTCCCGAATGTCCCAATTTCAGTAAATAGTATCACTGTCTATCTCAGTGCTCAAGCCAAAACCCTATGACTCATCCTTGGTCCCTTCAGCCTGCCGTTTTGGTTCCTCCTCCCACACACACCTCAGATCTGTCCACATGTTTGTGTCTTCACTGTGCCCCCAGATCAGGCTGTCAGGCTTTCTCCCAGGCTACTGGGATACCCTCCTCGCTGGGCATCCTGTATCATCCTGTATCAGCTCTGGTTCCTTACAAATTATTCTGCCCATTGTGGCCTGAGTGATTTTTGGTAAACACCACACAGATAAACCCATCAAGAGAATCCTCTTTTAAGAAATGAACGTTAGAGCTCCTTATTACAATAAACATGTTAAAGTCATTTATTTCAATCAGGCCAGAAGGGAGAAACCTGCAGTCTTGATACTTTCTTACCAAAGGAAAAACAAAAACAACAACAAAAAACCCCAAGATTAAAAAGAATTCATGTCCCTAAGGAATTATAAACAGTGGGCCGAGTATAATTGTCTATGCCAATCAATTACTATGTCGCTTTAGAATTGATGATTTCATTCTAAAGGAGACCATATATTACACTTTTAAAGTCCTGAGGTCTCCAAAATAATTCTTATAGACTGACCAAGACATTTTCATGACAACCAAATACATAACAAGTCAATCAGACACAATGGGGCACTTCCCCCAACGTGGATTAGGATTATATTCTAAAGATTTCCAAGTCCAATATTCTACTAATATTGCAAGCCTTTCCCCTTAACAATTAACTGGTTGTAAAAGGCTTTATAGCTCCAGGCCTCGCCTTCCCACAAAAAAGTTGTCCTCAGACTCTTAATTTCCCAAGACTCTTTGCTAACAAGCGATTTTCGGAGGCCTGCAAGTTTCTGGTGTCCGTTTCATCCTTACCATATTTTTACAGCCCTGTCAGAACTATAGGCCTCCCAGTTTTCCATTTCTACATTACAGAATGTGGGATTGACAAGTCCCCCTGACCACCTGTCACTCTCCTGTTTAGAACCAGTGCGTAGCTTCACCTTGCTTCTGAAACTCCTCCTTTTCCTGAAGTCAAGGCCCTGGAAAAGTGCCTTCCGGTCACCTCACGGGTCCTCTCTCCCCGCGACCTCAGTGCCCCTCCAGCCACCCGCCGTCCTCCAACCTCATCACAGACCCCACTCCTTCCCCTCTGCCTCCATGCTGTCCCCTGGCTCTTGCCATAACGGTCCTTCCTGCCTCCAATTACAATTGGTTCTGAAACACCTGTGTTGGCTAAGAGCATGTTCAGCCGCAAGTCACAGAAAACCAGACTAGCCGGAGCATTAAAAAAGAGAGAGAGAGGGGCGCCTGGGTGGCTCAGTGGGTTGAGGCCTCTGCTTTCAGCTCGTGTCATGATCCCAGGGTCCTGGGATTGAGCCCCACATCAGGCTCTCTGCTCCGCAGGGAGCCTGCTTCCCCCTCTCTCTCTGCCTGCCTCTCTGCCTACTTGTGATTTCTGTCTGTCAAATACATAAATAAAATCTTTAAAAAAAAAAAAAAGAGAGAGAGAGAAAGAGAGGCTTTTTTCCCCTACGTAAGCCATCTTGAGAAGTTGGAGCTTTACTTCGGCAGCTCCTGGACATCCTCAAGGACTCAGCCCTTCAGCGCGACTCTGTCTGATTTTTATGTTCATGCTTGCTGTTTCGTGATCTGAAGAAGCTGTTGCCAGTCCAGATGGTTCACGTGTTTTGTTTGAGGTGGGAGAAATGGGGGGAAGGTCAAAGGCTTTCTCCTCCCTGGGCAGGAACAGAGGACCCATGCACCCCCCACCCCAGCCCCCTGAATCTCATGGAGTCTGGTGTCTGCTTTTAGGCCGGTCACTGGCCAAGGGGAATGGGATGATCGTCGCTGATCTAGGCCAGCCATGACTCACCCCTGGGGCTGGGGCTCTGCTCTCCCATGTACCCTCTGAATCCACTAGGCTCTGCTAGAACAGAAAGGTGGGGGTGGGGAGGGGAAGGACACTGGGCAGTTTCGGCCACATCCCCACCCCTTTATTTTCTATACTATCACCCTATTCATGTCCTTTACTGCAGCAGCTGTCATCCGGAAGGCCCTGCATATTTATTTATTTACTTGTCTATTGCTGTATGCCCCCCACTCCCACCCAGAAGGGAAGCTGCCTGAGGGCAGGGACCTTGCCAGTCTTGTTCACAGATGCACCCCCGGTGCCTGACAACCAACATATGTGTCTTTGGGTAGATGAGTAAAAATTCCTGCTACCGTGTGTATGACCTGTCACCACACATCAGCTGTTTTGCGTCTGTTAGTGCATTTAATACCCATCACTGCTCTGTGTGGTCCTTAGTGATCTCCCTTCCGACAGACAGGAAGAACTAGGGAAGGGTTAACACCTGTGAGGGCTTCACAGTGAGTGATGGGGCTTGGTTTGAGCTCCAGTATCCAAGTTGCAGACCCAAGTGAGGCTTAGGCCACCAGTGCCATTATTCCCTAGATGTAGCCGTTGCCCACTGTCCCATTCGCATCCTCTCGGCAACCTCTGTTTTCAGAGCAGCTGTGGGAGACCCTTCCTTGCCAGCTCTCCTCACTGGTCTCAGGAGCTCTGTGCCCCAGCACACCAGAACCCACTTGTACCATCCGGGGGCAGCTGGAGGTGTAGTAAGTTACCTCCAGGAGAAGGCCTCAGCTGATGGGGTGCAGGAGCCGGTGGTTTAATCCTCCAGCCTCTACTTCAGGTGGACTGGTCTGGCCTTCTGCATGCTCCTCCGAGTACCAGTGGAAGAGAGCCCTCCCCTCCCCACTCCCTCTACCCCCACCCTGCCTAGGGCCAATTGCCCCCCGTTGAGGCTGGAGCAGCATAATGACCCCAAAGATGTCCATGCTTAAACCCCAGAACCTGGGAATGTTTCCTTTCCTGACTTTGCAGATGGGATTAAGTGGAGGACTTGGAGTTGAGGAGAGTGTCCTGGATAACCCTGGTGGACCCAGTCTAATCCCTTGGGTCCTCGAAAGCAGAGAATTTTTCCCGGCTCTGCTCAGAATGAGCCTTGATGACAGAAGAAGAGTCAGGGAGATGTGATGTTGCTAGCTTTGAAGATGGGGGAAAGGGCCACAAGCCAAGGAATGACAGCAGCTTCTAGAAATGAAAAGGAAGGGAAAAGAATCATCCCCTAGAGCCTCCAGGAAGGAATACCTTGATCTTAGCCCACCGAGACCTCAGTTGGACTTCTGCTCTGCAAAACTGTCACATAATGCAGCTGAACTGTGCTACATTGTGTCATGTTAATAGCTAACCACAAACTCCAATTGATAAAAAATACACTTTATCCCCTTAATAATGTGCACTTATACTGGTTTTTTCCCTTCTTCCCTGTGTCTCTCCACTCCCTAACTCCTACTTCCCAGGATAACTCCAAATAGCCAAGTCCTTGTCTCCAGAGTTGTTTATGGGACACCCAAATTAAGATAATGGATATCCTCGTTACTAACCTTCATATTCCTCGTATTCCCCATCCCACTGCACCCATATACTTAGACTTCAATGACTCTGGAATGGGTTCAAGGGCAGTTAAATTCTTGAAACTGCAGGCTTCTAGGCAAATTTGTAAGTTGTAATAAACCTGTACCTTTCTCAAATGAATAATTAACATGTTCTTGGCTTCTGGTAATTCAAGATTATGTGATCATTTTTTAATTATGTATTTTATTGATTATTTCTTAATGTTGTCACCATGATTTATGCTATTTGGAAGGAATTTAATACCTTAAAACATTGTTAAAATGAAATAGAACTCAGCTATCTTAATGAGCTAAGATCTTTTTGAAAATGTCTTAGTCTGCATTGCCTGGTGATGGAATTGATACTGTTAAGGAAATAATATTACCTGTATTTTTATTACCTATTATCACTACCTGTATTGGTATTACTAATACTAATCAGTGTTAGTACCACTACATTTATTAAATTGATACCGGTAAGGAAATAATATTACCTACGTCACCCCTATAATATCGTCTATATTATAAAAAACAGTATGAGGGCGCCTGGGTGGCTCAGTAGATTAAGCATCTGACTCTTGATTTCAGCTCAGGTCATGATCTCAGGGTTGTAGGATCGAGCCCCATGTCAGGCTCCACACTGGAGCCTACTTAAGATTTTCTCTCTCTCCCCACCCCCGCCCCTCCCTCAACCCTCAAAGCCATTCATGAGTGCTCTCTGTCTCTCTAAAAAAAACAACCCTTACTATCATCAAAATCTCCCCACAGGGAGCTTTGCAGTTCCTAATAAGTATGTCTATACAATACACAATTGTCCAATTACTCACCTTCTTTCCATTTTTAAAATCCTCAAGAGTATGTTAGTGCATCCTTAATGGTATTCTAACCCTCTGAGGGAGCTGTGTGTAATTCACAAGGCAGCATGGATTGGGAGAGATTGTGGCCAGTCTACTGGCAGGCAGCACCAAGAGTTTAGCTGTATAACTGAGCCCCTAGCACCTTGATGTTTCTTTTCTAATAACTACTTGTTGTCCTGCTAAAGTCTGAAAAAGGGCAGGTCATAGTCTCCAGCAGGATTAATAGCAAAGGGCTGCCGGAAGCCGTAAGTGATAGGAAACCTAGCTCCAGCACTGAAATCCTCTTGTGTCCATGTATCTGAGGTACCAGAGGGAGGTCTATAAATAGCGGGCCGGGCGGCAGCTAGCTGGGCTCAGCCCTAATGCCTCTGTGACCTGGGACTCTTGGAGTTGATCTGGTGGGCAGCTATCTGCGGGGCTCGCTCTCTGGCCAACTGCTGCTCTGCGTTAGTGATGGACAAAGTTGCCCAAGGGGAGCCCTCGATGTGGCCCAGGCTTCCTCACTGCAGCACCCAACCCTTCCTCTCCCTGCTCAATACAGCATGTCTGTAGAGAGCGTGGGCTCTAAAGCCACAGGTTGTCCAAAGGAGACTTAGGGTCTGCAAGGAATCCGATGCCTGGAATCTGTCTCTGCATCTCCCACCCCCATTCACAGTCACCAGGCGCCGCTGCAAAGCCTGCCCTCAGCTTCAGGTAATCGAGGGCCTCCAGCTGAATGGACTCAAGATCCTCCAGGTGAGGAGCAGGGAAATCCCCAGGCTTTAAAATGCTCTGCGCCAAGACACTGCATAGACCAGTGGTGAGACCATGTTATGAGAAAGAGTTAGGACTTACATAAGCTTGGGTCCCTAAGGGAAAGACAGGGAAGGAGAGGTGGACAGAGGGAGGGAGGAGAGAGGCAGGGAGGGAAGCTCTGCTCCTGAATCTGGAAAAATTGTGAAATATGCACAGCTTCTCTTCATTGCCCTCCCACCTCTCCATTGTGTTTCGGAACCCGCCCAGGGTCCAGAACTGTGGCCACCTTTCGTGAGTCAGGTTGGGTCGCACTGGCAACACTTCCTTCTCCTCCAAATCAGCCTGTCCTGTATCCCAGCAACTGGCCTCCAGGCCCTGATGTCTGCCTGCAGACCCCAGAGTAGTGATGGACAGAAAAAGAAGGGATGGCAACCAGCTAAGATGGTAGCTCTCTGAGAAGGTGGTTTCTGTCCTCAGGCAAAGTGACACAGACCAGCCTTACTCTGGTCCTGGGCCCACACCAAGTGGGGCTCCACCCTGGGCCTGGCCTGACCCAGACTTCCACTCTCACATCTTGGCAACGGCTGTGCTCTCCTACTTCACGCAGGGCTCTGCTTCGGTGTCCCCCTCTCAGAAAGTACTCTCCTGTCTATACCACCTGTCTACACCACCCAAAATTGCACCCTGTCTATCTGTCATCCCTTACCCTTTATTTGTAAGGGTATTAATAATCATAATATTTAATATTCTATATATAATATAGAATATATATAATATAGCTTATAATGTATATTATACATAATATTTAGTATTCTTTTCCTCCTACTTATTAACTACCTAATTTTATATCAAATATTCTGATGTTTTAAAAGTCTACTTTTAGCCCTTCTGGGATATAAAGAATGTAAGCTCCATATAACAACCCACATGCTCTCTTTTTACAGAAGAGAGAACTGTGTTTCCTATGCTTTCCTGTAAGAGACAGACCACATGTGTTATGCAAGCAGGTGACTCCCCGTGTCAGTGTCTTCCTCCTTAGAAAGTAAGAATATTCCAGGCAGCCTAAGTCCCCAACCCATGGACAGCTTGGAGTTAAATACAGATGGTGTCTTCAGTAACTTCTACATTTTTATAGTTAGAACTCTGAAAAAGAACTCTGATTTCAAAGGGATGATCACATCTGCAGAACAGACTAGTTTTAAACAAATGCATACAGATTTACAGGAGTGGGTTTCTCATTCAGGAACTGAGAACCTGACCAAGAATAAAGACTCTGGAACTCCAGCCATTCTCAGGGCAGGGGAGCATTGGAGCTGGAGAAGGAGTTAGAAATGGGAAATTGAGAAGCAAGAGAAGTCCCTTTCAGAAGTTTCTGCCTCTCCCCCTCCATCCAGTGGGACCCCTCTCCCTGGCCCCAGCTGCCAAAGGCAGAAATATTCCTTTCTCACCCGCTGCTCACTCGCCGTCTTCATCCTCTGTGCATCAGGAAAGAATTCATCCAGACAGTTGTGAAACGATCCAATTCCAGACATTAGTTCTCCTAGGAGTTATATTTTAAACAGGAGGTGTAAAATCCATCCTTAGAAATGAAGCTCACCTTCTTGCAAGCTGTCCCTACCCTGCAATGACCGTGCCAGCCGTTTCCAGTTGGGGCTCCCAGAATACTCGGCGATTTCTCCATCTTGCATGTGCCACATTTCACAATAGGTTGTATGCTTGTGAGTTCAGTAGGGACAAGGGGTATGCCAAGCTCCCAGCTAGCATAGCTCTCGATGTAGAGCAGAGGCATCATAAACATGGACTAAAGGAAGGAACAAATGAGTAAGTGTGCAAATCTTCCCTGTGGGACGGGTCCGCCTCCAAGGCAGCAATGGTGTCTCACTAACCCTTTGGTCTGAAGGACAATATAGCCCAGTGGGGGTAGGACTCCGCAGCCAGACTGCCTGAGTAAAACTCCAAACTCTGCCACTTACTCACTGACTCTGCCTCAGTTTCCAATTCTGTAAAATGGAGATAACGGTACCTACCTCATAGGGTGTAGTGATCTTTGAAAGGATGAACATTCGTACAGTACTTCAACTGGGACCTACCACGTACCGTGTGAGAACTAGTTATGAATATTCTTGTTATTGCTTGAAATCTTAGTCCCTACGTAGCAGAGATTCAGTAAGTGGGCTTCTTGGGTATCAGTCACAGACGGGCGAGGGATAGAATTATACCTTCTCCTCTCCCCTGCAACCATAACACAGATGCCCCTTCATGCCATGGGGGCAGATGGCAGGCTCTGGGCATGGCCGGAGAGACAGATCCGGAGAATATCAAAGACAAATTCCACCAACCACTAACATCACATCTGGGTTCCTTCCTCTGCCCAGCAGTGAATACTTTGTTGTTGTTGTTGTTGTTGTTGTTGTTGTAGTTTTATGTCATTTTTTGGAAACACTACAAATACCAGTGAATTCGTACCAAATTTCTTTAGATGACTATTTCAAGTAGCTGATTCCTTTAACCAAGAAGATTTCGTCTCTGCATAGCCAAAGTGAATGGTTAAATGCGTTCATATTTATGACCCTTTCTTAGTCTTGATCTTAATCTTCAAGAAGGGAACATCCTCAAAGAAAGTGTCTGACCACCTTCAACTGAATTGTGGCTTGAAAATTGCTATTCAAGTGACCCATCGGGTATAGACGAAAGTATCCTGGCGTTGCAGTGATCTATGGGCAATTTGTCTTCAATTATATATTTGTAAAGCAAACACTGATGTTTTTTAACACTGATGTTTTTAAAACACTGATGTGTTTTACACTGATGGTGGGAACTTATCAAAAAATAATCTATAAAATGTTTTTGACAAAACATTATAAGGTAAATATTAAGGTAAATCAAATAGAGAACATTACCAGAAGCAGATTTCTCAAACTTTGTCATTTGGATCACCTAAACTAGATATGAGATCAGGAAAAGTCCGAATTAATGTACGCCTGTTGGTTACAATGAAAGAACTATAGTCATATAAGAAGGCGCTATACACGCTGCATTTGATGGTTCTGGTTTTTGTACTTTTCATTTTACCTACTATATTTTAATTTTGTGTGGTTTGTATGCCCTCCCCCCAACACACAAACATAAGCTCCATATGGAAATGCTTTATTTTTTTATGTTGTGTACTTCTCCATTGGTGCCAGGCACATAGTAATCACTCAATAAAACATTGTGCATTAATAATGAAATTACAAGTCTTTTGAAACAAACTGCACTCTCCAAGTGAAATGCAAACACTTAATAAAATTCTGGAGGTTTATAAAATCCCCCATTCTCTAAAATTTAGCATTTTTCAGAGCAGATCCAAGATTCTAAAGGAAAATTCTGAGGGGGGAAGAGAAGCCAGTGATTATTCCAGTAACATATTTAGAGAAAAATCAGAGGACTAACTACTCAGTGAAAGTGAAGGGTAACCTTTGCTTTAACACAGAGAAAAGGAAACTGGAATAAAAATAGAAACATCTGAGAACTGACATTTTTACAGAAGATGTTCTAGGAAGAAAAAGATTGTGGGCTAAGTTTTCAGGTATAGGTTACTTGGTTTGTACCCTACATATTATGTGTCTGACTCTTCTTCAAAAGGAATGGTCTGCTGCTGCCGACTGTGCTGGAGGGTTACTGGATGTGTGGTCAAAGGATGAGTTTAAGTGACTTTGCCCTTTCACCAGAGCAAATCATTGAATGTGGACTTGGCCTTATTACTTAACTGCTCTGTCTCAGTTTCCTCATCTATTAAAAAGGGGATGATGACAGTCCTTACCCCTCATGGAGTCATTTTGATGATTAAATGAGAAAACTCATGAAGCAGTGACTGACACATTATGTCAACTCAGTAAACATTAGCTATTGTTAAGATCATCATCAAATCCTACCACCATGCGGCTCACATTTGAAGTTACTGTTTGGCAAGACTATGTTTTTCTCCTAAAGTGTGAACTATGAAGGACCAGTCACTCTCTTCCAAAGGTGCTATGCCTTCTCCCAGCACAGGGCCCTTGCACTTGGGGACCACTCTGCCAGGTTACCCATCAGCTCCCTCCTTAGAGCATCAGCTCCTTGCAGGTGGGGTCATGTTTATTCATTACTGTATCTTCAGTCTGGCAGAATGCCCAGCTTAGAGTGGGGCTCAAGGAATACTTACTAAAAAGGATAACTATTTAATAACAATGTTGACATTTTGCTATTACCTGAAATAGCTATTCTGCCAATTAACATGACTATTGTCCAACTCTGTTTGGAACAGCATCCATAATAAACACCATCACAGCAATCCAAACTTTTCTAAGAAACAGTCAAGCGAAAAGTCCAAATACCATGTCACATGATGAGTTTAGGGCAATGGCATTTGAAAGGCCAAGACAAAACTAGCCATTTAGGCTTAAAGTTCAGAGACTCAGGACATTTTAAGACTCATTTCTGACCCAAATGGAGCCACCAGGACTGGACTTACTGTCACTAAGACACACAAAATTTGTGAAACGAAGTGAGACGCAATTCAAAATCAGGCATCCAAGAATTATGGTCTCGGAGGGACAGGAAACAAATGAGGTGAGCCCACGATTGCCTTAAGAGGGTTTCCAGGCCACAGCACAGTGATGGGAATCCCAGGTAGACATCAGCAGATTCTGTGAGTTGAAGAGGTAAAACTGAGTCAGGCGAGACCAACGTGCCTAGAGTTCAGAGGACAGAGTCCCGAAGAAGAGATGCCTGTGCAAGGAGGAAAAACTCCAGTGACCTGAAGAGGACCCCCCTCAAGTATTAAGCTAAATACTGATTAGTACATGCAAGTGAGATGACTAGCCGGGGCCAGGGAAAAAACTCTTTAAGGGATGAGAAGTAACAGTGCTCAGTGCTCATAAAGGCCCACGAATAGCCTCTGTCCCCATCAGCTAGACAGCAAACCTCAGGGTTCTCAGGCCACTGGTAAAGTACAAAAGACTTTGGCTGAATTGTGAGGAATAATTATTTAACCGTGGACTGAGCATTCCTCCAGACCCACCTAACGGTTCTTAAAAGCAAGACCTAAAAAGATCAATTTATTTTTAAGTAACTTCTTTGCATTCTAGAACAATATTTATAGAAATACAAAAATATCCAGAGCCCAAGAAGATAAAACCCACAGTGTCTGGAATCCAGGAAAAAAAAGAATTACTAAAAAAAAAAAAAAAATCCTAGGCTCACCTCATTTGTTTCCTGTCCTTCCGAGACCATAATTCTTGGTTGCCTGATGTCGAATTGCTTCTCACTTTGTTTCACAAATTTTGTTTGCCTCAGACATGCAAGAAGCAGGAAAACGTGACTCATGATAAGGAAAAAATCAATGCATTGAACTAACTCAGAACTGACATCAATGTTAGAGTTAGCAGACAATGATATTAAAATAGTTATAACAGGGGGTGCCTGGCTGGCTCAATTGGAAGAGCATGTGACTCTAGATCTCAGGATTGTGAGTTCGAGCCCCATGTTGGGTAGAGAGATATCTAAGAAAAATAAATTTTAAAAACTTAAAAAAAAATAGTTATAACAGTATTCTGTATGTTCAAAAAATTAAAGTAGATGCATGGAAGATATCAAAAAAGATCCAAATCTGGGGCACCTGGATGGCTGAATCAGTGGAGTGACCAACTCTTGGTTTGCGTGTAGGTCGTTATCATATGGTTGAGGGATGGAGCCCTGCATCAGGCTCCTCACTCAGCAGGGAGTCTGCTTGAAAGATTCTCTCTTGGGACACGTAGGTGGGGCAGTCGTGTTAGGCGTCTGACTCCTGGTTTCAGATGAGGTTGTGGTCTCAGAGTCGTGAAATCAAGCCCCACATTGGGCTCTATGCTCACCACAGAGTCTGCCTGAGGTTCTCTCTCTCTCTCCCTCTGCCCTTCCCCACCCCGAGCTCACTCCCTCTCTCTCCAAATAAATAAATAAATCTTAAAAAAAAAAAAAAAAAAAAGATCTGTATCAGGACGCCTGGGTGGCTCAGTTGGTAAAGCGTCTATGACTTAGGTCATGATCTTCGGGTCCTGGGATTGAGTCCTGCATTGGGCTCCCTGCTCAACAGGGAGTCTGCTTCTCCCTCTCCCTCTACTGCTCCCCCTGTTTGTGTTTCCTCACTCTCTCTCTGTCAAAAAAAAATTTTTTTTAATCTTTAAAAAAAATCTTAAAAAATAAAGGCTCCGGGGGGCGCCTGGGTGGCTCAGTGGGTTGAAGCCTCTGCCTTCGGCCTGGGTCGTGGTCCCGGGGTCCTGGGATCGAGCCCCATATCGGGCTCTCTGCTCAGCGGGGAGCCTGCTTCTCCCTCTCTCTGTCTGTTACTCTGCCTACTTGTGATTTCTCTCTGTCGAATAGATAAATAAAAATCTTTAAAAAAAAAAAAATAAAATAAAGGCTCCATATCAAACATCTAGAGATGAAAACTATATTGTGTGAGATGTTAAGTACAATTAATAATATTAACAGTTGTAGGAGTGCTGACAAAACTGACTCTATCTTTAGCCCTTCAACTTGTTCCTGTCTGTGCAGGAATTTCCCTTGGGGACTACATGTTCCCGGTCTCTTGTAAGTTAATATATGCCCTGACCAGAATGCAGGAAGCCTTGTTCTGATCTTCCGTCTGCTATATATATATATATATATATATATATACACACACACACACACATATACACACACATATACATATATACATACACACGCACATATGTACATATACACATACACATATATGTATATATATTTTTTAGTATATATATTATATGTATAATATATATATTTTCTAAGATTTTATTTTTATTTATTTGACAAAGAGAGAGCACAAGTAGAGGGAGTGGGAGAGGGAGAAGCAGGCTTCCTGCTGAGCAGGGAGCCTGATGCAGGGCTCAACCCTAGGACCTGAGCCAAAGGCAGATGCTCAACATCTGAGCCACCCAGGTGCCCCCTGTCTGCTCTACAGATGGTGTCACATTAGATAACTACACTTGCTCTATAAAATCTGTGGGGTAAGATCTGGACTTTATGGAGAAGAGCTATATGACACTTGAACTGTTGTTCATGAGATCCCCCCATCAGTAAGTTAACCTGAATAAAACTCTGTGTAAATGGTATTAAGTATCATTTGTCGGTCTCAAAGTGCCTTGTCAGTCTGGAGGATATTTTACTGTCCCTCCTCCTCTTTCTAATGGCAAATTAGATACTGTAGATGGAAAGATTAGTGACCTTGAAGACATAGAAATAGAAGCTATTCAAAATGAAACAAAAAAGGGAGAATTTTTGTAACAAACAGAGCATCTGTGAGCTATGAGACAATTTCAGCTGGGCCAATATATGTGTAATTGTAGTCCTTGAAAGAGGACAAAGATAGAAGTATAGAGAAAAAAGTTTGAAGAAATAATGACCAAAACATTTCCAAATTGGGTACAACTATAAAACCACAAATCTAATAAGATCAGTGAACTCCAGGGGCGCCTGGGTGGCTCAGTGGGTTAACGCCTCTGCCTTCGGCTCAGGTCATGATCCCAGAGTCCTGGGATCGAGCCCCGAATCAGGCTCTCTGCTCAGCAGGGAGCCTGCTTTCCTTTCTCTCTCTCTGCCTGCCTCTCTGCCTACCTGTGATCTCTGTCTGTCAAATAAATAAATAAAATCTTAAAAAAAAAAAAAATCAGTGAACTCCAAATTCAAGAAACATAAGTAAGGCAACATCAAGGCACCTCATAAATTGCTCAGAGGGACACTTGCATTGCTGTCAGTTTAGCGTCCAACTCTTGTTTCAGCTCAGGTCATAAGCTCAGGGTCCTGGGAGTGAGACAAATGTTGGGCTCCTCACTCAGCAGGAAGTCTGCATATCTCCCTCTCTCTCTGCCCTTCCCCCCTGCTCTCTCACTCTCTTGCAAATAAATAAATAAATCTTTAAAAAATTAAAATGTTTGATAATAAAAAAAAATTAAGTTTGATAATAAAGAGAGAAAGAAATCTTAAAAGTAGCCAGATGGGGGAAAAAACACAGAGGAACAAACATAGATGCAGCACATTTTTTTGCTAGAAACAATGCAAGTGAGAAGACAATGCAGCAGTATCTCTAAATGTACTGAAAGATCACTTGGTGAGGCAAGAATTACCCTGATAATAAAATCTAAGGTAGAAATGAGAAGAAAACTATAATCAATATTGCTTGTAAAGTTGGCTCTGTTTATTCAGACAATATGATTGTCTATGTAGTCAATGTGAGGAAGTCTACAAAGATGCTAGAACTAATAAATGAGTTTACTAATGTCATGGGATATAAAATAAATTTAAAAAATCAACTGTATTAGCAACAAACAATTAGAAATTGAGATTTTAAAAAACAATACCATTTACAGCATATCAAATATATGAAATAGTTCTAGATATATCTGACACAAGATGTGAAAATCTTTTACATTGAAAACTACAAAACATTGTTTATAGGAATTATAATATATGTAATAATAGATATTATACATATTGATAATATATTATATATAATATACATATCATATATATAATAAATGAAGAGATATAGCATCTTTGTGGGTCAGAAGAATCAGTATTATTAAGATTTCATTCTCCCCAAGTTGATCTATAGATTCAACTCACTGTTAGCTGAAATACCAGAAGGCTGAGTTTTATAGAAATTGGCAAAATGCAAGGGACTTAGGATTGTCTAAACAATTTTGAAAAAAAAAAAACTTGGAAAGTTGTAGGACTAATGTGACCCAATTTCAAGACTTATTATAAAGGCACAGTAGTCAAAAGAGGTGGTATGGGGGTAAAGATAGATAAACGGTGAAATGGAAGAAAATAGAGAGTCCAGAACTAGAAATAAAAACCTGGGCAACAGATTTTTTCAAAAGCACAAAGGCAATTAGTGGAGAAAGGATAGTCTCTTCAGCAAATGGGGCTAGAACAATTAGCTGTCCATATGTAAAGGAAAAAAAGGACTGGATTATTATCTGTGCATAATATACAAAAATTAACTCAAAATGGGTTATAGATCTAAATGTGAACATTACAATTATACAACTTCTATAAGAAAACATAAGAAAAAAACCTTTTGACCTTGGTTACACAAAGATTTCATAGAAGCAACGCTAACAATACAGCCCCCCAAATAACAAATTGATGTTAGATTTCATCAAAATGAAAAACTTCTGGTCTTCCAAAAAAACAAAGACACACCATAGACTGGGTGAAAACACTTGCAAATCATATGCCTGATAAATTAATTGTATCCAGAATATATTAAAAAAAAAACAACTCCTGAAACTATACTATAAGGAAATGAACGACTCAACAGAAGCTTTAGGCAAAAGATTTCGACCGACACTTGACCAAAGAAAATAGATTGATAACGAGTACATGAAAAGGCGTTCAACATCATTGTCCATTAGGGAAATACAAATTAAAACCACAGTGAGAAACCACTACAAACCCATTGGAATGACTAAAATTAAAAAATTAACTATGCTGAGTGTAGGTGAGGATGTGGGAGAACCAGGGCTCTTGTATACTGCTGTTGGGAATGGAAAATGGTACAGACCCTTCGGAAGACAACTGACAAATCCTTTAAAACTTAAACATATACCTAGCCTATAATCCAGCCATTTGCTTCTAGGTGTTCCATCAAGAAGAGAGGGAATATGTGTCTATGAACATATCCATGTGCATGAATGCTCATCGTGCCTTTATTTGTAAGAGAGAAACTAGAAAGAACCCAAATTTCTATCCACAAATAAATTAACAGTGCTATCTTTGTGAAGTGGGACGCTACTCAGCAACAAACAGGAATGAACTATTAATTTATGCTGACTTGGGTAAATCACAACATGGTTATGCTGAGTGAAAAAAGCCAAAAACTACATACTATAAGATTCCATCTACATGGAATTCTAGAAAATGCAAACTAATTTATAATGATAGAAAACAGATAAGTGGTTATCTAAGGAGTGTTTGGGGCCTGGAGGGGTTGGGGGCAGGGATGACAAAGGAAGAAATGTTTGGAGGTGATGGATGTGTTCACTATCTGGATTGGTGGTGATGGTTTCGCTGGTTTGTACCTATGTCAAACTTTTCAAATAGTTCATTTTTAATGTGCAATATATGCTAGTTATAGCTAAATCAAGATTTTTTTTAAAAGACTAAGCTAAAAATTATTCACAAATAATACTCTACCTTCTAGCCCTTGACCTTGAACAAGATGACTTCTTCTATATAATTCTCTGCGGAGGAAGCGACATCACCTTCACTTCTGGAGGTAAGCCAAGAGATGAGCAAATGCTTTAATCATAATAATAGCTGTAGTTCTAGCCCCTGGCTCATAGAAAGTGTGTGTAACAATACTACTTCGTGCCTATAGTTATGTGGGTCTAAAAATTTACTAACCAAGGAACTGTTAAAATGTGAGTTTTCCAATAAGTTATATTTAAGAGGTGATTTCTATGAAGCACTGCTCTTGGCGAGAGCATGTATTTCTTTCAAACACACAGAAGAAAATCAAGGAATGATTTCGTAAACCCTACCCACCACGGGGTCGCAAGAACAATGATGCAGCTAGGGGCTGGAGATCTGATGTATGCCTGGAGCCATCTACCTTGAAATGCTGAGCAGGGCAAAATCAAAATGGCGGGGAAAATGCATGCCTCTGGTGGAAAGCCACACGTAGCTCAGGTACTAGAAGGAAGGCCATTTAACTCATGCAAACATAGCTGAACTAAAACCAGAGATTAAAGAGAACTGCTGTAGCTCACACTAAATATTCAGTAGCTGCGATTTTCATTTTTACTGCCGAGTTCCGTTCACAAAAACAATAATATTTATTTAACATCTGTTATGTGTCAACAGTGTCGTGTCATCTTTAAGACTGTTAAGCGTTAGAATAAATTACAGGAAGCAATGAACTCTTTCTAAGAAGTCTTTATCATTTGGACACAGAATATGGCTCTACAGCGTAAGAGAAAGACAGATCTTCCGACAGACAAAGAAATGGAAAAGATTATCAGCTAACTAACGTCCTTGTCCTTTTTATGTGCAAGTTTTCATGGCCATCACGCTTTACATAAAACATCATTAGGCCACTACGGCAATCCCCACCATGTGGCCCAAGAATTCAACATAAACAATGTGGACGTTATGTTGAGTGTCCAATTAACATGGTTGAAGAAGGAGCAGTGGGGATGAATGTGGGGGCCTGTATTTGGAAGTTCTTTCCCACAAATGAAGTACTGCTATGGTCATCTGTTCATGAAACGGTTGCTGAGTTCCTACACTGTCCTGGGTGTATACAATGGCAGACAAAACAGACATATGGTCTCTGCCTTCGGGAAGGCTATGGGGAGAGGGTAGATCAAAAAATAAATATGTCATTACACATTGTAATAAACAAAAAAGAGGTGTGTATACGAGGTGGCAGAGAAAGCTTACGGTGCTGCCCAGCTGCAATTTCAGTTCTCTCCAGAAACAGGCAAGGCATTGCTCCACTGCTCCCTTAATCGTGCTTTTGTGTGTTTTCAAATTAGCAGTAATGAACACGCACTTGACATTTCTGTGCTCAGAGTGCAGCAACTGGTTTGACAACCACAGCCCGCATCTCCCTCAACGTACCCACTGAGTAATAGTAATGGGCAGGCAGGCCAGCCCACTGCACAGACAGAGGGACCAGCCTGCCGCTGACCACTTCCAGCAGACAGGCTATGCTCCTGGGGACACAGGACAGAAAAGACTGTCCAGCATGCATCTGTCTTTTTAATGTCTCCTGCACATCCGGGGAGCCACAGTCCCTTAAGTGGGTTCTGAGCAAAGCTGAGGAAGAAAAGAGACATTTGTTCCCAGAGTGGCAGAATTTGGAATTTATTTCTGGGTTCCTCTCTGGTCCCTTCTTGACACCTAGTAAGTCCTACGGCTATACTCAGTGTCACTGGGAAGATCTGTCTCCCTCCCAAAAATCCCAAGTCTCTTTTGTGGAAAGTGGTTTCATGAGGCTGCAGGAGTGTAAGAAGAATCCCTTCTGTCATTTTATGTTTTGATCATACATCTCATCGCACCGGTCAATTCAGCTTTGATGTCGTAACACTGCTGCCCTTGAGGATGCAGTAAAAGGCCTTTCACTATTAAATAGACAAGAAGTATGGTGGGGGGAAAAATGCTTTCAGAGTGGACTTCAGAAAGTATGATAAGACTTCCTCAATGTCATTCTTAAAATCTCTGCTAATATTTGAGCCAATACCAGATGTTAAACATTTCCATGGTCTCCCACGGAGAGTTAGGTGAAAAGATATGTGTTAACGTCAGGTTAGCAGAAAAGGTCTACTACCGTGTCTGCACAGACGAGATACATACTAGATCAGTAAATGCCCACGGCATTTGTAACAACTATTATAAAGTTAGTGGCCTCTTTCTGATATCAAATAATTTAGTAGACCTCCATTTATAGTTCTTATATTTACTTGGTTGAGAACATGTAAAAATGACCCAAAAAGTCACTATGAGCATCAGTTGAAGCTTGTATAAAGAGCAAAATGTAGCCCTCTGGCTGTGAGGTTTGGACTCTCATCTTTCACTGTCTTTGAACTACTATGAGTGAAATAGCAGATCAAGGTTCTCTTTTCATAAATATTTCAGTAAGGTCACAATTAGCAATACCATTCTGGGTAATTATTCAAAGATACTATGCATATTATAAACCAAATATCCATCTTTTAAAAACGATACAGCAGTTTAATTATATCGAGAAACACAGTGGGAAAGGATACCATTTGGCCTTAAACGTTTAGGGAGTTCATGAGACATCACCAATCAACCAGAAAGCTTCATATTAATCATAAATGAACTGTTACAATTAACAAAGCTTTCACATCTGAGATGCAGCTGGAGAAATTCATTTTGGGAAGCATTTAGAAGCATCAGGAACAGGAGGTTCTGAGACAATTTGAAACTGTAGCAATAAAATAGCAAGAAATCAGTGAAAGCTAAAAATGGGATAAATGATCAGTGCAAAAGCTGTTCTATTACTTTTATGATCAGCCCTTCAATACTTCAACCAAAGATCCAAAAAGAAAAATATATAAACATGTCTCCCCTCAAAAAAACTGTCACTTTATTTGGTGCAATGGCTTTCATTTGTTTACAGTAAGATGATAGAGAAGACAATTATGGAGATGAAATCCATTGTAGTCGCCGGAGGAAACCAGCCTGCATCTGAGAGCCCGCCAGTGTGGTCGGCAGGCAGATGTTTTAAAAACACTTGGTGAATCTGTCATGAACTCCAAAACGGAAATCTAAGAGAGCATTTAGTATTTGTCCAGAAATCTGGAGGAACAAAGGGTAAAGAAACCCAGGGTCTTCCTTAGTCTAGGTTAAACACCGTGGGCCCCCATCCCAATCACCCCCATTGCTGGAGCTCATCCCCACATGTGGATTTCTCAGGGAATATATATATATATATATGTGTATGTATTTAGGTTTTATTTATTATTTGACAGAGAGAGGGAGAGAGATCACAAGTAGGCAGAGAGGCAGGCAGAGAGAGAGGGAAAAGTAGGCTGCCTTCTGAGCAGAGAACCCGATGCGGGGCTCGATCCCAGGACCCTGAGATCATGACCTGAGCCAAAGACAGAGGCTTTATCCCACTGAGCCAACCAGGTGCCCCTTTCTCAGGGAATATTATCAGCAACCCTAGGTTCAAGTCTTTCAAAAAGCCACCTCATTATGCAACCCATGTTAGCACTCAGAGCCTTGCTGTGTGTTGGGTGACTGTTTTACTGAGTATGGCACTCAGCAGAAAATCTAGTGGCTGTAGAAGCTATGAAATGCCAATTACAGTAGACCTCTACTTCAACTACACTCAGCCATCACCTGACAGCTTTGAAACATGCTGATCTGTGGACAGCTCCCCGCCTCAAGATTGTGATTTCGTTGGTCGGGGGGCGGGAGGGCAGGTTGGGTATCAGGACTTTTTCTTTCTTTTTCTTTTTACATAATTATAGATTCATAGGAAGTTGTGAAGGAAGTTTCCCTAATGATTACATCGTACATAAGTGTAGTCACAATATCAAATTCAGGAAATCACCATTGGTACAACGTGTGTGCCTATTCTGTGCCATTCTCTCACACCTGTAGATTCCTGTAACCATCACTGGACTTGAGATACAGAACTGGGGGTGCCTGGGTGGCTCAGTGGATTAAAGCCTCTGCCTTCGGCTCAGGGTCCTGGGATCGAGCCCCGCATCGGGCTTTCTGCTCCGCAGGGAGTCTGCTTCCTTCTCTCTCTCTGCCTGCCTCTCTGCCTACTTGTGATCTCTGTCTGTCAAGTAAATAAATAAAAATCTTAAAAATAAATAAATAAATAAATAAATAAGATTTAAAAAAAAAAAGATACAGAACTGTGTCATCACCAAAAAGATCACCCTCGTACTCACACCTCTACGCTATCTCCTATCCCCTTCTCCCTCCTATTCCAACAAACACTATTCTGTTCTCCATCTCTTTAATTTTGTCGTTTCAGGACATGGAATTATACAGTGTGTAGCCTTTTGAGATTGGTTTTTTCACTCAGCATAATGTTCTTGAGACCCATCCAAGTCATTGTGTGTGTCTCAGTAGTTCTTTCCTTTTTATTCCTAAATAGCATCCCATGGTGTGGACGTACCACAGTTTGTTTATTGCACCTTTTATGGGACATTTTGATTGTTTATAGTTTGGGGCTATCACAAAGAAAGCTGTCAGGAAAGGGAAACCAAAGCAAAAATAAACTGTTGGAACTATGTTAAAATAAAAAGCTTCTGCACAGCTAAGGAAACCATCAACAAAACAAAAAGGCAACCTACTGAATGGGAGAAAGTATTTGCAAATGATAAAGCCAATAAAGGGTTAATAGTCAAAATATATAAAGAACCTATCAACCCAACACCAAACAACTAAACTGATTTAAAAAAATGGGGAGAGGACCTGCAGAGATATTTTTCCAGAGAAGACATCCAGACAGCCAATAGACACACTAATGATGCTCACCATCATTCACCATCAGGGAAATACAAATCAAAACCACAGTGAGTTATCACCGCACACTTGTCAAAATGGCTAAAATAAATAAAGAAAAGAAATAACATGTCCTGGGCCACCTGGGTGGCTCATTTGGTTAAGCATCTGCCTTCAGCTCAGGTCATGATCTCAGGGTCCTGGGATCAAGCCCTGCTTTGTGCTCTCCACTCAGTGGTGAGTCTGGTTGTCCTTCTCTCTCTCCTGTCTGTGATCTCTCTTGCTCTCTTTCAAATAAATAAATAAAATCTTAAAAATAATAAAAATAAGGGGCACCTTGGTGACTCAGTGGGTTAAAGCCTCTGCCTTTGGCTCAGGTCATGATCCCAGGGTCTTGGGATCAAGCCCCACATCAGGCTCTCTGCTCAGCAGGGAGTCTGCTTCCCTTCCTCTCTCTCTGCCTGCCTCTCTGCCTACTTGTGATCTCTGTCTGTCAAATAAATAAATAAAATCTTAAATAATAATAATAAAAATAAAAACCTATACTTAAAAAAGAAAAGAAATAACAAGGGCTGACAATGACATAGGGAAAATGGAACCCTTCTGCACTATTGATAGGAATGTAAATTGGTGCAGCCATTGTGAAAAACAGAACAGAGGTTCCTCAAAAAATTAGAAATAGAACTACCATGTGACCCAATAATTCTCCTACTGGGTATTTATACCCAGAAAATGAAAATACTAATTTGAAAAGATATATGCACCCCTATGTTTATTGCAGCATTATTTACAACAGCCAAAATATGGAAACAACCCAAGTGTCCATCAATAGGTGAATGGATAAAGAAGATGTGGTTGTGTGTGTGTGTGTGTGTGTGTGTGTATAAAATATTATTTGGCCACAAAAAGGTATGAAATCACACCACTTGTGAAAATATGAATGGACCTAGAAGATACTATGCTAAGTGAAACAAGTCAGAAGAAGAAAGACAAATACAATATGATTTCACTCATATGCGGAATCTAAAAACCCCCACAAAAACCTAAATAAACTAAAACCAGAATCCAACCTACAAATACAGAGAACAAACTGGTGGTTGTCAGACAGAGGAGGGGAGGAGGATAGGCAAAATGAGTGAAGGGGAGTGGGAGATTCACAGGAGGAAAAGGCACAGCATAAGAAATATAGTCAGTGATATTGTAATAGGGATGTATGGTGACAGATGGCAGCTACACTTGTGGTGAACACAGCATAATGTATAAGCTTGTTGAATCACTGTGTTGTTCATCTGAAATTAATGTAACATTGTGTGTCAACTATGCTCAAATAAAAATAAAGCTACCATGAACATTTGTATAAAATGTTTTTGTGTGAACATGAGTTTCCGTTTCTCCAGAATAAATGTTATGAGCGTAATTGCTAGGTCATATGTTAAGTGTGTTTGCCAGATTATTTTCCAAATTAGCTGTACCCATTCACATTCCCACCAGTAATGTATGAGAGATCTAGTTCCCCTACCCATGTGTCAGCATTTGGTATTATCACTGTTTTATTTTAGCCATTCTGATGGGTATATGGTGATACCTCATGGTGGTTTAATTTTCATTCTCTTCATGGCTAGTGATGTTATGTGCTTATTTGCCATCTGCATATCCTCCTCAGTGAAATGTCTCTTCATGTCTTTTGCTCATTTTCTAATCAGATTTGGGCATGAGAGAGGTGGCATTTAAAAGTTTCGCCAGGGGGGCACCTGAGTGGCTCAGTGGGTTAAAGCCTCTGCTTTCGGCTCAGGTCATGATCCCAGGGTCCTGGGATCAAGCCCCGCATCGGGCTCTCTGCTCAGCAGGGAGCCTGCTTCCTCCTCTCTCTCTGCCTGCTTCTCTGCCTACTTGTGATCTCTGTCTGTCAAATAAATAATAAATAAAATCTTTTTAAAAAAGTAAAATAAAATAAAAATAAAAGTTTCCCCAGGGGCACCTGGGTGGCTCAGTTGGTTAGGCGTCCAATTCTTGATTTCAGCTCACATCATGATCTCAGGGTTGTGGCTTGGAGCCCTGAATCCTTGGGCTCCATGTCCCGTGAGAAGTCTGCTTCTCCCTCTTTAGCTCCCTCTGTCCCCCACCCCCACGCCTAGCTCACACGCATGCGTTCTTTCTTTCTCTATAAAATAAATAAATTTAAAAGTTTCCCCAGATGCTACTTATATGCAGCTAAGTGTGGTACGCACTGCCTTGTCATAACCTCTCTACATAGGTATACTCTAAACTTGAGCTGCTGCACCAGTGCTAACATTAAAATAGGTCTGGGGGTGGGGCAGGACCGGCTAATTAAACGTGCCTGCAGTTCAAGGCAAGGGAACTGGAAGCGTTTTCTGGGAGCTCAGGTTGTTTGCATATACTCACCTCAGAGCTGAGAGAGCGTCTGAGAACTCCAGAGGTTAATACTGGAAATGTGGACCAGAGTCCTACCTCACTGCTGAGCGGGGAGCTTGATGTGGGACTTGATCCCAGGACCCTGAGATCACGACCTGAGCCCAAGGCCGACACTTAACTGACTGAGCCACCCAGGTGCCTTGTGGATGTCCTTCTATTAAGAAAACCATCTCAAGGGGTGCCTGGGTGGCTCAGTGGGTTAAGCATCTGCCTTCGGCTCGGGTCATGATCTCAGGGTCCTGGGATCAAGCCCCACATCAGGCTCTCGGCTCAGCGGGGAGCCTGCTTTCCCCTCTCTCTCCGCCTGCCTCTCTGCCTACTTGTGATCTCTCTCTCTCTCTCTCTCTCAAATAAATTAAAAAAAAAAAAAGAAAGAAAGAAAACCATCTCAAGAGAAATGTCCTTGAGCCACTTTGAGGGCAGAGAGACTTGTGTGCTCCTTCAGAAAGTAGGAAACAGGGGCGTCTGGGTGGTGCAGTCGGTTAAGTGGCCAACTCTTGCTTTTAGCTCAGATCATGATCTCAGGGTCATGAGATCGAGCCCTGTGTGGGGCTCCCTGCTCAGTGGGGAGTCTGCTTGAGATTCTCTCTCTCCCTCTATACCCCCCCAATTGCATGTGCATGTTCTCTCTCTTTCAAATAAATAAATAAATCTTTAAAAAGGGGGAGGGTACAGAGAGCTAGGACAGTGTGCTTTCCTACTTGCAAACTGGTCTTCCAAAAGTCATTCTCGCATATCATACCTCTATGCTGAGAAGCAATCATGAGTAGTAATCTATAATGATAATAATAACTAATATTTATGGAGCACTAATCATGCTCTAGGTTTCTCCTGCACCCTAGCTCCCTTAATTCTTATAACAACATAGAAAGGGGTTATTATGTTCTCCATCTTGTTGAAGAGGAAACTGAGGCTCAGGGAGGTCTGGTTCTTTGCCCAAGGTTATAAAGCTAGGAGATGACTGAACTATTTTTCCTTCTGGAATTTCCCTTTATTTTTGTCCTTGGATAACCCAAACTCCAGTTTTTTGTTTGTTTTAGCAGACCTACTGAACCTCACTTTATTTTTTAAAATATTTTATTTATTTATTGGACAGAGAGATACAGAGAGAGCACAAATAGGCAGAGAGAGGGAGGAGGAAGCAGGCTCCTCCCTGAGCAGAGAGCCCGATGTGGGGCTCAATCCCAGGACCCTGGGATCATGACCTCAGCTGAAGGCAGACGTTTAATGACTGAGCCACCCAGGCATCCGAACCTCACTTTAAAAAAAGAGTATATGAATATATTTACATGGCCCTGGCTAGCCTAACCGGTCATCATTTGTGCAACAGACATCGATGGCACGCTGAGACCGTCTTTCTAATTCTCCGGAGTGGTACCGTAACCGGAACTGTGAAGTCACGCTGCCGGAGAGAGTGCAGCCCTTGGGACCCCTGAAGTCATGGTCTAACTTTTACAGGGTTAAGAGTTATTTCCATCCTGCTATTCGGGAGCCTGTAATCAAGGGCAGAGAAGCCATGTCCTTTATTTTTTTATATTACTTTTTAAGATTTTATCTATTTATTTGGGAGAGAGAGCACGCGTGAAAGAGAGCTGGAGGGAACTTGAGCAAGGAAAGGGGAAGATGGAGAAGCACTCTCCACTGGGCACGGAGGCCGATGCGGGGCTCGATCCCAGGACCTTGGGACAATGACCTGAGCCAAAGGCAGACACTTAAACGACGGAGCCACCCAGGTGCCCCAAGTCGTGCCTGTTAAATACACACTTGGTGTCCTGGCCTCCGTTGACACAGCTACCTTTATAAGGCTGGTCCAGGTGGAAGCTCTTTTGTGCTCCAGCTGATGTTCTGAATCCTCTTTAACGATTACCTCAGTTCTTTGGCAGCTTTGACATAATCGGTGTTTCATAATATGCCTGCTCTCATTGTTGGTAATTCCTGGTTGCCTGCCATCTCATGTCTTTGAGCCTCAGGTAAGTTGACACACAGACCCGTGGGTGTGATGAACTGGGTTCCTCTTATCCCTTCCAGGGATCTATACCCAAGGCTTCCTCCAAGGCTCCTTGACTTTGGAGAGGAAAACAAGCTCCACAGAAAACAGTCTGAGGCAAAGCTTGGGTTGTGTGAAAGACTCTATCTGGGAGCAAAAGGTGAGGGGAAGGGTGTTATGGAGGGAATGAGAGCAAATGCAGGGTGATGAGTGACAATGCTGGCCAAGGGCCACAAAAACCACACCCAGGGCTGAGGCGGCAGGACTCCATGGGGAAGCCAAATGGAACCACCACAGGTTGGAATCATCAGTCATCAGGGAGGAAGGGAGAAGAACTTACCTGCCAGTTCCCTCCATCTCCTAACTCATTGTTTGTTCAGAGCTGGTCCCACAGGGATTTAGCCACCCCTCAGTTCTGGGTTGTCACCTGGATCCTCCAAGCAGCGGTGTAGCAGCCATCTTCTATGCCCCCAGCAAGGTGGCAAGGTGCTTCATGGCAGCACTGGGAAGAACCAGTGCCCCTGCAGGTCTCCTCAGTAGTACCGGGACAGCCAAGCTGCTATGGCTTCCATGCCGTAACCCTTGGCCCTCACGCTGGGGAGGCTGTGTCTGCGGAGGGTGGCAGAGATAAGGCCACCGTGGGACACTAGGGCTCCTCATCAACAAGATACCAGGGCCCAAGGGACAGATGGTGCCAAGCCAGTCTGGAGAGGCAAAGAACTCCAGTCCAATACAAAAATCCTTTCCAATTCTAATGTAACATTTGAGTATCAGTTACTGTTCTTGGTTGCAAGCCATGGGAACGTACTCTGGTTTTCTTAAGCCAGAAAGGAATTTATTGGGTATACAAGTAAGAGCTTTAAGGGACTGAAGAGTGGGTCTTACAGACCAAGCATCGTCCTCGAGAGGAACCAGCCCTGCCGGCTCCTTGAGTGTGGACTCTGGCTTCTAGAACCGTGAGATAGTAAATTTCAGTTCTGTAAGCCACCCAGTTTGTGGTTCTTTTTTGATGGCAGCCCTTGCAAACTAATATAATGCTCGAGAGCCAAGGGAAGAGGAAAATCCTCGGGAGTCTGTTGAACTCTTTGTAGATTGCGAAGTGCTTTGATGCTCATCATACTAGTGGCAGGGCTGACTTCGTGGCAGGACACCTATACAGTCGCGCAGCGCTCTGCTCTCAGAAGCACCTGGCACTCCGTTTAATGGTCTGTTGTTACCATCTTAAAAGTCTTAATAGTTTTTGAGGAGGAACCCCACATTTTCATTTTGCACAGGGCACTACTAATTTTGAAGCAGATCCCATCACCTGATTATCAGAGTACAACTGTCAGGTAAACAGGGACCTTCATTGTTTAGTGAAAAAAACTAAAGCTCAAAGAGAATGAGCAGCTGGACCAAGGCCAACAGAGCTACCCAGATTTGATCAGGAATTGAGGTTTCTGATGCGGTGACCTCTGTGTTCCATCCAATTTTGAGATTCTGCAACTCTAGAACTCATCCAAAAACAGAAAAATTGGAGCTTAAACCTTGGCACGGTTGCTCTGCCTTCACTCTGTGGTCTTGACTAACACAGAACAGGTGAAACCAGGCTTGGTATCTTCTCCGTGGCCTTCAATATCCCTGGCCTCCTAGTTAAGAAGTTCCTCTACCAGCCTAAACTGATGGTTTGTTTTTGTTTTGTTTTTGTTTGCTGGTCATCTCTACTCTACTTTTACTAATTTATTGATTAGACATTGTATTTCTAAAGAAAAGAGTTCTTGCCAGCCTCCTAGCTGGGGTTCAAACAGAAACTGAGGACCTCAGTCCACTCGATGGTGACCTTGGTCAAGGACCTAGAGAAATATCTTCGGGAACCAATTGATGATCCTCTTTCTTGGCTCTAGATATTCAGCCTCTTGGTCTTCCTGAGATAAACCAACCTTTCTCATCTGTGTCCATGGAGTTTCATCATCTCTCCTGGTCTATGTTCACTCTGTCTCTCTGTCCTTACGTGACTGGTACTTTTCCAGCAGGCCAATGAACTTGGTCCTTTGACATTCCTTTGATGTTCCTGCCTTTTCCCGCAGCCCTGTTCTACTATCATTTTCTAATAGTCAATCCATTTCTTCACAGCTCTGTCCCCAGCATCACCAACATACCCTGGAGATCTTCAGGTCAGTTACATAACCAATGTCCTAAAGAAACACTGAATAAATTTGCCCTTAATGTACTCTTGGATTCCAAGCAAACAGATCCTTTTCCAAACCCACAAAAATGTTTGGAAGAGGTAGAAAGAGGTTTGGATTTTTTTTTTTTTTTGAAGGTCAAGCAAAGCTTTATTTCGCCGAGGTTTGGATTTTTAAAAAAAATTTTCTTTACCACAGAATGGAACATCATTAGGGTGAGGTGCCCCGTAATTATATTTTATTGTTTAGTCATCCTCTGAGGTAGACACAAGTTTATGCTGACATTTGTTTCTTTGGAAAGAACTTCTTCCCCATTCTGTGTGTGCCCAGTGGGACTGATAGGGGTGCCTACCCCTCTGCTGCCTCCGCAGATGACCTATGCTGGCCAATCAGAGTGTCCTATCTTCTAACAATTGTGTCAGGAATTGCTATGTGACTCAAGCAACACCAATCAGAATCATTCTTGGCAATGGGCATGTAGAAGCTGAAGAGAGTAGATCTCACTTCCTGTGGGAGTGAGTGAGCATGGAGACCAATGCTCATAGGAAAAAACTACAAGTGGGGAGTGGGATCTAGATTCAGAGACTACTGCTTGAGAAGATCTTTTTTGTTGGTTACTAGTTCATAGAGCCACAGAAATCGAGTAGACCAGCAGTCATGTAGAGTTATAAGGGCCAAAGGTGTTAGAGAAAATGGAAATCTGACCAACAAGGGCCTTGAATTGCTCATACCCTAGAGTGATGGCTCGAAGTGGAGAATAGTACCAGTCCCGGGACATTTTCTTTCTTTCTCTTTTTAACGTGTGAGGATTTCTGGGTCATTATAATGTTGGGAGGTGCTTTTAGCATTGGGAAGCAGGAATGCTAGACTCTTGCAATGTAGAGGACAGTCCTACCGAATGAAGAATTGTCCCTGTTACCTGCTCTCTCACTGTAGGAGAGAAAAATGCCAACCCGTAAAGAGGTGTAGAGTCCTGGTGTCTGCGAGCAAACAAGTGTATCAAGCCCTCAGATACTGGAGATCCAACCTCAGGCTGCACTTCTTCCATTCAAGCCCGTTTGACAGAATTTACAATTTCACACACTAGGGAGTGGCAAGTTCTCTGGTTCTCTGCAATTGGCTCTCATAAGTCTCTAGTCTTCTTCACATTAAATTCACATTAAATCACACTAAATTAAATGCACATTAAATTAACCCTTCGTATGGAATCAGGTGAGCATTCCATCTACCCACAAATGTGACCGTGTCATTCTCATGCCTAACTTCCTTACCAGCTCCTCATTGCCGGTGCACTCCTTAGCAAGGCATGGAAAGTTCTTGTGCCCTGACTCTAACCCACTTCCCCAGCCTCAGCCCTTGACACTTCCTACACTCTAGCACAACTGTGGTGTTTGCAGATTTCAGCTGTTTCAAATGTCCATGCCAGTACACATGCTGGTCCCTTTACTAGGGATGTACTTCCTACCTCCCTTTTCCAGATTCAGTTCATTATCATAACCCTTCCAGGAAACCGTCCAGGAAGCCCCAGGTGGACTATATTGCCCCCTCTCTGTGCTCCCATAGCATACAACATGTATATCTATCTTATGACCATTTAATATTAGAGTATCTGTTGGTGTGTCTGTGTCATCCACTAGATTAGAAGGGTCTCAGATTCAGGGGTTGTACTTTCTTCAGTCTTGTCTTCCACAGTATCAAGCTTACAGTGGCTGGCACATGGCAGTCCTTGAAAAAAAAAAAAGTCATTGAACTGAACTGGACCTTGTCATATATAGGTAAAATATTATAGTCTTTCTGATATATCTGATAATTAAGTCGTCATCCTGGGCAACAACAAGGTTAACCTGTAAATTATGTAATGTGTCATTCTTGGAATGAACCACTAGTGTACTTATGACCATTTGTATTGTTCCTAGATCCCAAAGACCAGGTTCCTGAGTCTCAATCTCATTGAAATGAACACTGAACTTGAAGGAAAGAAAGCAGGCAGAGTTTATTAGAGATAGCTTGTATGCAAAGGAGCCAGCAAGAAAGAGGAATGTCATTCTCCAAAGGGGTAGTGTGCCAGGCTTCTAAAGGCACTTTTCCAAAGGGTGAGGGGCTGGGAACGGCCAAGCATCCTTCAGTCCCACGGTCATTATCCTGTGATCCTTACTCTTCAGTGGACACAAGACAATCACAGGATGCCACAGTCGACATGCTTTTAGGGCTCCTGGAAAATAGAAAGACTGGTACAAGCAGGCTTTAAATTGTTACTTCTAATTTTGCCCAGGCAAGCATGACTCCCTGATGGCTGTTATCTCTCATTTGATCGCTTTCCCAGAAGGAGGGATTTGTCTCTGAGTGTATGGAAACTTTTAACCCCTGCCTCTGATGAATGGCTTCATAGGAAGGAGTTATGTCTCTCTTGTTTATCCTACTGTTTCAGTTTGACACGTTCTATACAGGCAAATAATTCTAAAATTCACTGAAGTTACTTAATTGAACAACGGAAAACAATAGAACTGTTATCTTAGGTGTGGAGGAATGAAAGCATTTTTTTGTTTGTTTGTTTGTTTTTATACAGAGCAATGTTAGCTTCCTAGGCAGGTATGGTGGAGTGGGGGTGCAGAAAGAGTACCATTGCTCTCAGGCAGAAGTGAGGGGTTGCCCACCAGAGGTCATTTCCTTTTCAGAGAGGTAAGGGAAGTCAGGCTGCTCCTGAGCCCAGAAAACTGGTGTTTTTTGGTCTGGTTTTGGAAAAGACAAAACCAGTCCCTGTGGTATCTGGGCCTCCAGTTCCCTATCTGGGGATGTAATCTGTGTTCTCATTTTCTCTTTGCTGTCTCCCAGATCTCCTTGTTTTCACTGTTTCTGTCTCCGGGAAGATGGCAGGGTGAAGAGGGTGAAGAGAAGTGAAGAAATGTGTATTTTTAGCCATGACACAGCTGAATGTTCTGAGTCTTACAACCACATTTAAAAATAAACGTCAAGAGTTAGGCTTTAAGTGATCTCTTAGTGTCCACATCCTCTTCCCTCCTTAATGGGGGCCTGTCTTCTTCTGACTGGTTACCCTCTGTATCGTGTTGCTTTCAACTCCGGATGTATAAATCACTAGCCAGTGGAATGCACACAGTTTTTTAAGATGTTATGTAAAATCCCTTCTATTTAAAGGCCTAAGTAAACACCTTTATCCTCAGTTTAATAATACAACTGTTCATATACAACAATTTTAAAATGATTTACCATCAAAATCACATACTAGGCTATACTTTCAACTCATTTATTGATGAACTATTTCTGTAACATACACCGAGGCTAAGAAATCAGGCCATGTATACAGATGTGAGCCACAGGCGCTCTGCTTTCTAGGAGTTTCCATCTTTTTTTTTTTTTTTTTTTTTTAAAAAGATTTTATTTATTTATTTGACAGACAGAGATCACAAGTAGGCAGAGAAGCAGTCAGAGAGGAGGAGGAGGAGGAAGCAGGCGCCCAGCTGAGCAGAGAGCCCAATGCGGGGCTTGATCCCAGGACCCTGAGATCATGACCTGAGCCGAAGGCAGACGCTTTAACCCACTGAGCCACCCAGGTGCTCCTCGTGTAGTTTTGATTTTAGGAGTTTCCATCTTGACAGCTCTTTTTCATGGGGCCGTGTGAGGTTTGCTGACATTCGACCTGCCTGGGGTTCTGGGTAAAATGTAGATCCCGGACCCCACCTCAGTTTCAATGACTCAGATCATATATGAGATTGTGTGTCTACCTGTCTTCAAAATACCTTCTAAAAGGAAGTGATATTCTTTCTTACTTTTAGGAAGAGATAATGATGATCACATAAAAGTCATAAGGGCATGTGTGTCTGTACTCCCTCAGTCAGGCCTCCAGAAAATACTAGGTTTTACTTTAACAACTAGGACTTACCCACTACATGCAATGAGGCCTATAGTCAGTCCTCACTTCAACCCTCACTGGCTGCCTGGTGTTGGGAAAATTATCCATCTTCTTCATATTTATGTTCACATCTGTAAACTTGGGATAAAGCCCACCTCACAGGCTTACTTGGAGGATTAAATAGAACAACATATGTAAAGTCTTAATCTAGTAGGAGACATGTATTGGTGGCAACTGACGGCCATTTCTGATTTATGGGGACTCTTCAAGATGAGGGTTTATTTTTCATCATTAACTATGTTTTTCTCCTCAGGTATGTGAAATAAAGGAAGCAAACCATGAACTCCCTTCTCCCTGTCTTGCACCCTGTGGTTTAGAATGATTTTTTAAAATTTTATATTAACAGCTTTATTATGACTTACATACTGAAAAATTCACCATTTACAGTGTACAATCCAATGGTTTTTAGTATATTTACAAAGTTGTGCAATCATCACCACCCTATAATTTTAGAAGGTTTTCAAGATGAGTTTTGTGCACACATGTGTGCACATGCGTGTGTGTGTGTGTGTGTTTGTTAGGGAAGCAGCTCTTTTAATAGACTCTTTTAAAGATACTATACAATATTATATACTGTAGCAGACACATCTCCCTTTACTTACCTTAGGAGACTACAAATACCTTCTTTCATCTTTTGAATTCCTTTTCTGGGATTGTCTTCAAAATGTTATTCCCATTGTTTAAAATATCTGCAATTGTGATGGATCTCCTTTTGAAGATAGATGTGAAAGGGATCAAAAGTGGTGATTAGCTCCCCTTGAGGACTAATGGGGGAACTCAAACTGGCCAACACTATTTGAGACTCAAAGACCAGAAACTGGCTATAAATGAGCGAGACAGCTGTTCCGGTGTGGTCCATACGCTAATTCTAAAGATGTAAAGAGTCAACAAAAGTCAACAAATTAACAGAAAAATCAGCATCTATCAGTTTATAAAGTGCACATCTTTTGTGCTCATTTAAGGAGTAAAGCCTGGAATTAAATGGATTCTGACAAACTTGGTACCAAGGTCTACAAGGGTCCTTACCATACTGGGCTATCAATGTGTATCAGGCTTCCTGTCTCATCTTCTGTAATGAGAAGGCTTGTATGTATGTCTCAGTGTTGCCAGCACTCACCCGTGTTCTGACCCAGTGGGAACACTCAGTGAGCGCCCTTTGAGAAAACAGAGATTCGGGGCACTCAGCTCCCTGATGTCCAGAAATTTGCACAGATAATACTTGTACGGATCACCTGTACTGCTAGAAAACTTTTTCTTCAACTAGTTCCTAAAGATAATGTGGGGAATTCAGTGGTGCTGAGTTATGGCTTGGAACACCTGGATTGCTATTGGAACCCCAGAACACAACCCATGTGACTTATAAATAACGCATTATTTTACATTAACAATGCATCCCTCCTTGCAAAGGTAAGAGCTGACTGCAAAACATGTGATATACCCAGGACACAGAAGACGGATTTTTTTTTTTAAGATTTTATTTATTTATTTGACAGACAGATCACAAGTAGGCAGAGAGGCAGGTGGAGAGAGAGAAGGGAGGAAGCAGGCTCCCCGCTGAGCAGAGAGCCCGATGCGGGGCTCGATCCCAGGACCCTGGGATCATGACCGGAGCCGAAGGCAGAGGCTTTAATCCACTGAGCCACCCAGGCACCCCCAGAAGACGGATTTTTAAAAACTTCATGCCAAATATTGATTTCCTTGTCCAACGCTTCAGGGCGTGTCAGAAACATATTAATGGATTATTCAACAGAGGTAATTCAAATCCAAATGAAGAAGTCTAAAACCTGGATATTTTTTCTTTTCTTTTCTTTTTTTAAAGATTTTATTTATTTATTTGACAGAGAGAGACATCACAAGCAGGCAGAGAGGCAGGCAGAGAGAGATAGAGGGGAGGATGCAGACTTCCTGCTGAGCAGAGAGCCCGATGTGGGGCTCGATCCCAGGTCCCTGAGATCATGACCTGAGCTAAAGGCAGAGGCTTAACCCACTGAGCCACCCAGGTGCCCTAAAACCTGGATATTTTTACTTTCTATGTTTTATATATTCAGAAGAAAATCTGCATGTCCTCCTCAGGCTGCATTAATAACAGCAAAAATGTATTTTTTTTTTTTTTACAGTAGAAGTGGTTTAAATTAATCATCTCCATGTGATGCCTCTGGTTATTTGCACAGACTTTTTTGTAGCTGGATATTTCAAGATAATACCATTGACAAGTAAATATATGAACAGATGGATCAATTGGCTTTAATTTATATTAGAACACTAATTGTATGGATGCAGATAATATCTTGCCATTACAGAGTGCACTATTCACTATCCACTATTTCATTTACTTGCCTCGAAGGTACTGATTGTCTTCATATTACAAATGGGAGAAATAAGCCTAAAAGAGGTTAAGTACAATTGTCCTAGGTCACAAAGTAATGGTTCTGCAGAACCAGAATGGTAATCTCTGATTTAGACTCCTGGCACAATCTCCTTCCCCCTCTACTTCCAACTCATTCCGTTCATAGCTAACAAACAGGTGTTGAGCACCTATTATGTGCCCTAGACAGTCCTAGGAATCTGACTACACTTTAAGATCTGGAAACAAATCCACTCTGAGAAGCAAATGTCAAGGCTGCTGCTTCCACCCAAAATAGATTCACATATGTGGTTAGGTGAACAGAAAGGTATCTCTTCCTTTCTCCTTCAATCAGGGAGAAGCCTGGTGGTTAGAAGAACTGGGATATGATATTCGTTATTCGTTAATGTAGGAAAGGTGTAATAACAGGGAGAAGCCTGGTGGTTAGAAGAACTGGGATATGACATTTGTTATTAGTTAATGCAGGAAAGGTTTAATAACATCTTAGCATAATAAGGCTAGGATTGTTAACAATAAGGTAAAGTTACATGGATAGAAGGAAAATAATTTTTTTAAATAAAAATGGAAATTCCAGATTGAAATTAATCATAGTGGCAAGATAATTTTGATTTCTTTTTAAAGATTCTATTTATTTGAAGGAGAGTACTTGTGAACGGGGAGAGGGGCCGAAGGCGGGGGAGCGGATTCCCCACTGAGCAGGGATACCCTGAGCGGGGCTTGATCCCAGGATTCTGGAATCATGACCTGAGCCAAAGACAGACGCTTAACCCACTGAGCCACTCAGGCGCCCCAGTAAGTTTGGTTTCAGATATGCCAGGAGAAAGTCCACCAGTGTACTAAATGAAACCTCTCTTTGATACCTTTCCCTGCCCTCCTCCACGGGCCCAGGGCACATTTGCTTCCCACTCCGGGGACTCAGCCAACCCAGACCTTGCAAGCAGAGACTACTTCTTCCTTTACGGAGCAGCAATCAGTGGACAGAGAAGTCACGGACGTGGACCAGAGGCTGTAAAGTGTGCAAATCATGAAAAGGTACTAAGGGAGAGGGAGACTTGATTATTTCTGCAAGGAGCAGTGAGGGCGATAGACCCAGGGAGCAGCAACTGTCAGTGAAAAACGGAGGCAGGTTAAAGGCAGGGGATGCAGAAGGAAACGTAAAGAATTGGGAAGGGAGAAAGAGAGGGAAAGAGAGAGAGAACCTCTGTGAAGACCAAGAGAGGAGCTGAACTCCCAATCAAACACCTCCCAGTCCAGACTTGGGCAGGAGGCCTCACTGCCTGAGCTACCCGGGGGAGGTGAGCCGCTGGAGGGAGGACACGATGCCTTCCCCGGCTGTGCCCCCGATCTGTACAGCAGCAGAGCAATGATCTCACCTCTAATAAACACCTGCTCAAACCTATATTATGTCCATTGGGTATTCAGTTTGGGGAAAAGCAGACGAGAAGGCGTCCAGTCTGAAGGGGATATAGCTCCTGCTTCGTGGTCCCCACTGTGGTCTGCAGTGGGGCGTATCCTGTTGGAGGCATCCACCTGCTGGAGAAACAGCCAACTGGATCCCCTTGGGTCCACCACGTGCTCCTCTCCTCAGAGGTCAGCCCAAGGCCCACCTGTGAGTAGAAAAGGAAGGAGCCTGCTCTACAGTTTTACATGCCAACCCTTGCCCTGATGTGCTTTCTAATTAAAAGCCGTTAACTCAATCTTCCCTCACCTTCAGTAGAGTGACAGGGCTGAGTTTGATAGCAAAGTTTGATAGCAAAGCTAGCATGTCACTGCACCATGAAAATGCAGTGACATTAATTTCCCAGCCCTCCCCCATTTTAGAGTTCCAGACATTCTGGGAACCTATATTTATTTCAACGGATGGTGCAGGTTTCCAGAAAGATACATCAAGGCATGGTTACCAGCATTCCTAAAAAATGTTAATATGACCTAAGCACATAAAACAAGATTTCTTAAGGTAGCATACTCTCTAAGTGCATTTAAAAAGCCATTCCAAACCCTCAAAACATGTTTAGGAAGACAAGAGTAGGAAATGTTGCTTGCTGTCCCTCTGACATCCATTTCCTACCTTCCTTTTCTTAGTGGACCTAGAATATCCCAGCCAGGGGGAATTGGTTTCACTTCCCAGATCCAGGACCAGGCTCTGACTGGCTTAATCCAGCCATAGTGAAGCCCCTCCTTCTAACCAGATTGAGTGGTTCAAGTAAGAGCACCAGGGGGCACGTGGGTGGCTCCATGGGGTAGAACCTTGTACTTTTGATTTTGGCTTAGGTCATGATCTCAGGGTCCTGGAATGGCACCCCTTACTGAGCTCTGAGCTCAGCTGGGAGTCTGCTTCTCTCCTTGTCTGGCCCACCCCCTGCTCTCTCTCAAATTAAAAAACAACAACAACAAACAACAAAAAACACCTGAAAGCCGCTGAGAGCCAATGAGATTCAATTAGGGGATTTGGGATTAAGTGTTGAAATGTAATGCCTTGCTACTGGTTGTGAAAAAGTAAGCAGGTAGCCCTGGGAAACTTCCAGCTGTTTGGGTACCAGAACAGAAGTGCCTAAGAATAGACCCACCACGCACCAAAGTGGCAGAACCCTGGGGTGGAAAGTTGGAGAAACTGGGTCCAACTCACAGTTTTGCAGCTCTGGCCCCGCCTCCTTTGGGGAAGTTCCCTTTGGGAAGTTCCTTTTGGGAACTAATACATTTGCTTTTCTGGGCCATGTGGATTAGATTTTTTGTTGTTGTTGTTGTTTGTTTTTTGTTTTTTTTTTTTGTTATTTGCAACCAAGATGTCTTAACTTAGAAAAAATCTACCATGTAAAAAATAAGACACACCTAAAACTTTTCATAAATATTTAGACTTGGCGTTTCATTTTCACAATGAAGTCCCGTGAAGAGCCACAAAATACTGATACATACCACAAGAGGTATGTAGGAAGGAAATCACGTTTTCCCTCCATTTGAGAGCTTTCCTTTCCCTCTCCCTCCTTCTTCTTTGCTCCTTCCTCCTGCCAAAGGAAACACCGGGTAAATCCTATTAGCCTGTGGCCAAGTGCACTGAAGAGTGCCTTAGTACTACGAAAGGGTGCTGAGAACCTCACCATTTCAGGTGTATGGCACCCTAATGTGTTGGCAATCTAGATTTTTCCTTCCTTTTGTAAGTAATATATACCATGACCTCTTAAACAGCCATCATTATCTGCCGTTGTTATCTAGTGAAGAAAACACCAGCAGCCTTCATTCCCTGCCTACCAGGTGAAACTTGGGGTGGTGTCAATGCCAACTACAGCTGTCACAGGTCTAATTACTGGGTCATGTATTGCCTCGCTTCTGGGTTGTGAGTCCCGTCTTTGAATCCTCTTTGTATCCCTCGTTACAGAGCAAATATTTGAAAATGTCCATTCAAGATGCTGCTGCTAATCTAATCGTGGCATTTGGCTAGATCCAATTCGGAACACATCTGGTGTAAATTACATGGCAGAGTCAGCCTCTATCCATATCGCCTATTATGGGGTGCTGGGCAAGTGCACTGGATCTTGCCCCAGTTGCTCAACAGCTAAATTTCACTAAGTCTGTGTAAGCATTTGTGCTGGGTTTCTGAGACAGATTGCTTTGATTTTGCTTATCTCTCCCCACCCCCACCCCCATTCTGAGCTGCAGGGTCCCAGACCCAACTTGTTAATGCCCACGGGGCCATCAATTCCTTGACTTCCCTTGTCAGAGACATGGAGAACTGGGCTAGGCTGCCTTCTCCTTGGGTGGGGGGAGGTCAGGTACAGGCTCTGTGCTAGATTTGGTATTGCCCTCTTGGCTTCTCTCCCTTGTTGACTAGATTGTTTCAGGATTATGGGGTAGATGGCTCCACAGATCCAAAGTTCAGGAAGCTTATAAGTACTGGGCGTGTTGTCAGCACTGGCAATGTGTGACCAGGGAACACTTTCTGGCAAGAGTCCCATGGCCAGTACAGTACCTAAGAGAAAGACACAGACACATAAATTTATTAAAGAACACAAGGACACCTCTGTCACTCAGGATCTGGTACTCGGGCCTGGCTTCAGGGAACTTAGAACCCTGAACACCCATTCTCACGATGAACATTGTTCAGACCCGAAGGCAATGCAGCTTACCTCTTGCTCAATATCTGAAAAACAAAGGTTATAGCCTATGAATGCCATGTAGATCTGTGGCACTGCTGATACTGGAATCTTTTTTATTTATTATTAGTATGTTTGAATCTAACACTGTTTTACATCCAAGAGTACTTGGATAAAAAACCTTGCAAACCTTTCAGGTCCTCTCAGATCACATGAATGCAGTGATTCATGTGGTATTGTTTCCGAGAGGTGAGAATCACCCCCTTTCTTGCTTCTTTTGATGTTCTAATTTGTGGCTCCAGATGTACTCGAGAATTAGCATGGTGTTCTGACAAATGACAGCTAAGGAATGACAGCAATTCACATTACTCTTTTTTTAAAAAATATTTTTATTTATTTATTTGACAGACAGAGATCACAAGTAGGTAGAGAGGCAGGCAGAGAGAGAGGAAGGGAAGCAGGCTTCCGGCTGAGCAGAGAGCTGGATGTGGGGCTGGATCCCAGGACTCTGGGATCATGACCTGAGCTGAAGGCAGAGGCTTTAACCCACTGAGCCACCCAGGTGCCCCCACATTACTCTTAATATATGAATGTTGGAAATACTATATGGGTTTAGATATTCTTGTAAGGGATGGCACAAATCACACGAAGAGTGATAGCCACTTGTATGATGAAATAAAATTATTTTTGAAGTATTTTCTGTGCTAATTTATCATATGGACCTCGTTATAATGCTGTATGTGAACGGGTGAATCTCTAAACCGAAACAGCGCTTTAATTTTTAAAAACAGTTTCAGTTGTAAGTGCTTCAGCCAAGCCATTTCTCCAAACTGAAATTAAAAACCCACACTCTAAGAACGACAGTGACTTAAGAAACGTGGTGGTCTGATCTGACATTAGTCTTGATTGTCACAACGGATTTAGTGATTTTGCTAAAATAAAGGTGAAAAATATAAATTTATGGAAAAACATAAAAATCACTTGTGTGAATTGTCTCCATAGTGCTACCCACGCAGACATTACCAGCCCATCATTAGAACAGTCAGACATATGCAACAATGACTGAGTTCTGTCATCTTTGACATTTTCGGTCATATAATAAGCCATAGCTTTATACTTATTTTCCTGTTTCATTGGCATGGAAGTATAATTGTCAGGGTAATAAAAGAAAACACTTGAAGAGCTTAATTTATAAACTTTAAATATTTAGGTGTATGTCACATTGGCCTCCATTTGTCCTCTTGCCCCATGGGGCAAAAATGTTGGTGGCGGCCGGAAAGGGTGCGTACCAGGATCCCGGATTCTCTCCGCTCCAGTTCCTCCGCGCTGGGCTCCCGCAGCTGTCCCGCAGGTACCCTCGGGCCCCGCCCCCTCCTCCCACCTCCTCGGGGATTGGCTATCTTGGGCTCGGGGTCGGTCCCAAGGTCGGGATAAAGTTCGGGGTCGCGGACGCAAGCGGCTTCGGGTTTCTGGCGCTGCCTGCCAGGGTACCGTGCAGCCAGGTGGTCTCCAGCCGCGCGCTCTCGCTGCGCCCCGGGCGGCTTTCCCTGTCCCCCTTTCAAGCCTGCTTGCTTCCCCGTTGACCCCCGGGTTCGGCTCTTTCGGAAGAAAGAGTCCAGAGTCCGGGCCTCGGTGCCTCGCGAGTGTCCGAGCAGGCTCGGCGCGCTGGCCCAGGGCGGCGGGGTGGGGACCCGGGCCGGGAGGGACTGGGGCGGCGCGCGGGGGCTGCAGGCAGCAGGGGCGGCGGCCGCTCGGGCCCCGGCTCGGCGGGGTGAGAGACACCCGGAAACGGATTCCACTTGGGTGCCCGCGCGAGGGGGGCGTCTCGGAGGGAGCGGGAGGAGCAGGCGGGCGGGCGGTTGCTGAGTAATCCCCGCCGCGGCGGGAGGTGGCGGCCTGGGCGCTCACGTCCCCCGCCGCGCTGCAGCCCGCCCGGCTCCTCCCCCCGCACCCCCCGCCCGGCCCGCCCCGGCCCGCCCAGCCCCTCCCCCGCCCCGCTCAGCTGCGCGCCGCTCCGGGCAGGTAGAGTCGGGCTCCGGGCGCGCGGGGGCCGCAGCAGCTGCCGCCCCACCTCGCCTCGGCTCTGCGCACAGCCTCGCGCGCCCATGGCGGGCTCGGAGCAGCAGCGGCCGCGGCGGCAGGACGACGGAGACGCGGCGGCGGCGGCCGCGGCGGCGGCGCCCCTGCAGGACGCAGAGCTGGCCCTGGCTGGCATCAACATGCTGCTCAACAACGGCTTCAGGGAGTCGGACCAGCTTTTCAAACAATACAGGTGACCGACGCGCCCTGCTCCCCCCCGCCCCGGCCACGCGCCCCTCCGGGTCGGCTCACGCGCCGCGGTCTGCCGCGGGCCCCAGCAGCCTCCTCCCCCTCCCGTCGGTCCCTAATCCCTGGCCCCGGTGCCCAGGTCGCCTCCCTCGGCCTGCGCTGCAGCCGGCGTTTCTGCGCCTTTGTCACATCGCCCCCTTCCAGCCCCGTGCCGTTGTCCTTTGGCTCCGCGGGACCTGCTACCCGTCCTCCCCGCGGTCTCCCCTCACTTTTTCGCCCCCCGAGAGGGGCGCCCAGTGCTTGTCCGCTTCTCTCTCACCGGTCCGGAGCCCGTTGTTTTTGGGGACCTGGGACCGGATGCGATGGGAGGCAGCTGGAAGCCTCAGACTCGCAGTGCTGTGCCCAAGCAGCCTTTGTGACACGGAGCACACCAGCTGCATCGTGCCCGTTTCTTGTGCCTCGCATTACTTTGCATCGTTGTGCATTCCAAACGCTTCTCTTGTTTGGAAACACATGCGTAATTGCCTGGTAGTGCGAGAATGAAAAAGAAAACTCAGCCGAACTCGGCTTGCTCACCTCCCTCTCGGCCTGTCTTCCAGAACTCAGTCCTCCAAATGAGTTCCTAATGCCTTTCGAGCGAGTGGACTTACATGGACCTCTCTAACTTGAAGAAAATGGAGGGACTGTAAATATATGTAAGGGGGGAAGGAAGAACACGTGTGCTCAGTTAATTGCTTTTTAAAAAATGCGTCTTTAAAAAAAAAATGAATCGAAAGAACTGAAACCTGGTTATCGTTCTTCTCTGAGTGGGAGGAGCCTTCAGTTTCACTGGGGACCAGAAGCATCTGCTTTCTGGTTTAGGAAACGGAGTTTGTGATTTGTCCTTCCAGTGGTGAGGCGTCTCCAGGAGGTTGATTAGCAACTTCCCTGTAGGTGGCTAAGGGACACACGCTTCACACTTTTTCAGACCTGGGTGGTTTGGTAGGAATGAAGGGACCGTTGTGCATCTGTGATCGAGAGCCACAGTCTATAAGGAAATGAGAGGGATGGGGGGAGGTAGAGACGCCTGACTTATTCGACTTCAAAGATTGCTGGTTCTTTGGTTGGAGCTTTCGCTTTTCAGTGGCCAAACAATATCTCGGAGCTATGAACTCTTCACTATAGACAGTTCACTCTTAAATCATTTTTTTGTTAAACACACACACACACACACACACACACACACACACACACAAAAACTGAAAGTGGAAACATCTTGGCTTTACTCAGTCCACTTTGTTTTTAAAGGCTACCAAGCTGATTTCAGTCTGAGAATGTACCTCGTGAAAAAAAGCAGACATGAGTGTTTGGTACAGTGCTGATTTGTTATTATTATTATTATTTTAGATTACCAGTTTGTGTTGTATGAGAGAAGACTGGAGAAAGCCTGAGTCAAATTTACTCTTTAGTTGACCAAAATACAGTGCTTGTCTATTTCAATACTTCTTGCTTTTGAATTGCTATATTACTTGTTTTAACATTTTTTTCTAAACTGCTTTCATGTACTTAAATAGTACCTTGTGATTTCTGTATATTGAAAGCATGAAATAAGGCAAAAATACTGTTATCTAGGCAATTGTATGTGCTGTTAAAAGCGGGCAGACTATGAGTGATAGGAGAATGATGTTCTCACAGAAACAGATGTACCTAAAAGGAGTTTCTCTGTGGGTGAGTGTGTTGAGGGTAGAGGAGGGGGAGGTGTCCAGGGAGGATTTATAGTATATAGACAGGAGCTGTCTTCGTGTGTGTGTGTTTTAAAGATTCATTTTATTTTAGAGCGGACAGGCAGGGAGAAGGGCAGAGGGAGAAGGAGAGAAGCGGACTCCCCACTGAGCCAGGGCACCCAAGTTCCACAACCCTGAGATCACAGCCTGAGCTGAAATCAAGAGTTTGCCACTCACCCGGCTAACCCCCCCCCCCCAGGTGCCCCTACTTGTGTTTTGAAAATAAAAAGTGAAATAAACTATTGTAGTATCCGTTTTCTGCCAGGCACAGTGCTGGCATATTGTCACTTTTTTTCTCACTATTCTGGTGACAACTAAAGGGTGAGCTGTATTATCATACAGTTTTATCATGAGGGGCTTGAGTCTCCGTGTTTAGCATGGACCAGGACACAAGTCTAGCGCTTCCACGTCAGGGCTGTTTTTATTATCTCATTCTGCTTGTCTCACTAAAATTATTATACAATTGACCCTTGACCAACATGGGTTTGAACTGCATGGATTTACTTTGATGTGGATTTTTTTTAATAGTACTGTAAATGTATTTTTGCTTCCTTGTGATTTTTTTTTTTTTTTTTTAAGAATTTATTTTCAGACAGGGGGAGCACAAACAGGGCGAACAGCAGGCAAAGAAGCAGGTTTCCCACTAAGCAAAGAGCCCGATGTGGGGCTTGATCCCAGGACCCTGGGATCGTGAACTGAGCCGAAGGCAGATGCTTAACTGATTGAGCCACCTAGGGTTCTCTTCCTTGTGATTTTCATAACAAATTTTCCTCTAGTTTACTTTATT
This sequence comes from Martes martes, assembly GCF_963455335.1. Classification (NCBI taxonomy): domain Eukaryota; kingdom Metazoa; phylum Chordata; class Mammalia; order Carnivora; family Mustelidae; genus Martes; species Martes martes. The sequence continues at coordinate 46,865,327 of NC_137901.1, read as the reverse complement.
ATAGGAATATAGTATGTAATACAACAAACAAAATATTTTCGGTAAGGCTTCTGGTCAACAGTTGGCCACTAGCAGTTAAGTTTTGGGGGAGTCAAAAGTTGCATATGGTTGGTGCCCCTGACCCCCCACACTGTTTAAGGATCAACTGTATTTTAGGATTTGCCTTCTGACCTTATTTTCCAGTAATTCAGACTTTCTTAAGGGGGAGAAGTGGTAGCATTATGCCATGAGCTCTCCCTTGATCCATCTAATTTGTTTGTGATGTGGGACGGCCTGGCATTCTTGCCACCTCCCAAGTGTGCTGCTGATCCGTATTTTGGCAGACATGGTGTGTAACCAGGATCCTGTAACCAGGCTTACAATCGTAGTTTTGCTACTTGTTGTGGCTGCTGACTTTGGTTACTCAAAATTTGCTTCCTCGCTTATAAAATGGGAGTAGTGTACATCATAATGTGGTTGTTAGGATTAAAAGAAAGACTCCGTGGTAGCTGGTACGATGTAAACCCTCAGTAAACGCTAGCTAGCTGTATACGTGATGCCTTTCCCACTATTGTGCTGGCTTCTTGATGGCATAGTTTGAGCAGAAGGGAGAAACATCCAGTGTGCAGGTAGCTTTTATATTTAAGCTTAGCCTCACATAGAGCGTATGAAAGATTTAGATCCTGTTCTGTACTGGGAAAAGTGTCTTGTGTTCCAGCGTTGAATGGCTTGCTGGAAAAGTTAGTGACTTTATTATAAGTATTCTAGGAACACTTCTCTGCTCTGTTTATAGAAGAGAAAGCTGTTTGGTTTTCTCCTTTCTTAGGATTGTTTTGTCACAGAAGACCATCCTTTCCCTAGGAGTAAACCTCCCAGAAGCTTATCCTCCTGGTTTAACAGTAGAAACCTATTTTGCATCTCGTGTAACAATAACATTTGTATTAAAGCAAGAAGGTCATTTTCTCATGCCACCTCACTAGCGTGATAAAAGTTTCATCAACAGCTATGGAATGAGGAGAAATGGTTACTTTATAGAAACCTATTATGAAGGACATTCTGAATTAATGAAAAGCCTGGATTGTGTCTTTTAGATACCCGACACATAAGAATTAGAAATATAGGGGCGCCTGGGTGGCTCAGGGGGTTAAAGCCTCTGCCTTCGGCTCAGGTCATGATCTCAGGGTCCAGGGATCGAGCCCCGCATCGGGCTCTCTGCTCAGCAGGGAGCCTGCTTCCTCCTCTCTCGTCTGCCTCTGCCTACTTGTGATTTCTGTCTGTCAAATAAACAAAACAAAACAAAACAAAACAAAAAAAAAAGAATTAGAAATATATGCACATCAGAGTCTTTCTTTTGAGCTGTAAGAGGCTCCTTATTGGGATTTCAGAATATAACTGTCAGTTCTATTGTGTACTGCAGTAATAATGTAACAAGGTGCCCTTTTGTTGGTGCTGAGACCCCATCATGCACTTGGGGAAGTGTTCCCAGAGGTTGAGACGGATGCATGCTGCCGTGGGGCCTTTCTGCTTTGAGCCTAAGGTCACAACTTAGTACCTTCATGATACTGACTACCTGAAATCAAATTCCTGTTGTTGGTCTTTGGGCTTAGTGATATAAAGCAGCAGCACTCACTCCCCCTCTGCCCCCGGCCCCCAACTGATGTTCCACAAGTGTGACAGACTCAGAGCTTTAGGTACTCGGACACACGATAAAATAGGGGATCGTTACGTTCATAAGGAGCAGGCCCTGGATTCCAGATGCTGGGGTGTAGGTATGATCGGCAGGGGTGTGGGGAACGGGAGATGTGCCTGGGGCCCACTGTGACCTGTGAGAGTGGAGAGCAGGAGGACTAACTCAGCAGGACGCAAACTTTTGTGGAGGAAGTGCTGCCTGGGCATCATGATAGGGGAGGAGTTGGTGGCAGGTGGAAGTGAAGTCCAGGAAACCCTGAAAAAATCCACATGGAGCTGTGAAATGGGTGAGTGCTGCAAGCCAGTCGGTGTGATTACATTGTCCTGTTGGATGGCTGGTTCTGCACTTGGCATTGTCTTGGATCACTGGTCATTCTGTGTTTCCTGAGAGCTCTGGTTTCTGGGGTTATTTTGCTGCTGGCCGTCCCGTCAGCTCATGTTGTGTGACCACCGTGTTCCTCATGTCCATAATTAACTCTTGGTGCCTTTTTCTCTTTTTGACTTGCAATATTTTTAATTGGAGAACTAGCGGGAGAGGGGAAGCACATTGAGCTGGAAGACCGGAGACCTTGGGAGCTGCTGGCCAAACTGAAATATGTCATCCTTCTTTCCCAGGCTGGATGTTTATCTCCCTCCTCTCCCTGGTGCCGCCATCATCTCCTCCTGCTTTAACTCCTGGTGTTCTTTCTGACCTTAAAACAGGCCGTTCTTCCCCTGCCAACACTACCACCAATTTCTGGCTGTAGGTGTTATTAAAAAGTCCTATTAAAAAAATCACTGTCCGCTTAAACAGGAAGCCTATAGTGGCTATAAAGAATGTTCATTGAGGATAAATATCCATAAATAAGTATGGATTTGCTATAGAATTGGTAAATGGTTGGTATTATATGGGTTATGTTTTTCTTTAACATTTTAAATTATAAAGATGGCCACAACTTATTAAAAACAAAAGGCAAGAAAAATTCATGGTTGGTAATGTTTATGTTTAAAATGAAAGTATGGATCCTAAAGCCTTTAACACAATTAATGCTTATATGACAAAGCCTTATGACCTGCATCTCATTTGTGAGCATGTTGATTACAGAGCCAGTCTTGTCATAGAGCTGGCTCAGTATAATCCAGGGATTGCGGGCGGTGGCCTCTGCGCCAAATCTGGCGGGCTGTTTTTGTAAATAAAGTTTTATTGGGACACAGTCACTTGATTTTTGTCTTTCTGTGGCTGTTGTGCAATACAGCAACAGTAATGAATAGCTGTGACAGACCACGTAGCCTACAGAGCCTAAAATATTTACTCTCTGGTCCTTTGCAGAAAAAAAATCATTGACCCCTGATACAAACCAGAGTTCTGGCTGGAAAAACTCGAAAGGCCTGTGTAAGAGACCTGAACCAATAGGTACCTGAGCCTCTTTGCCCAAAGCTGCGGCAGGTGCTTTAGAGGATGGGAAGAGCTTGTAGGCCGCCTGTCTTTTCTGCATGTCTAGCTGTTCCTACATAGCAGCATGTCTGTGTCTTGCTGCTGGAGTTTCTGGAGAGTCCATTGGTGCAGAAATGGAAGAAAAGGAGAAGCAATGAAAAGCAGAAATGATGTAAGGGAACTGGCAGGAAAGACAGGAAGCTCCTCTGTTGCCTTTTTGCATCCTCCTCAACTTAGGGCTGTGTGTGTTTAAAAAACAAAAACAAAGCAAAAAAAAAAACCTCATATTTTTCCTCCCTAATCATTGCGCTTTCTGGAAAAGTCCTGATTAAATATTCATTAAAGATTCATTTGGTTTAGTTGGGATCCTTTTAAAATGCAACTGCCTGTAGACTAATTGGAGAGTTTATGTATAGGAAATTAACAGGAAAAATGAGTATGTACACTGCAGGGTGTGTGTCTGTGTGTACACGCACCCACAAGCCCACAAAGTTAAAGATGTGAACACTTAGAAGAATCTGTGTGCTCTGAGTCCCGCATGCTGCATTAACAGGTAGTTGTGGGAGATTCGTCTCTACTCTAGTTACAGGATGTGTACTGAGTGAAATGAAGTTTTGGTGAAGTAAGAAGGCATAAAGGAAGAGAGCATGAATACTGAAACGCAGAACACTTCCTGTTCTAGTTACATGAAACCCACTTGGAGATCCCCAAACACATCATCATATTTCAGAGGCGTAGGCCTTTTTGCTCAGGCTCTTGTAGGCCCATTTTTTGGACCCTGGGCTCCTCGCCATGGTCACTGTCCTTCCCCAGCAAAAACAGTGGGACTTTCGAAAGGCTAACGCTGAGAAGGGCATGAGAAGTATAAAGGACGGACAGAAAGTAGACGGCTGTGTAGCAGAATTTTCCTGTTATTTCAAAATTGCCTCGTGCCAGGGCTGTGGTTGGGTGGAGGTGGGGGGACCCAACTCTGCCTTATACCTTTTCCACCACTGACTCTTTTCCCCGAATTCTTAGTATGCTGTTCAACCAGTACATAGGTCCAATTTGGGATTGAATTGCCTTTGTGGGCAAACCTGGGTATATAGTCACCACCAAAAGCCTTTTTATTATGGGAGAAATGCATCCTGGTTTTTGAGCCACTCTGCCTGCATTTTTTTTTTTAGATGTAATTGACATAGATGTTAGTTTCAGGTGTGCAACATAAATGATTTGTATCTATTGTGAAATAATCCCTACAGTGAGTCTAGTTGACATCCCTCCCCATATGTAGTTACAAAAACATATTTTTGCATAAAACTATCCATAAATTTGCTGCCACAGAAGAGAAAGTCCTGACTTCCTGGCATCTGATTTGGAGATTGAAATAGGGGCTTTTTGTTTGTTTGTTTTGTGTGTAAAGGTGGTTGATGGTTTGCTGTCTCAGTCCTTTTCCTCAGCTGGGGTTGCTTTCTCTATCTTCCTTCTTGCTCAAGGATTTCAGAACACAAGAAATACATACATACCACAGGTAGTTACTCCTGTCTTACAGGAAGGTGATCTGTCATTACGGAGAAAACCCCGACACGGTGTCTGCCATGTGTGGGACACCCAAGGTAGAAGCAGGTCCTTCAAGGTGCTATTGCTTACTTAATATCTTTCAGTCTACCTCAGAAACAGTCACTTTTTCACTTACTCTTGTCCACAGCTCTAATAGCTGTGAAATCACTGGCTTAGGTAGCTGACTTTCCCTAATACATCCAAATAAGCCCCTCGCGGTAAATAGTAGTTGGTGCTTACCGGATGCCGGGCTGCATGCCAGCGCTCCCGGGACGCGAGTCTTTATTTTATCCTGCTGCAGCTCTGTGGCAGGGTGCTCTTGTTATTTCCCTCTCGGGGGGGGGGGGGGGAGGCACAGTTACGTTGAACGACCTAAGGTCGCACGGGGAAATGGAATTGCGGGGTGCGACCCGAGACCATCAGACTCCAGAGTCTGTGTGTGTTTGCCCACTACACTATACCGTCGTTCTTCTGTAACTTCTATAATAGGAGCGGTTGGCCTGTGTGCGGCTAAAGCCATTTTGGGGGTGGGAGGACAGCAATATGCAGTCCACACCCTCAAGCCCAGAGGCCACCCGATGAGCCACTGGGGAGTCCGTCTCCAGAGAATGAGACTCCCAGAGCTTTTGGCACTTTGTGGCTCTGAGTCTTCTATAGGATAAGGGTCCCAGCTTGGCATAGGATGTCTGTGGTCTGACCTGTCTGCTTCCCCGACTCCTCCTTTGTCCCCTCCCCACCATCATACTGGGGTATTTTGTATAAGCGGACTTGTTCTGACTGATCCAAGGTGGTAGGAGACCTCAGTGGCCCTGCAGACTCTTTCTGTCCCTTTCTTCAGCACAGGTGAAGTCTGCACGTTGTTTCCACGGTCGCCTGTCCGTATGCGCGAGCTGAGATTGTAGAGATTGGTGCACATCCCGATCCGAGGTTCCTGGCCTTCCAGAGGTCGCTGGAGTAACGTGAGGTCCAAGGGGTCTTAGGGGCATATCAGCACCCCTTTATTTGCCCGTCAGCAAGTCTAGCCCAGGGGCAGTGCCCTTTAGGAGCTCGGAAAACTTGATTACTCATCCTCGCTCCCCACCCTGATGTCCCTTGACCTGGTGGAGGTGCTCCAGCATGCCCCCTGAATTGACGCTCTGCATCTCAGAACCAGGTCACAGAACACCCGTCTGGCCTTCCAGCCTCTTGCCTTCGGTGCATCCGGGCTGCCCAGTGCTTAGTGTGGGGGCAGTGGGGAGCAGAGCTGCCGCTGAGCACACCCTCGTCCTGGCAGGGGCAATCAAAGGGAATGCAGAGGGCTCTGATGAAGTCTGCTGATTCTGAAGTGACCCCAGGTGTCAGCTGTGCTCGGCCAAGCAGCGGCATCTCTGGGGATCATGGTTCTTGGCGTGCCCTGTCCCCTGCTCAGTGTCGTGTGTGCTTGAGAGGTGGCCCAGCCTAACTGGCCAATCTTTGTGGTGTTTTATCAGTTGCCTACAAAGGCTCTGTGTGATGGTGGCATGCCATCTTCTGGTGTTATTTGCCTCTATGGCATGAGAAGGCAGAACTCCAGCTTCCCTACCCCAAAATCCCTGTCCTGAATTTCAGGAAGAGCTGTCTCTGGAAGAACTTGGTGGCTGGGAACGGAAATGTTCTAGAGCAGGGGCTCTCAACTGTATTAGATCTAATGCCTTCTTTTTATAAGAACTGTTATAATTCCCCTCCTATGATCCTAAAATAAAATTGACAGGTGACTTGTTCATGCAATGTCTAAAGGTCCATATTATAAAGGAGAAGTAAAAAAAAAAAAAAAGCATAAACTACATATGTTTCAAAATGCTCACTATGCCTTCCTCAGATGATGAAGTGAGTGCTGGCACCTGTTTGTAATGAATACATTTGGATTTAAGAAAAGTTCAGAAGCCATTCCATAGTAGAAAAATGAGAGGGGCACCTGGGTGGCTCAGTCGTTAAGCATCTGCCTTTGGCTCAGGTCATGATCCCAGGTCCTGGGATCGAGCCCCACATTGGGCTCCCTGCTCTGTGGGAAGCCCGCTTCTCTCTCCCCACTCCCCCTGCTTATGTTCTCTCTCTCACTGTCTCTTTCTCTGTCAAATAATAAATAAATTAAAATCTTAAAAAACAAAAGAAAAAGAAAAATGAGAGAGCAGGTAAAGTTTGAAATCAAAGTAACAGACCAGACTTCTCTGTATGTGTTAAGAGAAAGTGGGGAAAATACCTTAATTAAAGCTGGGATAATATGCCAAGGCCAAACACTGTTGAAGTCGAGCAAATGAGGAAGGGTGACGTTTTTGCAACGAGCCAGGCTACCTGTGTCAGGGTAGCATCTGAATAATTAGTTTCCTGCATTAGGACATGGGATGTGTGGTGACAATGTGTCTTAGAAAATAGGTCTCCTGTCTTTAAATCCCTCGCCAAGTCAAGTACTTTGAAGACCAAGACCTTTAACAGAAGCCCAGGATTAGAGGATAAATTTAAAAAGCTTACAGGGGAAGTTGGGGTGGGGGTGATGGGCTTCCCCTGAGGACTGTATCGGAGTAGGATGGAAAAATAAGGATGAAAGCCCAAATCATTTCTCTATGTAGTCTTTGCGATAAATCTCAGTGTGTGACATATTCTTTTTTTTTTTTTTTTTTTAAAGATTTTATTTATTTGACAGAGATCACAAGTAGGCAGAGAGGCAGGCGGGGGGGGGGGGGAGTAGGCTCCCTGCTGAGCAGAGAGCCCGATGCGGGACTCGATCCCAGGATCCTGAGATCATGACCTGAGCTGAAGGCAGAGGCTTAACCCACTGAGCCACCCAGGCACCCGTGTGACAGATTCTTAATACAGGATGGGAAAAATGAAATATATTGACAAAAATATTTGGTATCCAGGATTTCTGGCTCTTCAGAACTGCTCGGCTTTCAGGACGCTTACTGGAGTGCTCGGCATCTCTGCTCGGTTTTGGACTGCGGTAGCCACACACTCAGGCTGGGGTAGCTGTCGCCGGCTGGCAGCCCTAGGGCCACACGTGGTGCTCCTGCTGGTGACATAATTCTCTAAAATTGTGACCGAATCTCCTCTTTAAACCATGCCGCATGACTCTGTACTTCTTGTGCTGGAAGTAGGGTTCAAAAGTTGTGCAGGACATGGCACCCTGTGCGGGCCTCTCCCATGTTTCCGGCTGCCTCACGTCCACTGCCCCTTGTGCCGCTGTCATTGCCGCAGCCCCAGATGGCCCCACGGATTTCCAAAACCCCTCTGTGGAGAGGCGCTGAGCTGCGGTGGGTGAGGCTTGAGACGAGGTTTGGGCTCTGCTACTGGAATCCTGGGGCTGCAGGGAGCAGTGCAGGGGTGAGGTCTCTCCACTGACAGCCCGAGAGGGGCTGCCGCGGCCGGTATGGCTGCCGCTGGAGGAGCGTGGTGGAGAAGGCAGGGCTTCATTGCTTCTGTGACCGCGGGTGCCAGGGCAGAGCCCAGGGGTGGGGTTCCTCCGGTGCTGGGCCCCTGGGGTGACTGCTCTAACCCACCAGCTTTTCCACTTGTGTACACACACACGCCTGTTTCTAGGGCCCAGAGAGCGAGAGCTCCAGGAAGGCATCCTAGTGCTGGTTTTTCTGCCTCTCTCCATGTGGGTTTGCAGAACCCCAGGAAACCCTTTACGGTGGGGCCAGCTTACAGGACCTGTGCCTTTCCAGCCTTAGGTGACTACATTTCAGAGCCCTGTCCCCACCCAGGTCTTCCTAACGTTTAATCTCCAGGTCTAAACTGGTCTGTGGTTCACATCCTTCCTAGGAAGTGAACAAGCTTTTTGCTAAGTAGGTCAGTCATACACACACACACACACACACACACACACACACACACAAGGGCCAAATCCCCACAAGTCAGGGTGCAGTTACCCCGAAGTTTCATGGCCAGGGAGACCACAGAAGTGATTCTTCTCAAGGGGGAGGAAATAGGGCAGAGTGCTTCATGATGGTTTTCTGTTCCATTGTACTTAGAAGCAGCGAGTAGGAAACACACACGTACCATTTAGTGGGGTGCCACGTAGGTAAGGTGCCTCAGTACACAGATGGAGAGTTCTCCTTGGTCCCACCCTCCACTGCGATGTCAGCTGCATCCCATAATAGACGTCAGTTGAGCCTGTCGCTACGTGCTCGATCGCCCCATCCTGTTCCTCGCTGGGTGTGGCTCCGGGAGACCTGGAGTCTGACCGTGATGCGCCTGCCTCTGAGCTCTGACAGTTTGCGGCACGACCTGCCTTTCCTGCGTTGGCCTTCTCGCCATGTCGATAGAGGCCTTTTGCCTTGGCGTTGTGCTTTCTTGCCCCCTCTGCAGCAGCCCCCCAGGTTTTTACTCCGTGGGGATTTTCTTCCCGTAAAGTAACCGTCACCAGATTAATAGATTTTGTAAACGTCTGTATCATTTTCTCTTTATCACAAGTAAAAATTGTGGTGCTATCCTAACAGGACAGGAAATGAGGGAAAATGATGTCTTGTATCTGATCCAAGCTGAATTTGCTAAATGACAGAGATTCAGGTTTTGAGAAACAATTGGATTAAACGAAGATCATGCTTCATGACCTCTTTAGGATTGTTCCTGGTATAATGAGTCACTGTCAAGCCTTCCAGTGCTCCCCACCCCCCATGCTAAACACCGAGTTGCAAAATCTCGAGTTATGTATTGCCATGATCTCTGGTGCAAGAAAGGACTTTACCTTTGCATTTTGTAAATTATGCTCGCCCTCTTCTTTATGTCTATAAGAAACAGGTTGAATTCACCTGCATACTTGTGACTCTTGAATTGTTCAAGGCAAGAATGGGGCTGCCTTTTTGCAGCCCTGCAATTGTTGGGGTAATTGGGTTTCTGCCTTTCCCTCCACATTATAGCAAAGTCTGTCAGTTTAATTGCCCAGGGAAGTTTTGTTTCTATCTGGAACGCCATTTGCTTCAGCTGTCAACCACCTAGATCTAAATGGTTTTCGGACTGATGATTGACAAGACACTCATTACTTTGAATTATCAAAATTACACATTGAGCTAGAAATTATTCCTCTTGAAGTAGCACAGAAAAAAAGAAAGGGCCATGGGAGAGGGGAAGTGGCTGTCTAAAGTCGTTTAGCCAACTGTCAAGACCTGTCATGTTGGAATTCTTAGAGATTCTTGTTCTGGTGACATTGCTATTATAAAAAGGGCAAGAAATGAGAGAATGGTTTGTGTGTTTCTCCGTAGCCCTTGTGTGGCATCTCAGATCTGGGCTTGGCTGATAAGAGAGAGTAGTTGAATCTAACTTGAAAACTGTGAGCTTTTCTCTTCATAGAAGAATGTTGAGTTTTATCTGAGTAAAATAAAACCAGACCTCATCAGAGAGCTTTCTGTGCAAGCCTAAATTTATAGTTAAGGATGCTTAGGAATAATGAAGAAAACACAAATGAAGTTTTCTTGACCAATGGCTCAACTAAAAACGGAAGGAAGATATAGTTGCTTTGGTGAGCGGCCCACACTTTTATATGAAGTTCAGAGTTGTTTAATAAGAACTAGTTTACTAGAACTTTATTATGAAGAGTAAGTCTCTAGTTTCACTTTGAAATGTCTCTTAATAGAGAAATCTAAAATTTCTGATTACATAAAATGTGTTTGAATTGCTTGTAAAAACAGCTGGGTGTGTTTAATCTTCAATTGAAGTATTCATGCAGTTTGTGAATTATTGCCACACGTAATAAAGGGACCGTATTATAACTTAAAGATGAGAAAATAAAACAATTTTATTACTTTAAGAATAACCCCTGTTGCAGGATTGGTTGGAAAGGCTTTTTTGGTAATTGATAAAATGTGTCTGGGTGATCTCTATTGGTATAGCATGGAGATGGTTGAATTATTTGTTTGATTAGATTATTTGTTTGATTAGAGCAGGAACCAATGCTAATGAGTTAGGAAGATATTTGATACACATTAATGACAAAATTAGAAAAACTAAAAAAAGTTGACTTTATTTAGCCTGAAGAGTTATTTTCAGAATGTATCCGTAACCCTAAATGAGCATCAGACCTTGAGCAATAAGTGAATATGAATTAGCAAAGCTAGAGAGGAATCAGAGTAAAGTTAAATGTATTACAGTCTTGTAATCATACAAGTCTTGGTCTTTGCATTACCACCATGCAGGCAGAGAGCAACAGAGAATGATAATCAGGTGGTAATCAGCCAGTGGTAATCAAGTGCGTGATCAGTGCTTCCTGTTAATGTTCACTGAGTCATGTGCATTTCTTCCTTAATCCCAATTCTCTCCAAGGCCCTAAGGATAAGTAGTAGGGTTATCCCTTGTATGTGACCACATGAAGGCTCACAGAGACCAAGTTAAAAAGACTGAGTGGAAGATCTGGCCCCATCCCCAGAATATGCTATTTCCCTCACTTCCTCCAAAAGAAACTCTCTTGTTACTGTCTGCAGCGTTACCCAGCACCTTGCAGGTCCCTCCTTTAGCTTGATGGTCTCCTACATGTTCAGCCTACTGGTGCTCCCAGGCTCAGTGCCTGGCACCACTTGAAACAAGCTCATGCATGCCAGAAGTTTAGGAGGCCCTCGTGACACCTCCCTCTTACTCACCTTCATGTCTGAGTATCTCTTTCCATTCACTTCTCTTCATCCCCACCTCTACCACCAACCACCTAGTTAGTCCAAGCCACCTCTGACTCGGATCACTGCAGTAGCTCAGCTGTCGTCATTATATCCCCTGTTCCTCCTCCACCCCCACCGCAGTGATCTTTTCAATGTGTGAGTTTAACTACGTTGCCTCTGTGGTCGGCTGAAAAATGGTCCCCCAAAGAATACGTAGGTCTTATTAAGGAGGGCACATGATGTCATGAGCCCTGGGTATTATGTAAGACTAAGGAGTCGCTGACCTCTACCTCTGAATCCAGTAATACCTTATATGTTAATTAATTGAATTTAAATTAAAACAAAACAAAAAAAAAGACTACCCATGTCTGAATCCCTGGAACCTCAGAGTGTTACCTAATCTCGCAGCCTCCAAGAGGAAGTCTTTGCAGGTGTGATGAAGTTAAAGCTTAAGATGGGAAGACCGTCCAGGTGGATCTCCCATTCACCAGATGACATCGATGCAGTCATGCATATCCTTGCAAGAGGGAGTCAAGGGGAGATTTTTCACACAGAAGGCAGTATGAAAACGGGAGCGGGGAGAAAAATTTGGAGATGCTGGTCTTAAGATTGGAGTTGGTGGCCACCGTGAGCCCAGGGAGGCAGCCGTCATCAGAAGCTGGAGTAGTCAGGGAATGGATTCTCCCCTAAAGCCTCCTGGGGCTGGGGGTGCGGCCTTGCCCGCAGCTTACTTCAGCCCAGCGAACCTGAGTTCAGGCTTCTGGCCTCCAGAACTGGGAGAGAGAAATTTCTATCATTTTAAGCCACCGGGTTTGCGGTGACTTGTTACAGCAGCCCCAGGAAACTACTACAGCCTATCCCTGCTCTCAGGGTTAGGACCAGAACCTCTGACAGGAGCTCTGGTGTGGCTTGGCTCTGCGTGGTTTGTGCCTTAACCATCTACAGACTGACGTTTTTATTTTCTTACATTTTAAAATACTTTGTTGTGTTCCTTATCGGCTACAGCTGTATGAAACGAACTAAGCTCATGCTGCAAAGTAGACTCCTAGCTCCTTTGTTCATAGGACGCTTTATCTAAACATGGAAAAGTTAAGTAGCTCTAAATTGACAGTGGTTTTGGTCTTAAGCATTAGAATCCATATTAACTTTTGTTTAGTGTATTGGTGCTTTATCCTTCTAGAGCCTTCTCTTGAGTGGGGCGCTCTTTCCTTCCTCTTTGACCTTTAACCTCTGTAGTCATCTTTCAGATTCTCCAAGGTTCTCTAAGAATCCTGTTCCTTTCCTCTGGTCGTCTTCTCTCGGTTTGTAATTATACAGAAATAGCATTTGCTTTGCTTGGTTCTGATAAGCATGGGTTTCAGTTACCAGAATTGAGTTAAAGAAGACCAAGAACAGGGTTCAGATTTCAGTTAGCCTGTGTTTGAACGGAGTGACGGTATTATAAGCTGCTATCTCCACAGCCCGCCAGTCGCCGCAGGTGTGACGGACACATGTCATGATCAGCGACCACATCACTTTTTTCAGAGTCTGCCTGTGATCCGTCACCACGCTTCTCCTCGGTTCCCACAATTACCGCAGAATAGGTCCTCGTGTGGACTCTTCGTCTCATAGCGATAAACCCACATGACATTTTACTAAAATGGATAACCAGAAGAGGGAATTGCCCAACAAAGATGAAAGAGCCGCAAAAAGCGATGAAGTTGGAGTTGAAACGTGGATCAAACATAAATGGAGCTATAGAAGGAAAAGCTAATGTGAGAATGTCCCTGACACCTTTCAAGAGAGGACATGTGCAGCCATGGGCGCCCAGTGAAGGCATTCTTTATTATTATTTTTTTTAATTAAGATTTTGTTTATTTGAGATAGAGCAGGAGCAGTGGGGAGGGATGGAGGGAGAGGGAGAAGCTGAGCAGGGAACCCGATGCAGGGCCTATCCCAGGACCCGGGGATCATGACCTGAGCCGAAGGCAGCTGCTTTACCAACTGAGCCACCCAGGCGCCCCTAGTGAAGGCATTCTTACCAACACAAAGGAGGAGAGCGATGGAAGGAAAGAGAGGAAGATGCCCCAGAGTTGGTGATGCAGGCAAAAAATTTCACATTAAAGGCTCAGGTATTTCACACCAAAGACTAAAATGTTGGACGTTCATTCACACTTAGGAGTATGACAACTCAACAAGGCATAGCAAAAAAGCTCAATGTGCATCAGAAGTTCCATGACAAGAAGGCAGGTGCTGTTCAGATATTCTTGATAGGTTTTTACAAAGAAGTAATTTATAGCCTATTAAATTGGTTTTACTGTTTTTTTTTTTAATTTCTGTATATATTTGTGACAATTTAAATGTTTTAAAATTATTCTTTAATTATGAAACATAGGAAAAAATTTACCATTTTAACCATCTTTAGAGTGTATAACTTAGTGGTATTAAGTATAATTATCTTGTACAACTGTAACCACAGTCCATCTCCAGAACTTTTTTCATCTTCTAAACTGACACTCTGTATCCATTAGACACTAACTCCCTGTTCCTTTCTCGCCTCGCCCCCAGTAGCCACCATTCTACTTCTTTTCTCCCTGAATTTGACTACTCTGGGTACCGTGTGTAAATGGAATCATACAGTATTTGTCATTTTGTGACTGGCTTATTAGCATAATATCCTCAAGGATCCTCCATGTTGTAGCATGCATCAGGATTTCCTTACTCTTTAAGGCTGAATAATATTCCATTGTATGGGTTTGCCTGGGTGGCTCAGCAGTTAAGTGTCTGCCTCCGGCTCAGGTCATTATCTTGGGGTCCTGGGATCGAGTCCTGGGTCGCACTTCTTGCTCAGCAGGGGCCCTGCTTCTCCCTCTGCCTGCTGCTCCCCCTGCTTGTGTGCTCTCTGTTAGGTAAATAAATAAAATCTTAAAAAAAAAATTCTACTGTATGTGTGTACTACGTTTCGTGTATATGTATGGCCTATGTATGTACCACATTTTGTGTATCCATTCATCTATTGATGGACACTTGGGCTGCGTCTACCTTTTGATTATCGTGAATAATGCTGCTAAAATATGGACATGGAAACATGGGTTTGAGGTCCCGATTTGTTCTTTTGGGTATACACTCAGAAGTAGAATTTCTGAATCATATGATAATTCTATTTCTAGAAACGGCCGTGCTGTTTTTCGTAGTGGCTGCACCATTTCACATCCCCACCAACAGTGCCCAAGGACTCTAAGTTCTCTGCATCTTTGCCAACACTTGTTCTTTCTTTTTTTGGTAATAGCCATCTTAATGGGTGTAAGGTGGTATCTCATTTTGTAGCTTTAATTTGCATTTCCCTAATGATTCTGATGTTGAGCTTCTTTTCAAGTGTTTGTTGGTCACTCGTATATCTTCTTTGGTGAAATATCTATTCAAGTCCTTTGCCCATTTTTTAATCCAGTTATTTGGTTTTTTGGTTGAATTATAGGAATTCTTTGTATATTTTGGATATCAATCCTTACCAGCTATGATTTGCAAACATTTTCTCCTAATCAGTGGGTTGCAGTTGCCTTTTCACTCCGTTGATAGTGGCCTTTGATGGAGGAATGTTTAATTTTGACATAGTTGGTTTATTTTTTGTTTAATCATCTGTGCTTTTGCTGCTTACATCCTAGAAATCCTTGCCAAATCTAATGATATGTAGCTTTCTCCCAGTGTTTTTCTTCCCTAAGGGTTTTATAGTTTTAGCTCGTAAACTTATATCCAATTTGAGTTAATTTTTATGTATGGTGTAAGGTAAGCCATTCAACTACTCTTTTTTTTTTTTTTTTTCGTTTTTTTACGTGTAACTATCTAGTTTTTCCCAGTATTGATTCTTGAAAAGACTCGTTTCTGATTGAACGGTCTTGTCACCCTTGTTGAAAATCGCTCGAACATATACAGGAGGGTTTATCTCTGGCGTGTTTTATTCCATCAGTCTATAGGTCTGTCATTGTGCCAGTACCATGTTGTTTTGATTATTGTAGCTTTGTAGTAAGTTTCGGAATCAGAAGTATGAGACCTCCAACTTTATTCTTTTTCCAGATCATTTTGGCTATTCAGGATCCACCGACTTTTCCTTGTGAATTTTAAGATGGAATTTTCTGATTGAAAAACATCATTGGGATTTTAATGGAGATATCTGTAGATAGCTTCAGGTGGTATTGACATCTTAGCAATATAATTCATGACAAAGGACGCCTTTCCATTACTTGGTTGTCTTCAGTTTCTTTCAGGATGTTTTGTAGGTTTTAGTATGGAAGTCCTGACCTCTTTGGTTAAGTTTATTCCTAAATATTTTATTCTTTCTGATGCCATGGTAAGAGGAATTATTTTTGTAATTTCCTTTTCAGATTGTTCGTTGTTAATATATAGAAATGCAACTGACTTTTATGTGTTGATTCAGTATCCTGATACTTTGTAGAATTTTAGTCTAACATTTTTGTGGTATTTTGGGGATTTCCTACACATATGATCGTGTCATATGTGACTAAGGATAATTTCACTTATCCCTATTTTGGATGCCTTCTGGTACTATGTTGAATGTGTTGTTAAGTCTTTTTTTTTTTTTTTTAAGATTTTACTTACTTATTTGTCAGCACAAGGATGTGGGAGAGGCAGGCAGAGCAGGCAGAGGGAGAAGGAGGCTCCCTGCTGAGCAAGGAGCCTGATGTGGGGGAGAGGGGGCACTCGATCCCAGGACCCTGGGATCATGACCTGAGCCGAAGGCAGAGGCTTTAACCCACTGAGCCACCCAGGCACCCCGAGGTGGATCGTTTAAGCCCACTCACTTGGCAGGGTAGAGTTTGAAGCCAGGGCCCTGGAATTAGGCAAGTGTCAGGGGAGGTGCCTTGAGGATAAGGAGGGAAGTAGCCTAGGGCCCTCGGATGAAGAGTAGCCTCTGACTCAGCATGCTTCATACCCCGGGGTGGGCTGCTCCCTAGCCACACATAGAGATGTGTTAAAAGCAGTGTTGGAAGCTGATGCCAGTAAAGTAGGTGGACCGATTGAATTTTAGCCCTGCCTCTTGGGCAATAGGGAGCCATTGATGGTTTTTGAGCAGAAGAGTGACAAGATTTTGTTTTAGAAAACTAATTCGGAGGCATACACTAAATCTGGAGGTCAGAAAACAAGTGAGGTAGCAGTCGTCGTTGTAAACCATGTGGGGGCTGTCCAGACTCTGATGATACAGCTGAGAGGTTTTAGGAGGTATAGTCAATGGGACCATCTGGCTTTGGTTTAATTTTTGGTTGTTGAGACCATTGAGAATGTTTGGAGTCATTAGCTATATGGCAGCACCATTGAGAGAGTAGGAATAGAGAAAGAGGAACACATTGGAAGGATTAAGTAATATGCCAGATTGGTAAAGAAACTGTTATAAATTGGGAAATGTTACGCCAAATGTTTTATCTCTCTTGGGAAAGCAATGCGTGTGGTATTGAATATTGGAAAAGGACTTGAGGTACCTATTGACTATAGGGACGGCCTCTTATCCACTGTGATTGGGCTACTACTGATTCTGTAATTTGGGATTATAAAAAATGGGAAAACTCCATAAAAATGGAATAAACATTTTGTTCTGACTTTCAGTGTAAGGTCAGGGGCTTTCCTTTGTGCATTGGCTGTGGGTTTTCAAATTGGCTTTCTTGCCTAAACCACACCTCAAATGCATTCCTGTGATTTTCAGTATCAGGGGCTTTAGAAATGGAGTCAGACATTGAAGCCCCAGGGATCTGGGTGGACGCTCCGTAGTTTTACAACTGGTTTTACCTCACGTTCGTTAATCCAAGAGGAACCTTTGTAGTCCTCTGCCTTCATCAGTCTTTTCAAAGCATTGAATTATTTTTCATCCATGTCATACTTCTTTCGTGCCCTTATTTCATCTATTTACATGATCAGCAATGAATTATATCACTGCAGTAATAAAATCAGTGGGTACAAACATGTTTAGAAACAATCCCCCAGCGAATCTCAGTAGGCACAGGACGAGAGCCCCCTAGCTTGAGTGTTCAGTAGGTGGGGGGGGCATCTGTGTTTGCGCATCTGATGTTGGTTAATTTGGAGATTGGTGGAGTTTCTACTGTGTTGTGTATTTTGTGGGCACGCATGTGTATAAAACAATTTTAGACAGCAATTTGAAATAGTACCATATTTTTCTGGGCTACATTCTAAATTTCTGATTGTTTAGAGCTGTTACAAAGGAAATGTAGATTGTAGGAAGCGGTATGCAAAACTGGTATTAGTGGAATTCTCATTAAGTATAGTAGTGAAATGCAGTGAATGGAGTTCAAGAAAAAATGGGGGAGAGCGGAGGGACTGTCGAATTACCCAGAGAGAGAAGAGCAGAAGTAATTCTTTTGGAAAAGGAAATTTCGATTTACAGCTGTCATTTCATAATTGATGACTTCTTAGATTCTTAAGACCATCCGTTAAAATGATCATTGCTGCAAAATTAGCCCACCTACTTTCTGGCAGGGCTAAAAGCATGGCTAATTGTAGCTTCTAAAACGGCCTGCACATGTAGTCCATTATAGCAAAAACTCAGTTATTTCCCTGGATGACGGGATTAGCATTGATTAGCTAGCAGGGAAAAGAACGCTGTTGGCTTTGGAGAGCACTCGGCTCCACTTTGCTGAGAGCCTGTGTGTGATGGGGCTCTAGTAATGGCTGAGCAGTATAAAAAGCATCCAGCTAGCGGCTTAGCAGAGTGGAACAGCGCGGAAGAAGGCCCAGGAGTGCTTTTGCCAGCTCAAAAGAGACCAAGCAAATGTAGGTGCGACGAGTTCTCTGATGCACAGTCCGAGAGTCTTGGCCTTTGTTGTTACTAGGTTAGGAATAGCTAGTAATTGTGAAACATGTTAGTGACTTTTCCCCTCTTCTGTTTCCCTGCTTTGCTTTAGTTATTACAGCAGGGAGGGAAATTAAATAATTTTAATATTTTAGTGGAAATGTGATACCACTTTCTCTCTTTAAATCACTGAGTGTTTTAAACGTAGGAAAAAGTACAGCGTACTATAAAAATGTCAATGTCCTTCATACTCAGAGTTAACCAATATTAATATTTGCTGTATTCACTTCAGATTTGTTTTAGAGAGCGGAAACATGATAGATACAGTTAGGATCCCCTCTGTGTTCCAGCCTAATTCCCGTTTTCCTCTTTCCCTCTTTCCCTCCCCAGAGGCAATTCGACTGTCCTCAAGTTGTCGTGGGTCTCTGCTATCCATCCACATTTACACACTTATTACACATCTCTCTCCATGAACAACATACAGGTTTGTGTTTTTAAGTGTCCATCATGAGTATTTTCTGCATTTTTCACCCAATTTTTAAATTTTGGTAGTCTACCCATGTTAATATAGCTATGTAAATTAAGTATAATCATTTCAACTGTTCCACCTAGCGTTTCATCATAGATACAGATGATGTACTGATTCATTCCCAGTAACTATTTGGGTGAGTTCCATTTCCTTAGGGTCCTTAACAGTGCTTTAGTGAATGTCTTTGCACACGCCCTACCCATGCAAAAACATATAATATGTTTAGAGGTGGAATTGTTTGGTGGAAGGGAGCAGCGTTACTTTTTTTTGCCAGATCTCTTTCCTGGGAGCTTTACAGGGGCTTACAGATTTCTCTTTAACTGCCTCTCCTTTCCCATATAGAATATCATTTTAAGACCTAAAAAAGATTGAAAAAGCAAAAATACTTTTTATACGGATATGATGTAAATGAGGAGTGTGCCTAATGACATGTAGGGTCTCAGGGATTTCTCATTTAGCTAGTCATGTATCGAGCATCCCCCGTGCGCTGAGGCATTGGGGGAGCTCCTGTGAGCAACCTGGCGAGCAGGTACCGAGCCTCTCGAAGGTTCCTGTGTGCAGCGCCTGTGGGGTGGGTATGTCAGTGAGAAAATAAATTCTGTGGACGAAATGAGGCATGGTGTCTGTCCTCAAGAAATGTAAGAGTCTAGCTGGGGTTCTACAACATGCACGTAAGAAAGATAGACGTTGATGAAGCAAACCAAGAGGAGCGGGAAATACAGAACTAGCTTGAAAATGAAATGGGGGCCGTGTATGTTGGAAAAGAGCGAAATCAGAAACTACTGGGTGACACTATTTTTTTTTTTTTTCCTACCTCCTCCTGTCCACCATAGCCCTGGATATTTAGAGAGACAAGTTATTATTAGAGCACTTAGTCAAAACACTGGAAAACACGAGGGTGGAGAAACCCCAGAGCCTTCTGAGTGTGGACTGAGCCGGAGACACGGGGACCAAGGGGGCGGTTTTAGGGGGGGAGGCTGGGGACTCTGGATGCGTCCCGGACAGCTGCCAGTCCACCACTTCGGACTGTGGCTGCTCAGCATGAAGCCGCGCACATAGGGGCGTCCCACGCCGTGCCACACTCAGCACTTCCACGTTTCCTGCCCTCCATCTCCTACTCAGAGCTGACGGGGTTGTGGTCCAGCGCTGTCACTCTCAGACCCATAGAAATCCCTGAGCAAGGTGCGCGGAGAGTTGTGGGGTGCCCCTCGGGGGGTGGGGAGCATGTGAAATGTCGGGCTTTAGGGGGATCACCTCAGGCTCAGGGTTGAAGAAGCTGCTGAGCCTCTGCACAGCACCTGCCGGAACCCCCTCCCCAGGCTTGTGTTGCCCCAGCCTCTACGTTTTAGCATCTCCTAGGTCAGGACGGCCTCACTTCTGGCCAAAAGTCTTTGATCTCCGGCTGAGGGATTTTTTTTACCTGTGCGTATTTTTACCTATCCCCTTTGACCTATGGGGTGAGACTCCTGTCCTGTATCAGAGGTTGACAGATGGGTAGTTCAGTGTGTCTGTGTATGAGTCTAATAACCCGTCTTGCCAGTTCCATGGTGGGAAGTCAAGAACCTGGTTTTGACCTTGGACACAGACAGCGTGGGTACACCTCCCAGAGAGGCTTTCTGGAGGAAGTCGAATTTTTTTCAGGATTTGAATTGGGGGTGTGAAGAGGGGTGAGGAGGACACGCAGAGTCTGAGAGGAAGAGATCAGTGGTGTGGAGTGGTTAAGGCTTTGCAGACCGGCAGAGCCGGAGCAGGGCCCCTTGGAAGAAGAAATGAGAACTAAAGCCAGGGAGGGCCCAATGGGCGGTGGTGTGTGAACAGCTGGTCATGGCGATGGTTTGTCCTGTTTGGTGGGAAGAGGCACTGGTCAAGGACAGACGGCTTGTGGAAAAGTCTCCCAGGCAGCACTGCTTTCCTGGCATTTTGGTGTGGACTGGAGTCTGGGGAGGCCAGACGTGAGAGATGAGGCCCGAGGTGGAGGCTGGTGTGATGGAAACAGGGAAGAAAAGGGAAAGACAGGACCCTCTGCTTCCAGACACCTCTGAGAGGATGAGGTACTAGTGATCACAGTAGCAAGACAGAAATACTTTGGGGAATGGGATCCTAAATCTGGCTCTGCAAAGCTGGCCTTAATAAATACAATGATTTTTATTATTTCAGGTAGAAAAATATTGGCAATGTCTTCAAATTTTCCTTTCCAGAAGGCTTACATTAGAATACAGGGTATACTAATTAGCAAAACTCTGCCAGGATTAACAACTTAGCACTTTCTTGAAACAGAAGTCCTCACCATGTACCTACGACTTTTCTACAAAAAATGTGGTTATGGACCGAACAGCATCGGTATCATTTAGTTGCCACCCGTTACAAGGTAGCAGCAGCTCGGGCCTCACCCCAGAACACCGGAATGAGAGTTTGCATTTTAAAGGGGGCATTCGAATGCATGGGAAAAAACACTGCTCCAACACAGTCTAATTGTGACTTTTTTTTTTTTTAAAAGTAACTTAGATTTTTATGATAAGTTTTGTTTTTCTGCAAGTGTGTAATAAATGCCAAGAATACCATTTTAAAAGTACTTACAGGATTAGTTCTAGAACCAGTGATTTAGTGATAAATCGTATCTGTGCTCTTTCTGCTCTGGAACATCAGCCCCATGTGCTTGGCACATACAGGTGGTCAGAAGATACTTGTTATGTTTTGAAAATGTACATGGATGGATATTAACTAAATAATGGAATTTTAAATTACTTTTATGTGCACATTTTAAAACCATGTCTATGTTGATTAAATTAAAAGTTTTCAGGTTGCAGGGGATATACATGCTTATTTACTGATAATTTAGACAAGAAAGAAAAGTAGGAACAAGAAAAATCACTCTTTAGTCCCCATTACTCACA
This sequence comes from Martes martes, assembly GCF_963455335.1. Classification (NCBI taxonomy): domain Eukaryota; kingdom Metazoa; phylum Chordata; class Mammalia; order Carnivora; family Mustelidae; genus Martes; species Martes martes. Next base: position 46,843,891 of record NC_137901.1, on the reverse strand, counting down.
GATAACATTGTAGGGTTTTTGTGAATGTTTTTGCGCAGTTCATTAGCGCACGCACCTTGGAATTCTGCTTTTTCACCTGTCATGACAGAGTCTCTGGTTTATTGAGATTACTGTGTGCCAAGTTTCAAATGAGGCATTTTAGATACTTATTATGCCCATATAAGGCATATCAGAATTTTAAATAATGAAGCATAGGCTAAAAGTTCATATATCTGCTCGATGTCACACTGCCAGTCCTTGATCAAATTCAGATTTTTAATGGGCCATTTTCTGAAGTCCATGCTTTTCTCATGCACACGGGAGTGAGCATTTTGGTTATGACTTTTGGGGGGTGTGTGCATAAAATACTTTGTTAGGTGGATATATTGTAATTTTGTCTAACATTTTTTATTGGTCAACATTCCAGTATTCTTATTTCTTGATTCTGTTAGCAGACCAAGGTGGGTACTGTCCTTGCTGAGTACAAAGACTAGAGTTACAAACACCAGGTGGTGTTCCCTCACAAAGTCATCTTTATTTGCACAAATAAGGAGACCACATGGTCTAACCCAGGGGTAAGCAGGGTTCAGGGTTCAGGATTCAGGGGCTCAGGATGAATAGTCAGAGGGGATTTTAACATTATAGTGAAGCTGAAGTAACCCTGAGGAGCTTTCTGTCCTCAAATGTTTCTTTTCCTGTCCAGCAATTTGTTAGTTTCTAAAAGATGAAATGGACAGTTATGCAGAAGCTTCTAGGAGTTTCCTGAGTTCAGGAGAGCAGTCCTGAGTTCAGGAGATCATTTCTGAGTTCAGGAGTCAGTGGGTCTTGCTAATGACAATACTGTATATAATACTACAGCAGACATCTTTATGTAAAATTGTTTTTCTGCATTTCGTTTTTCATAGAGTAGACTCTCAGAGCTATTTTTAATTCTCTTGAAAGATGGAGAACTTTCTGAAAGGTTTGCACCAGTTTTCGTTCCCATCAGCCACTGTAATGTTGTGTATTTGAATGCCTGTGAACAAAGTAATGTTTGCACCATATTACTTCAGGAAAAATCCATTTGAATGTGTTTTAATTTTAAATAGTTTGAATTTTGTGTCTCAAAATTTAGTGGCTGTTTGTTACGGAAATATTTAGCTGTTTCAATGTTAGCTTCTAAATGATATAGAATTTTAGCATAACATTCATAGTGTCCTACTCATAGATTTAGCTTAATAAATTTCACAGTTTAAAATGTGTTGAGCTCAGAATTCCTTTCTTAAATTGTGAGTTTTTGAGTTTTTAATATTAGACTTTTAGTATGTATCTAATACCCTTTTTTCTTCTCAGAAATCATGGCATCTGTATCGTTCTTAGACTTACAGTATCCCCCCCCCCCTTCGTTATTTCTTTTTGTAGCAGGAAGACAGATGGTGCAGAGGAAAGCCTGTGTTATCACAACAGCAGCAAAACCAAACTAACTCTTGCTTGTATGTAGCTTGATTTGATACCTTTTTTGGGTAATAAGACCCATATTCTTAGAAAAGCAATTGATCAATATTTTATACACTGCATTTCTTCAGAAATCTGGAGCGGGGGGTCACTAGCTATTTCCATAATAGTTCCAATACTGGACTTAAAGGAAATATTTGGTACTTAAGAAAACAGCCGAAGAAGGAAATATCTCCTGGTGTTAATATTTGGTGGAATCATAACAGATCATTGTAAAATATAATAGCTCTATATTGCAGACAGGACCACTAAAAGAAGGTAAAGAAATGATAGAACAGGAGGAGCTTATTCATTTAGCCATGTTTATTGGATACATTGCCTGCTTGTTTTTATCTGCACTGTAGCTTCCCCAGATATGCTCACAGCAACTTCAATCTGGCAGAAAAAAAATTTCATTCCATTGAACAGAATCTCTTGTACATAGGTTTGACCTGTGACTTATATCTGTGGTTTTGTGATCTGATAATGTCTCTACTGGAATAGAAATGAATGCAGCTTTATGGTTTGATCATTTGTGTGAGACAAAGAAGTCCGTGAGCTTGATATGTCTGCTTTCCCAAATATGTTCTATCATGTTGTGATTTTGAAATACTTGATAAACTCTCAGACACTTGATAGTTGCCTAAGCATTTAAGAACTTGTGTGACTAGCTTTTGTTAAATTCAGTTGAGTTACCTGTTTCTGACTTCATTAAGTAGATGTGTTTCTATTTGCTGCCCTTCCTTATATGCAAGGGGCATGTAGTCTGTAGGCAGTCGTACTGATATGAGTGGGAAATTGAAGACCTTGACCATTCTGATTTGAATTACTTGTTCTAAAAAGAGTGATGTGATAATATTTGAATTAAATGTAAAGTTTTTGTTAAAACAGGTAACTTTTTTCCTACCTCTGTTTTTCCAGAATAGCAGTTAGTTTCAGTGAAACTTTGAGTAGCTACTGCTTTCTTTTGGTGCATTGTAATCGTGTTTATTAAAAAAATCAGAACAGTATCTCTTAAGAGACCATTTACATGGGAAATATCTGTGATTGCCATTTTACGTTTATCTTTTTCTTAAGTGGACTTTCAAATGCAGGGAATTCTTTTTAGTCTGGGATTGACTGTAATTGATTGATTGTCAGGGGAAAATAGATTTGTTATTTTCTATTGTGCTTTTTCATGAAGAATATATTCTACGAGTAATTAAATTTTAAATTATTAAAAATTTAAAATAGTTGTAAAATGAACATGTCAGTCCATAATTATGTAGTTCTCAAGATGTTTGCCAACTCAAGGGAAAATTTTATGATTATGTAATAAAAGGAGTCCTAGTTTAAGAAGCTCCCTTTAATAAAGAAGATGCGGTATATATGTGTATGTGTATATATACACATACACATACACACAATGGACTATTATGTAGTCATCAAAAAAAAAAAACAACCCGCCGAAATCTTGCCATTTGCAATGATGTGGATGAAACTAGAGGGTATTTTGCTAAGCAAAGTAAGTCAATCAGAGCTAGACAATTATCACATTGTCTCATATGATCTCACTGATACGAGGAATTTGAGAAACAAGACACAAGATCATAAAGGAAGGGAGGGAATAGTGCAACAAGATGAAACCAGAGACTCTTAATGTCAGGAAACAAACTGAGGGTTGCCGGGGGGAGGGAAAGGATGGCTGGGTGATGGACACTGGGGAGGGTATGTGCTATGGTCAGCACTGTGAATTGTGTAAGACTGATGATTCACAGACCTGTACCCTTGAAGCAAATAATACATTATATGTTAATAAATAATAAAAATAAAAATGAGGATTCTGAAATGCAATAAAAACCCTGCCTTTATAATGCCACCATAAATAATTCACAGAATCCTACAGGTGAACATTTCAGGAAATATACTTGTAGAATGATTTTTTTAAGGAGAATTAACAATAAGCTAATTACTTTAAGCATTTTGTATATTCCTGAAACTATGCAACAGTTAATGCTGTTTTCAGAAGTAACTTCTTAGGCATGGAAAAGGTTTTTTCTTTATCTAGACTAATTCATTATTTGTTAACTTCGTTCAGTAAATATTCATCTTTTACCTGCTCTGTGGTAGGCACTACTTAATTTCTTCTTTCAGTAGAATAGCTTTACAACATAAAAATAAGTAATCTCACCTATCACACAGCCACTCTCTCTGCCACCTTTTATTTATTTATTTATTTAAAAGATTTTATTTATTTATTTGTCAGAGAGAGAGAGAGAGCACGCGAGCGAGCGAGCACAGGCAGACTGAGTGGCAGAGGGAGAAGCAGGCTCCCTGCGGAGCAAGGAGCCTGATGTGGGACTCAATCCCAGGACGCTGGGATCATGACCTGAGCCGAAGGCAGCCGCTTAACCAGCTGAGCCACCCAGGCGTCTCTCTCTGCCACCTTTTAGTTGCTCCTTTGTCCTGCCACCCATTCATTCTCTCTCTCATTCATTCATTCAAGTATGCCTCGAGGGCATTCTGGATGCCATCCTCTGTGCTGGGCACCATTCAGGTGGGAAGAGCAGCAATAGTATGTGAGCAATGCTCTGGGGGCGAAGGCCAAGCAGCAGCACGCGCCCAGAGCTGGAAGGCTCCAGCCTGATGTGAGCGACCAGGAAGGGAGGTCTGCAACCAGTACTTTTTGGACCAAAGCCTGGAGGATGAGCAGTTGCTCAGTGAGGACAGAGGTAGAAGGTCAGTGACACATGCCTGGGGAACCCCATGTGCCAAAGCCCACAGCAAGAGAACATGATCTTCCCTTCTCATTGTTTGCATTTTGACTTGGAAATTTTACAGGATAAAATAATAACGGAAAAGGAAATAAAACGGGAACATTTTGTTTTTCCCCTGTCTTGTCTCAAGACAAAATGCTTTTGTTGAAGTATATTTGATGTTCAATATTATATTTCAGGTGGAGAATGTAGTGATTCAACAACTATATATATATTTTTTTGAAGTGCTCACCATGATAAATCACCTGTCACCAGACGATATTGTTGGCTATATTTCCTGTGCTGTACTTTTTATTCCTGTTGCTTATGTTAGAACTGTTAGTTTTTTCCTCTTACTCCCCTTCACTTACGCCTCCACTCCCCTGCCCTCTGGAGACCACTGGTTTGTTCTCTGTATTTGAGAATTTGTTCTGTTTGTCCATTTGTTTTGTTTTTCAGATTCCACATGTCTTATATGAGTGAAATCATATGGTATTTTTTTTCTGTCTGATTTATCTCACTTAGTGTAATGCTTTCTGGATTCATCTTGCATGTGGCAAGATCTCATTGTTTTTTTATAGCTGAGTCATATTCCGTGTGTGTGTGTGTGTGTGCACACATACCACATCTTCCTTATTCATTTACCTATCAATGGGCGCTCAGGTTAGTTGCTTCCATACCTGGGCTATTGTCAGTAGTGCTGCAGTAAACATAGGAGAGCATGTAACTCTTTTGAATTGGTGCTTTTGTTTTATCTGGATAAATACCAAGAAGTGGAGTTACTGGGTTGTATGGTATTTCTCTTTTTAATTTTTTGGGGAACTGCCATACTGTTTCCCACTGTGGCTGCACCAATTTACGTTCCCACCAGCAGTGCACAGGGGTTCCCATTTCTCCACATCCCTGCTGACACTTGTGTTTTCTTTTTGGTATTAGCCATCCTGACTGGTGTGTGGTGAGATTTCATTGTGGTTTTGATTTGCGTTTCCCCGATGATTAGTTATGTTGAGCATCTTTTCATGTGTCTCTCTTGGCCCTTTGTGCTCTTTGAAAAATGTCCAGAGGCTCTGTCCATTTTTTATTTGGATTATTATTTATTTTTTTGGTGTTGAGTTGTGGGAGTTCTTTATATATTTTTGCTATTCACCCCTTATTGGATGTAACCTTTACAAGTAACTTCTCCCCTTCAGTAGGTTGCCTTTTTGTTTGCCGATGGTTTTCTTTTCTTATTTTGGTGTAGTCCCAGTTTATTTTTGCTTTTGTTTTCGTTGCCTGAGGCGACTGAGCCAGAAAAATATTGCAAAGGCCTAGAGATTACTGCCTATATTTTCTTCTAGGAGTTTAATGGTTTCAGGTCTTATATTTAGGTCTTTAGTCCATTTTGACTTTATTTTTGTGTACGGTATAACAAAGTGGCCTGGTTTTATTGTTTTGCATGTAGCAAGACAAACTTTCTTTTTATTTTCTAAGTATCAGTTTCCTAAATAGTCTGTCATATTAATTCTAACTCAGGAAGGCATTTGGAAATTAAAAGATGGGGACTCAGGGCCAGACTGGTGTCTCTGGCTCTTATTTAGCTTTTTTTTTTCCCCTTTTGCAGGCTTTCCTCCTCTCATCTCATGGGCCTTGCCAGCTGGGTGCTGGGCCACCATTTGGGGCTCTGAGGGAGGTGGCTCTCAGCAGTCCGGCCTCGGACTCCCCAACCTCCAACCCAACTGAAACCTCTGTGTCCTCTGCCCTGCTCACCATTTCTACTTTGTGGTGGCTCCCCAAATCCCCCTCCTCCCCAAGTTCAGAGGCATACCCCTGAATCTGCTGCTAGCTTTTCCTTTGCAGGGATACCAGAGACAAGCCTGGAAAGTGCAATTCTGGTTTTGCTGTGCACTTACAGAAGCTCTTTATCTTTTAAAACACCCCAGTGGCTTTGAAGGGCATCTTGACCTAAGCAGGAGATGTATCCTTCATGAACGTATGTCCGGAAAGGCATCCATCAGAGCAGTGGTCCATAGGATGGAAGGATCCAGGGCCTGGTTACTTTTTTCCAGTGCTGGGTAGAGTGTCTTATTAATTATATGCTCATAGATAATTAACGAGGTCAAGGTGTAGGGAATGCCCAAGACCCCTGTTTGGGTCTCCCTGCTGCGGCGTCGCCCCCCCCCCAGTCCCCCGGCGGCGTCTCCCCCCACCCCCCAGGTTCCCCCATGCTGGCCACAGCTGACGGCTTCACCGCTTACAGTAGAGTCTTTCTTGAATCCATGGCACCCACTGGCCACTTACAAAGTCTTTTTCTGACAAGAGGCAAGGCTGCTTCCTCTAACAACAGCAAACGGAAAGATGCTCCAGGGGCCATGAGTGTGGACATTGCGGCAAACACAGGAGCGGCCCCTCCCTGGGGACCGGCAATCCTGGGGCCCGGAGGTGTCCCTGATCATAAGTGGAGTGGCCAGCGGCCAGCTGGTGGTGCGCTTCAGGCTCCCGTCGCCCCAAGAAGAGTGGTTCCCCCATAGCACAAGTCTGAACAGAAGACTGGACCTGTTCTAGACACCGTGTCATAAACGAAGTGACTGATGATCAGGGTTTCTAGACACTTGCTGTCCTTCAGATAGAAAGTTCCCCAAGGATCATGCTTTGAACTGTGCTTGAAAAGTAAGAATAGAGCCTTTTCATGAAATTCCCCTACTGCTCCTTTCTGATAAAGGAAGCGAGCACCTTTATTTTTTGTTAGCAAAAGCAGTTTTTCTGGGCTCAGGTTGAGGACAGCCTTATATCCTGTAATGTTGTGGCACCTGTGGAAGCAGGTCCATTAGAGGAGATGCCGGGAAGCGTGGATTCTGCGGGAGATGGTTGGTTTGCTAACAGATCTGCGTTGGGGGCCTGTTCATATGCCAGGTTCTGTCCTGCGCAGTCAGGACAGGGACACAGGGCAGAGAGGGTATGTCCGCTCTCGGGGTTTATATTTATGAAAACAAGTAGTGGGGCAAATACCAAATATTTCTCTGTAGAGATTTAAAGTATAGAGGGTGATTGGAGGTTTATTAATATGTCCTTTTAAAAAGCACGAGGAAAGAGGGAATCAAAAATGGCAAGTAGCTGCTTATGGATTTCCTCAGATATGGTGTTAGAGGGAGCCTCGTTCATCCACAAAAAATGGGGTGACGCAGGATGACTTTGTGTGAAAGTAGCAACCATCTGCCCACTTTGCAGGACCATTTATTATTACTGGAATGTTTCCAGCAGCCGGACTGGACTTTTTAGCTTCCGTAAAGAGCTTGCATGGTCTCATTCATCTTTGTTTCTTTGCTGCATAGCACAGTGCCTACTGTATACTTGGTGTACAGTGAGTATATTCTGAGTGGATGAACAAAAGTAGATTTGTTAAGAGTTCTTTCAGCCTAATGTAGAGAAGACATCACTTCTCATTTACTTTCTTTTAAACTGCAGAACATTATCTGGTTAAGATAATGGCCATGTGATTTTATAATTAAATATCCTGCCTTTTTTTTTTTTTTTGAATATTTTATTTATTTATTTGACAGACAGAGATCACAACTAGGCAGAGAGAGAGGAGGAAGCAGGCTCCCCGCTGAGCAGAGAGCCCGGTGGGGGACTCGATCCCAGGACCCTGGGATCATGACCTCAGCCGAAGGCAGAGGCTTTAACCCACTGAGCCACCCAGGCGCCCCAAATATCCTGCTTTTTAAAAAGATTTTATTTGTCAGAGAGAACACAAGCAGGGGGAGGGGCAAAGGAAGAGGGAGAAGCAGTCTCCTTGCTGAGCAGGGAGCCCGATACAGGACTCAATCCCAGGATCCTGGGATCATGACCTGAGCTGAAGGCAGACACTTAACTGACTGAGCCACCCAGGCGTCTGTAAATATCCTGCTTTTTTAAAACATACTTTCGTTTTTTGAAAATAAAATTTATGGTTCTCAATCTGAATTGTTGAAAATTGAAAGGAGTGATGTGGGAAGCCATCTATTATTTGACTTTGGTAGTAAATTGTATAGTTTGTGGTTGGGCCTGATTTGTTAATCACTCTCAGATTGTTTGACTTGGATAGGATTGACAGTTTAACCCTTCACTGAACAGGCTCAGAGTTGGCTACACACTCCAGGAAGGTGCTTTAAAATTGGAAATTTATCCTGGAGACTTAGGACATGTGGAGCATTGGGGTGCTTGGACCTGGAGAATGAACCAGGAATGGGATAGATCCACTGCTATTCCTTTTTTATTTTTTTAAGAGAGCAAGCATGAACCTGGGGAGCAGGGGTGGGGGTGAAGGGGAAGGGCAGAGGGAGAGAGGGAATCCCAGGCAGGCTGCATGCCCAGCATGGTGCCCGACACGGGGCTCAGTCTCACAACCCTGAGATCATGACCTGAGCCAAAATCCAGAGTTGGATGCTTAACAGGCTGGTACCTGAGAGTTAATTAATTTATATTATAATCTGATTTGTAACAGGCTTCAAAAGGGAACTTTGTACCAATGCTCTCCATTTGTACGGGAGACCTCTAGGGATTCTATGTGTCCTACATGAAGGAAGCCTTTGTAGGACTTTATAACGAAGATACTTTCAGAATCAACTAGATTTTTCCGTTTTGAAAAATGTTCTTAACAACTGTAATAAATCACGTCAAGAAAAACCTTTCAAATGAACTTTGTCACCTTTATTTTCCACAGCTGCCATCTGAGGGAAGAGGGCACTTTTCTTGCTAGACCCCTGGGCTAGAGCCTTTCCCTCATCTCTATGGAGGCACCTTTGGTCTTCCTGCACAGGGCGCAGGCGCTGTCATGCAAGCACATTTGTTGAGAAAATGCCACAAGAACAAGGGCTGGAAACGTTGCTGTTCTTGGTCACTGGCATAGTAGAAGCCTAGATGAGTCTTGTCTCTTTAGCTGGCGAGTGATAAACACCATCCTGCTCTTTGGCCCGGGCAGGCCAGGCATTCCTTTCTCTATCGTTGCTGCCGTCTTCAGATCCAGATCGAGCCCTTCAACCAGCTCACCTGTAGCGGCTTCCCATTGCTGAGTGGTGTCAAAAAGTAAGTTCAGTCTATTTGGGAGACATAGTTCATTGCAGAAGAGTCCATTAAATCTTCTCTATTGATAGTTAACACCGTGTACTCAAGAGAGGACTCGAAATACAGGACAGTGAAATTGAGGGAATAAGCCAGGATCCTCGAGGACAAGTTACGAGGTCTACATTTGGGTGGCCAGTGTCCTGTGAGATTTAGACAGCCCCAGGCTTTATCTATTTTGTACTGACTTCAGCATATTTTAGTTTTAGTTTTTTTTTTTTAAAGATTTTATTTATTTATTTGACAGACAGAGATCACAAGTAGGCAGAGAGGCAGGCAGAGAGGAAGGAAAGCAGGCTCCCTGCTGAGCAGAAAGCCCAATGTGGGGCTCGATCCCAGGACCCTGGGATCATGACCCGAGCTGAAGGCAGCAGATCAACCCACTGAGCCACCCAGGTGCCCCATATTTTAGTTTTTAACTCTCCTTTTGCTAGAAGGCTTCATAATAAGGAGTTTCTTATTTTTTTTCTTGGCAGGGTGGGAGAAGTCAGCATGATAGAGGGAAGATTTCCCTGTTAAAAATGGAGAAAAATTTTCAGTAAAATAATTAGTTCAAAAAGCAAGAACTCTGTGACTCTATTTGGCTTATTGGCTGGCTGGCTTCCTTCCTTTTTTTTTTTTCCCCTCTAATATTTTGAAGGGGATGCATTTAAAAATCTTATTTACATTACTTACATAGATACTATGAAAAGCAATCTCCAAATCATTTGCATTCATTTTTGGAAAACCATCAGACCGTTTTGGGGCGTCACCTCCTGTAAAGTTCTCTCCCCATTTGTGAGCATTTGTCTCCTTGCCCCACGCTCACAGTACCCTGGGCCACAGCTGGGCATGGGCTTGCCGTTGAGTGAATAGCTCACTCCCACGCAAGCTTTGTCTGTTTTGCTCTTGAATCGCCCCATTATTCTGTTTGGTTGGCTGGATGCTCTGTTCTGTTGAGAAATTTTATCAAAGCAACAACTGAATCACGGAGTATTTAGAACAAGTAAATTGACTTAAATGATGCATTTTTTTTCCTCTCTAAAAGGTGTCTAAATGTAGGGAGTGTGTCTATGATGACGTTATTGCAACAGATGATTAGTGCAGCTTTTGTCGTGACTGTTTATCATCCCACATTCATACACTTAACATTGACTCAAATCACCATTAATCTTACTGCCCTCCCCCACAACACGTATTTTCATTTTCTTTTAATTGTCTGTACGTGTTGGAACATAGTGAACACAGAACTTTTGTTTTTATATTACATTCTGTCACAGGCATTTTTCTAGGTTATTCTAGGTTACTCTCTTGCAGGCTTTCTGTCCATTTTCGGAAATTTTTTGATTGTGATAAAATATACATAACATGGTATTTTCCATTTGAACCACTTTTAAGGATGCCATTTAGTTAAATACATTGACATTGTGGTTCGAACCATTGCCAGAACTCATCTTGCAAAACTGAAACTCTGTGCCCACTAAACAGCTCCTCATTCCTCCCTGCCACCAGCCACTGGCAACCACCATTCTACTTCCTGTCTCCCTGAATTGGACTCCTAAGGGTACCTCGTGTACGTGGACTCATGCAGTACTTTCTTCAGACTGCCCTGTTTCACGTAGCGTAACATCCTCATGACTCATCTACGTTGCAGCATGGGTCAGAGTTTCCTTGCTTTTTAAGGCTGAATAATATTCCATTATACATGTATACCTCATTTTGTGTGCATTTTGTTTATCCATTCATCTGCCTTAGTGGCTCTTCTGAATAATGGTGCTAGAACATGGGCATACAGTCATCTGTTGGAGTTCCTGATTTCAGTGCTTTGGGGCATATACCCAGGGGTGGAATTGCTGGGCCACAGGAAAATGTCATGTCGGATGTTTTAAGGAACTGCCATGCTGTTTTCCACAAGGCTGCACAATTTTACATCCCCTCCTGCAGTGTCCAAGGGTTCCCATTTGTCCACATCCTCATTAACACTTTCATTTTCTTTCCGTCCTCTCATCACAGCCATCCAAATGGACGTAAGGTGGTATTTCATCGTGGTTCTGATTTGCATTTCTCCAGTGATCGGTGATATTGAGCATCTTTTCATGTGCTTTTTGGCTGTTTGTATATCTTCTTTGGAGAAATGTCTTTTAATTAGGTTATCTTTGATTGTTATTGAGTCATAGGAGTTACTTATATAGTCTGGATATTAACCCCTTACCAGATAATTTGCAAATATTTTCTCCCATTCTGTGGGTTGCAGTTGCCTTTTCACCGTTGATCATGTCTTTGATGGACAGTTTTTATTTTGATACAGTCCAGTTTTTTTTTTAGTATTTTATTTATTTATTTGACAGAGATCACAAGTAGGCAGAGAGGCAGGCAGAGAGAGAGGGGAGGAAGCAGGCTCCCTGCTGAGCAGAGAACCCAATGCAGGGCTCGATCCCAGGACTCTGGGATCATGACCTGAGCTGAAGGCAGAGGCTTTAACCCACTGAGCCACCCAGGCACCCCGATACAGTCCAGTTTTTATTTTTACCTTTTTTTTTTTTTTTTTTTTTTACTTTTGCTGCCTGTGCTTTTGGTGTCCTATCCAAGAAATCATTTCCAGATCCAGTGTCATGAAGCTTAAAAAACTGGACAGTTTTTTAGGTTTTCTCTGTCCTGGATAAGTTGTAGTGAGTGGCTTCATGCACTTAGCTTTTTTCTTCTGTTGGCACTGTTTACTTTCAGAGAAAAATGAAGTACTGGCAGTACTGACAGTTTTGTCCCATTTAGAGCACATAGAGACATGAGACAGAGCACAGGATATCACTTGTCTTGTTAGCAAAAGTTTTGTTTCTGAAGGCAAGGAGAGTGACATCTCTGCAAGCATTTAGTACCTTAATTGCTCCTATCGTGCTCTGGAACTGTGATTTTTTTTTTTTAAGGGGTGGGGGGTGGGAGAAGAGGGAGGAAGGGCAGAGGCAGAGGGAGAGAGAATCTTAAGCAGGCTCCACATCCAGCGTGGAGCCTGGCAAGGGGCCTGATCTCCTGACCTGAGCTGAAATCAAGAGTCAGAGGCTTAATCAACTGGGCCAGCCAGGCGCCCTAAGGACCTGTGATTTTTAAAACATCATGGGTCACATGAGCAGCCTGGGTCACAGAAAAGGCATAGCCCCCTTAAAGAGCAGCATGGGGTGAATTTATGATTATTTCTTTGATCCTCAATCTGGGATCTCGGGGCTGCTGCAAAAGGTGAGGTTGATTGCCATGGCTGACTAGCTTCAGGTGGCCCTGGATCACCTTTTCAATGCACAAAGTCCAATCTCCCTGCACATCTGAAAGGGAGAAAAGTCCTTTCGGGGAATCCTTCTAAGAACTCAACATCATATAAATATAGAACATTTTCACAAATATCAGAAGTTTAAGAAATTCCAGCCACTTGCCACTGGGTTAGGTTAAAATCGCATTTGAAAAAGCATATTCTGTTAGGGCCTGACTGATAATAATTATGCCCATTTATTAAATGGAAAAAATGCTCCTTTGAAAATCGAGTGCATATATTATCTTCTGCTGTATTTCGGGGAATTTTCATTATCCCGTGTTTTAATATCCTAGAAAAATGTGTTTTAAACTTTGGCAGTGTTGATGAATTGAGGAAAAGATCATCAGTTGCTCCTCGGTATTTGCAACAGAGTTTCTGCCTTTGGGAGACTCCATATACAGAGAGAAAAATCTAGAGCCATTTTATTTCTACTGGCGGTTCATTTTCAAAAAGCAAACAGTGGTAATGACCATAATAAGACTTCTCATCAAAAAGGATTCCAGGGGTACCCGGGTGCCTTAGTAGGTTGAGTATCTGCCTTAGGCTCAGGTCATGATCCCAGGGTGCTAGGATCAAGTCCCATATGGGGGCTCCCTGCTCAGTGGGGAGCCTGCTTCTCCCTCTCTCTCTGCCCGTCCTCCCAGCTCATCTTCTCTCTTTCTCTTTCTCAAATACATAAAATCTTAAAAAAAAAAAAAAAAAAAAAAAGATTCCAAAAGACCTCTTTTGCAGAGGATTTTTGATTTGTGTTTGCTTTTTAACTTTTTATTTTGAAAATATCCTATATCTTCTTAAGTACATAAAAATCATTAATTGCCATGTTTTGGTCTTAGGAATTAAGTCATGGCCAGTCATGTTTTATCTGTACTTCTGCTCACTTTTAATACTCTTACCTCAATTTGTATTCGAGGCAAGTCCCAGTCATCATTTCATCTGTAAATACTTCTGTAAACATCTCTAAAAAATAGCTTTGAAAATGTAGCCATACTTAATAAATTAATAATTCATTGATCTAATCAAATGCCTTCAGTGATTATCTGATTTTTTTTTCTCTTTAATTTTTTCTTTTTCATAAGGAAAAGCTTACATACAGTGAAGAATGTATATGTGGGTAAACACTGCAGTATAACTACTTAAGCCCAGATAAAGTTATAGAATGTTTCCAGCATTCCGGCATCTTACCTTGAGCTCCTCCTCAGTGAGTAATTCCGCCCTCTGATGACAGAGGTCAGAACAGTAGTTTTGAACTTCATATCAATGGAATCCTATAATCTTGTGTCTGGCTTTTTTCACTCAACATTATCTATGAAATTGATTCATGTTATTATATTTAGCAAGAGTTTGTTAGCTGGGAACTATTCTGTTTCATTGAATGACTATACTGCAATTATTTGTTCCACTTTGAGGCTACTGCGAATAGTACTATTACCATGCCATACATATCTTTTGCGGGCATAGTAATAATTGCGGGCATAGTAATAATTCAGTGTATGTATGTGTACGTATATGCATATATACATACACATATATACACATGTATGTGTGTGTGTATATATATGTATATATACATATGTATATGATACATATATCGAGCAGTGAAGTTACTGGATCATGGGGTAGGCATGTGTTTTAGCTTTAGTAGATACTGCTAAACGGTGTATGAGAGTTCCAGTTGCTCCACATTCTCATTAACGCTTGGTAGTGTCAGTCCTTGCAAGTATGGCCAGTCTGATGAGAGCATGGTAGAATCTCACTGTGATTTTAATTTGTATTTCCTTGATAACCAGTGCTCTTCAGCGCTTTCTAATATGCTTATTGACTTTAAGATATCCTCTTTTGTGAAGGGCCTAGTAAAGACTTTTGCCGTTTTTAGTGGTGGTGTGGTTTTTTTTACTGATTCGTGGGAATTCTTTACATATTCTGAGGATGAGCTTTTTGTTGGATAAATATATTTAACTGTCTTTTCCTACTCTGTGACTTGTCTTTTTTAATCTCTGAGTGAACGAAATTCTTAATTTTAATTAAGTTTTGATATAAGGTCTCCAGCTTTATCATTGTTCTTCAGATTTGGTTTGGCCGTTGCAAGTATTTTTCTTTTCCATGTAGATTTTTAGATTCAACTTTTTCATACACACACAGCAGGTACAACACACACATACACAGCACAAACACACACCAGGGATTTTGCTTTAGCTTGCTTTGAAGTTATAGTTCAGTTTAAGAGAAATTAACATTGTAGCAATGTTGAATTCCAACCCATATGAACTGTGTATCTCTGTATTGAGATTAGTGGTTCTCAGGCAGGGTCAGTTTGCTCCCAGAGGACGTTTGGCAAAGTCTGGAGACATTCTTGTTGTCGCATCTATGGTGGAAGAGTGGCTGTGTGTTACTGGCATCTTGTAGACCAAGAATAGGGATGCCACCCAACATCCTACAACTCCTAGGACAGACCCCACAAGAAAAAATTACCTGACCCAAAATGTTAAGAAACCCTAGTTTAGGGCGCCTGGGTGGCTCAGTGGGTTAAGCCTCTATCTTCGGCTCAGGTCATGATCCCAGGGCCCTGGGATTGAGCCCCGCATTGGGTTCTCTGCTCAGCAGGGAGCCTGCTTCCCCCCCTCCCACCCGCTCTGCTGCCTCTCTGCCTACTTGTGACCTCTCTCTGTCAAATAAATAAATTAAATCTAAAAAAAAAAAAAAAAAAAAGATTTACCAAAAAAGAAAAAAAAAAAAAGAAAGAAACCCTGGTTTAGGTCTTTATTATTATTATTATTATTATTATTTTTAGTAATGTTTTGAGTCTTCAGTGTGGCAGTACTGCACATCTCTGTTAGATTTATCCTTAGATTCTTAGTGGCTTGGTGCTATTTTGATTTTCGTTTCCTATTCGAATTGGTGTGTGTGTGTGTGTGTGTGTGTGTGTGTATTTGATGTGTCTCTGTGTCTTTAATTGTGGTATTCTATACCTTTTATTTTGGAGAGTCCCTTTCCGTTTCTTCCCTCTCCTCATGTACTTTTTAATTTTCATTGAGGAAACTAGGATTTTTGTCCTGTAGAGTTTTCCACAGCTTGGCTATTGCTGATCATATCAGCGTGATGCTGTTTAATATGTTCCCTAGTCTCTGTGGTCATTGCTCAGGTCCATTACTTCATTAGGAGCTGCAAAATGAAACACTGATTCTATCTTTTGCTTTTCATTTATTATCCAGGAATATTTTTGTAAAAAGACTGCCCTTCCACCCAGCTAATTCATTAGTCTGGGTCCCTAGAGAAAAAACAGGGTAAATGCTTGTTTGTTCTCTTCTTTTATTAAAAAAAAAAATATATTTTATTTATTTATTTGACAGAGAGATCACAAGTAGGCAGAGCAGCAGGCAGAGAGAGAGGGAGAAGCAGGCTCCTGGCTGAGCAAAGAGCCTGACATGGGGCTCGATCCCAGGATCCTGAGATCATGACCTGAGCTGAAGGCAGAGGCTTAACCCACTGAGCCACCCAGGCGCCCCTGTTCTCTTCCTTTAAATCCGTTTCCAAAATAATGAGTTTGTTCCTTAGGATTTTCCATAAACAACCAGAGGGGTTTTGTTGTTGTTGTTGTTTTGTTTTTAATTAAAAGTACCGTTATGGACTTAGAGTTTATTCATATTTGATGTTTCAATCCATTGCTGTTTTTACCTTCATTAGGAATTAAATTGTCCCATGTTTGCATAGTGGGAACCTCTTCAAGACGCTAACATAGCTTTTAAGTTTCCTTGCTTTCTGCTATTATAAGCTATTCCAGGCTCTTCCTGAACATTTCTTATCCCTGCCCTGGAATCAGTCATTTCTTCAAGGAGCCACGGGCTCTTTTTCTGAATGTATTTAGAGAAGGTACTAGGCATTCTCAGTGCTACTGGCGGTGTTATTTCTAGGCTTCTTCAGTAGACAGAAAATAAGTATTTTTTAAAGATGAGTTCCTATTCTAGGCTATAAGATTTTTAATTAACTTCGTTCTTTTTCCTGTGCACAAAGCCCCGAGTCCCAACAAACACCAACATACCTACATGTTACTTTATCACAAACTATAGCCCCAGCAGCCTTAGAAGGACAATACCAAGTTGACTGGTGAGGATATGATTAGTGAAAACAATTTTTTTTTTTTGCCATCTTCTGAGGTCTGTTTTTAAGGGTATTTCATAATAAAAATGCACTGTTAGACTATTGTGTTCTAACATCACTTGGAATAATTCTGTGTGGTTATTTTACCAACTGGATTTGCGTTAATTTTACTTTTTAGGGGTTGTGTTATTAAAATGTGTTATGATGTGCAATATTTACATGGTTCCAATGTTTAATCTACAGAGAAGCTTTGTTTCTATCCTTGTTTCTTCTTCCCTGTTCCTTCTCTCACCTTGTAGGTATCCATTTTTTTAAAATTATAGGTTATTCCACCATTGTTTTTCAATATTAGCAAATATGTATATATTTTTATACTTATATCCTCCCTTCTTTTAAATAAGGGTTTTTTTTTTTACCAGCTGGTCTATTTCGCTTGTCCTCACCTCTGTTCTCGTAGATTTCCTGGTATTTAGGAAGGTTTGTGTTTTGGTTCTAATGCTTACCTTTATACTCAGTCTTTACATAATATCCTCACTCCCTTCGAGTTTGGGTCGTTGTTAATTGGTTCCCAGTGTGAGCATATTGTGATGAGCTAGAAGCCTCTTCCTTCTGCTTCCTGAGCTCTAGTTTTAAAGTAATGAGACTTGTACTCTTAGGGAACATTTCCAAATCCCCCGAGTGAGTGAGTTTTATCTTGGCCAAAATGACCAAGATGAGGTAAATTAATGGAGCTTAAAAAGTCAAGTGAACCTTGTTAAAATCCTAAAACGACAGGTCTTGTGCAGCCTGTGAGAGGGAGGGTGCGTGTTTAGTGGTCTGCTTATTGCGCTGGGTACACGGTCTCATGTCCCAGATGCTGTGGGGTTTGTGGAAACTTTGCATCAGGGAGGGAAGAGCATTCCCGTGGGGCTGGCTCTTCCCCTGCGATGGTATGTGAAGTACCGAGGGCCAGGCTAGGGGACCATGAATAATTAATAGCCTTGGCTCTCAGAAACCTAATTTTAGTCCAGAGCAAGGAGCCCATGTAGCAACACCAGGCCCTAGTTTCAGCTTCTTTCATCTTTCGGGCGTCAAGGTGGCTAACATGTCGGCAAGGAAAGGGGAGGCCCTGGAGCCCATGGTTGAGACACGTTTGTTCCTGAAAGGCAGGGGTCTCTGCCTTCCATTCCTTCACTCGTTTGCATTTGTTGGAAGCCTGTCGTGTGTAAGACATGATAAGGGCTAAGAGGCAGAAAATAATGTTCTAGAGGGGACACTCATAAGCGAACCAAATTAGGTTGGGAGCCTGTAATGGTATGTCCACGCAGAGCCACGGGCTGGGAGAATTGCCATCTGCTCTGCCCCGTGGTGGAGGGGTGGCAGGCGTGGCACTGGGCTCCCGATGTGCTGCTCGAGCTGGGTTTAGGGATGTGAAGCCTGGCGGGGGATTCTTCATGAATGAGTTGACCTTCCTACAGTTTTTCTTGTTGGTTTAGGGTCCTCTTAGGTGGGGTAAACAAATGGTTGTTCATTGTAGAATTTGAGTTAGTACTAAATAGATGGGGGGGGGGAATGTAGCAGAACCTCGATATTCCAAATAAATCGGCTTCCTTGCTGCCCTTCCTCTTTCTCCTACCTTCCTCCCTCTCCTTGCTTCTTCCACTCACTCCCCGCAAAAGAGGAAAATGGGTATACATACTGTTTGACTCAGTAAAGCTATCTCTGGCAATATATCCCAAGAATATATTGGACTTGCCTGAAAATACATAGGTACAAGATGTTCATCGGATACACGCATTGGCTATATGCGTGTACGTACATACACGCCTGCCGGTGTTCATGCTCCCCACCCCCCACCCCCAAACACACATTCTCTTTGGACACAAACTAAATTTCCTATAGGAGATTGACTAAATGCATTGTTCTCTCCTTTTTTTTAGAATGACCCTATGTTGTCTCACATAATTAAAAAATCAGTAAAGTTATTTTACTTTAAGAAGGCAATTACCACATGTTTTCTCTTCTAGTGAAATGTACAGACATTTGGATTTTGCACTGGTTGTGTATTTGAAGTGGAAAGTTTATACTCCTTTATTCATTGAATTAGGATGAGTTTGATTTGGTTTCTCTTTGGCTTACATATGTAATTGTATGACGACTGTTACAGTGGTGGAGTGTCTGACTCGAAGGAGGCTTTCTTCTTCTTCTTCTTCTTTTTTTTTTTTTTTCTTTTTTTGGTGGGCAGCAAAGCAAGGTTTATTGAGCGGTAACAGTGATAATACAAAGCTCCTGAGGAGGGAGAGGACCCAAGAGTGTTACCCTAGGGAGGCATTTTTAAAGTTCTGATGGAATGAGTGAACTTTCAGGGTTGGCTCCATGGTTTAAAAAACAAAAGCGAAAAAACCTTTGATCTATTTTATTTTATTTTTTAAAGACAGGATTTTTTTTTTTTTTTTTAAGATTTTATTCATTTGACAGAGATCACAAGTAGGCAGAGAGGCAGGCAGAGAGAGAGAGAGGAAAGGAAGCAGACTCCCTGCTGAGCAGAAGGCCTGATGTGGGGCTGGATCCCAGGACCCTGAGACCATAACCTGAGCCGAAGGCAGAGGCCCCAACCCACTGAGCCACCCAGGCGCCCCCCTTTGATCTATTTTAAAAATGATATTTTATGTATATGTAAAGTTTTCAAACAGTTTTGAATTTCAAACAGTTTTGCATTTTTAAAAATGAATATCGATCATCTTCGTTGGCCACATGTTTGCAGATGTCAGGTTGGCTTACTAAAGCAGTCTCTGTTATAATTTGATTTTCTTGTGTAACTTGCTTTGAAGAATCAGGCAGGTTCTATTTTAGCAGACAGACCTGTGAACCTCCTTGCCACCAACTTTTTTCTTAGGATAATTTTTTTTTTGGAGACAAGTGGGGTGAGAAGAGGGTAGGGGCAGAGGGAGAGGGAGAGAATCTCAAGTGGGTTCCACTCCCAGCGTGGAGCCTGGCATGAGGGTTGATCTCACAACCCTGAGATCATGACCTGAATCGAAATCAGTAGTCAGGCACTTAACTGACTGAGCCACCCAGGAGCCCCTTTCTTAGGATAATTGAATCAGCTTTAAGACTTTGCTTATCAGTCCAGTTATTAGGAATATATAGTAATCCTGATATATCAAATATTTATAAAAGTATACATTAAAAATAATTTTATTTTGTTTTCTTAACAGAAATCATAGCCCATTAATGAGTTTTGGAGCCAGCTTCGTCAGTTTTTTGGTAAGTTGGTATGGGAAGAGCTATTGGCATGAAGGAAACAAGTATATAAAGTATGTCTTAAAGCTACTAGCTGTATAGATAACAGATCTTTTATTTTCTTAATTTTTTAAAGATTTATTTATTTATTTATTTTAGAGAGCAAGCATATGCACAGGGTAGAGGGTTCAGGGCAGAGGGAGAGGGAGAGAGAATCTCAGGCAGACCCCACTGAATGCAGAGCCCGATATGGGGCTCAGTTTCACGACCCTGAGATCATGACCTGTGTCGAAATCAAGAGTCAGATGCTTAACCGACTGAGCCACCCAGATGCCCCTATGGATACAGATATTTTAGCATTTAAAAATGTAATAAAGTTTTGCCTATTAGCATTTAAAAATGTAATAAAGTTTTGCCTATTAGCCAAACATCTATGAGATACTCTCTTTCCCTTTAAAATATTAAATGCTTATACCTTCCAGTATTCTGTTTTTCCCAATAATTTTTTTAAATAAAAATAGAATTGCAAAGACTCTTCCAAAAAATTGCATTAGGGATTAAAAACAAAAAAGGTCAAGACTTTGGATACTAAAGGTTTGCTTTAAAATTACATTGAATAAATGTGGACTGGGAAGCAAGTTAAATTAGCAGAGTTGAAATTTTTTAGTTACTATTACATTTTCCTTTAAAGATTTTATTTATTTATTTGACAGACAGAGATCACAAGCAGGCAGAGAGGCAGGCAGAGAGGCAGGCAGAGAGAGAGGGGGAAGCAGGCTCCCCGCCGAGCAGAGAGCCCGACGCGGGGCTTGACTCCAGGACCCCGAGACCACGACCCGAGCCAAAGGCAGAGGCCTCAACCCACTGAGCCACCCAGGCGCCCCAGTTACTATTACATTTTTAAATATTAGTATTTAGGAATTGAAGGAATAGGTTGCAGTTAGGTGTTTGAAGAAAATTTGGCAATGTAGAAAGTTGGGTGCTTTTTTCCCAGAAATATGTATAATATAACACAAACCACTTTCAAATACATAATTTAAAAAGAAACTATCATAGAATGGTATAATAGCAAATGTGTGTGTGTGTGTGTGTGTGTGTGTGTGTGTATGTACATATTTATAATCAGTATGCGTAGAGACCGAGTGAAGTAAAATAGAGAAAGCATTAAAATAATTTCAGATCTAGGAAGATCTCTGCAGACTGGTGTGTCCTATGCCCGTTCTCGGTGCCCCACTGCAGGCACCAGGTCAGCTTCTGGTGACATGGGTTTTCATTCAGGCTATTTATTTCCTCCTCTTGCCAGGGAATACAACACAAATTTTTAAGACTTGACGTTTACAAGAAAACATAGCATCTGACTTTAAGGACAGTGGTACCCTGGGAATCACAGCATGAGGACCCACTTCACTACAAAGGCAGGGAGGGAGATGCAGCCAAAGGCTTGACTGGGAGGAGGATCGTGGGGAGGGGGTTGTAGCAGGGCTGGGGTCTGCTTGGAAAGAAGGTGTGGCAGGGGGCTTGGGCAAAGGTGGCTGTGGTCTGGTTTGGCTCTAAGGGGAGAGTATACTGGAGTCCTACCAAGGAGGCCTAGAACGCCAAGGGGGGAGAGGGCTCGCTGAATGGATAGGGCATGGTAGAGTGCTAGCTGCGATGAGCTCAGTAGGTCCTTCCAAGAACCAAGTGTCCTGTCTCTGCCTCTACAGCCCATTCATAACCTCAGAAACCTCTGTGTCACTGTTGAAAGTAGCAGGTTTTCAGCAGAGAAGGGATTGCCCCTACCCAGTCAGATGTGGCCTGGAAAAACCCACCAGGCTGCCAGTGGAATTTTTCACTATGGACAGTGTAATACGAGTTCCAAGTAAAGGAACCCGTTTGAATTGCTGTCCCTGAAAAGACTGACGCTTTTTAAGGCAAACCTGGTAGCTGACATTTCGTTAGCATTACTTGATGGGGCCTGGGGTCTACGTGTGGGGAGAATGAACTTTTCAGTGAGACACATCTATAAAAACTGAACGAAGTGAACCAATCAAATTACACAGGGCTTTGGTTACTGTGTTCAGTAACAACGAAAAAGATCCTAGAACGGTAACTGTGAGAATGTTTACTACCCTATATTTTTTCATGTAGGTGTGTTAGAGGTATATTATTTCATATTGAGATTATAGTTCTTGGAAATGATTAAGGTAGGCTGTAACATTCTAATTCTTTTATTTGCAACAAATAAAATTTGAATTTTGGGGGGCGATCCTCGTTTGGGATTTTGTTGTATTAAATCGCCTCAATTTCCAGAGACTTACTCATTCATTCATTCTTTCCTTATTTCTTTCTTGGAAGAATGCCATGATGACATTTGAGGAGGAAAAAATGCAGTTGGCATGTGATGACTTAAAGACAACAGAGAAGCTGTGTGAAAGCGAAGAGGCTGGAGTAATTGAAACCATCAAGAATAAAATTAAGAAGAATGTAAGTTCTGTCTTTAGGCTGTGAACAGGGTGCCGCTGACGTAGGGCATTGCTCCTTTACTTGGTTTCCAAAATTTCGGATATGACTGAAAGCACTACATGCTTCTTACAGCTTTTGATTATGTAAAATATTTATTTTTCAACAATAGGACCCACCCCCACCTGCCCTGTCTTTAAAGCCATTCAGTGCATTAATTCTTTTGCTATTTTAAGATTATCTTCTTCCATATTGGGCCACAGGCTAAGAGCATTTGTAATGAGGCTTTCGTGTGAATGTATAATTCAGATATGTTGCATTTTGGCATTATTGAAGAATTCAGCTATTTACCTAATTTTTCCCCTAACAACAACATTGTAATTCACTTTTTCTGATTTTGCTTTCACCTTTCAGTGCAGCAGTCTAGTCTTTGGGGAGGCATCCTCCTTACCCCCTGGTGTTTCTGGAGGGACCAAGGGTCTCCCCTGTGTTACCTGACAAACCTGTCTTTGGGTTATAGTAGTCAAAAGCTGCCCATCTTCGTTCATGTCCAGGTTGCTTCACCTCTGCTCTTGGGGATGGGGTCCACCATGAGGAAGCCTCTGATGGGCAAGAGTACCGTCTCCTGATGCCGCAGAAGGGCCAGAGCTTTCCTTGCTGGCTCCTTCTGCAAACCCCGCATCTGATCAGTGACCGAGTCCTGTCGTTCTCTTTCTGAAGTGCCTCCGGAGTTCATCCACTTCTCTCTCCACCCCTGCCATGTCCTTAGGTCAGCCACCATCCCCATTTGCCGGCAACAAGCCTCACGGGCCTCAAATTCATTCTCCATAATACAGTCTCTAAAATGTAAATAGTTGGTTGCTGGCTTCGTTTTCAGTGTCCTTACCCCCACCATTACCATTCCATCGCTCCTTGCCAGACTCCTTACTGTGGCTGACTTGGCACTTCCTTTCCCTCTGCCTAGAATATTCTCCTCCCTCTGGACCTGGTTCCTACTCCTTCTTGAGTTCTTCCTAGATCATTTTCTCTAAGGGCTCTTGCCCGAGCCCCAGAGCCATGTTGAGTAGGTTTCCTGCTTGTCCCTATAGTACTCTGTACTCGACCCTTCAGAGCACTTACTACATTACATGGTAATGAGGTCAGCGTTCCCTCATTAGACTCCAAGTTATTTATATGTCTGTCTTCTGTATCTAATTCCATGCCTAACCACATATGTTAGGGATTAACATTGATAATGGGTCTTTGCCATTGAAAAAAGCATTTTCACATACAATACCTCATTAGCCCTTCCAACAACCCCACACAGTAGATGTTATTACAAAGAACCGGGAGCGTCAATAGACTGACATTTGCCTAAGCAAAGTAATGAGTTCTGGGACTACATTTGCAACAATAGTGACCAGAATAGATTATGCTAATGTAGAAAAAAGGAAAACAGTTCATTCTTTTGTGTCTGCTATATATGCTATTGTCATATTTGTAAAGATCCTAGCATTTCTTATATTACTGTGAAAGCCGATGAAAAGTATTTGGTATATCTTATTCAGGTTCACTTTGCATTAAGAATATAGTATTCTATTTGGGGATAAGTTTTTTTCACTTACAAACATTCTTTACAATAAGGACCAACATTTTATAAAAAGTCTGGGTTTTTTTTGTTTTATGTTTTGCTTCTTTCATAGAGGTAGTCATCTTAGAAGTATAGCCTGAATTCTGAGTTCAGTTTGTGGTTCATTCAAACCTATTTCCTCCTTAACTAAAATGTAATCAGTTTTCGACCCTCACATTTCAGTTGTGTGCACTGAAGTTATGACCCTCCCTGTTCGTCCTACATGAATGAAGGTAGATGACTGCAGAGCGGCTTTTCGGGTTATCTGTTTTGGGGAATATGTTTTCTACATTTAGTGGTTTTTGTTTTGGATAAGTAAGAACTTGTTTCAAAGAAGGTAAACCTCTGAACTTTTGTGTTGACTCTCCTGGTGTCCACCAACTTCACTGTTCTCACTTAGAATATTTGTCTTTGAGTTACAATGTTTTTTGTTTTTGTTACAATGTTCTTCATTGTATGGTTAACGAAACAGAGCCAACAGAGCCAGATCTCGTGGGAATATGGTATAAATCTGGTCTTGGCTTTCCGTGTCCTGCTTCACAGTTCTATGTGAAATTATTTTGCACAGTAAAGTAATGGGGGTTTGGATAGAGTCCTGTTCTTGTGTGTGATTTGTCAGCATGTACTTTCTTTCCACCCAACAGGTTGATGTCCGAAAATCTGCCCCCTCTATGGTTGACCGGCTTCAGAGGCAAATAATCATAGCTGACTGTCAGGTCTATCTGGCTGTGCTCTCGTTTGTGAAACAAGAATTGTCAGGTATGTCAAAGCATTATTATTTTTTTTTAATTATTCTTTTTTAAAGATTTTGTTTGACAGATACAGCAAGAGAGGGAACGCCAGCAGGGTGAGTGGGAGAGGGAGAAACAGGTCTCCCGCTGAACAGGGAGCCCGATGCGGAGCTCTATCCCAGCACCTGGGATCGTGACCTGAGCTGAAGGCAGATGCGTTATGACTGAGCCACCTAGGCATCCCCAAAGCATTATTTTTAATGGCTTTCAATATTCAGTGGATGCAAGAAGTAATCCTCCCCCCGCCTGCCCCGTTTTTACAGTGCCTTGTATTTTAGCCTTTGAAAATATGTGGCACATCTTTGGGGCATGATACTGAGTTTTACTTAGGAAATTGAAACCACCAGTGCCTAATGTGTGTTTAGGGGCGTGGTTTTAAACTTGAAGTCAGTGTTTCATCCTCTTACCTCAAGATAATTCTGTCATAGAGAAATTACTGGTGCCAGATAGATAGATCATGCTTTTCCTTTGTGAGAATCAAGTTGTGAATAATCTTTAAAGTGAAATATAACTGGTTTAAGTTAAAATTTTCAGGAAGTTGTTAATTGAGGGCCTGAGTGGGTACCAAATATTTCCTAAAATATTTGAATGACCTACATTTGAACAACCTTGAGTAAGGGCTATGAACAAATGTCTTAGTTTGTCCCAAGGCCATTGTTTTCCAGGATTCTGTAGCTTTGATATCTTGAGAGCTATAAACTCAAATTGAGTCTTTGACAGCTTCTGGAAGACTCTAACACAGACACCAAGTCTTCAGCTTATGTGAGTATCAGTCTGATCCTGCCAGGAGAAATTTGCTGCTTTGGCAGATAGGATTTACTCGGAAAAAAATGAAAATTCCGAAAGGAAATAAGCTAAAACTCATAACCACAAAAGCATTTCCTTCCAAACCTTGAATGAAGCAGGGTCTGTTGCAGCTGAGTTGTAACGTACACTATTCTTTCTCGACTGCCAGTCACCAATTTTTCCTCTCCCTTCTCCTGTCTCCTCCCTCTGGCTCATTCTTGAGGATGCTTTGTTTCTGTTTGGTTCAAGTCAGAAATGGAACTTAACTTTTATTTTGACCTCCAAGATTTGGACTAGCTAGAATTTATCCTTCTTTTAAAATGTGTTGGCCTTTTGCTTTGGTTCTGCTGTTCTGTGTTTTTCTCTCTAATCCTCCTCTTGGGACTTGCCTGATACTTAACATGGTTGAGGGCTCAGAGCTTGTGTGAAATTTCTGGGATACATCAGTACAAAATCCCACACTTGAAGCCCTCCGTTCATGGCTATATTAAAAGCAGCAGAGCTGTTAGACTTCTCAGGTCAAGATAGGAGCTCTGGCATTTTCTGTGATCTTGTACTTCCTTTTTTCTGATACTCAAGAAGGACTTTTTAGAGGAGCTAATTTTAGCCGTTAGGAGAAAATACCTGTCTAGAGAGAAGGATAAATCCAGTGTAGTATAATGTTTGGGGAATCGGGGTAAAGGGCATCTGGGAATTCTTTGTGTTAATCTTACAACTCTTTTGTTAGTCTGGAAGTGTATAAAATTTCCAAAAGTTAATATATTCTTTATTGGCTCATTCATGGGTCTATTTGACAAATAATTAATGAATACATATGATATGCTGATAAACCCTGTGCTACGTGAGCAGCACAGGTGATGCTCCTTGCCCTCATGAAACAGAGCCTTCGATTCATGCTGTTTATTTCTAAAATCATTATTCTGGTTAAAAATTACTGAACATTGTTATAGAAAACTTGGAAAATAGAGAAGGGTAAAAAAGAAAGCAAGTCATGTCTTGTCTTAGCACTTGGAGAAATCACTCTTTAATGTTCTGTGTTTCTCCATACTTCTTTTATAAAATGGAATCTATAATGCTTTGTATCCAACTTTTCCCTCTTAGATTGTATTTTACATATTTACATATTTCTCTGTTATTCAGTTTCAAACTACTAAATAGTAACAATAGTTTTTCATATGAATGTACCATGATTTATTTAACCAATTACTTTTGGACATTTAGGTGTTCTTTGCTTTGCCTTTTTTTTTCTTTTCTGGTTATTAGTGAGGTCAACGTGTTTTTATATTTTATTAATAAACTATTTCTTTCATAAATTGCCTTCTTTGCCTTTTCCCATGCTCCTCTTAGGTTGATATTAATTATTTAATCCCCTTTATCACAGATTTTGAACAGTGCTTTTCGTTTTTCCTAAAGCCATATAATTTATTGAACAGATATTGATATTGAAATGAAATTCTGATATTTCATTTCAATATTGATATTGAAATGAAATTTGCTTTGTGAATATCTCCTTATTTGTTTCAAACAAACAACCAAAAATGTTTTTCAATAGCCTTTTAGAAGCCCACTGGGTTATTAAACTATAAAAAACTTACTTTGTTGGAATCCATTTTTTTTTAAAGCTTTTATTTATTCATTTGAGAGAGAGCATGAGCCAAGGAGCAGAAGGAAAGGGGGAAGCAGGCTCCCCCCTGAGCAGAGAGCCGGAGGCCTGGCTTGATCCCAGGACCCTGAGATTATGACCTGAGCTGAGGGCAGAGGCTTTAACCCACTGAGCCACCCAGGCACTCCTCTTAGAAAACTTTTTTGATGGGTAATTTTCTTGCGGAAAAGCTGCCTTCTTGGAGATGTTTGTTATAGTGCCCCTCCCCCACCTTGAGTGGGTGGTGCTGGAGTGGGGGCGGGGTGTGTGCACACCCTCCTCTGAGCTCCAAGTAGGGATGAATCTGTGAATTTTTAAATGCTTCATACTTTAAGTTTTTTTTTTTTTTTAATTTTTTTATTTATTTTGTCAGAGAGAGAGAGGAGCGAGAGTGAGCACAAGTAGACAGAGTGGCAGGCAGAGGCAGAGGGAGAAGCAGGCTCCCTGCCGAGCAAGCAGCCCGATGTGGGACTCGATCCCAGGACACTGGGATCATGACCTGAGCCGAAGGCAGCTGCTTAACCAACTGAGCCACCCAGGCGTCCCTAAATGCTTCATACTTTAAAAGAACTCTTGTATTTTCTCCCATTTGAACTTCTTTGTAATGAATTATCCTATCATCTCTCTTCATTTTATACACTACTTTATAAATACTTTTTAATTGACTGTTATCTAGGGCTGCTTATCTGTTTTTTTTCCCCCCAATGAGCAGATATTCATTACTTTCATAACACAAAGAAGCTATTTTTAAAACCTGTTTTATGGCACTTGCCACCTTATTTTGTTTCCTTTCCTTCCTTTTATTTATTTTTATTTATTTTAAAAGATTTTATTTATTTGACTGAGAGAGATCACAAGTAGGCAGAGAGGCAGGCAGAGAGGGAGGGGAAGCAGGCTCCCTGCTGAGCAGAGAGCCTGATTCGGGGCTCCATCCCAGGACCCTGAGATCATGACCTGACCTGAAGGCAGTGGCTTAACCCACTGAGCCACCCAGGCACCCCCTTTCCTCCCTTTTAGACTTGAGGATAGGCCCTATGTTGTACTCACCTCTGTATTCTTGGCATAATATAGGCTTGATAAATTTTCCTCAGCTGAGTTTGCTTTCTTTCACAGGTGAGGCAGTTGAGGCTGCATGACTTCGATGAGGCTGAGTTGACAGACCTTGTTAGTGAGGACAGAACCCGGGCCTGAGCCCTGGGTGTCTTGTTTCATACCTGAATTCCTAGTGTCCTCACCATTTTCCCCTGTCACCTTAGTCTGGTTCCATGGGCCTCTGCCCTCCGAGAGGCCCAGAAACCCAGCCGTGCTCGCTCGTATCCTATGGCCCTAGCCCCTGGCACAGGGGACAGCCTGCTGTTGAGTCCCCTGCTTCTCCAGACCCCATTCTCTGTGTTGCCCTGGGAGCCATCTTCCTAAAACTCGTTAGACCTGTGCTTTAAACACTTGGCTCTTCTACATCTCCTGCAGGGAAAGTTTGAATTCCTTCCTCAGGTGGCCTGTACGAACCTACCTGTTCTCCCCACCGGCCTGCTTGCCTTCCCAGCAGCCGGCTAAGCCGAGCTCCCGGTGCTTCCCTGAATGCCCTGTGCTGCCCCCTGCCCCCTGCCTTTGTGCGTGCTGCCCTCTCAGTGTGGAAGGCCCTCAGCCCCTTCATGGTTCTCGTGCCTCTCCACGGACGTCCCAGGCCAGCTTCCTTCCAGCCTTCTTTCCTCACGTCGTCATCTGCCCTTCACTCTCCTACGTGACTTCTGTGCCCAGTCAGAGAGTTCGTCACAAAGCAGTACAAAATTTTGGGCACGTGTCTGTCCACAGTATTTGACTGAAATCTCGAGGGCAGCAGCAATGTCTGCCTGTTTTTTCGCCCACGCTTATGGAGCCCCTGCTTTGCTCCCCGCACTGTGGGGTGATGGGTGCCAGGGCTCCAGAGAGGAGTGGGATGCAGCTCTTGCCCTGAGGGGACATGTGGTTTGGTAGGGGAGAGAGGAGCTCATCCGTTCTAATTCAGGGGGATACTCTACCCACCGGACGTGTAAGTCAGTCACAGATCAGGTGCACAGGGCGTGAGCAGCTGGGAAACTGCCTGAGGCAGATCAAGCAAGATCCTGAGCAGGGTGACAAGAACGGAAGCCCTTTCTCCCCCGCTATGTCCTTGGCACCCGCTGTGCTGTTCCCTCGCACACGGTGGGTGTGTCATGTGTGAATTGAAGGGACAAAGGAAGGGTGATGCCATTCAGGAAGGAGCGGCACACCACTGAAGCCCAAGAAGAGTTGAGATTGGAAAAGTGAGTCTTTTAGAAGTATTTTGGAAGTGAAAACAAAACCATTTTTCTCCCAAAGTCTGTTACGTGGGTTACAAAAAAGGTAAGCCTGAACTAATCTTTCATTGGAGGGTTAAACAGCCTCACGTAGGATAAGTGAACCGACAGAAAGCTGTGGTAGGGGGTCCCACCAGATACGATCCCGTGCTGAAAACTCTCTAAGATGTATCCCAACGTCAATTAGTGTGACATGGTATTTTCACTTTCTAGACAATTCTTGCCCTTTCCTGGGAAGGACGCCCGCTGCCTGCCTCCCGCCGCCCCCACACCACCCTTCCCTTAATGGGGACCAACTTTCCTCTCTCCCTACACCCGGCTGACCGAGGCTGGTCTGAATAGGGGAAGGCAAGTGGTCTGTGGTTTCTGCTGTGTGTGCTCCTTCAGAGGCACCGAGAGCAGTGGCTGAATGATTTATATTTGACCTTTTGGAGGAGCCATAGGGAGGGCTGTGCAGGATGTGGGGCTCTTCAGTACAGTTTCTCTGCCTTTTGGGAAAATGTGTGCTCATGAGCTGCATTGCTATAGCTTCAGGACGGCTGGGGGTCCCTCCGGCGGGAACTGCATTGCGGTCTCCGTGCAGCATGTGGCTGGCTCTGCCGGCTCCTCACTGGGCCTTTGTTCTCTAGACCCGGTCTGGCTGTGCCCACATGTTTTGGTTCCAGCATTTGGGACAGGGAAGTAGGGTGAGAGTCCTGGGGAAGCTGTTTCTCTGCCACGAGCTCAGAGAGTAGCAAAGACAAAATCTGCCTCTACATCTTTCTCATTAACTTTGTCTTGCACAAATTATAGTCTTTGACTTAGTCAAAACTTTGGGTTCTGAAGGCATTAAAACTTGTTGCTACAGATTTTAATATATGCTTTTAAACACGGATGCCTAAACTCCTCTCTTAGACAGGAAACGAAAGACCTGTTGAATTATGTTTTATTTTATAAAAACAGGGTTTTTACCATTGTCATTTTTTTTTGGTTGTTGTTGTTGACCGAGTCTGTGCAGTTGGCACTGATGGATTTTGGCATTTGTTTCCATTCCTACTACCCTTTGCTACGACTCTTCACCTGAGATCTGGATTACCACAGTGCGTTTCCCTAACACTGGTGGTCTCCTCACCCCCAGTCCTAGAAGTAGCCTGCTACTTCTGTGCAGGCCCTTAGTGGGACATCAGGGGGCCCCTGTAATCCGCGCACACCATCCCTGTCCCCTTTGGTCTCTGTGTCCCCTGTTTGACTCTGGCTCTGAATGGCTTGCCCACCTGCTCCTTCAGACTCCCACACTCGTGTTCCTCACTCCTGGAATGCTACATTTCCCTAGATGGAAGCTCTGCTCCCTGAATGAAGCCGCAGCGGCCCAGAAATGCAGGAGAAAATGGAATTAACCATTTTTCTTAAGATTTCCAGTTAGGCTTGGGGGGAGGAAGGAGTGAAGTTTTCTACTGAAATCCTGCAGTACTTATTCTGTAGTAATTCATTTATATATTTATTACATAGAAAAATTTAGTGGCAAAAAGGAAATAAGGAACAACTCACCCATCATCTCAACATGATTTGTTTTCATTTTTCTCCATATGACCCCATGGGGCACATAAACAAGCACATAGAGCTATATATAGTCTTATGTTATGCACTTTTTTTTCATTTGTTCTATTTT
Source organism: Martes martes (assembly GCF_963455335.1). NCBI lineage: Eukaryota > Metazoa > Chordata > Mammalia > Carnivora > Mustelidae > Martes > Martes martes. Next base: position 46,812,804 of record NC_137901.1, on the reverse strand, counting down.
TCAGTTTTATTGTGGGCATTCGAAGGGCTGAGATTATGTCTTCTGGTTCTTTTGTATCCCTCGGTTGCCAGGCAAGGTGCTAGGCACATAACAGGAGCACAATAGCTAATGAACAGCTTTAGGGTTTTGCACATTTTCTTTTTTTCATTTTTTAAATCTGTAGTCAATGTTTTCCTTTTTATTAGATCCCAGTTGGTTTTGTGTTCCTTTTTTCTTTTTCTGTTTTTCCATTCAACCTTGGGCTTTTTGGGTCCTAACTGAGTATCCTGTTTGTGGGTATACAAGATCAACCAGAGTGCTTTGTTAGTCCGTAGGTTTCAGGGTTTTCTCTGACCTTTCATTTTCTTGCAGTACTTCCATTTAGAAGGAAAGAGTCATTGTGCCTCTGATAGGCGGGATCTGTATCTTACTTCCCTTTGATTCTCCTAGAACTGTGCCTGAAATGTAATATTTGTTCAGCAAGTATTTTTGTTACATTAGAGTGCTTGGGTGGCTCAGTTGGTTAAAAAAAAAAATTTTTTTTTTCTAAATTGAACTAAATGAGTTGTTTCAAACGTGTATTACTTTTATAACTATAAAGTTATAAAAATAGTTTCCTTAAAAATAAAGCTTTCTTTTTGTTTGTTCATCCTCTCTTACAGTAACTATTCTTTTAAGTGGACTTAGTCTACAGGATATTAACAATCTAGAACTTGGAACTTATGGGTTGGTTGTGTTTTGAATGGTCATCCCATAGGAGATGTGGTTATCATTTGTCAAGAAATGGATACAGTGAAGTAAAATATTAGCTTGATTCCATGGATCGGGGGTCCTTAAGACCCTCAGATGCAGGAGGGCAGATGATTTCCCAGGAGGGCTCTGTATATAATCAAGCTCATGGCTATGAGTTGTTACAGCAAAAGATACAAAGCAAAATGACCAAAGAGAAACAATGCATGGGATAAAGTCCAGGAAAACTTAGGCACAAGCAACCCCAAATTTTCTCCCAGTGGAGTCACATAGGACATGCTTAATTCTCTGGCCAGTGAGGTTTGTTATCAATTGGGAATCTTGTTAGGGACCCAGCACCCAGACTCTTGTTGGGGGCTGACCATGTGTAGATACACCCTGTCTTGCACGTACCCAAATTCCAGGCCCCCAGGGGGAAAGCGCGTGTTCAACCTAAAACATACTACTTCTGTAAGCAGGGTGGCAGGCACAGTGAGCCACTCTTATCCTTTCTGAGAGTGCTGGAAACCCTCCCAAGTCCAAGTTCACAGCCCCAGCAGTGGGCCAATCTTGTAGGTGGGCCTTTCAAACCCTAGCAGTAGGCCTACTCTGATGGCTCTTTTCTGTATAGACCATGTGTTCTTAGATCACTTTCAGATTAGACTTTTTAAAATCAGATTTTATGTTACATATTTTCTGTAGTTTAAAAATAACTTCTTACGAACTTCTTTTTCCACTGTTCTAAAGGGCCCAGGAGCCCAGGACAGCTTATCTTGTTTTCCATTGGTGCATTGGGGTCAGATGACTGGTGCCATATTGGTAACCGTGCTGAGTGTATCAGCTCTTTTCTGCAGAAAATCCCTTATAGAAGACCTTTGCTGAGAAGTATGGTGGGGTACACTCCGATAAGCACAGATAAGTCAGCTCCCCCTTCCCTCTCCCATCAGAAGATGTGTAAGTGTTCACAGGAGAAGAGGGTGAGACAGGACCTGTGGGCTTGTGCGAGAGGGGCTAGTGGGCCCTGGAACTGGGCAAATCCCATGTTGTGTCTGTGAAATCTCTTTCAGAGATAAGGACTGTGTTAAAAATTGGTCTGACAGGAAATAACGGAAGCAGCTTCATAAAAAATATCTTCTCACCTCTGGTGTGACATAGCTTCTTTTTGCCACCTGCCTTCCCTGGATCTGCCTGCATGTAGGCTGGGGCAGGAGCTGAGCGTCATCCTCACAGACCAAATACTGGCATCCTAGTAAGGCGAGCTGAAGCCACGCAGTAGGCATTAGACACAGATGAATGGGGGATGGTTTGCATTGCTGCATTGAACACCAATGACTTATACCTTAATGAACTGCCCATTTGTTCACCCAGTAAGTACAGATTCATCCTTTTTGTTGGTTTGTTTTATTTTTTTTGGCAAGTTGCCATGCTTGATGCTCAGGTGTACCTTTAGCAGTGAATTAGACTTATAACTTCTGGAGGAATGAGACACAGGGTAGACAAACATGAGGAGTTCTGAAAAAGGTTTATTGGCAAAGTTGCCCTGGCAGTTCAGAAACGTGGTGGAGGTCCGTGTTTCACGGGGCGTGTGGAACAAAAGTCAGGTTCACGTGACGCTTGCATGCTGGCGGTCATGCACTGAGCCTTGCAGTGAGGGTCAGCTACTACGGCCCAGCTCATGTACAAGGGACTTGGTAGAACGGTGAGCAAAAAAGATCATGGTTCTTGCCGAGTGGTCATCCAGTGTAGTAAAGGGCAACAAATAAGGAGCCCTCCGCAGAAAACAAGGTGCAATGGGAGATGGTCATTTTTCTTGTTTTTGTTTTTTAAATTTTTGCTCGAATTTCAGGTCATTCTTCAATGTCCCTTATCATTACAGTAAAATTATTTTGAATGCTTGTTTTTCTCCTGCTTTCTTCCCTTCTCTGTAGCCTATATAAAAGGTGGGTGGATCCTTAGGAAAGCCTGGAAGATTTACAATAAATGCTATCTGGACATCAATGCCCTTCAGGAGCTGTATCAGAAGAAGCTAACTGAAGAGCCTTTGACTTCTGATGCTGCAAATGATAATCACATTGTGGCTGAAGGGGTGTCTGAGGAGTCTCTAAACAGACTGAAAGGTGCTGTTAGCTTTGGATATGGCCTTTTTCACCTTTGCATATCCATGGTGCCCCCCAACCTGCTCAAAATCATCAACCTGCTGGGTTTTCCTGGAGACCGCCTGCAAGGGCTTTCTTCACTGATGTATGCAAGCGAAAGTAAGGACATGAAGGCCCCTTTAGCTACGTGAGTAGCTGTATTGCAATGCTTTGGTAGATAATATAGTGTTGAAAGTAAGTAAACGACAATCAAAGCCTTTAAAGGAAACTGCAGGTAAATAGCTTGGTTGGTTGACATGATGCCACGCCTTATGTCTTTTAATGCAACGCCGAGAACTGCATTTCTGGTGGTTATTTGTAAGCTGACTTTGGAGCGGATGTTAGGGAGCAGGACATTGTTCTTGACTCTCCCGAGTCTTGTATTATTTTAAACAGGTAAAATGATCACCTATTTTCAACCTCCAATGATTTGATAAGGCATTTTTGTGACCTTGATCACGGTCACTGAGATTCATAATCCCGATTTTTGAATTTTTAAGGAATATGAATTTCAGTGAGTCTGAAATTTTTATCCTTATGGAGAACCTTGATACTGGGTAATTTTCTTTGATCCTGGTTGGTTCATTAGTCTCTCCTATGTGGCTTGGATATTTTGTGCTGGTCAACTAAATTGAGTCCTGTTGAGTAAACCAAAATGAGATTTATTTACACAGGAATGTGGAGAAGCTGGTATAACTATCCAGAGCAAGGATTCACCCATTCCTCCATCAGTTAAAAGCTATGATTTTTTTTTTTTCCCAGTCTGGTAAATATCTACCATGTGTAATTTGAGTAATTGTACCAGACACTAAATGTCCATTGACATTACACTACTTATCAGTTTTTTAAAAAAATGTTGATGCCATAGAGAACTTTAGTGAGCTCTGTTTCAACTCCCTCAGTGTTGAGGAATTTGGATATTCACTCTTAATCAGTTGGTAGCTCTAAAAATATCATTAAATTTTCATTTCAAAAATGTGCCTCCCCAAAGTCATTAAATTGCATAAACAGTGGTATTTCATTAATTTGGTTTAACATTTTTGTAATGTGATAATTTGCCTTTTTATATCTTAGTATTTTCTGGAAAGAAATGAATTAGTAATGTAAATAAGTCTAATCTCCAGAAAAGAACCAATTTTATAAACAACGCTAGAAGTGTACATTTACATAAAAATATTTCATGTGTTGGTACAAGATTTTTGTCTGTTCGTTAAAGCAGATTCTAATGAATCTATTTTATTTACCGAGTTTATTTAACATGGTATTTTTCTTGAAAGGATGAGTTTAAAGTAAGGGACTTTTAAATAATTATTTGCTTTTTTGAATTGAGCATCCTCAAAGGCCAGAGAAAGAGCCTTTTTTCTGGTTCTCTCAATTATTTTAACCCATTCGAATAGAATTAGTGTTTGTGGTTCCCATATTTAAATTTGGATTCTGAGGCTTACACTCTAACTTTGTGAACACAGAAGAAAACAGCATTTTCTTTTGCAAAAAAGTAATGCTTTTATTATGAGGGGACAGTAAATTCATGATAACCAGTTACTGTTTCTGACTGGTGCATTGATGAGTGAATTGGAAAATTCGGAGATTTACATCAATCCATACCTTTAAGAGACATCTGGAAGCCTCGGACAAGCTAAATGCTTTTATCCTATTCTCCTCTCACCTGATGGGAGTGTGCTGAGATATATATATATATATATATATATATGCTGTGCCAACATTTCAGTTTTCTGAATATTGATAAAATTAATACGGGGAAAGATACTCTGAATTTACTTCTTCAAAGACTGCGCAGTAAGCCTTTTGGAAGGAGTGTTCTGGAAGTTTTTAAAAAGTGGAACCGCTATACGAAAAGTCTTGCTCAATATTTCTCTCCCTCTTCTTTAGATTGGCTCTGCTCTGGTATCATACTGTAGTCCGCCCGTTTTTTGCCTTGGATGGCAGTGATAACAAAGCAGGCCTGGATGAAGCCAAGGAAATTCTTCTCAAAAAAGAAGCTGCTTATCCAAATTCTTCCCTCTTCATGTTTTTCAAGGGACGCATACAACGATTAGAGGTACCGTGCCTTCCTCTTGTTTTTACATAAAGCCTTCTGTGGAGCGGCTCTGTAATGCTCCCCCGGGTGCTCCTATCAGAAGGAGCCCAAATGTCACTGGGCCAAGGAACGTTTCGTTCTTGTGCTTTTCGCCGCATTGTTGCTACAAAAGCCTCTTCCAGGAACCCAGGATGTTAGTCAGTAACCTTCTGTTGGGGAGACGTGGGCGAGGCACGGGTGAGCGCTCTTGTGGGTAATGAGACGAGATTGGTGTGCTCTCAGCCGAAGACACAGGCGCATAGCACATGTCTTCCGTGAAGAACACAAGATATGATCCTTTTCTTTTGTTGGGGTTACTGATAATCTGTTTCTAAATTTTCGTCTTGGTTAACGACTGATTTATGCACAAGTTATTGGGTGAAATGTCAAGGACGCCATCAGCTTGGAAACAACAGTAGCTTTTGTTGCCTTTTCATGGGCTTCCTTTGGGCCAGTCCTCTGCCAGGCGCTTTATTCGTGATATCCCATTTAATCCCCAGAGCAGACCTAGGACATAGATACAAAATGTCATCTGCGTTTCATAGAAAAAGGGATCCAGGGGCGCCTGGGTGGCTCAGTGGGTTAAAGCCTCTGCCTTCAGCTCAGGTCGTGGTTTCGGGGTCCTGGGATCGAGCCCCGCATCGGGCTCTCTGCTCAGCAGGGAGCCTGCTCCTTCCCCACATCCCCCCGCCTGCCTCTCTGCCTACTTGTGATCTCTGTCTGTCAAATAAATAAAATCTTTAAAAAAAAAAAAAAGAAAGAAAGAAAAGAAAAAGGAATTGAGGAGGGTTTCAAGGAACTTCTCAGGCCCATGCGGTGAACGAGGCCAGGCTGTCTCGTTCTAGAAGCAGAACACACCTGGCCTTTGGAGGGTCTCTGCTTCTCCTTTATATCTATTTTTCCTTTTTTATCTTCGTGTGTGTGTGCGCGTGTGTGTGCACGCACGCGTGCTTGCTTGGGGGCATGAGGATTTGAAGAGAGAAGTATACGAAAAAAAAATCGTACCATGGAAGCAGGTGGTCATTATGCCAGGTGCACCAGCAGCTTGCAGGGAATCATAGCAAGGTTTCCATGACCTCAGTTCCCCAGTTAACTGGGTGCCTTGTAGCACGTTGATTCTAGAAGTGAGCCCCCAGGAACCGCCATGAGTGCATCTGAACATTTTTGCCCAGGAATGCTTTTGTGAGCACAGGGATGATTTGTTCATTAATTTATTATTGTTGTTGTTGTGGGCTACAGAGTGTATATTACTTCGTGAATAATTCCTTTCTCTCATGAAGTGCCTCCTTAAAGCCGAGGACTTCTCACCTTTATGTGTGTAAGTTGTATTTTAGAGACTCTACTGGTGATTTATAATTGAAACATAGTACAAAAAGCTCACCAGGATCTGAATTATTTATACTTATGTCTGAACTGGTTTTTTTCTCATTATCTTGAAACTGTTTTTCTTTGGAGTCAGGCTTATGAGCCTTCTGTCCTGTGTCTCCCATTTTCCCCCTTCGTCTTAGAAACATAGTTCGGATCAGTTTCCTGTGCAGCCCGGTCTGTCAGGGCTATGGTCTTCCACATAGGGAAGGAACTTTAGTTTACTAAAGTTCCTCTGCTCCCTCGGGTTTGTGCAGGACAGATTCGCACTGTCTAAAAGCATTTTAAACTGACTAAGCCTTCTCACTTCAGTGACCATTTTTTCATGGAAGTTGAGTTACAGGGTCAGTGTTTTCTTAAATGTCCATTTCTTTTTAAAGATTTATTTATTTTGAGAGAGAGAGAGAGAATGAGTATGAGTAGGGGAGGGGCAGAGGGAAAGAGAGAATCTCAAGCAGATTCCCTGCGGAGCACAGAGCCTGATGTGGGGCTCGAACTCATGACCCTGAGATCTAGACCTGAGTGGAAACCAAGAGTTGGCCGCTTAACCGATTCAGCTACCCAGGTGCCGCATTAAATGCCCTTTTCTTAAAGGGCAGGCATTATATATTTTGAATAACTCTGAACATGAAGAGATTAGGTTCAGTGTTGAACAGATTTGCCACCCGGGGTGAGAGCCAGAATTTATAATTGTGTGCAGCACAGCAATAAGGCACCTTAGCACTGGGCATTTTTTAGAATTCTCTGTTTACTCCCCCAGATCAATGAATGCCCTAATTTGCATTTTGAAGCTGTTTGATAGGAATGTAAAAATAAGCCAGCCATTTTAGTACATTTTTTATTTTAAAACAAAAGAGCTTAACTTTTAGCTAAACTGATGGACCCCCCCCCCCCACCTCAAACCCTTAATTGGGGTTGGTTTTAGTCTGTGCCACAGTTCATTCCTGTGAGTAGTTATCACTGCTGCTGGGATGCTCCTAGAGAAGAGGAAGCTGCAGCCATCAGACCCTTCTAGATGCGGTTTGGAGAGGTGCGTAGCTGGCATGACACAGTTCTTGGCAGGCATTCGGGCTCTTCCAGCGGAGAGAGCTGTGATCTGAGTGTGGGTGGTGGATGTTAGGACTACTTCACCGTGAAGCAGCTTGCTTGCCGAACTGATGCTTGGTTTTTTTTTTTTTTTTTTTTTTTAATGACTAAAAGATCTGTTTCTGTTGCTGATGAGTGAGCTGTAGCCTCAGGGCCAAGGGAACATGCCGGTTGTTTCTGTTTGGTCCTTCCCAAAGGCCCAGAAGAGAAAAGGATTTGGGGCTAGCTTGGAATATTACTGGTATTACCCTCACAGTGCCCAGACACCAGCATTTCATTTGTCTTCCCAGGCGACCCCAAGGAAGCTGTCAGAGGTGGGGGTGGGGTGGGGAAGCCTTTGCAGGGGAGGGACAGCCCAGAGGGGTTTTATCGCTCTGGTCGGAGGCTTTCCGGAAGGCCTGTAAAGCCCCAGACCTGGTTGCTGAAAAACACGGGCTCTGCTGACACATCTGCTTGCAGAGAATTTTTTTTTTTCTTTTTTAATTTTCAGTAAGCATTTAGGCTACAGATAGGACCCCCGAGATCTTTTTATCAACAAACACTGACAGAACATGTCTGCAGGCCTTAACTCTCGCAGATGCTTCATGGGACATAAAGTTTGTTCAGTGAGTCAATCCACAAAATAATTTGAACAGCTGCTTTTGTGTAAGCTTGCTGTCACGCAGGGTGACGCGCTCAGTCCGTGGTGGTTAGTTTTCATCTCCTGCACACGTTATTTTCAAATCCTGTGCACTTGCCGGCTTTCTTTAATTTCATGAACAACTGTTTACGTGCCCCCGGGACAATTTGGAGTGCCTCTGGGGGGTGGGGGGGGATGGTCTTCGACAGAGCCACCCCGTCCTGACCCTTGATAACCCTTGCTGTCGTGGTTTCATGATTTCCTGCTGTTATGGCCTAACTTGGCCTAGCCGTGGAGTTCGACACCTTTGGTGGTACTTGGGGTGCGTCAGAACGGGGTGCCCCTGTGCTCTGTGGGGCTGTGGAAGCATGAAGCGCAGCCAGACCGTAGAAGGAATCTTCTCTCTGCTGCCTTTGCTCCTCCCCACTGCATGGCTGTGTGCTCCCCCCTCCAGCCTTCTCCCCGCTCCTGGGTTCTCCCTACTGTCCAGTCTCTGCTGACTTCTCTGTGTGACTTCTCATTGCTGCTGGGAGGCATAGATGGGTCCCTGTGGTACTCAGCATGGGCTAAGCAGATCCTAGTGTGTGATGGGTATTACACTTACCGAGTGCCTAAGCCTAGGAAGTAGGTTTGCCAGATTTCTTTCTTTTCTCCTTTTTAAGAGGAACAAAAATTGTTTTGCTGTGGAAAGCCATCAGTAAAACTAGGCCCATATTGGCAAAGTCCGGGCATGTATGGAGAAGGGCTACAGGTACCAAATGGCACCTGTATTTGCTTTTCCCTGAAGTTGGTCCTAGCTGTTGTATAGTAATCTCAATTTTAAAATGTGAATTTATAGCTCTAGTTTCAAATTTTTGTACTTTTCAGTAAACCTATGGTAATGATAAGTCCATTACGCTACAAGTGATGAATGAGTGTTTTTCTTGGTTATTTAAAAAGTATTGAGACAAGTCTACATTTTAATTGCTTGTTTTCATTTTTCTCTAGTCCCCCTTTTTCCCTTAAACAATAGATTTGCACAACTTCCCTCCGCTTCAGTTTTAACCATCTACTTAGTATGTAATATATATATATGTATTTGATTTTACAGGCATACATTTTCATATACACACTCTATATCATGACTAGTAATGAAGCTGATTTTTAATATCTGAATGAATGAAAGTGATAAACATTCTAACAATGGAGGTTGTTATTCGAGCATTTTGAGAATTCTTATTTTGAAACTGTCTTCTAAGCTGGAACTCCTATGATTTGACCCTGAATGCTAGCATTTTAAAACATTGGGCTTGGATTTGGGGAACAGCAGTCAGGGGCTTGCACAAGACCGGCTCCCAGTGTGTATTTGTTGATTGAATAGATGAGTCTGTCGATTCGTGAGAAATCCACTGATCAGTGGGACTGATGTCATTTCTTTGTGAAGAAAAAGTTGGTTATCAAGCACCTACGCCTGTTCTTGAGACCAGTCCTGAAGGAGATGCAAAACTGTTTTCACAATTGAATTAACAAATTGTCCTCCTAAGGAAGGTACAGAACCAGATAGTTAAATGCTGACGTGTTGGTTGGACAGGTCTGACTCTGAAGAAGTAAATTGAATAAATGAGGTAAAAAGTGATTGTATTGAGATGAAGTCTCTCTTTATGGCGATGAGCACCCAGATGAGCGGACGTGAGCCCCAGTGCCCCCCCTCCTCACCTCCCCCCACCATTCAGCCTGCGAGGCCCTTGACTGTAACCGCCTCTCAGACCATTACAATCACAGTACTGCTTTGTGAGGACAAAAGGAAGTTTGTGCAAGGCCTCATAGAGGCCACGCTGAAGAACTTATGATGAACCCTACCTTTCATATTTGTGTGTGTGTATGTGTGTGTGTGTGTGTCCCGATCACCTCCCCTCTCTTATTTGAAGCTGCTTTGTTTGTTCTGAGAAATGCAGCCTTGTCACTACCGTCTGCTTCCCTGTTTTGTACTTGTCCTCCTCCCCTTCCTTCTGAGAAGGCCCGTGATAGGATGTGGCTTCTTTCCCCAGAACAGAGCCCTTCAGGGCTGCTTTGATGGTTGACCTTCCCTCCACCGTATTCACATCAACCTGCCATCCCCTCTCCTTCTAAGCGGGTCGGGGTTCCTCTGCGTCAGCGGGCTACGAAGTTCTATGGGAAAGGCTCGCACACATCTGCGCCAGCCTGCGTCCTGTCGGTGGACCTTCCTCCTGCCCGTTATTTCAGGTGACTTCAGCTGAGTCCCCTTTTGAAAAATGGACTGTAGTGCTTTCTCCCTGTACTTTTATTAAGATGAAGTGACATTTTTCACTGGCGCTCCCCAGAGTCAGTGGGAGGTCTGCGTTGCTTTTTAGCCCGTCCGTTCATGATTGTGACAGGGACAGAAAAGTGGAGCTTGATCCCTTTGGTGATTAATTTATCAGCTAGAGGAAAGAGACAGGAAGCCCACAAGGGCCGGCCCAGAGGTGCCGCCCACTGCGGAGGCCTGGGTCCGAGCGCTCGTCTCTGGGGCATGTGACAGGATCGGAGCTGTTCCTTAGCAGCGTTTCTTTGCATCTGTCGCCAAGCAAGCCTGCCTCTTGTATTTGAACAGCAGGCCTGGCCAGCATGATGTCATGCTGTTATTTATAGGATCAGGAAAAAGGCGATGCAGGAAGAGAAATAATTCCCTGAAGTTCTGTTAATTGTAGTCTTCTCTTCCTCCATCCTACGTGGGTTCTCTTTATTACCTCAGGAGCCGAAAAATAGAGTTGCCATTTATTCTTAGAAGAACGCAGACCGAGGGATTGGTTCAAGCTGGTGTAGGAGAGAAGGGGGAGGGGGATATATTGGTCTCCATTTTCCAGCAAGATAAATCTGTATTGGGGCGCCTGGGTGGCTCAGTGGGTTAAGCCTCTGCCTTCGGCTCAGGTGGTGATCTCAGGGTCCTGGGATCGAGCCCCATGTCGGGCTCTCTGCTCAGGAGGGAGCCTGCTTCCTCCTCTCTCTCTGCCTGCCTCTCTGCCTACTTGTGATCTCTGTCTGTCAAATAAATTAAAAAAAAAAAAAAAAAGATAAATCTGTATCATGTGAGAAAAGGATAGTAACCCAAATTGCTAATAGGTTAAATACATATGCTGTTCTTTCAACTCTATCATTACAGGCTGTTGGGCTGAAAAGCAAGTAGAAGGTTAATGAATTTTATCCCTAAGCTCACTAAATATGCATAAGAGGATGAGCTTTCCCTTGCCTACATTAGCCCTGGTCCTAAGAGTAGGGGTTAAAAGCACAATCTATTGTTAGGTGTCCTTGATAACCGTATTGCTAAACGGATTCTGCGGGTCAGCAGCATGAATGCTGAATCACAAGAAGTAATAAGTGGGTTGTCACAGCATATTCCCTCCTGCTTGCTACAGGTGACAAACGAGGCCTCTCCTTTTAAAACACGTGTATAATAGTTTAAGATGTTAAGCAACTTCGTAAAAATAACCCAGTGTTATAAGTAAGCTCTTTTCAAATTATTTTGTGATCTTTAATACACACGTGAGACTTTATGCAATTTCATTTACAGATCTGTTTTAAACTAGTTTTTTTTTTTTTTAAGTAACCGGTATGCAGACCATTTAGATTTCTGTTGTGTTAATAATTTGATATTTCCTTGTTGGGAAATTGTTGGGATATTTGATTATTGCTTCTCTATTGTTTCCCAGTATTTCACTATGATAGTAAGTACTTCAATAGCTAGCATATCTTTTTTTTTTTTTTTAGTTATTTCCTTGGGTATAGCTCCAGTGGTGTCATTATTAGAATCAAAGAGTAGGAACCGTTCCGTAGCTCCTGCTACCTGGTAAGAGATTATACTCAAGAAATATTGGGCCAGAGTATAATCGTTCATTATTTTGTGCATGGTCTCAGCAGCCTGTACTGCTGCATGGTTTTCTTTTTATTTCCATAAGGAGGTAAATGAAAGCAGTTTAAACTCAAGTTCTTAAAATATTACTGATAAGACGTCTCATGTTCTTGTATCAGAAGACTTAGTATTGTTAGGATGGCAGGACTCCCTTAATTGAGTTACCAGATTGAATACTATCCCTCTCAAAATCACAGCTTGTCTTTTTTTTTTTTTTGCAAAGTTGACCAACTAAACCTAAGGAACCTGGAACACCCAAAACAATCTTGAAAAGGAAGAATAATGTTGGAAGATTTCTATTTCCTAATCTCAAAACTTACTACAACGTAATCAAGACCATGTGGTATGGCCTAAGAATAGACCTATAGTTAGTGAGAGTCAAGAAAATAAACTTTACATTTACGAATCAGCTAACGTTTGAAAAGGGTAAATTGATAGGTAAAGAAGGGTTCCGGGACAACTAAATACCCACATGCAAATAAATGCAGTTGAACCCTTATGTCACCCCATATGGAAGAACGGATGCAGATGGATCCTAGACCTAAATATAAGAGCTAAAACCATTCAACTCTGGGGTTAGGCAGCGGCTTCTTAGATATGATGTCAAAGGCACAAATAATAAAAGAAAAACCAGTAAACTAAACTACATCAAAATTAAACACTTTGTTGCTACAAAGAATATCAAGAAAGTGAGTAGCCCATGGAATGGGAAAAAATATTTGCGAGTTATAGATAGGACAAGGGACTTTATCCAGAATATGTAAAGAACTCTTAACAACTCAGTTAAGAGACAAATATCCCAATTAAAAAAATAGGCAAAGGCACTGAAGAGATCTCTGTCTGGAGAAAATATGCAGATGATTATTAAGCACATGAAAAGATGCTCTGCATCAAAAATCATTATGAAGAAATGCAAATCAAAACCGAGTGAGATGCCATTTCGTATCTGCCAGTAGCAAGTGCGGACGAGCGTGTGGTGGTATTGGGAACCTCATTCATTGCTGGTAGGGATGTAAAATGGCACAGCCACTATGGAAAAGTGTGGCAGTTCCTCCAGATGGTAAACATGGACTTACCATATGACCCAGAAATCCCATTCCTAGGAATACACCCAAGAGAAATGAAAACATATGTCCATATTACTACTCATAGAGCAAAGACTGGAAATAACTCAAATATCCACCAGTTGATGAATGGATAAAATGTGCATCCATAAATGGATAATTATATTCAGCAACATAAAGAAATGAAGTCCCGATACATGCTACCACGTGGGTGAACCTAGAAAGCAAGTTAAGTGAAAAAAGCCAATCACAAAAGAGCATATATTGTATGATTCCATTGATACGAAGTCTCCAGAACAGGCAAATCGGTAGAGGCAGATAGTAGACTGTTGCTTACTTTTTATTTTGGTGGGTTTTTAAAAAAGATTTTATTTATTCGTTTGTCAGAGGGAATCTGAGCAGGGGGAGGAGCAGAGGGAAATCTACTCCCTGCTGAGTGGGGATCCTGATGTGAGGCTCAGTCCCAGGCCCCTGGGATCATGACCTGAGCCAAGGGCAGGTGCTTAACCTACTGAGCCACCCAGGCACCCTATTTTGATGTTTCAGGAGTTTATTTCTTTATTTCCCTTGTCTCAGGATACCTGTCTAGAAAAATGCTACAATGGCAATGTCAGAGAAATTACTGTCTGTGTTCCCTTCAAGGATTTTATCGTTTCAGGTCTCACATTTAGGTTGCTAATCCATTTTGAGTTTGTTTGTGTGTATGGTGAAAGACAGGGGTTCAGTTTCATTGTTTCATATGTGGCTGTCCTGTTCTCCCAACACCATTTGTTGAAGAGGAGATGGTCTTTTTCCCATTGCATATTCTTTCCTGCTTTGCCAAAGAATAATTGGGCATGTAACTATGAGTCTCTTTCTGGGTTTTCTGTTTTCTGGTTTCTGGTTTTCTGGTTTTCTGTTCTGTCCCATCACTCTGTGTGTTTTTATGCCAATAAAAAACTGTTTTAATTACTTCTGTTTTAATTACTTCTGTTTTATAATTACTTCTGCTTTATAATATAACTTGAAATCTGGAATTCTGATATCTCCAGGTTTTTTTTTTTTCAAGATTACTTTTGCTATTTGAGGTCTTTTGTGGTTCTATACAAATTTTAGGATTATTTGTTCTAGTTCTGTGAAAAATACTGTTGATATTTTGATAGGCATTGCATTAAATATGTAGATTGCTTTGGATAGTATAGACATTTTAACAAGATTTACTCTTCCAACCCATGAGCATGGAATGTCTTTCCATTTCTTTGTGTCATCTGGAATTTCTTTCCAAGTTAAGACACTGGTCTTTGGTTAAGTTTATTTGGTTAAGGTTATTCCTAGGTATTTTACTGTATTTGATGCAATTGTAAGTGCGATTGTTTTCTTAATTTCATTCTCTGTGGCTTCTGTGTGGCTTCATTATTGGTGGATAGGAACGCAATGGGTTTCTGTACCTTGATTTTTGTACCCTGCAACTTTACCAAATGCATTTATCAATTCTAGTAGTTTTTTGGTGGAATCTTTAGGGTTTTCTATATATAGTATCATGTCATCTGCAGGTAGAGTTTTACTTTTTTCTTGCCAATTTGGATGCCTTTTATTTCTCTTTGTTAATGATTGCCGTGGTTTGGACTTCAAAGACTGTGTTGAATAAAAGTGGGGAGAATGGACATCTTTGTCTTGGTCCTTACCTTAAGCTCTCAGTTTTTCACAACTGAGTACAATTTTGGTTGTGGGCTTTTCATGTAAGGCTTTTATCATGTTGAGACATGCTCCCTCTAGACCTACTTTGCAGAGGATTTTATCATGAATGGATGTTATACTTTGTCACTGCTTTTTTTTTATCTGTTGAAATGATCATATGGTTTTCATTCTTTGTCTTACTGATGCGATATATCATGTTGATAGTTTTGCTTGCAAAACTATCATCTTGCATCTTGGGAATATATCCCACTTGTTTGTGGTGTATGATTTTTTTTTTTTTAACATATTGCTGGATTCTGTTTGCTAGTATTTTGTTGAGGATCTTGACGTTTGTAGTCATGAGAGGTATTGGTCTATAATTTTCTTTTTTGGGGTGTCTTCATCTAGATTTGGTGTCTAGATAATACTAGCCTCATAGAGTGAATTTGGAGGTTTTCTTTCCTCTTGTATTTTTTGGAATAATTTGAGAAGAATAGCTATTACCTCTTCTTAAATGTTTGGTAGAATTCCCTTGTAAGCCATCTGATCTTGGACTTTTGTGTTTTGAGAGTTTTTTCATTACCAGTTCATTTCATTGCTAGTGATTGGTCTGTTCAAATTTCCTGTTTCTTTCTGCTTTAGTTTAGTAGGTTGTATGTTTCTATAATTTATCCATTTCTTTTCTGTTGTCCAATTTGTAGGCATATAGTTTTTCATGATACTCTATTAGAATTGTTTGTATTTCTGTGGTGTTGATTGTTTTTTTTCTCTTTCATTAGTGATTTTGCTTTTGTTTGTTTTTTATGAGTGTGGCTAGAGGATTATCACTCTTGTTCATCTTCCAAAAGAACCAGCTCCTGGTTTCATCCATCTGTTCTACTGTTTTTTTAGTTTCTATGTCATTTATTTGTACTTAATCTTTATTATTTCCTTCCTTCTGCTGAGTTTAAGTTCTTTTTCTAGCTCCTTTAGGTGTCAGGTTAGGTTGTTTGAGATCTTTCTTGCTTCTTTTTTGTTTGTTTGTTTGTTTGTTTGTTTGACAGACAGAGATCACAAGTAGATGGAGAGGCCAGCAGAAAGAGAGGAGGAAGCAGGCTCCCTCCTGAGCAGAGAGCCCGATGCGGGGCTTGATCCCAGGGCCCTGGAACCATGACCTGAGCCGACGGCAGAGACTTAACCCACTGAGCCACCCAGGCGCCCCTCTTTCTTGCTTCTTGAGGTGGGCCTGCATTGCTTATAAACTTCTCTCTTAGAACCATTTTTGCTGCGTCCCAGAGATTTTGGACTGTTGTGATTTCATTTTCATTTGTTTCCATGTAAATCTTGATTTCTTGGTGGACCCATTTGTTGTTTAGGAGTATGTTATTTAACCTCTATGTATTTGTGCTCTTTCCAGATTTATTCTTCTGGTTGATTTCTAGTTTCATGGTGTTGTGGTCAGAAAAGATACAGGTGGAGTCTGTTTTTGAGATGCCTTTATATTCCACCTTTTATAGATGTTTTTAAATGAATGTTCCTTAACTTTGGTAATTATGATTTTTATCATGTTTTGAACAACATTATCACTATTACCTTAAAAATACTTAGTGGGGCGCTTGGGTGGCTCAGTTTGTTAAGCATTTGACTCTTGGTTTTGGCTCAGGTTATGATCTCAGGATCATGAGACTGAGCCCTGCATCACTCTCTGCACTCAGTGGGGAGTCTGCTTGTGGTTTCTCTTGCTCTCTCTTCCTCTGCCTCTCCCCCCAAAAAATAAATAAATCTTTAAAAAAATAGTGATTTAGTGTTTTTATCTATTTTTCTCATATATATATATATGTATTCAGTAATGTTTTAATGTAAAACATTACATGCATTTTAGTTTTCTATTGTACTTGTTTAATTTCCACTTACTACTTTTAAAAGTATGCCAATAATGGGGCACCTGGGTGGCTCAGTTGGTTAAGCAACTGCCTTCGGCTCAGGTCATGATCTCGGCATCCTGGGAGCAAGTCCCACGACAGACTCCCAGCTCCATGGGGAGTCTGCTTCTCCCTCTACCTTCTCCCCTCTCATGCTCTCTCTCACTCTCTTTCTCAAATAAAAATAAAGAAAATCTTAAAAAAAAAAAAATATATATATATATATATTTTTTTAAAGTATGCCAATACTGGGGTCCCCAGGGGTCTTAGTCACTTAAGTGTCCAATTCTTGATCTCAGCTCAGGTCTTGATCTCAGGGTTGTGAGTTCAAGCCGTGGGTTGGGCTCCATGCTGGGTGTGGAGCCTACTTAAAAAAAAAAATGCCAATACTATTAATAGATATGTAAAAATGTTGTGTTACCTTTTATTTGTGTTTTTTTGTGTGTTATTTTGTGGTATTGTATAAATTTGTGTTTGTGATTGGGCTTTGAGATAACACTGGCTTTTGGATGTGATTTTTTTTTTTAATCAGTTTATTTTTTACTTCCATTTTATTTCTAGCTTTCCTTAATTTGGCTTGTTTTAGAATTCATTTTTTAAAACTTTGTACCTCTCTGGGCACCTGGGAGGTTGAGTTGGTTAAGTGATGGTCTTTGAAAGCTCATGTCATGATTCTGGAGTCCAGGAGTCAGAGTCCCGCATGAGGGCTTCCTCTCAGCAGGGAGTCTGCTTCTCCTTCTGACACACCCCTCTCCCCCCTACCACCCCATGCTCACTCACTCTCTCTCATTCTCTCTCTCTCAAATAAATAAAAATTTAAAAAAACCTTTATACCTCTCTTAAGAGTGAAATATTAACATTCTTATGTAGGTAGGGATTATACTTGCATATTGTTTTACTTGAGAGGGCTTGAGGGCTGTAATATTGTGCTATCATAAGATTTGTATTTGGTCTTTGTCCCTAGTTCCTGGCACAGAGCCCTAAAATCCTGGAACTTTTTAAGTGAGCCCTAAAATCCTGGAACTTCTATCACTTTTTAAGTGATAGAAGAGTGTGTTATTCCTAAAAGCCCTTCTCAACTTTACCCTGAGTTTCTGTTAATGAGTTGACCAGTAGCTCCTAGGTGGCTGCAGGACGGGGGCTGTGTGGTGTGACCAGAGGGCTGGAACTTTCCGTAGCACTTCTTACCACCAACCTCCTGGGATGCGGGGGAGCTGGAGACTGAATTAGTCACCCAGAGCAGTGATTTAATCAGCCAAGCCTAACTAGTGGATCCTTCATTAAAATCCTCAGTGACAGGGTTCAGAGAGCTGCCAGATGGGTTAATTCATCCATCTGCTGAGAGGTTGGCACATCTTAAACTCCCAAGGGACAGAAGTTTCTGTGTTCAGGACCCTTTTGGACCTCTGTACCTACTTGTTCCTCTGGCTGTTAATGTGTATCCTTTATAATGAACCAGTAGTAACAGGTAAAGTGTTTCCCTGGGTCCTGCCTGAAGGT
The DNA here is from genome assembly GCF_963455335.1 of Martes martes. NCBI lineage: Eukaryota > Metazoa > Chordata > Mammalia > Carnivora > Mustelidae > Martes > Martes martes. The sequence goes on along the minus strand of NC_137901.1, from coordinate 46,794,807 downwards.
TTAGTTCTCTAAAATGTTCATTGCCCCATGTCTTTTGTTGTTATGATTAATCTCATTTATTATGTAAATTGTGTGTTGAGGCCTGCTGTCTGGTACTTTTGTTTGAGTCTCTGTGTGACCCTCATTGTCTGCCCGACAGTGCCCCCATCCCAAGGGAACCTAGGGCATAGTTTTGCTATTAAGATTCAGTGAGGTGGTGGGGCGCCTGGGGGGCTCAGTCCTGTTTAAGTGTAAGCCTTTGGCTCAGGTCACAGTCCCAGGATCCTGGGATAGAGCCCCGCATCAGGCTCCCTGCTCAGTGGAGAGCCTGCTTCTCCCTCTTCCTCCGCCTGCTGTTCCCCTGCTTGTGCCCTCTCTTTGTCTCTCTGACAAATAAATTGATACAATCTTAAAAAAAAAAAAAAAAAGATCTGGGGAGATGGTCATCTGGGAGGCCTGTGCTGCTGCTCATGGAGCTCTGAGTGAGTGCTAGTCTTCGTTGGCTGTGGTGATGATGAGGGAGTGCTGTGAAGGCTTCAGGGCTGTGGGGACAGGGGCAGGCTCTTGCACTATGGAGAGCCATGCTGCATGGCAAGCAGGCCACAGGCTGATGAAGATGTAGCCAGGCTCTGAGCAACATACACACAGGCCTACTGGAAGGTCAGGCCAGGTGTGGCTTACCCAAGGTGCCGCCCTCACAGCTGGGAAAGACAACACAGAAGTGGGAGTGTTTGCCAGGCTACTGAAGCCTCTGTGGGAGTTTGAAGGTAGAGATAAGAGCTTGGGGGACTAGCCTAACTTCAAGGCCAGAGCCAAGAAGAGGCAACATACTGGGAGATCCAGGCTCAGGGGGGCTGGAACATTTGGTGGAGAGAGGTGGGTAGAACAGGCGTGACTAGGGAAACAAGGGATCATTTGATTTTGTTTCTCAACCCAGATCTCCTTTCTCTCAGAGGAGTTCCTCGTTCATATTTAATTGTGTGTGTGAAGCACGTGTGTTGTTTTCCTCTGCCCTTCTGGGTTGTGCGGATTGTTCCTGTTTTCATTTCTGCTGACTCGTTTTTGAATAGGTTTTTCTTTAATACCAGATTGAAAAAGAGGAGTTTAATGTTTCACTTGTTTATCTCCTGTTTTAACCGTGGGCCCACGTAGCCATACAGTGTCCCAGTCCTTTGTCCCTCACTCTTGTTGCTGAGGAGAAGACGGTAAACTCCTTGAGGAGTGACTGTGTCTGGTTTTAGGAAAGAGCATTTCTCCCTTTTACCTACCCTACGTGCAGAGCTCTTGTGGGAAATCTTGTATTTTCTCATAACATCATCTTGAGGTTTCCTGTTTTTCTTTATAACTTCGGGCTCTTAAACACGTGGGTACATGGAGGTCTTGAATCTGTGCCCTGATTTGTTGGGTGGTAGTGGTCTTCGTTTCTCCACAGTGTCTGAGAGCGGGCTTGCCAGCTCTGGGAGTCTGTTGTCCTGTTGCTTGGAGGCTTCAGGGTTTGCCGTGTCGAAAGCACTGGACTAAGTCTGAAGAGGGCTTGGCTCTGTCATGAACAGTAAAGACATGGTCTCCTTCCCAATGGTCGCTCATAGACGGGACAGCTTGAAAGCGCTGTAAGACCTCAGTTAAGCCAGTCAGCCTTCTCTGGCTCTGTTTCTTCACCTGGAAAACTAGGGTTTTTCCAAAGTATCTGCCCTGGAACCCAGATTTGATGGACTAGTTTGGATGTGCTCCATGAAAAGAGGTTCATGTCAGGCAAATCCGGATATGCCCGGCCTGCTTGGAGACTCTTGTTTCTCTCTGAGAGAGAGCTAGTGTATGCAGGTATGCTGTCTGTGTTTGCCCAACTCGTTTGACCAGGGAAATTCATTTTTACACGGTAGCCTGTGAGACTTGAATGGTTCTGTAGAATACACTTTGAGAAACATGAAACTACATCATTTTTAAGGTTTTTTTTTTCCCCCCCAGCTTTCAAATCTAAAAGCCCCTTAATTGTATATTTTAAAAGGATGAGTCTTTTGGGATGTGAAGTACATCTCAACAAAGCTGTCATAAAAATTTTTTTCTGGCTCTTTAATCTTCAGAACGAACTACCTGGGTTTGCCTCCACTTTCTACAGCTTGTCTTCCGTTCCTCTTTGGGGGAAAAACATAGGAGCTCGCTCATTTGCCATCCTTTACAGAGAGTGCCATTCAGTGCAGGAAAACTTCTCAAAGTTGCTTTCCTGATTGCAGCTCCTCTGTCTCTCATGCTAGTGTCTGTGCGTGGTGGATTGGCTCCACCTGTACTCAGGTGTGTCTGTTTATCTTGAATTGCTGCCTTCCGAGTAGTGTGACTTTTTGTAGATTAGGATATCTGTATTTCCACAATCTTTGCTTTCCTGAATTAATTCTTTACATTGTCTTTTTCACTGTTAATTTTGGTTCTTTGATAGCATCATTAAACACATTTCTCTTACATTTACTGCTGTTTTTCACACAAATTCCCTGTTCTTTTAAAAGGCAGCATGGCACGGCTAAAAAAGCATTGGGCTTAGCTCAGAATGGGCTCTTCCACTTCCGGACTGGCTGAAGATTCTGAGGCTGTGTCCTTGCGTGTAGAAAGAGGATAGTGCCTCCCATGCCAGCCTTCAGTAATGTCATGTGGCTGTGGCATAGTGCTAAGCACACAGTGCTTGGTCAGGGCTTTTCCTCTTCAGACAGAATTGCGTCTGGGCTGTAGACCCAGTATAAAGCACTTTCTGTCGCAGATTTTGTTGACATCTTGTGTGTAATTGTTGAGACACCGAGGAAATGTTGTCACCGGTGCATTATTCAGTTCTACCATTCATTAGCACCGGATTTGGTTACGTAACTCCTTTCTCAAGGGGATTGCTGTCCATGTGGAGGTGCTGAAAATAGATCTGCCATATTCCATTTCTTGGGCATAATCGGAGATTTGTTGCCTCTGTCGTAAAAGGCCTTCTGGGGGATGCCGAGAGGGCTAGCAAAAGCCCCTGCCCCAAAAGAAATTTATAATCTAATTATGAATAGCAACGCTGAACGCATGAAATGTGACCCCTCGGGCAATAAAAGTGCCAGATGAGGGGCACCTGGGTGGCTCAGTGGGTTAAAGCCTCTGCCTTCGGCTCAGGTCATGATCTCAGGGTCCTGGGATCAAGCCCTGCATCGGGCTCTCTGCTCGGCAGGAAGCCTGCTTCCCTCTCTCTTCCCCCTCCCTGCCTATCTCTCTGCCTAATTGTGATCTCTCTCTGTCAAATAAATAAAATACTAAAAAAAAAAAAAGTGCCAGATGAGCCGGTGGTCACTGTGGGTAGAGAGGACTGGGAAGGACGGTCAGAGGCAGTGGGGCCTGGGGGAGGAGAGAGCCACTTCTTCACCTCCTCTGACTTTGTTTGCCCCCTCCTGGGGGAGATCTTTCATGACTGTAATGTTGGACACATTGGCCTCATGCCTGCCGCTGGTCTCCCTGTCTCCTCCTCATTTCTGCCCAGACACTCCTATTCACTGGACACACAGAGAGCAAAGTGCATTTCTTGTTGGCTCATTGTCTCTCCCCATCAGAATGAGATGCAGGCTCCATGAGGCAGACTTTGTCTGGGTCACTGTGTATTTCAAATGCCTTGACCAGTGCTGGGATCCCAGACAGCAGGGCTCAGAGTGAGTGAGTGTGTGTGTGTGTGTGTGTGTGTATATGCATGCATGCATGTGAACCTTGAGTGCATACTCTGGCCTCTTGCCCTGTGCCTCTCTTGGTTGTGCTGGGATGATAGTTGTATTTCTATAACCCCTGGATTTTTGTCAGAATGAAGGCAGCCATATCTATGGCATTTTGAAAAGTTCCCCTCATTCTGTATAATTCATAGATTCCATGTGTGCAGTGGTATTAAAAGCTCCATTCTCCCCCACCAAGGACCGTGTAAACAGAACTCTGAAACCAAAACAGTAAGGAAAAGGCTGATAGAATTGATCATACATGGATCAAAATATTAGGAGAACAGACATAAAAATGAACTTCTATATTACAAAATATTGTAAACAAAGTTGAAAAAATGAAGAATAAAGCTATGATTAGCATCCTTAACATAGTAGGAACTCTTACAAACTTGGAACATAGCAAAAGGATAAACATACAAAAAGAAAAATAGCCACAACATCTAAAAATAGACAAGCCAAAAGATACACAAATGGTCAGTACCCTGTGGCCTTCATAATAGCATCTGTGAGATGCAGATTAAAGCAAGGGGAAAAATAATCGGCAAATACTGAAAATATTCCCTGTTGGGAAAAGGTTTAGGGAAGTAGCCCTCTTCTAAACTGTTGGTACATATGTACATTGATAAAAGCTTTGGGACGACTGGTCTAGTATTTACACAAACTACACAGTTCGTTGTAGGGAATAACTTAGCCCATAAACGCATGCACACGCATTGGAAGACGTGTACACACACACACACACACACACACACACGTGTGCACACAGACAGAGACCAAACCTGCCCACATTCATCTCCTGTGAGAAAACTCCAGGAGCAGATTCTGAGTGGGAGGGAGGAGGAGGTACTGTGATCTACCTAGCTTCGGTCAGGTACTCCCGCCCTTGCTCAGACCAGAAAGCTTTTCCAGAGAGGCAGGACCCGTCCCCTTCCCATCACATAGGACAATGGCTCCCCAAGGAAAGGATACGTCTGACACGTGATGTGTTAGTCTCCTTGGGCTGCCCTAACAAGGAACCACAGAGCAGGTACAGAAATTAGTTTTCTTATAGTCCTGAGGTTAAAAATCCGACCAAGGTGTCGGCCAGTTGATTTTTTTTTTTCCCCCTGAGCCATCTCTCCTCGGCTTGTAGACAGCCGCCTGCTCCCTCTGTCTTCATGTGCTCTTCGTGTGTGTGTGTGTGTGTGTGTGTGTGTGTGCGCGCGCGCGTACACATACCCATGTCCCTTTCTTCTCTAAGCCTGCCAGTTATAATGGATTAGGGCCTGCCTTAAAGACCTCATTTTAATGTAATTACCGCCTTAGAGAACTTACCTCTAAATACAGTCACATTCTGAGATACTAGGGATTAGGACCTCAACATACGGATTTGGGGGTGGGGGCACAAGTCAGCCCCAAACAGCTGTCAGTGTCAATTAGTATCTCCTTAGGGACACTTGGGGTTTTCCTTTCTTTTCCCATAGATGCCCCTGGTACCCTGGTAGTCTCCGAGCACAGAGCCCAGCAAGATCCCCCAGAGGTCTCAAAATGGGAAGATGCCCGTCCTAACTTAAAATAGACTTGAATCACACGGTTTATTAAATCAGTGTAAAACACAGCAAGAAGCAAGGGGAAAAGGATAGCGTAGATTCACACTCTTAGGATAGTGTGCAGGGGCGGGGGGAAAAGCCGTGCTACCCAAGTGTTGGGGTACACAGTGTGTTACATCTTGCTTCACTGACCACAGCTAAAACAGTGGACCCTCAGGGTTTTATCAGTGTTTCTTGGGTAGAGGACACATGGTGCCAGAATAGGTGCCCCCAGTGGATGGTCAAATTAAGGCCACCTATGTATTAACTTTTCATGCATATTTAGTGTTCTGAAAATTTTGTGCTTTTTGCATATTTAGTCTCCTGCGTGTTTAGTAGGCAGGTGCCTCATGAATATTAGAGACCTCGAGGCTCCTTAGTGCCCTAACACATGTGTGCGCGCGCGCGCGCGCGCGCACACACACACACACACACACACACACAGGCTGTCTTGTTGCAGAGCACCTACGTTGACTCACCTCAGGAATTCTGCCTGAATCTAAAACTCTGCTTACTTGGTTACTTAAACCTCTCGAAACAATGTGCCGATGTCTTACAAACCTCTGTACTCACCGAGCTGGAAATTCTCCAGTGAGTATTAGAGTGTTCTGTGTGGGCATTACCCTCTCCTCGCAGCTTAAGCCCACGGGGACTGTCATGTTCTTTGATTTGCTACCGCAGCAGTGATCTCCTCCCTGGTGTGGAACGCAGCAGAACGGGGAGATGGCGACATTGTTTGAATGCCAGTAGACTGGCTAGAGCTAGAGCTGCCCTTTGGTGCTAAATGTGATTTGGAGGAGGACCAGAGGAAACTGCCTGGAAGTGGAATCTTGCTTTAGAGATTCAGGGAAGTCTGGAACTTGATGTCCTTTTGGCACTAGAGTCTGTGTCAGGCCCCCAAAAGAACTTGGCTTTGTTTCCATTTCCATTTTCCATTTTTTCTTTTTTCAGTTATAGAGAGGGAATCTTTTGCTCGGTAGCTGAATTTACTGTATCCTCCCAGCTTGGTATAGCTAATGGGGGTCTTCTGTAGAACAGGATGTAACATTAGTAACTCCAAGCTTACTGTGCCGACTCTGAAAATTATTCAGACTTCTTGTGTCTTCATACTTACTTTCTAAAGGGCTTTAAAATATACTGTTGTGGAAATATTTTACATTTTTAAAATTGGAAAATATGATTTGTGGTCCCTTACATGTTTCCTTTCTCTTTGTCCCCTGTCTCTTCAGGTCTGTGCATGTTTGGGTTAGGCAAGAATACACACTTAGATATTTGTGGTAGAATCTTAACCCAAACAGCTCTTAATTTTGTCTGCAAGAAAGAATCTAGAATTTCTTCCAGAGGTCTAAAGAAAATAGAAACTTAATTGCTACTTATTGCAAATCTTTCTAAATGTTGGAAGACAATATTGTGATTTATCTCCCAGCACTGTTAACAGATAGCATACGTCTAATTTTATGGACAATATACCTTCCCTAAGAGCATTTTGTGTGCACTAAATCCTTTATCTCAACATCTCCTGAGATTTATAAATGAAACAGATAATTTCCCAAGTTCCAAAATAGTGTTGGTTATGAAGTTGGCAAGGAAATCTGGTACTATTGACTAAAGTTTAATATTCTTTGTCATGTTGTATGTCCATTAAAAGAGAGAATTTAAATTATGGTATTTTAAACATTTTAACTATTTATTTGCAAGAGAGCATGAATGGGGCATGGGGGCAGGAAAGGCAAGAGGGACAAGCAGACTGCCGGCTGAGCTCAGAGCCCGATGTGGGGCTCAGTCTCCTCTCTCTGAGATCATGACCTGAGCTGAAACCAAGAGTTGGACACTTAACCAGCTGAGCCACCCAGGTGCCCCCATATTTTAAACATTTTAAATGAATGAATTATTCAGTTGAAAGGTATGACTTTATAGTGAACTAGTTGTTTATGTAGTTCCAGAGCATAGAAAATATGAAAATGTTTCCTACAAGTCTGCAAATTCTGACATTATCCTGATACCAAAACTAGAGGAGAACACTGATCAGAAAACTATAGGTCAACTTCATTCTGAATACAGAAACTAAATAAATATTATCAAGTCAAATCCAGCAATGTATTTTTTAAATGCCCCATTATGACCTTAGTAGGACTTATTTCAAAAGCAAGCATGGTTCAGCCTCAGAAAATGTCTTCCCGTTATAACCTGCATGAAGGAAGTAATTGTTAAAACCACATAGTCCTATCACTAGGTGCCCAGATGGCATTTAATGAAATCCACTTCGAAAACCAAACAAACTATTAGCAAATTAGAAATAGAAAGGGAATTTCTTTGTTTGGTAACGATGGCATCTGCTGAAAAGGTCCCACAAACTATATTTAATGGCGCAACAGCCTCAGTGAAGACGGGAATAAAGCAAGGAGGCGAGCTTGCTTGCTAATAGTATCTGTACCAGTGGTTCTCACCAATCAGAGGGGTCCCTTCTACAGGAAGAGACGACACCATCATTATTTGCATATGATTTGAATATCTCTCCCAGAAAATCCAAGAGAAAAAGCTTTAAAAAAAGTCATGAGAGTTCATGAGTATAAGGTGACATGCAAAATTGACTTGCAAAAATCCCAAGTTTCCCTATACACTGGCAGCATTCATGCAGAGTCAAATGGAGGAACAAAGCCCATGGACAGTTGCCACACAAGTATAAAATGCTATCAAGAAAGGAATATGGGGGGGGGCGCCTGGGTGGCTCAGTGGGTTAAGCCTCTGCGTTCAGCTCAGGTCATGGTAGAGTCCTGGGATCGAGCCCCACATCTAGCTCTCTGCTTGGCAGGGAGCCTGCTTCCTCCTTTCTCTCTGCCTGCCTCTGCCTACTTGTGATCTCTGTCTGTCAAATAAATAAATAAATAAAAATCTTTTTTAAAAAAATCTTTAAAAAGAAAGGAATACAGGTATCAAGAAAGGCATCCTCAGTAACTGGAAAAACATGTCATATCTCTGGGGAAATGAAGCAATAGTTGTACGTGGTGCTGGTTTTAATTTGGCAACGGATAGGCTCCATTTAATTTGGCCAAGACTTGTGCCTTTGTTCTCCCCTGCTTTCTCTGGAAGCAGGTAGTGCTGGCCAGCATTATCTCCTCATTCTACCAGTGAGGAAGCTGAGATGTCAGGTAGTTTCTGTGATACGGAGCATCCGTGCCTAATTCATGGGACATGCGCCTAGATGGTACCTGACCTCAGATTCTTGGCTTCATAGCTATTTCATTCTAGCCTGATTTCTGTATTCTCTTCAGCTCAGCATACATATATTTCCTCAAAAAATGACACTGTGAACCAGGTATCAGTTTGACGATGATAATTCTTTCTCTATTACATTGTGGGTGTTATCATTTATAATAGTAGAAGCACCCCTATTAGGTTGTTTTTATTTTATTTTGGTGAAGGGACACCCAGGTGACTCAGTGGTTTAAACGTCCAACTCTTGATTTTTGGCTCAGGTCATGATCTCAGTTGTGAGGTCGAGCCCTGCATCAGGCTCTGTGCTCCGTGGAAAGTCTGCTGGAGATTCTCCCTCTCCCTCTGCAACCCCTGCTCCCCGCCTCCTGCTTGCCCTCTGCGTTCATGCTTTCTTCTTTCTCTCTAAAAAACAGTAGTAAATAAAATTTAAAAATTATTTTATTGAAAAAGAGGAAATCTGTTTTCACCATTTTAATGGTTTTCATTGTAATTCTTTAATGAGTAATCAGGCTAGAACTAGAATTAATTTTGTAGTTATGCTTAGTACTTTTGGGATAATATCATTAAGCTCCTTAACGGTCTCTGTACCTTCTAGTTCTGTCAGAGGGCTTATAATGAATAGAAGGAGCAGTGGTACTTTCTTCAGTTTAATTTTGGAAGTAATACCCTGTGCTCATTTTCTAAGGTCATGGAACAAGTTATCACAGGCTTGGTGGCTTAAAACAGCGGCCATTATTCTCCTACCGCTCTGGAGGTCAAAAATCTGGAGTCCTTTTTGCTGCCTGAAATCAAAGTGACTGGGGGTGGCCCTCCCTCTAGAAGCTCAGAGGACAGTCCATTTCTTGCCTCTTGTGGATTCTAGTGGCTCCTGGGCTGGTGGCTGCGTCTCCAGTCTGTGCCTCCATGATCATGTTGCCCCCCCAACCCAATGCATCAGCGCTCTCTGCCTGCTTATTATCAGGACACTTGGGATTGCATTGAGGGCCCACCCCGTTAATCCAGGATAATCTCCCCATCACAAAGCCCTTAATTTAATCATGCCTGTATATGCTCTGCCTGAAGAACGCACACTCTGCAGGCAATCAGCCGAGTGAGTACTACCGTGTTGCTGTCTTGTTGACCTTGACCATGCCACTTCACCTCTTTGAACTCTGGTTTCTCCATCTGAAAATAGAACCTCATATATGCCAATCTCAGACCTTTTTTTTTTTTTTTTGAAAGGATTAAGAGAAACAGTGTTGATTGAAATATTGCTTGGTTTGTTTTTTTCTCTAAACTTGCTTTTAAAGCTTTGTTGTGATTTATCTTTGTGGCTCAAGCCAGTACAGTCCCAGGCACTTAGTAGTTGCCCATTAATTAATGTTCATGAGTCGTTGGTCTTCTACAGGGTGGTGTGACATTGCATTGTCAAGCAGGGTGCCCGCAGCTGGACATGGCTTGGTGGCAATGATTCCTCTGGAAATGTCCTGTGTGCAACGGTTAAGTGTCAGGAGCTTAGCAAACTGGGGAGACACATGCAAAGCAGAACCCTCAGCTCTGTGGTTTCTTGCCAGTGTGCTAAACCGAGTGCACCTATGAAGCAGGGAGAGAACGGTTGGTCCCAGAGAGAAAAAAGTTAGGAGTGGGTGTAATAAGGGTCCCACTAGCTTACTCTGTAACACACCTGTGTGCACACACACACACTACATACAAAATTGATTTTTAAATTAAAAAAAAAATTTTTTTTAACATCTCTATGGGACCTTGGTGGCCGTGTGCTGTGTGCTCATAGCTCAGTATGAATGTCTCCTGAGAGGGTCCCTCCAACTGGATGTTAGCTCCTTGAGACCAGGAATTGCGGGTGTGGGGATGTGTGTCCTCTCTTAGGCTTTGTGGACGGGGATGAGGTATTGAACGCTGCAGTTGGAACCCTCCTGGCAATGTGAAACATTACTATGGGGCATGAAGTTATTGATGGAGCCAAGGCCTGGTTGATGAGTCATTTGGCTTATGGTGCTTCTGAGTCACAGGATGTCCTAAGGACCTCCCTGACTCATCTGTGTGGCCCATGGTGTCCAAGAAGCCTCACACAGTGACCATGCATCACTGAAGGAGCCAAGGAATGGGGTAGCCTTTCTTCTGTTACCCTTTCTGCCCCTGGATGGCTGTCTGGAGGAGGAGAGGCAGAGGGGCACCGGAAAGGGGGTAGCCAGGGAGCAGCAGAGGGGGGAGCATCAGGAAGCCCAGGGAGGGCTGGATGCACAACAGAGGGAGCAGAGTCACACCTGTCGGAGCAAGGTATGGCCTGGGGCATGTATCACTGAGCTCAGGCTGTACCAAATTTTTAGCGCATTTAGGATTTATATTAACACCAGTCATCGCTGTACGTAGGATTAAATGCTGTATCTAGGATTGAATTTGATGCTTTTTAGGTGCTCATATCAGGCATTCTGCATGAGGTTGGCAGGCTTTGAGAGGTTCTTTAGTGGAAAGAAACACTAAATGTATTTACTCAGGAGTGAGAACAGTCATTGGAGAGTCCATTGGGTTAAAGAAATGCAAAAGTCAGAACTGAGTGTCAGTGGAGGAGATGAGAGGACCAGCAGCAGTCAGACAAAGCATTTCGGACACGGAACCATACTAGGGACTGTACGACAGGGTCATTGGGTCCCAGTGGGGGCAGCGTGCTAAGGGCAGGCCTAAAGGAGGCTTCAGGCAGCCACTCAGGAGTGACAGGGTCTCTCCGGCCTGGGCCGGGTCCAGACACACCCCGTCTCATTACACTACACTTTATTGCACTTTGCACATACCGGGTGTTTTGTTTTTGTTGTTTGTTTGTTTTTTAATGAATTAAAGGTTTGTGGCAACCCATTTTTCCAACAGCATTTGCTCACTTCATGCCTCTGTATCACAGTTTGGTTATTTTCACAGTATTTCAAACTCTTTTGGTTATTGTTATATTTGTGAATGGTGATCTGTGATTACAACTTGCCAGAAGCCCAGAAGATGGTTAGTAGTTTTTAAGCCACAAAGTATTTTTTAAATTAAGGAGTGTACATTGTTCTTTAGACACAATGCTGTTGCACACCTAACGGACTGCAGGATAGTATAAGCGTAACTTTAGAATGCACTGGGAAACCAGAACATTCCTCTAACTCTCTTCAAAACAATATTTGCTTGTTGTGGTGTGGAACCAAACCTGTGGTTATCTCCAAGGTCTGCCTGTTGTATACACAGGAGAGGAAGTTTCCCGCCAGAGCAAAAGAAGTGCTCTGTGCCGAGGTTCATCTCACAACTCACAAGCAAATTGGAATGTTCCAGAAATTTTGAGGTCATTCTCTTCTATGCTGTTTAATCTGTTTAAAATGACTATTAAGGAAGAAGATGCTTTGGAATGAAGATGATTGTAATGTTAATGACAGATTTTACCCAGTAACTCTGTTTTCACTTTTCTCTTCAGTGTCAAATCAACAGTGCCTTGACTTCTTTCCATACCGCTTTGGAGCTTGCGATAGATCAGAGAGAAATCCAGCACGTCTGTCTGTATGAAATAGGTAAATATGAACTGTCCGTCCAGCTTCTTGTCATGCCATGGCATGAATGCGTTCCACTTGTGTCCGGCTGGATGGCCAGCTTCTGGTGGCGGGTCTTAAAGCCTCTTGTGCAGGTCCGCCTTCTTCATGCTCTTCAGTTTGGGTCTTTGTAAAATGCTTGCTGCCTTTTGTGAGAATCAGACCTTGTTACCGTAGCACAAGCGATGATACTTATCTCAGTGCTTGTCCTTGCTGCTTTAGATTTTATTCTTTTTTTTTTTAATTCTTTTTTTAATTTTTTTTTTATTTTCAGCGTAACAGTATTCATTGTTTTTGCACCACACCCAGTGCTCCATGCAATACGTGCCCTCCCTAATACCCACCACCTGGTTCCCCCAACCTCCCACCCCCCTAGAATTTATTCTTTATAACATTCTGATTTTAGGATATTAGGTCATATTAAAAGAATGGACTGAAACTCTTTTGTAACTACTTTATCTGACTGCACATTAGAATCTAAACTATGTTTCCTTCCTTCGCACCCAAGGGAATCTTTTTTTTCTTTTTTAACCTGGGAATAAAAAATAGGGTCTGGGGGGAGTTGGGCATGGGAGCCCCAATCCTAGCCCTTCCCCTGACTAGCTCGGAGACCTGGGAAGAGTTGTGGAAGCCTCATGGTTGCCTTGAGTGTTGCGGTGCCTGCCCTCAGTGGTCGCGAGGGTTAGATTTAGGTGTGGGCATCAGTCCTCCCCGCATGTGTGAGTGCCTGCCTTCTGCTTCTCTCCTCCTGCAGACAAATTTCTTTTTTTTTTTTTTTTTTTTTTTTTTAAAGATTTTATTTTATTTGACAGAGAGAGAGAGAGAGAGAGATCACAAGTAGGCAGAGAGGCAGGCAGAGAGAGAGAGGAGGAAGCAGGCTCCCCGCGGAGCGGAGAGCCCGATGCGGGGCTCGATCCCAGGACCCTGGGATCATGACCTGAGCCGAAGGCAGAGGCTTTAACCCACTGAGCCACCCAGGCGCCCCTGCAGACAAATTTCTAAGCAGACATGGAAATATTTCTTTGCTTCCTGCTTTCTCCCTCCTGTGCCAAAGTTGTTACTATGAGTTTTTTGCTGATGCACTAAAATTTTCCTGTCCTGCTGTTTAGCAATTTCATAATCATTTCTGTAGCAGTTGCTCTGTGGGGCTGAGGAGAATTAGCACAACAGTTGAAACAACAATGACACAATGTAATAAGGGGCTCATGTGGTTAGGGCTTTGGCCCAGTATGACAAGGTCACATCATACGGCACCTGGAAAGGGAATGAAGGAGCCAGGGAGCGGAGAAGTGATGAGGTCATGATGGGATCAACAGGGAAAATTGGGACTCCAGGGTCCTCTGCAGAGAGGGGACGAAGAAATGGGGAATGCTCAGGGGGCATTTACCACCCATCAGGTCCAGACCGTATGATGCTTGCCACTTGCTTATCTGCTGTGGACTTAGTTGTTGTCTTGGATAATTTTAAATCTTTTTAAAGAAAAATACACACTAAAAGATTGGGAACTTCCCAGTAAAATAATACTGTATTTTAAGTGCCTCTTATGGTTTAGGGAAAGGAGCTGAAGTATAATCCAATGCAAAATATATTTTTATGTCCTCTACCCTGCTGGAGCTCTGGCTAGTAGCCATAAGGCAGGATGGGATGTATTTCAAAGACCTTGAATTAACAACTAGATTTTGTGGCCATTTTTGGTCTTAAGATACTGCTGCCTTTTTTTTTCTTCCACTTTTATTGAGATATAATTGATATATAATGTATTCGTCTAAGTTGTATGACATAATGATTTGATAAGTCCATGTATTACAAAGTGATTAGGATGGCCCATCTTGGTGCACCGTTTCAAGGTCTGTGGCAGAATGGAGGGTTAGACCTGAAGGAGGCTTGGAGATCATTGAAGCGTAACCCCAAAGGCTTAGGAAGGTTAACCCGAGAAAAAGTAGCACAATTGTAACTCAGGCTTCTTATTCATATTCAGTGCCCCTTCCAAGCCTACTTTGCATTTAACTCCCGTCATCTAGGATGGACATGATTTGCCCCAATTTTTACTGGGAACTATGTCAACTTCCTATCCTATCCCATAGAATCTGACACTGGATTTTCTAGAAGTGTGGATCCCTGTCATCCTTGTACTTCAAAGGCAGATCCAAGATGACACAAGATACCAGAATTTATTATGGCCTTCACTCTTAGTCCTTTCCTCTCACTAGCTCTGTGGCCTTGACCAAGTCACCATCCTCTCCATGCCTTAGATTTTCTCCTTGGTAAAATGAGGATGCCATCTGCCAGCTTAGGAAGCCCCTAGTAGAATTAGAATTATACCAGGTGCTGGGCTCAGGCAGTGGGAGGTACATTTCTAAAAACGAGGATGGAATTCCTCGCGTTTTCGTGGCTGCCGCTCCTTACCAGAATGCCTGTCTCGTGTTGTGATCCGGGAAAGACAGGGATCTTTCTCAGCCCTGCTGCCAACCTGCAGAAGGAAGGTGGGCAAGTACTTAATTTCTGACTGGCTTATCTCCACTTCCCACAAGTGTTTGAGAATTAATAGTAATCGTTAAGGAGCCATGAGTGCTTGAAGCCTTTTTGAGGTAGTCACTATACTGCTGCTTTTTCTGTGTCTGGGGCTGCTCTTGGAGAAGTACTGCTGGGCTTCAAATTCATCTCACAACCAAACGAGTGAGGATACAAATCAAGAGTATTTTCATAGAAATCTTTATGTCCCTCTATACTGCTTTTAAAAAGGGTGTGGGGGGGGGGGCGTGCGGCACCTGGGTGGCTCAGTTGGTTAAGCAGCTGCCTTTGGCTCTGGTCATCCCAGGCTCCTGGGATCGAGTCCCAGATGGGGCTCTTTGCTAAGCCAGGACCCTGCCTCTCCCTTTCCTCCCTGCTTGTGCTCTCTCATTATCTCTCTCCCTCTCTCTCAAATAAATAGGTGAAATCTCTAAAAAAAAAAAAAAAGGTTTATTTATTTGTTGGGTGTGGGGCAGAGGGAGGGAGAGAGAGTCTTAAGAAGAGACCAAGGTAGGGTTCCATCTCCTAAGCCTGAGATCACCACCTGAGCCGAAACCAAGAGTCGGACGCTCAACCACCTGCCCCCCCCACCCCCCCGCACCGAGGTGCCCCTCACTCTACTGCTTCTAAACAGCTTCATGGGCTGTGAAATCACAAGTGCCTTGTCTTACTCAAAACGTCACACTGAAAATATTTAAGGGACAAAAGATCATCTTGAGGTTTTCAGGGGTGGTTAACATGCGACACTCAGACAATGATCATCAGCCGTATCAGATTTCTGGCTTAAGGATGGGGTGTAAATCACGATTGAGGGTCCCTCACTAAAAATATTTCTTTCCTAGGTTGGTGCAGCATGATCGAGCTGAACTTCAAGGATGCATTTGATTCCTTTGAGAGGCTGAAAAACGAATCCAGGTGGTCCCAGTGCTATTATGCCTACTTAACTGCGGGTGAGTAGCCCACTTCGGTGAGTTCGGTCTCCCACACGCTCTGGCGGGCGGGAGGACATGGCGTTCTTTTCCTCACTTTTCCCCAGAAATGGTCATGTGTTGTACTACCGCATGCTGCAGTGTTCACCGACTCAGCAGGACCCTGCAGGCCTGCGCACCAGCTCCCCCTCTGGGCTGTGTTGCTCGTCGGCTCTGTCCTGAAAATGCTTATGATGATGATGGTTTCTGTGCGTTCTGCCCTCAGCAGCCTCAGCCGACCCTTACTCTTATCCTTTGCTTTCTACAATATGGTTTTTAGTCTTTAAGAATTTAAACAGTTTTGGGGTGCCTGGGTGGCTCAGTGGATTAAAGCCTCTGCCTTCAGCTCAGGTCATGATCCCAGGATCCTGGGATTGAGCCCCGCATGGGGCTCTCTGCTCAGCAGGGAGCTTGCTTCCCTTCCTCTCTCTCTGCCTGCCTCTCTACCTATCTGTGATCTCTGTCTGTCAAAGAAAGAAAGGAAGGAAGGAAGAAAGAAAGAAAGAAGGAAGGAAGGAAGAGAGGAAGAGAGGAAGAGAGAAAGAGAGAAAGGAAGGAAGGAAGGAAGGAAGGAAAAGAAGGAAAAGAAAGAATTTAAACAGTTTTGAGAGAATTGAACATGTCTTTTAAATTGTGCCAGTATTTCTGCTTGGAGTGTTCATGCCCTGGTTACAAAGTTGTGTAGATTTTGAGTCGTCTGCTCCAAACTTGTTTTACCTATTAAGCTTGTTTACAGTTTGATTTTGCAGAGCAAGAGGTTTTTGAACACTGCCCATTGTTAAGCAGGAACACCTGTCATTGCTGAGCTGAATGAGCTGGCACGGACTTTTTTTTGTCCTCCCATTAGGAGATAAAGATGTGCTGCCACCTAGTGGACACAGGGTTGTCTGTGCCCTGCAGGACATATAGCACTGTTGTGAAGGTGGGACCCCAAGAAACCCAGTGCGGTTTCTGCCTCTAATGCGGACCTCTCCTTAACCAGCCATTTAGGTGATTCTTTTACTTAAAGCGCAAGACTAATCCAGACATAATTTTAAATTTTTAGGTATCTCTATTTCTCTATTTGGATTTGGACTGTCATTCCAGTCCCTTAACTGATCTATTTAAAGTAAGAGAATTAACAGTGGCCAGTATGCACATCCTGGAGGTTTAGAAAGTGGAGCTCAGTAGGACCAAGTATGAAATCCCTTTACACCCACACTCTTTACTGCAGTCCCCGTCGTGCATACCTTTTTGTATAGCTCTGTTGCTGATGTTTGAATGGGATTATTTGCAGTATACTGGTTAGGATACTGTGTCTCACACCATAAGAGTTGTTGTATGGGACTCACAGGCCTCTCAGAGGACAATGGCAGCCATCTACAGAGTGACCTCCGAGGTGTGCCCGGCACGTTGAGGAGTGGGTAAACTGGAAAGCAGAGGTCTTCACAACAACCCAGCCATCAGTTGTTGTGTTATGGACTCACACAGTCAGTTGTGGGGAGCTGTTTCTTTTTTAATCTTCATTGAGCATAGAACACAAAGAAATGAATGTACAGTGTGGCTGTGTACGGGAGCATTTACTCTCCTAATACTGGAAATGCCAGGATTATCACAGCTTGTAGGAGCTGATAAAGCATGAAAGCCTCGTCTCTGCTTTTGCAAAGGGGTTTTATGCAGATGGTAAGTTGTGTCAGGAGTTCCCAGGAAAGGGGCAGATCACTTCTGTCCTCCAAGCTGCCATTGGAGTTGGCCCTGAAGGACAGGTGCATATCGACAGGCTGAGCTAGAGAGGAGGGGCACTTGGACCAGAAACGCTGCCGCCAGGGGCTTTGTTTCTGATACAGTTCAGTTGTAAAACATACATAACATAAAATCTACCATTTTACCCATGTTGAAGCATTCAGTTCAGTGGCATTACGTACAGCAACCTTGTTACGCAGCCATGACTGCTGTCTGTCTCTTGTTTAAATTCTGTGACACTGTAGAAATGTTATGAATGATCTGAGGAGTACCTCAGGCATAGCTAAAACAGACATTACTCTTTTTCAGTGGCTTACTGTGGTTTAGGCTTAGGCAAGTATTTAAACTATCTTGGAACTTTACATCCTCTGATCTATAGCCTGATAGGTTTGGCAAAACAATCGTTGCATTCCCTTCTGGTTTTGAAATGCTGCGAGAGAGGAGCAAGATGGTGGAGGAGTCGGAGACCTGAATTCCATCTGGTCCCAGGAATTCAGCTAGATATTATCAAACCATTCTGAACACCTACAGACTCAACAGGAGATTGAAGAAAATAATAGCAGCAATTCTATGAACAGAAAAGCAACCACTGGGGCACCTGGGTGGCTCAGTGGGTTAAAGCCTCTGCCTTGGGGTCAGGTCATGATCCCAGGGTCCTGGGATCGAGCCCCACATCGGGCTCTCTGCTCCGTGGGGAGCCTGCTTCCTCCTCTCTCTCTGCCTGCCTCTCTGCCTCCTTGTGATCTCTGTCTGTCAAATAAATAAATAAAATCTTTAAAAAAGAAAAAAAGAAAAGCAACCACTTTCTGGAAGGTCTCTCCTGATTTGTTTAGTGTATATTTTTGGGGGGGGGGGTCGTTGTTACCCTTTTAGCATTTTGTTCTCTCATTCATCTATTCTTTGGACAAAATGACAAAACAGAAAAACTCACCTCAAAAAAAAAAAAAAAATTAGAGGCAGTACCTACTGCCAGGGACCTAATCAATACAGACATTTGTAAGATGTCAGAATTAGAGTTCAGAATGATGATTGTAAAGATACTAGCTGGGCTTGAAAGAAGCATAGAAGATACTAGAAAATTGTTTCTGGAGAAATGAAAGAACTAAAATCTAACCAAGTGGAAATCAAAAAGGCTGTTAATGAGGTACAATAAAAAATGGAGGCTCTAATTGCTAGGACAAATGAGGCAGAAGAGAGAATTAGTGATCTAGAAGACCAAATGATGGAGAATAAAGAAGCTGAAAAAAGACATAAGCAAATACTGGATCATGAGTGGAGAATTCGAGAGATAAGTGATATCATAAGACAACACAGTGGGGCACCTGGGCGGCTCAGCGGGTTAAGCCTCTGCCTTCAACTCAGGTCATGATCTCAGGGTTCTGGGATCGAGCCCCATATCAGGCTCTCTGCTCAGCAGGGAGCCTGCTTCTTCCCCCCTCTCTGCCTGCCTCTCTGCCTACTTGTGATCTCTCTCTCTCTCTGTGTCAAATAAATAAATAAAAATCTTCAAAAAAAAAAAAAAAAGACAAAACAGTATTAGAATCATTGGGATCCAAGAAGAAGGAAGAGAGAAAGAAGCGTAGAAGGTATATTGGAACAAATTATAGTGGAGAACTTCCCTAATCTGGGGAAAGAAACAGGCATCAAAATCTAGGAGACACAGAGAACCCCCCTCAAAATCAATAAAAATAGATCCACACCCCATAATCTAATAGTAGAACTTAAAGTCTCAGAGACAAAGAGAAAATCCTAAAAGCAGTTCAGGGCAAGAGGTCTGTAACCTATAACAGTAGACATATTAGATTGGCAGCAGACTTACCCACATAGACCTGGCAGGCCAGAAAGGACTGGCATGATATATTCAGAGCACTAAACAAGAAAAATATGCAGCCAAGAATACTATATCCAGCCAGCTAGGCTGTCACTGAAAACAGAAGGAGAGATAAAAAGCTTCTAGGACAAACAATAAAAGAATTCACGAACACAAACGAGCCCTATAGGAAATATTGAAAGGGGTCCTCTAAGCAAAAAGAGAGCCTAAAAGTAACATAGACCAGAAAGAAACAGAATATACAGTAACAGTCACCTTACAAGTAATACAATGGCACTAAATTCATATCTTTCAATAGTTACCCTGAACATAAATGGGCTAAATGCCCCAATCAAAAGACAGTGTATTAGAATGGAAAAAAAACAAAACCCATCAAATGCTGTCTTCGAGAGACTCTTTTTAGACCCAGAGACACCTCCAGATTTAAAGTGGGTGGAGGGGAACCAAAACATTCAGCCTAATCCCTTCTACTCCCAGTAGAAAATCTTCTGCCTCTCCCATCACCTTGACGCCTGCAGCCTTCTGTGAGTCTCGGTGCTTTTGCTGCTTTGGCTTGGCCAAAAGCTCTCCATTCTCTGACATGTGATGGCCCTGTGCTCTGCTAGCCCAAGCCCCAAACTGTGAGTAGAGAACCATCTACTTTTAGGAGCACTCAAATAGAGGAGGAGAAACCAGGTCCTCTAGCTGGGGATTGAAAAACAACATGTGCCAAAGACAACATCTAAGAGAAAATTGAAAACGGATTCAGTGCCATTGGAATTGAGAAGCTGGTAAAGTTTCACCTTCAAAGACGAAGCGAAGGAAATATGATTAAGTCTTTGCCTGGGGATTGGGATGGGGTGAAAATTGTGTACAGACAATCAAAGTCTTATCCTCCTCCGAGGCTCAGCCTGACTCCTAGCTCCTCAAAAGTTTTCCTGATCACTCCAAAGATAAATGATCCCTTCTCTTCCTGAACTTTTCCCAAAGTACTTCGGTTTTTCTACTCTTGAGGCTCTTCTCACCATATACATTGTAACTCTGGGACTGTGTGTGGGTCTTATTTCTCCAGCTGAAATTTACATCTCTTTCTGGGTTAAGCATGTGTTTCTTCTTTACCTCCTTGCTAATGGCTTGTAGGTGGTAGGTGGCCAATGAACACGTGTAAGACTAATTACTTTCTTTCCAGGCATAGGGGTAGCCTCCTTCCGTCAGGAAGCTTCATGATCCTCTTACTGTTCTTTCTTCCTTAAATTCTCTTTTATTCCACTTTCTGAGCATGTGGGCTCCAGCTAGACTATATACTGTGACAATAGCTGGGAATCATATCTCATCTGAGACTAGCACCCAACAAGTGGACTAAGACTGGTCTTCCTTTATGTCCGCACAAAGCTCTGGGAACCCAGTTAGGTGGGAAATAGTTGTTGAATCAATGGCGTGACAGTCAATAGGATGGCGTAGGCCTTTGTGTAACAGTCTTTAAAAATATGTGCTCCCATTTTTGCTTTGGTAACATTTTCCAAGTACCATCAACCTCGGTGTCTTTCCATGATATCTCCTCCCACCCCCGATACTTAAGGAGTGCAACATTGGTTTCTTACAGTTTGTCAGGGAGCCACCGGTGACGTGGATGGGGCACAGATAGTCTTCAGAGAAGTTCAGAAACTCTTCAAAAGGAAAAACAACCAGATTGAACAGTTCTCAGTGAAAAAGGTATGTTGGAGTCTCTGGGTCCAGTGTAGTGTTTACAGTGAGTATCCGTAACTGACACCACCTCAGACGAGTTTGAGGAAATCCTAATCCCAGCCGGCAATTGACTGGCCATGTAGAATGGGCTTCACCACCCAGGAGAAAATATACTCCCGTGGTCCCACTTCTCTGAGTGGAAAGTGCTTGCTTTGCTGCATGTAATTAAAGGAGTTTTTTGTTTGAGTGGGCAGATGCGTTACAGACCATGCAGAGCTAATGGGCCTATCTGGAGAGGGAAAGCATCGTCTAAAGAGTTAAGTG
Source organism: Martes martes (assembly GCF_963455335.1). Classification (NCBI taxonomy): domain Eukaryota; kingdom Metazoa; phylum Chordata; class Mammalia; order Carnivora; family Mustelidae; genus Martes; species Martes martes. The sequence goes on along the minus strand of NC_137901.1, from coordinate 46,773,759 downwards.
ATTTTAGAAGAATAGAAATGGGCAGAATCTAGGCAAGAGATCTAGACTATTGGTTGTCAATCTAGTGAGCACATCACATTTTGACCTAATAAACAACAGAAGTATGCTTCAGATTTACCAGCAGAAAGGGCCCAGCACTGTAGGGATAAAGTTCCTAATTTATTCTGTCTACACCTTTAAAGAATCAAAGTTAGCTGAATTACTGTAGGTTACATGACAACTTGTCATATCCTGAATTTTGCATGATTTTAGTTTGTTTCTAATGAATGAACATTAATGACTTAGTTTGAACACAAACTAGATTGTAATGTGGAATGCCCCCGAGACTATTGTGACTAAGGAGAAAATTCAAAAGTCAGTAAAACCATAACTAAAAGGCATCTAGTGTTACATTATCCATGTAAACCCGTCCATTATTGTCACTCAGCTTTTACAAATTCCTTCGATTTAAGCTGAAATGAATCTAGTTTGCTCCCCACGTTTTCTGAGTGCACCCTGGATCCTGATAGTGGATTGAGTTGAAGAATGACTGAAAGGCAGATCTACCAATCCATTAAAAATTAGAAAGCAAACAAATTTTTGAGAGAGAGAGAGATGTTCTCATTTTTAGCTTTGTTGGAGGAGGTTGTTCATGTCAAACACGAACCATGCATTTTTGGCTATCTCCAAAGTATATGTTTTTATTTGAATTTGTTGGCACAAACTTAGCCTGATCCTTCTAACCGCTTGCAGGCAGAGAGATTTCGGAAGCAGGCTCCGACCAAAGCACTGTGCGTGCTGGCCTCCATCGAAGTGTTGTACCTGTGGAAAGCCCTTCCCAACTGCTCCCTCCCCAACCTGCAGAGGATGAGTCAAGGTGAAAACAAAGTGACGTACCTGGTTCCTTCAGTGTCTCATTAACGTTACCTGATTCAGAGAGTACAGATCTGTCTTTCTTGGAGGGATGGTGTAGTGATGAAGGACGGTCGGTGGCTTAGGTGATAGGCGTGGGCAGTGCAGGAGTGTGCGGACACGTTTGCATTGTTAGCAGCGTGCGGGGAGGCACACAGACTCCAGGCGTCGCTGATTCTGTGGCCCTGGGGGTTGCTGAAAGCATACATTTTTTTCCCCAACAATAGCCCTTTGTTTCATATAGGTTTGATTCACATGTATTAACATGCACAGATACTGAGTGTTAGGTTCATTGAGTGTTGGCAGATATGTGCATGCTGTCCTCCACCAGCCTTGTAATTTCCCCTGGGCACTTTCTTGGGTGCCCCTTCCCCTCGAAGACAGCCACAGTTCTGACTTGTCCCTCCACAGATTAGTTTTGCCCATCCTTGAACTTCATGTAAGTTCAGACCGTGTGTATTTTTTATTGCTTGGCTTCCGTTGTCCAGCGTAGCCTCTGTGGGAGTGACGTGTGTTGCCACCGGTGTCCATGGTCCATGCCTTTGACTCTCTGAGTGGCCCTCCATCCTGTGGCTCCATCTGTACCACTGTGTGTTTATTCTTTCTCCGAGTAATGAACATTTGATTTGTTTCTGGATTTTGAGGTATCCTGAGCAAAGCTACTACACTAAGTAGACAACATAAGTGTACTTGTCTTTTCTGCAGACATCCCATGCTCATTTCTCTGGAGTAAATACCTAGGAATGTAACTAGAAGCCTAGATGTTTTCATTCATGTATTTAAAAAAAAAAAAAAAAGGACCAGGGCACTCGGGTGTCTCAGTTGGTTAAGTGTCTGACTTCGGCTCAGGTCATGATCGCTGTCTGGGTCCTGGTATCGAGCCCTGTGTTAGGCTCTGCGCTCAGCTGGGAGTCTCCTTCTCCCTGTGCCCCGCCCCCACCCGTGCGCGCGCTCTCTCTCTCTCTCTCCCCCCCCCCAAATAAATAAAATCTGAAAAAAAAAAAAAAAAAGAAAAGAAAACCATAGGACCATAGGTTATGGTAGTGTCTTCATAAAGTCATTTTTATTATAGCGGTTAGGAAAAGTTCACAGGAAGAATAAACTACATCTTTAAGTAAAATAAAGCTTTATTGGTGATTAAAGAAATATCATAGCATTTTTTAAAGACTTAATGGCAGACATTGGATGCTTTCTAACCTGGCAAATTGTTTAGTTTGCTCTATCCTGCTTTCTACATAAGTAGGAACGACGGACAATATCGTCAGAGCCATTTTATGCATGAAGAGACTAACGCTCAGAAGAGCTCGGTGACATGGCCAGCTCCCGTCTGGACAGGTGTCCCTCCCTATCCCTGGTCTTAGGACAGCTCAGTGAGTAGCTTTCCTACAGCTTCATCTCCTGGGAGAGTGGCGAGATTTACGTCCCGTAGCTAGAAGCATGATTGCACCGTGAGATCGTTACGTCAAAATAATGCATACATCCAGAAGGATGGTTTTATAGAAATGTATCCTTATTCACACACATGCTGCCCTTTTCCAAAAGAGGCATAATACTGATATTTGGACTTACTCAAAACTAGTTTGTTAGTCATTGAAGGAAATTTGTCAGATTTCTGTATAATCACACTTTTGGATCAAATATAGAATTATCCATTGTATCACATACTTTCATCATCAGACTTCCTTGCAGGCACCTTTTGCTTATTTAAAAAAAAAAAAAAAGTCCCCCCTCAAAAGTAAAAAAGCTTTTGTCAGTGTTGATATTCCAGAGATCAAAGCAATACAACTCCAAAATAAGTTGTGTGCAGAGGCCCTGTATTAGAGTGTGTAGCCCTCCCAAGGGGGATTGGTTGAAAGAAAATTTTCTGGGATGCGTAAGTTCTGCTATGTCCATTGCAAAAGGATATGCATAATTTTAAACCCATCTCTAGTTGTTGATGCAAGTCTAGAATATCTACAAATGTCTAACTCAAAGGAACAATACAGAATTTTAAGTGTTCTTGTAATGCATAAATACAAGATTCTGTAGAGAGAATTCAGACACAAATGCAAATATAAAATAGGTTGTAATCAGCAGGCACAAGAACAATTATCACTTAATGTGACGAAATGTTCTCGGGACCCCTTTCCAGGTATCAAAATAAATAGCAAAGATGTGGTCATGGGGAAAGGGAGGCTCTTGAGTAAATGTGACTTAATTCTTTAATATCTTTGTTAAAGATTAGTACAGTTTTGAGATCGATTAATTAGCTTCTGTCATTCCCCAGTGTTAAGCAGTAATGATCCAAATCTCTTCAGCTGTGTAGAGTACAGAGCAGATCTTTATAAAGAAATAGTGAGTTCCAGAAAAAACTGGTAGTCCGTGATTAATTAAATGCCCCTCCCCAGCTTTGTGCGTTCAGCTTCTCCCAAGCCCCGTTTGCAGCTCCCTCCCCACAGCACATGTGGTTGGATTTTTACATCCTTGTCTTGTGGTTTCACACATAGCCCTTCCCCCACCCACCCTCCCCTATGCACTGCATCCTTCCTTTGCATTGTAAAGATGTTTCTGTATGTCCTCAGCACAGCACCCAGAGTGATCCTATTAAACAAAAAGTCCCATGTCATTTTGCAGCTCAGAATCCTCTGTGGTTTCATCTTATTTAAGGTAAATGTCCAAGTCCATTCAGCAAATGTCCAAGGCCTCCAGTGTTCTGTGATCTGTCCACCTGCCGCCCCTCTTCCCCAACCCTATTGCCTCTTACTGCGCTCCCCCTTTGCTTACCAGGCTCTAGTCATACTTCTTAGTGTTCTTGAACACAGCAGGCACATGCCAACCCCGGTGCCTTTGCACTTTCTCTTCTTTCTACCTGCAAATGTTCTTCTAAATATCCACATGGCTCCTTCAGTCATTTCCTTCAGGTCTTTACTCAAATATCACCTTTACATTGAGGCTTAAATTGGTACCTTTCTGACACACATGCATACCTCCATCCCCCTTCCTGACTTAATTTTTTACCTTAGCACTGACACTTCTTCAACATGTGTTTTGTTTGTTTGTTTGTTTTACCAGTTTGTCCTTTGTATCATCTAGCTTTTCCACGAAATGTTAGTTTTTTAAGGGCAGGATTGCTTCTCATTTGTCACTGCTGTATTCCAAGCACCTAGAAATGCCTAGCACATAGTAGATTTTCAGTAAATATTGAATGAGCACATGACCTGTGTTCCCATTTCCTTGACACTGTTGCCTTAAAATCTTTTTTTAAAGTTTTGTTTAGAGGGGGTTGGGGCAGAGGAAGAAGAGAATCTTAAGTGGGTTCTGTGCTGAGCGCAGAGCCAGACACGGGGTTCTATCCCTTGAGCCTGAGATTGTGACCTGAGCTGAAACCAAGAGTCGGACGCTTAACTAACTGCACCATCCAGGCGCCCCCAAGGACTTTTTATGTGGAGGTGTTCCCAGCCTCGCTTTTTGAGACAACTACTGCTTCTGTAGGTTCAGACTCTCTTGTTCACAGTTACCTTGTTGCTACTCTGCCAAACTCTTTCAATTACTTCTTCTGGAACTTTGAACATTTTGTGTGTTTATAAATATACATGCATCTATACACACACATACATATGATTGTGCAGATACATCTATATACATATGTATGTGTTTGTGTCTATAAAACCTTACCAAATCTCAGGGTCTCTGGTGGTCCGTAGAAACAACTACTTCCTTTCCTGCTCTGTTGGCTCCACTGTGTTTCCAGTTTCCACTCTTCTCACGTCCTTGGAAAACTCTCTGAACCTCCTCCCCCACGTGTGCATGTCCTTCCCAGGAGGCGGCAAGCTTCTTGAAGTGGGGGATCACATCTGAGGCCCCCTCTGTGGCCAGTGCAGGGCATCAGTACAGACATTCGGAGGTGCCCACTGTATGGCTTAGGACATTAATATGGAGGTGTTTTGAAGTATTTTTTAGAGTAGTTTTAGGTTCAGAGCAAAACTGTGTAGAAAAATGCAGTTTCCATCTGTCACACCCCTCCCTGCCCCCTGTGCTCAGTCTCCCCGGCTGTCAGCATCCCCCACCCGGTCGCTGGATCGGTTACAGCGGATCATTAGGTGTAGTTTTCCATTGGGGCCATTCTTTGTTTGGTACATTCCATGTGATTTGACACATGTGTAGTGACATGTATCCACTCTTCTAGGTAGTATCATACCAAATAGTTTCACTGTTCTAAAAACCTTCTGTCCTCCATCTGTTCCTCCCCACCCCCACCCAGACCTCTGACGACCACTGATCTTCTGTATTGCCTCTGTAATTTTGCCTTTTCCAGAATGTCATATAGTTGGAATCACATAGTACATAACCTTCCCAGATTGGTTTCTTGTTCTTAGTAACAATAGGAGGTAATGTTGAATCTTCCTGGTGCTGCGATGTTTGATGTCTTTGCTTTCCTTTGAGTAAGGATATTCACAACCGGATGAGGAACAGGAACCTTCTGAGTGCCAGTGGGCAGGATCATGAACTGTGACATAGTCACTGAACAATGAAACACTTAACTCTTGATGGTATTTAAGAGATTAAGAGACCGTATATGCTTCTTGCTGTTTTCACTTCTCTTTAAGCTTGCCACGTGGTGGATGATTCATCTGTCATCGGATTAAAGTATTTGCTTCTTGGTGCCATACACAAATGTCTAGGAAACTCAGAAGATGCTGTTCAGGTAAACCATTAATGCTGCTGTCGCTTAGGAAAAAGCAAAATGAGAAATGTATTCAGCAGAGCCAGACCTCCCACTGCAGCCGGAGCTTTATCCACCACACTGATTCAGGTCATTGCAGATACCAGAAGTTGATGGTGCGTCCTAGTTCTTAATGTCACTCCAGATTCTTAGAATACTTCTTTACAGACAGGCTTCTTTTCTGCCACTAGCTTCGTATTAAGGTGACAGCCTCAGAGGAGAGGAGAAGGAAATGAGGATGCAGACAGATCTAAAGGGACAGAGTGAAGCTTCATAGTTAGAGAAATAAAAAAATGATCAGGTCTGCCCTGTGTTCACCTTTCTTGTCTCTGCAACGGCAGATGACTGACGCAGCCCTGGAGGTGAGATCTAGAAGCGTGCTCGTTCTTTGGGGTACACGGTATATGGAAAAGAGCAATTCATTATTTTCAAGTATAGTTGGAAGGATTTTTCTGAGGTTTTTGTGTGGTTGGCTGTTTTGAAGTTTACCCTCTTTTGATTACTTTTTGAAAGAGTTTATGTGCAGTAGTAGAGGCCTTTGACTTTTAAATCCTAGGGAGTTGATGCCCTTGTATTAAATTTTTAAATTTTACACTGTGGGGTCATCATAGTTACTGTACAGCTTTAAATGGCCTGTTTTGGATCACATGCTTAGGTATCAGCAAGACGCATAATAAGGGATGGTTCTTGGCTTGTGGGCTTTCTGTTTTCAGTACTAAAATGATAGGTTCAAACTTGGAGATGCAGATAAAGATGTTTTTACAGCACTATCAGCAGAGGCTAGTGTATCAGCTGGAAGAACAAGCAGCACAAATTGGGCTGACTTGCTGGGTGGCAGAGCCTTGGAGGTGTAAGCGAGGAGGGGACTTCTGAGAGACGGATGAGGAAGGATGGGAAGAAATAGGGATGCAAAGAAAAAAGAAAATCTGGCCTAGAGTACAGAAATAAGAGAAATCCCCCTTTCTGCCTCCTGAGGATGTGATGAAACTTAAGTAGGGAGATGAGTTAATTCTGATACCACTTGTATTACTTTCAGTTCTTCCAGCGAGCTGTTAAAGATGAGTTGTGTCGTCAGAATAACTTATACGTTCAGCCATATGCCTGCTATGAACTTGGCTGTCTTCTGTTAGACAAACCAGAGGTAAGATCTTACGTAGTTGCTTAAGTGAAGTTCCTCAGCCCCCCAAAAAATGTGCAACTGAGCAGGCACAAAGCATCCGTCCTTCATTTCAAGTCAATTGATTGAACATAGCAGGGTTGTTTTTGGTTTGGTTTTCCTTGATTTCATGTAGGATGAATCCAAGAAGCTACTAACCCTGTCTTACTGTGTTGAAGGAAGTAACTTCTTCTCTGGAATTAGAAGTATAAATGTAACTTTTTAGAGCCAAACTCATTTGAGGGGAAAGTCATTGCCTTTTTTAGGATGGCATGACATGGTGTGGTGTGGCTTATACAGAAGAACTTCGAATTGCATTATGGTTCCAGTTCTTTGTTTAACTCAGTGCGGGATGCTGGTTAACCTCATACCTTCCTCCTAATAATATAAAACAGGATAAAAAATACCTGCCATGCCAAGTTAATAGAGATTATGGTGAGATTAATGAGGATGATGTGATGATTGCTTCAAAAATTTTTGAAATATCCTATAAATTTATGTTGACATTTACTTTGCATATTTAAGAACACTGGGCCAGTTTTGTTTACAAAAAAAAAAACTACTGGATTTGCTTGATACTTTCTTTTAGAAGTTCAGTTACATAATACTAGCTTTATAAAATTCTAATTTTTATTAAGTTCAATTCCACTTTCAAATATGTGGACTTCCTAAAAGTTGAGCTACATCAACAGAAACATGACTCTAGCCTAACCCTTAAACAGGTACCCTAGCTCACCAAAGATAGACTTTTGATTGGAAGTCTTTTTATTTGAAATTCTTATTTTACCAAAATAGAAAAAGGTGTTTTGTGACTTTTGGTAGAAAAACCTAACACTATATTCTTTATTTTAAGAAAATTTGTACTCTTAAGGCAGCCTTAAGATACATACTTAAAATATGACAAGGCTGGTCTGTTTCTTGAAAACTAAAGTTGATGCCTTCAAAAGGAGATCTAACTTACTGAGGCCAAGTAAACTTTTTAATTGTCATCAATTGTAGGTTATTCAGTAAGATCTTAAGCTATAATAATTTTTCTAAGTTGTTCTCTCTTACAAAATAGTGAGGGTTATGCATAATTACTTAACAGTGCCTTGATGAGAATTTATAAGCATCATTAAAGAAAAATGGAGTCATTAAACTTGAATGAGCAGCTGACTCACCTCTGTGTCTACTGAGAATTGTTTTAATTAACCTGTCCTCTTATAGCATTTTCTGCTTGAGTATGTATCAGTGTAGATATTAAGAGATAATGTTTTTCTTACATTCATAGACCGTAGCAAGAGGCAGAACTCTACTTCTTCAAGCAAAGGTAAAAATACTGTACCTACTACCTCTTTCTTCTTTTTTTTTTTTTAAAGATTTTATTTATTTATTTGACAGAGATCATAAGTAGGCAGAGAGGCAGGCAGAGAGAGAGAGGAAGAAGCAGGCTCCCTGCTAAGCAGGGAGCCCCATGTGGGGCTTGATCCCAGGACCCTGGGATCATGACCTGAGCAGAAGGCAGAGGCTTTAACCCACTGAGCCACCCAGGCGCCCCCCTATTACCTCTTTCCAGGGCGCTTCTTGCCCTCTATTGGGTCGTCTTGAGTCTGAATTCAAGAAGCTTTGTTAGATGATTGTTCTGATGGATATTTCTGGAAAGTATAAGTAATAACTAATTGATTCAATGATCACTTCATTTTTTTTTTCTTTTAAGATTTATTTATTCTGGAGAGAGAGTGCAAGAGCGTGAGAGAGAGAGTGGGAGGGAAGGGGCAGAAGGAGACGGGGGAGAGAGAATTTAGAGCAGATTCCCTGCTGAATGTGAAGCTCAGAGCAGAGTTTGATCTCACAACCCTGAGATCATGACCTGAGCCAAAACCAGCCTACTGAGCCACCCAGGCGTCCCATGATCACTTGATTTTTAAGTGAAATTTACCGGTCTCCTAAAAAACTCATGAAATTGCCCATCCTGCTTTATAAACACACTTCTTGTTTGAGTGGGAAAATAGCTTTCATTTTCATAACTACAGGCTTGAGTGAAGAATTTCTAACCAGCAACTTGATTGAGCATGATTTAAGACTTCCATTTCAGGGATAATATGAAGAAAAATTTCCAGAGACGGCATTAATGACATTCCCCTGGATGTTAAACATGATCCCAAAGTTTGAGGTTTTAGGGAATAACAAAGTTGACTGGATGGGAAGCCGTTGGTAGGAGTTTTAGGGGTTTTACTTGGGGACACACCAAGCCATGTGGTCTGCAGTATTTCAGAAAGCTTAGCTAAGAGTCCATAAACCTCTTTCTTTGGTCCTACAGGAGGATTTCTCTGGCTACGACTTTGAAAACAGATTGCATGTCCGCATCCATGCTGCTCTGGCCTCTCTGAGGGAATTGGTGCCTCAGTGACAACATGGGGTTCCTGCTCTGTCCCTCCCCACCAGGTTCTGCACTTTAAAATAAAAGCAAGAGGACACAGCTCTTCCGAAGACCGGCTTTTCTTCTGAAAACCACCTGTGCCAGGGACACACTTTCCTAGTTAGGCTGACATATTCAAGATCTCCTCTTTTAAACATATAGCTAAGAAGTAATGATAATGATGATCCTAGTAATTATAACTAACCACCTGGGGAGAGGGCTAAGTGACCTTGTTCATACATTTTAGTTTTGTGATTTATTATTTTTAAAATAAAATCAAACTAAATATTCAACCTGTGATCTTCTAGGAACGCCTACCTTAAGCACACATCTGACTGGGTACACTAGGAGGTACCTGCAAAATTATCAACAGTATTATGACAAAGCATTTATATTGTGTTTTGAAAAAAAAAATAAAAGTGCTTTCTAGTGTTTTACTTTATCCTCTAACCTGTGAGTAGCACAGCACAACACAGATATTCTTATCCCCATTGTCTAGACAATGAAACTCAGGCACAAAAAGGCGAATTGACTTGTCCCATTTGATGATTCCTGTTAGCAGTGGAGCGATGACTAGAACGCGGATCTCCTGATCACAGATAGAATATTTTTGTTTAAAAAATGTTAATAACCCAGAATTTTGTTTCCTTATTAAAACACAAATGCTCTTCAGCTGACGTTGTGTCATCAAAAAATGCTTTTCTTCAGATTGTCTACAAAATGTTTCAGAGTAATGAACACTTTTTTTCCTTTGAAAGCCAACCAGGTAGGCCTAATAGATAGTTTTACAACCAAAAGTAGAACTATTTTGCTAGTGTATTAGAAAGCCTAGTCTATAGGCTAGATAAATAATACCTACATTTTAGGAGTTTCCTTTTCTTTGTGATAAATTGTCTAATTACCAGCTTTTGGAAGTCTTTTAACAAATTTCTCGAAAAGGTTATTCTTGAGTGAACGTAGGGGTTTTTTGCCTCAGAATATTTGCTGGTGAAGGATTTGCTGGGCTGTCTGTTGCCAGGGTTTAATCATTTTCTCCTCAGCTCAGGTTATTCTATATAAGGAGTCCAGAGTTAATTTTTAATCCTTCATCACTAATTTTTTATTGTCATTTAATTTACCTCTTTGTCCAGTACTGCACACCTGTGCTTTGGAAGAGTCTAAATACCTCAGCCACTTAAGAATTTCTGCCATAGTTGTGTGACTTACTTGGCTCAGGCGTAAGGTTAGACTTTTTAAAATTTATATTGAGTTACAGAGTATCATCTTGGGGTGTCATTTACATATCCTTTTAGCTGAAGCATGTTCTGTGATGTTAATACTTTAATATTTCTTTTCCAAATAAAACATAGGAAGAGCAGCTAGAATGTTGACAGCTTTAATCTACTTAATCTGGTTTTGAGGGAATGATAATTTCCTTGAAAGAATTAATTACTCCTCACTGACTTTGACTAAACTGTATTCATGATTCCTTACTTCCAAAATGTTTATTCACATTGACTTTCTTTCTGGTGTGAATCCTGCATGGATTTTTGACACTAGCCAGAGAGAAAAGATTGCTATCTTACATTCAGTGAATGAGTCGATCCAGAAGCCACGTAGATGCTTTCTGAAGAGAAAAATTGGTGTTAAAAATATTGGATACCTAATCTCATCAAGGCTTAAGGGAAGAAGGTTATGAATGGGTAAAATATGGCTCTTGGCCATTTTGTTCTCTTAGGCTATAGCATATGAGGCAAACTTCCCAGTGATTGTAGAGCATTCTGAATCAGGAAGTTCTTGGTTCAGTTCATACTTAGTTGAATTTTCAGTTCAAATATTGTTTGAACTACTATTTACTACTCAAAGATTACATAAAGCCCTGTACTTTAAAATAAAAAGTGATTCCTATCCTAACTGCTGTAAAAATTTGTCTCTCTCCAGAAAGATTGCAGGATTTCAAATAACCAGTTCACTGAATAGACAACTTTACCATATCCCTTTAATAGAGAGTAGGTTTGATTATAAACTGACTCCTGCATTTGGTACAGGACAGCCCCTGTGGTTTATGCGTGTTAGCAGGGTGGTAGAGTATGGAGATGGGGTAGATGATGATTCTGAAGTCTCCAAAATAACCAAACCACAGTGCGGGTGTACGGTACCATTAGACTGACGGAAATCTGAGTACACTTTTGAGTTGAGTAATTCATGACCTTTTTCTGGCCTGCGTGCCATGAGTTATCCAACCTGTGAATTGTGATCTGCCTGGAAACTTAGCTTGGTGTAAATTGCTCTTTACCCCTCGTGGATGAAGAAAATAATCATATAACCCGAACGGTTTGCATCTGTGTGTGGTTTGTCGGCATCACGCACTCCTTCCCCATTCTCTTCCACAGATCTTCTAATTTATAAGTGTCAAGTGTATTTTTGTGTTAGATTTTGCCTAAGGTGGAAGACATCTCTAATGTATATTTATGTACTCTGAACACATTTATGATCTGACACACTTTGAAGGCATGGTCTAATAATGTAATATATGTACCTTTGTGGTTAAAATATTTAAGATTTTTTTAAATTAGGTTAGGTGTCTTTTGATTTTAGCACACGATAGCTAAGTATATGACCAAGTGCAAAGTATTTCAGATGTCAAAGAAAAGTAGGAATTTATTGTTACGTATCGTACAAGTTGATTATTTATGGAATTTGCACTTTTCAACTTCTGCCAGCTAAAAGGACAATGCCTATCTTGATTTCTGAAATACACACACATGTGTATTTCTTCCCTGTATTATCTTTACTAGTCGATTGCTTCCTTAAGCAAATGGTAGTGGCAAGTATACAAATATGGCTTTGCACCTATGAAGATACACATTCACAGTCATGATGTATTGTTTGGTATTTCTTACATTTTTTAGAATACTGTTGGTGGTATATTTTGTAGAAAAAAAATGGTTAAGCTCAGATCATCCTAAGACACCTAGTAGAGGGAGGAGACTTAGAAGCTAGGAAGAGGGAATCTGGAAAGAGAAAGGGACAGCAGGGGGTGGGTGGGTGCAGGAGCATGGGAAGTCGGTCCATAGCAGATGTGCCCCTTCTTCAGTGAAGTGTAAATCACCCAGTGCACATTGTACTTTGCTTTCTTGTGAAAACTAGTAAGGGGTTTGAGTTGTAGCTCCTAGTTGCCGGGGAATATTATAACACGGGTGAACTCACTTTCTCCAAACACAGGCCAGTGGTTTACAAATTCTAGTTTTATACATTAACCGTATTTTGAGAATCTGATTCTGTAGGTACTAGGTAAGGCTTAGGAAGGCATTTTTAGCAAGCTCCTAAAAATGATTCTAATTCAGGTGGTCTAAATTAGAGAAACACTGCCCTATGTTACCTTTTGTTAAGTGTTTTGTAAAGCTGAGATGAGACCCACACAAACAGAATTCTATAACAAGGCTGTGTTCATAGAGTATATTATCATGGGGCCACTGAGGAAATGCTTCTGACTGACTGGCTTTCTAAAGTAGGATATTCCTGAACTGAGTTTTATTTATTTTTTTAAGAGATTTTATTTATTCATTTGAGAGAGCACAAATAGGGGGAAAGGAGGAAAGGAAGAAGCAGACACCCTGCTGAGCTGGGAACCCGGAAGTGGGGCTGCATCCCAGGAACTGGAGATGATGACCTGAGCTGAAGGCAGATGCTTAACCATCTGAGCCACCCAGGCTCCCTGCCAGCTGAGATTTAAAGAAGGATGTAGTCAGGTAAAAATGGACTAAATGAGATTTGAATTATGCAGAGGCCCCACCAAGAACCTTGAACTTCTGTAAAGTAAGGGTGGGGAGCAGGGAGCAATGGAAAACAAAGTAGATTTGCATTTTGCCTTTAGATCCCTAGTGACGGGAAGGGAAGACAAGATTGTAAAACCAGATGAAATCATTAGTTCTAGAAATCAAAGCAGCAAATAAATTGGTGGTTTGAAAAGTTTTGGTTAAATGTTTTCACTGTAAAAATTTGCATTTCAGAGGGACTTGGACAAAAGAAATGTGGAAAGAGTAAGGGCTTGACGTGAGTCTCAGATATTCTGCACAGTACCTAACACCTGTGTGTCCAAGATGGCCTGTCAAGGTTTGGCTACATAAAGCATAAATGTCTCTAATTCCCGAAGACACCATAAATGGGATTAGTACTTTGGGGTTTTTAGTAGGTCATTTTCTATCTTTGATGGTTAAATATATTGTGAACCATCAGAAATCATGACAGCTTCATTTCACTTTTCTCTACCAAACTGGGACTGGGGTGGGGTAGTGATGAAGGACAAAATATGTACCATCTGCAGACCTGTCATCACACCCGAAGTCTAAAATTAGCTTTTCTCCTTTTAAAATATAATCTTCATGAGAAGAGGGGGCCTGCCACATAAAGGGCATTCAGTAATTATTATATGGATGAATTAATATCTGTAGGAAGTGCTCTGTGCAGCATAGGTATAGACCAGAGCCTCAACATTGCCTCTTATTTTTAAGAGCGCTGGAAGCCTTAACTGTTTGGGTTTAAAAAAAAGAGTTTTTATCAGATGGATGCCCTGAAGATATTATTTCATGGTCGATTTCCAGTGGTTCTTGTTTTTTAAATGTATGGAAATGGATTATAATGAAGCCTGTTTGGAATTTCGTCCTCATGATTATGATGGAGGTTAAGGCTCAGTACAAACCTGTGAGCCAGAATGGTGAGAGAGCAGGTTTTTGAAAGGACTCAGCCTTCCCTGTCTTTGGTCTGAACTGCAGCCGGCGGCTGCCAGGGCGGTTTGGGGAGGATGGGTTGTGCCCCGGGTATTGCAAGACCATAATTAAGGGAAACTGGAATCTTAAGGATTAATACCAAGGTCTCTTTCCACAGGGGATTGTCTCAAGAGGGAAAGTACTGTGTTGCGGGAAATTATTCGTTCTCTTTATAGTAGTGTTTGTTATGTATAACGTGACAAATTTATCTTCGGAAAGGTGACTGAGAAGAGCAACGGGTGAGGTGGGGGAGTGGTGTGAAGAGGCGTGGTGGTGACGGCGAGAACTGCCATAAATCTATTTCTCTTTCCTTCTACAACAGCTCTTTTTTTATATTGTGCGACCAAAAGTGAAGAGGCCGTCGCCTTGACCGACTCCTGGCCGTTTGAAAACGACAGTTTCCCTACGCCCGTTCGTATTCTGTCAGAAAAGGCAAGGCGACTCCCCGGCTCGGCTCGCGGAGTTCCAGCTTTTGTCCCCTTCGGCTCCCCTTCGGCTCCCCATTGGCTGGGAACACTCAGGCTCCGCCTCCTTCCGTGGGCGCTAGAGCCCTCGGAGGGAGGGAGGGGCTTTGTGATGCACGGCCTGACGTAAGCAGGGGTATAAAAGCTCCGCAGGGAGCTCGGGCTCCTACAGGAGCCGCCGGCAAGGGGGCAACGAGGAAGCTCTTTAGAGCACAGCCGGAAAGGAGAAGGTGGGGCGAATCTGGAGAAAAGGGACCCCACCGTGTGGCCAGGAGGCAGTTAGGCCCTCGGGGCGCCTGCGCGGTGGGCTCGGTGGACAGTTCTAACAGTGTGGGGGAAGGCGGAGGGCCTCCGGAAGGGGAGCCCTGTGAGGCAGGGCAGGCCCCACCGGCGAGTGTGGCGGAGGTGCCGGATCTGAGCGGAGAGTCTGCCACCTGCACCTCCAGAGCTAGTGGACGCGGAACCCGGACCCGCTCTCCATTTCGGTGCCCTTGTCACCAAACAATCCAACGGCAAACCGAGCCCAGACCCCGGCGTAGGTCTTGAGGGAATGAGTGGTGTGTCCTGTTGAACGTTTCCAGTGGCCCCGAAGCCCCCACTCACGCGTCCTCTGCCTCCTGCTCAGGCGTTAGCCCTGGGGGAGTGGGTAAACTGGGAGCTCATGGTTCAGCATGGGGGTCGGGGTCCTAAAGCTGGTATTTGACAAATATTTTTTAAAGGAGAGTTGTGGGAACAGTTACGTGGTCACTGTTAAGCGTTCTTCCGTGTAGGTGTGTGTGAGTACCCATTGATGTAAGCTTGCTTCCTGTCCCAGTCAGTATTTCTCAACTTGCTCAGAAAGGTTTTTTGCATGGGACTGTGTTTTAGGACGCTCGGCATCCCAGGTCCCAGAGTCTGGTGTGGGTGGGGGCGCGGCTAGCTCCTGCGCTGAGAACCAGTAGGATCACTGTACAGCCGTTCTCTACACGGTTGGTGACATCAGCTGCTAACTGCCTGCAGGAAGGGTGTGTCCGTAGCTCCACCACGGCTGTTAGTAAGCCACGTACGACTTACCTACCCTCACTGGAGTGCCAAGGGTGTACTTGAAAAAATCATACACACACGTACACAGATAAGAGTGTAAGTATATATATGGATCATACATAAAATTACTGCCTATGGCCCTTGACATTTAGCATGTGGGCTTGCCAAAGCTGCACCAGTAGTTTTTTTTTTTTTTAAGATTTTATTTATTTATTTGACAGACAGAGATCACAAGTAGGCAGAGAAGCAGGTAGAGAGAGAGGAGGAAGCAGGCTCCCTGCTGAGCAGAGAGCCCCATGCGGGGCTCGATGCGGGGCTCGATCCGAGGACCCTGGGATCATGACCTGAGCCGAAGGCAGAGGCTTTAACCCACTGAACCACCCAGGCCCCAGCGCCAGTAGTTTTTTTAAAGATGGTTTAATTTAGTAAAGGTCCTGTTGACTTACACTCCAAGAGTAGGTTTTCATTAAAGGATTCAATACACTTAATGATATCCTCAAAGGGTTTGCTTTGGCCAATAGAGATTCATTTTCTCCCCTGACCTTTGGGAAGACAAAATGCGCTTTTAAATATTCAGCATTTTGCTATGACACATTACTTTTTATTAGAGGTTGGCTCCTTGTATAATTGCTGTAACTAAACTGTGCAGCTTAGCCCCATGAAACTCATTACTCTCTTTACTGTAGGGATGTTGTTGACATGATTCATTATCTCGCAGTATTCTCCCCTTTATGAGGACCCATAGGAGAAATTTCTCCTGGGTCTCAGTGTTCACAGTACCTGTGATTCTCCCAGGCAGCTGATTTGGTTTTTTATCTTAGGAAAGACAAATCATTTAACCAACTGTTTCCTATTTTGTAATGTCTGTTGGGTAGTTCAAGGTCTGATCTGACACTCCATCTCTATGAAAGTGTAGGGCCCATGGCTTGTCTTGGGATATTAACCTTACCTGCAGCTTCATCATATTTTTTCTACCATAATTTTGCCCTTACCACTGAACTCATTTCCTTAAATAATTTTGTTCTTTTATAAACCTTAAATCATTTTCTACAATGAAACACACACACACACACACACACACACACACACACACACACACACAGAGTTTAGAATGGCAACCTCTTGAGCAACTTTTGAGCACTGCAGGTTAGAATATGCAATACCCTTGGTACCACTTAAAATCCAGAAAGGCAGGAGGAGGGGGAGTGAGGGGAAAACAAGGGCAGAGGTTAAGGGAGGATATGAGAAAGAGAGGCATATGGCGGTGGGTGGTATGATACCACAAGTAACTTATTCCTATTCTGATTAGTGTTAAAGCAAAATTAAATTTAAAGCGAAAAATTGTATACTGAAAGTTGATTGGTGTGTCCAAGGGTAGATTTAGAAAAAGGAGGAAAAAGATATTTTCTTGTAGAAAAACCCTATTCTACAATTCTATTTGATGAAGGCACAGAAAAGCCAGTGCCCCTATGTAGTTTGGAAGGATCTTGTTTATACACAGACACATGACCTTAATTTATCTTTTTGGAAATTCTGTACAAAGTATTCACTGAATTTGACAGGAACAAGTTTTGTTTGATTGGTTGATTTTTCCTTGTTTTTAGTATGATCCTAGAGTTCTTGGCAGGGCTTTTCACATGGGTTTCTTTAATAGTACTGTATCACTCATCTGCACAAAATAAACTACTGGGAGTGTGTGTGTGTGTGTGTGTGTGTTTAGCTCATTTTTGTTAGAATAAATGCCTAGAGATTAAACTCAAGCTAATAATTTCAATAGGAGATAGGTTTATTCCTAGAAACTACAGTTATCTCATGAATATTTCAGTAAAAAATATAAGACTTTGTTTTTCTTCATTATAGTTGAGATTACAGACATCCTGCCAAAATGATTTCTTCAAAGCCCAGACTTGTCGTACCTTATGGCCTCAAGACTCTGCTTGAAGGAGTCAGCAGAGCCGTTCTCAAAACCAATCCGCCAAACATCACCCAGTTCGCAGCAGTTTATTTTAAAGAACTTATTGTGTTTAGAGAAGGTTTGTTATTCCTTTAGATTATATACGTGTTGCTTTGAAAAGGAAGGCATTTTAAATTGGGCATTTTATGTATCTAATTTCCTGTATTTATTCCTTCAGGGAATACTTCTCTGGATATAAAAGATCTTGTTAAACAATTTCATCAGATTAAAGGTAAGTAACACAAGTGGTAACAGTTGACTAATCCTAGTTATAAATTATTGCATCATTACCACCATATGTTTAAGAATGGTGCCCATATTTTTTGTTTAATCACTCTGATGTTTGTGAAAAATAAACCATCCATGTGATTATTTAATTATTTGATCCATTTTTTAAAAATCTGGAGATAGTCTGGAGGATTTTAAATCTTTAAAAGACAAAAATAGGAAAAACTCAACCTTCAAACCATTTGGTACAATGAAACCTCAAACTGTGGATAAGCTATGAGTGAAACCCTTTTCAGTGCCCCCACCTTAGAGGAAGTACACTGAACTTTGAAGAAAATTGGATGTTGTAGTACTAAAGACTAAATGATTATGAGATATACTACATAGGAAAGTTGTATAAACATTCTTCTTGGAAGATTTTTTTATTAAACAAAGAAACATCCTTTTTTCTTTTTTCCTCCCTGTGATAGGTTACCTGCAGTCCAGTTGGAGGGCAGGGGATCAATTAGGTGTTACTGACCACCTTTTCTGTTCTAAGAGTCTCTAGATAGTGAAGAGAAGTTTTTCCTAGAAAGTGGTCTTCTCCAGCCGTCTCTGTGGCCTAGGGCCATCCCTCTGCTTAGAAAAGAAGTTGTGTTTTATGTGTGTATGTGTAAATGCCTATGTGAACATGACAGCATGAAATTGCGTTGACAGAAGAGCAATGAAAAAAGAAAGAGAAAGACAGGGGCGCCTGGGTGGCTCAGTGGGTTAAAGCCTCTGCCTTTGGCTCAGGTCATGATCCTGGGGTCCTGGGATCGAGCCCCACGTTGGGCTCTCTGCTCGGCAGGGAGCCTGCTTCCCTTCCTCTCTCTCTGCCTGCCTCTCTGCCTACTTGTGATCTCTGTCATATAAATAAATAAAATCTTAAAAAAAAAAGGAAATAAAAAAAAAGAGGCAAAGTTTACATGGTGGGAGGATCAAAGCAAAAGGGGATAAACTGGTCATCCCAAGGACAGGCATACACATCTAAAAGAATGGTAAGGAGCAGCTTTTGGCAGAATTTTGTGGGGAAAACAGAGACTTGTGGTCAGTGAGGGAAATAAGGAAATAATTTTTGCTGCATTCGCTAGCCAATATTTTGGAATGACTGTAAAGAAAAGGTAGGATCAGGTGAGCTACTTTTATACTCTTGCCAGTTTGGTGATGCCAATACATAACATAGTGAAGCTAGGGAGAAGTCAGGAGTAGAACCTAGGAAAATGGAAAAATTGAGGATTTGGATCTGCAGTGAAAGAAAGATAGACCCACAACAGAACAAGACTAAAACCAGCAAGAATCAGTATTTGTGAAGGGGCAGGAGAGTGAAACACTGTTGTTCTGGAATATTTACTCTCGAGTCTGACTGCTTCCCTGCAGGGTCCTGATGGCATCTCAGCTTACCATGGGACGCAGGTCTGGGCTTTGCTTGCCACCAGCAGGACTCAGACAGGTGCTAGAACACTGACCATTCTCCCCTTCCCTATTAGGCCAGTTTCCCAAGAAGTCAAGGTAATGACTTGTACTCATGCCCTCTACACCAGGAGCTATGTTTGAGAGCCTTAGGAGTGAGCAGGCTTCCTATGTTTGAGAAGGGTGGTAAAGTTGGTGAATCTCTATGAGGGGAGGTAATTAACTGGTAGCTTTTGAGACAGATTTGTTTACTGAGAAACTTACCCACCATTCAGTTTAGCAAGTGGACTAAACTAATGTGGATTAGTTTAATTAACCGACTGGGCTAATGGAATAGCTATACTTCCCGTAGAGGTAAGAAGAGGGAGATAAATGCTTTTCTCCTCTAGTAACTACAGATACCAAGGCAATTTACATAACATGCAAATAATCCTAAAAGTGAGCTCACTGTATGGCTGTAGATACAGATTGCTCTTGGGTAGTAGAATAAAATGAACATTGTGTGTTCTAGTTTACCAGGGAGATGAGAAGGTAACATGAAGGTATGACTAGAAAATACAGAGCTCTTTGTTACTATCTAAAACCAGTTTGGCTCATTTATCTGACTTTTATTGTCCTATCAACTGATTTCTTATTGGCAAAGTGTCCATTAGCTTAGGTCGTATCATAGAGACTGCACAACTCCATCTACATCCAGGAAAGCATCACTCTGGGCTAAAGAGGGACTATCTACGGATATACATATTAAGGTTTCCATTTGGTAGGGCATTTCCTCCCGAGTGACATCCTCCTATCTTCTAACTGGTTTAATTCCTCAACTGCTATTCCTGTGGGAGTGCCAAGCAAATTTGCTGCACGGTGGTTTGGTTCTCTACAAGGAAAATGTGAATAGAACAAGTGGCATCTTTTCCTTTTTTTTTTTTTTTTAAAGATTTTTAAAATTTATTCATTTGACAGAGATCACAAGGAGGCAGAGAGGCAGGCAGAGAGAGAGAGGAAGTGAAGCAGGCTCCCTGCTGAGCAGAGAGCCCAATGCAGGGCTCAGTCCCAGGACCCGGAGATCATGACCTGAGCTGAAGGCAGAGGCTTTAATCCACTGAGCCAGCCAGGCGCCCCACATCTTTTCCTTTAAATACACTTCCCTTATGTGGATCCCAGTGCCAGGTATGGATGGTGGCACCTGTAAGATCCTACATGCTCTGCTGGTCCCAGGGATTGTGGCTCTCCCAGGCTTTCCATGATTTGTAATATGGGAACATGGACCATTCTTGAGGACTATGTCAGCTGCCCCTTATTCTGGTCTTTCAGTCTCTTCAGCATGAGACAAGGTCAACCTAAAGGCAGCATCAGGTATTAGCACTTGGTAAGGTAGGGCAGTCTCACTCTCATCCCTGGTGCCTTTGTCCCCATTTAACTCCAGGTATTAGACATGAGCATGAAAGACATTTGTTTTATATCCACAGTACATCCCTGCACATATCATTTGTTTTATTTGAACACTTCATCCTGGATTTTTCTCGGAAGGAAGCCCATATTTGGCAGGCTTCTTTATAGGACCAGTAGTGTTTACCCGTCTCCCCTGCGCCTTTAAAAACTCATGTAAATTCAGGTAATGGAAGAGGGAGGAGGAAAAGAGCCAGACATGAGAGCAAACTTTTCTTACTTCTGTTCTCTCATCGCTTCCACCATTTTCCAGAGCCTAGGACCTTTAGGATGGTCCCTGGCTCTGTCCAGGATCCCTTGTGGCATATGCCTATTTCCAAAGCAGTTCATGCTGCAGAACACTTCCGTGGATCCTCTTGTTTTTCTGCAGTTGGATGAAACAGATCTCACTACCATGTGAATCAGTGAAAGTGCCCCCATTTTTCAGCCTTCTCAGGAGAGTTTCTTCATTAAATAGTACTGAATCATTAACTGAGGGGATTTTTTTTTTAAAGATTTTATTTATTTATTTGACAGACAAAGATCACAACTAGGCAGAGAGAGGAGGAAGAAGATTCCCTGCTGGGCAGAGAGCCCAATGCGGGGCTCCATCCCAGGACCCTAGGATCATGACCTGAGCCAAAGGCAGAGGCTTTAACCCACTGAGCCACCCAGGTGCCCCTAACTGAGGGAATTTTAGAAACTCAGGTGATCTTTTAAGGCAAAAGAGTTGTCTCTTAAGTTCTACACTTACTATGTCACAGGTAGGAAAAGAAGGGAAAGAGGAATGGAATTAGTGAGTACAGGCATACCTTGGAGATATTGTGGGTTCAGGTCCAGATCACCATAAAGCAAATCACAATAAAGCGAATATTGCAATAATGCCAGTTAAATTAACTCTTTTGGTTTCCCAGTGCCTACAGAAGTTATGTTTATACTATAGTCAAGTGTGCAATAACATGTCTAAAAAAGAAACCAGTGTACGTATCTTAATTAAAAAAATACTTTATTGCTAAAAAATGCTAACTACCATCTGAGCTTCCAGAGAGATGCCTTGATGTTGGCGGCTGCTGACTGATCAGGGTGGTGGTTTCTGAAGGTTGGGGTGTCTGTGGCAGTTTCTTAAAATAAGACGTGAGTGAAGTTTGCTGCACTGAATGCCGCTTCCTTTCATAAATGATTTCTGTGTGGCATGTGAAACTGTTTGATAGCATTTATGCCTAGAACTTTTTTCAAAATTAGAGTCTATCTCAACCCTGCTGCTGCTTGATCAACTAAGTTTATAGAATACCATATATCTGTTGTTGTCATTTCAACAATCGTCACAGCATCTTCACCAGGATTGTAGATTCCATCTCAAGAAAGGACTTTCCTTGCTCATCCATTAGAAGCAACTCCTCATCCATTCAAGTTTGATCATGAATTTGCAGCCATGCAGCCACATCTTCAGTGACTTCCTCCACGGAAGTCTGGAACCCCTCCAAGTCCACCATGGGGGTTGAAGTCAACTTCTTCCAGACTCCTAATAATGTTGATATTTTGACCTCATCCTATGAATCATAAATGTTTTTAATGGCATCTAGAATGGTGAATCCTTTCAAGAAGGTTTTAATCTGACTTCCCCCAGATCCATCCAAGGAATTCTTATCTTTTACAATGATAGCCTTACGAAAGGTATTTCTTAAATAATGAGACTTGAAAGTTGAAATGACTTCTTGGTTCATGGACTGCAGCGCTGATGTATTAGCAGGCATGAAAACCACATTCAGCTCATTGTACATCTCCATCAGAGCTCTCGGGTAACCAGGTGTGTTGTCAGTGAGCTGTACTATTTTGAAAGGAATCTTTTTTTTCTGAGAAACCAGTCTCAACAGTGGGCTTAAACTCTTCAGTAAACCATGGTATAAACAGACATGAAGTCATCTAGGCTTCATTGTTCATTTCTAGAGCACAGGCAGAGCAGATTTAGCATAATTCTTCAGGGCCCTAGGCTTGTCTGAATGGCAAAGGAGCTTTGGCTTCAACTTGAAGTCCCCAGCTGCAGTAACCCTAACAAGACAGTCAGCCTGTGCTTTGAAGCTTTGAAGCCTTGAAGCCAGGCATTGCCTTTTCCTGTCTAGTCATCAAAGTCCTAGATATCATCTTTTACTGTAAGAATGTTTCATCTACATTGAAAATCTATTCTTTAGTGTAGTCTTAGAGCTTGATGATCTTAGAGCTTCTGGGTCACTTGCTGCAGCTTCTCCATCAGCACGTGCTGCTTCACCTCGCACTGTGACGTCACAGAGGCGGCTTCTTGCCTTAAACCTCACCATCCACTGTCCACCAGCTTCAGACTTCTCTCCTGCAGCTTCCTCACCTCTCTTAGCCTTCCCAGAACTGAAGAGAGTCAGAACCTGGCTCTGGACTAGGCTTTGGCTTAAGGGAATGTTGTGGCTGGTTTGGCCTATCCAGACCACTCAGACCTTCTCCATCTCAGCAGTAAGGCTGTTTTGCTTATCATTTCTGTGTTCACTTTCAGTTTTCCTTTAAGAACTTTTCCTTTGCATTCACAACTTCTCTAACTGGTTGGCATAAGAGGCCTCGCTTTTGGCCTGTCTCAGTTTTCAAATGCCTTCCTCACTAAGCTTAATCATTTCTAGCTTTTGATTTAATATGCAAGACATGTGGCTCTCTCTTCCTTTCACTTGAGCACTTAGAGGCCATGATAGGGTTATTCTTTGGCCTAATTTCAATATTGTTGTTAGGTTCCAGGGGAGGGAGAAAGATGGGAGAACAGCCAGTCATCCTAGACTGACATAGGGCTGCCACAAACCTTCAATCTGTAGCAGGGGAAAAAGGTGTATTTGTGAAGTAAAATGAAGTGAGATATTTTGTCCTAGGTCCTTACATATATTTTGTCAATTAAGGCAACTTTATAAGGTAACATCATTACAATTTTACGTAGAAATCTGATGCTTGGGCATGATTAAAAAACTTGCAAGCTTCTAAAAATTAATTGCCAGGGTTGGGATCGAGACTTAGATCTTCCTAGCAGCGTAACTCATGCTCTTTCCATAGTAAATAACATTCTCTGATCCCTCTGGAAAAACTTTAAATTCTTGAACTGAAAGTGGAGAGGGACTTCAGCTCCCTTTCCCAATATCTCCTCCTCTTCCACTTCCTCTGTGGTCACTTTCTTGTGTAGAGCCTGAAGCCAGATTGTGCTAGTTCTCACTTTTTCATCACTCAGTGAGAAGAGGGCAGTGGTTTCCCCATGTGGAGTGGCAAATGAAATCTCAACACCATCACTTTCCATCCCCTTCAGCTTTACTGAGTCTAGTTTTTAGTATCAGCCCTCTCCTGCTCCCAACAAAGGCAGGAAATAGCTAACTCTTTGGAAGAATCAAGAAAGCCTAGCCCAACTGAGTTAACCTGTTAACTTTTTTTTTTTTTTTAAGATTTTGGTTATTTGAGAGAGACAGATAGTGACAGAGATAGTGAGAGAGAGCACAAGTGGGGAGAGGGAGCCTGATGTGGGGCTCTATCTCAGGGCCCTGGGAACATGACCCAGGCTGAAGGCAGACACTTAACCGACTGAGCCACCCAGGCGCCCCAACCCATTAACTTTTCTTACTGATCCTGGACATTCTTGGCTTGGCCGTAAAATAGTAATTATAATCACACACTGCTGCTGATCATTGGGCCCAATTTCAATTTCTATGCAGCACCATAGCAGCTATGCATACCATTAAATGTCTTATTTATTCATATTAAATATTCATAATGTTTTTAGTTTAATTCTTTTGCCAAATTCTATTTTTATACATTATTTTCACAGTTGGTTACACATACTTGTGGCCATTCTCTCTTATTAAATAAATGAGAAATGTATCAATTTCAGAACAATCTATACTAAATTTTGTGAAGCTCTGGTGCTCCTCTGTACTTTCCTGGGCATTTTTTTATGTAAGGCTATACTGATTCCCTAAGCGGGGATGGTACTGTGCCAAAATGATCCTTTGTATTTCTTGAAGTCTCATATTTGCCTAGACAGGGTGGTGATTTGTACACAGATAAGAATTTCATTAAGTTTAAAAAAGGTTCAAATGATTATCTGGTTGTGATACTGGGAGGGGGACTTGGGTGTTTTATGCTTTTCCATTGTGGTAAGATTAATCAATTGGGGAATAGTCCATACTAAAGAAGGACAATAAATCATGGACCCAGTTGATGGTATTGTTAAGAGTTGGGGTCAGATTGGCAGCCTAGGGCAGAAATACAGGATTAGGAGTAAGAGAGGAAGCAGATATAGCAGACCAGGAAAATGAGGACAAGGGGGTCAGGGACACTAGGACACAAGAGACAGTATGGGCAGGAAGAACATCTTGGACCTGAGAAGCTAACTAGCTCTCTGCTGTCCAGGAATGTTGATAGCGCCCTGTTGTTCACAAAATCCAAACCCTTCAGTGTCACAGGGATGCTTCTGAAAAACATTAAACTAGTGTACATTGATTTCAGATAGCCTCCCATTGTTCCTCTTCGCTCCATTCATCTCTACCCATTGACACGTTCATTTGCTTTAGGGGAAAAGGCGAATATAGTTTGGAAGCCATTTTACTCAGTAGTGAGTTTCCAAAGTTCATAGTAAGAAACACTTTGGAGTTTTTCAGGAGCCCGTTTTCGTTGAGGAAAGATTTTCTTGGAATTTGCAGAGCTGACTTTTAAGAGCCCAAGATACCAGAATCAAGTTTTTATTTTATATATGCCATAGGATATAAGCTCCTTTCCTGCTGCGAAGGGTCGGGAAACAGGAAGTCCTTCCTGGTGTGGGACTGTGGTCCAGGGCGTGGGCAGTGGACATCAAGTGCTAGCTGAGACTGGAAGTCTTTGTAAGGAAGATGGGGGAGAATTTCTGACTGGAATTCTCTAAAATCCGAACATAAGGCTTGTGCTTTGCTTTCCTGGGTGCCTCTCAGAGCGGCTGCATGGTTAGCGTGACACTGCGTCTAACATAGCACGTGCTCTGTTCAGCACCCACACTATAATCATCATGCTCAGACGTCCAGTCCGTAATTACTGAAAGAATAAATTTGAAGCTGTAGATTAGAAATCATGGAGGGTCTGTGTCAGCTGGGCCAGAGGTAAGACTTCTGGTGTCCCAGGGCCCGCACATGGCTGGTAGTTGGTCCAGATGTGTCCCAGTGGTCCCCGAGTGCTGACTAGCAGGGAATCAGGCTGGGACACAGCGAGGTTATTCGCCCCGCCAGCAGAGAGCTGCAGCATGTAATGTTCACACTGGGGCTAAATAAAAACTGGCAGCTGGGCCTCTGATGCTAAAGAGGAACAAATTAAATTAGGAAAGGGATCTTCCAGGAAGTAACAAGCCACATTTCCCACAAAGTGGAAATCCTTCAGCGAATACGGCCACGTCAGGGACTAACACACAGGGCCCAAGCAGTAGGAGTGGTGGCTCTCCTCAAGGCCACCGAGAGCCGGCAAAGAGCAACATGGATCAGAGCCAGCGCTTACTCCAGCATTTTGTTTCCTTCTTTAGAAGTGGGAGAACCTTTGCTAAGTACCCCTAAAAGGCTGACTTAATTATCCAAAAGAGACTAAATATTTTTAATATTTTAATATTTTTAACCTAGATCAGGTACATTTTACCATTTGGAAACAAGCATTTTAATGCAAATAGAGAAAGTAAAGTAATGCTTTCTGACATGTCTGTCATAGTGTGTAAATTTTGATCCAAGACCGGGACGTGCAAAGAAAGCTTTCTGCGATCTGAATCCCTCCTACCTTTGCCGTCATCTCTCTCTCCATGCACCAGATAAGCTTGTTATCACCCGATTTTTAGTTTATGCTACTTCCTTCTCCAGGAGTTGCCGTGCACCTTTCAAATCCCACCGATCTGTAAAGTCCAGTTCATTATTTCATATAACAAATCTTTAAATTCCTGCCCGTTGCCAGACGCTGAGCTAGGTCAAAGTCAGTGGAGGGAGAGAGATTTCAGTCTCAGCCATGACGGAGGGGCTGCTGGCACACTTAGCCTCCTATCCTCAACCATCATAAAAGCTGGAGCAATTCTATAAAACAAAGTCCAGTGCCTAGATCCCTGGGAGAAGGGATTCACAGAAAGTGAGACCCCTCATCACCCTAGCAGCATTTTCCAATTTCTTGCACCAGGAAAGCGAAGCCAAGCACAGAGTGGAAGTTTGGGAAGAGAAAATGGAGCAGCAGAGTTCGGGGCTACTACTATGGCTGGGATTTGGGCAACAAAGTATCAGAGAGGGGGTGTTTGCAGGGAAGGATTCCCCCCCCCCCCCAAGGTCTGCAAATCCATTTCCTTTGGGTTGCTGGCCAACTCCTGAGCTGCTTGTGTGTGGAGGATGGCTTGAGGCTTAGGAGGGAAGAGATGGCGGGAGACTAGATGCTGAGTGGGGATATCAGAAGTGGGGTGCTGTCGGCGGCAGTGGGCTTGGGCCCAGCCAATATGAAGAGGCTTTTGAGGCCCTGATATGCAATGAGACCCCAAGAAGGTCACAGCCGAGGAATACAGACAGTGTGCAAGGAGTAAGAACAAAGCTGAAACACACCCACTTCCTGCTTTTCCTGCCAATTTCATTGTATGAGGGAAATGCTTCCCCAAGCGAAAACCCTCAGTAGAACAAGCAGCTGTGAAAGCGTGTGATAAGGAAGGGGTGTGGGGGGCAGGAAGGTACTAAGCAGAGGAAAGAGTTTCCCTAACCTAGGAGCTCTTCTAGGTCATCAGCTGTCTCGACCTCCCAAGCCAGGGGAATGCCCTCATGCCTGAGGAGTCGCTGCATCCACTGATGGATCCAGAGTTCTCTTTCAGCCCCTCTGGGTCAATTCGACTTTAGCTGCTGCGTTATCACACCTCACCAGCAAGTGCTACCATTTTTAGGTTAGACTAGATGACGTTTCCTAATGTCAAAATATTTTATAGGCCCCGTTGTCCCATTCACTGTTAAATTCTATATACCAGTTTTCTTACGTTGAAGACTGCCTTTATTGACATGACAGCATTTGCTTCATTAAGAACCCATTATGTCAGGTGAAGATTAGATCACTTACTGGTCAGGTGGAACCCCCCTGCCTTCACTCCCCACATCCCCCGGAACACTTGGGTTTTGTGTAGAAGTTTGGATCAGGAGCTTTATCCATGGAGGTTTCTAGCTACCTTAGTTCTAGGCAGTTACGCTGACCAGCTGAAGGTGGTACCTGCTTCCTCGTTTTGTCACTGTGCTACACAAAGTCACTGATTTTGGAGACGAACTGAGGTGTCTTCTGAGCGGGTAAGGACAAGGAAGTTTGCGCACCCATTCTAAATCACAGATGCTGGGAAACTGAGCAAAACTCTTCTGTGCTTGTGTGTGTATTGACAACCGAGTGTTCAACCTGTTACTGCTTTAAAATCGGGGTGGGGAGGGACATCTGCTTATTAACCCATGTGGCTTTTTTAGTAGAGAGGTGGTCAGAAGGAACGACACAAGAGAAGAAAGCAGAATGTATGAAAGAAAAGGTAGGAACATCTGTAGTTTCCCAAGAACCTACACGGATGGAGAAATCCACGGACACAGAGGAGGACAATATCACCGGACCACTGTTTATGAACAAAACCACTCAGTTCCCATCAGTTCACTCGGAGGTGCTCCAGGAGCCTGAAGAGACACCCGAAGCAGCTCGTGGTTCCACTTCGAAACTGTCTACCCCTAAGATGACGACCCCACCGTCATCACCACCTCCTGCAGCTGTGTCACCAGAGTTCGCTTACGTTCCAGCAGACCCAGCTCAGTTTGCTGCTCAGATGTTAGGTAAAGTTGCATCTGTTCATTCTGATCAGTCTGACGTGTTAATGGTGGACGTGGCCACGAGTATGCCTGTGTTTTCCGACGAGGTGCTGAGCTCAGAGGCTGTCGAAGATGCCGGGGCGGCCACTCCTCCTGCGTGTTCTGCAGAGGGGTCAGTCCTGCAGGTTCTGAGCCAAACAGCTGTCCGTGTAGATTTGGGTTTTAAACCTAAAGACGATGAAGCTGAACCAGCAGCGGCTTCCTCCTTCCCCTTGCAGGATGAACAAGACCCTCCTGCTTACGATCAAGCTCCCAAGGTCCCTTTGCAGGCTGATATTGAGGTCACCTCCTTCGTTCACATATCATCTATCTATAACAATGAGCCTGTGATTGAAGGAGTCACTTATGTGGAGCAAATACCAGAACACATAGTTATCCCTTTTACTGATCACGTTGCTTCTCTTAAAGAACATGAGCCACCACTTAGTCCCACACCTATTGCCCTTGCCACGGGCATGTCTGAGAAAGCTGTGCGTTCCATAAAACAGCTGGAGGAGGATAATTCCTCAGTCCGTGTGGAGGCAGAAGCAACAGTTCTGCTCCCTGACACCTCTTTGGAAGGTCAGCCTGCACAGTTCCCAGAGGCAGAGGGCTCCACCCAAGCAGTAGGCTCTGAAAAACCTCTGCGCGTTGCAATGGAGTTCACTGCCCCAGTCTCTGACAACCCTGGGCAGGAGTCCTGGGTAAACTCTGCAGCCCAGGAGATGGAGGTCAAACTGGTGCTCTCCGGGGAAGCTGCCACAGCAGTGCTCTCGGCTGCGCAGGGAAGGGCAGCGGGTGGTGCCCCCCCTCCTGCTCCAGAAGGTCTTACTGAGCCAGACCCCGAACCACAGCGGGAAGCAGCACTTGAACAAGGTTTGATGGAGCCAGGTAAGAAAATCAGGTACTTACAACATTACCGATTATATTTTCAGGTGACCTCTGTATTGCAGGTAACCACGGACGTGGGCTCCCTCCAGGCTGGTCAAAAGGCTGGATGTTCAATAGGTTTTAAGATGGCAAAACTCCGTGAAGACTTTGTTGAACTTGAGATTTTACTCTTACGAGATGAGTGATTTTAAAGTGACATCCCCCAGCCTGGCCTCCAAGTTGGGTCACCTAGCACTTTTGCACATGGCCCACAGAGTGAAAAACCCAAGTCAGGCACAAAATCTGGGATCCGGATCTGCTGTTGCAGATGTCGGCCAGGGGCTGTTGGTCTGAAATTGCTCACTTGTGAGTGTAAACTCCAACCACACAACGCCGTCCAAGGTGCGGCCCGTGGCCCGTGAGAGACATGGTGGTGTGTCGCCCCTGCTTTCGCCCTGCAGTTGGGGGGCTCTGCAAGAGGGTGCAGGGAGCCCGCGGGACCCTGCCTCTCTGCCAGGGGGCTCCTGCAGCCACGGGGGCAGCTCCAGAGCTGGATGGACAGGACGGCTCGGCCACACTTCTGTCCCACGGGTGAGTGCAGAGACGGCAGCAGCAGAAAGGCTGGCCATCCGTTTGAGCCGCTAAGAGGACTGGTCTCCTCCCATCAGCTCCCCCAACATGTGTGAAAATCCCCACCGCGGGCTGGGCTGCTGGCCGTCGCCTGGGCTTGCCCATGACACAGACATGGCTTGATCTCTCCCTCCCTCTAACTATGGACTTAGGTTTGCCCCCTCCTGCCCCTGCCCCTTGAGGGCTAGATGGAGCTGACTTCCCTGCTCCCTTTTGCAGAAGTCCTCTTCCACGTTGATTCTTCCCAGAGCCAGAAAGGTCAAGTGTTACCAAAGCAGGTGTTTTGGGATCAAATTCTGTCTGGCAGTATGACGGGGATCTGCACCACTGAAAAGGTTGAGGGCAGCATCGGTAGCTAGCATGCGGGACGGGCATGACCCTTGTGGCGGGAGCAGCAGTGACATCCCAAGTCCCGGCTCCCCAGTGCCTTGCCCTCTTTCTAAAGCACCACGTGGAGACTGCAAATGGAAGGCTAGCTTGTACGTGTTTTCTAACTGGCTTGCAGAAGGATCCATTGACCGCATCTGAAGCCACTGAAAACTCACCAGCTTAATCATGTGCATAGTGTTCTCTTCTTTTCTGGGGAAGAAAAGCTGCATCAGGGATATGAGGCCCAGTGTTCAAACAGGGAACGCAGTACAATTTGGGCTCGATGCCACTCCTCCCTCAGGAAGAAGTTTCACCTCCATCCCATCTTCTAGGACTTAGTTCTCCAAGACAGCACAGTCTTCACTAGGCCAGTTAAACTTGCCCTCATAGATGCTGTGGTGTTAAGCAGACGGATGGCACTCCGAGACAGACATTTCCCCTTAAAGAGCCCCTCTGAGACCAACCCACCTTTTACTGCCACCTAGCACCTATGATTTCAAGCTTTGCCTAAAGGGGGTGCTCTCTGGGGTTCTGAGTCCTAGATTCTGTGATGTCCTGCTTGTGGTGACCAATTAATGTGAGATTATGGGGCCTGTCAAGGGCCAGAGATAAGTGATAATGTGACCAAAAGAGGAGGCCCCGTGTGGACTTCTTTAGTAAAGAAAAACTCAATATGCAGATGCATTAATGCTTTGTCACTGGCTTCACACACACTTCAATCGATTCTTTTGGTAAAGTCCCAAGTGTGGACGCTCCACGCCCTGCATGCAGGCGCTGTGGTGGCCATGTCTCAAGCTGGTGGCTCTGGGACCGGCGGCTTTGGATGAACTTGCAGCTTCAGCCACAACTCGAGTGCCCCTGCCACCTGCTAGAACGATCCTGTTCTCACTTTCCAGTGGCAGAGAGCCTCACGTCTTTCCATTACAAAACATGATTTAGCCCTCTCTATAGCATGATTTATGGCACACGTTACTACGACAGCTGTTTATATGTAAAGAAAATTTACGAAGACATTTCTGTGCATAGTGCCTGATACAGAGACCGACCTTTAATGCCTGCAAATTTTTTTTTTTTTTTTTAGCCATAGCAGCAAGCGAAGCAGGACAACCACCACCATACTCTAACATGTGGACCCTTTATTGTCTAACTGATATGAATCAACAAAGTCGCCCATCACCGCCACCTGCACCTGGGCCTTTCCCCCAAGCAACCCTCTATTTATCTAATCCTAAGGATCCACAGTTTCTGCAGCAGCCACCGAAAGTTACTTCTCCAACTTACGTGATGATGGACGACAGCAAGAAGACCAGTGCCCCACCTTTTATTTTAGTAGGCTCGAATGTTCAGGAAGCTCAGGATTGGAAACCTCTTCCTGGACATGCTGTTGTTTCTCAGTCAGATGCCTTGAAGAGATATGCTGCAGTCCAAGTACCCATTGCTGTTCCTGCAGATCAGAAATTCCAGAAACATACCCCAAATCCCCAGAATGGTAGTCCTCCTCCAAGTGGACAAGATGTCCCCAGGCCACAAAGCCCAGTTTTTCTTTCTGTTGCATTCCCAGTAGAAGATGTAGCCAAAAAAGGTTCAGGATCTGGTGACAAACGTACTCCCTTTGGAAGTTACGGTATTGCTGGAGAAATAACCGTGACTACTGCCCATGTTCGCAGAGCAGAAACCTAAAACTGGTAGGTGAATCTTCCTACCATAATATGTGGGCCTTAACACACTAGTACTTTGATTTGTTGACCTGGAGATAGAGGTATTTACAGAAATTGAATTGAGATATGCAAAGAGTTGGGGTATACTCAAATGTGATGTGGTTATTATCTCCCAAGTTCGTTACCCCCAATTACTAAGAAATGCAAGTAGGTGCGCTGCACCATGATGACTCGCATAGAGGACTCAGGGCCCAAGACATGAACCAATCCACTCAATCACCTTTGAATACCTGGTTCTTCAGCTCGCCCCATGGAAGATGCTAAAAAGGGATGGCTTTACAAGAAAAAAGATATTAGGTAGGAACTTTGTATAACTGGCAGGCGAAGGGGTGGGTCGAGGCAGAGGCCAGATGTGGGCACTAGGGCCAACTGGAGAGAGGGGTGACAGGTCAGAGATGCCGTGGAGCACCTTGTCACTGTAGGAGGCTTGTTCCCTTGGGGAGAGAAGACTTACAGACTGGGCAGGCTGGAAAACAGCTCAAGGACCTAAAACAACTGGCATGAACTGGATCAGACCATTTACTCACAAATCATCTTTAAGTTCTTCATCCCACTAGTACCTAATGCTCTGTCCCATGCTCGTCCCACCTTCCCTGTGTGTGGGCAGAGCAAGGCCTAGACCTCCCCCCTCAGTGGGGGAACAGACGGAGAGCTCATGACACCGTGTGAAGTACAGTAAGGGCAACAATGACCCTCCTTTATTAGGGTGTTCAAGCCCGGATGTCAGCTGACCCCTGAGCCCCAAGAAGGAACCAGCCTTAAAGAGAGCCTAAAGACCAGGGCTACGGCAGGAAAGAGCAGACTCAGACATAGCAAGGAGGCCAAAATAAAACTGGTGGGGAGGAGCTGGGGACGGCACCTAAGAGGATGCTGGAGCTGTGAAGGAGAAACCCCATGATTGAGGGCCCCGGATCTGTAGGACAGACACTGGGGTTGACAGCTCAACAGGAAGTCAGAAGAATGACAAACCTAGAAGGCAGGAGGAGGTCACTAGAGGAAGCAGAGACAAGATGATACAATGCAAGGTCAAAGCCATACACCAAAGAGTTCAGATACTTCGCTGGGAATTTCACGCTGAATACCCCATAGGCAAAAGCTAGATTTCCTTCACAGGCAGGTTCAAGTACCACAGTGACAGTATTTCAGGAGATTACTCTGTTATCAAATCTTAGGTCTATGTGCCCTTCTCATTCACCCCCTTTGTAGACTTTCAGTGAAATAGAATGGCTGTTTTTAGCATGAAATGCTGGGCTATTGCAGTGCAAATTACAGACAGCTACATGATTAGATAAGAATTTAGTAAGGGGAGGGTAGACCTCACATTTCTGTTCTGCCACTCATTTCTGTTCTGCCACTCATTTTACATGTTCGGTTTCGTGATTAAACATCTCACTGTTTACATTCCTAACAGATGCTGGAAACGATGCCGTCTGAGCCAACGCTCAAGGTGGAGCCTGCCACCAAGCGTACTTTGTCAATAAACTTCCTGCAAGCATAAAACCCTGCGCTCTTATTTTGTAACTTAGGAAAATCGATTACAAAAGGCCTTAAATCTTTCCAGACTTGTGGAGCCTTGAAAACAACTCCACTCTACTAGCAGAGCTACTGGGCTTTCTAGGTGGGTCTTCCCCCACCTCCCGCCCCAGAACCCCAGTACTGCAGTGAGTGCGAGCTGCTGGGCTGGCTCCAGGCCCTGAGGAGGGCGGCACAGGGCCGGCTTGGTAAGGACGCTCGGGGACTGCAGATCAGATTAAGAAACCACGCTTTCTGGGAACATTCTAAAGCCTTTATTTAGCATCAAGTAGATTATTTCATTATAACACTTGTTAACTTCAAGACAGCAATTAAAATAATTTACTGGCAGCTACCTAAAGCCCCTTGGAGCAAGATCTCAGTCTGGGGTTGGGTGGATAAATACCATAAGATTAATGTACCCCAATTAAAGGGGCAAGACTACTGTACAGTAGGTCTCCATACATATTTTAAGTACATGGGTGCCTTGCAAACTTGAAATGCACAAGACCTCCTTTTATATAGTTTGGTACTTATAATACATGAGTGCAACTTAATGTCTCTGGTGGCATTTGCCACAAAAGTCGAAGCATTTAAAAAGGTTTGTCATTATGTAATGAGGTGATTAGAATCTATTTCTAGGGCATTTTTGTGTATTGCTAGATTTTATACAAATTTTCAATTCAAACACCTTTTAATTCTAAGGACCCAGATTACAGAAA
Source organism: Martes martes (assembly GCF_963455335.1). Classification (NCBI taxonomy): domain Eukaryota; kingdom Metazoa; phylum Chordata; class Mammalia; order Carnivora; family Mustelidae; genus Martes; species Martes martes. The sequence continues at coordinate 46,739,689 of NC_137901.1, read as the reverse complement.
ATTATAAAAGTAAATTTAGAGAAATAAGTGAAATACCTTTTCCAGTTCAAATCAGGAACACCTGTTCTGAATATTCAGGTACTTTTTCTTTTCCGATGTGGGAAGGGGGAAACTGGAGAGGATTAGTATGAAGAAAAGCCATCTTTTAAACATAATCTTTACAAAATGACATAACCTTCTCTGCATTTGAGCACATAAACATTGGATAGAAGAGTTCTAAACATTTCAAAGTTACATCTAAAACATTCAAGCATGACGGCATAAAAATATTCAAAATAACTTGATTTGGGATTACTATATAATTCCATAAAGCTGAAGTTACAGTTGGGTATAAACCTTCCGTAAATATGGCAACAACCACCATAAAAAGCATATTCTCCACAGTTTCTCTTACCTCTATAAAACAGTATTTCAAATCAGTAAGTCTATTTGGATAGCAAAATTACCCATTTTTCCTGACTTTCATCACCAATATCACCTTACGCCCTACATTTGTTGGGTGAAATGCAAGTTACCTCATGGGCGGGTTTTCTGTTTTCTTAAAAGATGAGTAGAAACCAAGGAAAAAATTTAAAAACATAGGTTTAAGACTTATTTGTAGATTAGCCAAACACCCTGACTTGTCTGCACTTTAATAAATGTCAGGCAAATTGAAGTAGTTTCTGTCCCAGTAGCTGCCCGAGTAAAGCCAGTCCTGTGCTCCATTGTAAGGGTTAGGACCTTGATGGAACCACCTGTTTAAAGAGAAAGGACAAGATTGACGGGTGGGAACCGAAACCACAGGGCTCCTGCCACTACATTAGCGCCTGCATCGTTTCCCCTCACTCTTGAGTTAGGGATTTCCAAAGAGACTTTTAAAGAAGTCCTGCCATTTTTAGAGAGCACCTAGGTAGAATAATATTCCAAAAGATGTAATGACATCACACAAAAGGTTTACGGATTTTTCCATAGCATTTGGCAGAGTACTCAGCAGAAGTAGGACCTTCTGTCTAGTAGGGGTGTAAGAACAAATCTATTGGTCTGATAGTCCTCTAGCCCCATTCCTTATCTTCCACCAGAAGGCATTTTTGGGGGAAGGAATTAGGATAAGGAAACGAACCTCTACAACATACCTATAGTACGGGATTCAGAGTTAATGCCCTTAAACTCAAAGAGGGAGTGGAATGTCAGAGAAGCTAAATAACTTGTGCAAGCTAATAACTGGTATCAAACTTAAATTTGATTTTAAAGTCCATGATTTTTAAATATACTGTGCTACACCGAATCCACTGAAATTACTCCTAATCTTCCTGGGTCTCCATTTTCCTCATGCTAATATGGCTTCTTAGGTTGCACCTCTCAGTTAACATCCCAATTGGTCTTTAAAGCATAAAGCTGCTTTAATCATTTCTTTGCCCTTTAAAACACCACCTAGTTCCCACAGTCCCAGCTCCCTTCAGGCAAGGGAAATGCAAAATTACTTGCTCAAAAAGGTTCGCAATTAAATTTGTGTCACATTTTTCTAAGTATGATTTTGTTTTCAGAGTAACATTGTGAAAAAGTTTCACAGGTCTTTCTAAAAAAAATGTTAGAAGCAATTTAACTATTAAATGAGGTTAAATGTGTTTGGTAATTCCCCAATGCTCCTATTATCCCTACAGCAGCACAAAACGCTCTTGGAGGAAAAAAAAAATGCTTCAGATCATGCAGATTCCTTGAAGGATCACATCATAAATGCCCATTAGACCACATTTCCTAGAATATTAATATCTAAATTCTCTATTTAGCTTTTGGGACTTTTTCCCAATTAGAAAATTTAAGTCTACTTTAAATGATCAGGATATATCAGATCTGGTTAACCACACTGAAAATATATTTAAAAATCATTACTTGGGGGGGCGCCTGGGTGGCTCAGTGGGTTAAGCCTCTGCCTTTGGCTCAAGTCATGATCTCAGGGTCCTGGGATGGAGCCACGCATTGCATCGGGAGCTCTGCTCAGCAGGGAGCCTGCTCCCCCACTCCCCTCTGCCTGCCTCCTATCTGCCTACTTGTGATTTCGCTGTCAAATAAATAAATAAAATCTTTAAAATATAATAAAATAAAAATTTTAAAAAATTATCTGATCAAAGTCAAAATTCTGTCTAATAATATAAAGTATATAGTTATACTCCTTTCAGTCCCCAAAGTCCAAGCAGTAATAGCACTTTTGTAGTTAAGCTTAGCAAAGTCAAGCGTTTCAGAAAAGCAGACACATCAAAATCAAGGTAATAAAAAATAATTAAGAAAATGAACCAAGCCTCAGGTCATGTGCCACGGGTAGGCAAAGTTCTCTAAAGACCATGTCTGCAACCGCAGCCTCTCTTTGGAGGCTGCATGCCCTCGGAGGGAGTCCAAACACTGCACTAGAGGGGAGCACCGCAGAGCCGATGGTCTGATGCACGGGGCCAGAGTTTCCTTCATCTGCTAGTTCTCCTAATTTTGAGCACTGGTGTCTGGAAACCTCTGCTGTTATCATTCCCACCCCTCCCACATACACAGGAAGTCCAGGTGATTTGTCTTTCTAAACTCACATTTGAGACAAGCACCAGTAACAGGAAAGAGGAGTGTAAGATTTCCCTGCTACCACCTTTTATTCAGTGTTTTGGGTCTCCAGAGTCTGTGGGCCCCTGTCAGTGAAACAGCAGACTATCAAGTGTGAATTCTGCGCGCTGCTCAGACTGTCGGGGAGACACACTGCCAACATTCCTGCCTCAACAGTCACCCGCCTCTGCCCACCCCCTGCCAGCGGCCACTTCACATCCTGTCCCTCACCTGTCCCTCCACTCCCTCCGCGTCCTCACCCAGCGAGGAGCCCTCTAGGAAAACAGGTCAGGATTACAAGCAGCCATTTTCCACGCAGGGACCGTCGTTACAGCCCGAAAAAGTCCGGAGCCTATACTCTCTTCGACCGACTCCTCTGTTAGTGGAATGCCGGCTCTGAGCGCGGAGGAATTTAGGACAGATTCTAACAGGTCTCTGGGTCTGCCTTCTCTGAAGACCAGTTAGCTCTAACCAGCAGAAAGCGTTCCTACACAAACCGCCCTGCCTCACCTCCAGCTGAACCACGCCATTCAAACACGTCATCAATCCTAAGAACCCAGTCAGAGAACGTGAACTCTCCTTACAAAAGAGCTCAAAGCAGATTCTTTTGACAAAGAGCCAGTAGGATCATTTCAAAACCACGTATATTCACACAGGCACAAAGGAGCTCCCGTGGAGGAGAGGCCTGAGGTGGTGACTCAGGCGGCACCTGGTCTGGCTTTCAGGCTGCCACACCACTGTCTGGAGCCCACTGCTCTCCGAACGCTAAGACTCTGACAGTAAAAACTCTTAGTGGACTTTGCGCTTACTTTGTACACCTGAAAATGTGACCAGAAAAATACAGGAGCTAATAATTAGAAATACGGTACAAAAGTGGGCTTCTGCAAAAGAGATTAGAAATAATAATAAAATGAATCCAATCTTTTCAAGGGGATCGGAGGGGAGCCTGTAGCTTTGCCTGAAGGACTGATGGTGGTGGAGGCTCCAGTCACAGGGCTTGGGCTCACTAGCTGTGTGTCCTCAAGCAAATCCCCAAAATGAAATACATCAGCATTTGTTTTCCTCTGAACAACAAAGGGATTTCCAGACCACTTTCAAACAGTATTCCACAGAGGTCTAGGGAGCCAGGGTCCATACAGAGTGGGAGAAGGTGAGGACTGGCCGTGTCCTGACCACCCCCCAGCCCCACCACAGCAGCTCTGCCCCCATGAGCTCTGTATTTGCAGGTTCTTTATGTGTTCACTGGCAAAAGAGATTTTTAACGCTAACCAAGCCCCAAAACCACGAGATTGGATGAAATCTAAGGTCATTTCCAATTGTAATTGTGTTTTTCTAAGATGCAAAAGGGCTATCAAATAATGTCTGAATGCTTGCAAAAGCATGTCCCTATAGCCTTTACAATTTATTTAATGACTTTGAACTACAATGGTTTCTACTATGTGATATAAATTTAGAAAATGTTTTTATTCTATTCCTGTTTACAAGTGATTCTATTACTCAATAGTGTCACTATGCAACTCCTGACTCTTAAAAAACCAAAATTTCCAAAACTAAGAAATTTTATGGCCCACTTTCTATTTCTGAATGGAATCCAAGATGTTACTTTATACAACTCGTATTTCAGGTGCATGTCAAATCCCCTGTGTTTGGAAAAGTAACAGCAATGGATACACACAGTAGCAAATGGCTCTGAACCTATTTTCATGCCCAAATGTGTCATTCTGGATTTTACTTTCCTTTCCCTCTTACAACAAGAAAAAGACAGGACTTCACCAGACATGGAAGGTAGACGGTTTGCTTAAACCACTTACCTACAATAATCGTGTGAGAATATTTAAACCTTAATTTCCGAATAGCCCTTTTCCTTTGTCACACATGCAAGTCTTGCAGCTTGAGTACCCGGGGGAACTAGCTGTTCACTCCAGGCCTGGGAATACTCTGCAGCCCCACGCCTGCCCCGCCCCGCACAGCCGCACGCACCTCGTTTTCCAGTCCTCCTCCGACTTGGACCTGTTCTTGCGGGCTGCTCTTTGCTTTTCCTCCAGTCGTTTTTTTTCTTCACTAGCTTGATCTAAGGTACAAACATGGGTGGAAACCAGTCATCCTCCAGGTGGAGACTGCTGGGCTCAGTAACGCTGCAGATAAGCATCACTCACATGCATTCACATGAGCTCTCTGTTTTATTAGAAAATCAATGTTACGTTAAAATTTTAACACGGACCCAAGGTAGGAAGAGGCAGAGCTGGCACTCAAGACCTAGTCGTCTCCTTCTACAGTCTCACCCTGAACAACCTCTGTACTTACCAAAGAACCTGCTTATTCTTTTTTTTTTTTTAATTAATTAATTAATTTGACAGATCACAAGTAGGCAGAGAGGCAGGCAGAGGGAGAGGAGGAAGCAGGCTCCCAGCTGAGCAGAGAGCCCAATGTGGGGCTCGATCCCAGGACCCTGAGATCAAGACCTGAGCCGAAGGCAGAGGCTTAACCCACTGAGCCACCCAGGCGCCCCAAACCAGCTTATTCTTAAGGCCAAAAAAATTATGTTACAAAGCTTCAATGAAAAACTGGGTGGAAAAGCTGAATAAATGTGAAATTTTCCTTAATCCTTGGTGATACCTCACAGAGCTCCTTCACATTCCAGTCATACTAAATTCAAACAGTTTTTCAAAATTCTGGCGCACTGTCTCACTGATCCTGATCACTCAAAGGGAGCGCCAAGGTACTGAGACAGAGACTCTCGACCTCAGTGTCCCCACACCTTGCGCCACCTGATTGTCTGTGAGGCCGTCCCAGGCGCTGGAGGACCTCTGACAGCATCCCGGCCTCCGGCCACTAGATGCCAGCAGCAGTTCCCCAGCTGTGACAAACTCTCCAGACATGGCCACATGTCCCCTGGGGATAAAAACGGCTTCCCTTTTGAGAACCACTGAATTAGAAGAAATGTAACACCAGCTAAAAATGTCATAATTAACCAAGGCCACGCTCTTCTTTGAGGCTCACAAGGTAGTATTTAAGTTCTGAAATAATACAGTGAACTAATTAGTATATAGATTCAAGTTGATAATGATGCTATTCTTTTCTCAAATTCCCCTCTGACATTTAAGATCTGTCTCTGGCCATATTGAATATATTAAATTGTCAGGGAGGATCACTGAAATAATGAATCTAAATGAAAGCTATGAATTTAGATGGAATTTTAATTAAAACGATCTCCCATAAGAGAGACAACAAATACTTGTACCACAAGATGCAAACACTCACGAAACCCCTTTCCCCCCAAGGGAGGCTTCACCATGACGGCTCACGTTACCTATCTCTCCGTTCTCCATGGCTCTGATGTCAGGCCGCAACCTGCAATCTGTCTTCGGAATCACGCCCTCCATGTCCTTGTCTACTTCATTTAAAACCATTGCAAAGCTAGTAAAATTATACATCTGAAAGGCAGCAAAATGTCTGAGTTAACATGTAGCAAGGCATAACACACCCTGAAAACCCCTGAAGACAGCAGGACTTGACAATGACCTCCCTCCATCTTGTGGAGACAACAACCAGCCTTCTCAGACCACCGGCTAATGTTTTCACTGAGGTCTGCACCACCCATGAGTGTTTGTCTCAAAGAAATCTCAAAGCAGAGATACAGATAAGTATCCTCTATCCCCGTCCACCTGAAGTAGAACTATAAGCAAAAGCAACATTCTTTTTGTACGTCATTAAAATCCGTACTTGCTGGATCGGGGGGGTGGGGGCTCAAGCCTCAAGTGTCTGCAACACCCCGTGTCCGCTGACAGCCAGTCTTACTCCTCAGTTATTCCCAAAGAAGCCTCCCAGAGTCGCACCCCGACAGACGCCAGCAGGGATGGCCAGCGCGGGGCATGGACTCTCGGGCACAAGGGACCGGGCGCACGGGAGCCCGCAGAGGCACAGCCGCGGGGTGTGGGCTGGGGACAAAGAGCTCCTGGTGTGGGGTGCGCGCAGCGAGCCCCCTTTGCGGGGCGCGGTCTCACCTGGGCAGAATTGGGAGGCCGAGGGGCTATTCGCCATAGGAGAACACTGCCAGGGATCACAAACACGCTTTCAGAATCTGGCATCGGCATCTCGTCCGACTCCTCAGAAGTGCTCACCTACAAGAGCCGACAGACAGACCTGATTACAGCAGCTGAGAAAGGACCCGCCCGCAAGCTGCGCAGCAGCCCCCGCGTTAGAGCTGCACGCCCGCCTCGCTCGCTCGCTCTTCCCCAGTCGGCCCCAGAGGGCGCACGGAGCCGTCTCGCACCTATGGACCAGGGGCCAGGGGCCAGCAGCTGCCAGCGCAGCGTCCCTTGGGGCCGCTGCACTCGAGGCGCGATGACAGTCATCACCACTCTTTATTACAGGGTCTTTGTGTTTTTAAAGCCTTTTTTTTAAAAGACAAAATAACTCAGTGGAATGTTAATTGGGCAGTGAACTACATGTAGCAATGACACAAAACCAGTAGGATCAGCAAATGTGGAACCACTGGGTGAGCTGCTTCAGTGAACATACAGTTTACAGAACAGCGGCAGAGAGGTGACAGCGCCACGGCGACAAGCTTGCTGCAGCATCCGAATGCACACAGGGACCTCGGGAGCCAACAGCAGCTCTGTGCACACAGACAAGGGGACTGGACAAGGAGTTGAGTGAGGGGGAGGCATCTCTCTCTCTCAGGGGGAAGGCCACTTGTCTACAAAGACTGACCAGGTTGACAGGACAAGAGGGACATTTCCTGGGACTTCACCAATTCTGTAAGGGGGCAGACACCACATCTGTGGGTGAGGCTGTCATTGCCAGGGTGGCCTTGCACTGGCCGGTGCGGCTGCCAGGAGCTCGTGTCAGGCTCCCAGGATCCTGGCACGTGTCCTTCTCGGGGCCCGTCCGTTCTGTCCCTGCTGCAGGGCAGGGTCGGTGCACCTGCCCCGGGAAGGGAAAGCAGGAGGGTGAGGGGTGTGGGGGGAGAGCAGCCCTGCCTGCGGAGGGATGCGGGGAAGGAGCCAGAACCAGGCAGAGCAGGGTGTATGCAGGAGTTCAATAAAAGTTTTAATAAAACTTTCCTTTGCTTCAGGACCCTAGTTCACCTGATTTACAAAGGAAGCCCCTCATAAATACGCCTATTTTTAAAGACAAGCCGGCTTCTCAGAGGAGCCGGGAGGCCAGGCGGCTGGGCCGGAGGAGCGTTCACTCTGAGCACAGAGCACCCCATGCCCCCATGCCCCTTACAACAGTCAACTCGTTTCACATACTATGTCCTATTATGGTCCCCATTTTACAAATGAAGGTGCTGAAGGTGCCAGAGTGAAGGTGGGAAACCTGAGACTTTCCCCTATCAATGGTGGAGAGGATTCCTTCCGACAGTTTGTGTTCTTAACCACAGTGCCAGCTCCTGGGGAGTAACCAGCCCACGGATACCTCCTGTCCCAACAGGCGCCTCTGCCCCGCCCCCCCCACTCCCCTGCACAGGGCAGAGGGACAGCGGTGCGCTCAGTACGAGGCTCCCCGGGGCCTGTGGCAGGTGGCTGTGAGCCTCGCACGTGCCGAGCCAACAGTCTCACGGAGGTTGCACCAGCAATGACTCCCCCCACTGTGCTGGTCTTCAGTTTGGTGGTGTAGACACGAGAGAGTGTGAACACGCAACAAAACAGCTAACAGGTGTGAAAATGTAGGAAACAATTTGGGAGGCAGTTTTAAACACTCAACTGATCTCAGCTTCTAAGGCAGGTAAACACAAAGGAAGAGATCATTTGTCCAAGGTGAACACCCATTTCCCAGCATGATGTGACTCCAATCACCAACCCCCTGCACACAGCTACGGAAGTGGTGGGCCCCAGGCTCCGTGGAAGGTACAGTCGCTACCAGGGCTGTTTGTTACAAAGATTCAAGGCTGTATTGCAACTATATCTCAATTAAATAAAGATGATGCAGGCAGAAAAGTTATGTGCATTAGCAACAAATTAAAAAAAAAAGTTTGAACTATGACCCGTAACAGGCCACCTCTAAAAGGATTAGTACAAATTCAAGAGCACAGTGATTCCTTCCACACCACCTTAACAGGGTGTTCACCTGTTTGCTGTTTTTCTTCTCTTCAGTATTTTTCTTATCATTTTTTTTGTAGGCATCAAAAGTGGCCGGGTCAACACTGTATAAACATTCGGTCCATTTCCCATAGAGGGCACAGAGCTTCTTTTTGCTGTCAAGAGAAATTGACATTGAGCCAACAATTAAACCAGTGTTTTGCTGTAATCGAATCTTACTATGAAGATGCTTATGAATCAGATTCTTTAAAGAAACACATTTCCTTAGAAGAAAAAATTTTCAACTCACTGAAATGCTTGTTTCTTAGGTTATGGCAGATTTTAATACTGACATTTTACTTAGCAGAAGACACCTATACTAACTACTCAATGTTTAAAATGGAAACTTTACCTTTTATCTTGAATGTAGCCTTCGACTTTGTGTAATTCCTTACCAAAAAGGCCGCATGGCTTAAAATTCAACACACATTTGTCTCCAGTCCTGTGAAGAAGATACTAAGCTCAGCTGACCATTCACCACAGAAGCAGCGGCAGAGAAGCATGCGGAAGGTGACCTTTCTAGAGCAGCTACTCTACACGCCAGGCCCCACACAGAGGTTATTGTGACTGATCCTCAGTTAGTGCTGGACTCACCATCCAGAAAATGTGAGCAAGGCTCATGAAGAGCTAGAGACAAGGGAAGCAATGCTGCCACGGAATAGATTCGTGTGCTGAAGCCCTCACTCTCAACGCGATGGTACCTGGAGGTAATTCAGTCACGAGGATGGAGTCCTCGTAAGTGAGACTACTGTGCTTCCACAGAGACAAAAGACATGAGCTCTGTGGCCGCCATGTGAGGAGATGAAGAGACGGCTGCTGCAAACGAGGGAGACAGCCTCCACCAGACATCAAGGCTGCCAGCACCCTGACCCTGGACTTCTTAGCCTCCAGAACTGGGAGAAAGAAATTTCTACTGTTTAAGCCGCCTAGTCTGTCGTGATCTGTTAGAGCAGCCCAAGACTAAGACACCTGACTAAGGGCACAAAGTAGGATTTGAACCCAGCTCTTTTTAACTTTCATGTTCTTCCCACCTCATGCCCCTCTGTGAATAATACAAACCAAGTATTATAAACACAATAAGCTGAGGATGAAATTATAGTTTCATCTGTGAAAACTCAGAGTTCACCCAGTCTTCCCTAATCACAAACTTTAGTGAACTCCACTCATTACACCAATGAGCTTCTATTTGCCCAAAAGCCCCACTGCCTGGTTCTTAAATAATCATAGAGCTTTACTAGGGCTTTAAAAAAAAAAATGAAGTCCACTGGAATGGGTTGGTGACAGCTGAAGGGATAGATAAGAACCCTAACGCGTCTTACTTGTGGTTTGTGATTTCCACATTGCCATACTGCTCAATCCAGAGTTTACCCACAATGATATTATGTACACAGCATGTAGGATTTGTCCATGTGTATGCTTCACCGTGTCTGGAAAAACAAAAACCAAAAACCCAGGGGACAAAAAAAAGAGAGAGAAATGTTATTTTGTTTTAAAAGTGCATTTGTCTCAAATGTCATTACTCAGGATAACAAATCAGAAGGCTGGACATAACTAAGCTCTCAGACTTCAAAACCTCTATTGATGCTAACTCACAATAAAGTAGGCTATTGTCTGACTTTTCTTGTTATTTCTTGAAAGGATCAGAAGCTTAAGAGAAAAGCCTACACTTTCACCAAATTACAAATGAACTATGTATATACCAGTCTGTCTGGTTTCATTGTATTTTGCAGATACTGCCTTTTTTTTTTTTTTTAATACAAATTGAAGGTCTGTGGCAGCCCTGCATCCAGCAAGTCTACTGGCACCATTTTTTCCTACAGCATTTGCTCACTTCGCGTCTCTGTATCTCATTGTAATCCTTGCAGTACATCAAAGTTTTCATTATTACTATATATGCCATGGTGATCTGTGATCAGTGATTAGGACTCAGTGAAAGCTCAGACAGTCTTTTGAATTAGTATTTTTGTATTCTTTGGGTAAATACCCAGTAGTGCAACTCTCTGGATCATACAGTAGTTCTATTTTTAATTTTTTGAGGAACCTCCACTTTTTGGTGATTTTAAATACTACTGCTATAAACATCTGTGGACAAGTGTTTGTGACAATGTAATTTTCATTCCTCTAGATAAACACCTAGGTGGGGACTGCTGAGTTGTATGGTAAACCTATAGTTAACTTTGTAAGAAACTGCCATACTGCTCTCCAGAGTGACTCCATTATTTTATACTCCCATCAACAATATTTCTAGTTATGGTGCATCCTTGTCAGCAGTTGGTATTATCAGTTTTACAAATTATTTTAATTTTAGCCATTCTAATAGGTGTGTGGTGTATCTAACTGTGATTATAATTTTGCATTTCTCTAATGACTAATGCTATTGAGATCATCTCATGTGATTATTTGCCATCTCTCTATATCTTTTGGTGGAGGATCTGCATCATTTGCCCAATTTCTTACTGAATTGTTCCATTTTTTAATTGCTAAATTTTGAGAATATTTTATATATTCTGGCTACAAGTCCTTGTTGGATATATGATTTGCAAATAATGTTTACCCACCTACAGCTTCCTTCTTCATTCTCTGTGTTTCATAGAGCAAAAGTTTTTCATTTTGATAAAATCTAATTTATCAAATTTGTCTTTTCTGGATTGTGTTTTGGTATGTATCTGTAAGATGGCACTGTCTAATCCAAAGCCAGAAAGATTTTCTATGTTTTCTTCCGAAAGCTTTACACAGCTGTACATTTTAGTCTACGATTTTAGTCTACGATTTTGAGTTCATTTTTGTATAAGGTGTGAGACAGAAATTAAGGTTCATTTTTAAGATGTCCCTGTCCAATTGTTCCCATACCATTTGTAGGGAGGACTCTCCTTCACTGAATTGTGTTTGCACCTGTGTTACAAATCAAGTAACCGTACTTCTACAGAGTAATTTCTGGACCCTCTTCCTCTGTTCCAGGGATGTATGTGTCTATCCTTTTGCCATTACCACACTTTCTTCATCTCTTGGTTTTTAGAGTTAAGTCTTAGAAATGGGAAGTGGGAGTCCATCAGTTCTGTTCTTCCTTTTCAAAACTGTTCTGACTGTTGTATTTCATTTGCCTTTCTGTGTAAATGTTAGAATCAACTTCTCTGTATTACAAATCATCCTGGAACTTTTTATCTGGATTGTGTTAATATAGGTCACTTTAGATCAGTTAGGGGAGAACTGACATCTTAACTACATTAAGGCTTCAAATAGACTGAACCACAGCCTGCCTTCCATTACTCAACTATTCTTTATTTTCATCAGTTTTGTGTAGTGTTCAGCAAACAGAGCCTGTATGTACTTTATCAGTCTTCATTCTGCTACTGAGCCTATCCCAGTTTTTGTACATTACTGTAATTTTCAGTATTAAGGTTTCCAAAAATACTTCAATTTCTTTGCTATAATGTCTTTCTATTCATTTCAAGAGTGTTCATCTTCATGGAGCAGCTCCTGAAGCACAGTTATAAGAGCTGCTTTAAAGTCTTTGATGCAAATGTCAGTATCTCTCCCCAATCAATTTGTCATTCTTTACTCTGAAGAGTCCTCAGATAGGTGCTGTCTTCTGGATGGCTGTAATCCATAGGAAAGACAGACTACACGGTGCTCACTCCATTTTAACCAGAATAGGAACTGCCTTTGAACTTAAATATAATTTTTTTCTTTAAAAATTTAATTCAATTTACTTAAATGAAAAACAACAATTCACTCATTTTTTCCATCTCCTCCTTCCTACTTCTGGTAACCACCAATTTCTTTATCTATGAGGTTGTTTTGTTTTTTACTTTTTACTTTTTATTATTATTTCCACATGTAAGACAGCTCATATGGTATTTGTCTTTCTCTTATTTCACTTAGCATAATGTCCCTCAAAGTCCATCCATATTGTGGCAAATGGCAAGACATTTGTTTTTATGGCTGAATAATATTCCATTGTATATATACACCACATGTTCTTTATTCATCCATGGATAGACACTTAGGCCGTTTCCAAATGCTAGCTATCGTAAATAATTCTGCAGGGAACACGGAGGGGTGGTATATGTCTATTCAAGTTAGTGTTTCCATTTTCTTTGGGTAAATATCCAGAAATAGAATTGCTGGATAGTGTGGCAGTTCTATTTTTAATTCCTTGAGGAACTTCCACACACTGTTCTCCACAGAGGCTGCACCAGTCTGCATTCCACCAACAGTGCCATGAATGTTTCCTTTTCTCCTCACCAATACTTGTTATTTCCAGGCTTTTTGATAACAGTCATTCTGATAGGGTAAGGTGGTATCTCGTGGTTTTGATTTGCATTTCCCTGAGGATCAGTGATGCTGAGCACTTTTTCATGTACCTGATGGAAAACTGCATGTCTTCTTTAGAACAATGTCTATTCAGATCCTCTGCCCATTTCAAACTGGACTGTTAGCTTTTTTGCCATTGAGCTGGAGGAGTTCTTTATATATTTTGGATGTTAGCCCCTTATCAGATACAGATTTGCAAAATTTTTCTCCCATTCTGTAGGTTGTTTTCATTTTGTTGATGGGTTTCCTTTGCTGTGCAGAAGCTTTCTGGTTTGACATAGTCCCATATTTTTTTCCTTTTCTTTCCTCCACACTGTTTTGCTTTGTCTTTTGGTGTTAGACTTAAAAAATCCTCACCAACACCTATGTCAAGGACCTCATCACCTATATTTTCTTCTAGGATATTTATAGTCCTATATTCAAATCTTTAATCCATTTTGAGCTAACTTGTGTGTGGTGTAAGACAGTGGTCCAGTTTATTCTTTTGCATGAGGCTAGCTGTCCAGCACCATTAGAAGAGACTGTCCTTTCCTCCTTTTTCATAAACTGTCCATATAGGCATGGGTTTGTTTCTGGGATTTCTGTTCTGCTCCATCCATCTCATGTGTTTGTTTTTTATGCCAATACTATACTGTTTTCGTTACCATAGCTTTGTGGTATAGTTTGAAATCAAGAAGTGTAATGCCTCCAGCTGTGTTCATTCTCAAGATTGCTTTGGCTTTTCAGTATCTTTTGTGGTTCCATACAAATTTTAAAATTGTTTGTTCTGTTTCTGTGAAAAACATCATTGGAATTTTGATTTAATGATTTTTTTTTTTTTTAAGATTTTTTATTTATTTATTTGTCAGAGAGAGAGAGTGAGTATAGGCAGAGGCAGAGAGAGAAGCAGGCTCCCTGCCGAGCAAGGAGCCCGATGTGGGACTCGATCCCAGGATGCTGGGATCATGACCTGAGCCGAAGGCAGCTGCTTAACCAACTGAGCCACCCAGGCGTCCCCATCATTGGAATTTTGATAGGAATTACACTGAAACTGTAGATTGGATAGTATGGATATAGCAACAGTATTAACTCTTGTAATCTATGAGCGTGGAATTAAGAAAACAATCCCATTTATAACTATATCAAAAAGAATAAAATACCTAGGAATAAATTCAGTTGAGGAAGTGAAAGACCTGTACACCTAAAACTACAAGACATTAGTGAAAGAAATTGAAGAAGACGTAAATAAATGGAAAGATATTCCATGCTAATCTTTTTTTTTCCTACTGCAAAAGAGGATGACTTTCAAATTTACCTAATGTCAAAGATGGGCCAATTATTATTTCAATAGTTCTCAAAGTGAATTCATTTTGAAGGACGTTAAAGAAAACATTGCCTTGATCTAAAGAAAGTGTTTCTTAAGACCTATCATGGAATAACTGATTCCATTCTCACTTAAAATAGACACAAATACCGTAGTCAAACATCAAGCTCAATTTTTTCATACATTCCTAAATTGATAAACAATGGCTACTGCAGTGCTTCCTAATTCTTTTACAGAAAGGTGGATAGTTTACGCTGTATAAAAGCTGTTTTTCTCCAGCTTTAGTACAACACTGTTAAGTCTGTGTGCAGGTATATATACTTACGAGTAGGCATACATGAAAAGAGTTTAACGGCTAGATTTCAACTCACTCAAGGAGCTCCAAAGTGATGGTTCCTTTGGGTTCTGCTTCCACACTCTTGCCCCAGAACTTCAGTTTGGGGTAGATTGAGCCATGAAAGATGAAATCATTGTTTAATCCTTCAGCATGAAATGCACTAATGGGTGGGTGATGGCTGACCTGCTCGGAGATGAGTCTGAAACCAAGGTCATCTCTTAAGATAAAAAAAAATAAAAAAGAAGCAGCAGCATTATAATTAACTCTTGCCATGTAATGTGCACATTACTGTCAATTCAGTCAAAAGGTGGTATTAAAGTTTTAAACAGGTTCTAGCTACTTGAACATATCAAAGAATAGGCACATGAATTTAGGCAACCTGCACGAATTGACAATATTAGCCATGCAAATTTAAAACTTATTCCATTGATACTAAGAAAGGGGAATCTAATGTGTCCCTGCCCTTTCAAACAGCTACAATACAGATGATATCAAGACTTATGCAGAGATGAAAAGGATTCAGAAAAACTAAAGCCAAATGGATTCCCTAATTGTGGGTAAAGAAGCAGGCTACAGTAGGCATACAGCAGTCACAGAGAATTATACCTGTAGATGCATTCATTGCCTTTATGCCAACAGTATAAATTTGTTAATACATATTAAATGGGTATTAAAAAAACTCCAATCATATTTTATGATCTACAGAAGGAGAAAGGAATCACTAATCCCACATGATCAGAAATCCCGAAATCCTTGTATAATCATTTGTCGTAATGGTGCATTTCATATATGTGTCCACATTTTTTATACAGTCTATAAAATAGAACAAACACCAAAACTGTTAACTTGCTCCAGTAATGCAAAATGCTGGTAATGTTAAAAATATATACATTTTTTCCCTGTTCATCTCAAAAGCTATATAAATCATACAAAAATCATCTCAAAAATCATCTCAAAAAGTGAAAGATCTTTACCGAACTAATTCATAGGTCTCTCCCAGAAGTGGGTTGAAAGGCTTTCCAGTGCGTTCCCACTGAGAAGCAACAGCAGACACGGCAAATGCAGCTACACACTGTGGAACAGAGCATTAGAAGTTAAAAATAGCCTAGCTTGCGCCCCATTCTTTTAGGACCGGAAATTTTGCTGAAGAGTGTAATTTACAAAATTATTTTGAGGAGCTTAGTTGTTTGGACTTTTAATACAGCTCTAGCAACTTAATATGCCAGTGTGGGCATTCAAAATGAAAATTACCGAGTCTCTTGCTCTAGTCATTCCGAGCCATATGGTTTTTATAACACCCTAAGAGTGCTACAAATTCTCTCAAGAACTTTTAAAAAACCCTCAAACCCCAAATCACTTTTAATTCTCTTAAAATTTCTAAAAAGTACATTTTTAGGATAGGGAAAATGAGACATAACTGAACACTGGTATCAAGTCTCATAGGTTGGGAAGAGCGGACTGATAGAAACAAAAGAACAGAAAGATTCCCTTTAGAATGCCATGGCTTTGCCCGAAGGAGAACAGTGTGTCTATTCTGCTCCGCATGTACCTGACCCATCCACACACACCACGGAAGCATCTTGTACCAAAAACAAAATTAAGAAGTGCAATTCCCTGTTGTCTTTTGTTTTAACCTGTGACGGTGTGTATATTTCTTACATACATAAGCATGTGTGTGTGTGTGTGTGTGTGTGTGTGTGTGTGTGTGTGTGTGTTCCTTTTTGGAAAACAGTCTAAGAAAATCTGAAAAAAGAAAAATTAAGCTATTTCCCCCAACACCATACTATTTTCTAAAATGGAGACTCAGCTCACTAACATCCAGATTTGGTTACAGACCACCTTCTGCTTCTCCTGCAATTGTCACTGGTCTTTCCACCGTGGTGGCACTCTGGCTGGAGGATGGCAGGGGAGGGAGTGCAGAGGACACTCCAAACACTCTGTGGGAAACACATTTCCCAAACTCCCACTGGACTGAACACAAATTCTGTTTGTGTTTTTGGGGGTGGAGGTGGCACAGAAGTCTCTTATCTCATGCCCTTTCAGTGTGTGTTTGACACGTACCTGCATCCTTTCCACAGAATCAGAGAATGAACTGGCCTTGTGGATGAGGTATGTATGCTCCATGTATTCGGTGAGTCGCTGTAGGAAGCTCAGAGGCTCATTAAATATAACCGGCATGGTGATCTTGGACAGTTCCTATTTCACAAGAAAATGGAAACAGTGATGTCCCATAGACTTGGCAAGCTTACCTGCTGCCATACTTACCTAACATGTTCCTGGGAAGGAAGTAATAGAAAACAATAGCCCATGGAATTTAATTACTATCCATTCAATTTCACAAATCTTTCCAGAGCACCTAACAATATGGAGTATATCGTTCCAGGCATGGAAGGAAACACAAAGACTACCCAAACATCTCCTTGACTTCGAGGAGCCCACAATCTGGTGAGCATTAGATGATGAGTAGTAATAAATCTGCCTTAGACAGAATTAGGAAATGGGATAGAAAGGTAATGTGGACACAAAAAACAAAGATCTTCACAGTGAGCTAATGATCGGTGATATGCCATTTTTGTGCTAATTTTCCAATAGAAATTTCAGACTGTTTTTGAACAACACTGAGGTTTCCTGAGCACTCAGATCTACTACACTTTGTGGACTAGGTTCTAGAAGGCTAAAATGCATTTTATAGAACAGGTTTTAAATTCTATCTGCTAAAATGACACAATCACAACAGACTTCCAAACATAATGTAATGACTGGGGTGGGGGCGTGTCTCTGACTTGAATGTTCAACTCTGTTTACCCCATCCTGCCAGAAACAACTGCAGCATTAGGTCTTTAAAAAATTCTAGGGGGATGCCTGAGTGGCTCAGTGGGTTAAGCCGCTGTCTTTGGCTCAGGTCATGACCCTGGGGTCCTGGGATTGAGTCCCACATCGGGCTACTTGCTCACAGGGGAGCCTGCTTCTCTGCCTCTGCCTGCCGCTCTGCCTGCTTGTGCGCGCGCTCTGAAAAATAGATAAATAAAATCTTAAAAAAAAAAACCGCTAGGTAACAAATTTATCTTGGTATTCTTTAGAATAATCTGCTGATCGTCCCAACCTTCCATCTACCATTATTTACCTTTTGTTTGGAAATCAGGTCTTTCAAAGTCTGGTGACTAAACCTATATGGGTCATGTGACCATTCCCAAGGCTTGAATGCCACCTGTCTTACTTCTGACTTTTTAACCCCTCAACATCCACATTCTTACTGACCTGCACCATTAAAAATAATGTAACCTTCAAAAATATAACTGGAGTGCAGAAGCTCATTCATTACCATAAAATACTGCAGAATAGACAGATATGTAGCATCTCAATCTGATTAAATAGTAGGTTTCTATTTCTGGGGAGACCAGGGAGAATAAGAATCTAGAAAGAGATCAAGAAAAGAAGGCTGCAATATGTGTACTTTGAGATCTTATTAACTCCAGAACTTCACTGTTGTACCCAGGTCAGAAAACTGGGACTACCAAAGTTTATCTTATTGCGATGGCTCAGGCTCTCTTCCTTCTCTGAAAAAATACCTTCCCTGGTTATTTTCTTTAATAAAATAAGACAAAACAAAACACTAATAGAGGAACATGTAACTCTAGGTATAAAATTTAACAAGAAGGAAATAAAAACATGAAAATGCTCCTTCCCCCAGAGACAAAGCAGATCAACAGTGTGGGATGCACTGCTATGTACTTAACACAGCGATACAATAAAAGTAGGGAACATCAATATCTACATTTAACAATGGACAGACCATCCAGATAGACAATCAAGAGGGAAACAATGGACTTAAATACTATGTTAGACCAGACAGATCCCAGAGACATATAGAGAACATTCATTCCACTGGATAGTAGCAAAATAAACATTCTTTTCAAAGGCTCATGGAACATTCTCCAGGACAGATTATACACTAGCCACAAAATAAGTCTCAGTAAATTTAAGAAGATTCAGATGACATCAAGCAATTTTTCTCATCAAAAGAGTATAATATTAGAGATGAACTACAAGAGGGACATCTGGGTGGCTCAGTTGGTTAAGCATCTGCCTTCAGCTCAGGTCATGATCCTGGGGGCGTGGGATTGAATCCAGCATCAGGCTACTTGCTCAGCAGGGAGCCTGCTTCTCTCTCTGCCTGCTGCTTCCCCTGTTTGTGCTCTGACAAATAAATAAGTAAAATCTTAAAAAAAAAAAAAAAAGAACAAGAAAAAAAAGGAAAAATATATAAATATGAGATATAAAACACACTACAGAACAAATGGGTCAAAGAAGAATTAAAAGGGAAAAAAAATCAATAAATATCTTGAGTGAGGCAAATGAAAATGGAAATACAATATGCCAAAACTTGTGGGATGCAGCAGAAGCAATTCTGAGAGGGAAGTTCATAGCAATAAATGCCTACATTAAGAAATAAGAAAGATCTCATATAAAAAGCCTAACCTTATACTTCAAGGAACTAGAAAAAGAAAAACTAAGCCCAAAGTTACTGGAAGAAAGGACATAACAAAGATCAGAAGGGAAACGAATGAAATAGAAACTAGAAAGATAATAGAAAGGATCAATGAAACTAAGACCTGGTCCTTTTGAAAAGATAAGTAGACAAATCTTTAACTAGACTCATCAAGAAAAAAGAGAAAAGACTCAAAAATTATAAATGGAGAGACATTACAACTGATACCATAAAAATACAGAGGATCATATAGGCAAAATGGGTGAAGGAGAGTGGGAGACAGAGGCTTCCAGTTATGGAATGGGTAAGTCATGAGGGTAAAAGGTACAACACAAAGGCAATATATCAATGTAATAGCACTGTGAGAGATCATAGGTACATTTGCGGTGAGCATAGCATAATATAGACTTGTTGGATCATTATGTTGTACACCTAAAACCAATGCAACACTGTGTATCAACTACAGTTCAATTAAAAAAAAAATACACGGAAGGATGCCCGGGTGGCTCAGTCAGTTAAGCATTTAACTCTTGATTTCGGCTCAGGTTATGATTTCAGGGTCATGAGACTGGGCCCTGCTCTGGGCTCCACACTTAGTCTGGAGTCTGCTTGAGATTCTCTCTCTCCCTCTTCCTCTGCTCCTCCCCCCTACTTGTGCTCTTTCTAAAATCAATCAATCTGTGAAAAAAAAAACCCCACACACACGGGAAAAAAAGAGGCTCATAAGAAACTACTATGAGTAATTACATGCCAACACAAATGAGAAAACCTAAAAGAAATTGATAAATTCCTACAAATATATAATCTATGAAGACTGAATCACAAATTAAGAGAAAATCTGAACAAATTATCCATAAGGACATTGAAGAGTAACCAAAATCCTGCCAACAAACAAAAATCCAGGACCCCATGACTTCACTGGTAAATCCGGCCAGACTGTACTTCTCAAACTCTTTAAAAAAAACTGAGGAAACACTTCCAAACACATTTTATGAAGGCAGCATTATCCCAATACCAAAACCAGACAAGGACACCACAATGAAAAGAAAATCGTAGAGCAGTATCTCTTATGAGCACAGATGCAAAAGACCTCAACAAAATATTAGCAAACCAAATGCAAAAGTACATTAAAAGGATCATATAGCATGATCATGTAGAATTTATTCCTGGGATGCAGGATGGTTCAACACCAAAAATGTGATACACCATGTTAACAAAATCAACGATTAAAATCATATGATCATCTCAATAGATGCAAACAATGCATGTTACAAAATTCCATATCCTTTCATGATAAAAACTCTCAACAAAGTGGGTAGAGAGGGAATATACCTCAACATAATAAAGGCCGTTTACGGCAAGCCCACAGCTAACATTTTGCTTCCTAGGTAAACAGAATACAACAAAGAGCCCAGAAATAAATCCACACACATATGGATTGATTTTTGACAAAGGAGCCAAGAATATACAACAGAGAATAATTTCCTCAATACATGATGCTAGGAAAACTGGACAGCCACAGGCAAAAGAATGACACTAGATGACTATCTTACACCCTTCACAAGAGTCAGCTCAAAATGGATTAAAGACTTTAACATAAGAACTGACACCATAAAACTAGATGAAAATATAAGGGGTAAACTCCTTGTCATAGGTCTCATGACTTTTTTTTTTTTTAATCTGACACCAAAAGCAAAAACAAAAAACTGGGACTATATCAAATGGAAAAGCTTCTGCACAGCAAAGAAAATCATCAACAACATGAAATGGCAACCTACAGAATGGGAGAAAATATATATAAATCATGTACCTGATAAGAGGGTAGTATCCTACACACACACACACACACACACACACACATATATAGGATACTACCCTCTTTTATATATATATGTGTGTGTGTATCTTCCAACTCAATAGAAAAAAGATGATGTTCAAATGGCCCATATATACACGAAAGGTGCCCTATATGACTACTCATCAGGGAAATGCAAATCAAAACTACAGTGAGACACCACATGACATCTGTTTTACGTCTACAAAAGAGATGAATGGTTGGCAATGATGCAGAGAAAAGGGATCCCTTATGCACTACTGGTGGGAATGTAAAGTGGTACAGACACTACGGAAAGCACAGTGGAGGTTCAAGAACTTAAAAATAGAACTGCCGTATGACCCAGCAATTCCACTTCTGGTTATTTACCCAAAGAAATGAAAACACTAACTTGAAAAGACATCTGCACCCCCATGCTCATTAGAGCAGTATTTATAATAGCTAATATGGAAACAACCGAAGTATCCAGCAAAAGATAAATGGATTGAGAAAATGTGATTACTGTGGTCAAGAAAACCACACACACACACACACACACACACACACACAGGAATATTATTTGGCCTTACAAAAGAAGACAATCTTGCCATTTGTGATAACATGGATGAACCTGGAGGGCATTATGCTAAGTGAAATAAGCCAGACAGAAAGACAAATAACTCCACAGTATCACTGATATGTGGAAAACAAAACTACAAAAACAATATAAAAATATGAAAAAGGGCAAACTCCAGAAACACAGTAGGGAGGTGGTTGCCAGGGGCAGTGGGTAGGCAGTATCAGGAAAGATTGGTAAAACAGTACAATCTTAGAGTTATAAGATGAATCAGATCGGAAGGTCTAATGTATAACATAGCAACTATAGTTGATTAACCCTGTTTTGCATAAACAAAATTTGGTAAGAGTAGAGAATTTAAATGTTCTCACAGGAAAAAAAGTACTGAGGTGACTCACGTGTTAATTAACTCAAGGGGATCCTTTCACAATGTATACCATATCCAATCACCTTGACGTATACTTTCAATATCTTGCAATTTTGTCAGCTACCCCTCAAAGAAAATCTCTTCTCCAGCAAACTTACAGTACAGAATATGCATTAGAAATTAATTTTTTTCAGCAGATCTTTGAATCTTATTTAGCATCTACTAGGTGCCAGACACTGTTTTAGGCACTGGGTTCAAAGACCTGGCAGGGCCAACCCTGACCTGGAATGCCCTGCTCTCATCCCTCAACTCTTGTACATCCTACCCCTATTTAGAGGCCCAGCCCAAGTCTCTCCCCTTCAACCATTCTAGGGCTCATTGATTTCTCGTTTCCTCCAGCTCCCGGAGGACCAGACCTTAGATCTCACCATTTAGCCCTTGATCACATGGGAGACTTCCTGCTGCTGTGTCCGCTCGTCTTGCTAACTCTGCAGTAATACAGTTCCTGGGGGGAGGAGAGTGCCTTAGACACCACCACCCTGCCAGAGCCCCTACCCCACACGCTGCTCTGCAGACCCCGTGCCCACTGACCTCATGCCTATTCAGGCATTTATCACAATGCGCTAGACTTTCCTGACTCCTTCACTGGGATACAAGCTCCTTGAAGTCAAACCCTCTTTTTAATGATGCACAACAGTTCACATGGCAAAAGATGAGAAAAGGGAGGTTACAAAGCAACATGTTCACCAGTAGGTTTTATAGACCTAGAAACAAATGCCAGAGGGTCACGGCACCAACTAGTTAACAGCTGTTACCTGGAGGAGTGGGCAGTACAGGGGATCTGAATTACTTCTTTACGCTTTTCTGTGTTCTCTAAGTTTCCTACAATGGACACGCATTGCTCTTTTAACCACCAGTCAAGCAGGAGATTTATTTCAAAGTCTAATACTTTCAGCCTGGCAAAAGGAAGCGAATAAGTTTGCGCCGCCGCAACTGGGATCGCCTTACAACACACATGCTGACCCGCTAGTCATAAGATGCACAAGAGAGAAACGAGACCTAAGTGGCAGAAGGGAAAAAGAGCAACAAAATCTGCTCAGGTTAGTCCAGTCCTAAGTGGCGACACTAAAGTGGTTTGAGGAGTGAGTCCTGAACAGAAAGCAGCATGGTGGCTGCCGGGGGCTGGGGAGCTACAGGTGACACTGGGTATGAAGTGTCCCTTCTGGAAAGGCTGGCTGGTAGGTGGGGACGGCTGCACAACATAGTGAAGGCACGAACTCCACTGAATGGCATGCTCAGAAATGGTTAAGAGGGTACATTTTATGAATGGGCTCTGAGATCAAAGGCCCCTTGCTACCTCATGCTTGTGTCACCCAGAGTAAGTCCCTCACCTCTCCCCAAATGGGCATCTCATTGTGTGCCTCACAGGGCTTATAAAGGTTAATTCATATATGACACTTAGAAGAGCAGCAGGCATACAGTAAGTGAGCAATAAACGTTAGCTATTATCATTGAGAACACATGTGAGGACGCCAGGTCCCCCAAGATGCACAGAGGCAAGGGGGCTTCAAAAAGTAGGATACTTTGCCCTGTCACTTGGGACACTGAGCTGTAGAAAAGCTACTCAGAAGGCAGTATGGCTTCCAAGTTTTTTTTTTTTTAAGATTTTATTTATTTTAGAAATAGTGGAAGTGAGCAGGGGGAAGGACAGAAGGAAAGGGAGAGACTCTTAAGCTGACTCATGACCAGAGCAGAGTCCCACACAGGGCTCAATCTCAAGACCCTGAGATCACGACCTGAGCCAAAATCAAGAGTCAGAGGCTTAACCGACTGAGCCACCCAGGTGCATCCTGTCTTCTGAGTTCTGGTTTTCGAGGCGGGAGGGAGTGAAGGAGAGGACACCTCCCGGAGCCCCAGCCAGGATGGATGGCTGCAGTCCTGTGGGAAGGCTCGGCTGGCTGGCTGCTCCACCCAGTCACCAAGAAGACAGGGTTCACCAGGGGGACGACTCGAGCCCTCTCCTTCGACGAGTGTGTGACCCACACCGAGCTGTTCGTGTTCTCTACGTTTCACTCTATCATGTACAACAGCAGGGTGAGACTTCATTACAGGAAGGAAGAACTTTATCGCTAAGCTGGATTCTGCATTTTTTTAAACCCCAAACAGCGCTAGAAGGACAAAATACTCCCTGGGGCAGATGTGTTCGAGGCGACAGCATGTTTGCCCGTGCCAAGTTGCCGAGTTACAGAAGATCGGATGAGAATCCTGGCCTAGGGGCTTAATCTTTCATCTCGAAAGCAACACTAAGTGCGCTGCATCTCTTCACATATATCCTCCCAGGGAAAATACCCAGGCAAGGATGGGACGGGCAGGGGCCTGCTGGCCACTGGCTGCTCAACACAGCTGGCCGGGCTTCACAGGAGTTAGCGAGCCAGTGAGAGAGGGCACACTACAGACCGGAGACCAAGGCACAAGGGACATGGTTTATCATCAATTCAATGGGTGGATTATTTTTAATCATTTGAAAAGCTCCTAAAATTCTTAAATAAGCTTCTTTAAATCCAGTGTTGCAATCCAGAATGGCTTAAGCACCTTCTTCCTACTTCGTTTAATAACTCAGAATGTATGCATTTAAGGAACCAAAAAGGGCCAACATCTGGGCCCAACTAACAGAGGAGTACGAAGGAAAGAAAAAGACCCCGGAGAACATATGCACATAAATCCAGTCCAAGATAACACCCTCACCCCCCTCAGAAGAGTATAAAAAGCTATTTTAAAACATAGCAATGGACTTATAACTTTATTGGTTCTATTAGTCAAATTATTTTAAAGTAACCTTACAATAATTTTAATTGTTAAAATCTACAGTTCCATAGATATGTAACAAAAAACTCAAGTGACGCAAACTATATTTTGTTCTGTCTTGGAAATTTTTACTTTCCATATAATAGTCTGGTATTGGACTCTCTCAATACTGTATACAACTAATTAGTACTGTGTAGATTCCAACAATAGGAAAAGAAACAACACACAGTATGAGGGTCAAGTTTCACGAAGAAATATTAGCTGGACTACTTTTATCACTGGGAGCATCAGTCAGCTGGAAAAATTAAATATTTATGCTAGGCAGTTCCACCTTGTGACCCAGCTAAAAACAAAGTTTAAATTTATCCATGCAAATTAATAGCAACCAATGATGAAACTGAAGAAACTCTTAATTGCAATTTCTCATCAGCTGACAAACTGAGAATTTAAAAAAAAAAGAGGGAGAGAGAAGGAGGCTTCATCACTTAAGCACTACTTAAACAACCTGAAGGTAAGGCCAAGTTTGATTCCAACTAAAATGGAAAACATTTTATGTACGTAAAGTCTAACACTGTAACAACCAAATGTGCAAATATTTAAGGCCTGGGTTACCCAGAGAAACTTAATTTAGGTCTTAGGCTAAATCTGTCTGCTCATTTGCCCAAGTGGCCAGCTTGCAGGCAGAGTCCTCACCCAGAGTGTGACCCAAGCACTAAGTGGGTTTCTAGACTCTTCAGTGACGGTCAAGTGCTAGCTGCAGTCCTGGCTCTGTTCCTTGGATGTGCCTTCTGCAAGATGAAGCTGGCATTGGATCTTTCCTTCACAACACCCCACCCCCCCACACACACACAGACCTCCCATAGCTACCAAGGGTGTAAAAATTCATCCCTCTTACATCTAAGGGCTTTGGAGGGTCAAAGGTCTCTTTCACATCTGCTGCTGCTTGGTCCCCTCCCTCCATAAGATGTTTACCATCTACTAGGTTATCTTGTACGAGAGGTTCTTGCTGTCTGAATACCACCGATTAGCCCAAAGCAGTCACACGAAGAACTCACAAGGGAGTTCCCTTGGAACTATCTGGATGAATGGTCTGGAAAAAGCCTGCTGCCCTCATACCTTCCACTGCTGCTTATAGCACTGTTCCTCAACTCTCACAGACCAGGCCAAGGGGAACACAACAGGGGAACGAGTGGAAGATAACACAGCCGGAAATGAAGGAACTATGGGGCAGGAAACAGGTGTGTCTTTGTATATGAACTGAACCACACTCTGAACCTTGGTGCAAATCAACGGTAAAAACAAAGAAAAAGACCAGAAAAGCTATGAGGAGAATGACAGAAAGATATTTCTTTCCCATTCTTCCTGTCTAGTAGCTGAATCTTTGCAGACTTGGATGGACAGCCACTATGCAGGAACGTGAAAGGACGACAGATGCACTGGCTGAAGCCGGAACCGGATCTCCGTCTTCATGCTGTATTCCCTAGAGGTGAAGTCACAGAGACTGTCCCTTAGCCACATGGGCCACATGCTTAAAGGAAGCCCAATTCCAGGTGCTCAGCCTCCACAGGCACTCTTACCTGACCAGTGGCAGGCTCAAGCAGACGCCTGCACTGGATGTCATGCTGTTTCTCTTTTCCCACTTCCCCTTTTCCAGCTACCCTTCTGCGATGATGGGTCGGGGAGGACACCTCCCATCACCCTGAATCGTAGTATAGGATTCTTGCCCTGAAATGTAAAACTCTGCAGGGCGCCAAATGAAGGGAGGGTTAGAAGTACAGTACTGGGGTCAGGGAAGCCACTTTTAACTGAGGTCACATTAGTCTGAATTCGGGCTCCATGACTTTTTTCTGTTTCAGTTAAGGCAAAGACCTGACATCAGAAATGGGGCCTTCTAGCCATTTCTCCCATATTGGGGTATTCTGACTACAGATCATTGCAAAATGAGATGGTAAAGATGCTAGGTTTTGTTTAACTACTTTGCTGTTTCTGATCCCTGTCTCTCAAGGCAGTGTTAACAAGGCACCAGTTGCGGCAACGCTCCAGATTGTATCTGGGTCTGTATTGATCTTTGATTTAGAATTCAAGAGTAGGACAGCTGTCACAGTGACATATACTAACATATTTATCTGACCCCCAAAATAACATCACACTCCTGACAGTTGACCTGGGCTGTGTCTGAGCGTGGTCTGGCTCTGCGGCCGTGTGACACACCCTCCCATCAAGCAAACGAGCTGAATCTGTGGCTTTGAGGGAAACATTTTATAGCTCATGCTAAGATGAAAGTTATTATATTGACACAGGTGTTTCAGTGAAAAATATTTCCATTTTCTCAGCCCCTTCACACGGTTACAAAATATATGTGAGTGAGAGGAAAGAGCTATGTGAAGCAGAATTACGTGCCCTGGGAAAGCTGCTCTGGCTACATTTCCCAAAGACCAAGACACCTAGGATGTCAGTGGAGGCTAACAAGATGTTTCACAAGTTAAAGTTTTCCAAATTTTTGTTTGTAGTGACACTGAAGACGTCCTAATTGAGTTGTCAACTTACGGATCATAAAAAAATATTTTTGATAATAAATACATTGCTATCTGAATTTTGGTACACAGTTGGGAAAGGGTCAAAGAACTGAAGGATATTGCTAGATGCTAAAAAAAAAAAAAAAAAACCACCAAACTCCTACTTCCATCTGTCTATTAATATGAGCAAGGTTTCTTAATCCTTAAATCCATTAAAAAATAATAATCATTACTGAAAATCCTGTCACAATCTAACAATAGGGGACATTCTCTGATATCTAAACCCAACTGAAAAAATTTCATTTTATGAGTAACATTTTACCTTCTATATTAATATTTTCATAAATTTGGCAATGCTTGTTATTTTGATCACTCATATATTAATACTTGGAAGAATAACTTGATGCAGAGAAACTTTCATTATTGATATGGGATATATGCTATCAAATTTTTATTTTTGTATGTAATTTTTTGATAGCAAAGTATGATAGAGTAATCAATAAGAGACCTTCAAAGATAAAAAAGCTAAGGATAATATTCCATAAGAAATATGGAATGGAAATATGAATTAAAGGAGCAAATGGAACTATAATATAAACTTTTCAACTCTTAAGGAATAGCTTGCTCTTGCATTCAAGCCTCTACGGTATTTGATTCCACTGGACAATATTTAAAAGAGTGATGTAACATTTTTAAAGGTCAGTTTTTATAAATACATCAGGACTTTTTCATCTCTGATAATAATCCAAATATTAAAATTCTAGGACTCCAGGACATTTAACAAACACAGGGTTGGCACCCGCAAAGCCATGAGCACAGATCCCTACTCCACTTTTGCACCTATATACCCCACTTGCCTCACCCTGGTGCCAGGCCTGGTTCCAAAAGTCACTAAGTGTGAACACCATGACCTAACCTCTGGGTGAGTCCCACTGAGGAACCCTAAAGGGAGGGGAGAGAAGAGGAGGAAGAAAACAAGGGAAGCACAAGACAACAGGATTATGAGATTAGAGCCCTCCAACAAAAGGACAATGGGAATAAGGAAGTAAGGCTTCAAACTAACCACTATCAGAACTGATTCTGAGCTGGGAACCCAGTATCAGTTATATAAAGTATTCATTTCATGTAGTATAATCCAGCAGTTGGTAACATAATCCTGTCCAAAACAGACTGGAAGAATAAGGAAGGATGTCAATTAGTTTGGAAATCTAAGTCTCTATGTTCTTTTCAGAAAGAAGCAAAGCAGACTGTGGGCGTCTCTGGAAGTGGAGGACGGGGTCAAAGCGAGCTGGGCTGGGGAAGGGGGTATAGGGCATGGCGGTCCAGGAGGGCAAAGGTCTGGAGAAGATACTCTGACCTTCTTCCTGATGAAGACAAATTATACCCAGACAATACCTAACAGATAAGCATCTCTCACAAGTTCATAAAAGCCAGGTATTTTTGTTTTTTGTTTTAAAGTTTTCAATTTTTACATAATCGCTTCACCCAGAATGGGGCCTGAACTCACAACCCAAGATCAAAAGTTGCACGCTCCACCAAGTGAGCCAGCCAGGTGCCCTGAAACCATGTCCTGTGAATAACGACACTATAACACCATAAGGGGCATTCTTTTTTTAAAAGTTGGGACTGGACCCCAGTTCAGCATAGAACTGCGGAGTCTCACACTCTCTACTCTCATCTGGTATGCTCCTCAACTTACAGAGACATCATGAAACGCTCTGGTTTGACACCAGATATCCTCCGCTACTTTTAAGACTTATTGTTATAAAACTGAGAAACTGGGACCGTGAAGCTTTGGGGAAGAGCTGGCTGAAAGAAATGTGCATGGTTTTTGTAACTGAGATTTACCCATAGAGTAAGGAACTCAAGTGAATGGATTAAGTGTAACAGAATCACAGAAATGCAATGCAAGATTTTAAAAAAAATGTCTTCATTTTTACTTCAGTGTAATAAAGGGTACAGACATTACATTTTTTTTTAAGTTTTGGACTATTTTCTTATGGAAGATAGAAGGAGGCTGATGTTGGAGGAGTCAATATGAAAAATTACTTTTAAAAATTTAGTCAAGGGGCACCTGGGTGGCTAAGTGAGTTAAAGCCTCTGCCTTCGGCTCAGGTCATGATCTCAGGGTCCTGGGATTGAGCCCTGCATTGGGTTCTCTGCTCAGCAGGGACCCTGCTTCCAGCCACCGCACCCCCTCCTTGCCTGCCTCTCTGCCTACTTGTGATCTTTGTCTGTCAAATAAATAAATAAAATCTTTAAAAAATAAATAAATAAAATAAATAAAAATTTAGTCTAGGACTGCCTGGGTGGCTCAGTGGGTTAAAGCCTCTGCCTTTGACTCAGGTCATGATCCCGGGGTCCTGGGATGGAGCCCCACACTGGGCTCTCTGCTCAGTGGGGAGTCTGCTTCCTCCTCTTTCTCTGCCTGCCTCTCTGCCTACTTGTGATCTCTGTCTGTCAAATAAATAAATAAAACCTTTAAAAAATTTAGTCTAGCAATGATATTTGCATTTCTCTTTCAAGATACACAGTACTTTAAATTTATTGTTGGCCAACACTTAACACCTTTTGATTGTTTCTATTGCCTGTGAGAGGGGGATCCTATGACAGTGCCCAAAGAACAGCACTTCCAAATGCTAATTTCCTTTCAATCCACATTAATAAATGTTTCTCTAAGAACGGTTATCTTATAAACTCAACAGAGACTGTTCATTTACAAGTAGTTCTACACCTAAAAAATAAAAGTAAAACCATTCTTCCAGAGAAATAGAGTATCTTTCAAAGTGTGACAGGTAGGATCCAACAAAACATTATGTCCTATCTTTTAAAAGAATGTTTATTTTCTAGCTGGACAGAATGCTTGCTTTAGGTACAAACTAGACAAATGCTGGTCACTAGCCTGAACAAATTCATGACCTCAACCACTAAATCTGACACTTGAGAGACAGGAGATGGTGGCAGACAGACTGAAGTACGACAAATATAGAAAACTGTATTTTCCACGATGCCCAAAAAGACTCAACCACATCTGAAGTTTGCATACAAATTCTGTTGACCAAATAGTCTTTGACAGATGTGGCACCTATTCTACAGGGAGGGTTTCATCCATTAGAGACTGTGTAATCAATACAGTGAGCTGGAATCAGCATTAATTTAATGTAATGGGAAATATGATGACTATTTTAATGATGAACATTCCTTTTGTGAACCTGGTTTTAAACACACACATATATGCCTATTTGTATACTAAATCATAATGGTAAATATGTTTACTAAGGGTTTGAGAAATAATGACTCTATAGAATACAAATATTAATTTTTTGTCTGGAAAATTTCAGATCCAAAGACAGTAGTATGTGTAACATCTTACTTGAGAATATATACATTCGGTTTGTCCTGATGAATCTTAATATAATCAAAATAGGATTAGAGGAAGGTGCTCTGATTCTCAAATGGGATTAACTGCTGCTAATAATATTGAGCATTATGCTAAACCAGGGACTTCCTAGATAATTTACATAAGTTATGTTATTTATCTCTCAATACACCTGGTAGGTACAAATTAGTCTCCTGACTTTACACAAGAGGAAACCAGATCAGGGGTGATAAGGTGGCTTCCCCCGGGTCTCAGACAGGAAGCAGCAAGACTGGGATAAATCCCATTATCCGGCTGTAGAGCTTAGCTGAATTACTCTCTACATAGCAGAAATGTGACTTCCTTGGAAGTCACATTTGGAAAGTCTCAGATGAAAGGACCCCATGCAGAGAACAGGGACGTTAGAAAAATGCCCAAGTGGGCACATCAGAAGCTGCAAGGATTTCAAGCACCAGAATGAAAACAAAGTGAATATACTTCTTGGTGCAGGGAAAGTTCTTGGAGGACTCCCAGGATGCACATTAAATTTGCAAAATTACAAAAAGGAATGCCCAGGCAGATTCTCTAGCAGCATAGGACTCGCGTGTTTTAAAATTTTTATCATTCTAGTTGGTCAAAGGTCGTGCTGGAAGAAGTAAGATAACTTTACTCAGAATTCTAGCCTAACTGATGTCAGGATGGTGCTGTGAACCACTGTTTTAAAGAGAATCTAAGGATTTACAGAATAGTAAATTTTGCCATCTGCCGCCCTCCCCCCAAATCAAATCGACCCGCACAGCTAAGGAGAGACACACTCCAAGTATCCAATACACACTTAAAATTCGAAGTACAAAACAACGAGCTCATACAAGGAAGTATAAATGAAATTACTACGTTCTACACGTTGGCAAATCTGCGCTCTCTGAGAGAATTTCTGGGTAATCTTATAGGGAAATACAAATGTCGTATTACAACAGGAAAAGAGCATTTTCTTTATTTTTTTAGAGTGAAAAGTCACATTAAAATCCTACTGCAATGGCATAAAGAGTGGTTCAAATTCTGTCAGGCAGACCTAAGACTTTTTCCAATTTCTGATTCTCACAAGTTTCCATAAACTTTGTTGTACATCACATTTATGCCAACATGAAGATTCCCTTCCAAAGGATATGCAGGGAAACATATATCTACTTAATGTTATACTATAAAACTGAGAGTTCATTTACCATTCCAATACATTTTCTCAGGATGCTCCAGATGCTGAAGTCATTTCTGGAAAACATAGGAGAAGGCAAGCTTGTTCTGAAAGAAGAAAAGAAAAATAAGCAGTTAATTTTAGTGCCATTGGCACTAGGAAGGAAAAGCTATTGCCATTAATATGAACATCACAGGCACGTGGGTATAGACGCTGTAAAAATGTGCTTGGTTATGGACAGATGGGGTCCGTCTGGGGTTGTAGCCCTGATCACTGCTATGTTGGTCCTTGTGAAGTGTCACAGCAGATCCACTGGCCCTGTCTTCAGTGTTATTCTGATCCTGGTGATCCCAGCTCCTCCCGCTGGGTGTCCAGCTGTGTGCACCACCTCAGAAGTCCGTGTTCCTTCCGTGCGCTGGCACACTGAAGATAACTGTCATTGGGTTCACGACACACCTACTCTATCTTGATACTTCATATATTATTTTACTCTAGCTGCTAAACAATGTAAACAATATGCCATCACAGGGCTTAGTTTAAGGTTTTTAAGAAATTAAGTGGAAAAAAGCAAATGAACTACAAAGCCAAAGCCATATTTAGGCCTGGCATTATACATTAGTACTTCCCCAAAGACGCTGACATTGAACAAAATTTAGCATCTATAGAAGGAGCATTTTCAAAGCCCCTGCACGGGTTTGGAGGCAGCCAGAAGGATGGTGGATGTCCATGGCAAAGGGTCTGTGGCCTGGTTAGGATCCTGTCAGAGGCTCAGGCATCCTGAAGTTGGACCTGGCTGGCCAGACCGCCCCACTTTCACAAATCACAATGATGGCACTACCAAGGGGAGCAGTGAGAGGTGCCCAGACCAACTTTCTGAAACGCTGTTAGGATAGTACATTCTTTCTGGTTATCTTACCTTATGGCAAGGGATGCTGGCTTAGCAGTTGCCATTTAAAACATACCTCTGTAACTAAAAATACTAAAGAAAATAGTAAGCAAAATAATTACCTTCTAAAGAACAATTACTCTGTAAACTAAATTAATTTGAATTGTAGAAGTTAATATACTTTTTAAATAAATAATATTTTAAAATCCTCCAGGGTAAAATTCTTCTGCTAATCTTTTTCTTTTTTAGAAACACACACTGCTCATTTGGCAGATCTGTCATCGAACCAGTCTGCTGGATAAGTAGCCACAGATGGTATTTAAATCACATTCTCCACAATCCAGGACTGTGAATCCCTGTGACATGAACACGGGAACCAAGGGACAGATTCCCTGCCATTATGTACCATTCACATGTACAATGTGATTTTACAGATGTGTATTTGGCCCCTGAATAACACAGGGTTTGAACTGCACCAGTCCACTTATACGTGGGTTTTTATATACAGCACAGTACTGCAAATGTATTTTCTCTTCCTTATGATTTTCTAAATAACATTTTGTTTCAGCTCACTGTATTGTAAGATATTATACATAATACGTATGACACACAAAATATGTGTTAACTGATGGTTTTATGTTATTGGTAAGGCTTCCTGGCAATAGTAGGCTGTTAGGAGTTAAGTTTTTGAGAGGTCAAAAATTACACTGGGTTTTTGACTCCCTGGGAGGTATAGTGTTCAGGGGTCAACCATATTTTCTAGCCTTTGGCTATGCAAAAGTCAGCCAGACATGGAACAGACGCTAAGATCTTTGTGAAGATGGAATGAGGGCCCGTAATTCCTCCCAACCAACGGTTACGTTGAGTGTACAGGTATGTATTACTATTTGGATTAAAGGCAAGAAGAATAAGAAACATTCTGGAAGCAGAAGATAATAGACATCCAAGGTTTTGTTTGTTTGTTTTTTATTTTTTTTGAATTTTCAATTTTGAAATCATTACAGGACCGCCAGCCAAGAATCCCACCTGGGAATATTCCGCATTCATTTTTACCCACATAACTCATTATGATGTCTTAGGAAACTGCAGTAGTTACTCATTCACCTGGAGGTCAGATTATCAATGTTATCTATTCTAGAGCACAACCAGAAAGCAGAGGTAAAAGGGATTGCGGGAACAGGCCATCACAAAGCCCAGGTATTTTTCTCGTGTAAGACACACAGAAGGGAACTCCTTCAGATCACACCCTGTGCAATAAGCTGATCAAAGGCAGCAAGCGAAACACTGGCCTTCAGGACAAGTACACAATATGGAAGTTGTAGCACAGTAAAAGACCTCAGGGTTGTTGACTGTAATCTGAGTCAAGAGCACAATGAGGCTGCCAAAAAGGCAGGTGCAATCTCAGACTGCCAAAAGAACAGTAGCTAGAACATTCCTAAGGACAACTCTGCAATGATCAGACTAGAGCCAGGATTCAGCTCCATGTGCCACTTTTAAAAGGAACCTTAACACCTCCACTCGGGAAGAATTATCAGAGGCTAGGCAAAGGTGTCCGGAAAACATTTCTTATAAGCAATGGATGAAGGCAATGTGCATTCCAGAAGAAACAAAAGAAACTGGAGGTTTGGGGAACAGTAGGCATGACAGAGGTCTTGGGATTTTAGAGGAAAGGGCCAAGAGTAATAGCGGCCCCACACCCCACCCTCCCAACAAGAGCCTTCCCTATGCACCTTTGACCACTTCGGTATTCTTCACAGCACTGATCAACACGTGACATATCACTGTAGGCTCCTGAGTATTAACTGCATCCCCCAAAATGTTATGCAAACTCCTAGAGAACTCATGTTTCATCCACTGCTTATCCCTGTTGCCTAACACAAAGGAGGAGTTTAAGTAATTGTTGAATGAACTCTAGAATGTATAAGGCCTGTTAGCATGCATTAACTTTTTCATAAAGAACTTGGTTTTGGGCACCTGGGTGGCTCAGTGGGTTAAGGCCTCTGCTTTCGGCTAGGGTAGTTATCTCCCAGGGTCCTGGAATCAAGCCCCGCCTCCGGCTTTGGGCTTTCGGCTCAGCAGGGAGCCTGCATCTCCCCGCCCTCCCCACGCCCCCCCACGCCCCCCACCCCTGCTATGTGTGATCTCTGTCAAATAAAAAAAATTTGTCAAATAAATAAATAAAATCTTAAAAAAAAAGAACTTGGTTTAATTTGTACTACACAAATGATGAGGACTAGAACCACTGGTGGAAGTTAGAGGATGCTGATATAAAAGTCTGTCTCACAGTTATAATACAAAATACAAAAATGATAAAGAAGAGATTCTTATTAGGTAAAGGTTTCAAACAGAGGCTGAATGATCCCTTTCTGTCATGGCCCAAAAGGGCACTCCTGCACTGGGTGGGAAGCTGATTTGGAAGAGCTAGGCCAGGGATATCACTAAACATCCTCTAGGGAACAAGATGGATGCCCACACAAAGAATTATCAGCTTTAAATATTAGTGGGGCCAAAATTGAAAAACCTCCCACAGAAATATGAAAGCTTCATATACAAGTTTAAATTTTGCAGGGGCTACATTAAAAAAGATAAATTCATTTTCATAATACATTTTATTTGGGAGTGATGTCGGCATCATGGTGCTGTGAGTCATTCCTCTCTTCTGTTCCCTCTGTTTTACAACTAACTGGACATACATACTCCAGAAGGGGGAAAAGCAACAACAGCAGCAAAAAAAATCGACACAGCGCCTCTGCACTGCGTTGGTACCAGGATGCCCAGGAAATGCCTCCATCTGTGTTCCTTAAAGTGGGTGGACCAGACCATGGAAGAGGCGGGGGAGCTGGCAGCGGTGGCCAGGGATGGCAGTGAAGGCAGCGGCTGGACCTGCAGTGATGGTAGAGGAGGTAGAGGGGGGAGGCAGCAAGTGGGGGGTAGTCTGCCTGGCAACAGGCGCTGCAGCTGGAGGGACCAGGTTCCCTGAGAAAAGACCCCAGTGGCTGGAGGGTGGGAAGGAAAGGGAAATAGGCAAAGAGAACTGAAGGAAAGCATCTCCTTCTCTTTGCCCCAAGAGGTAAGAGGCAAAAGGCTGGCCCACAAACCTCTGGAACCCTTCCCACTTGAAGATTCCCCCACCCGGCCATGGGTACACCCAAAGCCCCAAGTGCTAAGTACATACCTCCTTCCCACTTTGCCACTTCTCTGCTTTTTTCATGCTCCCAACCCTTAGCAGGAAGTCAGTGCTGATAACAAAAATCAAAAAGTTGTGCTATAGCCCCATCTTCTGGAAAACAAAAGGAAACCCCCCCATCTACCAACCTGTTGAACTGTTAGAATCAAAGTAAACAAAGCCTTGGCTAAATAAGAAGTGTTCGCTACTTCAAATGTGGAGGCAGGGGCACTTCTCATCAAACACCATGAAAAATCACTGGAATACGGTTTCATAAAAAAAAAAATGACAGTTTTCCAGCAATGGAACCCAAAAATATGGAATATTACAATCTAACTGGTAATTTAAAATAGCAGCTATGATGAAATTCAAAGAACTGTAAGAAAACTCCAAATGGCAATATGGTGATCACAGGAATAAAATTAACAAATATAAGTGCTTTATCAGAGAGACTGAAATTCTAAAATAGAAATAAACAAATTCTGGAGCTGAAGAACTCAATAAATGGGATGAAAAATGAATTAGAATGTGTTGGAAATGGAGCTGATCATATGGAAGAGAGGATTAGCAAGCTTCAGAACAGAAATATAGAAATGATTCCAGGTGGAAGAGACAGAAGAATTTAAAAAAGTGAAAATAACCTATGAGAACTATCTGACTCCATCAGAAATGCCAATAAGAGAATAATAGGTATCTTAGAAGGGAAGAGAGAGAGAAGGAAGCAGAGAGTGCATTTAAATAATAGGTGAGAACTTCCCAAACCTGAGGAAGTAACTGGATATATAAGCCCATGAAGCTAACAGAACACCTTATTGTCTCAAGGCAAAAGGACCTTCTCCAAGATACATTATATTAACATTGTCAAAAGTCAGTAATAGGGGTGCCTGGATGGCTCAATCAGTTGGGTGTCTGACTTTGGCTCAGGTCATGATCCCAAAGTCCTGGGACTGAGCTCTGCATCAGGCTCCCTGCTCCACAGAGAGCCTGATTCTCCCTCTCCCTCTGCCTGCCAGAAAGTCTCCCTGCTTGTGCAAGTCTGCACTCACTCTCTCTCTTTCTCTGTCAAATCAATCTATCTTAAAAAAAAAAAAAAAAAAAGTCAATAATAAAGAGGGAATTTTAAAGCCACCCAGGAAAAAAGATATACAGTAACCTACAAAGGTCCCCCAGTAGGCTATTAGCAGATTTCTCAGCAGAAACTCTATAGGCCAGGAGAGAGATGAATGACATATTCAAAATACTGAAAGATAACAACTGCCAGCTAAGAATACTCGACCTGGCAAAGCTATCTTTCAGATATAAAGGAGAAACAAAGGCTTTCCCTAACAAACAAAAGCTAAAGGAGTTCAACACTGCTAGACCTGCCTTAACAGAAGTATTGGAGGGAACTCTTTAAGCAAAGAAACAAAAAGATGAATGTATGCAAAATTCGATCTGATTAACCAGGCAAGTAATAATACTATAACTCTTTTTTTTTTTTTTAGAATACGATATTAAACTCACATTAGAGCATAAAGGAAAAGAGCATTTAAAGTAACTATAGGTACTGTAACTTGGTAACAAATTTAGAGCATAAAAAGAGATAATTTACCTTTACCTTTTCTGTAAGTTGTACCAAAACATCTACTTCTTTCATTTGTACCATTCCTTCAAACAAAGTAATTTGGTACCCCCCCCCCCGCAAAAAAAGAGAGAGATAATTTGTAACAGTAAAGGATAAAACCTTTGTGGTGAATGAAGACAGAGTGCCATCAGCAGAAAAAGGACTACTTTGTGAGATGTTTTATGTAAACCTCATGGTTACCACGAAGCGAAAATCTAGAGAAGAGGCACAAAACATAAAAAAGGGGGAAACTGAGCAAATCACTATGGAAAACCACCAATTTACAAAGGTAGAAACAAGAAAAAAGAAACAATGGAGAGATAAAATAACCAAAAGGCCATGATAAAATGGCAGTAGTTAGTCCCCACATAACATTAATCACCTTAAATGTAAATGGACTGAACTCACCAATCAAAAGGCAGAGTAACGGGGTGGATTAAAAAAAACAAGAGCCAGGCACTGGGTGGCTCACTTGGTTAAGTGTCCAGCTCTTGGTCTGGCTCAAGTAATGATCTTGGGTCCTGAGATCAAGCCCCTCATCAGCTCTGCACTCCAGGCTGGGTTGGGCAGGTGGGGGTGGGTCTGAGATTCTCTCTCTGCCCCTCCCTGCAACCCCTCAAGCCCCAGCTCATGTACATGCTCTCTCTCTCTATTTTATATTACATATCTTTAAAATAAAATATATATTATCATATATATGTATATATTTTTTCTATTATATATCTATTTATAAAAAAACAAATCTTAAAATACACAACACACACACACAAGAGCCAACTATGTGCTGCTTAATAGGAGCTCTAAAGACATTCATAGGCACAACATGAAAGAATGGATGACAATAGTGCAAGCCAAAAAAGAAAAAAAAAAGTTTGGTGTAACCATACTCGTATCGGGCAACACAGATTTCAAGCCAAAAAGGGTACAAAGAAGGTCATTATATAAATGATAAGGGGGGTGTCAATATATCAAGAAGATATTACAATCATAAATATATACAGTCTCAACAATGGAGCACTGAACATATATTAAACAACTCATAATAGATCTTTCGTGGGGGACGCGTGGGTGGCTTAGTTGGTTAAGCATCTGCCTTTAGCTCAGGTCATGATTTCACAGTTCTGGGACTGAGTCCTATGTCCGGTTTCCTTGCTGGGCAGGGAGTCTGCTTCTCCCCTTCCCTCTGCCCCTCTTCTCTGCTTGTGTGTGCTTGCTCTCTCTCTCTTGCAAAAATAAATAATTTTAAAAAAACAAATCTTAAGGAAGAAACTGAAAACGGTATAGCAACTGTACAGGAAGTCAGTACCCAGTATTAGCAATGGATAGATTGTCCAAAGAAATATAAAATCACATCACACCTTAGGATAGATGGAATTAATAGACATTTACAGAACCTTCTATCCAACAGCAGCAGAATAGACATTCTTCACAAGTGCACCTGGAACATTCTCCAGGATAGATATATGATAAGTCACAAATCTTAGCAAATTCAAAAAGACGGAAATCACACCAGGTATCTTATCTGATCACAATGCATGAAATTAGTAATCAGTGAGAAGAAGTGAGTAGATATAAAAATACGTGGAAACTAAACATTCTTCTAAACAATCAGTGGGTCAAAAAAGAAACCAAAAGGAAATAAAAAATTATCTTGAAACTAATCAGATGAAAACACAACAGATCAAGTATTGTGGGAGGCAACAATGCAGTTCTGAGAGGAATAGCAATAAATGCATTATGTTAAGAAATTAGATCTCAAATAAACAACCTAACTTTATACCTCAAGGAACTAGAAAAAGAAAAAATTAAGCCCAAAGTTAACAGAAGGAAGGAAATAATGAGGATCAAACTATAAATAAATAAAATAGCAGGAAAAAATAGGATAAATGAAACTAGGATCTGGTTCTTCGAAAATATAAACAAAATTGACAAACCTTTAGCTAGACAAAGAAAAACCCTCCAAATTAGAAATGAAAAAAAGACATTACAACTGATACTATAAAAATACATAGAATCATAACACACTACTGTGAACAATTAAATGCAACAAATTATATAACATAGAAGAAATGGATACATTTCTAGAATACATAACCTATCAACACTGTGAATCAAGAATAGAAAATTTGAACAGACCAATAAGGAGGAAAGAAATTGAACAACTCATTAGAAAAACTTCCAACACAGAAAACTCCCAGACCAGATGGTTTCACTGAATAATCCACCAAACATTTAAAGAAGAATTAGCATCAACCTTCCTCAACCTCAGGAAATATCTAGGAGGAAGGAACAATTCCAAATTCATTCTGTGAAGTTAGCATTACTATGATACTAAAACCAGATAAGGACACCATAGGAAAACTATCAACCAATATCCCTATGAATACAGATCTGTAAATTCTCAACAAAATATTAGCAAACTGAACTAAAGAACACATTAAAAGACTACACACCATGTCCAAGTGGGATTTATCCCTGGGATGTGAGTATAGCTCAACATACACAGATTAATAAATGTAAAAGATAACATCAATAAAATGAAAGATAAAAATCACAGGACCATCTCAGTAGATGCAGAAAAAGCATTTGACAAAATTCACCCTTTCCTGATCTCCTTAACAGATTGGGTATGGAAGAAACACGCCTCGACATAATAAAGGCATATTTGACAAACTCAAAACTAACATTGTACTTCATGGAAAGGAAACTGAAAATGTTTCCTCTAAGATCAAAAACAAGGCAAGGATGCCTACTCTCACCACTCAGATCTAATACAATACTGGAAGTCCTAGCTGGAGAAATTTAGGGAAGCAAAGTAATAAAAGGCACCCATTATGATGGTGTGAAAGTGATATGCATTCAGTAGAGACCATACTTCAAATTTTGAATTTAGATCTTTTCCTGGGCTAATCACATGTATGATACTCTCTCATGATGCCACGCAGTGGCAGCTGCAGCCCCCATTCAGCCACACAACTATAAGGATAAACAATCAATACACTCAGACCACTCTGCACCCATTCAACCATTTGGTTCAATAAATTACAGGAGATAATCACACTTTTTATAAAACAGACTTTGTATTAGATGGTTTTGCCTAACTGTACGCTAATGTAAAGATGGACTATTGCTAAGCTGTGATGTTGGGTAGGTTAGGTGTATTAAATGCATTTTTGACTTACGATATTTTCAACTTAATGATGGATTTATCGGGATGTAACCCCATTGCAAATTGAGAAAGATCAGTATAGAAAACCCCAAAGAATCAGTAAACACACACACACACACACACACACACACACACACACAAAACTTTTGGAACTAATCAACAATTTCAGTAAAGTGGCAGGACGCAAAATCAACAGACAGAAATCAATTACATTACTTTACACTAATGATGAAGCAACTGAAAAAGATAGATCCATCCTATTCACAATAACACCAAAAATAATAAAATACTTAAGAAACTTAACCAAGGATGTGAGAAAACCATACAATGAAAACTACAAAACTTTGCTGAAAGAAATCAAAGTCACAAATGGCAAGACATCCATGTTCATGGATCAGGAAAATACTGTTAATATGTCCATACTACCCAAAGCAATCTACAGATTCAACGTAATCCACATCAAAATATCAAAGACATTCTTCACAGAAATAGAAGAAACAATCCTAAAATTTGTGTGGAACCATAAAAGATCCTGGATAGTCAAGGTAATACTAAGAAAAAAGAACAAAGCTGGAGGTATCATACTTCTGGATTTCAAACTATACTATAAAGCCATAGTAATAAAAAACAGTATGGTAGTGGCACAAAAATAGACACATCAATCAATGGAACAGAACAGAAAGCCTGGGGCGCCTGGGTAGTTCGGTCAGTTAAGCGTCTGCCTTCAGCTCAGGTCATGATCCCAGAGTTCTGAGATCGAGCCCCACATTGGGCTCACTGCTTGGCAGGGAGGCCTGCTTCTCCTTCTCTCTCTGACTGCCACTCCCCCTGCTTTTGCTCTCTGTCAAATAAATAAATAATTAAATAAAATCATAAACAAAACAAAACAGAAAGCTGTATGTGACAAACTCAAGCTGATATTAACACAGCTACCACAGCTAACACATATCTAAAAATAGATACATCGACCAATGGAACAGAATAGAAAGACTACAGTTAAACCCTAGCATATCTGGTCAACTACTATTCAACAGGAAAGCCAAGAATACTCAATGGAGAAAGGAGTCTCTTCAACAAATGGTGCTAAGAAAACCTGGACACACACATGCAGAACAGTGCAACTGGACACCAATCTCACATCACTCACAAAAATTAACTAGAAATGGATCAAATACTTAAACCTAAGAGATGGTACCATAACTCCTAGAAGAAAATATGGGAAAAAAGCTCATCAATATTGGTCTTGGCAATGAATTTGGGGGTGGAATGTCAAAAGCACAAACAATAAAAGAAAAAAGCAACAAATGGGACCAATATCAAACTCAAAAGCTTTGGACAACAAAAGAAAGAACAAAATGAATAAACAACCTACAAAGGAAAAATTCTGCAAATTACATATTAGATAAGGAGATAATGTCCAAAAATATAAAGAACTCAGTCAACTTAGTAACAAAAAATTGGTTGCTTGGGTGGCTCAGTGGATTAAGCCTCTGCCTTTGACATAGGTCATGATCTCAGGGTCCGGGGATCGAGTCGGCATTAGGCTCTCTGCTCAGCACGGAGCCTTCTTCCTCCTTTCTCTCTCTCTCTGCCTGCCTCTCTGCCTACTTGTGATCTCTGTCAAATAAATAAACAAAATCTTTTTTAAAAAGTAACAAAAAATAATCCAATTAAAAAATAGGAAGAACTGGGGCGCCTGGGTGGCTCAGTGGGTTAAGCCTCTGACTTTGGCTCGGGTCATGATCTCAGGGTCCTGGGATCGAGCCCCGCGTCGGGCTCTCTGCTCAGCAGGGAGCCTGTTTCTCTCTCTCTCTCTGTCTGCCTCTCTGCCTGCTTGTGATCTGTCAAATAGATAAATAAAATCTTAAAAAAAATACTATAAAAAAATAGGAAGAACTAAATAGATGTTCCTCCAAATCAAAATGAGGAGACAAATGAAAAGATGCTCAACATCACTAATCCTCAGGGAAATGCAAATCAAAGCCACAATGAGCTATCACCTCACATTTAGAATGGCTATCATCAGGAAAACAAAAGACAACAGGAGCAGGTAGAATGTGGTGAAAAGGGAACCCTTATACATTGTTGGCGGGAACGTACATTGGTCCAACCACTATGGAAAACAACATGGAAGCTCCTCAAAAAAGAAAAAATATATCTACGATATGATCCAGCAATTCCACTTCTGGGTATACACCCAAAGGAAATGAAAACAGGATTTTGATAAGATATATGCACTCCCATGTTTATTACAGTTTTATTTATAAGAGCCAACATGTAGA
This sequence comes from Martes martes, assembly GCF_963455335.1. Taxonomy (NCBI): domain Eukaryota; kingdom Metazoa; phylum Chordata; class Mammalia; order Carnivora; family Mustelidae; genus Martes; species Martes martes. The sequence continues at coordinate 46,696,870 of NC_137901.1, read as the reverse complement.
AACAACCCAAATGCCCATCAATGGACGAATGGATAAAAAAAGATATGGTAAGTATACACAATGGAGGAATAGTTACAAGAAAAGATATTTTTCTAATTTGCAACACAGATGGACTTTAAATAGTTGATACTAAGTGAGATAAGTCAGAGAAAGACAAGTACTGGATGGTATGACTTATATACAGAATCTAAAACCACTAAACCTCTAACAAAGAAAGTGAAGTGGTGGTTACTAGGGACTGAGGGGATAAAAGTGATGGTACTTAAGGGTACGAACCTTCAATGACTAGTAAATAAGCCATAGAGATCTAATGGACAGAAGAATAAATATAGGCAATATTATTATTTTTTTAAAAAGATTTTATTTTTGTTTGAGAGCAAGCGAGAATGAGAGAGAGAGAGAGAGCATGAGAAGGGGGACGATCAGAGGGAGAAGCAGACTCCCTGCCGAGCAGGGAGCCCAATGTGGGATTCGATCCTGGGACTCCAGGATCATGACCTAAGCCAAAGGCAGTCGTTTAACCAACTGAGCCACCCACGCATCCCGGCAATATTGTATTATTAAAAATATATTTTATTTTTATTTATTTAAATTAAAATTTTTTTTCAGTGTTCCAAGATTCGTTGTTTATGCACTACACTCAGTGCTCCATGCAATACATGCCCTCCTTAATACCTACCACCAGGCTCATCCATCACCCCATCCCGCTCCCCTCCAAAACCCTCAGTTTGTTTCGCGGAGTCCATAGTCTCTCATGGCCATCCTGATCAAAATTCCACCAGCATTTTTCAAAGAGCTGGAACAAACAATCCTAAAATTTGTATGGAACCAGAAGAGACCCCGAATTGCTAAGGAAATGTTGAAAAAGAAAAAACTGGGGACATCACATTGCCTGATTTCAAGCTTTACTACAAAGCTGTGATTACCAAAACAACATGGTACTGGCACAAAAACAGACACATAGACCGGTGGAACAGAGTAGAGAGCCCAGATATGGACTCACAACTCTATGGTCAAATAATCTTCGACAAAGCAGGAAAAAATATACAGTGGAAAAGAGAGAGTCTCTTCAGTAAATGGTGCTGGGAAAATTGGACAGCTATGTGTAGAAGAATGAAACTCGACCATTCTCTCACACCATACACAAAGATAAACTCGAAATGGATAAAAGACCTCAAAGTGAAGCAGGAATCTATCAAAATCCTAGAGGAAAACATAGGCAGTAAACTCTTCGACATCGGCCACAGCAACTTATTTCAAGATATGCCTCCAAGGGCAAAGGAAACAAAAGCGAAAATGAACTTTTGGAACTTCATCAAGATCTAAAGCTTCTGCACAGCAAAGGAAACAGTCAACAAAACAAAGAGGCAACCCACGGAATGGGAGCAAATATTCACAAAAGACACTACAGACAAAGGGCTGATACCCAAGATCTATAAAGAACTCCTTAAACTCAACACACAAAAAACAGATAATCACATCAAAAAATGGGCAGAATACATGAACAGACACTTCTCCAAAGAAGACATACAAATGGCTAACAGACACATGAAAAAATGTTCAGCATCATTAGCCATCAGGGAGATTCAAATCAAAACCACACTGAGATACCACCTTACCCCAGTCAGAATGGCCAAAATCAGTAAGACAGGAAACAACAAGTGTTGGAGAGGATGTGGAGAAAGGGGAACCCTCTTACACTGTTGGTGGGAATGCAAGTTGGTATAGCCACTTTGGAAAACAGTGTGGAGATTCCTTAAGAAATTAAAAATAGAGCTACCTATGACCCCGCAATTGCACTACTGGGTATTTACCCCAAAGATACAGATGTAGTGAAAAGAAGGGCCATCTGTACCTCAACATTCATAGCAGCAATGGCCACAGTCACCAAACTGTAGAAAGAACCAAGATGCCCTTCAACAGATGAATGGATAAAGAAGATATGGTCCATATATACAATGGAGTACTATGCCTCCATCAGAAAGGACGAATACCCAAGTTTTGTATCAACATGGACGGGGCTGGAAGAGATGATGCTGAGTGAAGTAAGTCAAGCAGAGAGAGTCAATTATCATATGGATTCACTTACTTGTGGAGCATAAGAAATAACAGGGAGGACATTGGGAGAGGGAGAGGAGAAGTGAGTTGGAGGAAATCAGAGGGGGAGATAAAAATATATTGTATTTAGCACAATATATCCAAAATATTTGCATGTCAACATGTAATGAATATTAAAAAATTGAGATACTTTACATTTATTCCCATCTTAAGTCTTTAAAATCCAATGTGTATTTTACACTTGGAGCACATCTCAATTTAGCTCAATTTTCAATAGTTAAGGTGAAGCCTAACCTTACGAAAACAGTAAAATGGCAGATAATGAAAAAATAGCTTCATTTTTTATAACTTAAACTTATATTTATTAAGACTAAAAATTCTGTGTCTCAGTCACACTAGCCCCATTTCAAGTGCTCAAAAACCACAGGTGACTAGTGGCTAGTTCTGAAAACACAAGGATAGTGCTGCTCTAAGTCTGTGGGAAGAATTAAAAATCACTCAAACATAGGAGTCTAAATCAATGAGAAACTGTCCATAATCTAATGAAAAAATGCTAAATATTCTGCAGTATTATTTAAAGCAGAGGGAATAAATTTTTTTAATAATTAGGTAGCAGATTTAAAACTTTTTAAACGATTTACACTGAAAAGGATGTTTCTATATTTAAAAATTTCACTGCCCCCACCAGGACAAAAGAAAAATTCCTACTGATATTGGATGAAGGAGGTATTACTCCAGGCAGAAGTAAGAACAGAGGAGAGTAGCAATCAGAATTTTCAGGCTGAAACCATAGATCGATTATTCTCTTCCCTTGGAGTTTGTCTGAGAGTCATTATATCCTGAATTCTATGCTTCCTTTTTTTCTTCACACAGAGAGAAAACACCCTGTACCAGGGACTGAGAGCGATATGTCCTGGTTCTATTTTCAACCATACAGATGACATTACGACGATCTGCACAACAACACAATAAGTGGTTTTGAGTGAAAAGTCCTACCACAGTTGTTTTATCTGTGTGATGCCAACGGCTCAGTGTGTCACCCGGGCATTATTCCCCTACCCAGGGCTGTGGTCAGACCCCAGACAGAACCAAATTAGTTCACCAAGTGTGACTAACAAATGTTGTGCTAGAATCCCCCTTATTCAGGAAAAAAAAAAAGAAAGAAAAAAAGAAAGCTGTTCAAGGTCAGGAGATCACTATCCCCCAAAACCTTTAAGGTAGTTTTAGATGGCAGAAACTGCATGGGAGGCTCAGCCTGACAGAGCCTCTCAAATCCCGGGAGCCGCACACACCCTGCGGATCTACCTGCAGGACACCAGGCCCACTGCATCCTGTCCTTGCTCCATGGCACAACTCTAGTCAAGGCAGGGCACACTTTGCTCACGGAGACTTTTTTTTTTTAATTTAAGATTTTGTTACTTACTTGTTAGAGACAGAGACAGAGAGGGAGTGGGGGGGAAAGAGAGGGAGTACGCACATGAGCAGGGGGAGCTGCAGGCTGTGGGAGAACAGACTCCTCGCTGAGCAGGGAGCTCAATGCAGGACTCGATCCCAGGACCCCGGGATCATAACCTGAGCCAAAGGCAGATGCTGAACAACTGAGCCACCCAGGCCTCCCAACTCTATGAGACTCTTTGAAAAAGGTAGAAAAAGATTACAAAATGAAGGCAGGAAAAATGAAGCTGTGGCTGGAAGGAGATGTCAGGTGTTTCCTGATTTTCAGTCTGCTGCTTTCATGAAGCCCCATGAGCCCACAAGGCCTGTGCATGGGCACATGTCTACTCTACTGAAACAGCGTTATCCTTGGGTGTGGGCTCTTTTTCACAGAGAATATAAAAGAATCATGGGTTGTGAACCAGGGCCACAGCACACACTCTTTCCATAGCCCACTTGCACAACCTGGGACAGACCTCCAAGCCCAGCCTGCACAGCTGTACTTTCACCTCACTTGGCAGCTAGATCTATCCTGAGAATAGCGTGATGCGTGGGACAACTGGAGCCTCGTGGCAGCCAAGTCTCAAGTCTCTTACCTGTTCATCAGTCTTCAAGAATTTTAAAAATTCTTTGTTATTTTTATAAAGTACACACATATTTAGATAAAAACATTCATAGTCATTGGTGATATCATCTCCCCACTAAATTATCTTCTCAATTTGTATGAGCTTTCTGTGTATCATAAATATTTCACTCACCACCTACATTGCAGTAAACTTTTTTCAAGTCTATCTGGTCTTCTGATTCCGTTTATAGTATAATTTGCCAAGCCAAGTCTGGGGAGGCTATACGTGTTAGATCATAATCTATATTTGAAACTTAAATAGCTATCATTCAATATTTTCTCTATGGACAAGATAAAAACACTTCACCATTCTATTATTAATCACTGCAGAAAAAAGGGCAAATTCTTTAATTCATAAAGTTTTATAATCTTCTTAAATTTTCAGACATTCAAGTTCTATATCAAAACCAGCATAACCTACAACAACAAAGATTATCTCCAACATTTACCTACCAAGTAAAAGTAAACATAGTGAGAAAAAAGTATACGGTACATTTTTCAATTTATAAAGTAATATGCTATACACCAACTGAAACAATCCATGGATGAACAAACCAGTCATCTTGTCCCACCTCCAATACCAATATAACCGCCTGGAGGGCTCCCTTCCATACTCTTCTCTTTGCAGAAACGTACATATACAAGTGTATATTCTTTTCCTGAACTATTTATTACCCTATAGATCACAATGTTTTTTCACTAAATATATCAAGGGCACCCCTCCAAGTTGATAGATGTAAGTGTACCTTTCTAATATGTTTGTGCACAGGCACACATGCACATATGTGTAACTCTGTATCAGTGATATATCATGCATGCTGGTTTTATTTTATTTTTTTAAGATTATCTATTGGGAGGGGGGCAGAGGGAGAGAGAAAATCCAAAGCAGACTCCTCACTGAGAATGGAGCTGACAGGACTTGATCTCACCACCCTGAGATCATGCCCTAAGCCAAAACCAAGAGTCAGACACTCAACCGACTAAGATACCCAGATGCCCCACTGGTTTTATTTTTAATGCAGTCCTTTCTCATTTTGTTCTTACCTGATAGGTATTTTTCTATACTTTTCCACATTTTGCCAAATAGTCACAAATAGAGCATGTGTACACACAAAGGGGATTTCTGACTGAAAGATTCCAAACCAGAATACTAGTTACACACACTTATCTATGGTGTGCTTTTCCCATTCCATATTTTGTGGAAATTTATTCAAGTTAAATGAGTGAATCACAATCCACAACAAGGATACTGTACAGGAAAATACATTTTGCCATTTTCCTGACAGGCATGACAGGCGTTCTCTGTTCTCATTCTTTTGCCCCAACAATGAAGCAAAAACATCTTAATACATTATCTTTCTTTTTAAACCTGATGTTTTCATTTCTCTGGGACAGAGAACTAGAGATAAGCTTGCTGGGTCAGAAAGAACACTTATTTTACATCTTCCCAAATGTTACCAGACTGCTTCCTGCAAGGGTTTAACAATTTCTGTTTTACCACCAATCGATGGGAGGACTTTTCCCCACCCTCTCCACCAGCAGTGATCAGTGTCAGTAAAGTGTTCTTACCCAAGCTTTGTCAGTCTATTAGAAAATCATAATTATTGCTTTCTTCTTTGACTAGTAGTGAGTCAAAATATCTTTTTCGTGTTCAATAGTCCTTTAAACTTATACATATGTAAATTGCTGATTTATATCATTTATACCACTGGATATTTTGTCAATTTTTAAGAATTTGTTGTATGTAGCAGACACTAATCTTTTATCCTGTAGACTGCAAAGAATATCGCTTGCAGGTTAAAGAAAAAAAAACCTGCACAAATATGTCTTTTATGGGTTTTTTGAAAATAGCTTTTAGCTTTTGTATCTTGGTCTGAGAAGGTTTCCTTCACTCCAGAGTTTTTATTGATGTTTTAACTCTTTAAATGACCAAAAATTACATGTGCATCTCAAGCCCGTATCTTTACATAAAAATAGCTCAGGACATTTAGGGTGAGTCCTTGGCTTGTTCACTGTTGACCACTCGTGACGTAAGATCCGAGCACCCTCTATGCCTTCTGCACTGGGACCTGTGAAGTCACCCAGGGCCCCCTCGCAAGCACACATGAGTTCTCTCTCCAACATTTCCCTCACCCACACTTCCAGGAATCTTTATAGTTTGCATTTTTATTTAGCTTCCTTCTACCTTTTATTGTTTAAAAACACCTCTGATCATTGATCCATATGCTTCACCGAGAACAGGAAAAGGTCAGTTTTTTGTTGTTTTTTTTTTTTACAGGCAACGTTTCACAAATGCTCTGACATCACACTATCACTGAGCTAACTCTAACTGGTTCTACCAAGACAAAGTGCTTGAGAACTAATAGCTAACAGTTAGTGACTATTTACTCCATCTTAGATCCTGTGGTAACCACTTAACATGCATCGCCTCACTTAATTGTCAAGGTAATGTGATAAACTAAGCACTCTGTAAATAACTTGGCCGTGCTCACACATCTAAAGAAGGCAGAACTAGGATTCTTTAACTTCAGAGCCCTGGCCACCACCTGATTTGGGCAAACTCCAAGTAACTACCTATTCCAAGCCTCAGTGTTTCCATTTAGAAATATATATATGTAAATCCACAGACATAAAATTTCATATCATGGTGAGGTTCCAACAGACAATGTGTATACAGTGGAGTTTTTAAAAAACTTTTAGTCTAATTCATTGGCGGTTTGTAAACTCAATGTAATGTTTCATATAACTAGCTGTTCCAATAATACACACATACACATTTATATACCTATATGATGGGGTCAGAAATTTTAAAAATATGTGTTTTTTTTTACTATGAGACTTTGCTAGTGATGTAGAACATTTATCCCAGTGCCTGGCAAATAGAAACTCAACATAGAGTGAATACTGATATTATTAATTATTTCAGGGAAAAACCATCTCATTTTTCCGTCTGAGTTGTTACAGATTTAAAACTGCTGGGGCGCCTGGGTGGCTCAGTTTTTAAGCATCTGCTTTCGGCTCAGGTCATGATCCCAGCCAGGGTCCTGGAATAGAGCTCTCCATCGGGCTCCCTGCTCAGCAGGAAGCCTGCTTCCCTCTCTCCCACTCCCCCTGCTTGTGTTCTCTTTCTTGCTATGTCTCTCTGTCAAATAAATAAATAAAATCTTAAAAAAATAAAAATAAAAAAGTAAACTACTAATACTTTCTGGATGAATAATTTACTAATTACAATTTTAAAAGATCTAAGAAATATCTGTTTGTTGAACAATATTCATAACTATATAAAGTTTTGCACAGAGAAATAGCTAAGTATGTTGTCACCTTAGAGAAAAGCAGACTGTGAGACGGTTTTGACAGACATGTTACCTCCCCATAGTAAGGCTTTTACACACACAGGATAATGACTGGTTGAGCCAGTGGTCTCCCTTGTGAGAGGATACCAGCAGGTTGAGGGACATTTAAAAAAAAAAAAAACCAGATTCCTGTCTTCAGGCTAGAAGGTACTTCCTTTCACCAAATATATCACTGGGGTAAGACTTTAAGCATGGCTCCTCCATTCAGGTTTCTCCTCAGTACCTACTTGGGGAACCATCTAGAACTCAAACATGCTGTCTGTCAGCAATGGGATTTTAAAAGCAGCTCTAACATTTAAATTTAAAACACTGAGGTAGTCTAGTGTTCCACACTCTGCTTAAATATCATAATTCTTTACTTTCCCTATCTTCATTTATCCCATTATCTGTGTACATATCTTCTACTCACTGAAGTGTAATCTCCCCGAGATTAGGGATTATATCTTACTTTCCTCTGCATCCCTCACAGTACAGAGTATTTTGCATGTACCACATGCTCAGTGTTTTAAAATAAATGGTTTTCCCTAACATCTCAAGTTAAAAATAGGTCAAAGAAAATCAGAGAAAAAATGAGAGATTCAGGATAAGTAGCAAGTGAGGTATAAAGAACACAATCAAATTTTGTCTCTAAGTCACTTCTTAAGAAAACATTTCCAAAACCAAATTTCTTAACACATATTTTCACTTCTACTAAACAATTAAATACTTGTTCATGTTAAATACTCTGAAGGAATAATAAATTTAAGTAGAATATTCATTTGGATATTTAGAAAAGCAAAAGAAAAAAACAGAAACAAAAACAAAAACAAAACCCACCCAATTCTTACTTTGATTCAAGATCAAATCATGAACTAAATACCTAAGAAAATCATTACAGAGTGACTTTAATACATCTTAAATTGTAATACTGAAACTGTGTATGTACACATATATTATATTTTGAACTTTTGTGTGTTCATCTATTTGCAGAATGTACTTACTATGTCTCTTCTCAACTACCAGAATTCTTCTCCCCCAACCAAATCCTTTCTTCCCCAAGTCCCAATTTAAATACCATGACCTTTGAACAACACAGGGGTTAGGGATGCTGACCGCCCCCCCCAGATACTTGAAGGTCTGTGTGTAACTTTTAACTCCCCAAAACTTAACTGCTAATAATCCATTACTGGACCAGAAATCTTATGGATAACATAAATTGTCTGACTAACATATATTGTGTATGTTATGTATATTATATACTATATTCTTACAATAAAGTCAGCTAGACAAAAAAATGTTAGTAAGAGTAAAATAAGGAAGAGAAAATACATCTACAGTACTGTACTGTACTGAATGAAAAAATTCACATATAAATGGACCCACACAGTTTAAACTCATGTTGTTCAAGGGTCAAATGTATAATTCTAATGAACAAAGCCTGGATTTGAATCTAACAGTCTTTAATTTCTATTATACTATTGATGCTTATTAATCATGCAAATTGAAAAAGTTTTCTGAAGTAGGAAACCACTGGAAATGAACTATAAAATTACACTCACAAAATTAAAGATTAGATTTTAAAACAATGTTACAGGAGCCAATTATGGCTGTAATAAAAAGTCACTTCATTTTCACAAACTATGGATAATCTTACTTGAAACAATCTTTACATAGTCCATGTGGAATATAGTTCACAAATCTACTCTTTTAAAAAGGGTGAAAGCAAGTGATGTCCTAAGAAGCCTCATCACATGGGTAAATATATTCTCATTGGGTGAACATATTCTTACTTACAAGTCATGTGAAAGGTATCAAGTTTCATTTTTGGAAATGGACTACTCCTCTCTACCCTTTAGCTCTTCAGCTCAGTTAGGACAAAGAACCATAGGAGGTAAAACTCATTCTATCTGAGAGGATAAATTTTTACACACACTCTTATTCACCTCTCCACTTAATTCTTGAGAACATGAAAGGGTGTGTTGCAGCCTTTTTTTCTTTTTCTTTTTCTCTTTTTTTAAGATTTTTATTTATTTGACAGAGAGAGAAGGAGCAAGCACAAGCAGAGGGAGAAGCAGCAGCCAGCTTCCCACGGAGCACGGAGCCTGATGCAGGTCTTAATCCCAGGACCCTGAAATCATGACCTAAGATGAAAGCAGATGCTTAACCGACTGAGCCACCCAGGCACTCCTACTTAAATTCTTATTACCTTTAAATTCTAAGCTCTGCTGAACCTGCAGTTAGAATACAGAAGATACTCAGTCAACGTTGCTGAAATAAACTTTATGCCAGTTTGTTTTCTATTAATTAGGAATCTGTGTTGAGTAAACTGTCCCACAGTGCATTTTTAATATAAAATAATTCTTCCATAATTATGATTTTAAAAAACTATTTGTGTACTTTGAAAGTTGACCTGAACAACACACATCTTTAGTGACACTAGAGTGTGCCAAAGGTAGTGGCGCAAAGTCTGGGATAGATAAAATTCCTAGAAAAGACACAAAAACCTTTAAGGTGAAAGAGAAAATGACAAAGTGGATCTCATTAAAATTAAAAGCTTCAGTGCAAGTAAGATATGTTCATTTTAAACAAATGGAAAGGCAAGTTTCAAACGACGAGAAAATATTCATGCGATATTTATTTGATAAAGGATTATATCCAGAATATAAATAGAATTACTACGAATCAGTAATACAAAGACACACAATCCAATTTAGGCAAATCTGATAGTTCACAAAAGATATAAAAATGGCTAATAAACATGAACAAGCACACAAAATCAATTAAGAAATATAAACTAAAACCGCAGTGAAATACTATGTCATGCCCATAAAACTACTAATGTTAGCAAGTGTATGAAGCACCTGAAGTGTCATGGAGTGTTGAGAAACGGTGCAGGGACTCTGGAAAACAGTCCAGTTACATTTCATAAACTTAAACATACACCTGCCCTAGGGCTCCCAAAACTTGGCTCCTATTTAACAAAGAAAATGAAAATATGTCCATAAAAAGACACACGTAAGAACATTTAGAGCAGCTTTATTCATAACAACCGCAAATGGAAACACTCCAGATGTCTGCCAAAAGTGGTGCAGATAAGCATATAGTGGCATTTTCAACCACACAGCAATCAAAAAAGCAATGAACACTGATATAGACAACAGGGATGAATCTCAATGACATAATATTGAGTGATTAAAGCCAGACTGAAAGGAAATATGTAATGACTCCATTTATAATGCACTTCAAGAATAGACAAGACTGATCTACAATAACAGTAATCAGAACAGTGATGATCTACGAAGAGTGAGGACTGACCAGGAGGCAGTTAGAGGGAAATTTCTGGAGTGATGGAAAGGTTCTACATCTTGACTAGGGTGTTAGTTACATGGATAGATGCATTTGCCAAAACTCTTTAAATTATATACTTAAGGGATGCCTGGGTGGCTCAGTTGGTTAAGCGGCTACCTTCGGCTCAGGTCATGATCCCAGCGTCCTGGAATCGAGTCCCACATCTGGCTCCTTGCTCCGCAGGGAGCCTGCTTCTCCCTCTGCCACTCTGTCTGCCTGTGCGCTCTCTCTCTCTCTCTCTCTGACAAATAAATAAATAAAATCTTTAAAAATAAATAAATAAATTATATACTTAAGATCTGTGAATTTCACTATACATACATTTTACTTCAACAAAGAAACAGAAAAAAGCTATAATGTAATTTATTGGTATAGATCAGCATTACTCAAACTTTTTGTTCTGAAGATCGATTTAACTTTTAAAAATTGAGGATCTAGGGGCACCTGGGTGGCTCAGTGGGTTAAAGCCTCTGCCTTCAGCTCAGGTCATGATCTCAAGGTCCTGGGATTGAGCCCCGCATCGGGCTCTCTGCTCAGCGGGGAGCCTGCCTCCTCCCCTCTCTCTGTCTGTCTCTCTGCCTACTTGTGATCTCTGTCTGTCAAATAAATAAATAAAATCTTTAAAAAAAAAAATTGAGGATCCAAAGAGTTAGTTCTCTTTTACTGTGGGTTATAACTACCACTACTTACTATATTAGGCAAAAAAAACCCCAAAGCACTAACTTTTTACTTATTAATTCATTTAATAACAGTATATCCAATATATTGACATTTTTTATGAAAAAATAATTACATTTTCCAAAATAAAAATGAGTAACAATGGCATCATGATTATCCAGACCAAAAAAAAAAAAATACACACACACATATATATAGAGAGATAGATAGATAGACAGACATAGATATATTTATCAAAGAGAACACAGTGGCCTAATGATATATTAGACATATGGGTTTAACAGACATGTACAGAACATTCCGTCCCCAAATAGCAGAATATACATTCTTTTTGGGTGCACATGGAACACCCTCCAGGTAGGTCACGTGCTAGGCCACAAAACAACAGATTTAAGACAAACCATACCAAGCATCTTTTGTGACTATAACAGTATGAAGATTTTTTAAATTAGGATTTATTTATTTGAGAGAGAGAAAGCATGGGTTGGGGGGCAGAGGGAGAGGGAGAGAGAGTCTTTTTTTTTTTTTTTTTAGGGAGAGAGAGTCTTAAGCAGACTCTGTGCTCAGCACAGAGCCTGATGCAGGCTAGATCTCATGAACCTGAGATCACGACCTGAGCTGAAACCAAGAGTCGACTGCTTAACCGACTGTGCCACCCAGGTGCCCCATGACTGTAAAAGTATGAAACTAGAGATCACTGACAAGAAGGAAAAACTGGAAAAAACACAAAACGCATGAAGGGTAAACAACACGCTACTAAACAACCAAAGGTCAACAAAGAAACCAAACAGGAAATAAAAAATTACGTTGAGACAAATAAAAATGAAAACACAACATTCCAGGGGCGCCTGGGTGGCTCAGTGGCTTAAAGCCTCTGCTTTCGGCTCGGGTCATGATCCCAGGGTCCTGGGATCGAGCCCCACGTCGGGCTCTCTGCTCAGCAGGGAGCCTGCTTCCTCCTCTCTCTCTCTGCCTGCCTCTCTGCCTACTTGTGATCTCTGTCAAATAAATAAATAAAATCTTAAAAAAAAAAAAAAAAAAAAAAGAAAACACAACATTCCAAAATCTAGCACTACAGCATAAGCAGTTCTAAGAGGGAAGTTTATAGTGATGCAGGTCTACCTCAGAAAGAAATATATCAAATAATCTAACCTTTCACCTAAAGAAACTATAGGAAGAACGAAGCCCAAAGTTAGCATAAGCAAAAAAATAATGAACATCAGAGTGGTAACAAATGAAATAGGAACCAGGAAAAGAGAAAAGATCAATGAAAATGAGAGATGGTTCTTTGAAAAGATAAACAAAATTAATAAATCTTTAGCCAGACTCATCAAGAAAAAAAGAATGTCCCCCCAAATAAAATTAGAAATGAAAGAGGAAAAATTACACCACCACAGAAATATAAAAGGTTGTAAGAAGAGAATATAATGAACAATTATCTGCCAAGAAACTGAACACTCTAGAAGAATCTTCCAAGACTGAATCAGAAATAGAAAATCTGAACAGATTACTAGTAATAAAACTGAATTAGTAACCAAAGTCCCAACAAAATTCCAGGACCAGATGAATTCACAGTGAATTCTACAAAACATTTAAAGAAGAATTAATACCTATCTTTCTCAAACAATTCTAAAAAATGGATGAGGAAGGAACATTTCCAAGTTTGTTCTATGAGGCCAGAATTACCCTGATACCAAAACCAGACAAAGACACTACAAAAAAAAAAAAAGAAAAAGAAAATTATAGTCCAATAACCCTGATAAATGAAGATGTAAAAATCCCCAACAAAGTATTAGCAAGCCAAATTCAACAATACATTAAAAGGGTTATACACCATGATCAAGTGGGATTTATTGTCGGGATGCAGGACGTTTCAATATCCACGAATCAATCAACACGATTGTTGGGGCCAATTCCACGTTAAAACCTGTTAAACCCCTAGGGCCTGCCTGGGCCTACTTAGCCATAGTGACTCCATGTTGCCTAGATAGACATTTTGTTGTTCAATAAATGCCTCAGCAGTTACTGATACCAGTTCCAGGTAACTGTTGCTAAAACACACACCTAAAACAAGGCCATTTTGTTTAATAAATGCCTCAACAGTTATTGATATCAGTTCCAGGTAACTGTTACTAAAACACACAGGTAGGAGACATCCAATCAGCCAAAGCCACATACACAGAGGTCTGCGGTTGCATCCTATAAAACTAACCTGTAAGACCAAGGTGGGGTTGCTCTCTTCGGAGGCGGCCCTGGCCAGTCAGTCTGACTTCTAATGCTTGGCATAGAATAAAGCTTTACATAACTTTCACTTTGTCTCCGTCTTGTTCCCCTGGCCGGTCAGTCTAACTTCCAATGCCTGGCATAGAATAGGGCTTTGCATAACTTTCACTTTGTCTCAGTCTGTTCCTTTGATAATGGACCCAACAGTGATATACTACATAAACAAAAAGAAGGGTAGAAATCATATGCTTATCTCAATAGATGCAGGAAGAACATTTGACAAAATTCAACATCCATTTATGATAAAACCCTCAACAAAGTGGTATACAGGAATCACACCTCAGCATGATAAAAGCCATATATGACAAACCCACAGCTAACACCATATTCCATGGTGAAAAGCTGGAAGCTTTAATATCAGAAACAAAATAAATGCCCACTCTCACCACTTTCATTCCACACAGTACTGCGAGTCCTAGCCACAGCAATCAGACAAAAAAAAGTCAGCCAGCTGGTTAATGAAGAAGTAAAATTCTCACTATCTGCAGATGACCTGATACTATATAGAGAAAACCCTAAACACTCTATCAAAAAAATATTAGAACTGATAAATTTAATCAAGCTGCAGGGTACAAAATATACAGAAATCTGTCTTATTTCTATACTAATAATGAAGTAGCAGAAAGAGAAATTAAGAAAACAATTTCATTTATAATTGCATCAAAAAGAACAAAAATACCTAGGAATAAATTTAAACAATTTGGTAAAAGACTTGTGCTCTGAAAAATGTAAGATACTGATGAAGGAAACTGACAATGACACAAGTAAATGGAAATATACTTCATGTTCACAGACTGAAAAAATTTAATGTTGTCAAATGTCTATAATACCCAAAGCAACCTACAGATTTAAAGCAATCTCTATTAAAATACCAATGACATGCTTCACAGAACTAGAACAAATAATCCTGAAATTTGCTTGGAACCACAAAAGATCCCAAACAGCCAAAGTAATATTGAGAAAGAAGACTAAAGCTAGAGGTAGGTATCATGCTCCCTGATTTCAAAATATACCAGAAACGCTACGGTAATCAAAATACTATCATACTGGCATAAAAAGACCAAAATCAATGGAACAGAAAAAGAGAGCCAAGAAATAATCCATGCCTACTTAGTCAATTAATCTACCATGAAGGAGGCAAGAACATACAATGGGGAAAAGAAAGTCTCCTGAATAAATGGTGCTGGGAAAACCGAACAGCTACATACACGACCACTTCCTTATACCACATACAAAGACAAACTGGATTAAAGGCCTTAAATGTGAGATGGGAAACCATAAAACTCCTAGAAGAAAACACCAGTAGTAAACTCTTAGACATCAGTCTTAGCAATATTTTTTTGGATAGGTCCCCTCAGGCTAGGGCAACAAAAGCAAAAATAAACTATTGGGACTACATTAAAATAAAAAGCTTTTGCAGAACAAATGAAACCATCAACAAAATGAAAAGGCAACCTACTACATAAGAAGATATTTGCAAACGATATATCTGTAAGGGGTTAATATCCAAAATATACAAAGAATTTATACAACTCCACACTTAAAAAAAAGGTCCAAACAAAAGTGGGCAGAAGACCTGAATACTTTTCCAAAGAAGACATACAGATGGTTAACAGACACATGAAAAGATACTAAATCAACACCACTTATCAAAAAATGCAAATCAGAACCAAAATGAGATATCACCTCACACATGTCAGAATGCCTATTATCAAAAAGACGAGAAATGACACATGTGGGCAAGCATGTGATGAATAGGGAACCCCTCATGCACTGTTGGTTGGTGGTAACCAACGAGAGGTTCCTCAAAAAATTAAAAACAGGACTACCACATGAGCCAGCAATTCACTTCTGGGTATTTTTCTAAAGAAACCAAAACACTAATTCAAAGGTAAACGCACCCCTATGTTCACTGCAGCATTATTACAACAGCCAAGATACGGAAGCAACAAAAGTCCAATGATCCATGAATGGATAAAGAAGATGTGGGGCACCTGGGTGGCTCAGTGGGTTAAAGCCTCTGCCTTCGGCTTGGGTCATGATCCCAGGGTCCTGGGATTGAGCCCTGCCTGGGGCTCTCTGCTCAGCAGGGAGCGTGCTTCCTCCTCTCTCTGCCTGCCTCTCTGCCTACTTGTGATCTCTATCAAATAAATAAGATCTTAAAAAAAAAAAAAGAAGAAGATATGGCGTAT
Source organism: Martes martes (assembly GCF_963455335.1). Taxonomy (NCBI): domain Eukaryota; kingdom Metazoa; phylum Chordata; class Mammalia; order Carnivora; family Mustelidae; genus Martes; species Martes martes. Next base: position 46,680,920 of record NC_137901.1, on the reverse strand, counting down.
ATATTTATAACGGAATATTACTCAGTGGTAAAAAAAGAATGAGATCTGTTTGTGACCATGTGGATGGGCCTAGAGCATATTATGCTAAGTGAAAGGAGTCAGAAATACTGTCTAATTTCACTTTCAACAAATGAACAAACAAAACAGAAACAGAGTCAGCCATGTAGAGAACAAACTGGTGGTTGCCACAGAAGAGGGAAGTAGACGGTGGGCAAAATAGGAGATGATGATTAAGAGGTATACACTTCGAGTTAAAAAATAAATCATCTGCAGGGATGAGAAGTAAGCATAAGGAATACAGTCAATATACTGTAATCATGTTGTATGGTGATGGTAACTATACATACTGTCGTGAGCACTGTGTAATGCACAGAAATGTTGAATCCCTGTTGTCCACCTAAGACTAATATAATATTGTATGTCAACTATACTTCAATAATAATTTTTTTAATGTTATCAAGCGAAAATCAAAAACCTCTACAAACATTCATCTCACAAATATTCACTGAATTCCAACTACTATGACTGGTTTTGATGATAATAGGAGGCAGGATCAATAAAATATTCAAGAATGTATATAGCTGAGATACATCTGTTCCAAAATGTCATTTTTCTAGGGGCAACTGCGTGGCTCAGTGGGTTAAGCATACGACTCTCAATTTTGGCTCAGGCCATGGTCAGGGTCGTGAGATCAAGCCCCAAGTTGGGCTCTGAGCTGGGCATGGAACTTGCTTAAGATTCTCTCTATCCCTCTCCTTCTGCCCTCTCCTCCATCCTTTATCTCTCTCCCTCTTAAAACACACACACACACACACACACACACAAGAACAGTATAATTTTTCTGGATTCTGCTTTAAAAGTTGGCCTTTCTTCATCTAAACAGTTTTAGAGATTTGAAATCATTAAGATATTTGAAAGCAATATTAAATCTTATCTTAAGAAGGTAAAACTAAAAATTTCCAAACACAATTTATCTACAATAGTTTACCTGACTGCCTAAAAAAATGGAAACAGTTTTTCATATTATCTTAACATTTAACTATAGGAGTAAAACTAGTTTCTTTGGTCATTCAACTCAAAGAATTTCAGCTTAAATTGCTTCAATCTGATCTTCTCATTATGAAAATTATACTGTTATACAATAGGGAAAAATAAGGTTTCCCCTCCAAAATTGTTAAGAATTATTTCCACAGTCTTAAAAATACTGTTATTCCTTAGTCATGTAACATTAATTGAAACTGTAGTTGTAATACAGAAGGAAATTTAAGATCTTTGGGGAGAAAAAGGTCTTCGAAAGCATCTTGTAAAGGAAATACTCTATAAACTAATATATTGAAATCAACATAATTAAAATACCTAAAATTTACCTACACAAGGCAGTTAAATCCCCAAATCTACCTATCTTCATTTTAATAAAAGTGAACTTCGACAGGTTTTAAAAAATAGACTACATCACTTACAATTCTTTTCTCGCATGACTGATATTGTAATGTACCTTCTACCAACTTCCAGGTTTGAATCCAGACAACACAGGAACTGCAAGTTCTCTCTGCATAACTCGGATGCCATTCTGAAGCCGATTATCAGCCAGTGCCGTGACTTAGGGCTGAGTCATACGTGAAGGTGATGGGGTTAGATGACAGCTGTCTATCTAACCTGCTCTGAGACATCTTCAACTAAAATTAGCTTAGAATCTTAGAAGCAAGTTGGTACACGTCTAAGGGGAGAGCTTTAAGACTAGTCATATGCCTTTCTAGTTATTGCATATCTTTAAAAAAAATCTAACTTGGTTTATTTTAAGCTTAGTGGGATAATTTCATGTAATTATTGAACATTATTATCTGGTTTTGCTGTATATTTTTCTAACGAGATTTTTCATTTTTGATCTTTTAATTTAGAAATTATCTATGAATAATAAATCTTGGTAAATCTGGCTCTGCACAGCAAAGAGGTCAGGTGGTTATATTTGCTTTACATGTTTTGATTTTAATAAATCAAAACTGCATATTCAGAATTTCAAACTATCTTCATACTGGCTTTCTAAAACTTAGGATTCATTGACCAATTCAGTAACATAGCAAGTGTACTTCCTACTCCTGTTAGTTTACTACCATTACTGGACTAACAGGAGAGCCTAGAAAACCATCACATTTCCAAGCCAAAACGGACTGATAAGAACATGTAACAGTCCCCCCTTATTCATGGTTTTGCTTTCTGCAGCTTCACGGTCTGGAAGCAGAGATCCCCCTTCTGATTTACTGTTACAAAGTCAACAGTAACCTAATGCTAATGTCACGATGACTAAGTCATTCACCTCACCTCTCAGGTAGGCATTTCATCATCTCACATCGTCATGAGAAGGGTGAATACAGTTTTGTAAGATATCCTAACACAAAGAACACATTCACATAGCTTTTATCACGGTATACTGTTATAATTTTCTATTTTATTATTGCTCATCTTTTCTGTGCCTAATTTATAAATTAAACTTTACCATAGGTGTGTATGTATAGGAAAGAACAATGTACACAGGGTTTGGTACTATCTGTGGTTTCAGGCATCCACGGGGGGTCTTAGAAGGTACCCCCTGCAGAAAAGGGGCACTACTGTACCTATGAACTAGTCTTTCAGTTTAGAAAGATGATGTCCTTTTGGGCAGCTGGATCCCTCACTATGGGCCTACTTCACAGTGCTCAGCATTAGTTGAGAGGAATGTGGGACAGAGAAACAAACCTTTACCTAGGGACAGGGAGCTCATCCTTATCTCTAAGAGTAACTAGATTTCATGCTATGGGAGCTAGAACAGATGTGAAGTAACTGAAATGAAGCTGGGTGAGTAGATCGTGGTAAGGCCGTTTAGACCTAAAGGAAGTGGTTTTAATGACATGGAAACTGATGAAATGCATGGTGTGTATGGCACAGAACAGAGCTAGTGATCTTCCTCCCTGTCTCACACAAGGGTTTACTTACTGAAGCCTCACAGTGTGGCCAGCTAAGGAGCAGAAAGGCTTCAAGATGATGAGCAGAATCTTCTACTAATACCCCCCCCCCCCACATTCCAGAAAGGATCTGAGGCTGTTTTATTGCTAGCAATTTTGTTGGCAGGAGATGGAAAAGAAGACTTTCCTGACTCTATCAGAATTTTCTTTAAAAAAAAAAAAAATTTTTTTTCCTAGACTCTATGCTAAGAAATGTCCTGCCTTGGAACCTGAATATGCTCCAGCAGGATAGGCAGTGCAAGATATGGTGAGACCCTCGAGCAGATCTGAGTACTTGATGGCTACGGTTGATCTCTGAATGCAACTCTGGACCAAGACTGTGTTTAACCAGCTGTATGTGGGGCGCCTGGGTGGCTCAGTGGTTTGAGCCTCTGCCTTCAGCTCGGGTCGTGATCTCAGGGTCCTGGGATCGAGCCCCGCATCGGGCTCTCTGCTCAGCGGGAGCCTGCTTCCCCCTCTCTTTGTCTGCCTCTCTGCCTAGCTCTGATTTCTCTCTGTCAAATAAAATTAAAAAAAAAAAAAAAAGAATTTAACCAGCTGTATGTTACCTGAACATTGAGGACCAGGGCTCTGAATCCCTGAAACAAGTGTTGGGGGCTATGCAAAAAACAGGTAACAAGAGAAGACACAAAGAGAAGCAGAGATGGACTGAATGATAGCGGTGCCAATACCACTCCACTTCTTTCCTTGGCTCTGGACCTTTTAGGCTTATTTCCCTATAAACCACATCTACTCTTTCAGAATGAATGTTAACAATTTGTTTGTGATCTGCTTTAGCCAGTTCAACAGCCTGATTTAACTTCCTTTTTAAGTGATCTGAGGTGCTTCCGACTGCTTACCATTAAGACAGACAGAATTTCTAGGGAGAGTTGAATTTCTAGTTCCTTCCTACTCCATGACACGTAATACCGCCATGGTGATATCCAACATGTATGTTAGTTTCCCTTTGGTTTCTTTTCTGATTGCTTTGAGCACAGCGAAATACCTGTACTGCAAAGGACAGCATTCTTCCTCTTTTCTAAGAAGATTTCTTCTGCTAAGACAGACTACATACACAGTGTCCTAAAACGTACAATCAGATCCAAGTAGTGTACCCGGCCTTCTGAGATTTTCTTGTTCTTTCTGATAGATTATGTCAGTCATATACTGAAGGAAAATAGCCCAAAAGCTTGGTTTTCAATAACATGAGAATGCACAGTTACTGAGGAAAAACAAGTAATTTCTATAAAAACATTATACCTGTAATTATTCCTGCATCCTTTGGAGCGGTCTACTTTGGTAGGAACTTGGTGGACAGTGGAGATTATAGGAAAATAAAATGATTTTCCCCCCTTTAGGATTGTTTAAGAACAGATACCAGATCTGTTTAAAATTGGCAGAACTTTCAACATGTTCATGTGTTCCTTGGGTAGGCTCATGTTTACACAAGTGGAAGCTTATAAAGGCCCAGAGACTAGCTGCATGTCCACTTTAATGTGTAATACTGCCCAGCACTGAGGCAACAGCAGATGCATGCTTAATAAAGGCTTTGGAACTATGTTGTTAATTCACAGTAAATTATCATGTAAAAGAAACAAACAGAACTGAATTAAAGACTGGGACAAATTATCTTAAATTTCAGAATATGAAGCCTTTGTCTAGGTATATAAATCTTTGTTTTTCTAAATATCTAAAAAGACTCAAATTTTAGGAAAAGCACAAAGGCTCTGAAATCAGAAAACCTGGTTTGAATGCAGGTCCTATCATTTATTGGCTAAATGATTGGGGGCAAGTTAGTTAAACCTTCTGTGGTTCACCTTCCTCATTTGTAGAATTGAGGATATGATAATACCTGCCCTTCGTCTAACTGAAAGATATTTGAGAATCAGAAGCTATGGGGTTTGTAAAAGTACATTATATACATCAGTTTGTAATCCAAATGTAAACTGCAGCCATTAATATTATGCACGATATTGTAAACAGCCCTGGGTTCGAATACATTTGGAAGACAGCAGCTTCAGCAACCAAAAGACCTAGGTTCTAGCCATCTTGCTACCGGACTGTACTTTTGTAGGGCACTGGCCATTTTAGAGAGGAAGCAGCTAAGGTGTGGACAGATTACATGCTTATTAAAACCAAATAGCTATAGTAAGTCACTGAGCCAGAACGAAACCCAGAAGGGAAGAGAAAGCACATTAATTAAGCTGATGGTTCTCAGTCACCTTCTGATCATGTTACACTTTCACATACTAGAATTCATGGCAATATACTCAAGGTATGAAGAGACTGAAAATGCCACAGCACAGAAGCAAAACAACACTGTGAAGAATCTATGGTTACTAACTATCTACTATGGCTCACCTACAGATACCTGTTTTGCTGAGACCAGTTAACGGCCTCAAATGTGCTCTTAGGGTCCAGCAAGGACACTATTTTACTTCAGCACTGGTATGCAGTTATGTGCTCTCTCTCCCTCTCTCACACCTCTTCCTAAAAGCTGGCTGTACGCTGCTGTACCAAACATCACATTATCTTATTCCATCATAACAGTACGCATTCCTGCTTACTTATTTACATTTTCCACATTTGTCAGATGCGTGGCACAATGCTTCCCGGTTAACCAGGATGTGTAATTAATGGGAGTCACGGCTGCATTAACAAGGAATTGGCTTTGAGAATACTTACAATGACAACATGGAATTTCATCCTAAGGTTTCAAATCCTGCCTCTACATGGTGTTATAGCAACACGACTCAACAGCAGGTTATATTGCACGATTAGGGTATATTACATTTTATGCAGTCAATAGGTTTCAAAAGAGGTTTTGTTTTTTTTTTAAGATTTTATTTATCAGAGAGAGAGAGAGAGTGCGCGCGCACGCAAGCAGGGGGAGCGGAGGGCAGAAGGAGAAGCAGGCTTCCCACTGAGCAAGGAGCCTGATGCGGGACTCAATCTCAGGACCCTGGGATCATGACCTGACCTGAAGGCAGATGCTTAACCCACTGAGCCGCCCAGGCGTCCCAGAAAAAGTTGTATAAAAACCAAATTTTTATGAAGATTTAAAGGCACAAAGCAGCAAACTGTTAAAGGAACTCTATGTTTTTAAAACAGTCACTTCTTGGAGCACCTGGATGACTCACTGGGTTAAGCCTCTGCCTTCAGCTCAGAACATGATCTCAGGGTCCTGGGATCAAGCTCCGTGTTGGACTCTGCTCAACAGGGAGCCTGCTTCCCCCTCTCTCTCTGCCTGCCTCTCTGCTTACTTGTGATTTCTCTGTCAAATAAATAAAATCTTAAAAAAAAAAAGTCATTTCTTGATTTTATTGACCTTGGAAGTCATTATTATTATTATATATGGTGTTTTCTGAAAGAGGTATATTCCTCCTAAGCTAACAAGCAAAGCAAACAATACTGAAAAGCTGTCTGTCCCCAGAGGCAGTTTTCTCCTTTAGGCAAAATTTAGATTAGCATCAGCTCCAACAGGAAGGAGATACCTCAATGTATCTGTAAAGACCAAATCCCACATGCCATCAGAAGTCAGGATGCCCAACATATGAATCACTGGAATTAAGAAATGGACACAGTAAGTAGAAAAAGGCAGGGCATTAAAAGACCAAGTTATCCTGACAGAGATTTTCTAGGCACTCAAAACCCTGTTTTCATCTGGAGGGTATATGTTCAAATAGAGCAAGATGCCAAGCAAGAATGTCCGTTTTATTAATATCTAACTTCTTCCCTTTGATATTCTGAGGTTTTAAGTATATATAAAGCAAACTTGAAATAGAAATTAGATATTTACCTAGGAGATTCAAAAAGCCTAGGGATCAAAAGGAGAAGTAATGAGACCTCTGTATGGGGAAAGTAATCTCCAAGGACCAAGGAATGAATAACAGAGCTTTAAGCCTCCAGTCACCTCTTGTTTACACTTCTGACAATGTAAGTTTACAACCAGCTTTGCTGAGGCCAGGCACACCTTTCCACTCACAACAGAAAGAAAAGCCATGTTTCAATTTAACTGTATCTTTTTAAAATATAATGGAAATCAACCACAGAAGACATTAAATGTGGAGGATATTTTCCTTATTTCACATTTATTAAAGGTAACTATGTTATTCCAAGATCAACACTTTCATTTCAGCTACCTCTTTCCCAAATTTGTTTTTTTTTTTTAAGATTTTATTTATTAATTGGACAGACAGAGATCACAAGTAGGCAGAGAGGCAGGCAGAGAGAGAGGAGGAAGCAGGCTCCCCGCTGAGCAGAGAGCCTGATGCAGGGCTTGATCCCAGGCAGAGGCTTTAACCCACTGAGCCACCCAGGTGCCCCCCAAATTTCAGTTTAAAGGACAATTTAAACTTCCAAAACTCATCCAAAGACCTTTTAAGTTAAAAGAAAGGAAGAAAACAATTCCATTTGCCTGTTTTTGCCAAGGGTTTATCAGTTTTCTCCCTTAACAGTACCTGACATTTAATTAGACAAAGTCGCTTTACACAAATTATCTCTTTAATTATCATAAGCCAATAAGGTAGGCCTTATTATCACATCCATTTTACAGATGAAGAAGTTGAGTTTCAAAAAAATTATAACTTGCTTAGGTCAGAAAAGTGGTAGACACGGGATTCAAACCCAGGTAGTTCTTAATGACTACATTGTTCTAATTCACTTAAATATTTTTTCCAAAGAACATATGTTCATGTGAAAAATTCAGAAACAAAAATAGGATTAAAATGTCATTTATTAAAGCTTTTGAGTAGATGTATTTTTCACTATGTGTTCAGAATTAAAAATTCTGAGAATTATCTTTCCTGTTGGCAAATCCGGAAAAAAATATTTTCAGTCCATGTAACATTTAAAATCTAGTTTCTCCAATGATACTATACAGCACTGAAAATTGGTGAGTCTAACATTCCTACAGAAAAATGGGAAAAGGATATGAGCAATTCATGGAAAAAGAAATACAAAAAGACCTCAAATACACAAAAAGATGCTAAACATCCCTCAGTGCAGAAATGGACACTCCACAGAAATAAGGACTTTGTTCGAAAAGTAACTTCAGCTTCTTGAATAGGGAAAATTATTCAACAAAACATATTTGTTGAATAACTATATATATATATATATATATATATATATATATTGAAAAGCAGGGTCAAGAACTGTACGTATGCATTTTCTATCATTTGTATGAAGAGACAATACGATCTGCAGTACTAATGACTGCATTTGGGGAAAGGAGGGAGCATGGCTAGCTTAAAAAGTGAGTTAAAATTTGTGAAATATGCCCTATTACACTTCTGAACTTTGAAGCACATGCATGTATCACCAGTTAAAAATTTTAAGGAGAATAATCTCTACTCTAAATATGATATATAGGCACACATACGTGCAATTTTTAAGGGTTGTAGACAACCCAAATGATTAGTATCAAGGAATGTGAGACCAAAAGAATTGGAATTAGCATATATTAAGTGGGAAAAAAGAGCAAAGTTATACAGTTTATCTTTTATAATTAAAAAATGAATATGAACATATCTTAACACTGCTTATATTAAAAACTAGGAGACTGTAATAATGATTACATTTAGGGGGAGGAGGGAAACAACAGTGAGGGGATAAGAATGGAAACTAGATTTTTCTAAACATACCTTGTTTTGTATTTTTGACTTTGAAATCATGAAACTACTTCACTTAACCTGAAAAAAAAAAACCTGAGTCAAAGGGAATCTCTAAAACCTGAAAGCACATGAAACAAATGAAATCTGTGTAACAAGTTAGTAGTTTAACTACACAGAATGTGACTTTCAAACACAACACTACTTTACATCCCAGAAGGAATATATTAAAAGGAACTACAAAGGAAGCTGACATTCTTTTCAGCAACCACACTGTTGGTAACAGTATTTCTACATCTGTGTGTGTGTGTGTGTGTGTGTGTGTGTGAGAGAGAGAGAGAGAGAGAGAGAGAGAGAGACTAACGTATTAAAGAAAATAGGTAATTATATAAATGTCATTAGGAGCCATATATTGCAAATAAAATCAAAGGAATTAGAAGGAAAACCTTAGAATCCAAAAATTTTAACTAGAAATATCTTGGGATGAACTCATGAAGCACTTTTCCTTACAAGGAGCAGGGGCTCACCTCTTCTGAAAAGGACTGAGAACGGTGGCCAAACCAGTAGTACAGAACATTCTTACTACAGGAATTGTAACAGCTAAGTATTATTTTCCGCTAAAATGAAATGTGGCTCCTTAGAGAAAAAGCCGACTCTAGATCTGGGGCAGGAAGCATACCAGATAAGCCTGAAACATCTCTTTGTATCAGAAAGCAAACCAGCTGTCAGAGACAACTGAATTACTATATTAAAATTATACCTAGGGGCGCCTGGGTGGCTCAGTGGGTTAAGCCTGTGCCTTCAGCTCAGGTCATGATCTCAGGCTCCTGGGATGGAGCCCCGCATCGGGTTCTCTGCTCAGCAGGGACCCTGCTTCCCCCTCTCCCTCTACCTGCCTCTCTGCCTACTTGTGCTCTCTCTGTCAAATAAATAAATAAAATCTTTTAAAATTAAATAAATAAAAATAAATTTATACCTAAAAAAATAACTAACTACCTGGGGTCCTGTCAGAAGGACACAGAGGGTCTCTCTTTGACCAAAGATGGGAAAAATAGCCACAAGAGATTTATGCAGCCCAATCCATTCTTTCATATATTACCTCTGGAGGATGTCAGGGAACCAACATATTCTGGAAATAGTTTTTTCTTTACAAAATGGTTCTGCCTAAGTAGAACGAATGACAGAAATGTAATACAACCATTTTACAGACCCTAATAAAACAAGGATGTTGACACTGACCAATAGTGGCTGCTAAAAATCATTAGGTTCAAGGCTATTGGACAACTTTATCATGGATGTGTCAGACTGACAATGCCTGACACCCCAGGACATCAATCTCAATGTTATAAACAGGAAAACCAGACAGCATGTGCTCCCCAATAGACGTAACAGCAGGTACACCTATGAAGTATTTTGTGCCAAACAGTTCAAACCTAAATCTGGCTGAGCCTCTCTATATAACCACCTGTTTAAAGGCAATTCATGAGTAAAAGAATATGTTAAGTGACACCATGGGAATGCAACCAGCAATATCCAAATTGTGGGTTACTCTACAGGACAAACGACCAAGTTTCTTCTGCAAATAACTGGCAAGAAAAAAATGAGGAAGAGGAGAAGTCTAGAGATTAAAAGAGATTGAAGATACATATAAACCAAATGCAGTATGTGGACCTTCTGGATTTGAATTATTAAATGACATTTTAGATCTAATTACTAAGTGGCATTTATGAGACAATCAGGAAAAAATGAATACTATTTGATGATGATCTGAGACACTGGTTTTTAGGTATCATAATGGTACTGTGGTTTTAGAAAATAAGAGTCCCAGTGTTTTAAAGATTCACACTAAATTAAAGATGAAATTGCATTTCGGATTTGATAAAAAAAATTTTTTTTAAAGATTTTATTATTTGACAGAGAGAGATCACAAGTAGGCAGAGAGGCAGGCAGAGAAAGAGGGGGAAGCAGGATCCCCGCTGAGCGGAGAGCCCGATGCAGGGCTCGATCCCAGGACCATGGGATCATGACCTGAGCTGAAGGCAGAGGCCCAACCCACTGAGCCACCCAGGCGCCCCTGATAAAATTTTTAAGATAATTTCTGAAAGTATAGGTGGTGGCGGGGTATGGAGATAAAACAAAGTGGGGCACATGATAGATACCAAAGATGAATGATGGGTATGAGGGGTTGATTATATATGATTCTACTTGCATATGGGTTTGAAGACTCCTGTAATATAGTTTCTAAAATGCAATTATGTGCCAGAAAACGCAATCTTTACTCTTCTTCATATCAAGGCAAACAACACAACATTAGCTCTTTGTTATTTTGCTCACTCAAGCCTAGCTCTACAGATTATGGCTGCCCTAGAAAACTACTCTCATCTGCCCACAAAAAATCACTGATCTAGAACAGATTTGAATGAGCCCTTAGAGTCAGATAAAAGTATATCTCATTATCATTTGCTTACAGAATGCTAGAAAGATTTTGTTTTGCCAACAGTGTTTTAAAGAGCCCCAAGCCCAAAAGAGGTGGTTTAGGGGTCAGGGCAAGACAAGGAGGTAGTCCTATAGGCCTCAGCACCCACTTTTAAAACAACAACTCTTCTGCTTTTTAAACTAAGGCTAAAAGAGGTGAAGTCTGTGAAAAGATGTCTCAGCTTTCCTAGAGTAATTTCTGAGAATAAGTTTTAGGAAGGTAATTATCATGAATCTAGACCCTAATGGTCTTTGCCTTTTCCTTTCTAATAAACCCCAAGTGACTCCCTGGCCTAACAACTTGGTAGTTCTAGATAAGCTTTCTTTCTTTCTTTTTTTTTTTTTCTTTTTTAAAGGTTTTATTTATTTGACAGAGAGACAGAGAGAGCGAGCACAAGTAGGTAGAGCAGCAGGCCGAGGGAGAGGGAGAAGCAGGCTTCCCACTGAGCAGGGAGCCTGATGTGAGGCTGGATCCCAGGACCCTGAGATCATGACCCGAACTGAAGACAGCCGCTTAACAGACTGAGCCCCCCAGGCACCCCTAGACAAGCATTTTGCATTTGAACCTTTTTTTTGGGTGCCTAGCTCCCACTTGCCAAGTTCTTACTAGTCCAGGAATCCCTAAACGTGTTTTTGTTGGAGAGGTGGGCCACCCATGTAGTTGGAGTGGCCTGCGGGTATCCAACCTGCCAATGTGTCCCAGGGGCCCCCCTCCACTGTCCCTTCCCCTCAGTAGCCAGCTGCAGCTCCAGGACTGCCAGGTCTGCCTCCCACACACTCAGTGGTACCCTGGCCCAAATTCTGTTCTCTGCTTCCCGGAGTAAATAAGTACTCTGGGACAAAGAGAAGGCTGAGCGTGTAGATTCACTGTGTCCTTGGAACCTGCTGGTCCCTCCAGCCTCACAGGCCCTACCACAAATCTGAGTAATTCTGGGTAGGCTCTTGCTCTTTCTTCCATAACTCTTCAGTCTTTCGAAAATCAGAGGTGCACCTGGACTCCTGCTAATATGACCCTGATCACTACATGACCATAGGGAGTTACCCCAAACATTCCTGACAGACAGGAGTATTTTCTTCAGTACAGGGCACCAAAGGACATCTGGGGCAGGGAAGGTGGGGGGGGGGGGTGACTTGTTACTAACTCTGTGCCCTGACCTAATCAAGTCTGAAAGCAGATAATCTGTCCTGTATCTGCAGGGAGATTTCAAAACCAAGATGGTTTTATTCTAGTGATTAGATGTATTCAAAGTTGAATAATTTCTTACCACTAAAAACATTTTCTTGGTCTCAGAAGTTACTGTCTTTGCTTGTGTTCTCAATCTCTTTAAATTAAGGTTTGACTTCAACTTGAAAGCATATTCTTTGTATGACTTCTAAACAGAAGACAGCTGTTATCTGGCGACCTAATAATTCAATTCTAAAGCACTCACGAAGGATAAATAAAGGGTAAGCAAAGCGATTATCTGCAGTCCTAATCTGCCATTTCAGCAAAATAAACCTTTGTGATTCGTAGCCACGTTTACTATAGAAGGCTTTATTCAAATAAATATATCAATATAAGTACAAGTACACTAACTAGAATCAGATACAAACTTAGTCCCTATCACATTTCTGTTGTAAGAAATTCTTCCCTATTTCAAAACTGCAGATACTTTATTATTTCCTTTCAAGTTTTAAAATTTTGCTCTTTCAAATTAAAGCATTTAGTTCATCTAGAATTTATATTTGTGTATATGAAATAAGGATCTGTTTCCTTTCTTGGGTTTTTTGGAGGGTGCCCAGTAAATGACTATCTCAGTACCATGTACCGAACAATCCATTCTCCTCCTCGGTGACCTGCTATGCTAGCTCCACTCCATACACCAGGTTGCCGAGATGGGTGGGTCTTGGTACCTTTTACTTCAATTCTACAGGTCAGTCTGCCTGCAGGACAATTCTGCACTAAAGATTTACCATCAGTTTTGACATGTGGTAGAACAAATGCCTTCCTTTCCCCCAACCTGGTTCTTGAGCAGTATCTTGGCTCTTCAAAGCCCTATGTACTTAAATACATATTTCGGAATCCATGTTTCAACTTCCAAGGAAAACAACATTGAGATTTTAATTAATATTACATTGAATCTGCGGATCAACTTGGCAAAAACACCTTTATGACACTGTACTTGCCTTTTCAGTAAGTTTTAGGTCTTTCAGTCAGCTTTAATATTACGTTTTTTGCTAAGATTTATTCCTAGGTAAGAGACTTTTTAATAGACACTCTTAATATGCACCCTCCCAGTTTTAGCTGCAGTTTGTCTGTTGACGGTACACAGAAGTGGAAAAAGCTGATTTTGTATAAAAGCAACCTTGCCAAACTTCTCTCCCACTTGTACCAATTTGTCTGTAGATACTTATGGTTCTGTTTATTTCTAGATCTCCTGGGTAAATAAGATCTATGACTATGGCCTCTGAATAATGACGAATAGCAAATATGACAGCAGACAACCTTGTCTTATTCCTGATACTATAATTACTGTGCTTAATATCTCATTAGGTAATTTGTTCCTTGTAACTTTTAACTAGATCAGAGAGGTTCTCTTCTATTTGTGGTTTGCTAAGATATTTATTAATCATGAATGACTTTTATTTTTTAACTTATTTCTTATTAGAGGGAGTGAGCAGGGGGAGGGGTAGAGGGAAGAGAATCTGAAGCAAACTCTGTGGTGAGCACAGAGCCCAACATGGGGCTCGATCTCATGACCTATGAAATTGTGACCTGAGCCAAAATCAGGAGTCCAACCCTCAACCAAGTGAGCCACCCAGGTGCCCCTGCTTTTTATCTATTAGGATGATGATACGTTTTTCTCCTTTTATTTATTAATGCTATTAATACAGTAAATAACATTTACAGAATCATAACATGGATCCACTGTTTCACACTCTAATCTATTCTACATTAGTATCTTTTATACCATATCCAGAGACCCAATGAAATAAGTATCTACATCTTGATCAAATATAACAACTTGGGTCAAACTACTGACAAGTTAAAAGATTAGAGCTCTGAATACATGTCATAAATTAGTCTAAGAGGAGAGAACTGATCCTATGGAACACAGCCAAGATGACAAGAAGCCCTGTAAATAAAAACCTGACTATAGCATAGTGTAGGCTAATTTTCCACAAAGCAACTCAAACTACCCCCTACCCCTGCTCACTTGCTCCGCTGTTCGCTGTCTCCCTTCCTCCCTCCCTCTTTTCCTCCCACAAATGAGAGACAAATGAGCATAAGCAGGGGAGTGGAAAAGTGAGTGGGACAAGTGGACTCTGCGCTGAAGACGGAGCTCAACTCAGGGCTCAATCTCACCACCCTGAGATCACGACCGGAGCCCAAGTCAAGGGTCAGATGCTAAACTGACTGAGCCACCCTGGCACCTCTCTAGCTGCTTTTCTAAAGCCATCACCAAAATTGCTATTGATTCAAATTATTCTTCATATCATCACAATAATTGCCCATTATAAATGCAGATTATTTATAACACAATCGAGGACACAGGCAAGATGGATTTGATAACATTGAATATTCCACTTTTCTACTCTGAAATGAAACTTTTAAATTATTTATGGCATATGCTCTGTTTATTTGATCAGAAAGAACTTCATGCAAAAAAAAAAACCAAAAAAAAAAAAAAAACCAAAGCATAACAATTACTTTTTAAAATAGGAAGCTGGGGGCACCTGGGTGGCTCAGTGGGTTAAAGCCTCTGCCTTCGGCTCAGGTCATGATCCCAGGTCCTGGGATCGAGCCCCGCATCGGGCTCTCTGCTCGGCAGGGAGCCTGCTTCCTCCTCTCTCTCTGCCTGCCTCTCTGCATACTTGTGATCTCTGTCTGTCAAATAAATAAATAAAATCTTTAAAAAAAAAAATAAAATAAAATAAAATAGGAAGCTGTTATGTTTTCCCCATACATCTGATTGCTGACAATTTCCTAACCTGCCTACTTTTAAATAACTAAAGAATATTCTGTCACATTTATAAGTCTAATAAATTGCAGTTCATTTATCACTTTAACGTTTCTGGTGAGGTCACTACCTAGAGCTGCATTCCTTTGTAGTTTTTCTTAGTGACCTGTCCTGATTTCATTTTTAACAATTTCACCTTAACTTTCTCATCTTACCATTCTGGGTTGACTAATTAAGATGCAACACAGAATATATGAATATAGTAGAATGTATTTGTCAAGTGCACAGTAACTACCGATACAATGAAAGCACACACACCAGGGCCCCCAAGCCCAAAAGAGCACTAGAGAAATGTGTCTCCCACCCCTGGCTAGGAGAGCGTCTGAGCACAGTGGCTCTTTCTGCTATTTAAACAATTTAAACTATTTGTAGGTTTCTCACATCAGAAGATTTCACCTGTGTTCTCACCAGACCATCAGGACGTATGATTGGTAGGCCTGCCAGGATTCCTGGACTCCCAAAGGAGTGGGCAGAAACTGCAGAAGGCAATCGGGAAAGACACTCACTGCTCACCACATAATGTGCAACGGTATACTCCACTGGTGAGTGTGTTTGGAGGATATCTTCTGGCTTTAGTTAGTTTGTTACCTGTAACTCACTGATGTTTTCAAAATAAGCACACACTAAGACTGTTTTGTTAGCAAGGGGCAAATACACATAAATCAGAAGTGATATTGATATTTTTCCCTGGGAGAACAATAATTGAGACCAACTGGGACCAGAATCGTGGCGCAGAAATGGAGTGAGAGTTACACAACCTACAAGTACTAAACAAACAAAAACTATCCCATAGAAATTAAATGTTAATAAGTTCTTACCCCCAAAGTGCTTTTTACACCAGGATCTACCCTTAACCCGTAATTTGATCAATATTTTACAAATAGCAGCAGGCACTCGAGCCACTGCGTGTGCACACTCGTGCAGAGACAAGGGAGCTCCGGTGTGTCTGCTGCATCTCAGGAATTTGGGACAATCTCTAGGATGAAATCATCAAGGGAATAAAAAGATACTAATGTTATTAGACAGTGTAAAATGGATCTGTTCGACAAAGCCTGGAGCTTAATAAAAGTCTTTGTTTAAATGTAACTAAATTGTATCAACAGGCAGGCAATATTACAGTCCACTCTTAATAAAACTAACAAGCAGATCGAATGACCAGAAACTAAAATAGCACCGGGAGGCAGAGTCATAAAACATGTATGATGAAAAGAGGAGCCCAGCATCAATGGCAAAAGGCAGTTCTGAAGAGCCTAGCTAAATTGTCAGCTAGAGGATTTATGTCCCCGAAACCATGGTTGCCAACATCGCGTTGTATGCTTTGTTCCTACAAGTACAGATGATGTTCTTCTCTTAAATGCATCAAGTTCTAACAGCAATATAAACACAGGGAGGGAAAACCAAAGAGAAGGCGTGCTTTTCTTCATGAACCAGAAGTATCTTATAAGAGTTAGCAACGGTAACCATTAAAGGCCATCCTACCTGTGTTTTTTGATGCCATTGGAGAGAGCATCTCCACCACCACAGTCTTTTCCTTCTGACATTCTGTGTTTTCTGCTGCTCAGGGGCTCTCCTTCCTCTTCCAAGGAGCACGCCGTTATGGCTTCCAGTCGACTCAGGGACCGCTCGGACTCGGACTCTGTGGCAGAGCAGGTTCATAGTCAGTGAATTGAACTTGGGTGCGAGGCTGCAGTAACAATGGATATCTCCCCTAACGCATTAGGCTTTGAAACTTAAGTAGCCTACTTTGTCCTTTAACAATCCATCCGTTAACCACCTCCTCAGGGATTTCTGAGAACCTGCACCCAATAAGGCTGAAGTGGGTTTATGAAACAGGTATAGGCTTATATAAACTTACGGTTAAACAGATTTTACACATTACAAGAGATTTCCAGAGATTACCCAATTCTTTCAGAAATCATACTCAGTAGTTCCCCCCCAAATTTCTATTTTTACATTCCCTCTCAAAGCATCTTAAGCATAACTTACCAACAAAGCATACATTTTAAAATTCACGTATAAGAAAAAAGCTATAGTGGCTGTACTTGTGGGAAGTTTAAATTACAGCTGATACTGTAGACACAAAAGCAAAGGTAATTTTAAAATCCTTCAAAAAATACTTCTTCTACTATGACATTATTTAAATCCTCAAGAGCTAAAGCTCAAAGTGTCCATATAAAATCCAATTATCAGGCAGGCATTTTTAGGCTAGAAATACCATGTTCCTAATTGGCTATGTATTCCGGGTAGAGCCATCTGCCTGTTTGGGAATACTAAGACAACTTATTTTTATACAACACATTATATTTTCCAGGCATGATCCCATTTGTCATCTCCTTTTCACACTTCCAGGGTGCCTTGGTGACAGCAAGGCAGGACTATCGCTTAACCAGTGTGCTGGTGGTCTCATGGTTTGGGAGTCAGATGAACCAGAATTTGAACCCAGGTCTTCTGACTCATTTAATGCTCTATAGATTTCAGCTCAATACAGCAACCTCCCCAAAACTCTACATTGTACCTACTATATTTCTATTAAAATATAACTCAAGGGAACTTCTGACTCCCCTGCTTAAGCAGAGGACCATACATACTCAACTGTCCTCAGCTCTAGGCAAGCACTCTTACACACATTCAAGCAAACTTCCTTAAAAGAATTTACTGGCCATCTGCTTATATTACTGCTAACCTATTCAGTAAATCAAATTTGTTAGTGCTTTCTTTTCCCTCCGCAGCATTCTGTAACTCAGCCAACATTAAGGAACCTTATTTTTATCACATCAGGCTAATTACAGATCTCCCTTGACTTACAATGGGGTTATATCCCAATTAACTCATCATCAGTTTAAAATATTAAGCCACAAATGCATTTAATACACCCAACCTACCCAACATCTCAGCTTAGCCTAGCCTACTTAAATGTGCTCACTTACATTAGCCGACAACTGGGCAAAATCACCTGACACAAAGCCTATTTTATAATAAAGTGTTGAAAATCTCATGTAATTTACTGAATGCTGTACTGAAAAACAAAATGGTTGTCTGGGTAAAGAATGCTTGCCAGCCTATAAGTTGTTTACCCTCGTGACTACGTGGCTCTCATACTGCCCTGGCCTAGCACTCGTTCTGGAAAAGATCCAAATTCAAAGTTGGACGTATGGTTTTTAACTGAATTTGTATCGCTGTCACATCACCATAAAGTCAGAAGGAAAATCATAACATGAATCACTGCAAGGAAGGGAACACCACAGTAACAACTGTTGGACAAATACAATTGCAGGTTGGACAACACATCTTGAGCTCTGAACTCTGGACCCTCTGAATGGTGTTTAGTTACTTGGAGAAAGTCTTTCAATGCTGGTGAAGTTATTTTTATTTTCTGTAAATATAATTTTACTGGAATTTCCAAAAATATATCTTTGTTCAGTCCTATACCTTATAACCAAAGAAACATATTTTAATGATAAATTTAAAAAGACTTATTTTTCATTGTCAGTTTTAGCAGGCAGTCAATATCTTTTATTGAAAAAAATTAAAGACGACCTGAATAGCCAATAACAAAGAACAGCTGCCCATTAGATGAAATTAGTTGTTAAAATCGCATTTATAAAAACAACTTAGTATAACAAAAAAATGCTTTTAACAAAATGCTAAGACAAAAATAATCAGGATACCATTTTGCAACTCTAAAATATAGAGCAAAAAAAAAATAACTTGACTCTTTTTTAAAGAAAGACCAGGCTGGTTCAGAAGTACATACAGACGAGAGCAATAAAATCACAAAAGTCTGTCTCGGGCACACTGAAGTAAGGGGATTGGTCAATTTTCTGGGCTACAAAGATGGGTATGTGGGAGAGGTGGTGCCTCAGGAAAATCTTCACAGAAAGAAGCCGGTGCTCAGGTGGAGGGAAGAGCGTCGTTCAGTGGAAGCCGCCTGAGCAAATCCTGTATCAAAGATGACAACTGGTCTGGAGCTGCAGGTGGATTTTTCACACCTACATTTTCAAATTTGTTTCATATGAAAAAAATTAAGAATTTGCAGAGTCAAACAAAACACTTTTGTCTGTATTGGTTAGTATTATTTAAGACGCATGAGGACTTTATAATTCAGATGTCATGAAAACCAAAAAGCATTGGAGCAAACAACTTCAGGCATTTACTAAATGGCACTAAGCACAGGACCTGTTTGCTATTCAACAGCTACCAATCAGAAGACCTGTGTTCACCTACAAAGGAAATTAACAAAAAGCAGGTATTTTGTAAACACCAAACAAGAGATACAGCAGTTAAGAGCTTCTATGAAGCAAAGAGACTTTTTCCAAAACAAGACTTGAACTTAGGGAACGTAAGCTCAAGACCTACCTACCACCTTCACCCACACTACTGCCCGCCAAGCTCACCCCCAGAGATACACCGTCAGATGGCGGTACAGACTTGGGTCCTCCGTGGCTGGTGGTACAACCTGACTCCCTCTCTGCCCTCTCCTAGCCAGCCTGTCTTCCACTCTTTATCCCAGTTGTTCTACCTCTCCCCTCCCCCAATCATTCCTCCCAACCACCTTCCCTCTCTACTACAAACAGGCTATCCCCGCCCTTTCCCTGGAGGGCCCTACCAAAGGTCACCAATTACCTGCATACTGCAAAGTCCAATGGTCATTTTGCAATTCTTAAAGAATTATTGACTCATCCACAGTATCTGACACTGCTTCATTCATTCCTCCCCTCCCCTTACCAAGTGCAGGCACTGAGAGTAGAACAGTAAGATCTGGTCCCTGCCCAGGGTCTAGCAGAGGTGGACTATTTTGTGAACACCTGAATGCAGTGCATTTTTCTAGGTACAATAACAGAAGTTTGAATGGGGACAGTAGGCCACAAAGAGGGATCAGCAGTTTTACAGAGCAAAGGACAAGGTGTCTAGAAAGGACTGTGACTGATGATTAAGCCATTAGGCGACAAAATAAGAGTGGGTGTGGGTAGAGAGTGACAACAGAGGACTTGTTCCAAGCAAACAACAGCAGGACCCAATACAGACAGGAATGAGGTCCTTGGGAAGATGGGAGCAGAAGACACAACAGGGGAGTGGTAGTAGGAGTGACTGCATGGAAATGAATCTGTGAATCGCTTGTGAAGCTGACTATCTAAGATAAATAAAAAGCAAGGCAGGCAGTGGGACGACGAGAATAATAAATGAAAGCAAGGAAGGAGGTAGCACCCCAATGCATGCCAGGAGGTTCTGTATCCGTGCTACGTGTCAATCACAGACTTGCCTCAGCATTCCAACTTCACAGGTAGAGCAGGAAACATGATCAACATGATTTATGGTGCTCTTGAGATAAAAACTAAGCAGCTGCTTAACAACAAAAGCTCATTACTTCTAATACTATCAACAGAGAGATGTCTAATATTTACAGTGTGACAAAGTTTGGATTTACTTTAACGGCAAAAGGATGTCATTCTTAATAGGCTCTGCTTTCACAGCATTAGTCACACTAACCTGTCTTCAGGAGAGCATCACAGCATAAGGAGACCCATAGTTCTAGATATATTTACATTCAAACATGTTTAGCTAAATACCGAAAATGTCACAGCCACTGTGGAGGTTTATTGAGCAAGGTAAAGCCTGCCCATAGAAGTAATCTTCAAATCTCCTTGTACTAATATATCAGGAAGGGATCTAAGCACATCTGAGATCTTAAATCTCAATCTTAAAACTTCAGGTTTTTCAGTGTTGCCCAGACATATAAATGCCAAATAAACCAAACCTATCTATCATCCAGTGTTAATGGGCAATATAGTCGTGTCTTGGTGGATAGCGTAACAGACTTGGAGGGAGTGCTTGATGCCTGCACTGTGGTGCTTACAGGGCTCTCTTAA
Source organism: Martes martes (assembly GCF_963455335.1). Classification (NCBI taxonomy): domain Eukaryota; kingdom Metazoa; phylum Chordata; class Mammalia; order Carnivora; family Mustelidae; genus Martes; species Martes martes. The sequence continues at coordinate 46,659,987 of NC_137901.1, read as the reverse complement.
AATAGCGTAAGGCCACGATACTTGCACTTTAAAGAGAAACAAGGCAGCCAACAGGGAGACCGTCTTCACTGTGTACGGAGCTGGGAGTTTCAGTTTCAGTCTGGGATGATGAGAGAACTCTGGAGATGGGGGGTGGTCACGGTGGCACAACAATGTGAATGTACTCAATGCCACTGAACTGAAACATGGCAAGTTTGATGTTATGTATACACTGCCACAATGAAAACAAAAATGAAACAAAACCCAAACAAATAAACACACAAAAACCTGTCAAGCCACAGATCTAGCCTGCCAGATGCACGAACTCTATTCTGGTCCTGTTATCTCTCACCTCAATGCCACTGAAAAACAAAACCGCACAAAAGCAAGACAGGTTGATTTTCCTGCAGATGTATTTCCAAAGGCAGCAAACGAGTATGTACCTGAGAGATACACATAGAGCGATTTCAGGCAGAGCCAGCCCTTCACCATTCTATTTCCCAAGGCATTTTCCCTTACAACCATATGTGCTTCTGTAATAAGTAAAGCCGCCCCAAATTTTCAGGTTACTTCAGCACCCTCTGAGAAACCAGGTAAGAGAATTTATGCAATAGCCCTATGTTATTTACTGAACTTCTGATGGGCAACTAGGGAAACTGGTGCAGTGCCAAGCAATGATGAGAAAGGGAAAACCTCGTGTGGCCTTATTTGTGGCTCTTTGTTTACTCTCCACCTCACCATAAAAGGATGGTGGCTTAATTGATAATTGCATTTTATAGGAAAACTGACAGAATAATACTTTGAAGAACAAAGACTATATTTTAAAAGATAAATTCCTTAGCCTACAAGCAAGCATTTAAATAGAAACTCTGCCTGATTATTTTCTCAAGGAAAACAGCAATGTTAATAGAAGTCTCTTTTAATGTGGCAAATTTCCGAAGGCCTAGATCTTGAAAGTTCTGTCCGCATTAGGACTCAGAATTACTTTGAACACAATCGCCTTTCACTTTACAATCTCTTCTTTCGCATCCAAATAGTATGGAAACCAAGAGCTGTGATGGGGTTAACATGACTTTAAAACATTCCTCAGCACATGTTATACATTAAAATGCACAGATTTTTGTGTATCAATCATATCTCAATAAAGAAGTTTGGAAAAAAAAAAACTTCAGATTTAAGAGGATCATTAACTCTTTCTGAGTTCTTCCTACTACTAAAAGGCAGAGAGAAGAGGTCATGAAGTTTATAATGCAAACATGCCAACAATTCTTATGTTATCCTGATCAACTTTTTTTTTTTTTTTTTTGGTATGACCTTTGAAAACAAGCTTGAGAACAAACAGTACAAAGGACCAAGATGTGGAAGAACCGTGGATGAGGTCCAAATAACCTTTCCCCTGTTACTTAAGGTAACAGGAAATGGTCAGGAGATACACACATTCAATTTAATACTTTTATTGTTGGCTTCCCACATACTGGGAATATTCTAAAAATGTCCAAAGTAACCCAAAGTAACCCAAGCTTAAAATACTCATGCCAAATTTTAATTTTGCTTTAAGTTACAATCGTGTAAACTCAAAAATAACACGGTAAATATAAAGAACACAAAGAAAAGAAATAAAAACCAACCACATTTAAAATAAATTATAAACTGAAAGTCAGAATGGATCCAGAAAGGGCTGCCAAGAGGCTACTACAATAATTTACTAAGGAAGTGACATAAGCTTGAAACGGAACCTTGACAGCAAGCTTTAAGAGTGAGAGACATTCTAGACATATCATCCCTGAGAGATGTCCAAGGTCAAAATCAGGCAAATGCTATAGTGTTGCTTGTGACAGTTTCTTAAAAGTATGGGCTTGTCCCCAAGCAACTAAATCTACTCCTATTTTCCACAACTAGCAAAATCTGCACATGTAATTGAAGATGAAGAATTCCACAAACCACAGTGTGTAAACTACTGGGAATCTCATGTGTATGCACTCTGGATGATTAAATATAGAGCGTCCCAGTTTGTCCTGCAGACACCCTTAAAATTATTTTTGAGAAGGTCACATATGCTTTCACTCTACAAAGAAAATAATTCTAGAACTAGGTTCATTATAGAATGATCCATAGTTATAAAACAAAATATTTTCTTGTTACTTCAACTTAAGAAATCAATGTTTACCAAGTATCTACCACACACCATGTAAGGAGCTAGCTGATAAATTAGTGCAGGAAGATTAAGGAGGCAAGACTGGTTCCCTCCAAGTATTCAAAGTCCAATAAGTAAGACACATCAGTAAACATATGTTTATGCAGAGCATTTGTGGGAACAGTGGAAGAAGTCTCTTGTAAGGGAACCAGGGTATATTTCCAAGCAGAGATGACATCTGAGCTGCAATAATGAAGACCAGTTTAAGGCAGAAAAAGAGAGTAACAGGTACAAAGGGAATAACAAACAGCCCTCAAACCTGAAAGAACAAGTATGTGTCCAAGAATACTAAGTAGAGCCAGAGAGGAGGGTGGCCGGAGGGAAAAAAAGATGGGGTCATCAGAGCTGAAGCTTTAAAGTGAATCAGATCACAGAGGTCGGACTTAACCTGCAGTCATCAGCATGTTTTTCTAGGGAGTGATGAGATCAGTTTTAGACTTTACAGATAGCTCTGATCTATCAGTGTCCCCTGGCCATTCTAATAATTACCATGAACTTGGTAGCTTAAAACAACAAAAATTTAGTCCTTCATAATTCTGGAAACCAGAAATCCAAACTCACCTTCACTGGACCAAAGGCACAGTGTTGGCAGGACCACTGTCCTTCTGGGGGAAGTAGGGGGGAACACATTCCTTGTGTCATCCAGCTCTGGGGTCTGCGTGTACTCCTGCGCCTATGGCCACATCACTCTACGGGAGAAGTATCCTGCTGACATTTGGGTCCCACCCAGATAGATCATCTATTATCATCTCCTCATCTCAAAATCCTTAATCACACTGGCCAAAATCTTTTTCCAAAAAAAAGGGTTACAGGTTCTCAGGATTAGAAGGTGAACCTTTCCACGGGGGGGGGGAGGGGGGGGGCACTTTTTAGCTTCCCACACCTGACAACATGCCACCTGAGTGACAGCAGGTGGGGACAAAGGCTAGAAGCAGCCAAACCTGTTAGATGAGTACCATCCTGTTCTCTGGGGCCCAAGGGAGGGGGAGGTGAATGAACTAAGGCACTGTCAGGGAGGACTGGGGGAGGGGCAAGCCAAAGGGAAAAAGAGGACTTTCACATTTGTAGTTTTCACAGTGGGAAGATGATGATGCTGTTCACAAAGATGAGGAATGCAGAAGGGGGCAGAACAAGGTTCCAAAAGAGAAAATCCTAAATATATCCTTATTCTCTGCAACCAACTAGTCTTCAAGTGCAATCATTTTGGCTTTAAAAATATATCCCAAAATTTCATTAACTCAAATATTTGAACTCCTAATAGATGCCAGACTTGACGCTAGCTGCCAAGGATGCAGAGTTCCTCATGGAATGTACTATCTGGTGGATGGACAGAGTTGACAAAAACCAAATACTTCTACAGAATTTCAACTATGGGAAAATGGTGCAGGGAGCCTGCAAGTGGGGATGTGATCAAGTCAATAAAGTCTACCATGGAAGGTAGCCCCTGACCCCTGAGCAAAGGTCAGAAGGATATGTGTTCACTAAAGCAATAAAGGGAGAGAACTAAATCTTTCCATTCTCACTTAAATTGCTTGTATTAAAACTTGTCATCTCTCATCTAGGATACCAGAACCCTGAATCATCAGTCTTTACTCCTATAACACAAATACTCTACTAGAATGTGCACTTCTGAGTAGGGACCATGTCTTATTCTCTTGGACTTCCCAATTCTTAGTATAATGCAATCATAAGAATTCTACAATGTTCACTTAACAAAATATGAATCTTTCTAAGACGCTAATCCAATGACCCTTGAATAATTATGTCTATGGGCTTCCCACTATCTATATGCTAAAATTCAAATTCTTCAGCAAAAAATTATCATAAGACTCATTACCAGCTGGTCCTAAATTACCTTCTTGGCTTCATCTTGTCACTACTTCTCAGCACCCTAAATACTCACCCCTGCTTTGGCCACATCATCTCATGAGGTTTCTGAAAACTATTTATCTTTGCAAGTGTTGTCCTCTTACACAAAGAATATTCTACCCTGTCATATCTGTCTGGAGAACTCCTTACTGACTCTTCAAAAATACACTCAAATGTAATGCTTTGTCCAACTTTCTCAAGCAGTAGGCAGCCTCTCTGAATTTCTGTAACCCTCCTGACATACCATTTGGTAGTACTCATTAATTTGCTCAACAAATATTTATCGAGCACCCCTTTCTTTGGTTAGTGCTATCCTAGAGGCTGGGAATATATCAGTGAACAAAACAAAATCCCACTTTTACTGAGGAGCCTACATTCTAATTGTAGATCAAACAAATGAATATTATATGAAATGCGGGGTTTTTTTTTTGTTTTTTTTTTTAAGGGCAAAAGAGGGAAGGGGGTAAAAACTGATACACTGAAGGTCCTTCTGAGCAGAAGAATGAAGTGAGGAAACAAGTACTGTAAGTATCTGGGATAAGGAATCCAGGCAGAGGAAATAAAGAAAAGCAAAGGTCTAATCAGTACAAAAAGACTGATACCATACCATGCATATTTTCAGACCACAATGCTATGAAACTTGAAGACAATCATAAGAAAAAATTTGGAAAGCCTGCAAATACAGGGAGGTTAAAGAACATACCATTAAATAATGGACTGGATTAACCAGGAAATTAAGAGAGAAATTAAAAAAACACATGGAAGCAAATGGAAATGATAACATGACAGTCTAAAACCTTTGGGACACAGCAAAGGCAGTCACAGGAGGGAAGTACATAGCAATACAGGTCTTCCTCAAGAAGCAGGAAAATTCTCAAATATATAACCTAACCTTACACCTAAAGGAGCTGCAAAAAGAACAGAAAATAAAGCCTAAAAACCAGAAGAAGGGAAATAATTAAGATCAGAGCAGAAATAAGTAACATAGAAATTTAAAAAAAAAACAACAGTAGAACAGATCAATGAAACTAGGAGCTGGTTCTTTGAAATAATTAACAAAATTGGTAAATCCTAGCCAGACTTACCAAAAAGAAAAGAGAAAGGACCCAAATAAAATCACAAATTGAAAGGGGAGAGATCATAACCAACACTGCAGAAATACAAACAATTATGAGAGAATATTATGAACAACTACAGGCCAACAAACTGGGCAATCTGGAAGAAATGAATAAATTCCTAAAAACATATAAACTACCAAAACTGAAACAGGAAGAAATAGAAAATTGGACTGACCCAAAGCCAGCAAAGAAATTTTATCAAAAATTAACAAAAATCTCTCAAGAAGAGTCCAGGGCCTGATGGCTTCCCAGGGGAATTCTACTAAACATTTAAAGAAGAATTAATACCTATTCTTCTGAAACTGTTCAAAAAAAATTGAAATAGAAGGATAACTTCCAACCCACTCTATGAGGCCAGCATTACCTTGACTCCAAAACCAGACAAAGACCCCACTAAAAAGGAGAATTACAGACCAATATCCCCGATAAACATGGATGCAAAAATTCTCAACAAGATACTAATCAAATCCAACAGTACATTAAAAAGGATTATTCATTGGGACACCTGTGTGGCTCAATAGTTTAAGCTGCTAGCTTTGGCTCAGGTCATGACCCCAGGGTCCTGGGATCAAGTCCAGTATTGCTCAGCAGGGAGCCTGCTTCTCTCTCTGCCTCTGCCTGCCACTCTGCTTATGCTCTCTCTCTCACTCTCTGACAAAGAAATAAATAAAATAAAAATCTTAAAAAAAAAAAAAAAAGAAAGAAAGAAAAAAGGATGACTATTCACCATGATCAAGTGGGATTTGTTCCTGGGCTTCCGAGTGGTTCCATATCCACAAAACAACTGGTATGATACACCAAATTAATAAAAGAAAGGCTAAGAACCATGTGAGAGGATCCTCCCAATAGATGAGGAAAAAGCATGTGACAAAATACAGCATAAAATGCAGCATCCTTTCTTGATAAAAACCCTCAAGAAAGTAGGGATAGAAGGAGCATACCTCAACATCATAGAGGCCATAATCAAAAGACCTACAGCTAATATCATCCTCAATGGGGGAAAAATTGACAGCTTTTTCCCCTATGGTCAGGAACACGAAACAGGTGTCCACTCTCACCACTGCTGTTCAACATAGCACTGAAAGTCCTAGCCACAGCAATCAGACAACACAAAGACATAAAAGGCATCTAAACTGGCAACGAAGAAGTCAAACTTTCACTATTCGTAGAAGACATGATGCTCTGTGTAGAAAACCCAAAAGACCACCAAAAAATTGGTAGAACTGATTCATGAATACAGCAAAGTCGCAGGATATAAAATCAATGTACAGAAATCTGTTGCATTTCTATATACCAGTTATGAAGCAGCAGAAAGAGAAATCAAGGAATCAATCCCATTTACAACTGCACCTAAAACAGTAAGACACCTAGGAATAAAGCTAACCAAGAAGGTAAAAGATCTGAATGCTGAAAACTATAGAGCACTTATGAAAGAAACTGAAGAAGACACAAAGAAATGGAAAAATATTCCATGCCCGTGGACTGGAAAAACAAATATTGTTAAAATGTCTATGCTACCCAAAGCAGTCTACATACTCATTGCAATCCCGATCAAAATACCATCAGCATTTTTCACAGAGCAGAAACAAACCTAAAATTTGTATGGAACCAGAAAATCCCTGAATAGTCAAACTTATGTTGAAAAAGAAAACTAAAGCTGAAGGAATCACTATTTTGGACTTCAAGCTCTATTACAAAGCCGTAATCATCCAGACAGTATGGTACCGGCACAAGAACAGACAATAGATCAATGGAACAGAACAGAGACCCCAGAAATGCAAACTATGTGGTCAACTCCTCTTCAACAAAGCAGGGAAGAATACTCAATGGAAAAAAGATGGTCTCTTCAACAAACATTAGGAAAACTGGACAGCCATATGCAAAAAAATGAAACTGGACCATTTTCTTACACCATACAAAAAATAAATTTGAAATGGATGAAAGACCTAAATGTGAGACAGCAAGCTAACAAAATCCTAGAAGAGAAAACAGGCAGCAACCTCTCTGACCTAGGCCACAGCAACTTCTTACAAGCCATGTCTCTGGAGGCAAGGGAAACAAAAGCAAAAATGAACTATTGGGACCTCATCAAAATAAAAAGCTTCTGCACAGTGAAGGAAACAACAAAACTAAAAGGCAACCAACAGAATGGGAGAAAATATTTGCAAATGACATATCAGATAAAGAGCTAGTATCCAGAATCTATAAAGAACTTACCATACTCAACACCCCAAAAATAAATAATCCAGTTAAGAAATGGGAAAACATGAATAGACACTTTTCATGAATTTGAGAAATCCATTGAGAGATCTGGTAGGAGACACTTTTCCAAAGACATACAAATGGCTAACAGACACATGAAAAAATGTTCAACATAACTCAGCTTCAGGGAAATACAAATCGAAACCACAATAAGGTATCACCTCACACTGGTCAGAATGGCTAAAATTAACAAGTCGGGAAATGACAGATGTTGGCAAGGATGTGGAGAAAAGGAAGCTCTTACACGGTTGGTGGGAATGCAAACTGGTTCAGCCACTCTGGAAAACTGTATGGAGGCTCCTCAAAAAGCTAAAAGTGGAGCTACCCTACGACCCAGTGACTGTACTACTAGATATTTACCCAAAGGATATAAAGAGTGATTCGAAGGGGCACATGCAACCCAATGTTTATAGTAGCAATGCCCACAATAGCCAACTATGGAAGAGCCTGGATGTCCACTGACAGATGAATAGAAAAAGATGTGATATATACACACACACATATATACATACATATACACACAATGGAAAATTACTCAGCCATAAGAAGAATGAAATCTTGCCATATGCAATAATGTAGATGGAACTAGAAAGTATTACGCTAAGCGAAATAAGTCAGTTGGGGAAAGACAAATACTGTATGATTTCACTCATGTGGAAATCTGAGAAACAAAACAGATGAACACAGGGGTAAGGGAAGGAAAAATAAAATAAGATAAAAGCAGAGAGCGAGGCAAACCATAAAAGACTCTTAAAAGATAGAGAACAAAATGAGGGTTGCTGGAGGGGAGTAGGGGATGGGTTAGATGGGCGATGGGCATTAAGAAAGGCACTTGTTGTGATGAGTCCCGGGTGTTGTATATAATTGAAAATCACTAAATTCTACTCCTGAAACCAATACTACACTATATGTTAACTAACTTGAATCTAAGAAAAAAGATGCCTAAGGGAGAGCATGCTTGGCAAGCTGTAGAACTAGAACTGAGGTCAGAGGGACAGAAGTGAGGAATACAAAGGCAGACTTCGGAATGGTGGCAGAGGACGAGATCATGTTGGGCTTTGGCTTTTATTCCAGCCAAGACTCAAAGCCATTGGAGGATTCAGTGCAGAAAACTGACATGAACGGATTCATGTTTCAGAATGATCGCTGTGAATGCTGGGTTAAGAACACTTCTGGAGATAAGGCTGCAGGCAGAGAGAGCAGTCAGAAAACCACTGTGACGACCCAGGCCAGAGATGGTGGGGGTACAGGTCTGGGTGATAAGATTCTCATATGGCTAGTGACCAGATTTCATTTCATTTCATTTCATTTTTAAGGGGAGAGCACAAGCTGGGAGGGGAGCAGTAAGGGCAGAAGGAGAGGGAGAGAGTGAATCACAAGCAGGTTCTACGCTCAGTGCAGAGCCTGATATAGACTCAATCCCACAGCCCTGAGCCAAAACCAAGATCATACCTGAGCCAAAACCAAGAGTCAGATGCTTAACCGACTAAGCCACCCAGGTGCCCCTGATGTATTTTGAAGGTCCACCTAATAGAATTCATTGATTGACTGAAGGTGGATGTGATGCACAAAAATAAAACTGTCTATGATGGAGAAGTCAAAGGTTGCCAGAGTCAAAGGTCAAAAGTCAAAGGTTGGCCAAAGCACCTGGAAAGACAGATCTTCCATCTACCAAAATGCAGTAGACTGCAAAAGGGGCAGGTTTGAGTAGAAAGCAAGAGTTCTCTGCAGGATACTTTAAGACATGTTGGAGCTCTTAGACATTAAAGTGAATATGCCAGGTAGATAGATAGACATGAGTCTGAAATTCAGGGGGAAGACAAAGGCTGGAAATACAAACTTACGGATTTATCAGAATACAGACAATATTTAAAGGCACAGGACTACCATGAGGCCACTTAAGGCTATGTTGCTCAAGCTTTAATGTCCATATGAATCACCTACAGATTTGGGAAAAAATGCATTGTTTTTATTCACTAGGTCTGAACTGAGGCCTTAGGTTCTACATTTCCAACAAGCTCCCAGGTGATGCTGATGCCTACCCTCAGACCACACCTTGGAGTATAAAGGACCTAGAGGTAAGTGTGGACAGAAAAAAGGTTACCTGCCTGCCCCTGCGACACTCTAATATCAGAAGTTGGAAGGATGCAAAACGACTGGCAAAGGAAACTGAGAAAGAAAATGAAGTGTGCTATTTTGGAAGATAAGGAAAGAAAATGTTCTAAGAAGGAGGGTGTAACCAACAACTCTAAGTGCTGGTGAGAGGTCAAGAAAGAACCGCACAGTTAGCTGAGTACAGTGCAGTGGTGACCTGTTCCAGAGCACTATGGGCAAACAGGGTGTTCAAGACAGATGGTCAGAATGGAAAGCAATGTGGGATCAAAGGTGTTTTTTTTAAATTTCACTTATTTGAGAGAGGTAGAGATAGTGAAAGAGATAGAGAGAGCAGGAGAGGGAGAAGCCAACTCCCCGCTGAGCAGAGAGCCCAACATGGGGCTCAATCCCAGAACTCTGGAATCATGACCTGAGCTGAAGGCAGATGCTTCACCAACTGACCCACCCAGGAGCCCCAAAGGTATTTTTATACGATTTAGCACTGTAAGGATAAGACAGCTGATGGGAACAAGAATTACCTGGGAAAGAGGAGGAGATGCACAGATGTCCTTCTGTAGGTCCAGTGAGGAATGGAGGGGATCCCAGGCACAAATTGAGGGGGTGGTTTCAGTTAGGGACACAACACTCATCAATGCAAAGCAGAGAAGGCAGAACACACACACGTATGGACACAGCCAGGTGTGTGACGGCTTCGACAGTGGAATCATGAGTCTCTTGGTGACATAAACAATGGCTTCAAATGGCACAGGATGGAGAAAAAGGCATGAGAAGTTGTAGCTGACATAAGCATGAAAGCAGAATGTGAAAGCAATGGACTACAGACAAGAAGTAGGATTGCTGGGCTGCCAAAGGGCACAACATGGACTTTAGCGGCCAACGAGACCCACTGGTGTGGCCCTAGATATGTCTCCAGCCTCACCTAGTCCCTTGAGGACTGGGGCTGGAAGGGGGAAGAGGGATGGTGCAGCATTCTGCCAGCTGAGTACAATGCAAAGAGAGAAAGGCAGGCAACTGATCCCGTGTTGCCCCAAGCAAGCTAGGCCTCAAAGGAGGGACAGGGGGGCACACGTGGAGTGAGGGGTGGTGTAAAGATGGGAGATGATGTGGGGCACCTGGGTGGCTCAGTTGATGAAGCATCTGCCTTCGGCTCAGGTCATGATCCCCGGGTCCTAAGATCCAGCTTCACATCAGGCTCCCTGCTCAGCAGGAGAGTCTGCTTCTCCCTCTCCTTCCCTCTCCACTCATGAGCTCTCTCGCTCTCACTCTCTCTCACATAAGTAAAAAAATAAGACCTGTTTTAAAAAATGGAGGTGATGTGGTGCAGTCAAAACAATGTTGGGATCAAGGTTTCTGAAAGAGTGGGTCCAAAACAGGAGACAAGTGTCAAACCGTGGCCCATACCAAACAGAGAGGATGGTATTGACATAGTTCCTGAGAAAGGCAAACTCGAAGGTCCAGTGTCAGAGCGAGCAGCTAGGGTGGGCTGGAAGGCCGGATCCCTTGTACACTGCACTGACGCTGGCTCTCCATGCATTCATCTATCGTCTTGGACCGACTGCGAGCCCCCCAGATTGAGGGACCGGGTCTTAGCTATCTTGGTATAGCTGTGCCTAACAAAGCACGTGGCACACAGTAGGCACTCAACAGTTGTGTCTGCTTAGTGAAATCCTCTCAGTGCTAAGGACAGTACAAAATGCATGCAGCTTACAGTAAATATTTAATGGAGACATCAATTTAGTCAATAACATTTCAGAAAACAAAGATGGACCCAGAAGGTCAAGGCAAATCCTAAAGGATAAATTACACTCAGCAAGTTTACTGACAACACAGAGAATATAAGTAAGCTGCTGGATAGTTGTTTAATATTACAAAACTAAAACTAGATGAAGAGCCCCTGCCACTCATCAGATTTTCTCCAGAATGTTTCTTCATGTTACAAATGGAAGGTGTTTAATGACAGCCATATTCTGTGGTACTCAATTTGCTGTCTATCACATCAATTATTAATAGGTTTTGTACTGGGCAGTAGAGAAAATACAAAAGTTAATACAACAAGGTCTCTACCCTTAAGGGAAATATAGTGATAAGGAATATCAGTGGTAAGGATATAGAGATAAGGAAGGAATGCACAGAAAGTCACAGAACCAGAAAAAGGGCAAGAATAAGGCAGTATGGCTAATTCTCAGAAAAAGGGGAGGAGGGAACAAGAGAGAAGAGAGTGCTAGGAATACAGAGGGGGGTGGTAACGCCAGGCACCAGGCAGGGGCAGACGACAGTAAAGACATACCAAATAGGGCCAGATAAGAAACAGACAGCTACTTCAAAAATAAACTGTAGAAGGAGACAACAGTGACCATGGTGATCAGATCCTGTGTCTTCTAGATAGAAGATGTCAGTGGGGATGGTATCATGTGTTCTCCACTAGGACCTGGAGTACTTACTGGATTAAACTCTGACATAGGTCATAACTGGTCCTGTGTTACTCTCCTCCAGAAGAAACCAAAATTGTTATATTACCACTTTCCATTTTGAAAGTTTGACTTAAAAAGACACGAGCACCACCCTTGGAACTGCTGAGAAATGCTAAAACTGGCTTCTATTTCATGACATAACCATCTATCGGTTTTGCCAGTCTACACTATTGGATTGTATGCATTATTCATGCACATTTCGACCAAAATAGCATTAAGAGGAAAACCTAGCAAGAAAGCCTTTCTTGAGCAACTGATCTCAACATGTTTCTAAAAAGGAAAATGAACAGACAGTAAGAAAACCAATACATTTTGAAGTTATAATATCCAAAAGGCAGGAATTTTGGTGAAACTGCTAGTTCCATCATACCAGTTCTAAACAATAATAGCCACAAAATTATTTAACTGATAACAAATGTTTCAAAAAGAATTCCTTAGAAGATGATCAGAGATTCACAAAGTCGAGCACCCTGAACTGTCCCCACCCTTGCTACTTTTCCATCCCCCCACACCGTGCTCTCTGTGAGCAGGTCTCATAGCCCCAACTGGATTGTAAATTCCTCAAAAACAAATTTTATCTCTTAGAACCACCTAACCCCGGCTCACTCCTTGTCTGCCATCCGTCCACTCCTACATGGAATCCACAGTGGAGCGTGCAGACTGTATGAAATCAGCAAGCACTACTGATTCTCTTGTGCTTGTATTGAATACCAATATATTTTTAGGGGGGACAGAAATACCAGTGGCATTTGTTCAAAACCTGCATTCAACATTTAGAGAGGAACTCAGGGATTTAGGACGATAGGGTAATCGTGATCATACAGAGACCACCAGTACAGTCCCATGAAGAGGTGTCAGTGAAGGAGCACAAAACAAGAAATGATTAATTCTGCCAGGGGGAGTCAGCAAAGACTACTCCAGGGAGGAGGTAAGTTAGTGATATTTGAGAGCTTTGGTAGGAGCAGAGGGTAGAATATAGAAAAAGTGGAACGGAAAGGGTAGGAATACGAACAAGGACCCACTCTCTTCTTCCCTAAAGTGGTTCTTTCTATTATTTCTACACTTCATTTGCTTGCAGAACAGTTTTTTCCAGAGAACCAGTTTTCCTTTCGTTTCTCTTTATATCTTTTTGCTTCAGTGTGCATGACTGGCTTAGCCCCTGTACCAGGAAGGGGTCACTTTATAGGAATATCAGCAATTTCACTCAACATAACCATTTTACTTCTTTTCTTAAACACACACACACACACACACACACACAATTGGATGTTGCTCCTTTTAAATCATGTTACACAACAAAATTCAACCAAATTGTGAATAAGAAATCTATTTGCCTCACGAATTTTTCACGAAATCTTTAGTCACCAAGCATACTTGAAAAATAATGTAAAGATGACCAAGCGATCCCACAGCACTGGAAAAATTAGTCTATACTGTATGCTTGCATCAGGGTCTTGTCTCACCCACTATATTAGATTCTCATTGATCCTGCTTATCTGCAAAACCTAAAGGGACATAAGAGAAAAGTAGCTGAGAGAAAACAGGAAGTCACATGGCCTTTAAGTCTAAACAAATAAAATTATCCTGTTACTTTAAAGGAAGTAAAAGAAGCTGTAAAAGCAACTTTTAAAAAGAAGATTAAACATTGAGTCAAAACAATTTACAAATATTTCAAGAGAAGAATCTTTAAAAATCTTTTTACATCTTTTAAATATTAGCTTGATTTAATCTTTTATTATGAGTCAGCAATTAAAAATAGGCTTTAAAAAAAAAAGGTTTAAACAAAGTACAGGTTTGCATACTTTTTCTTGGTCTTATTTAACTCCACACCTAGTAGCCTGCTGTCACTACCACCCTGCAGGGCTGGAGGAAGGCTAGGGTGGCTAATGCAGTTAAGTGAAGGGAGTAAGGGGACAAGACTAATTTGAGGACACAGGAAGGATGGGGATCATGTCAGGAGCCTTGAAGGCCTGTTATGGAGTCTGATTTTTATCTCAGTGCAATGAGAAGCCACCAGAGGATTTTAGGCAGGGGAATGCAATGAGGTGGCCGTCTACAAAGTGTCATTGTGGGTGGTGTAGAGACAGTGAACTTCAGGAGGGCAAGGTCGGAAGCATGGTAGTTAAGAGGCTAGACAAGAGTGGGAGTGGGTATGGCACAGGTGACAGTTCAGTGTGTTGGATGCCGTTTTAAGTGTACATGTTTATCACAGTGAGCTCATGACCGACTTGCAGATGAAGAAATGAGGTACAGAAAAGCAAAGTAACTTTCCAAAGGATATAGGAATTAGTAGAGCCATAATTTATCAACAGTCTCCAGCCCCAGCACCTACTTTTGACCCTATAATAATAGAACATACATGGCTTTGAGGTACGATTTTAAGATAGAATGAATAAGCTTTGGGCTGGGTTTCATGGATGGGCACATCAATGTCACAAACCGCTCTGAGGTGTCTGGCTTTAGAAGAGGAAGGAGGTGCCATTTACTAAAATGAAGTAAACTCTAGGAGGAGGAGGAGGTGGAAGATCTAAGAGAAAGATCAAAAACTCGTTTGGTTATCCACCTGATAGTTGAGTATATAAGTCTCTAACAAGAGGTCAGGGTTAGAGATATAAATTTGGGGACCGTGGTGGTCAGACTAATTGTCTCCCAAACACGTCCATATCCTAACCTCCAGAACCTGTGGGTATATTACCTTACATGGTAAGAGGACTCTGCAGATGTGGCTGGGACCTTGAGATGGAGAGGTTACCCTGGGTGGGCCCCTTGATATCCCTAAGGTCCTTTAAAAAAGTGAGGGAGAAAAGTCAGAGTCAGAGAGAGCGTCTGGAAGATGTCACACTGCTAGCTTTGAGGATGGAGGATGGAGCCTCAAGTCAACAGATGCAGGTGGTCTCTAGAAATTAAAAAAGGCAAGGAAATAGATGCTCCCCCAGAGCCTCCAGAAGAAACACAGCTCTAACCAAGACCTTGACTTTGGGACTTCTGACCTCCAGCACTGTAAGAAAATTAATCTGCACTGTTCAAGCACATTCGTGGTAATTTGCTACAGTAGCAACAGGAAACTACTACAGGAATTTTTAGTATTTAAAATGATGTGGTATTGAAAGGGAAGGTAGAAAAACAAACAAACAGCAGTTCTTGAGAAGGTACAAGGAGATGGGTACATGAACAAATGAAGAGGGGATGGCTTTCACTGAGGAGGGACATTTCTTCTTTTTTAACAGAGAGGAAAAAAGAAGCAGGAGGGGAGGTTGATGTGCAAAGATTGCAGCGAGGAGATGAAGTCATTCCCAAATGATGGCTTTTATGATCTCAGTGAATATATGGCTAGGTCATCAGCAGCCCACAGTTTGAACCCGGGGCACTGGACTCTTAACCATAATGCAGTTATACACGCATCAAATGATTTTTAAGATTTCTAGTAGGAAATAGTAGGAGTGGCCACAGAAAGTACTCTGTTCAGGCAAATGCAACGCAACTCAGGTGAGTCATTCAGGGCAGGAAGAAGCAAAGGCATGGCACCTGTCCCTCTCCTTCATTTCTACAACCACAGTAGAACATGCCGACTGACCTAGACACTTGCACTCAGGCTCACGATCCTCCTCAACACAGCAAACCATAAAGCAACAAGTACTGCAGACCAGTCTGAATTAGCACTTGGGCTGTGTTGTTATTTGCCAGTCCTCACCTGGGGACTATAGACGTTTTTATCTCTTCCTCCCTGAGGAGATGATCTGGGAGAGTGTTTTGGGTGCTAAAATATGAGAAGCAGAAAGATGACAGTAGCTGCTAAATGTCTATCAAGTACAGAATGATCAAGAAAACAGTGGTGAATCATATCCCGGAGTTTTACACAACCTTTAAAAAGAATGAGCTAGAGTTGTACTACCAAAGGGAAAGATTTCCAAGTTATGTTGTTACATGAAACTGCAGATCCAGAAAGATCATCAGCCACTTCCACTCCTGATTCGCAACAAAAGAAGCTGTATGAACATGTACACATATGCAGGGGACTACTTTAAAAAGGCCTGGAAGAGAATGGATCAGGCTGTCAGTAAGAACTTCCAAGGATGAGTATATAACTAGGATAAAAGAACAGAAAACTTCACTGGGTAATACATGTTCTTTTTTCTTTTTTTTAAAGATTTTATTTATTTATTTGAGAGAGAGAGAGAGAGAGATCACAAGTAGGCTGAAAGGCTGGCAGAGAGAGAGGGAGGAGCAGGCTCCCCACTGAGCGGGGAGTCTGATGCGGAGCTCGCTCCCAGGACTCTGAGATCATGACCTGAGCCAAAGGCAGAGGCTTAACCCACTGAGCCACCCAGGCGCCCCTGCACGTACTTTCATACTGAGTCATTTATAACAATTTTTCTTAATGAACATTAAATTTTTTCTCTTAAAAAAAAAAAACCATAAAAGATGAGCTGAAGTGTCTGGGCTCTTGTATATTCAGACCTCTTTGCATTTAATCCTATGATCCCTCTAGCGACTTTCCCTTTTGGATGCCCCAAACAGAAGGAATACAGAAGATAACACTATTGGACTTCGCACAGGGTAGGTGTGAAAAAATGTTTGTAGCCTCCAATGTCATTCCTCCTCCCTTCCCACTTCTCTCATTCATGTTAAATACTTCCTTTGCCGTGCCACTCATCCCACTGCTTTCAAATCCTAGCTTCACTTTCTCTCCCCAGTGAGTCACTCCTTTCACTAATGCCTTATCTAAGACAACATCATCATCGGTATAATCTTTTCTCTAATGATTCTAAAATCTGGCTATTAAAATTACTTCTCATTCTTTTCATTATATCATACTTCCCACAATAAAGGTCCTATTTGCTCTGTTTATCTCACATAACAAATCTCTTCACCGAAATCCCACCAATCATTTTCCCTGTCTTAGATGATCACCGTTTTAATTTCCTCAACCCCATCTTCTTTAGTTCTCATTTCTATTACCTCTCACTGTGCTTCCTTTAATCTCCTACTTTGAATGTGGTCTTTTCACTCCCTATCCACTGGGGTCTCCTGCTTTCATGGTCAAGTTCAACAAGAACAGTAATTGCATACATCCATCTATTCTGTTAAGAACTTGATTTCCTCACATAAGAGAGCTATTCTCAGCCTCACTCATCTCCAGCCACTCTCTGACACACACCCACCTCAGAAACTCTGAAGTAAATTCTTCAAAGGTCAAAACTGCTTAGTGGGCTATCCCCTCCCAAGTCATTTAGCTCCCCACATACATCTATTTTCGGAGTACCTAGTACGCATCAGGCCCCGTCCTAAACACAGTTTAAACACAAGAACTCATTTAATCCTGACTCAGCCTGTGGAAATGGATATACTTATCCCCATTTTAAATACGTGTCAACACAGAACCTGAGAGGTCACAGAACTTGTCCAAGGTCACACGGCCGGCTAATGTCAGAGGCAGGATTCCAATTTAGACAACGGAGTCCATGCACGTCAGTTTGTCAGGTTTTTGGCATGTATTTCTGAGGCAGAATTAAGCACTTCTCTCTGCTCCAGCCCACCAAGGGGTCACCGCTACTCCGGCACTCAGCATGCTGTACACTAACGACATCCCTCATCTGAACCCTCTGAGGATACAGAGTACTCTCTATGACTGAAACTGTCCCCTGCTCTAGCCTGAGACACGTAACAGCACCTGGAACTAGGAGGTATTTAATGGTCCCTGAATAAAGGAAAAAGAAATCAAATCCGTGAGTTTTAGCAGCACCCCCTCTCCAGCTTAGCATACGCCGCCAGTGTCGACAGACTCGTTCTCGACTTTCAGGCTCCTGCCTCAATAACACCACACGAAAGGCAGACCATTTGGGGAGCGGCAGTGCTGCGTCTCAGCTGCCCGGTCCAGGACGCTGCAGGTGACATCGACCCTCAGCAGACATTTAGGTGGTGGGCTTCAG
Source organism: Martes martes (assembly GCF_963455335.1). Classification (NCBI taxonomy): domain Eukaryota; kingdom Metazoa; phylum Chordata; class Mammalia; order Carnivora; family Mustelidae; genus Martes; species Martes martes. The sequence goes on along the minus strand of NC_137901.1, from coordinate 46,642,049 downwards.
TTCACCAGCACCACGGGTGGTGGGATGCTAGAGTTACCTGACAGCGCATCATAGAACTCGTCCTCACTGAGGATGCTGCGAGGTGGGGAGCCTTCAACCAGAGACCGCTCTAATTCATGATGCTCGGTGGCCAGAGTCTCCAGTGCTTCTGACAGAATTTTGTTTTTTTCTTGCTCCTGTTCCAATTTAAAATTCCTCACCTAGAAGAGAAGAGAGAAACATGAAAAGACTTCAGAGTGGCAGGAGCCACAGTCTTACACATGAAAGATGTAAAATTTATTTGCTTTTTATCCAGTTCAACCGCAACATCAGAAATGAAAATAGCCGTGTTATATACACACATGGATGAATGAGCACACTTACTAAGCCAATTCTATTCTTCCCGTGGGGCCTTTTCTTACAACAGCTCTAGCTAATGAAAACAGATTAGGACTAGCAAATTTGGCTCAAAGGACCAAGATTCTAGTGTAAGAACAGAGGCTGATTCAGAAAGCAGATAAAACTTTTTAAAAATAGAGACTCCCTCTCTCATCATTAATCATGAAATTAAGCCAGCTTTCGAACAAAATAATTAAAACAATTCTGAGTATTAAAACATGTACGTTATGATTGGGCCACCTGGGTGGCTCAGTCGGGTTAAGCACTGGACTCTTGATTTTGGCTCAGGTTACGATCTCAGGGTGGTGGGATCAAGCCCCGAGTTGGGCTCGCACTCAGTGGGGAGTCTGCTCGAGATTCTCTCTCCCCCTCTGCCTACCCATCCCACTTGCACTCTCTCTAAATATAATAATAATAATAATAACAATAATAAATAAAGCATAAGATATAATCCTCCAGCTTACTTTCAAAATAGCTGATATATGAAAGGAAACGAGTGGCCAAGCAATTGACAATTGGACTTAATTTTTCAATTCCATATTTTGGTTACGGTTCCATATTTTACCATGAATTTAGCATACTAATAACAACAACAAAAAGAGATTATAACTAAGGCAAAGACTGGTTTCATTTTTCATCTTTTAATGAAATGATCAATTCCTCCTACCTAATTCAAGAGCATTCCAAACTTCGCAGTTAACGAACACCTCCCGAAATTTAAGCAAGCTGACCCTCCTACAAAACAGCAGGTGCTAGATTTGCTGTGGACAGTTTGACCTGTCTTGATATCAGGACTCTAGGAAGCAAAACTATTCTGTAATCTCCCTCAACTTCCAGAAAAGAGATCTACCGTTACCCACGGTGCAATCTCAGAAGTCTCATGTTCCTTAGCTGTCTCATCTAAAAATTAGATTATTAGACAATAGTGGAATTCTCTATCAGTAGTCTTCAACCATATATATATATTTTTTTTGGGGGGGGGGTTGTTTTTTTTCAACCATATATATATAACCATATATATATATATATAACCATATATATATAACCATATACATATACCATATATATATTTCAACCATATATATATAATATATATATATAATATATATATATATATATATGTATGTTTTGTTTTTTTTTGTTTTTTTACTTTAGCAAAGCAGAACCTATCTCAAAAATAACCCTAACCCAGGAAGCAGATGTTTCAGAAAGCTGTGCTGGCTGACACTGGGACAACCAGGAGCACTACAGCTTTCCCTCCCCTTCATCCAAAGTGGGGACTATTCCAAAAGTCTGAAAAGCACTGGGCAGGGTGACTCCACAACCTCCCCCAGGTGGAAGCTCTGATGGGTCCTGGGAGCCACAGAACTCAGCCTCCCTCTGAATTAGTCTCTCTGCTGAATCTCACCCTTTCAGACCTCCTGACGCTCCCTGGCACCTTCTCCTCCCTGTGGTTCTGACTCCAGAGTCCTTTGTGGCCCTGAGTTGCTGAGAGCCACACATCAGGTTCAACACGGAGAGCCCTGGACAGAACTTAAAAATACAGCTTTAATGAAATGCTATATTCACAGAAGAAACAGAGTAAAACCTTTATTATCTTGGGAATAGTTCTAGTCCTCAGGCACCTTTGTGTTTATCATTACAGCAATGAGATTATTATTAGAGCTGTGATCATGAAATAAGAATAGCAATAAACAGTAAATCAACAAGGGCATGCAAAACTGGAAAAAAGTTAAATACTTCTACAATTACAGTTTTGAAGAAATTGCAAAATACTTGTAAATCTTCCTACAATCTACAATTTATCTCCAGAGGAGGAAGTACTCTTATTATGGCTGGAGTCAACTTAAAACAACAACAACCACCACCACCACCACCAACCCAAAGTTCTCCCTCCATTTCATGGGTAAGACAACTCATTTATCTGTAAACAAGGACTACAAAATTGAGCACAATGTCCAAAATTATCCTTTCTTCAAATGGAAAAGATCTCTACAGCACTGCTAAATATCTAGATTCCAGAAATACCACTGTAGGAGGATCCAAGCTCCTTCAACCCTGCCACCTGGCTCCCTTTAGCTTTATCCTTATAGCTTTTCAAATATCAAAATGCAAATGCACTGTTGAAACTGAACCTTTCAATATATGAATCAACTAAATTAACCCTTCTACTTCACAAATACATTAGTTTTATACCTACATTCATCTAGACTTCAGAATAGTGGCAAAATAAATGACTGAGGTCCCCAAATACCATGTTCCCTCAACAAAATCTTATTCAAAATCCCATTTACCCCTTTATCCATCTAAAATAAGCACCATTTCATTTCTGCTACTTTGGACATATGTTCTCACTTGTTCTTAAGAGGAGTGAAAAGGGTGGGAAGCAGAAGTAGGAGAAGAAGCTCTCACCACTATTCTAGCTCTTACCTTGTTTTTATCTCATTGACCTGACTGCACTTGTCCTTGTTTCAAGCATAACAGGATCTTCTGCACTGAAGATCCCTTCCTCGAAAATTACACATCAAACAGCAATTTCTTTCATCAGGTACAGTGATGTACCTAAGAGTAGGTATATACATTGCAGAAACTACAGTAAAGAGGTCTTCACTGCTTTGGGGAAGCATCTAAGAACATACTAACTCGGTAACCCTGGAACAATGGAATTCCAAATCCTCTGCAATCTCAGTATTTTAGCAACACCAGGAGATAACCTGGCATTTAAAAATTAGTGCAGACGCCCAACATATGTGTTTATAATTACATTAGAACATTTCTAGAATACGGATGACATTTTTCAAATTAAATATAAAATTCAAATAAAAAATTTATACCCTCAGCCCTCTAACTTTCCCATAACTAAAATTAACATATAACAAAGTGAATGTAAATGTCAAACTTATTAGGAATAATTTAAGGACTAAACCATCACACTCTCTTAATAATAAACATATACATGCTCCACGTCTGTACCACTTTAGACTAATGCAAATACAAGCCTTTCCACTCATTGTCTCAAACCACAGCAACACGATCATCTTACATCTTACTCCATTTCATGCTGGCAGGTGGAAATTCACAATGAACACTTCCAAAGTGTTCTTCACACAGTGAGTAGATGTCGGCTGAAGAATCAAGAGTTTTAAAAACAGTTACGTGCTAGCCAGTGCACACACATTTTATCTACTCTCATTCTATAAAGTACCCTGCTATTTCCCCATGTTCCACAGAGGTCAAGTTGGGCGGAGACAATAATTACATCTGGCAAAAACACACTACTAAGTGGGGAGTAGGTGATGAGTATTCACAGAATATTGTGTCCAATTACCCAATTACAGGTTAGGTGAGATTCTGGTCTTGATCAGTCTCGTAAAACTCTTTCAACTGGCCACACTCCCATCAGCTAAATAGCATTAGCCTTACTCATTATTGGGTGCATGGCTACAATAACACAGAATGTTTTCGCTTAACACTGAAATACTCTAGACCTTGAATTAAAACATCTAGTTTCATCTCTCAGGTAAGGAATTACACTGACAATTATTTGTGTGGTTATAGGATCAACATTATATTGACTTCAAAACTTCTTGAGAGATGTGTGCTTTAGATGATTCCCTGCTATGGCCACATCTGTTACGGTGGGTCTGATCCTTTAGAGCCGGTAAAGGCTCTTCTGCTCCTAGAAGGCTACCTAACTGTTTTGGTGCACGAGGATGGAGCCCTTGTGTGAATGACAGAGTTACTTCTAAATCCACAGCCAGGCTGAATCACACCCTCATCTCCAGGACCAGGAAAATTAAGGTCTGATCCCTGTCTGAGGCACGATCAAGTGTAATAATATATATCCTCATGACCACAGGGTATATATTTACTTTGTTTTAAAGATTTACAAAGCATCTTTACACACATTACACCTCCAAGTTTTCACAGATTCTAATGCCCTTCTATACTATCCCATCATGGCCTTCTATGCTCTCCGTGTAATGCATTTCCTTATGTTCCTGAAGGCCTTTTCTTTAGTCCTTTTGAAGAAGGACTTCCTTACTAGAGGGTATTATGCTTAGCGAAATAAGTCAATCAGAGAAAGACAACTACCATATGATCTCCCTGATATGAGGAAGTGGAGATGCAACGTGGGGGGCTTGGGGGGTAGGAAAAGAATAAATGAAACAAATGGGATCGGGAGGGAGACAAACCATAAGAGACTCTTATGGGAGAGGGTAGTGGGGTTATGGACATTGGGGAGAGTATGTGCTATGGTGAGTGCTGTGAAGTGTGTAAACCTGGCGATTCATAGACCTGTACCCCTGGGGCTAACAATACATTATATGCTTATTAAAAAATAAAAAAAAATTATTAAAAAAAAAGAAAAAGGACTTCCTTATGTTCCTGAAGGCCTTTTCTTCAGTCCTTTTGAAAAAGACACTTATTCAAAAACAACTATGTCTCAGTGACCAAAGCAGATCTGTCTGATAAGAGACTATGGAGATGGAGGCAGGATAAGCAAGGCAGTTGTGGTGGGGGAAGAAGGACTGTATAATGCTTGCAGATGGCCTTAAAATCTTTGGCTTTGATTCTGAGTGAAGGGAAACAGATGGAGGGGTCTGTACAGAGGAGTAACCTCATCTGATTTATATTTGAATACAATCTCTTTGGCTGACCTTGTGGGGAACCAGGGTGAGGTGAAGAGTAGAATCAACAAGATCCTTTCAGAGGCTGCAACAGCCCAGGTAGGAGATGTGAAAGAACAATGAAGGTGCCCCTATGTAGTGAGATTCTGAATACTCTTTGTAGGAAGGCCTAAATGATTTGCTGACAGACTGCCTATGTACGAGATACAAAACAAACAAACAAACAAAAAAAAAACAAACAAAAAAACAAAACAAAACAAAAAAAAACAAAACCAAAAAAAATTAAGGATGATTTCACAGTTCTGGGCTAAGCAACTAAAGACAGAGCCTTCGTTACCTAAAATGGGAAAGTCTGCAGAAGGAACAGGGACAATCGGGAACTTTATTTCGTATATGTTAAGTGTGAGATGCTACCAGACATCCAAGTGTAGGTGTTAAGTAGACATCAAATGAGGTGTTCAAGGAAGAGGTCCAGGTTGGAGACAGAACTCTGGGAGTCATCTGCAAAATATATTACAAGCTGTAACAGTAGAAAGAATCATTGAGGGAGAAAGCGAGGTGTAAACAGGAAGAAAACCAAAGACTTATATTTTCTTCTGATTGGAGAAGTGAAAGAACCAGCACAAGGAAACCAAAAAAGAGAGGAAGAGAGACAGAAGGAATACCAGGAGTGTATGGTGTCCTGTAAGCCTCTGAGAAGTATTTCAAAGAGGAATAAGTGATCAACCATGTCAAACACCAATGATAAAAATAATAAGGGAACTAGGAAAAAAGGACCTCTGGATTTGGTGATGAGATCAATGGTGAACTTAACACAAGTAGTTTCAGTGGAGTGTTGAGAGGATGCTGAAGGCAAAGACGTGAGTGGAGTGGGTCAAGAAAAATGATAGAAGGAAACTCAGAGAGTATGGCCCATTCCTAAGAAGTTTTGCTAAAAGGGAAGAAGACAACTGGAGCACCTGCTGGAAGGGGACAGGAGAGTCAACAAGGCTTTCGTACAGAAGACAACCAGCATGTTTCTGTACTCATCAAAGATTCAATAGAGAGGGGGCTTAAATTAATGATGCAGTAGAGAGAGAAGAGAATTGCTAGGATGATGTTCTTGAGTTTGCTAAAAATGGGATCTAATCCACAAGTGTACAATTGGCCCTTGTCAGGGCACAGAAAGCTCACCCTTAGTTTCAAGAGAAAAGGCAGCGTAGATGTGCACAGATTTAGATGGGTAGGTATGGGTAATAAAGTTTTCTCCTAACTGCTTTTGCCTCAACATGCATATGCGAAATACAGAGAATAAGAAACAAAGAGGTCATCAACTTACAGATCCCAGCATGTGACGCGGTAAGCAGCCTCTATTCTCTTAACATTATACACAACATAAAAGAGTCTGCCTTGAGATTAAAAATGAGATCATTTCCAAGCCTTCCGAAGCCTCATTCTCACTAACCTGGTCACCCCAAAACATGACAGCTGTTCATTTTCCTGTCGTTTACAGTCAACGGTCACTGGCCCTTGGCACCACTAAAAAAATGTCCCTTTCTTACTGGCATTGCCATCTTCCTCAACCCAGCTCAAGCCAAGAGAAAAGGAAATCCCGTTGGGAATTAATTCTGTGCCTCTCTGCCCTTAGGTTCTGCCTTGAGAAAGAGAAGAGGGCCCGTACTTGGTTGCTGACTTAGTGACATACTCTAGGTAAAACGACCTCAATAGAGCTTGTTAAACTGCTAATAGTTTCTGCTAATAATCTGTTAAAGTCAATTATTTCCAAGTATATGTTCAGACATTTAATTCAAGAAGGAATTTGGGGGATAATTGGCGACTCCTATGTGTAGGACAGAGCCTAATAAACAGGCACTGAAGAAATATCTGGCAAATACATGGAGATTTATAAGAGCAAAGTGATAACGATACTTGGAAGAATACAAACCCGGAATATTTAATACTTCTTTTTGTCAGACTGATTTAAAAATAATATCCCAAAGAAATAAAATCAGTAAGACTAGTAATATATACAAACAATAGAACAATGTAGAACTATTTACTTCCACAGTGTACGATCAACAGTAGATTCAATACATATTTATTCCTCTGCCTTGCTCAGTGGTTCTGGCATTTAAAATAATTTGGTATAGGTAACAGCTCATAAAAATTTTCCAATTCCAAAACTGAATCATTTGACTAGGATTATAACACTTATATAAGGTACATTTACACTAAATTAAAGTTTCCACAAGTATGTTTATTTTATACTCCAGAAGTAGCAGTTAAAGGATTATATTCCTAAAAGCACTGTGCAGATTTCAATACATAATTTCCTGTATATATTATTCTACTTCATAATAAAATGTATTAAAAGTTTCAAAAAGTTTTCATGCATCATGTATACAAAAGAATGCTAAACTGACACATGTAATGGTATATACTAAACACACTTTAAACAACTTTCAATGTAATGTAATAAATTGGTGTTGGCTGTATAAAAATGGAAAAATTCTAAATCAGCCTATAATAAAGATTCTGAAATTTTTTAAATCATGTCTTTTTAACTCCATCAAGTATCCGTTGATAATTGAATTCCCTACTATTCAGAATGGTTCCTGGAACAAGCTTAAAAAATAAGCACTGAAATTATTTTTAAATAAACATTAAGTTACATAGTAACCAGAGAGGTAAAGGGACCCTGAAGCAATGCAAAATAATTTTTTTGACTGAAGATAAAGATGTGTGCAGACATTCAAAATCTGAAAGAAGCCATCACCTGCAGGCCTACACTGTGAGAAAAAAAAATTAAGCCTTTCAAACAGAAGAAAAATGATACCAGATGGAAATATTCATCTATACAAAGGAATGAAGAACACCAGAAATGATAAATATGTGGCTAAAAAGACTTATTTTAACAAATAATTTTTTGGATATGATCTCTTCAACTAGTATTTATATTTTAAGGTTTACCAAGAAATAATTTAAGTGCAGGACCCTAAGCAGAAATATCCTAAAAATCTCATTATTTTAACTTCAGTATGAGTTTATTTAGGAAAGAAAAAAAGGAAAATTTCATCAGCATTTGTATAAACTATGATTCTCTGTACACAGGGCTGATTTTATATCTACTACTGATAAAGTATATGCATAGCATTTTACAGTTTAAAAGGCACTTTTACATACCATTAGTTCATTAAATCCTAACAACCCTATGAGGAATATATGGGGCAGGGAGGTGTGTGTATATATAAACGGAAGATCATCAAGTTTAAGCTCCTTGTCATAGGTTAGCAGAGGAATAAGAACTGAAACCAAGATCTTTTAACTTCAAATCCCATAAGCTCTCCAATCCATGCTGTGGCAAGAACACTGCTGATGGAAATATAAGTCTAGAAGCAGAAGGTTTCACTTCGGCGAAATGGGGCGGGGAGCGGGGGGCAGGGGGCGGCTGTTGTCCAGGAAGGTAATGGTTACAGGTTTGGTGGACCAGGAAAATGGGGGCGGGGTATGCAAAGCAGACTGACCTGGATTACAGCAAAATATTTGTTAAAACCATCACCTGGACCCCCGTCAGTGATTACACCATTATCAAACAGCAAATTCATAAAAAGCAGATTAGAAACCTGGCTGAATCCATACCCTCCAGCAGAAAGATTTCTCATTACAAGAATGAGTAGATCTGCCCTTTTCAAAACCTGGCTTGGAGCCAAGGTTCTCCATCATGAAGAGTATATCTAGATCAGCTGTAGGATCTGTTTCCTTTTTTTTTTTTTTTTTTTTTTAAGAAGGCCCAGTCTTAGCCTAGACCTACTGAATCAAGCCTCTCAAGAATGAAGGAGGCTTGTGTACTGTTACAGAAGTTGCTAATTTCTCCTACCATCTGGGAGAATCCTAATTTGTTACGTGGCTACATTATTGCCCTCCAGCTCAAAGATTATTTCTCAGTTTCTCTGGCAGCTCAGGCCATATGACTAAGTCCCGCCCACGAAGAATGGAAGCATTGTGAGGAACTCACCATATTTCCTTAAAGGGAAGGGCACACTCCAATTTTTCTCTCTGCTCCTTCTTACTGACCATAATTTGATATATGGAATAGCCCCTAACATCTGAAACTGCTATGTCAGACCTAGACAGGCCTAGACTTCCTACGTCCCATCTACTTTAAGGAGAAAAAAGAGTCTCTAACTTACTTAAGCTAATTATTAGGTGATTTGGAGTTTCCTATTTCTTGAACACTAATCCTAACAGTAATATATATGTTTCTTTTTCCAAAGCACTAACAGATCATTCTGATGTGAACCTTGGATAAGAACTAACTGACTTAGGAGAATTTCCATGTAGTTAAAAAAAAAATTGGGGGGCACCTGCATGGCTCAGTTGGTTAAGCGACAGCCTTCGGCTTGGGTCATGATCCCAGGGTCCTGGGATGGAGCCCCACGTGGGACTCCCTGGTCTGTGGGAAGCCTACTTCTCCCTCTCCTTCTGCCTGCCACTCCCCCTGCTTGTGCTCTGTCAAATAAAATCCTAAAAATCCTAATAAAAATCCTAAAAAAATTTTTTTTTCACTAAACACCTACTACTCTTTCAAATTAAGTGCGAGGGATACAAAGTACGTAAGTTGGTTAAACCATAGAGAGATTATAGTCTGAGATTATAGTGTGACAAAGACACTTCACATTCCTATCCTGCTCACATGTTAAAAATGCAAATCTAGCATTACTTCTCAAAGCTTTTCAGTGGCTCTTTATTGCCTTTGGTTAGTCTCCAAATGGAATGTGTGCACCCATGAAATATTAGAAAGTCTTCTATATTTGTCAAAAAAAAAAGAAATTATATATACAGATATGATATACCTACACAGAATATATAGAGACTGATGACTGTGTCTTCACATGGTCCATGTTCCACATGGCCAAGGGTAAAGTACAGGAGGTACAGTACCTTCAGGATATTGTGTTAATACTGCAGGTTATGAGAGCTTGGTTATGAAGGTTTATGGACTATATTAACCTCGAAAATATACCATTATCATAAAGGCCACTGCAAAGGAACTTCAGATTCAAGATAAAACTAAGGATGCAGGGCGCCTGGGTGACTCAGTCAGTGAAGCATCTGACTCTTGACCTCAGCTCAGGTTGAGATCTCAGGGTCCTGTGAGTCCTATGTCACACCACGCTCAGCGAGGAGTCTACTTGAGACTCTCTCTCTCTCTGCCCTTCCCTGCTTGCTCCCTCTCGCTCAAAATAAAAAAAAAAAAAATCAGTTAACCAGATATGTGTGGGGTCATTTCTGGACTCCCTAATCTGTTGCACCAATTCATATGTTTTTACACCGTATTAACACCGTATTTTCTCAATTTCTCAATTCCATAACTTTATAGAAAGTGTTGAAATCAGGTAGTCTAAATCCTGTAACTCTGTTCTCTTTCAAAATTGGTTTGGCTACTACAGGTCCTTTGCATTTCCATATAAATTTTAGAATCAGTTTGTCAATTTCTACCCCCAAAAAATAAATAAATAAAACAAAAACCCTGCTGGAATTCTTTCTGGGATTACTTTGATTGTATAAATCAATTTGGGGAGACCAGACTTCTTAACAATATTGAGTCTTCTGATACAAATAAGGATATCTGTTTATTTTGGACTCTAGTTTCTCTCAATATGTCAAAAAGAGAACAAAAACAAAAAATCTAACTCTTAATGGATTACAGACCCAAATGTAAAGCTAAAATTAGAACACTTCTTTAAGAAAACATAGGAGAAAGTCTTAGCAACCATGAGCTTGGCAAAGATTTCTTAAATAGGTAGCAAAAAGCTATACACACACACACATACATATATATATGGAACTTGGACATCATTAATATCAAAACTTTTGCTTTTCAAAAGATAATGTTAAGAGAAAGGCAAGCAAGAGACTGGGAGTCTGGGAGAAAATACTTGTAAATATTTGTAAACCACATATCCAATAAAGGATTTGTATTGAGACTGTATAAGGGAACTCCTATAACTCAGCAACAGAATGACAACATGATTTTAAAATGTGCAAACAACTTGAACAGACATTTCTCTAAACATACAAATGGCCAACAAGTATATGAAAAGATGTTCAACACCTTCAGTCATTAGGGAATACAAATCATTACAATATTAACATATCACTTTACACCCACTAGAATGACTTGTTTTTTTAAAGGAAAATAACAGGGGCACCTAGGTGGCACAGTTAGTTGAGCATCTGACTCTTAGTTTCAGCTCAGGTCGTGATCTCATTTTTATGAGATCCAGCCCCATATCATGCACTCAGCATGGACTCTGCTTGAGTTTTCCTCTCCCCCTCATGTTCATGCTCTCTCTTTAAAATAAATAAATCTTTTAAAAAATTTAAAGAGGAAAATAACAAGTGTTGACAAGGTTATAGAGAAAATGAAGCCTTGTACACTGCTGGTGGGGACACAAAACGGTGCACATGCTGAGGGAAACAGTTTGGTGCTTCCTCAGAAAGCTAAACCTAGACCTACCACCTAACCCAGGAAATTTGTTCCTATGCATATTCCCAAAAGAACTGACACGTGTTCAAACAAATACCTGTAAAAAATGTTGAAAGCAGCACTATTCCCAACCGCCAAAAGCTAGAAACAACCCAAATGTCCATAAACAAATGAATAAATAAAATGTGTTATATACGTACAATGGAAAACTCTTCAGCTATAAAAAGGAACAAAGTACTGATACATGCTACTATGTGCATGAAGACTGAAAACAATATGTAAGTGAAAAGCCAGACATCAAAAGTTCATGTATCATATGATTCATTTATGTAAAATGTTCCAAACAGGAACTCCATAGGGACAAAGTAGAGATTAGTCATTTTAGGGGATGGAGAGTGATGGCTTCTAGGGTACAAGGTTCCCTTCTGAAGTGATGAAAACTGTTTTGCAAGGAGACAGAGGTAACGGTTGCACAACACTGTGACTTACTAAATGCCACTGTATTACACCCTCAAAATAGTTATTTTTATGTTTTATGAATCCTACTTCAAGTTTTTAAAAAATCAAAACAAATAAATAAATAAATAAAAAGCCCCACAAACATTCATTCCCCGTATGACCTGGCCATTCTACTTATTCCTACGCATTTACCTAAATGAAATGAAATATTATGTCCGTAAGAGACTTGTACACAAATACTAATAGCTTTATCTGCAAGAGCCAAAATCTAGAAACAAAACCATATGTCTGCCAACAGGGGGAAAAGTTGTGGTACACCATGAAATGGACAACTACTCAGCAATGAAAAGGAACAAACTATCAGTACATGCAACAACATGGATGAATCTCAGAATAATTATGCTGAATTAAAGAAGCCAAACCTCCTACACCTCCAATGATTCCATTTACGTAAAATTCCAGAAAATGCTTATTGAACCCCAGTGACAGAAAGTTGATCAATAGTGCCTGTGTAGTTGGGGAGGTGGCAAAGTGGGAGCTATTACAAAAGGCAAGAACAAACTTCAGGAAGTAACAGAAGTAGTCTTTATCTTGATTGGGTTGATGGTTTCACTACTGAAACATACATCAAAACTAAGTTACACTTTAAATATGTTGTTTACTGTACATCAGTTATACCTCAATAAAACTGTAAAAACAATAATATTGGGTAAGAGTAAGGGCATAGTAAAAAGACCACTCCTATACTGATAATGGGATTAAAATAATTCACTTCTTATGCAGACATGTTTTCAAAGAGTATGTCTGAAAAAGAAAAATATTCACTCTGATACCACTGAAAATAATGTAGGATAGAAAACAGTAATGTATCCTGTATTTGTGTGTTTGCAAATATGCATAAACTAAGATATACCAAAATCCCACCAGTGGTTTGCTGGGCTCTGGTTTTTATATGTCTCTCCATATTTAACAGAAAATAGCTTTCTGTATACTCCTGTGTATCTTCCATATATTTCTCATAACTTCATAATTAGAAAAATATCTTTAAATAGGTCTACTCAAGAATTGATGGTTGCATCAAATTTGCAAAAACTGGCATTCCCTCAAACAGAAAAGGTTTGAAAGGTACTTTCCAACAGTGCAGAATACATAGCCTTCTGAGGCATCTAGTATGAAAATCCCAACTGAGATTCTGTTAAGCACACTCCTGTCTCATTATGGTTGCAAAGCTTCTACCTAAAAATAGCTTACTCTTATATAATCACTCACCACAGATTTATATATTTTATGTATCCTTGAAATAAATTTCTTTTTTCGAGACAGGCCACAAGAGGTATAAACAATCATTTTTAAAAGCACAGAAGTTTAATCATAATCTAAACAAAGCTTATTTTCAAAAGTTATTCAAGTCCTCTGTAGTTGAGAGTTCTGTTGATGAAAATAACTACAAAAAGTTATATATAGATGTAACACCTACCAAGTCTATTTTAAGTGAGTTTTTAAAATTTATATACAGTTAAAAAATTTATATACAGTAAAATCCATTTTAAATGTATAGTTCATGAATTTTCACATATACCCCATGTAACTAGCACCATTACAAAGATACAGAATATTTCTAGTCTTCCTACCCCCAATTCTCCTGTGCTCCATTACAGTCACTCTCCTATTCTCCCCACCCCCAGTGTCAGCAACCACTGCTCTGATTCCTAGAACCATGCTTTAGGTTGGTCTATTCTTGATTTCAAATAAATGGAATCATGTACAATACAATCTTTTGTGTCTGGCTTCTTTCACTAAGCACAATGTTTTTCAGAATCCCTCACATCGTTGTGAGTACAAGCAGCTCTCTCTCTGCTGCTGCTAACCATTCCACTATACAGCTAAAACTTGATGTCCAACTCTTTTTTCTAATGCCTTCAGCTCGGTCTCTGGAAATACCTTTCTGTACATGTGGAACACTGTTAAGTCCAGAAAGATCATAACTTTGTTTTTACAGAATTTTGATGTTTTATTGTTTTACAAAGTCTTTTCATAGTTCTCAACCCAGGACAAAAACATAAAACAGAATCACAATTCAGTGGGTTGTAACTCCATCTGAAGACAACATTTTAAATATCTCCAAGCTTTCCAAGTTTTCAAGTCCTGGCACAAAGAGAAAACAATCTTTGTAGGGCGCATGGAAGAAACCAAGCACCTGGCTTGGGAGTCTGGCCATTCTAAGTTGGAAAGATAATTTATCTTAAGCTCTCTACCCGGGAAGCTCTGTTAAGATTTAAAGAACAGATATTCTTATTTAAAAAACCTACACTGGTTTTTATAGAACATAAAAATCTTATGAGCACATAAGATGAAATCACATCAATATGTAAAACGTTGATGAAGCAAACAAAACGATTTGAAAATTCTAAAGTCCTAAAACAATGAATGTGGCTTATTTTCCCATCAAGTGAAGCACTTAAAATTTTTTTCTGTTCCAGGGGTGCCTGGGTGACTCTGTCTGTTAAGTGTCTGCCTTCAGCTCAGGTCATGATCTCAGGGTTGCATCTCATCAGGCTCTGCGCTCAGCAAGAAGTCTGCTTCTCCCTCTCCCTCTGTTCCTCCCCTGGCTGGTGCTTTCGCTCTAACAATAACATCGTAAAAAAAAATTTCCTTCTTTTCAAAATCTTAAAAAATTGACCCATGACTGTGAACTGGTGCCCAAGTGTCCTTTCCAAGCCCAGTATGGTACAACTTCTAAGCAAAGAAGAGTCGTGTTTTTCAAGGCACAAATACTCGCCAAACACCTACACCATGCCAGGCATTACAGGCTGCAGAGGATCGGCAATGAACAGAACAGACAAAAATACCTGCACTCAGAGAACTGACGGTCTACTGGGGGGGAAATGTTTAGTGTGTTAGATGACGGAAAACCCTGAAAGCAAAAATGAAGCTGGGAAGAGGAAAGAAAGTCCTGGAGACAGGAGGACCAGAGAACTCAGTGATCAGGTGCCAACTGAGTTAAAGGCTGACAAAAGTAAGGGAGAGAACCAGGCAAGAACCTGGGAGAAATGTGTTCCAGGAAGATGAAAAGGGAACATTCTGAGCAGGAAGAGGCTCCCAAGTCTGTGGGACAGGAGGGCCCCCCCGCCCCCCAACGGTCCGCAGAACAAAGCAGGCGGGTGCAGGGAGGGTATTAAGCACTAGAGAGGCTGAGAGGTAGGGCAGCAGGGCCCTTCCCATGGGGCGAGACTCTTTCCTTCCAGCAGGATAGAAAGCCAACTGAGAAATGCACGCCATGCTCCGCACCCAAACTTCACATGGAATATCAGCTTTGTTTCTGGGTGACACAGTTTTAGAAACAGAGAGACTGCTGAAGAGTAAGAAAAGGAAGGATCTGGAAAGGCTGACAGTTGAAGGAACTTGGAGATGTTTGGCCTGGGAGAAAAGAATTTACCGCTTGTTCCAAATAACGGAGGTATTGTCACAGGAGACAGAACACATGTTTTTGTGGTGTTGCAGAGTAGACATGAAGTAAAAGAAAAACAGAAAAAGCTACACCTTAATGGAAGGTTTAACCTTCTAGTATCCTTAGCTTTCCTATAGTGGAATGGGTGATCCTAAGAGAAAACTCATGTATAATAATAATATCATCAGCAGGAAGAGCAGGAGCTAACATCTAGATGTGTTTACTATATGTCAAAATCATGATAAATACTTGGCATAGTATCTCAAATAATCCTCCCACAATCCTGTGAGGTAGGTGTTATTAACAATGATGAAACACAAGCTTATTGAGATTATATGATTGGCCTAGGATCACATAACTATTAAGTGACAGAGCTGGCATTCAAACCCAGGTCTGTGTGACTCAGGCATCAAGCTCGTAAGGACTGGAGTACACTGCCTGTCTATCCATTGATGACAGTGTTCACGAGCATGTAAAATGACTGTCTAGCTAGGTAGGAAGCTGAAGAGAGGATTCTTACAAATGGAGGAAAATTTGATGACTCTCTAAGATCCTTTTGTGGTTACATTTTCCCCAATTTTTTATCTTATTTTAAAATTTTCCCTTGACTTCAAGGTTTGTAGAAATTTTGTCCTCCTAAATACAGCTAACTATCAAATAATTTCCCTATAGAATATGTTAAATTCCCTGTTCAATTCAAATGCTCAGGTTAATCATTTTCTGGTTTTGATATTTTACTTTATTAGTTCCTATGGACAAGCGAAGGTAGGCTTGACTTTTCTTAAGCATATCAATTTCCTTGTTTCATATTTTGTATCTGTGGTGATTCAAATATATCTTAAGTTTCATTTTCCTATGCTGACTCTGTAGACAAGATAAAAAGATCCAATAATCAATGATCTTTCAAAGTATAATGGAAAGGAAACATTTGCTATCTAAAGTACAGAAAGATAAAATAAAGGTAGAATATGGATATTTAGACCTAAGCCAAGTCTTAAGTCCACGGAAACCAAGAATCATCTTTGTTTTGTGCAGCTGCTTTTTCACTAACTGGAGGGAAAAAAGAAGGGGACACCAGGGAGACTTAGGGGTGTGTGCCTTCCACCACACATCAACAAGGGCAACTTTTGAATGGTTTGAAAAATAAAGGAAAATCATGGCTCTGCTGGGCAATTATGGGACAATGTAGGAAGAGACAGTCTGTCAAACCTGGGGTTGACCTTTGGATCAAAAAGTGATTAACTCTACTTATTGAAAAAATTTTTTCCACATTTCACACCCATTTGGGATGGCTACTATATGGAAACAATGGCAGGAGAAAACAAGTATTGGGTAGGCCATAGAACAAGTAATATCCTTATGCATTTTTGGTAGAAATGTAAAAATGGTGTTATGAAAAGTAGTATGGCAAGTCCTCAAAAAATGAAAAAGACAACTATCATATGATCCAGAAATTCCACTTCTGAGCCCCTAATCACAGGAACTGAAAGTAAAGACACCAAAACGTACCTGTACACTCCTGTTGATAGCCACACTATTCACAGCAGATAAAAGGCGGAATCAACACAAGTGCGACATCGATGATGGGTGAATGGTGAAGGAAAATGCGTATATACACAAAATGGAGTATCACTCAGCATTAAAGAGAAAGGAAATCTGACACCTGCTACACAACATGGATGCACCCTGAAGGCTTTATGGTAAGTGAGAAGAACACCAGGCACAAAACGACAGATATTGAGTAATTCCATCTGCGGGAGGTTCCTAAAGTAGTCGAAATCATGGAGACAGCAAGTTGAATCGTGGCTGCCAAGGGCTGGGGGAAGATGAATCGTGGCTGCCAGGGGCTGGGGGAAGATGGGAATGAGGAATTATTGTTTAATGGGTATAGAATTTCAGTTTATATGAAACTAAGAGCTGAAACTACAAGATGAAGAGAGTTCTGGAGATGATGGTGGCAATGGCTGCACAATACTGGGAAGGTACCTAATGCCTCTGAACTATGCGTTTATACAGCAATGATAAATTTTATGCTCTATTTTACCACAAATAAAAATAAGAAGGAAAACCTTTTTTTTCAACTGGTCAAAAATACATAGAGTTTGATTTGCCTCGGTATGGGGGGAAAAAGGGGGTCCAATTATAACATTTGCCATACACTTTAACTTAGATCCTTGAAGTTATCTATTACAAAGTCAATTAATATCAAAATGTATATATCTCAACATAAAGTAAAACCACAGTATAAAGTACAAATCTGTTTCTAACACTGTAACAACCATTTATTTAGTATTTACTACTTGCAGAAAAATCCTAAAATAGAATCACCATACTTGAATGGACTCTTGGGGCACAATCACATTCAAGTAATTCACAAGAGAATGCTGTAATCCAGTGATTTTCAACTTGGGAGGCTATGAAAATACAGTTACTGACAGGGCAAGTAGTATAGGACCTCCAAGCGATGGAGCCTACACAGATACCATGGACAAGCCACCAATCTGGCTCTGAATTCTCTCAAGGCCAAAACAGAAAGAGAAATACAATTATGCCCTTTTAATTGTCCACAAGGAAAAAAAAATTATCAGTTCTTTAGGGAAAACAAACTCCCTCTTTGCCCTTAGCTCTAATTTTTTTTTTTTCAGGGTTATGTATAGGGGATTAAGAGTATTCAAGGGCAAAATAATCAATAATTTCATTAAAGCTATTTTTTGGAGGGGGGGGAATGCTCCTCAGTAGAAATTGAGGTTGTAATCCCAATTTACAACTCAGCAAGGGCTACTTTTCAGAAAATCAAGAAAGTATATCCCAGGCTGTAGCATTCTGATAGTCTAATTTTAGGATAAAATACAGATTATCCAGAGAAATGGATGAATTCAGTATTTTCTAAAAATGTGACCTCTATCAAGTAAAGTTTTCACAAAAAGACAGCATTTCCTGCTGAGAGCCTGGAATACAGGTATTCTGTGCAAAATCTGAAGACATTGCAATATTCTTGGCCATCTGCTTATTTCTAAAGCTGGTATCCTTTTGTCAAATTGAGATATTAGCTAGTAGATGGCCACATCAGCTTTGAAACAAGGTAGACTCCCTTCTCTAATGCATGAATTTTCCTAATTCAGGCTGTGTGTGATACAGTGAGGTTGTTCTTCCTAACTAGATTGTACGCAGAATACTGGATTTAGCTCTAAGTGCAGCTCCCACCCACTCAGTTAGCTACGTAGACTTGGGGAAGTAGCTGTCTCTCTCTCCAGGCCTTACTCTCCTCATCTGTAATACAAAGGTGAACAGACCAATTATATCACCATTTCAAACTGTTTTACGAAGGTACCTTAGTGAATAAGGAGGTGCTTTTACTTGTGTCTGTCTTCTGTAGAGCATACATCTTATGTACCTGCCCCAGACCCCAGTGACATCTTTGAGGATCAGCAGACTAGGTGCTTTAAAATCTAAGATTGAGTCCGTGACTCTAGGATTTTAAACAACTAATCCATAACACAAACTTCAACAACAAAAGTAAATGAGGAAAATATTCAAACTAAATCATTTCTACGCCAAGTACCACATTTTACTATGGAGAGTTCACAAACTTAATTTTTAACTAACAACAACAAAATCTCCTTTGTAGAAACATTACTGTAGGTGAAGGGTGATTTCTCACATAAGCTCAAAAAGGCAGTATCCTGAATATAGCAAATAATAAATAGGTAATGATGTCTCTAAAGGACAGTATCCAGCCACCAGGTATAACGACATGTCTATGTCTCTAGTTCCCGTTGACCAGAGGACAGACACCTCCCCGAATCTCAACCACTGAGCACAGCTTCTATGTTCCTCTCATTCCCTGAACACCTACTGCCTCCCAGCAGGGTTTCTTTGATCTAGCACCCCATGCCACAAACCACTTTTGCTCCACTTCTCTGCGCCTGAATTGAGCACAAAATCCTTTCAAGATATTTTTCTGAAAATAAAGTGTGGGAAGACTATCTCTTATAAAGCTCATGGATTTATCCTTATTTAAGTCTCACAGCAACTCCTGAAGTAGAGGGAAGGGGGCTATGTTAATAATTCTGTGTTACAGAGGAGGAACACGAGGACTTGGAATAAGCTACCCAGAGTCATACAGCAAGAAGAGGGTCACTAATACTGGCATCTGAGCCTCAGGATTCCAAATAAGAGCAGGTCCCTATTCTATCATCTGTGTTGTCTTGCTAGGCTTTTGCCCAAAGTGCCCAGACTTCATCAGCAGCAGCTTGGATACACTGCGTGAGGAATAACAAAGATCATGTGGTAAATAAGCGTGAACCCCGGAGCATCAAAAGAAAATCAGATGCAGGTTATTTGCTTTTTCTTTTTTGGTGCTGGAGCCAAGGCTGTGAGGAGAAGGAAAGAGCAAGATGGAATACGCTGAAGAGAACACCAAAAAATCCTCCAAGTATGGGGGTAGAAAACTGGAAAGACAGTTGAAAAAAGAGAGAAGGCAAGGGAATGATGATCATTCTTCCACTATGCAGACTGTCAAGAGGCAAAAAAGAAGTTGTGAGGGTGAGGGAAAAACGAAGAAGGTGAGAAGCAAGTTGGGAAGAGAAACAGAAATGCCAACCAATGAAAATAAGGAGTCATGTAAGAGAGGAAAAAAAAATGGAAAGTAGTTAAAACCTGGGCAAAAGTTTCACGTGTTTTAAGTATTAGAAGGGAAGTACTCTACATATGTTAGCAGTCTTCAGTCTGGAAAGCTGAAGTCTAAGAAATACATTATTAGAGTCTATAAAATCAAGTAACAGATAAAACTGGCAGGGATATAGTCCCTAAATTATAAAATACTAGAATTACGAAACATACAACTTGAAATCTGAAAAAGACCATTATTTTTGAAAATATCCACTTCCACGAGACAGAGGATAATAAATACATAGATACTAGGGAAAAAAATAAACTCAAAGAAAAGTGATAGACGTAACCATAAAAATTAATTTAAAAGAAAAAGATGCAACAAATAACAGCTAAAGAGAGTTCTTTGAAAAACAATCAAAGACTTACTGATACTGATTTTTAAGGAGAAATTTATTAGAACTATCCAGATAAATATTAGGGGAAAAAGTGGAAAACATTAGGGAAAAAATATTTAATTAAGATCCAAAATAAATAAAGAAAATAATAAAAGATGACCTTATAACAATAAATTTTGTAACTTAAATGAAAAGAATAAATTTCTGGAACTCAGTAACTTGTCATAATTGACCCCAAAAGAAAGAGAAAACGAAAATAGTCCTATGACCATAAATATGTCTACTTAATAGTTTTTTAAAAATCTCAGGAAGATGGTTTTTATAAGGAGGAACAGACCATTTTAATTTGCTCTTCCAGGGAACAGCAAAAGAGAGAATACTTCCAAATTCATTTTATAAAGCCAGCATAACCTGGATAGTAAACCCTGATGAGGACAGAACCAAAAAAAAAGAAATTATCAGCCAATCTCATTCATAAACTGATACTAAAATCCAAAAGAAACCAAATCGAGGAGAATGTTAAGGATAATATATAATGACCAAATTAGGTTTATCCCAGGTACAGAAAGATGGCTTATCATTAGAAAAAGTCTTAACATATAATTAAAAAAATACATAATTTGCTACCTTAATAAAGAAAAGCCTATGATTCTCTTATAAAATGCAGAAAGAATTTCAGAAAATGCAGCACTCTTTCATGACTGAAAAAAAACCCTCAACAATATAAGAATGAAAAAGAACATTTATCTGATAAGTGGTGTTTACTAAATATGACACTTAATAATGTGTCGTTAGAAGTGTGTCTTTTTTCAAAACCAAGGATGGATTCCCCCATCTCAGCTTCTATTCAGCATTGTTTTGAGGGCCCTGGCCAGTACATTAGGAACATGAAAAATAAATGAGATGTAAGAATTGAAAGAAAGGAGCAAAACTCTAATTGTTCATAGATTATGATTATCTATAAAAACCAAATCAGTCTATCTTCATTATTTCTACTTTCTCTCTTCCAATGTACTCTGCTGCTCATTACCATCTAGCTTCTTCCTGGGTCATGCTTCTAGAACTTCCTTCATCTAAGATCAATAATGAACACATTTCAGTTGTTACCTCAACTTCTTGACCTGACTGTCCCCAGTGGCCTCCAATATTCTGGACTTTTCCTGCCTCTATGGCTGCTGCTTCTCAGTGCTGTCCACTGGCTTCCTTTGCTCCCACTTGCCTTTTAATATCAGTATTCAATCCTTTGATTTCAAACTTTTTCAAGCTATAGGTCTCCTATGTGATATTCTTTATTCAAGCTCCTTGCTTATTCAGGTGACTTCCAATACTAATAATTCATAAATTTTTATTGGATGAATAAGGACACCCTTACTTGGATGTCATCATGTCCAAAGGTAAACTCATCCTCCCGCCACTCCCCTTACTCGCTTCTTTAGTTACCTTCCATCCAATGATGTATATGCCATAAGTATGGGGGTCATCTATGACTCCATCTTCTTCATTCCTCAAATTCAACTATTATCAGCTCCTAGTAGGTTATCTTTGAAGTCTGTCTGCTCTGTATCTTCCTTTCCTTTTGGTAGCCAACAACTTGGTTCAGACACTGATTATCTTTCTCTTGAATTCCTGCACCTGGTCACCCTGTTTTGAGGTTTTCCTCTAATCCTTCTCATGAGGAGCAAATCTGATTAAATGTCTCCCGATTAAAATCTTTCAGTGATTCTAACAGCCCAAGATAATATTCAAACTCTTTAGGGATATTTGATAAAACCTTCTAAGAAAACCCTTCTTCTATTCACCTAGCCTTGACCAGTTTAGCAAGGTATCTGACAAGGTAAACACTCTGTAAATACTTACTGAATTAAGGAAAAAATGTTATATAAAATAACAGATATCAAATCAATGGTGGACCATTATAATAACAATGTATAAGGGTTATATCCTTACCACTCTTACATTAAAATGAGAAGAAAATTATATTTGCTATACCTCATTTGAAATTCATCAGACAGAATATAAATCAGGCACTGCACTCTCTAATAGAAATATAAGACAAATACAATTGCAGGCAGGTTACAGGCTTGGTACTACTGTGATACAAAAACTTAGGAAAAGATCCTGGGTCCATACCAAGCTGACAAGGCTAATAACATACAAAGACACACAAAGACACATACACACACACACACACACACACACACTCCCTTCTCCCTTTCATACTGCTGAAATAATTACAACCTTATGTATTTTTGTTCAAATACTTCACAAATTATCAAGATGAAAACCTTATGTAGCTTCAGGCTACATAAACTTCCTATTAAATACATTTAAAAACATTAAAAAACATTTAACTTACATCCTTCCTGCTTCCAAGATTAACTTGCAATATATTTCCTGACTTTACTATAAACTAAAAGTTTGGGAATAATGTAGAATAATGTGGACCAAGTAAAAAAAAATCTAAATTTCAATTTTTTTTAAAAGATTTTATTTATTTGTCAGAGAGAGAGAGCGCACAGGCAGAGGCAGAGGGAGAAGCGAGCTCCCTGCCGAGCAAGGAGCCCAATGAGGGACTCAATGCCAGGACGCTGGGATCATGATCTAAGCAGAAGGCATCTCCTTAACCGACTGAGCCACCCAGGTATCCCTAAATTTCAAATTTTTAAAGGAATTAAAAATTCTTATAATTCTCACCGAGCTTATAAACACAATTATATATTTGAATGCCAAGATACAAATAAATTTATAAAAGCTTTTTAAAGAATATAGATGGCAAATGTTATAAATTGTTCACATAGCTTAGAGCATGCTATTACATAATTATTTTACACGATTATTTTATGTAGAGTATTCTAAACGTGTTCGACTTTATTTATATACTACCCTGTAGTACACACATGTGTTTTTATTACGGAAAAATCTAATGAACTTTTTAATTTTCCCTCATTCTGCAAGGTGTACAACCGAGTACAGAAATTATGTGGGTCACACTGACCCTCAATGAAAATCCCTGAAATTAACCTTTAAAGAGGTTCTAAAGAGGGGAGACTAGAGTCCTGAAATCATATTCACAGTGAAACAAAATTCCTTTAAGATCCCAGTCTAGTAAAAGTAGTACTAGAACAAAGGCTGATAAAGCTCCCCAGTCATCATGCTCAGATTAAATATCTACTCAATCAAAACCAAGCTAACCTACCAAAGTCATCAGCTTCATGGCTGAAATCAAATATTATCTGGACCAGAGATTAACTTCGGTGTGCCCTCAAACTGAGAAGAAAATTTACACTTAGATACCCATATTCTAGCCTACACATTCCTCCACCAACACGCATTTCAAGCATTTTTTCTCTTGTGAAAAAGATTCCTGCTAAAATACCCTATGTCTTTAAATCAAAATGCCTTCATTCTGTCTTTGAACCTAATTAAAATTGAGAAACTTTTAATAGCTTTAATAACTCTCAAACGCTGTACTGAGCTCTTCCCTGGCATCTTTCCTTTCCTACTACCCTCCCTCCAAATCCAGAGAAAACCAGCACAACAAAAAAACACAAAACAACTAGCCACATGCTCTGAGTGCTGGGGAACGTGATTCTCACTGGTTTAGGCTACAAAGAAAGCCTATGAGTAATCAAAAATCCTTAATCAAAACAAAGTTCAAAGGTACCTCCCTCCCCACTCCCCAGTCCCAGTATAATTTCCCTTTCTCTCTTTAATCCACTCGTGCATTTCCTTGGAATTTTAGCGACCTCGGAACAGCAGATGGTAAGTTCATCTCAATGTCAGCCAGAGCAGAGACATGCAAAAAATCACTAACTTGGAAGGTTATTTAGGACAATAATGTCTTTCACTGCCTTACTCCTCCCACTCCGGCCCCACTTGACCTACTACCAATATTTAGCCGAAAAAAACCAAAAGCAAAAAAAAAAAAAAAACAAACCTGTCCAGTCTCTTCCCCTCAGTAGCTCTTCTTGTGGGAACCCGACGCAAGTTCCGTGCCGGCAGAAAGACCCTGGCCAGGCTGGGAGAGCAGGGTCCCCCGGCTTCACGCACCCCTCCCCACTCACCCGCCGCCGCACTCCGCTCCACACTAAGGAGTCCAACTATTCTTGGATCTACTCACATCCCTAGATCTCGTCTGGCTGCCCTCCCCCTTCCTCCACCGCGCCCCCCGCCGCCCCCGCCCGTGTCCTCTGCCGTCCTGAAGCTGACCTCGCAAAGCCCCCAACGGGCACACACACTCACCCACCTGGGCCGGATCTGGGGATCCCCGCAGGCGCGCTCCGCCCTGCGCTCCTCTGCCAGCTCCAGCACAAATGCGCTCGGCCTGTTCCTCCGCCTCCCCTCCAGCCCAGCCCGGAGGCGCGACCCAGGGCGGCACCGCAAGGTCTCCCTAAGTCACCTTTCCTCCGCCCGCCCCGGCTTCACCGAGGTCAAGGAGAGGCGCAACCAGGCCGCCCACGGCCCAAGACTCCGCGCCGGCCCTCGGGCCACCAGAGGTCGGTGCAGCGCCCCTCGGCCGCAGAGCCAAAGCCGCCCTCCTCCAGGGCTCGCCCGGGAGAGTGCGAGCCGCTCGCTGAATGGCCTGCAGCAGGCGGCTCCGCGCGGCCGCGGTCGTCGTCCAGTCCCTCCTCCCCCGGTCCCCCTCCCGCGGGCCCGCTCCTCTGAGGCGCAGGTGGGGACCTGCCCGGGATCTCGAGAGCCAGCACACAGCCCCTCCAAAGGAGCGAGCGGACTGCTGGCTCGCAATTCTCGGGAAGGAAGTAAGGAAACTGCTACTCGTGCTCTGCGTGCATCCCGCGGAGGCTCCTGCGAGGTCCTAGAGCGGGCTGTGTGCTCGAGCCCTCTCCTGGCGACGCCGGCCCTGACAACTTCTAAATGGCTAGTCGGCCCCCAGGGAAAAGCAGAGGAATCCTCTTTGGACCCTTGCACCTCGAAGAGAACTGACCCTTACTCAGGCTTACACTTAGGAGTGGAGGTTTCCAATTCCACAACAAAGACTGAACTGGACTTTATGTATTTTTTTTCATGTATTTGTTTTTATGCATTTTCTAGGCTACCATTTGAGCAATGAGGGAAACAATGGTATTAATCCTACTACTGTAAAAGCTACTTACATGGAAGAGATGGTTTCTTACTCCAGCCAGGCCTGAAGGGTAGATGAAGACTCAAAAGACAGTAAAACCCACCTCCTAAATACTACACTTAAGTGGGACGTGCAGGCTAATGAAATTTCTAGCTAACTATCAAGCTCCGGTGGGGGTGGAGTACACATACTTTTTGTTCCAACATTAAACATTATAAACCTGTCCTCAAACTCATTCAGACATTAAAGGTCTACTCCAGGTCAAGTACTATACCAGACACAGATGCTACAAAAATAACTATGATACACTTGCTTACTTAAGGAGCTCTTTAGTAAATATATAATCAGACAAGTAAATATGTAATGATACAATGTGGTGAGTGCTACAATAGCAAAGACCCCTAGACTAGGAGGGGTATCTAAGCCAGTTCTTAAGGGTGGAACCTGGGATGAGGAAATAGTGGCAGTCATCCAACAGAGCAATCCTGAGAGCTTTATCCTCATAGAGTGGCAGTGGGGGATCTGAGCGTTAGGTAGGAGGAGAGGGAGGACAGGGAGACAGACAGATGAGAGACAGGAAGGAAAAATGACAGAATTTGATTAAGCGTGGGGGAATAAGGAAGAAAGATGAACTGAGGACAGCTTCCATGATCTTGGCTTGGGTTCCAGATACGTGTTAATTCTGTCTCTGAGTTGAATGGATAATGCAGCTTTAGACACACTGGTCTTGAAATGCCTGTGCTATAATCATATGCTAATGTTTAAAAGGCAGCTGGATATACTGGTTCATAGCTCAGGAGAGATCTAAGGTGGCGATTTCACAGTCATCATGGATTTCTGTTTGAAGGAATGGCTAAGATCATCCAAGGAGAATGCTGAGTGAAAAGGCCATCCACAGAAACCAGGGACACCAACATTCAAGGCACAGGCAGAAGAAAAGATGCTTCAGAAGAAAACTGAGGAGGAGCTGCTCTAAGGGAAAGAGAAGCGAAAAGAGGTAGGCACCATGGAAATCACTGAGAACTCCAAAAAGCAAGTAGTGGTTAAATGCCAGATCCGTCATAGGACGAGCAAGGTAATTTAAGGGTATCCTCTGATTTAGCAGTAAGGAGATTATTGGCAAGAATGGTTTCAGTGGGCTAGTTGAGGAATAAAGTAGAAACAGAAATTATCACATTTTCCAAAATAGAATTGGAAAGGAATATAGGGAGACAGAAGCTGTAAGGGAGTAGAAGATTCAAAAGAAAAGAGAAGCTGTTTTTGAAGCAGGATGGAAGGAGACAGATGCCAATGAAAGGAAAGAAAAAAGATAGAGACTGGGGGTTGGAAGTGGCATGGAACTGGCAGCAAATATAGTCACTGCCTCCATGTATGTTTAACAAAGAATTTTGCTGAGAGCAGAGGGAGAGGAGGAGACTGAAGAGATGACAGAGAGATAAGCGCCCAAAAGATATAACCATGAAGAAATGAAATGAAAGACAAAATGACTAAAGGCCTTTGAAAAGCCAAGGAAACTAATGAATATTAGAGCCTCGACATTATAGATCTGGAACCTCAAAGGAGGGCATGGTTTCTCTCCAAAGATATCAGCAGCTGGTCCAAAGTAGCAATACCTTTTGGTTGGTCCAATTTAAGGTCCAGATCTCTCCGTTACACCACAAACTTAGCATCACTATCATCCCAATCATACTTTTGGGTTATAGCTCTTGAGCAGTAAGGAAATTTAACATAGAAGCATAAAATATTTTATGAGTGAGCTTACACTAATTTTAAGCAAGTTCCTACTTCAAAAAAACTGGTTTGATTAATATCAAAGGGAGCTCGATGATACACAGAAGGGGACCACTGATGTTAATGTGTGACATTCTAGCCACTTATGACACAGTGAGGTAAACTGCAGAAACAAAAATAATTCATGAAGCCAGTTTCTAGCCTTTAGAATTTTTTCTTTTCTTTTTTTATTTTAAGTAGGCTCCACACCCAGCGTGAGGCTTGAACTCATGGCCCTGAGATTAAGAGCCCTGTGCTCTACCAACTGAGCCAGCCAGGCACCCCATTAGCCTTTTGAATAGAACTCTCAAACAAGGTTAAATACAAATTATGGCATTCACATTCTCTAATGTCTCCCCTATATTACAAAAACACCTAATAAGTTTCCTTTTAGTAAATCAATCACAAGCTTTACAGCTTGCTTTATATTTTGCAGGTTTTTTTCAACAACGTAGTGTTATTTACAAGTAAAATATGCCTACATAACGCACCCCATTTATAGAGGTCTATGGAAACCTTGAGTATCTGGGTCATATCAGAGCGTCCCCAAATAAACAAAGAACACTCACATACCACAGAAATAGAAAGCCCCAAATCCAGGCATTAAGGCCTGTCCTCATTGTAAACCCCTAAGTTTCTCATCCAGAGCCAGCTTGCTCTTACTGTGGACAGAATTTGACCAAGTCTGGTTATCTGGTTTTCTTTTTTCATAAACAACATTAGAAAGGAGTAAACCAGAAGGGATCAGTATTCCACTGCTATAGACAGGCACATAGCCAAGCTAAAAATCAAGAGAAAAAAAATTTAAAACCCATAAAGAGCAAAAGTGAATTCAAGAGCATTAGCAGGACTGGGCAATTTAGTCAAATTACAGAGTTCTATAAACATTATCCTCTGAAGGCATCTCTGCATTAAGATACAGAGTAATTATGAACATACAACATGGACAAAAGGACAATGCTGAGGCCCCCCAGAAAAGATGAAATTAAGTGTTAAAAATTCAGTATAAGATGTAAATGCATAACATTTAAAAGAACTGTCATCACAGGGGTGCCTGGGTGCCTCAGCAGGTTAAGCCTCTGCCTTTGGCTCAGGTTGTGATCTTGGGGTCCTGGGATCGAGCCCCGTATTGGGCTCTCTGCTCGGCGGGAAGCCTGCTTCCCCCTCTCTCTCTGACTGCCTCTCTGCCTACTTGTGATCTTTCTCTCTGTCAAATAAATAAATAAAATCTTAAAAAAAAAAAAAAAAGAACTGTCATCACAAATATTAGAATAAAAATAGTTTTGTGGCAACAGGGGCTGGGATCACTTAGATCTACTGGATCCTCGTTACATGCCAGGTAGCATACAAGGTTTTTTGCCAAGATGATCATACATAGTTTTCAAAACACTCTTTTTTGGTTGATTGCCACTTTGAAAAGGTAATTGTATATGAAAACTGTGGCAAAGAGAGATTAAGGAGGAGAACATGGAATTAGACCCAGGTCTCTGTGAGTTCAAAGCTTATGATTGTTCTTTTAACAAATTTCTAGATAGCAGAAACACAATTTATGATTCCAGATAAATAAAGCATTACAATACCTAGTTATGCTGTGATGACCTCAAGTACACTATTAAATTCCTATGCTGTAGGTCTTAGCCATATGAAAAACTACCTTCAATGATGCCATTTGTCTTTTAAATACTTGGGGGCCCTTTCCATTGTCTACAATCCTATTTCCCAGAAAGTAATCCAAAGAACCTCACAGAATTGCTATTTTATAGCATTACTGGAAAAGAATCTTAAAGCTACTTTGCAAATTTGAAGCAACAAATGCCATTTCCTAAATGAGTACCGTGTGCCACACAGTTCTTATTCATCTATATACATCTGACCCCCACATCTAACACCGAGCTGTTTATACATTTTCATTTTACAGAAACTTGCCCATGGTTGGTTAGGAAAAAGACTAAGATTTTAAAAAGGTCCATTAGACTTTCAGACCAGTGCCTGTTAATGACTTACAGTACAGTCTCCCTTATTTGAAAGATGGAAATACCAAGGTTCAGAGAACTTCAGTAGCCCTTTGACACTTGAATAATACATAATAAGGATGAAAAGAACACAATCATTCCACAAACACCCAAATTTTCTTTAGATAATACCATCTCCTCCCAAAATGAGTTAAATAGCTAAAGACACAAAAGCTCCAAAATGCCATCAGAGAAAAGGGGTCACAGGTGTTAATTAGATAGCGTCCTATAGTAACTGTTGATTTTTACTCAAAAGGGCTTACTATGTATCAGGATCTATGCTAAGTATTTTGCTTACATTATGTTATTTAATCCTCACGACAAATTTAAAAGTCTGATTAGTCTAAACTTGAGGCTAATATACTCTTGCACAGCTGGATTTTCAGAGAGATAATTACCTAGACTATATTGTTTTTGTTTTTGTTTTGTTTTTTTTAAGATTTTATTTATTTATTTGACAGACAGACATCACAAGTAGGCAGAGAGGCAGGCAGAGAGAGATGGAGAAGCAGGCTCCCTGCTGAGTAGAGAGCCCCATGCGGGACTTGATCCCAGGATCCTGGGATTATGACCTGAGCCGAAGGCAGAGGCTTTAACCCACTGAGCCACCCAGGCGCCCCACCTAGACTATATTTTTAAGCAAACAGTTTAAAAATTAGCATAGGCTGGCTTTTCTCCAGAAATTAAATTGCTTCTAATCTAGAATTTACCTTGAAACAATACATAACTAAAACATAGACATTATTGATATATCAGGTACCACATAAGAGACATTAATGAGATTTAGTTTTATAATGTATTAAATATTACCTGAATTACTAGACACCACAATTTGTTCATTTCAGAAATGTTGAACAATGCTATTTAGATTTATTTAGATCACCAAATCATGCCTCATTTAAATAACCTAGAATATGAAATCACCAAAAATAGAAATGCTCAGAGGGGATGCTTTCAAACAGTACTGGAAGAATTAACCATTTAAAATGTTTAATGAAAAATTATGTTTTCCTGTGATAGTTATTGAAAGACTTTCTGTAAGTTTGTTTTAAATGAATTTCATATCACTCACATTTTTTTCTCCAAATAAAATATGGAATTTGTGATGTACATAACAAAGCTGGTGTTTAAAAAATTTTTTATCTGAATTCACAGGGCTTCCACTGTAATCACAAGAAAATAAAATTTTAGATCTTTACATGTGAGAGAAACATACAAAACCATTTTCATCTATCTTGTTTTACCAAAACCTAATATCTAATTAAAAGGTACAAATGAGTTGTAACCAGAATGAGAAATCTGGTGTCTTATTCTAAAAAGCTGAAGACTGAACATATATGGAGAATTTAACAAAACGGAGGAGAAAGCCTATAGCTGCTTAACTTGCATTTAACATCATGAAAAAAATTAAAACAAGAAAAACCCTAGTGCAGGCAACCAAAACACATCTTTACAACTTTTCAGTCCTCAGAAAAAGAATTAATGGATAAACTTACCACTCTTATTAATATTTAGAAAAGTGAATGGGAGAGAGCAAAGGGAAAAGAACATAAGATATTTAATCCTCTGAGCTCAACTCACATGGGTAAATGTAATAGCTCTCTATTTTCTAAAGAAAAATATGTGTTTTTCATATAAAACCTTTGGTTTCCACAATATTTTCACAACACTCTTGTTGAAATGCCACAAGAACTCTGAGAAGAACTTTAAACTATGGTTGATAAATACAGCTGTATAAGTAAATTAGATTTGAACACAAGTTATATCAGAATCATCTGGCTTAATCAAGAATGAAGGAGTTCTAAATTTTAGTGAAAATCAACTCTTCATTTTCTTTATTAAGACTATTTTCTCCAACCTTTGGTCAATTTGAAAGCAGTGATTTATTGAATGATCCAGTATGTGACACTAAATTATTGAAAAATTAAATTACAAACTACCTACCCCTTCTTGTTTAGTGAAGAGATTAAGGCAATCACTCAAAGCTACACAAGTTTCTCTAGAAGCTTCAGAGACAACTTCAACTTTCTGAAGAAATGATGGAAGCACGTCTATAAATAAAAATAAATAAAATTAGTGGGATTTTAAGACCACAAGCTTTTTTAAATTACTTTTTTTTTTTTTTATTAAGAAAATACCCACCATGGATCTTGAACTCAGGACCCCCAAGATTAAGAGTTGCATGCTCTACCAACTGACCCAGTCAGGCACCACAAACATTTTTATGTCTCCTGACTTCATGCTTCCTTCCAGCTGGCTGCCTTAAACAAAGCATACAGTATATTCCTTGAGCAATATTATTAGCACCTACTGTATGCAGGGTGCATAAACTGGTACAGTAAAGATGAAACCTTGTCCTAGGAAGGCCTATATCCTGCAAGGAGAAGAGTCACAACTAAAAACAAACAAACAAAAATTATAGGGATAATGTAATGTTTAAGGAAAGCAGCTCGTTAACATTTCCTTTCATGATAGTCTATGCTAGATAAGTAATTTCATTCAAAAGCCAAGTGCTAAAAAGAGCTAAAAATAATACTGCCAGTTGACATGATGGCTAACCTATCTAAAGGTGGCATTAACACAACTTTCTCTAGTGCTTGCTGGATAAATGTCTAGCATGGAATAGGTCTTTTCAGTCTTACGAATGTGTCCCTCTGGGGTCCAGTATCTTTCAGAATATAAATTGGGAACAAAGAAATGGTAGTATCACCACCTTCCCCAGTTCCCTAAGGAAATCTTAATCCACTTACCCATTACAAACAAACAAACAAACAAACAAAACAAATAAAAACCTACAACACCCAAAACAAAAGCCAGAATGCTGACAAGAGAAAACTGCAAAATGCACACACACTTAAAAAGGAAGTAAAATGTCATAATCTGTCTAGATTAAGGCTGCAGAAATACTCTTAGTTCATATAGTTTTGGACTTCATGTTAATTATATAGTAAGATCCCTTAAATGTGTCTCTTCAATCAAACAAAAATAATATTGAGAAAACTTTTCATCGAAAAATAACTTAAAAGAAGAGAAACAAATATATACCACCCTCTGTCTTTTAAATAATCCTGATTCACTTAGAACAGGGTTCTTAAAACATGGTCAACAAGGTCAATAAGCAAAAGCAATCAAATCCAAATGCCAGCAATTTGCAATTATCAGGCCACAAAACAGTGGGTCTCTTCAAGAAACAAAACATTTTCAAATGGGAAGTGGAAAGGAAAATAAAATCTATGAAGAACATGTAACAAATTATTTAGTCATTATTCCTAGGTGATAACATTGTAATTATTAGTCTTCATTCTTTTCTCTAATTTTCCACGATTTCTATAGGAATGTGATTCTAGCAAAGAAAAGTCCTTTTCTTTGAAAAATTACTTCTCAAAACTCGTTAGGCTAAAGGGGGTAACAAAAGGAAAAGTTCACAGCGAATGAAGGTATGAACAACCTTTCATTATTATCTGGATATAAATACCAAATGTCATTTTATCATATTTTTCTTTTTATGGAATAGTTTCCCAGCGTTAGCTATTCTTAACACCCAAACAATTGAAAACTACTATATCCTAAAATAAATTTGACTTTACATACTTTATTTTTCATTTTGAATCTTTGATACACATTGTGAAGATTTATTCTTTACTTAGTTGCTAAATAGCAGAAAAGAATACCGTATGCCAGATGCCACAGGACTTAAATAGTACCTCAACAGATGTCTCGCACAGAGCTGTGGATTGAGTACAGTGAGGGGATGTACCAAAAAAATCAGGCACAGCCTCTGCCTTCCATAAATGCTCTGGGTAATCTAGTAATTTTCCAATTTTCATGGCACAAATGGGAAGAATACAGGAAAACAGTCATTCATGGATGTATTTCTTTTATTAAATACCATCGCATGCTTAACCACCTACAATTTTGTGTTTTAGATATTTAATACTTTATATTCTGTTGATTACCATAAATCATTACATGTCAAAATAAATTTGTATGAACGTCAAGATTTTAAGTAAAACTGATTCTAGAACCTCTTAAAAGATACTCCAAGAAACATATATTGACTTTTAAGAACCCATTATTGAGAGTGTGTAAAATTCTTTTGTCCAAAACAGAGTCAAAAGTTACCTAATTTCTCTGACAGTCTGGTCTTCAAGAATGATTCTGAAATTCACACCAAGTTGTGCAGGAGGTCTGCATGAGAACTGACCCTCTAGTGCTAGGGCTGTGCACTGGGAGCCAGGTGGCTCAAGGGGGCATGCTTCATGTATGAGAATGTTTGCATATTGTTATAAAAATAAAACCGCTAGGCACCTGGAAAAGTTACCAACTGAGAATCACTGCAAATATATCTTAGCCATTTAGTATTTAGAGACTGAGTTGTAATGAACAAATGTAAAAAGGCTAGTATGTAACCTTATTTGACCTATTATAAGAATTGGACACAATTCTGAAGAAAAAATGTCATTTTTTGTACTAAAAATATTTTTGAACTCAGGAAAGATGCTAGAAGATCTTATGCAAAAAGCTTAGAGACATATATAAAAAGCTCACAATCTGTCATTTTCATGATAACATGTACAATTTTTAATTGGGTATGTTTTAAAACTATTGGGGAAATACTTATTTCCTGTTATATTGGCAAACTAAACCTAGTAGAGATGACCTCCATTGTTCCCCTAATAAGGAAACAGTCCACACTCACTAGCCAACATTAAAGACAGTCTATAAACTGAATCAGTTTCAGCCAGACTGTTTTCCTGGATATACTTGTTTTCCTAGAAATACTCTTTTACTTTACTGCCTCCCAAGCTTTTTTTAAGATGCTTCCTCTTCCCTGAATATTGGAAATAATAATTATTCATATTCAGAAGTTTCTCCACGTAAACCTCTTTTGTTCAAGGCCAAATTCAAATGTCATTCTCTTCGGTTTTTGTGGGGTTTTTTGTTGAAAAAACAGCAATGCCTCCATGTACCTAAAAGACATGATCTAACCTGCATGTAAAGACTTCTTTTTTTTAAAGATTTTATTTATTTATTTATCAAAGAGAGTGAGAGATCACAAGTAGGCAGAGAGGCAGGCAGAGGCAGAGGGAGAAGCAGGCTTCCCACTGATCAGAGAGCCCGATGTGGGACTCAATCCCAGCACCCTGGAATCATGACCTGAGCCGAAGGCAGAGGCTTAACCCACTGAGCCACCCAGGCGTCCCCAAAGAATGCATTTTAAAAACAGACTTTTATACCTAATCGTAATTATATAAACACCTCAAGAAAATGAGTAATCTCTCCTCCAAACAGGAGAAAAAGATATCCGCATATAAAAATCAACCAATCTTCTAAAAACTTTTACATAAAACTGTAATTTGAAAAAAAAAAAAAGAGGTCCCTATAGAAGAATAGAAATTGTTGCTGTTCAAATTAAAATAAGTAGCATGAACAATCACCCACTGAACTACTACTACTAAACCATTCTGTCTATATCTATATAATCTGCACTAGTTGCAACGGAGAATATAAAGTTCAAAACGGCGTGTGTTAAATGAGCTATGAGTTAAATGAAAAAAGGGTATCAAGGATGTTTTAAGATGTAGACAGCAAACAAATCATGCATTTAAAAAACGTTAAATAATTCAGAGAAAGGAATAATCATTATGGGATGGAGTAATGGGGTAGAGTCTGAGAAGAGCTGGGATTTGAGTTGGATCTTGAACAATATTTTTATTGCTAAATATAATGTGCAATAAAGCAAACAACCTAAAATATCTACAACTATTATTTTCAGATAGTATAGAAACCATCAGTCCCAAGAAGGCTGTAGCAGAACTGTGATCAAGGGGAACTCCAGAAAGGCGAGAGGCTCTGTCAGTATCCACCACTGGCTGCATGGCCAACCCATGGCAGGTTCAGTGCTGACTTGTATAATCTATACACTAACTTGACAAAACAAATTTAGTACTTATTTCCAAGTTCAAAAGAAGGGAGTTATTAATTTATAAGCTAGATAAGTAGGTCATTCATTTTATTCACTCAAAACTTACACAGTTGACCCCTGAACAACATGGAAGGTGGGGCACCGACTGCTTTGCAGTTCAAAATCCATATATAATCCTTGATTCCCCTGAAACTTAACTACTAAGCAAGCACCTACTGTTGACTGGACACCTTACAATAACAAATATTCTAGAGAAAAAGTGTTAAGAAAATCATAAGAAACAGGAATTACATTCACAGTACTGTGCTGTATTTATTAAAAAAAAAAAAAGCCACATATAAGTGGACCCATACAGTTCAAACCCTTGTTGTTCAAGGATCAACTGTATACATCAAGTGCCCATGGGGGCCGTGCACTGTTAAGGTGGTGAAGACAAGTGACAAATAAAACAGAAATTCTTGCCTTGATGGCGTTTATATGCTAAAAGGAAAGGCAGACTATCAACTACCATGTGTATTATATACATATATATTATATGTATTATATATATGTATACATATACATATATGTATTATATGTATATATAATACACATGGTAGTTGATAGTCTGATACATATAGGTATTATATATACACACAGTAGTTGATATATATAAAAATTTATTATATATAAATTTATTGATATATATAAATTTATTATATAAATTTATCAAATTTCATTATATATATTTATATATGTGTGTATATAAATATGTATATATTTCATTATATATATATACACACACACACACATATATATATAAAATGAAATTTGGTAAATGACAGAGAAAAGACACAGCAAGGTAGGGAAACAGCAAGCGTCGAGGGGAGTTGCAAGTTTGGACAGGATGATGTAAGGGTCCGGTCCTGACAGGAAAAGGCTGGCAAACTGAAATGGCACCTGAAAACTTCTTTTAAAAAAGATGACACACAAGGTGGGGTGGAGGGGGAGATAAGTGAACTAAGAGACTGGCAATGCAGGACAGTTGCCACCCTGGAACAGAAAGGCAAAGGAAAGGACAGTGTTGCTAAGGCCAGCAGAAGCTGGAATCACAGGTGGGGGGCTTCAGCCAAGGGCTGTTACACTCTACACAGCCCAGGTGGAGGGAGGGAGGAAAATGCCTGCCTGCTCTCACCCTCTCCACCAGTCCCCTGACAGGGTCTCCCTTTTGCTGAGTCCGATCGGAAATCTGAGCACAAGTAAGCCCCAGTAGTGGAGTCTGTAGTCTGTAGCCAGAAGGTTCTCTGAGTTAAGATCTGGGCAGGTGAGGATGTGAGTATCCTGGAGAAAAGACTTCCAGGCAGCGGGCCAGCTCAGCCCAGGCTGAGGCAGGAAAAAGTCCAGCCTCTCCGAGGGGCAGCCAGAAGGCCAGTGAGGCTGGAAGAGGAGCAACCAGGGGTAATTAGGAGATGAGAAGAGGGAAGCCAAATAGAAATGGAAGAGTTTGTGGGTCATTAGAAGGACTTTGTTTTTCATTCTTAGTGAGATAACCTGGAATCTACCAGATGTTTTGAGCAAAGAACATTATACGCTGGTGTTTTAGAAGGGTCCTTGGGGCAGGGACTGGAACGGCAAGGGCGGAATGTGAGGGGCCAGTTAGGAGGCTGGTTCAACCCTGTGTGAAAGACAATGATGGTCTGGGCCTCGGTGACAATAGTGAAGGAGGCGGGAAGTGTTACTCAAAGCTGAGATTTTTGAGCAGAGTTTTAAGTAGGTTGAACAATGTGCTTTTCCTTTAAGATTTTTTTTTTTTTCGTTTAAATAACTGAAATCATTCCAATGTCTTTAGCCAGGGATTCTCTACCTACATTTAGTAACATGCAATAAAGTGTTATCCATTAAAGTTGGCATATAAAGTATATCCTTTTTAGAAAGTAATTTAGCAATGTAGCAATAGGTACACATATGTTAATATGCTTTCATCCGTTAATTCCACTTCTAAGAATCTTATGGTAATAAAGTGATGTGATCAAATTTAAGTGTACAATACATTATTCATAACAGCCAAAAACTGGTTACTACATACAGGTAAATTTAGGGTTTTATGGAAGAACAGACTACTGGCCTTTAGGAAATCTTCAAAAAGTTGTATTAGTTTGGTTAATTTTCTTTGTGTTTGTAATCATGCCCTTGATAAGGATAAAATGGTAGAGGTTTTAGCACTGCATTCACTGAACCTTGAAGGATATGTTTGTTGCCAATGCCAGATGCATAAATTTGGGCATTCATCCAAACAGAAATTAGGTTTAAGGAAATAAAGTACTATTTAAATAGAGGATATTTTGGACCAAAACAGAATAAATATAGATGGTCCCTGACTTAGAGTGGTTTGACTTAGAATTTTTTGACTGAATGATGCTATGAACACAAAACAAGTTTGGTAGAGACCATATTTCAAATTCTGAATTTTGGTCTTTGTCTAGGTCAGCAGTATGCAGTATGATGACGTCTCGTGATGTGGGGCAGGAGCCACAGCTCCCAGTCAGCCACACCATCACCAGAGTAAACCACTGTTCTGTACTCAGACATTCTGTTTTCACTTTCAGTATAGGAGTTGATAAATTACATGACATTTAACACTTTAATATAAAACTGGCTTTGGGGGCACCTGGGTGGCTCAGCTGGTTAAGTGTCAGACTCTTGGTTCTGCCTCAGGTCTTTATCTCAGGGTCATGGGATCGAGCCCCACATCTGGCTCTGTGCTCACCATGGAGTTGGCTTGGGATTCTCTCCCTTTCCCTCACCCTCCCACTCTGTTCCTCCTCCCGCCCCGCACACTTGTGCTCACAGGAGAGCACATGCTTGTGTGCTCTCCAAAATAAATAAATAAATAAATAAATAAATAAATAAATAAATAAATAAATAAATTCTTTAAAAAAAAAAAAAAGGCTTTGTATTGGATGATTTTCCCCAACTGCTGGCTAATGGATGCGTACAGAGCATGTTTAAGGTAGGCTAGGCTAAGTTATGATGTTCTGTAGGTCAGATATATTAAATGCATTTTCAACTTATGAGATTTTCAATTTACAATGGGCTTATCAGGACATAACCCCATTATTAAGTTGAGGAAGATCTGTAAGTGTAAATAAACTGAAAAATGTATTTGTGATTGGGCTCTGACAGTTCTGAAATGACAGGATAAACAGTATTTTATTCTATAGTTTCAAAGACCAATGAAATTTTTTTTCCCCAATGGGAAAAAATTTTATGATCAAAAAAGTACTATTCTAAAATTAATCTAGAAGCAATAATGTAGTATTTTCACAGAATCTGAGATGTAGGAGTTCCTAAAAAGCTTGGATTCCCTTCAGGGATGGAACGCACAGGGTCCCAGAGGGCAGGAAGACCACAGGGGAGGCTGTTGCAGTGACCTGGATTTGACGGAATACCGAGCCAAACCAGTATGGCAGAATTTGGAATAAGACATTAAGAGAGGAGTCTTCAAGTTCACATAATTTTGTATTACAATGTAAGACAACTAACAATCACAACCACAAGGTCTAGATTTTATCCAGGAACACTGTGGTTCTTCATTTTGAGAAGTTATTGGCAAACTGTGTAGATGGTATGGAGCAGGATGTGTATTTATCAGCTACTATCTATGAGCAACAAAACACATGGTGCAAAATTACTCTGCACAATCCCTCGGCATTAAGGTAACACAGTTATCTTCAACTCTTTAATTCTACTCATGAAATCATCTTAACCCCATTTACTATTTATATAATATGCAGATTTATCTATCTACACCTGCAGAAAATGTTTACAGTTGTTTGTGTATAAATCTATTGAATTTCATTGTAGGTATATGAAATAGCACTGTCAGATCATCATCAGACTTCTCAAAGTTTTCCAGAGGGCACTGTCTGAAATAGCTCTTTTGTAATATAGAATATTATGCACATCTCTAAAAACGCAAATGATGCATACCATCATTATGAGTGACAGGTCATACAGATAATCTGAACGAAGAGATCCCAAAAAAACAAAGCTTAATTTGGTTGTAGTTCTGATATAATTTCTTTCTTTGTTCCATGTTAAAGGAATTAATTCTTATATTTCATCTAACTCTGGACATTTCCTACATCTTTTAGATGTCATTAGTATCTTTTTACTTTTTTTTTTTAAGATTTTATTTATTTATTTGACAGACAGAGATCACAAGTAGGCAGAGAGGCAGGCAGAGAGAGAGGGGGAAGCAGGCTCCCAGCTGAGCAAAGAGCCCGATGTGGGACTCGATCCCAGGACCTTGAGATCATGACCTGAGCCGAAGGCAGAGGTTTAACCCACTGAGCCATCCAGGCGCCCCAGTATCTCTTCTTACTTTTGATGGTTCTTGAAGATGGTGTTTTAAAAGCTCTTTGATGGTCACAGGTGCGTAACTCTAAGTATATTAAAAACCACTGAAGGGTGTATTTCACGTGGATACATTTTAGATTGTGAATTATATCTAATGAAGCTGCTCTTATTTAAAAAGTCCACTGAGGATTAAGAGTGCTAAGTAATATAATATTCCAGCCCACAATAATCAAAATGACTTAACTGCTGTCCTTCTCAAAGCTATCATCGTTAATACAAATAAATGTTTATGGAACTGACAAAGGGATGCCCAAGGTCCATCTGGACAGATATAAAATACCTGTGTTCAGTTTATTCTAATATTAGCTTTTCTTTGCATTCCCTGGGCATATATAAACTAAACTGAGAAGTCCACAGAGGGAAACTAGTTTGTGATTAAAACTGATAGTTAAACTCATAGACAACTGAATCAATTAAATTTCAGTGAAGTTATTTACAAACACATCATAGCTGAAATCTAAAGCAATGGTGAGGAGTCTAAAGTCTAAGAAACACAGTTTTTAATTTACAAAGTAATACTTTTTTCTAGATATATAATTTTTTATTGGATTTTTTATTTTGTATTATACGTTATTTTGATTTTTGGAATATTTATAGTCAACTCTTGATAATTCATAATCAGTGGAGACTGAAGAAATAAAAAGTTACTACTGAAAGGTAGATTAACCATTAGACAGTAAAGGTCATGGAGACATTCATAGAATCATAAAGCTAAGACCTGAGAACAACCACCCCTTCATTTATATGGAGAAACAGGCTCAGAGAAGTTACATGTACTGTTCAAAGTAACAGCTGGTAAGTGGCAGAACAAGGATTCAAACCCAAGACAGTTTAAAATTCAAGTCTTCTGAATTCATAAGTAGGAGTCTCATTATGCAGGCAAAATGAATTTATAGGCCCAAAATTTTAATTTTAACTTTTTCTTAAAAGAATAAAATATTAATCTACAAACCAAGTCTCCCCCATGAGTAGAAATTTTAAGTAGCTTTTTAAAAACTGCTAAATAGTCTTATCAAACATAATTTTGAATTCAAAACTGAAAATTATCTACATGTATAGCAAACAAAACTACAAAGGATCAACATCTAGGATAATGGGTTGGGTTAAATAGTGGGTATTATTTGGTAGTTTGACCCCCCCCATTTTTTTTTTTTTTTTTTTTTTTACCTTTAGCCATGTCACACTCCTTAATCATTTTCAGAAAGGTAGAAATTTCCCTATCTAGTTTCTGTTGGCATGTCTGTGCTTTCTGGGAAAACAAAAACAAAAAGCGAAATTAAAACTTATTAATAACGGATTTTTAAAGTACACATGCTTTACTGTTTCTTTCAAAACTTTTAGTTCATATGTTGATATACCACAATAATTAAGATACATCTTAACAGAGAGAAAAGCATGAGAGAAAATTTCCTTAGAAACTGAATATTGCATTTAATCAAATACAGATTTAAAAAAATAAATCTTTCTAAATTGTAAATACATTCAACATTTGTCATGTACACAATATACAACTGGACTCACTGTTTCTGAGAACTCATTATTCCATATACATAGGAGTTAAATTTCTCCCAATTAATCCTTTTTGTAAACTTGATTAAATTCATCAGGGAATTATAAAATGCATTCCCTAAGAATATATATATTTTTAAAAACTAGATGGTAGTAGTATTTAGAAACCACAGCTGATTTTCGTTCAGCCATCTAAGTCCACATAAGCAGACCAATAAGGACATTTTCTTAGTAAATCAAAGCTTAATTTTAGATCCCTAAAAGCAAAACAGTATTTAATGACACAAGTTCTATCCCATCTTAGTCAAGATTTAGAAGTCTAAAATGAAAAGTCGGGTAATCACATTGATTATATTAAGAATGTAATTTTGATGTTAGTTTTACTTTCAAGAAGTAGGAAGAATAAGCAAGAAAATTATCA
The DNA here is from genome assembly GCF_963455335.1 of Martes martes. Lineage (NCBI taxonomy): Eukaryota > Metazoa > Chordata > Mammalia > Carnivora > Mustelidae > Martes > Martes martes. The sequence goes on along the minus strand of NC_137901.1, from coordinate 46,600,536 downwards.
TTGTGAAGTCAGTTGGTTACGGCAATGAAAAATGTCTATTCTGATAACCTTGAGTCTAATATCAGAATCACATTGTTGTAGGCAGAGTACTGTTTATCCTTATGAATTCCTCGCTTTGTACTCCTAATCCCAACTGGCTCATCACTAAATATTTTTGCTCCTCCTAAATCAGTCCGACATGACAAAGGGCACAGGTAACCAGGCTTTTCTCCTTTTTCGCCTTATAAAATTTTCAGTGCTTATGATGCTCAGCTCAACCACAGCAGAATTATTCATGGTACCACATTAGTGACAGGAAATGTTCTCTTTAAAATCTACATAACTCTGTGTTGAGAGCTCTAACAATATAGAAAATATAATAATTATTTTTTTTGAAGAGGGAAGATACCTACACTACACAATTTAAAACACCACAGAAAGGGAAATGGTGTCCTGGGTCACTTCTGCAGACACAGCCCATAAATACAGGTTTAAAGCAGAGAAGAGGTTGATCTGAAGGACCTGAAACAGACACTGCAACCAAATGTATCACTTATGATTTATTAAAAGAAAATTGTCATTTCTACTCTATACATAGTTAATCCTCCTGCCCACATACAAGTCAATGCTACCATCTTCTCTTTTCCCTTCTATGGTGAAAGTGAGCTGGATGCGTAAAAGCAAGCACTGGCTTCATCTGCAGTCTGAGAATCCGTAATGAACAGGCTAGGGCTCCTGGGGTAATAAAAACAAGAACGTTCTCCACAACATCACCCTCAAATACCTGAATCCCATTCCTCTTCCCTTAACATATCTACCTGATGGACAGTTACTAAAAAGAGCTTCCCTGATGGAGGATTTACTTGTTTTAATAAAAGGTACGTATTCAGTCAGCTGGAGAAGATCTGATCTACATATTCTGATTTATAATTAGGTATAATATGTCTTCTCTTCTAAACAATTGGTGTGGTTTTGAAGGTAAAACGAATGGAAAGAGGTTATTAATACAAATAATAAGTTCACATCCTCCAATTTGCTATAATTTCCCCCTTAGCAGCTACCGGTTATATTAGGTAAACCTAGAAATCTATTTAGAAAGGTTATTGTTCAGGAGTTCTTTGCAAAGCCCAGCATGGTGTCCCATTCTTAACTTCTAAGCCATTCACCTTATGTTAGGCATTGTTTTTAGGTTTTAATTTTTTTTTTTTATTCTACATAAACAACTCTTAAGCAATGACCTAATGCCCAAGCATGATGATATTTTAAACCAAAGTTATCTGGGCACAGAACTCAAGAACAGAGTGGCATCCACAGACTCAGGGCCCAGAGGGCAGGAGGCACCCAGGTGAGCAGCTGAGCACGTTCCCAACGCAGGCCTCCTGCTCCTACTTCTGCCCACCCAGATACTGGCTCTTGTGTTTAAGTTGATGTTAAACCACTTTATTATCCCTGGCCTAGAAAAACAGCTCAAATATGTATTATCAAGGGCTCAGGAGGACAGAATAGGGTAGGGGAGAGGACATAAATTCCAGGTTATTTGCTACAACCCATATTTGGTTAATTAAGAACAGAAGAAGACTGCCTCTACTCAAGCAATTCAAAGGGACAAACTACAGAAACAACATAGTGAATGAAAGAAGACAGGTTCCAGTGAGCACATACAGTATGATTCCAATTCCACACAATTCTAGAACAGGCAAAAGTGATACCTATAAGGATAGAAAGCAGATCAGTGGTTGCCTGAGATGGAGGTGAAGTGCATTGCCAGGGAAGAGGCCCCAGGGAACTTTCTGAGGTGATGAAAATGTCTCTATCTTGAGAGAAGTGGTGGTTACAAAGGGTATATACATTTGTCAGAACATGTCAAACTGAAGACATAAAATGCATTCATTTTATTGTACAGAAACTTTTTAGAGAATATATTATAGAACCCTGATGACATTCCTCTTCGCAGAAAACAGCCAGAATTGTGAGCACTGGTGCCGCAATGCTCACCTCCAAGGCTCCCTACTCCAGTCAAATCCATCTCCCCTCAATCTAAGTCAATACGTAGCACATTTATTCTTCTTGGTACCTGGGGATCATTATGGCCCTGCTCTGTAATCTTCCTAATGCGCTATTTTGCAGTAGATATTTACACAAAATAAAAAAAATTAAATGAAAGGATATAGAGAGAAAAAGGCAGTTCTCTCTCACATATCAGTCCTAGAGTCCCTGTTTTCCCCCTTTACCAGCCTCAAAGCAACCACTGTTAATAATTTCTCATCTTGCCAGGGATGACCTAAGCCTACACAAATGTGTGTTTAAGACCCTGCTTCTTCTCCCAAATAGTAGCATATTAGATACATCATTTTCTACCTTGCCCTTTTCACGTAACCATAAATCTTAGATATATCAATATATATAAATCTGTCTCATTCTTGTATTGAATGTACCAATCTTATATATATCAGCCATATGTTGATGTACATTCATCTTCCTGCACATTCATTTTAATAATAGGCATCATTTTCCTTTAAATCAGGAAAGTATGATATCACTTTCTCATTTGACTAAAATTTAGCATCTTCTGCTCACTAAATCCTTATAACACTGATTTCAGATCCTATAGAATCAAGATATCATCAACAAATGAAACCCTCACTTTCCTCGTGCCACCCCGAATCTAAGAACCTATCCCAGTTTTGTCCCATAGTACACTCTGCAACGATAGAAGCATTCTACACTGTACTGTCCAAAGTGATAGCCACATGTGACTACTGAGCATTTGAACTGTGTTCAGTTAAAAGGAGCTGAATTTTTAATTCTAATTTATGTCTGAATAGCCAAATGTGTCTACTAGCTATCGTATTGGGCAGCATTTCTACACCAACACTGTGCTCGAATTTGTCTTCCTATTTTTATATTTGAAATGTTTTCAAGTTGTCATTAAGGCAACAACCATAAGGCCAATATTTCTATGGTTTGTCTTATACTTTTCTCTCTGGAGACCTAACCTCAGGCAGTGACAGAGAGGTAAGCGAAAAGCCATTTTCAATTTTTGGAGGTCCTTGTTTTGGGTGGAGATAAGATGAGACCAAAAACATCATATAACCTGGCCACTTTTTCAGTGTGGACATTTTCTGCCCCCATAATGTCTTGTCCAAAACCATGCTGAGGAAATAAGGTTAGTTTTATGCCAATTCAGATGGTTTTAGAGTATTCTAACCCTAGAGTTCCTAATTCCCTTTAGAAAGTCTATAAACATCTAGAATAGGTTTCATTTCACAAATAGGTCCCAGAATATCCTTACAATTTAAGAATCCAATGATCAAAGGCATTCTGGAGCCAGTCTACCACAAGTTACAATTTAACATACTTCACAGCTCATTTCAGATTTTAACCTATTTTTGGACCAAACTTCAGGAGTTGAGACAGAGTCAAGATTCACAGAATTAGCATTCAAATTCTGTTGGACAGAAACATGTTTATAACCTGCAAAACATGAAAGTGCTAAACACTGCTGTAACTCTCCCCGACTTCAGGTGCTATAAAAACCTAGAAGTTGCAAAAACTTAATGGTTTTAAGGTTAACATAAGAGCATGATATTCAAGTGAATAAAATAAAAGGTACAGTTGAAGTTGATAACATGAAAAACTGAAAACTATACCAAAGAAACATTTTTTCCAAAAAAACTTTTTTAATGATATATGAGTTAGTATGCTTTTATTTTACCTGTAGCTTCCATTAACAGTGTCTTAAAATTACAATAATCCTAGGAAAGATTGGTATGCTTTGTAAGTCCTTCTACGTTTTATCATTTACCTTATTTTGAGGATAAATAGGAAAGGACTTCTTTTCATGGAGGGAATACTGACTAAAAGTTGAAATATTTAGCACAGTTTTGGTTTTTTTTTTTTTTTTACTTGTTTAACATGATTCTGGCCATAGATATGTAAACTTTATTTACCCGAACAGTTTTAATGTTATTTAGATGCTCTGGTAGATGTTATTTTTGCAAAGTTCACAGATCTGAAAATTATGTTTATGGTTGTCACTCTACACATTAGGCTTAAAAAAAAAAAAAAAGTAGCACTGGTAAAGCGAATGTCAATAAATTCTGGCAATGTCTTCAACCAAACATGGAAGAGCTCAAGTTTTTTAATGTTCCATCATAAAACAGGATTACGGATCAAAAGAGCCAAAATCTCTAAGTTTACAGGTCCTTAAGTCAATAAAACTTCCTAAGTATTAGCAAACTTAACTTCATTAAAGCTGTTGATTTGGAAACATTCAAATCCTGCAACCACTTCATTAAGAAAAAAAAAGAGAGATTAAATGTAGTAGGCAAACTGATACGTTCTGACATAATTATTTAGATTGAAACTCTATCATCCATCAACCTTTTGTAGTTCTAATTCTTCCCAAACCCCATTCCCATTTAAAAGACACAGCCAGAAAACTGATGCTCAGATTTAAAAACAAAAAACAAACAAACAAAAAAATCTATTTCATTTCAATAACACATACTGGTATTTCTCTATGGCTAAGACTTTGACATCACTCCAGATAAAGGCCTGTCTTTTTATTACCGACGCTTTATCTTACCTCTAATCAATGAAGTTACAGATTACAAGTGGTTCTAAATGAAACTACCAACCAGGAAAGGTATCACTATGGTTGCATTATTTAAACTCTGAAATATGCAGTGAAGTCATAAAGGGCAGCAAGTCAAGCTCTGCACGCTCCCCCTACTGGCGGCAGTTTTCAAACAGAATGACAATCTGATTACAGCAATGAAAAAGTTCTAACCGAAAAAGATATATTTGGGCATAGGATCCTATCTTTAGAGCATTATCTACAGAGACATTTGACAGTATCGTCATAACAGACACTATAAATAGCATAAAATATTACTTGACAAAGAGCATTATCTCTATTGTCAGATTTCTTAATTTCAAAATCTCACATTTGAAAAAAAAATTCTTGGTGACAGAGTTAGCTATAAAAGTCAAGTTTGGTTTTTCTATTACCTCTAAGGATTCCTTCAAGTCTACAGCTGAAATTGCATCTTCCTCTTCGTCATCACTCAGCTGGTCCTGGGAACAGTAGTGAGTGCTATAAGCAGAATGATCTTCTATTGCTTCCAGCCAGTCCTGAAGTAATCCAAGAATTGAAATAAAAGTGAAATGCATTTTTACTCAAAAAAGAGAAAATATGTCAATGATTTAGAAAGTTAAAATTTACATGGAGAAAATATTACAGATTCAAAAAAGTAAAAGAAACCCAAACCAACCAACAACAAAAGAATGATGTAGGTCTCTTGTCCATGACATTTCTGGATTAAAAAAACTTCCTAAAACTTTAAAAAATATCATCTATAAGTTTACATACTCAATACTATTAAGATACACATTATAAAAGCTGAGTAGTGTGTGGAAATTTTTTCACTTAAAATTATAGACTTTCCACACTGTTGGATATGCTACTGTATACTAATATATCCAGAAATACAGTTTTACTAACTTGCAATCGAGTTATAAGAAAGCCAACAATTGCCTTGATGCTTTAGCTTTTACTAATGTTTTTAAAATATGAGTGATTTCACAAAAAGAATATTTTCCCTAAAAATATCTGTGTTACTTCTCATTTCTTACAGCATTACTCAAGGTCAAATTTTACCACTTTATGACATGGTCAGAGAGTCAGGATTTAGATCATTTAGGGTTCTTTGCAGGGCCAAAGTTAACCACTTTGGAAATAGATTCTTTTAACCCCTTACATAATTTACAAAAAACAAGACAGGTCTACAAATACTCCTTTGATCTAAAGGAATATGGAGTGTCCATTAAATAACTGCCCAATGAATTTCTGTCACATCAATCCCAATTTGCTTGCTTGCTGCTGTTGTTCAATTTACCACAAAGGAAGGCTGAGGCTATATTGTAATAAATCAAAACACCTAAGCTGAAGCCAGGTTTTGTCACTTGTAAGCTGCGTGACCTTGAGAGAGCACTTCAATCTCACTGGCTTCAGTTCCTGCACCTATAAATTAAGAGGCAGACTATATAATCATTCAGGATTTTTTTCCAAAAATGATTCACAAAATCAAATTAATAAAGATAATTATGAACAGAAAATATCTGCAGGTACATGTTGATAAAGAAATTAATACAGAAGCCAAATTTCAAGCTTCATATAATCGCCCCCATTGAAAAGGTACAGTCAGGGGCGCCTGGGTGGCTCAGTGGGTTAAAACCTCTGCTTTCGGCTCAGGTCATGATCTCAGGGTTCTGGGATCGAGCCCCGCATCGGGCTCTCAGCTCAGCAGGGAGCCTGCTTCCCTTCCTCTCTCTCTGCCTGCCTCTCTGCCTGCTTGTGATCTCTGTCTGTCAAATAAATAAATAAAATCTTAAAAAAAAAAAAAAAGGTACAGTCAACAAAATTTTAGATGTTATTATTGAATTAATCTTATATTGTTTTTAAATGTTAAGTTCTATGAAAGATAAATGAATCAATAAAATTACCTCTCTTGACTGTTGAAGACTATTCTTAGGAACCCTGAAGCCATGAATAGTGTCATCAAAGCATTTAATAAAGAAGAGGCAGCTATCAGTGGATTTTACCTTGGATATAAAGAAGTCAGTAAGACAATATCATTCATGCACATAAAATAGGATATATGTACGTGTGTGTGTGTGTGTGTGTATATATATATATATATATAAAACAGTACATATAATACATAACAGTATTAACATAACTTAATTACACCCAATTGAAATATTTAAAATACCAAATGGTAAAAACTGGAGGAAAAATTGATGCACTGGGGATATCACATGCATTGCAGCTTATCTTTAATAACATCTGGCTTTCATATTCATACTTACTCATTTCTATTTGAATAGTCAAAATATAGTCCTAATTGAATAGTCAATTAGGTATACAGTCAATTAGGTAAATAGTCCTAATTGAATAGTCAATTAGGTATGTAGTTTTGTCCTTCATATTTAATAACTTAGCATGCACTTGAGCTATAAAATTCTTTAAATACAAGAGCCCCAATTTCTTATTCATACCATTCTCCTGAACTTTTTGTTTGAGCTGAATGTAAAAATATTTGAACTGAGTGTAAAAGAGTAAGTACATATGAAATTGATAAAGAAGGGGGAAAGGAAAAGAAGATAAAAAATTATGTTTCATTGAAACATATGTTTGGAAAGTGAGGGGATTTAAGAATGGAAAAAGATAGGGGTTAAGTGGCTGCCTTTGGCTCAGATCATAATCTTAGGGTCCTGAAATTAAGCCCCATGTTGGGCTCCCTGCTCTGTGGGGAGTCTGCTTCTCCCTCTCCCTCTGGTGTTCCCCCTGCTTGTGTTCTCTCACTCACACATTCTCTAATAAAGTCTTTAAAAAAAAAAAAAAAAGGAATGGAAAAAGATAGACTTCTACTTCCAGACCCTACAAGAGTACCACCCTCCTCCTTGCAGAAAACAACTATAAAAAGCAACTGCCCAGGATGGGGGTGGGTGCTGGGGGTGTTGCATCAGTTGGGTGTCTGACTCTTGATTTCAGCTTGGGTTGTGATCTTGGGGTTGTGAGACTGAGCTCTGCGCTGGTCATGGCGTCTACTTGAGATTCTTTCTGTCCTTCTGCCCCTCCCCTGCTTATGCACGCTGGAACGCTCTCTCAAAATGGATAATAAAATCTTAAAAAAAAAAAAAAAAAAGCAACTGCCTGACAGAACGGGAGAGTGAACAAAAATTGACAGACTCAGGGAATGCTCTTGGAGGAAAGGAAATAACTATGCAAATAAGTTCCCACCCCAAGGTTTTTCAGCTGGGACATACAGTGCACAGGGGGACATAAGCAGCATGGGCACACGTGGAAAAATCTAAAGTCTGTCTTTAAGAATTAATAAGGAAAAGCCAGGGAAGCAGAAATACTAAAGAAAGTGGGAGTAATCCTCCAAGGGAAAAAAAGAAGAGATCCCCAAACTGTCTGTTCACATGTCTAATTGATGCTGAGAAAGGATTCAAAACAGTCTCTTAAATACAACCTATATAAATGCAGACCAGAGCTGCCACCCAAAAAACAGAGTTTACAACCTAAACCCAGTCAAGAAAATGACCTGCTAGAACAGTGGAAATAACATTTAACAGAGAAAAATAACAGAACCCAGAATCCCCAGAACTTAACATTTCATAATATTAAGGATACAATCCAAAATTACCTGATACATGAAGAAGAAAGTAGAACATATTCTCAAAAGAAGTCTAATTAAAGGCGAAATTTTCAGAATGGTTAATAGGGACCCAAATATATACTATCTACACAGACAGAAAATAAAGATGTATAGGTTAAAAGGAAATGGGAGAGAAAAAGAGATACTATGCAAACAGTGAGCATAAGGTCTGAGTGCTTATGTAATATTGGGCAAAATGGATTTCAAAAGTAAATACACTACAGGAGATAAAGAGGGCCACCATATAATAATAAAAGGGTCAATTATTCAGAACACAAGATCATTGGTATGTATGTGCTCAATAACTGAGAAATGAACAATTCCACAAGCATAGTTGGTTATTTTTGATACCCCTCTCAGCAACTGATACAATTAGCCAAAAATCAGCAAAACACAGATCTGAACAGTACTATCAACCACCATGACTGGATATTTATAGGACTCTAAACCTAGCAGTAGCAAAATACACATTATTTTTAAATGCATTTACTGGGATAATCCATTCATAGAGCCATTAAGCAAGTCTCAATACATCTGAAAAGACAGAAATCATATAGGACACATTCAATGACCAAAATGAAATTAAATTATAAATCAGAAACAGATCATAAACATCCCAATCACTTAGAAGAACAACACTTCCAATTACTTGAAAATTAAATATTCATTGGTTCAAAGACAAGATTTCTATGAATAAAATTTTTTTTTTAAGATTTTATTTATTTATTTGACAGACAGAGATCACAACTAGGCAGAGAGGCAGGCAGACAGAGAGGAGGAAGCAGGCTCCCAGGACCCTGGGATCATGACCTGAGGCAAAGGCAGAGGCCCCAAAGTACTGAGCCACCGAGGTGGCCCTTAATAAAATTCTACTAATTTCTAATAGAAATTAGACAATATTTTGAACTACTAATGAAAACATACCAAAATTAGCCGCATGAAACTAAAACGGTTACAAAGATAAAAGTATAGCTTTAAATGGCTGTATTAGTAAAGAAAATAGACCTTAATCAATAATCTAACCTTTGACCTTGAGAAACTATTAATTAAAACAAATTAAACATAAAGCATAGGGAAATTTCTTAAAAAGAACAAAAAAATCAAAAGAAAACAGAAAACAAAAAGTTTTAAAAAAATCAAGAACTAGTTCTTTGGTGAGATCAATAAAATTAATAAAACTGCTAGCCAGATTAATCTAGGGAAGAAAAAAAAGACACAAATTATTAATATAAAAAAATGAAAGAGAGCACAGCACTACCTATCATACAAACATTAAAAACATAATAAGGGAATATTAGCATCAAAAGGTTTGATAACCTAAGAAAAAGGACAAATTTTTTGAAAGGCAAAAATTACAAACACCAACCCAAGAAGAAATAGAAAATTTGAACTAGCCCTTTAGCAACTGAAGAAATTTGTAATTACAATCCTTTCCTTAAAAACAACAACAAAAACCCCCAACTTTCTGGCCCATGAATTATATCAGCATTTAGGAAAGAAATAAGCCTAATCTTATAAAAACTTCCAAAAAAAACTGAAAAGAAATATTTTCTAATTCATTATAGGAGACCAGTATTTCTCAGATTCCAAAATGCACACAAAATATATCATGAAATATAAACAGGAACACAGAAGCAAAAATCCTTAACAAAATATTAACAATTTACTAAAATAATAATATATCATGACCAAATGAAATTTATCGCAGCACTATGACTGGTTTATTAACACCCTACGATCTATCAGTGTAATTAACCATATTAATAGAATGAGTAAAACCCTATGATCATTTCAATAATATGCAAAAAGTATTTAATAAAATGCAACAGATTCTCATGATAAGGGCTCTCAGGAAATTAGGTAATGAAAATAATTTCCTAAAGCAGATTAAGGGCATCTATGAAAAAAACATCTATGTTGTCTGTTTTTTTTGCAGACAACATGATTGTGCATGTAGGCGATGCTGAGGAATCTGCAAAAAAGCTACCAAAACTATTAAATGAATTTATCAAGGCCACAGGACTCAAAACAAATTTATATATAATAGCAGCAAAAAATAGAAAATGAGAATTTCAAGCCCATCATACTAGCTTCAAAAAATAAACACATAAGGACAAATTTAACTAAAAATTATATGACATTATAAAAGGAAATTAAAGAAGATTTCAATAAAGGAGAGATATAATGTTCATAGCTTAGAGGTATTGAGAACGTTAAAGTAACAATCCTCCACAAGTAAATCTATATAATTAATGCAATCCCAATCAAAACAACCATTCCCCAACACTGAAAATTGATGGAAGATATACAACATATTGAAAAGCATTTGCTCAAGAAAAATCTACTGAATCTCTCAGTAAGAACAGTGGATGCTGTTTTAGCCTCAGTCCGCTCCATTTCCCCCTCCTCCTTTCTCTGTGGCAAACTGTATCATTATGGGGCAAGCTTTAAATACTGGGGCTGACTTTAGAGTAGGGCCCTGAAAAATCCAATTCTACGGCTTTCTCAAAACAATAGCAATCTTGGTAGCAAACAATCAGGAAAAGCCACAATCACAGAACATGAGGTCTAAAAATATTTGGCCAGGCAACAAACTGGCAAATGAGCCAGACATTAAAAAAGCTCTTACAAAAATGTTCAAAAACTAAAGTAAATCATAAAGAATTAAAAGAAAGCATAATGACAATAACTCATCAAATAGAAAATATCAATAAAAAGATCCAAGTTATGAAAAAGAACCAAATGGAAATTTGAAAATTCCAAGAACGGAAATGAAAAATTCACTCAAGATAATTTGAGATGGGGGGGTACACCTGGGTGGCTCAGTCTGTTAAGCGTCTGCCTTCAGCTCAGGTCATGATCCCAGAGTCCTGGGATCGAGCCCCACATTGGGCTCTCTGCTGGTCAGGAAGCCTGCTTTTCCCTCTTCCTCTCCCACTGCTGGTGTTTCCTCTCTTGCTGCTTCTCTCTCTGTCAAATAAATAAAATCTCCAAAAAAGAAAAAAAAGATAATCTGAGATGGAAGGGGGGAAAATGCAGGACATTATCACATGTACCAACAGACAAAGTCACAGAAGGAGAGAAAAAAAGCTGAAAAAATATTTAAAGAAATAATGGTTGAAAATTTCCCAAGTTCAATGAAAATATTAGACATTCAAGAAGTTCAATAAACTCAAGCAGGATAAATTCAGAGAGATCTATACCTAGATACATCTTAGTCAAACTATTGACAGCCAAAAACCAGAAAATATTGCAAGTAATGAGAAAAAGGACTCCTCAAACACAGGGGAAGCATAGTAAAATTAACTATTTACTATTTACATAGTAAAATTAACAGCTGAGGGGCACTTGGGTGGCTCAGTGGGTTAAAGCCTCTGCCTTCAGCTCAGGTCATGATCCCAGGGTCCTGGCATCGAGCCCCACATCGGGCTCTCTGCTCGGTGGGGAGCCTGCTTCCTCCTCTCTCTCTGCCTGCCTCTCTGCCTACTTGTGATCTCTCTCTGTCAAATAAATAAATAAAATCTTTAAAAAAAAAAAATTAACAGCTGACTTTGCATCAAAAACAACAAAGGACAGAGGTAAGGTGATGACATATTCAAAGTGCTGAAAGAAAATTACTCTGTTTTATAAAACTATTATTCTAAAATGGAGGTAAAATACACTCCCAAATTAAAAAAAGACTCAGGCAATTCATTATGTATACCTTAAAAAAAGAGTAAAAAAAAGTTCCTTAGACTAAAATAAAGTGACGTCAAACAAGAGGGGAAAAAAAAACCCAGATGCATAGATAATTCTAATAGAGTATATACTTTCTCTTTTCTCAAATAATTTAAAGCAATTTACACAATTGTAAAATTGTATGGCTGAGCTTGTAACATACTGAGGTGTAATATATATGACAATAATAGGACAGAGGATAAAGGAAGGAAATGAGCTGTCTCAGAACAAGGAAATGGCCCCATACATGCACCAAAAAAAATAAACAGAACTAGAAATGATAAAAACATAAATTAGAATAAAAGACTATAAATCTTTCTCCTCTCTTCTCTTTTTAAAAGCACAGGAGATTAACTTGCATCCACATAAAAACCTATATACTAATGCTCACAGCAGCAGCATTCCCAAGAGACAAGAAGTAAAAACAACCCAAATATTCATTAACTGATGAATGGATAAGTATTGTCTATCCGTACAATGGAATATTATTTAGCCATAAAAGGACTGAAGTAATGATACATGCTATAATACAGACGAACCTCGAAAACATTATGCTAAGCAAAAGAATCCAGAAACAAAAGACCACATATTATATGATTCCATTTATATGAAATGTCCAGAATAGGCAAATTTATAGAGACAGAAATCAATGGCTGCCTGAGGTCTAGAAGAGGGTGGTACTGATAGGCAATGGGGTATGATTGCATATGGGTATGAAGTTTCTTTGTGGAATTATGGAAATGGATCTAAAATGGATCGTGGTCTCCTCATGGTTGGCACAAGTGTCTGACCATACAAAAAAATTATTGAATCATTTCAAGTGGGTGAACTGTATATGATGTGAATTATAGTTCAATAAAAACATTATAATTAGCAATAATCGTGCCTCAGATAAACCTCATTGGCTACGATACTGCCACTGGGAAAAGCTCAATAAAAATATTTTAAAACAAACATACAAATTGTATAAAGCAATAGATATAACACTGTATCACTGAGTTTTTAAACATGTAGAGTCATGATATATATAACAATAAGGACAAAGGAAGGGGTAGGAAGTGGAACTATATTAAAGCACAGTAAGTATGGAATGAAGTAGTTTTTGATGGATTAAGATGCATATTATAATACCCTGAGCAACTATTAAGAAATAATTTTAAAATATAGTAAAATACAAACAAAAGGAAATTGCATATGAGACATACATATCTTATGTAGAAGATGAAGAACAAACAAAACGAATACAGAAACAACAAAATGGCAGAGAGAAACCCATCTATATCAATAACATTAAGTACAAATTCATTAAACACTCTAAGATTTTATTTTTAAGTAATCCCTATAACCCAACAGGGGCTCAAACTCACAACACCTAGATCAAAAGTCACATGCTCCACTGACTGAGCCAGCCAGGCATCCCTCATGAAACATTCCTATCACAAGGCAGAGATTGTCAAACTGGATAAAAATACCAGATATGAGTGTATGCTCTCAGTAAGAGACTTATTTTAGAATGCCTGGGTGGCTCAGTTGGTTGAATGACTGCCTTCAGCTTAGGCCATGATCCTGGAGTCCTGGGATAGAGTCCCGTATTGGGTTCCCTGCTCAGCAGGGGGTCTGTTTCTCCCTCAGACTTTCCCCCTCTCATGCTTTCTCTCTCATTCTCTCTCTCTCTCTCTCTCTCTCTCTCTCTCAAATAAATATTTTTTCAAAAAGGAGAGAAAGACTTATTTTAGATTAAGACACATAAATAGGCTGAAAGCAAAAGGATGGAAAAAGATATACAATGCAAACAGTATCTGTATGAGAGCTGGAGTGACTATAGTGATTGTTATGGACTGAACTGTGTCCTCCACAAATTCATATGTGGAAGCCCCAAACCTCAATGAGACTATTTGTAAATAGGGCCTTTAAAGAGGAAATTAAGATTAAATGAGGTCACAAGAGTGGGGCCCTAATTCAGCAAGACTGGTATCCTTCATAAGAGGAAGAGAAACCAGGGATGCCTGCACACAAAGTAAAGCCATGGGAGACCTGCCAAGAAGGCAGCTATCTGGAACCCAAGGAAAGAGGCCTCAGGAGAAATCTATCCCTACACGTCAGAGCTGAAACTATAAAATTCATAAAGGAAACATAGGGATAAAGCTTCAAAGCAGTGGACTTGGAAAGGGTTTCTTGGACATGACACAAAAACACAAGTGACAAAAGAAAAAATAGATAAATTCGACTATCAAAATTAAAAACTTCTATGTATCAAAGAGCACTATCAACAGAGCGTAAAGACAACCCACGGAATGGGAGAAAGTATTTGCAAACCATATACTGATAAGAGGTTTATATCCAGAATATACAAAGAACTTCTACAACTCAACACCAACAAAAAACCCAAACAGCCCATTTAAAAAATGGGCAAAGGACTTAAACAGGTATTTCTCCAAAGACAATATACGATGGCTAAGAAGCACATGAGAAGATCTTCAACATCAGCATTCATTACAGAAACCCAAGTCAAACTGCAATTAGATACCACCTCACACTCATTAGGATGCTCAATTAAAAAAAAAAAAAAAAAGGGAACAAAGTGCTGATGAGGATGTGGAGAAAGTGAAATTGGAACCCTTGAACACTGTTGGTGTGAACATAAAATGGGCCAGCTGCTATGGAGAACAGCAGGGAAATTCCTCAAAAAGTTAAAAATAGGGGCCCTTGGGTGGCTCAGTGGGTTAGGGCCTCTGCCTTTGGCTCGGGTCATGATCCCAGGGTCCTGGGATCAAGCCCCGCGTCGGGCTCTCTGCTCGGCGGGGAGCCTGCTTCCTCCTCTCTCTCTCTCTGCCTGCCTCTCTGCCTACTTGTGATCTCTGTCATAAATAAATAAAATCTTTAAAAAAAAAAAAGTTAAAAATAGAACTACCATATCATTCAGCAATTCCACTTCTAGGTCTAGATCCAAAAGCAGGATCTTGAAGAGATATTTGCACATCTGCGTTCACTGCAGCATTATTCACAATCACCAAGAGGTGGAAGCAATTCAAATGCCCATTGACAAATGAATGCATAAAGAAATGTGGCCTATACGTACAATGGAATATTATTTAGCCTTTGGGGAAAAAAAAAGAAATCCTGTCACCAATTACAGCACGGATGATTCTTGAGGATATCAGACTAAGTGAAGTAAGGCAGTCATAGAAAGACATAAAACTGTATGATTCCACCAGCAGGAGGATGGAAAGTAGTCAAACTCACAGAAACCAAAAGTTAGAACAATGATTGCAAGGCACTGGGGGTACGAGAAATAGGCAGTTAGTTGCTCAATGGACAGAGTTCCAGTTTTGCAAGATAAAAAAGTTCCAGAGATGTGTTGCACAACAAATTAAACACAGTTCAGTTCAGTAGCTTGAACTACAGTAGCTACTGAACTGTACCCTTAAAAATGGTTAAAATAGTGAATTTTATGTTATGTGTTTAACCACAACAAAATTTTTTCAAAAAGGAAAGAAATTCTGACACGTGCTGTAACACGGATGAAGCTTGAGGATTCTACTAAGTGAAAATAAGCCAGTCACAGAAGGACACATACTGCCTATATTTACTTATACGAGGTACCTAACAAGGTCGAATTCATAGACACAGGAAGTAGAATGGTGGCTGCCGGGGCCTGGGAATAGAAAGCAACGGAACTAGTGACTGAAGGGTATTGAGTTTTAGTTTGGGAAAACAGAGTTCTGGAGATGAATGGTGCTGACGGCTGCAAAATAATACAAATGTACTTAAGGCCACTGAACTGCACAATGAAAAAAATTAAGAAACTGAGAGTTGAAACACTATTAGAAAAAAAGATCTCAAATCAATATCCTCAGCTTCTACTTTAAGAAACTACAAAGTAGACAGAGTGCTTTAAAGCTGCCACACAGGGGACGCTCAGCAGCTTGTGTTTATATACGACTCATAAAAGTCGGCTTTAAGCACACATGTACAGAAGAAACAAAAGTTATAACACAAGGTGAGGCATAATACAGCAAGGGCTGACCAATCTCACAGAAGTTAAAGAGCAAGAAATTTTAAAAGCATGGGCAGAGCACCTCCTTTGTTTTTTGATCTAAGGCAGACAAGAACCAGATAAAGGGCCCAACTGAGGAAAAAGCTTGGTATTAAGTAGATGTGTCTAGAGCAGGGACAGAAGAGAACGGCCAGGATTGCCCTGAAAGAGAAAACAACAAGATGACACAGGTAAGATGACAGGAGGACCCTGGATCTCTGGCCCAATGCGAAAGGAACACAGGGTGGGAGGACTCTGAAGGGACCGGCTATGTAATTCGGCTGTACTCCTGGGGAATGGGCCCTGTCTGTGACTCCCCAAGGGGAACACCTGGTCTTCTGGGGGGGGGGTTCGCCCTGAGAAAGGCAGGTGCTGTGCTCTGAAGAGCAGATGGACTGCCACGATGTGTTGACCACCCTAAAGGATCTGAAGTAGGAAATAAGGAAGCATGTCTAGGCTCCAGTCTTAGACTAATCTCTACAGAGGAGAAACTCCTTTTTTCTCCTGGTTGATAAAAATATAAACAGT
Organism: Martes martes; assembly: GCF_963455335.1. Taxonomy (NCBI): domain Eukaryota; kingdom Metazoa; phylum Chordata; class Mammalia; order Carnivora; family Mustelidae; genus Martes; species Martes martes. The sequence continues at coordinate 46,584,048 of NC_137901.1, read as the reverse complement.
GAACACAGAGAACCCAAGAATCCCAATTTTGAAGCAGGCTTTAATTTTTAACACCAGAAAAACTTCCGTTATCCCAATTTACCCAGGTATAAATACACGCATACATGTAGGACAGACATACATAGGTATATACACATGTATGTGTGAATGTACATATATACACATACAAAAACAAAATGTTAAAGGCTCTTTGTGTTCTCAGGTAACTCATCTCCCATCCCACAATACGTGGAAATAAAAATTGATTGTATTTTTAAAACAGAAATTCCACAATTTTTCTTGTTCTCAAATAAAAATACAAGTGCCTTCTACCCCCAAGATTTTACAAGGCAGCTTATAAAAATAATTTTGGGCATTTACTTGCAAAACTGACTTCATGGTTTGAGAAAAAGATGCATGTGTCATCCTACCGTGCATACTGCTTGAGTTAGATGCTTGCATCCCTGGCGATAAATATTACGGACTGCATCAGGCCTTCAAAATAAATTTTAAATTAACAAGACAAAAGGAAAAGAGTTAAGTGAAAACTTTTAATCTTTCAAAATTTAGATAATGAAATTTAATACATATCAAGATAATACTTACTGTTTCCTATACCATGAAAGGACTCCATGTTCTAACACTACCCAGAATAATCTCCAGCCAAAAAATCTTGAACTCTAAGGGAAAAATTGGCAATGATTTTCTGAAGTGACTCATCCAGATTCAAATACCTAACTGATAAAAATTAAGTTATGACAGTTCTATTGTAGTCTTTCATCAGACAGTACTAATGAACATTAAAAAAATGATCAAACATGGGGGCACCTGGGTGGCTCAGTTGGTTAAGAGTCTGCATTTGGCTCAGGTCATGATCTCAGGGTCCTGGGATGGAGTCCCACATCAGGCTCCATGCTCAGTGGGGAGTCTGCTTGTCCTTCTCCCTCTGCTCCTCCCCACACTCACACACACACTCTCTCTCTCAAAAAAAATTAAAGAAAAAAAATGATCAGGGGTGCCTGGGTGGCTAAGTTGGTTAAGCGCCTGCCTTTGGCTCATATCATGATCTCAGGGTCCTGAGATTGAGCCCTGCACTGGGCTCCTGGCTCAGCAGGGAGCCTACCTCTCCTCCCTCTGCCTGTTACTTCCCCCTGCTTGTGCTCTTACAAATAAATAAAATCTTTAAAAGTTTTTTTTTAATTTTAAAAAGTATCAAATATGAACTAAGGTACTCAGTGCATTAATGAAAACATAACACAACAGAGGGACAGGAATAGAAGAAATGCCATACTAATAAGATCAACAATGAACACTCTTTATGGTTCTAACAATATTGTTCAGGGATATTTATAGGAAGATTTTCAATTGTGGACTTCAAAGACAAAGTCTGGAATGAAATGCTGAATAAAGAGTATTCTGATTTTATACCATATAGACATACTTGTACATAAATATATAGAGGCAGTGCTTGCAAGTGCAAAAAAAATGCATGCTCTAAAATAGTTAATTCTAGAACGTAACTGAATTCCAAAATGCAAAGATAATCTTAGAACCAGATTTTATATGTGTGCTCTGTGACAATTCAAGTATTAAATTCCTATTAAGTCCTCCCTAGTTCAATATTCATAACAAAAACATTGCAATTCCATGATTAAGGAAAAGAATTTGTTCTCCCACTCTGTTCTGTATGAGCTTATCACCTAAAAGTGTCAGACCATCAACACAAAGGACAGCAATTGCTACAATAAGTGGAAGCCTAACGAAGTCCAGTGCTACAGGAAATGGTCAATGTCGTCAGATCCAAGACAGATTATATCAGAAATAATTTTTAAATTTTTTTAAAAATTTCATTTGAAAGCATGAGAGCGAGCATGAGAGCGAGCATGAGAGCGAGCATGAGAGCGAGCATGAGAGCGAGCATGAGAGCGAGCATGAGAGCGAGCATGAGAGCGAGCATGAGAGCGAGCATGAGAGCGAGCATGAGAGCGAGCATGAGAGCGAGAGCACAAGCAGGGGAAGCAGCAGGCAAAGGGAAATGGAGTGAGCACAGAGCCTGATGCAGGACTTGATCCTGGGAACCTGAGACCATGATCTAAGCTGAAGGCATATGCCCAACTAGCTGAGCCACCCAGGCACCCTTTAAGCTTATTATTATTATTATTATTTATTTTTTTTTTTTTTTACAAAAATGGACCCCCTGAGAATTCTTTCTGGTTTTATAAATAAAAAAAATAACCCCAGCCTACCTTCCAGAGAGGGCCTTCATATCGTTTCAACACTTTGTAGACAACCTATTAAGAATACGTTTTCATAAAAAAATGCCATCCACATATTTCAAGAATTCAAAATCCTTTCTAAAAAGGATCATATGCAAGTAGTCCATTACTACATACCTTATTACCGATAAGAATGTGTTTCATTTCAGCACCCTGAGCAAGGTCAAGCGGTTTCTGATCTGTATAAAATACAAGAAAAGAAAGAAACCAAGAACTTAATTGTATATAAAACATGCTATTATAGCATATAAGATTCTTTAGTTATTCCAGTGGCCACACCTTTTTCTTCTCCTGCCAAGTTACCCACCTGAAGCTGCCATCTCAACTCTTTTTGGCTCTCATTTTGGTAGCTAACCATTAAGCCAGCAAGCAAGATTAACCTCAGAACACTCTGTACAGGTTCTGTGATCCTTCAAGCCTTCTTACTTCAAAATCATTGTATTAGTTTCCCATGGCTGCTACACCAAAGTACCACAAACTCAGTGACTTCAAACAGTAAGAATGAATTCTTTCATAGTTGCGGAGCTCAGAAGTCCAAAAGCCATTTTGCTGGGGCCAAAAATCAAGGTGTAGACAGGATTTCACCCTTTCTAGAGGCTAGGGAACAATCTATTTCCTTGCCCCTATCTAGTTTCTGGAGGCCATTTGGCCATTCCAGCCAGGCGCCCCTATACTGAAACATTTATACACAACATAGTAACAGGAGAGTGGCCAGTTTTGAGAATACCTGAAAAGAGAGGAATCCATCAATTAATTATACTATTCTATTTTTTAAGCTTTAATAAATTCCACATTCGTTAATATGTGGTCCCCCCATCTTCAAAGTACACCACTCCAACTGCTGCTGCCATCCTTAGGTTTTCTCTCTCAATGTTCTGAGCTCCCCCCACCTCCATAAGGACAATTGTGAGTATATTGGGCCCTCCTGGATAGTTCAGGATTATCTCCCTATCTCAAGATCCTTAACTAATCACTTAACTAATCTTTAAGGGGGCCATTATTTGGTCTACCATATCCACTCTTGAGCTGCTTCACCAGAGAACAAGTAGCAGAGAAAGCTCACAAGCTAAGAGCATGATGGTCCACAACTGAGGACAAAAGTAAAAAGTGATAATGGAGAGTGAAACCAGTAAGGCATTATGGGAACTTCTGCAACATCATACCTGCAAGCATTCTATGTTTTGCCAAACAAAAACAGAATTTGTTAAAGTTACTTTTTTGAGTTTTGAAGTGAGCAGGCCACTGTATGAAGCAAGCTAGCTTAAAAAAAAAACAGTCATCTCCGAACCTGGAAGTAGAAAATGGTACTTTCAAAGTAACGTAGCTAACTGGTTTAAGAAAGGTAACATATTCTATCAAATAAGCTTTTTTAAAAATAAATTAAATTCAACATATAGTGTAGTATTGGTTTTAGGAGTAGAAGTTAGTGATTCATCACTTACATACAACACCCAGGGCTCATCACAAGTGCCTTCCTTAATGCCCATCACCCATTTAGCCCATCCCTCCACCTACGTCCCCTCCAGCAACCCTGTTTGTTTTCTATAGTTAAGAGTCTCTTATAGTTTGTCTCCCTCTCTGTTTTTATCTTTTATTTTTCCTTCTTTTCCTTTCCCCTATATTCATCTGTGTTGTTTCTTAAATGCCACATGAGGATATCATATTTGTCTGACTTATTTCACTTAGTGTAATACACTCTAGTTCCATTCATGATGTTGCAAATAGCAAACATTTAATTCTTTTTGATGGCTGATCAAATAATCTTTTTATAAATACCAAACACCAGCTGTGGTGTTAGGCAGTCTTTTGTATGGATTTCTCCTAACAAGGATCTACTATGCACCAATTAATATTTTAGGCACTGGGGATTCAGCAGTGAACAGGACAGAAAAAAATGGAGAAGGGCAGGGTAGGCATAGAAAAAGAGAAAAAGATAGTACATTAATAAAAATTACATGGCAAAAGGGCACCTGGGTGGCTCAGTCATTTAAGCATCTAGTTCTTAATTTCTGCCCAAGTCATGATCTCAGTGTCCTGGGATCAAGCCCTGCATCAGACTCTGTGCTCGGTGGGGAGTCTGAGATTTTCTCTCTCCCTCCCCACCTCCCACCCAGCTCTCTAAAATAAATCTTTTTTAAAAATTACATGGCAGATAATATATTATGCTATGCCGATCTTTCTAAGCGAATGATATGATAGAGAATGACTAGGATACCACTTTAGACTGGAGACTGGGCAACTGATCAGGGCAGGCCTTTCTGAGGAAAAGGTGTTTAAACTGAAAGGAAGGATTTGGTCTTGAGAAAATATAGGGGAAGGGCATTCCAACAGACAGAACACTAAAAACAATTTACTGGGCAAGAGAGACAGACGCCAGAAGCCACATCATGTCAGGGCTTTGTAGGTCAGACCGTTGTGAGTCAGCAGAGGGGTTTAGGTTATTTTAAATATGATGAAGAGCCACTGAAGGGCTTTAGGAAAAAGAGTAACAGGCTCTGACTTCTGTTTAAAACTGTCGATGTGTTAAAAAGAAGTATTAAGAAGGATAATAGGAGGGGTGCCTGGGTGGCTCAGTGGGTTAAGCCTCTGCCTTCGGCTCAGGTCATGGTCTCAGGGTCCTGGGATCGAGCCCCGCATCAGGCTCTCTGCTCAGCAGGGAGCTTGCTTTCCCCTCTCTCTCTGCCTGCCTCTCTGCCTTCTTTGTGATCTCTCCCCCTCTGTCAAATAAATAATAAATAAAATCTTTAAAAAAAAAAAAAAGAGGAGGATAATAGGGGAAATGTGAACTCTGGCTACTTGATGATTTTGTAAAATTTTTACTAACAGGATAAGGTTATTGTAGCAATGTTTTTTAACAGCTCTGTTGAGATATAATTCACATATAATTCACCCATTTAAAGTGTACAATTAATTCAGTGGTTTTCGGTATATTCAGAGCTATGCAACCATCACATGGTTATAGTTTTTCCTAAAGGAGCCCTTTTATAAATATACTGAAATACATTTTTTAAAGATTTTGTTTTTAAGTAATCTTTGCACCCAATGAGAGCTTGAACTCACAACCCTGAGATCAAGAGTCACATGCTCAACTGAGCGAGCCAGCCAGATGCCCCCATACTGAAACATTTATACACAACATAGTAACAGGAGAGTGGCCAGTTTTGAGAATACCTGGAGAGAGAGGAGTCCATCAATTAATTATACTATTCTATTTTTTTAAGCTTTGATAAATTCTATAATAAAAACATTTTTTAGAAGATCACCATGGCTACGGTGTGGAAAATACCTTGTAAATGTGGGCAAGAGAAAAGCAGAGAAATAGTTACAAAGCAATATCAATAGTCTAGGTAAAAGATAATAGTGCTTTGGACTAGAGAGCTAGTCATAGATAAAAATGGAGACCGCAGAAAATACAGAGAGAAGTTTAACGGTTTTAGATTTTAAAGGTAGATTTAATAGGACTGCTGATGGGCAAAACTTGGACTAATTATATATTACTTCTTTAGTGGGGAAAAAATTTATAATAGCCATTTTAAGTTTTCTAGCTAGCATATAGGAAGAGGTCTTATAAAGAGGTCTGCCAACTGTTATTTTAATTCTATCTACAGGGCACTTTTGAGAAATTATCCCTTTAGGCAAAGAAGAGGAGGACAATGTGATTTCTTTCACAGAATTCTGCCCTAACACCAAAAATAAATCCTGAACCCCTGCCAACTAGCTGAAATTCCAGTACTGAGCCTTCATTTCTAGATTCAATGCCTAAAGTGCCTGGTACAAGTAAGAATTAAATAAAACGCTTTTTGAACTGAATGAAAAAGCCTCCTTACCCAAATGAGCACCATAACCAATCAATTCACAACTGTACATCTTTTATCAAACACAACAAAATAAAAACCAGGAATGATCCAATATTTAAATTTTTACATGATATAAATTTGTCCTTTAATGAGAACACTAAATAAAAATGTCAACATTCCTCAAAGGAATTTATACAGAATGTAATTTCAATAACATACCAATGGTATGTTTACTAAGAACCTAAAAGAAATTATTTTAAATGTCATCTGGGAGAATAAACAGGTAAGAATGTCAAAGACAATCTTCAAAAAAAGAAGGGTAAGAGAAACCTTATCAGATCTTTACACACTACAAAAACAATCATTAAAAATGAGATACTTGTAAAAGAAGAGACAGATGAAGCAATGAAAGAGAATAGAAAACAAAAGAGCATAAATTCTTAAAAGGTAGGAGAAAGGCATGAACAACGGAAAAGGAAAGATTGCTCAATGAAGGGTATAAAGATTAGTGATGAGCAATTTGAGAGTCTCACATTCTAACATACTCTCCCACATAGCATTGTTTACTCAAAACCCTGTAAACAGGGCTGGGCCTCTGGCTACTTTCCTGACTTTACCTCTCTCCCACAACTTTCCCTCCCCTGGGCAACCTGACAGCTTTCTTCTTTAAATATGCCAAGTGCTCTCCCATCCCATAGCTTTTACACCTGCTTGCCTGTCATTTTCAATGCTCTTCTGCCAGATATTCTCAGGCCTCACTCCTTAACTCAGCTCTATGCTGCTCACAGAGGCCTTCCCTTACAGGCTTTCCAAACCAACAGCCCCACCCCCATGTCATCACTCTCTATCCCTTTCAATCTGTTTTATTTTTCTGCACCTCACTGCCTGACATTATACGTGTATTTACATTTGGTCTATCTCCTCCCACTAGGACATAAGCTCTGAGAGTGTGGGGGCTGTCTGGTTTTGTTCACTGTTGGATCCCCAGCACCTACAATGGTTCTTGGCACATAGTAGAGGCGCAGCATTTGCTTAATGAATGAATATGATTACAGACAAGCTAGGAGAAAACAATCAAATATTTACCAAATCTCGACTTAAGTCTAGAAGTCAAAGAAGAGGATCAACAAATTTGAATAAAAATCTAAAACACTTTTTAAAAAAGAAAGAAAAGACTGGGAAAATTTAGTCTTAGAAAAACAGATAATCACTGTCCATATCATTGGAGTTTTGGGTGGTTAATTATATCCATGTGAAATACTATCCAGATGATAAGCCAGGAAGACCAGGCTTCTGGAGACAATATGGAAAAATTGTTGATACTTGATAAAAATGAGGAGTTTAGTATGTCAACTCTATTTACAAGCCATAAAACAGAAGGAGTAGACACTTTCTGAGGCATTTGCCAACCCTTACTCTTTCACTATTGTCTGAGCACTGCTCTTTCCACACCCCCTGGGGGAGACATAGCAGCCATGTTTGCATCATAAGGCCATGCCCCAAAGTTCCCTCTGACTGTATCAGAGGCAGGCCCCGAACACAGTGGGTGCCATTGGATTATCTCCCACTGAAATTCAGAACTGAGGTTAGGAGATCTTGGTCTACTGAATGAAGTTCAGGCAGTCATCTACCAGCACGTATGCTGGAAAACTGATCTGCTAAGAGACAGAAATGAGAGACCAAGCAGTGAGAGAAGGATACACATACAATGAGTGGCAGCCTTCTTGATTCCTAACAGCTCCTGGTTCCTGATTCCATCCCTTCTGATGCCTGCTTTGTAATACCATAAGATACCCATGTATTCTGACATTAATAATGTATGACCTTCCTTTTGCCTATACTCTTGAGTTTAAACAAAATAAATAAATAAATAAACTTTTTTTTAAACTAAATTTTAAGTAGGCTTCATACCCAGTGTGGAGCCCACTGCAGGGCTTGAACTCATGATCCTCAGATCAGACCTAAGCTGAGATCAACAGTCGGATGCCCACTGGCTGAGCCATCCAGGCACCCCCATTATTTTAAACTTTTAAAAAAAGTTTGGTCTACCAGAGAATACTAACAACTAAAAGCTAAGTCTTTAGGGATATTTGGGTCATAGCTGATTCCACTTTGTGGGTGCCTTCATTTTCCTCATTTTGAACATAAACATTAGTTTTGCAGTTTTAAAAAAAAATGTTCTAAAATAGGTATGAAAATGAGAAAGTTATACAACATGCCAAAGAAACAGAGATTGTATTTTAAAAATTTGTGTTTTTTTCTATAATGCAGACATTATGACTTAAAAAAGTATTTCCTCAGAATGTGCCATCTTGACTTTTATTAAGAACACTTTAACAAGAATGTTCAACTTTGATTACTAATATAAACTATAGGGCAAAAGTATATTTAAATATCAACAATCAAATTTTTGAAGTTTATAGGGACATTTCTTTAGTTTAGACTGATATTCACATGGGACTATTAATTCTTGTTACATTGGAATGCTTTTGGAATCTAAATTTTGAAGGAAGAACCATTATAAACCACCACCTAGAAAAACTATTCAAATCTTTGGGAAGTTGGTAAAGACACTAGGAATCATACTGTTAACAAATTTTAGGTCTCTGACTCTTTTATAGCACTTTCAAGATTCCTTTGCTTAATTCCCAGTTAGGAAAATAACTTTAGTTCTTAACTAGTAATTAGTAGATAGAATTTAAATTATGTAACATAGTGTTCCCATTGCTCTGTAGTTCATACGGCCTGCTAGGAAAGTCCTTTCCAGGTACCTGTACCCACCTTCCATTACATTTACAAGTTTACCCTTCAAAAAAAGTCTCTGGAAAGACCACAAATACATGAAGGTTAAACAACATGCTACTAAATAATGAATGGGTCAACCAGGAAATCAAAGAAGAAATAAAAAATACATGGAAACATAAAAATGAAAATACAATAGTCCAAAACCTTTGGGATGCGGCAAAAGTGGTACTAAAAGGGAGGTATATAGCAATACAGGTCTACCTCAAGAAGTAATAATCACACAACTAGCCTTACACCTAAAGGAGCTAGAAAAAGAACAACAAAGCCTAAAACCAGCAGAAAGAAGGAAATAATAAAGATTAGAGCAGAAATAAATGATATAGAAACTAAAATATATATGTACATACACACATATATATAAAACAAAAAAAAAAGCTGGCTCTTCAAAAAAAATAAGTAAACCTCTAGCCAGACTTATCAAAAAGAAAAGAGAAAGAATCAAAATAAATAAAATTACAAATGAGAGAAGAGAAACAATAAACATCAACACAGAAACACAATTAAAAGATTATGAAAAACTATATGCCAACAAATTAGGCAACTGAGAAGAAATGGATAAATCCTTAAAAACATATTAACTACTAAAACTGAAACAGTAAGAAATAGAAAACTTGAACAGACTGGTAACCAGAAAAGAAACTGAATCAGTAATCAAAAATCTCCCCCAAAACAAAAAAGTTCAGGACCAGATGGCTTTACAGGAGAATTCTACCATACCTTTAAAGAAGAGTTACTATCTATACAAATTATTCTAAAACATAGAAAAAGAAGGGAAATTTCCAAATTCATTCTATGAGACCAGTGTTACCCTGATACCACAACCCCATAAAAACATCACTAAAAAAAGAGAACCTAGGGGACAATATCCCTGATGAACACAGATATAAAAATGCTCATTAAAGGGGTGCCTGGGTGGCTCAGTGGGTTAAAGCCTCTGCCTTCGGCTCGGGTCATAATCCCAGGATCCTGGGATCGAGCCCTGCATCGGGCTCTCTACTCAGTGGGGAGCCTGCTTCCTCCTCTCTCTCTATCTCTCTCTCTCTCTCTCTCTTCCTGCTTTTCTGCCTACTTGTGATCTCTGTCTGTCAAATAAATAAAATCTTTTTAAAAAATGCTCATTAAAATAATAGCAAAGTGAACCCTACAATACATTAAAAAAAATCATTCACCATGATCAAATGAATTTACTACTGGGTTGCAAGGGTAGTTCAATATTTGCAAAAGCAACATGATATATCACATTAATAATACAAATCCATTCATGGATTTGACAAAATACAACATCCATTCATGATAAAAATCCTCAACAAAGTACGTTTAGAGCGAACATACCTCAACATAAGAAAGGCTATATATGAAAAACCCATAGCTAATATCATCCTAAATGGGGAAATGTTGAGAGCTTTTCTTGATGGTAAGAAACAAGACAGGGATTTCCACTCTCAGCACTTACTTAGATAGTCCTGGAATTCCCAGCCACAGCAATCAGACAACAAAAACAAATAAAAGGCATCCAAATTGTGAAGGAAGTCAAACATTTCACTATTTGCTGATGACATGATACTATATGTAGAAAACCTTAAAGACTACTAAAAAAACTGCTAGAACTGATAAATAAATGCAGTAAATTTGTAGGATATAAAATCAACATACAGAAATCTGTTACATTTCTATACACCAATAATGAAGCAGTAGAAAGAGAAATTAAGGAATCACTCCCATTTACAATTGCACCAAAAGCAGTAAGGTATCTAGGGATAAACCTAGTGAAAGAGGTGAAAGACCTGTACTCTGAAAGTCAGATAACACTGATGAAAGAAACTGAAGATGACACTAAGAAACAGACATTCCATGCTCATGGATTGGAAGAATATTGCTAAAAATGTCTATATTACCCAAAGAAATCTACATATTTAATGCATTCCCTGTCAAAATACCAAACAACATTTTTCACAGAACTGGAACAAACAGTCTTAAAATTTGTATGAACCCACAAAAGACCCTGAAGAGCCGAAGCAATATGGAAAAATAAAAGGCTGGAGGCACAATTCTGGACTTCAAGTTACAAAGACGTAGTAATCAAAACAGTATGGTACTGGCACAAAACCAGACATGTATCAATAGAACAGAATAGAAAACCCAGAAATGAACACACAATTATATGGTCAATTAATCTTCCACAAAGCAGGAAAGGATATACAATGAGAAAAAGAATGTCTCTTCAACAAATGGTATTGGGAAAACTGGACAGCAACATGCAAAAGAATGAAAAGGGACCACTTTCTTACACCATATGCAAAAATAAATTCAAAATGGATTAAGGACTTAAATGTGAGACCTGAGGGGCGCTTGGGTGGCTCAGTGGGTTAAGCCTCTGCCTTCAGCTCAGGTCATGATCTCAGGGTCCTGGGATCGAGCCCTGCATTGGGCTCTCTGCTCAGCAGGGAGCCTGCCCCCCCCCACCTCTCTCTGCCTGCCTCTCTGCCTATTTGTGATCTCTCTCTCTCTCTACCAAATAAATAAATAAATAAATAAATAAAGTCTTTAAAAAAAAATGTGAGACCTGAAACCATAAAAATTCTGGAAGACAGCACAGGCAGTAACTTCTTTGACATCAGCCATAGCAACTTACTTCTAGTTATATGTCCTGAGGCAATGGAAACAAAAGCAAAATAAACTCATGGGACTACACCAAAATAAAAAGGTGCACAGTGAAGGAAACAATCAACAAAACTAAACCTACAGAGTGGAAGGTATTTGCAAATGCCATATCTGATAAAGGGTCAGTATCCAAAATACATAAAGAACTTATAAAACTCAACATTCAAAAAATGAATAATCCTTTCCCCACTGATTGCCTTGACACCTTCATCAAAAATCAATTCTCCCTATATAAAGGTTGTTGTCTAGACTTACTCCTGTTCTATAAGTCTATGTATCTATGCTTATACCGTATCACAGAGTCCTGAAATTAGGTTATGTGATGGTGTGTGTCAATTTAAACAGGCTACAATGATGCCCCGAAAGCTGATAAAACATTATTTTTGGGTGTTTCTGTGAGGGGGTTTCTGGATGAGATTAACTTTGAGCCAGTGAACTGAGTGAAAAAAGGTCTGCCTTCACCACTGTGAGTGGGCATCATCCAATCTATTGAGCGCCTAGAAGAGGAAGAATGAATTCTGTCATTTCATGAGCTGAGACACCCTTCTCTTTCTGCCCTCTGACATAGGAGTTCCTGATTCTCCAGCCTTTGGACTCGAGGACTTGCACTGCTGGCCCTCCTGGTCTCTGGTCTTCAGACTGAATTACACCATCAGCTTTCTTGGTTCTCCAGCTTGCAGACAGCATACTGTCGCTGATCTCAGCCTCCATAATCATATATATATATACACACATGTGTATACACATACACACACACACACACACACCCCCTACATATCTCACATGTGTATCTACATGGATAGCTAATTGTTCCAGCATTAATTTACTCAGTTCTTCCCTCACCCACTTTTCATGCCATCTTTGTCATCTATCAAGTTCCTATATGTACAGGTTTTCATTTCCAAACTATCTGGTCTGTTCATCTTCATCCACCCTGAACTAATACCAAGATCTCACTAAGTGATCTTATCCATCCCATTACTAGCTCCATATGTGGACAATTCCCAAATTTATCTCTCCACCCAGAGATCTCACCTAAGCACAAACTTCTATTTCTGACATCTCACTTGGATTGTAAAATAGTATTTCAAATTTTAAACACCTTAAAAACCAAACTCCTAATTCTCAGCCATTGCTAGCCTACACTTCCCTGCAGTCTTACCCTACTCCATAACTGGAAATTCCCATTTTCCATGTCCTTGACTGAAAGACTGTAAAGTCACCCTCAATTCCTGTCTTTTTCTCATACCTCACATATCCAAGCCATCAGAAAATCCTGACCATTCTGCCTTCATTATTTATACACACACACACACACACACACACACACACAAAACCACTTACAACATTTATATGACCACTATCCTGATCCAAGCCAATATCCTCTCTCACCTGATTATTCCAGTAGCCTAACTGCCTCCCTTTTTCCTCCTTATCTTCCTAGGATTTATTCTCATAATAATCAGTGACCATTTTTTAGAACCTAAGTTTGGTCACATCACTGCTGCATTCTAAAATGTGGGAGGGTCCACACAGTCCCAGCTCACAAAGAGTAAGAGCCACGATTCTCAAAATAACCCACAGGCCTTTCAGCATCCAGTCCCCACTGCCTCTCTAACCACCTCCTTCAACCACTCTCCTCTCCCTCTACTCTGGACAAACTGGTCTCCTTGCTTTTCGTGACACACATCACATACACTCCCCACGTCTGCTGCCTAGGACCACCCTCACTGCCCACATATTGACACTGCTTCAAGTCTTAATTATCATTCTCACAGAGCTTTTCCCTCCACCTTTCACAAAGCAGCAACCCTCTATACACCCAACATACTCCCAATTCCCCCTGCCCTGCCTTTTTCCCTTCTCCTAGGCACTGATCTCATCTGACATAATGTTTGCTTTTTATTGGCTCTCTCCTACTAGAATGTAAGTTCCCTGAAAACAGGGATTTGTTTTTATATTGTTTTGATTTGTTTTTTCACTGCTCTAGATCCCTAGTCCCTGGAATAGTATCTAGCACATAAACCCTCAATAAGTATTTGTTGAATAAATGAATATTTTACTCCCAATAGGTTCAGAATTAGTGTTTTTATCCAGAAGGACAACCCCCCCTACCTCCACCCCCGCTTCTCTTTCATTTTAAAATTCACTGCCCTGGACTTTTCTATAGAAATGAGAGTCAGGTAGTCAAGTCTTATGAAAACCCTTTGAGGATTCTGGCTGGGATTGCTTTGAATTAATTTGGAGAGAACTGTTAGCTTTTTGATGTTGAGTTTCTTCCCCACCAAAAACATCACAGGCTTCTCCATTTTTAGGTCTTTTATGTCCTTCAATTGGAACATGTTTCTCTTTTTGCTGTTACCAAAGCATTGCATTTTTTAAAGTTACATTTTCTAACTGTCACAATTAAATCATCAAGCTCTTTTTCTATTGTTAATCTTCCTTAACTTTAAAAACATGCTTAAATCTCTGCCTAAAAAATCTTCCTCTTGGCCATGAAACCATTCCTTCTGTTCTTAAATATTGCAAAGAAGTGGGTGAGCAGTGCTACCTTAGCTTCCTCATTGCCTAGTCAATCTTTAACCCTTAATCTAGCTGTTGCTCAACTACCCACTGATACTACTCTTTCAGAAAGGACTTCTGGGCACTCAGTCACTGAATTCCACAGCCTTGTCTAAATGTTTCTCTTTTTCAGTCTAAGTTGCACATGACAACAAGTACACCCTACCCCTTTACTCCACATTTTAGCGCTTCCTTTGGCTTCCATGGAACGGATATTTCCCTCACATCTCCTGAGTGTTTCCCCTTCTCTATCTCCTGGTTTCTCTTCTTTGATTCCAGGGAGAACCTAGATCTATCCTAGAGATACAGGGAAAGCCTATCTGGGGAAGACAATTTGAGCTAATTCTTAAAATAAGACTAGGGTTTAACACAGATGAGCATGGCAGGGAGAAGAGCATGCACAGGGTAGGGACAGCACAGTCAACCAGGGACTCTGTTGGGTATGTCTAGAACTGTTTATGTTCAATAGAGTGGACACTAATCACATGGAGCTAATGAAACGTGGCTAATTCAAACTGAGATGTGCTGTTAGGTGCAAAATATACACCAGATTTCAAAGACTCAGTATCAAAAAGGAGATGTAAAATCTCACTATTTTTCACCGATTACATGTTGAAATGGGTTTTGGATATGCTGTTTTAAATAAAATAGTTCATTAAAATTAATTTCATTGGCTTTTTACTTTTTAAATGTGCCTACTAGAAAACTTAAAATTATATATGTGGCTCTCATTATGTATCTGTTGGTTAGTGCCAGTCTATAGCAAAAAGGACAAAGGAAGAGAGGAAAGCAGAAAATTCTGTCATTAATTGTCTTATTCCTTTTTACTCCCATTGAGGTCAATAGAAGTCCAGGCCCTAATTACCTCTCACCTAAGACCACTTCAAAGGTCCTACTGACCCCTCCCTATAGTCTTGATTCTGTCACAACCAATCCTCGATACTACACATTAGTAAATAACCACATTAATCTTTTCAAAGTAACTCATCTCTCCACTGCTCACCTATTTCTTTATCCTGGTCCCCTGAACTTCCAAATTAAGGGGTAAAATGATCTGGCATCTTAAGGCTCTCCACTATGCAAACCTAATCTGCATTTGTAAGATGACCTAGTACTGCTCCCCTTTACATGGGTCGATGTACCAAAATGAGATGCCACCTAAATGTGAATTTTTACCTTCATGCCTTTGTCATAATCTTCTCTCTGTTTAGAATACCCTTGCCAAAATTTAATGATATTCTGTTTATGTTTAAAAAGAAAAAAATATGAGTGGGGTCTTCTGTTAGAGATACAGGTATTTAGAGAAGGCTTTAAAAAAAAAAAAAAAAATCCTAGGTGCCTGGGTGGCTCAGTGGGTTAAAAAAAAAAAATCCTACAAGGACTTCAGTCTATATTAAATACCTACTCCTTCGTGAAGCCATTTCTAATTACTTAAGCCTTCAACAAACATGCAACATGTAGAAGGTGTCGTGTGCTATACATTACTCTAGATCCCAGGTAAACCAGACAGTAAGGTATTAGCTCTGCCTTTAGGAATCCAGTCTCATGGGATGTGGCTATGTAAGTCAATAATTACCATGGAGTAGAATTTTGGCAATGATGGAGGTGAATAGAGGGTCCTGGTGGACCATTGCCAAGTCAAGTCCTAATCCAGGTTTGGTGGTAGGCAGAAGGAAGCATCCTTAGAAGTGAATGCCCCTAATGCAATGAATACCCAAGATACATTGTGTCGCTTCTCTTGTGGTTATATGATCTCATCGCTGATACTGTCATGCATGTAGAATTGAAACTCATTACCTGTACATTCCATACTTGCAGATGCATCTATTGCTAAAATTTGTAATCCCAAAATCAATACTCATGCAATTTCCTTGTCATTCACAGGCAAGTCCCGAGTGGTGAAAAATTTGAGTGTCCTCATGTCCCCAGCTGAGGTAGAACAAGGTGGCATTCTGCCTTGTTTCAGCTCTCATGCAGTAAACAAATGTCCCTATCACAGTCTACCTAGTATTGCCATGTTTTCAATATTTGTGCTTTTTGTTGGTGGTTTCACTGTTGAAACTGGCCACCAAACATGGCACTGAATTGTTAGCTAATGTTCCTAAAAGCAAGACAGCTATGATGTGCTGCATGGAGAATATGTATTAGACGAGCTCTATGTATTATGTATTAGAAGAGAATATGTGTTAGACATGGTATTAGACAAGCTCTGCTCAGGCATGAGTGATAGTGCTGTTGGCATAAGCTCTATGTTCCTGAATTAACAACATATATTAAATAAGCTGTTTTAAAACAGAAATACACACAAAATAAAGTTACGTATTAATCAGTATAAAAATGTTGTGACCAGAGGCTTTCAAGAACCTAACTCCGTACCCTCCGACCATGAGCAATGGCTCAGTATTAATTCTCTGTTCACAACAATTTGGCAGAACATAACAATCTTAAATAATGAGAATCAACTATATTCTCTTTCCCTCGAGAGGGGGGGAATCTATTTTAATCATTACTGCCTCCTATGGAATACGTATTATTAAACAGTTAACTCTTAAACTAGGAAGGAAATTAGTAAGTTCATTTCTTTCGTTTGTGTGAATGCCTTGAGTTCAAAATTAAGTAGGGGCCACATAGTTTAACAAAGGCTGGATATTAAAACAAAGCAATTTTATATGGCACTGACTTATTTTTATAGCTTCCAAATGACCAACAATGGCTTTTACTGACATGCTTACCATTTTTGTTCTTCAGATTTGGGTCTGCTCCACTTTTCAGAAGCTTTAAGGCACACTGCTTATGAGCTCGGTAAGCTGCACAATGCAAGGGTGTATTTCCTAACTGATCCGAACAATTAACATCAGGAGGATTGGGCCTGTTGAGCTAACGAATGAAAAAAATGCAACACAGAATTACATTATCAAAGATGGACTTTCTCCCATAAAAACACATTAAGGTGTAACTGCATGTTCAGGGGGACCCTCAAAGTATAGAAGCTGATGAACACCAGAGCTCTAGGAAGCTAGACGATCGGGGGCTGCTTGCTCACTGAACCAGCAAATCCGTATCACGCCCCATGTTTGTCCTCAAGGTGCCAGGAAATCTCAGTCCCCACATTCCCATGACCACAGACACCATGCACTACACCAATACCACCCCACCCACGCCTGGACATTAAGATTTCACTAAGATTTGCTCCCTTCTACCAGTCTTGTGATTCACACTGGGGACAGCAAAAATACAAACCAGTCTCCCATAGGCAGCCATTCAGAAGAGTTAAAATCATCAATGTTAAATGTGTAAATGTTAAAAGTTCTATGGAATTTGTTGTTCCTAACTGACTGCTTTAAAAACTCTTTATATAGTCTTCATTTCAGAAAGCTTAAAAAAAAATGTTTGAAGCACTTCACTTGGAAACCAAAGAGGCCTTTTCAAATGAGCTGAAATAACTTTAAAGCAAATGGAAATGCTTCAGTCTTGAATTTAGAACAAATTTGGTTTCACGTTTAATGAGACTATGTGGGAACTGGAAACTGGAAAGTAGGTCTCCAAAAGGGAAAAAAATGGGTAAAGTTTTCAGTCTGTTCTAACATGATATAAATATTCACAAATATTGTCCCTTCTTTGTATGTTACTTTCTAAAAGTGTAGCATACCTTTCAGAAATTATTGCTTATCAAAATTAGAGAAACTTGTTCTTTTATTAGATCTTATGATATTCTTTCAATTTTGAATTGGCTTACTCTGGAAAAACAATTATCCCGACATTAAGTATTTGCCTTGAAAAGTCAGTTTCTTAATCCATCAGGTTTTCAGTAGGGGGTGGGGATGTAAGTAAATTCAGAGAAAAATATAATCATTACAATATATCCTGCTTAAATGATAATTATGCCAAGTGTTTTTAGATTCTTAAGGATTTTTGTACTATTATTATAATCTCCAGTAGTTTGGTGCCATAATTTGACTAAATTATGAAGTTAACATTAAGTTAAAATTTTCCTGAAGGGTAAAGAATACACGTTGTTATTGCTGTTTTACCAGCGCTATGAGTTCTGCTGTTCTGCCTTCTCTTGCTGCTGCCAGAAGTTCTTCTTCAAGCTTTCTTTGTTGAGTCCTTTCTACAGCTGCAAAAGGAAAGTACATGTTACTCTACTTCTAGTTAGATTCCCATAGCAAATCATTACAAAGATGTATGAGTAAAGTGATCTCGTGGGGGAAAAGTCACAATGTTTTGAATTATAATTCAAATATAGTTAAAGACTTTATTGTTATTCTCATTGCCTTACATTTCAGATAACAGAGTTCAACTTCTTTCAGGTTCAGATGAACTTGTGTTTTCAATTCAAAGGTCTTTAAGTATCTTACTACAATACCCATCACAAATAATTATGACTTACTTTTGCATGCTGAAATACTATTACATATCTGCCTTGGAAAGGTAGATAAATTGGGAGTAGCATTCATACCTTCCAGAACCTTAGAATCTGTGAAAAGTAACAATAAGAAATAGCACTGGTAGGAAGACGTACAAACCATATAAATAGGTAGATTTATATATACTTATATACTTCCACATAAGATTTTTTTAATACAAGATTTTAACAAATTTTATAGAATTTACTATATGCCGAGTGCTATTCAAAGCACTTTAAAAATAACTTCCAGTTATAAAATAAGTCACAGAGATGAAAAAATATAGCATACAGAATGGAGTCATTATTGTAATAACTTTACATGGTGACAGATACTTATCATGGTGAGCACTATGTAACATGAAACTGTCAAATCGCTATGTTGTACACCTGAAACTAATATAACATTGTAGGTTAACTATACTTCAAAAACAAACTTGGAAAAATATATTAATTCACTAAATCCTCATAACTATGCTATGAAGTAGGTGTTACTATTATCCTGATTGTATAGATGAAGAAACTGAGGCACTAAGTAGTTAAGGAATTAACAAGGTCACACAGCTGGAAATAGAGGAGCTGGGATTTGAACTTGTGCAGGCTGGTTCCAGAGACCATGTGCTTATTACTACTCTTAAGCCTGCTTCTTAAATCACACTTGCAGGGAAAGAGAGCAATAGGCAATCTGATTTCAGAGACTGGAATATGCAATAAGGCCTCTTTTTGCTAGATTTTAATTCTGTTCTGGCTTATAAAAAAGAAGCAATTTCGTAGAAAGGCTCAGGAATCTCATTTCAAACATGTGCACAAAATCCCATTCAAAAGGTCTCTCAGGTCTTCCTGGCCGAAGTCAGGTCATGGACAAAAAAGGAGGTTGGGGAGCCAAGAGACTGGGGAAACACTATGAATACTATCTTGAATACAGCAATAGCTGGAACTAGTTTAAAGAAATGACTAATATTCTTACCGTACCATTATCTTCTATTCTCACGTATTTACTTCCACACCCAGACTCCCTCCCCATCTCAGAGGAAGGCACCCAAGCCTCTGCATAGCCTCTCAATGGCTTCTGCTTTTGCTGGGATTTACACTCTTCAATGTTTCCTCTTACTGGTGCTCTGACTATTGGACTGTGAGCTCTGAGAACAGCCACATCCTTATCCCTGCTGTACATGCCTCTACTATTTCATGCACTACTCAAGAGCTGTCGTTTACCCCCTCAGTGACTCCTGCAGTCAGGTACTGTTCTTACTCTTCTGTGTATCCTAGGCATTTATGCCCATGTCTGGCTCAATGCATATTTGGCCAATAAATATTTGCTGAACAATCAAATAAGTGCTTAATCATGTTGGTTCTAGACTTTAGGGAAAGGAGGTGAAAGGAACCCTAAAATTTCTTTCTACATTGCCTAGGTCCATAACTTAAGGAAAATGGGGATTTGGAGTTGGAAACTTTGCATATGTTCTTGTCCTGTGCTCATTAAGGACACTGAAAGATTATTGATCCAGCCAATGAAAAGGAAAAATTCCAGTTGGGGAAATGAGGCTTCTAGAGTCCAGGTAACATTCTGTTTCTTCATGTGCTATTTACATTGATGTGTTCTGTGTGTGAAAACAATGAGCTGTACATTAGTAATATATACTTTTATACATTTATTTTATACCTATGTGTTTTTAAAGGAAATATTCCACTCAAAGTGTTGTCCTATAAATTGTAATTTTAATATGACAATAAACTGTTTTTCTTTTGAATCTGCATCCAGAGTTAATAAGGATGCAGAGATCATGAAGTGTAACTCCATCCTAACAACACACTTATATACAGATGCACAGGGTAAGTGATATAGTAATACATTTGAAATGCAGAAAGAACCTGGCAAATATACTTCACTGACAAAAGAAAATCACCATTTTGCAATCTCCATAGTAATAAATGGTTCAAGGCAAGAATTATTAATGCTAAAAATCACTGATTAAGAGATTTGGTGGGGCGCCTGGGTGGCTCAGTGGGTTAAAGCCTCTGCCTTTGGCTTAGGTCATGATCCCAGGGTCCTGGGATTGAGCCCCACACCAGGCTCTCTGCTCAGCAGGGAGCCTGCTTCCCTTCCTCTCTCTCTGCCTGCCTCTCTGCCTAACTGTGATCTCTGTCTGCCAAATAAAAAAATAAAATCTTAAAAAAAAAAAAGATTTAGTTAAAAAAAATTAAAAGATTATTGGTAAACAGGAAATTTACATTTTTCTAACCACAGATTACTACTTACAA
This sequence comes from Martes martes, assembly GCF_963455335.1. Lineage (NCBI taxonomy): Eukaryota > Metazoa > Chordata > Mammalia > Carnivora > Mustelidae > Martes > Martes martes. Next base: position 46,563,301 of record NC_137901.1, on the reverse strand, counting down.
AAGGGAGGAAGTACCTTTACCATGGACAATGTTATCTGAGTTATCAGAGATAACATTACCAGTAACAGAACAAAATGATATCACATATCCTCCTAATGTGATGCATTGGTAAAGGATACCACCCCAACATTCCTGGCAAAAATGCATATCCTGAATCTAATTATATGAAAAGAAAAAAAAAGACATTCTACAAATAATTCTACAATTGCCTTCCTCTTCAAAAAGGTCAAGACTGGGGCGCCTGGGTGGCTCAGTGGGTTAAAGCCTCTGCCTTCAGCTCAGGTCATGATCCCAGAGTCCTGGGATTGAGCCCCGCAATGGGTTCTCTGCTCGGTGGGGAGCCTGCTTCCCCCTCTCTCTCTGCCTGCCTCCCTGCCTACTTGTGATCTCTGTCAAATATGTAAATATATAAATTTTTTTTAAAAAGGTCAAGATTATAAGGGCACAGGCTAAGGAATTATTCCAGATAAAGGAGACTAAAGTAATGTGACAACACAATGAGAGATTCTGGATTGGATTCTGGATTGGGGGAAAACTTCTACAAAGGACATTATTTGGGCAATTGACAAAAACCTGCATATAAACTATACTACTATAAAAATGTCAAATTTAAAAAAATGTTAAATTTTCTGAAATTGATCACTATATTGTGATTATGTTCTTAAGAGATACCTACTGAAATACTTAGAGCTAAGGTGTTATTGTCTGTAAATTATTCCCAAATAGTTCTGCAAAAAATTAAAAGTAAATAAATAACATTAAATAATATATAAAAGGATAAGCCAAATGTGGCAAAATGTTAATGATTGGTGAGTTTAAGTGAAGGACTTGTAAGTGCTCATGGTACTATGCTTGAAACTCTCCTATAGGTTAGAAATTTCTCAAAATAAAATGAAAGACAAATGGTATATAGAAAAGGTATTCCTCTCTAGTGCCTGACAAGTAGTCATCTACCCTTGTCCAAGTAACTCCAATCACACAAACTCACTACACCTTGAAATGCAACCCAACCCAAGCTATTATTACAATACACAGGACCTAAAGATCAACTCCTGGCACTACATCAAATGGGCCAACCTAGCTCTGTTCTGCCACAGACAGGATTACAATGTAACAGTTCTTCAGATACTGGAGTGTGATTTTGTTATGACATTTCCTGTTTCTAATGCATTACCCCACCTTGTGGTTTCTGCTCTACCTATAGTCTTAGAGGGCTGCTGGATGCACTCCCTGAACTCTGACCCACTTAAGGTACTATGCACAAATTATATCTAGCCAACGTGATCTCATCAGAGTAGAATCAATCAAGTTTCTACTTCCATTTCCCAGGCTAGCACCTTATTAGCTGACAAATCATAATGTCTGTAAGTCAACTAAACCCTTGTCCTTCGTGGATTTGGGTTTTGGGGAGTCAATAGAACATGTCTTTATGATCAGCCTCACTATATGTCAACTTGTCAGGCTAAATTAACATTCCACTCTGTCAGGAGAACCTCAGTTTCAGGTTGTCATCTTGTTACAATTAAAACAATAGGACAAGGGCACCTGGCTGGCTCAGTCAGCAGAGCATGCAATTCTTCTCAGGGTCGTGAGTTTGAGCCCCATGTTGAGCACAGAGATTACTTTAAAAAATAATAAAATGACAGGACATGGTCAGGAACAGGTCCTCATCGCCCGACTTAGATCACAATATAGTAAAGGACACAGGCATCACATCCAATATGTGCAATCTCCCAAAAATCACATAATATAGAGCCTCACAGAAGATGTTTTATGTTGATATGCTTATTCATTTTAAATGAAAGGGTTTTATTTTTTTTTAAAGATTTTATTTATTTATTTGACAGACAGAGATCACAAGTAGGCAGAGGCAGGTAGAGAGAGAGGAAGGGAAGCAGGCTCCCCACCGAGCAGAGAGCCCGATGCGGGGCTTAATCCCAGGACTCTGGGATCATGACCTGAGCCGAAGGCAGAGGCTTAACCCACTGAGCCACCCAGGCACCCCAAAAGGGGTTTATTTTAAAGCCAAGAGTGAGTTAAGACAGTGACCTAAGGATGTCTGACAAGCAGACATCATTTTAACGGGAAAACAAGAGAATATTTTAGTTTTCAAGTACAACTGGAAAGAAGTAAAAAGATACTGGTTTTTACATAGTTAAAAATATTAATAATTAAGAAATAAATGCCCTTTAGATACAAAATTATCTTGCCTTTCTCTGAATTGCAAAGCAAAGAAACACAGGCTATGTCTTTTCTATTATAAAGTAGAAAGTAAGAGATCTTCTCTTCTCTAGCACAGAAATACTACCAAAATAAATTACAGCAGAGCTGTGGCCATTCAGAGGATAGCCTAACCTATGAGAGTTTCCCAGTGTAAGCATCAAAATATGCTTGTTTAATTCTATCTTAGAGAAACTGCTCTGAGTTACTGCAGACTCATATTTTCTTTAACACAATTTAATATTTGAAGTTCCTAAAAGTGACGCTGATCCATCAAGAAATTACTATGGGCTGCTGCACGTCAATGCAGGCGTCAAGATAACGGAGCCAGCCAGAATGGTCTTCCCCAGCATCAAACGGCTCCCAATAGCTGTATCTCTCACAGCTTCTCTGTCCTGCAGTCCATTATGATGCTTCTGCAGCCCACCAGCCATACTGCTCATGTCTCGCATTTTCTACTTTTAATTTTGTTGAAGCTTTGATCATACAACATTATGGCAAGTTTTAAAAATCTGTTTAAGTTTTAAAGCTGTGAGGAAGCTCAAAATACTTTTGTGTCTAATCAAGGACTCCACATTATCTTTAGGGTATAAGCTCAAGGTAGTCTGTTTTGGCATCCCAGAAACTATTTCTGGACCTTGCCTATCATTAAAGTAAATGTTGTTTATGTTAAGATCAGTAATATTTACCTTCAAGCATGTTTCTGATTTCTTTGTCATAAGCGACTTCTTTTGCTGTCTGTCCACTCCCATTAACAACAGTAGCATCTGCATTATATTCTAAAAGCAGCATTACCAACTCCTAAAAAAGAGAAACTGTTTTTAGCTATTATTAAACTAGGACTTTATTGTATTATAACTCTTTTCCAAATTACTAATTGCTATCAGGCTTCTATAATAGAAACAAGTACCATAGGAATGTGTGATCTAAAGCACATCATTTATATGTACAGTAGGTGAATACGGTAACCAACTACAGTAAGCTCAGTATAGCCCACCCTTGCACAACACAGGTTTGAACAGTGCAGCTCCATTTATATGCACATTTTCTAAATAAAAACACTACCGTAAATGTATTTTCTCCTATGATTTTCTTAGTAGCACTGTCTTCTCTCTAGCTTTCTTTGTTGTAAAGATAGAGTATATAATACATGTAATATACAAAATGCGTGTTAACTATTTATGGTATCAGTAAACAGTAGACTAGTAGTAGTTAAGTTTGGGGGAGCCAAAGTTCCATGTAAATTTTCAACTGTGTGGGGCTCAGTGACCCTCACCCGTGTTGTTCAAGGGTTGACTGTACTACAATTCAACTAACTGTAATAACTGATGATTGCTTAAATAATTGCCAACCCATAGCTAACACAAACAACTTCTATAACTGATTTTTTAAGTAAATCATCTGTTTTACCAAATCGATTCATGTGGTTATACTAAAGGTATAAATTATAATGATTAAAATTAACAGGAGATAATATATTCATTTAATGTTATTCCTATGATGCCTGTTGGAAAAAGAATAATTTCCCCAACAGACCTAGATTTTTTTAAAAATCTGATTTAAGATATAGAACATCATCTTCTGATGTGATATAGACTGATAGGATATACCACCTAAAGAATGGTTTGTAATGAAGCAAACGATCAAGTAGATATTCAACAACAAAGAAACTGTATCATTCATATTTACTCTAAGCAGTTAAATGCTTTTAGAAATCTCAAGCTAATTGGTAAGTCCAGTATCACTGGCATGCAGGTCATTTATACAACTTAACAGGGCGGTAGAAATGCAGAACACAGATTTGCAGGAGATTATTGGAGATGTGATGTTTAATGTTACTGGAACGTATAGCACCCAGGGACGGGATGGGGGTGACACATCTGCTTTCATTCTACACAAGGGCAAGATGAAACACAGTGCTGTTCTGTCCGGCTGAAGATGCACGGATACACAGAAAGGGATATCCTGTGTCATTACATGTTACGTTTTCCCTTGAGTTCCATACCTACATTAGGTAAAAAAGTTTCCTATGTTTTCCAAAAAAATTTTTGTACTAAGGAACGCCTAAATACAATTTAAAAAATAAAGTAGAAAACAAAATGCTCATTGTCCTAGTCATATAATGATATGACCACTATAAACATTTTCATGTATTTCTTTCTAATTACTTTCCTATGCATAAGTTTGAGACTTTTTAAGACTTATGTATTCATTTTAGAGAGGGAAAGAGAAAGTGCAAGTGGGGGGCAGGGCAGAGGGAGAGAACCTTCAGGCAGACTCCCTGCCCAGTGTGGAGCCCACTGCAGGGCTCACTCTAACAACCCAGGAGATCACCGTCTGAGCCAAAACCAAGAGTCCAATGCTTAATTAAGAATGAGCCACCCAGGCACCCCTGAGGCTTTCCTTAAACATAATTTTATTCATATGACAGTTGGTTATGTTAAACCTCCTTCCACCTAATAACATCACATATCTTCCAGGGTGTTATATAGTATCTATATAATAGTCTATATAATACAATTCACAGCTGAATGTTATTCTATAAAATATATTACCACATTTAAAAACAGAAAAATGGTTAAGTCTAATATTTTAATAAAGTGAATTCTAATAAAACCTTAGCATTTGCTCTTATCTTTAGGGTAGCATTTTTGGGAGAAGTGTTTTCATCCTAGTGAAGTAAAACAACACACAGAATGGTAGAAAATATTTATAAATCATGTATAAGGGACTTGTATCCAGAATAAAGAACTTTTACAACTCAATAAAAAGCTCAATTTTTTAAAAGGCAAAGATAAAATGAACAATCAGAAAACAAAACTAAGAAAAACAATTCCATTTACAATGGCATCAAGAGAAATAAAATGTTTAGCAATAAACTCAACCATGGAGGCAAAAGACTTGTACACTGAAACAATAAAACATGGCTGAAAGAAATTAAAAATGGCCTAAGTGGGAAGACATCTATTGCTCATAGACAGTAAGACTTAAGATGTGAGCACTACCCAAAACAACCTATAGGTTCATTGCAATACCTATCAAATCCCCATGATACTTTTTCCAGAAATAGAAAATCCATCCTACAATTCATATGGACTCTCAAGGGACCCTGAAAAGCCAAACAGTATTAGGAGAAAAAAATAAGTTGGAGATCTCACACTACCTGATTTCAAAACTTACCTCAAAGCTACAGTAATAAAAACTGTGGTAACGGCATAAAGACAGCCATATAGGCCAACGGAGTATAAGAGAGTCTCCAGAAATAAACTCTAACATATATGGTCAAATGATTTTCAACAAGGGTGCCAAGACCATTCTAAAGGGAAAATTTCAACAAATGGTGTGGGGAAAACTGAATATCTATATATTTTTTTAAGATTCTTTTTTTTTAAGATTTTATTTATTTATTTGACAGAGAGAGAGATCACAAGTAGGCAGAGAGGCAGGCAGAGAGAGAGGGGGAAGCAGGCTCCCTGCTGAGCAGAGAGCCCGATGTGGGGCTCCATCCCAGGACCCTGAGATCATGACCTGAGGTGAAGGCAGAGGCTTTAACCCACTGAGCCACCCAGGCGCCCCTGAATATCTATATGTTTAAAAAAAAAAATCAGATCTGTACCCTATACCATATACAAAAAAAGCAAAATGGACCAAACCCCAAGTGTCAGATCTAAAACAATAAAGATCACAAAAGAAAACAGCTGGAAAGCTTCAATACATTGGATTCTGCAAAGATTTTCCGGCTAGGATACCAAAAGCACAGTCAAAAAAAGAAATACATCGAAAAAAGACTACATCAAAATTTAAAACTTTGTACATGAAAGGGTGTATCAAGAGAGTGAAAGGCAATCCAGAGAACAGGAGAAAATATTTACAAGTCATATACCTGATAAATGTATATCCAGAATATATAAATAACCCCTAAAACTCAATAAAACCCCTCAAACTATCTCAGTAAGAAATAGGCAAAGAATCTGAAAAGGCTACGTACTATACGATTCCACCTATATGACATTCTGGAAAAGGCGAAACTATAGACAGTAAAAAAAGATCAGTAGTTGCCAGGGCTGGGTTAGGGAGAACAATGAACAGGCAGAACAGATGGGCAGTGAAAATACTCTAAGATGCTGTAATGATAGATGCATACTGTTAGACATTTGTCACAACCCAAAGAACATATAAGATTGAACCTAAGATGAACTATGGACTATGTGTGCGTGGTTGTGTCAATACAGGTTCCTCAGCTGTGACAAATGGACCATTCTGGTGGGAGATGCTGATAATGGGGGAAGCTGTGCATGTGTATGGACAGGGCACATGTAAGAAACCTCTATCTTCTCAATTTTTCTGTGAACCTGAAGCTACTCTATAAAAGTCTTCAAAATAAAAAATATATATATTTTAAACAGGTAAAGGACTTCAAAACACATTTCTCCAAAGAAAGGCCAAGAAGCACATAAACAGATGCTCAACATTTGCATTACAGAAATGTACATCAAAACCAAATGAGATAATATTTGATAACTATTATAATGCCTAAAATTAAGAAGGGTGACAATCACAAGTGTTGTTGAGGAAGTAGAGAAACTGGTACTTTCATATGCTGCCACTGGGAATGGCAAACACTTTGGCAATGATGCAAACACTTTGGAAAACAGTGACTGCTCTGCAAAATACCAAGCTTAGATGCTGTATGATGCAGCAATTCCACTGCTAGGTATATACCCAAGAGAAATGAGACCTGAACAAAATCTTACACATAAATGTTCAGAGCCGCATTATTCCTAATATTTGAAAATTGGAAACAACCCAAATGTCCATCAACTGATGAGTGGACCAAATGTCCACACAATGGTACATTTGTCAAGAAAAAGGAATGAAGGACTAATATATGCCATGTCATGGATGAACCTTGAAAATATTACACAAAGTCAAAGAAGCCAGTCACAGAAGACGATGTATTGTATGAGATGTACAGAATAGGCAAATCCACAAAGACAGATCAGTAATTGCCTGGAGGTGAGGAGAAGGGGTAACAGAGTTACCTGAGTATGTGGTTTCTTCTTGGGATGATGACAGTGTTCCAAAATTGATTATGTTGATGGTTGCAGAAGTCTGTCAACATACCTGAATCACTGAATACTTTAGATGGGTAAATTGTATAGTGTATGAAATAAATCTCAAAGTTGCTTAAAAATGATTATGGTTATTCAAGTCTGGTACCTCATAGCACATTTAAGTTAAGGAATGTTATTTCTCAACCTATTTAATACCTCATCTAACAGAAGAAACACTTGGAAAATGTCCATACTCAAATTATTTTTTAGTAATAGCTTTAGGACATAATTCACATACCATAAATTTCACCCTTTTAAATTAAAGTGCACAGTTCTGTGGCTGGTAGTATAGTCACAGTGGTGTGTACGATCATCAACAACTAACTTCAGAATATTTTGTCACCTCAAAAAGAAATCTTACCCATTAATCTCTCCCCAATCCTCTTTTCCCTACACCTCTGGCAACCTGCTAATCTATCTTCTGTCTCTATGGATTTGCCTATTCTGAATATTTCTATGAGTAGAATTGCCCATTATGTGGCAGACTTTTGTGTCTGGCTCCTTTCACTCAGCACGTTTCCAAAGTTCCTTTGTGTTTCAGCATGTATCAGTACTCGTTCCTTCGTACCGGTGAATGACACTCCCACTGTACCACATTTTATCCACTCATGAATGAATGAACATTTGGGTTGCATCCACCTTTGGGCTATTATGAATAATGATGCTATGGCCATTCTCACATTGATTTTTAAAGCTTTCTTTCTCTATAAAATGAATCTACTTCAGAAGAGCCTGGGTAGCTCAGTTGGTTAAGCGTCCAACTCCTGATTTCAGCTCAGGTCATGATCTCAGGGTTGTGAGGTCAAGTCTTGCATCAGGCTCTGTGCTGGGCATGGAGCCTGCTTGGGATTCTCTCTCTCTCTCCCTCTCTTCCTCTCCTCTGCCCCTCCCATCCCTCCCTCTCTAAAAAACATCTACTTTTAACAAATTCTACATGAAAATTTTATTTCTTGTAAAGCAATCTCTTAATGCAGGCTTCAGATTTCAAAGTTAGAAAAAAGAAATACTTTCTATAAATTATGCTCATTGAACTCTAAGGATTTAGGAGAAGTTCAAGAAAACTAATTCAATGAGTTGTAATTTTAATACAACTCTAAGGAAAATACCAGAATATTTTTGGGGGGGTTGGGAGTGGGGAGGGGGCCTCCACTATGTTGATACACTGTATTAGAGAAAGCAGGGAGAAGTGTTAAAAAACTTCAAATATAGCTATCAAAAATATGCATTGCATGTACGGGAAATGTACAACAAAGGAGCCATGAACATACAATGGCTAAAGGACAGTATCTTCAAGTGGTTCTGGGAAAACTGGACAGCCGACAGTCACATGGAAAAGAATGGGACTGGACCACCATATGACACCATGCACAAAAATTAACTCTAAATGGATTAAAGTCCTGAACCTTAGACCCAGAAGCCATAAAACTCCTAGAAAGAAACACAGCCAGTAATCTCCCTAACATGTGTCCTGGTAACGATTTTTTAGATTTGACCCCAAAAGCAAAAAATTAAAAACAAAAAGTAAAAAACAAAACAAAACAAAACTGAAATGCTTCTACCCAGCAAAAGGAACTATCAACAAAACAAAAAGACAACCTACTTAAAGGAAGAAAATATCTGCAAACTGTGTATCTGATAAGGGGTTAATATCCAAAATATTGGGGACCCTGGGTGGCTCAGTCAGCTAACCATCTGTCTTTGGCTCGGGTCATGATCCCAGAATCCTGGGATCGAGTTCTACGTTGGGCTCCCTGTTCAGCAGGGAGTCTGCTTCTCTCCCTCCCCCTCAAACCCCACCCCCCACTCCTGCTTGCATACACGCATGTACTCTTTCAAATAAATAAAATTCTTTTAAAAAAAATCCAAAATACACAAAGAACTCCTACAAAGAACTCAATAGGAGAAAAACAAAAATCCAATTAAAAGATGAGCAGGAAGGGGTGTCTGGGTGGCTCAGTCAGTTGGGCATCCAACTCTTGGTTTCAGCTCAGGTTATGATTTCAGGGTTGTGGGACTGAGCCCTGCTTCAGGTTCCAAGCTCAGCATAAGTTTGCTTGAGATTCTCTCCCTCTGCCCCTCCCCTGACTTGAGCTGGCACTCTAAAATAGAGATCTTTTTAAAAATTAAAAAAAAAAAAAAAAAAAGATGATCAGAGACTCTAAATAGACATTTTCCTAAAGAAGACATTCAGATGGCCAACATAAACAAAAAGATGTTTAACATCACTAATCATCAGTGAATGTAAATCAGAACCACAATGAGATATCACCTCACACCTCTGAGAATGACAATTACCAAAATAACAAGTGTTGGTGAGGATGTGGGAAAAAAGGACATTTGTATATACTGCTGGTGGGAATGTGAATGGATACAGCTATAGAAAACAGCATGGACGTTCTTCAAAAAATTAAAAATAGAACTACCATATGATCAGGCAATTGCACTTCTAAGTATTTATCTGTAGAAAACAAAATACTAACCCAAAAAGGTATCAGCACACCCATGCTCACTGAAGCATTATTTATAAAAGCCAAGATATGGAAACAACCTAAATGTCCATCAGTGGATGAATGGATAAAGAAACTGTGGTATATATATACAATGGCATATTAGTCAGCCATAAAAAAGGGAGGGATATTGCCATTTGCAACAACATGGATGGACCACAAGGGCATTATGCTAAGCAAGTCACAGTGAAAGACAAATACTATATGATTTTACTTATAAGAATCTAAAAAAGAAAAACCAAACTCAAAGATAGAAAGACTGGTGGTTGCCAGATGCAGGGGGTAAGGGATGGGAGAAATGAATGGAGGTGATCAGAAGGTACAAACTTCCAGTTATGAAGTAAATAAATCATGGAGATATAATGTACAGCATAGTGACTATAGTTAATATCATACTGCATATGTGAAAGTTGCTAAAAGATCTTGTAAGTTCTTAAAAGAAAAAAATGTAACTGTATGGTAACAGATGTTAACTATACTTACTGTGATCATTTTGCAATATATATGGATATTGAGCCCTTATGCTGTACACCTAAACTAATGTTACAAATCAATTATACCTCGCTGTTTTAAAGATTTTAGGTAATCTCTACAGCCGACATAGGACTCAAACTCACAACCCCAAGATTAAGAGTCACATGCTCCACCAACTAAGTCAGCTAGGTGCCCCAATTCTACCTCAATTAAAAAAAAAAAAAGTTCTATTTTCTTTTTAAAAACTAGTGACTTCGAAGGATAAGTTTTAATAATCCAATATTCATACATGTGGAAACACAATTTCCCAAACTTAGGCAAATAAATAAAGTAGTCCCAAAAATCCAAATTTTTTAAGATTTTATTCATTTATTTGACAGAGAGATAGCACAAGTAGGCAGAGCAGCAGGTAAAGGGAGTGGGAGAAGCAGGTTCTGAGCAGGGAACCTGATGTGGGGCTCCATCCCAGGGCCCCAGGATCATAACCTGAGCCAAAGACAGCCATCTTACCCAACTGAGCCACCCAGGTGCATCCAAAATCCAAATTTTTACTGAAAAATATCAACAGAAGTACATCTGAAAAATGATGCATGATTTCCTAAGATCATAATAAACTTAGAGCAATTTTAAGGCTAGATTTGATTTTTTTAATATTTTTCTTTATTTATTCAACAGACAGAGATCACAAGTAGGCAGAGAAGCAGGCAGAGAGAGAGGGAGAAGCAGGCTCCCCGCTGTGCAGAGAGCCCGATGTGGGGCTCGTTCCCAGGACCCTGAGATCACAACCTGAGCCGAAGGCAGAGGCTTAACCCACTGAGCCACACAGGTACCCCTAGATTTGTTTTAAAAAACAATTATTTCTAAACAAATTAAAGACATAATACCCAATATTTATTTAACATTTACTATGTACCACAGTTCCAAAAGTTTTACTTTTATTAACTCATTTAAATTTTCACAAAGATCCTATATGGTAGGTATTTTATTATTATATAACACCTCTTTTTATAACACCTCTTTTTAAAGATGGAAAATCTGAGGCACAGAGGTAAATAAGTACTATATACATACACTTATATAAAAACATCATGAAAAAGGTACAAAAACACCACAAATTCAACAAAATTCACCCTACAATGAAGCCCACAAGTCAGCAAGTCCTACTCATGCTTGCTGAACCTCTACCATTTTTGGGCAATGTCATTCTTAGACATGAATTGATAGCCAATTACAACCCAAGATTTGAGATCTGATTGGCACAAAGGACAAAGATCAAGACAGAAGGGAAAAAAAACTTCAGACGAAAACAAAGAAAACCTTAAGAACTATAAGATCCTCGGAAAAATATATTTCCTTGTTAAGCAAGAAATGAAAGCTTCAAAAAGGAACATTCAGGGAAAAATAAAGGACTCCTAAAAATTAACAGCAAATTAAATATTCAATAGAAACACTGGAAGATGGATTTGAAGAGATCTTTCAAAAAAAATGAGGGGGGGGGTCAGGTAGAGATACCTAAGAGGGAACATAGGTGAAAAAAAGATAAAAGAATTAGAGAATTAATCATGAAGATCTTTTAACTGGTCACCTGGAATTCCAAAAAGATAAAACTGAATAGAAATGCAGAGCCACATGCAGATTTTTTTTTTTTTAAAGAAGCAATTCACAAAGTAAAGTCTTAAAGGTTTTTTTTTGTTTTTGTTTTTGCCTTTTAAAAAAGATTGGAGAGAGAGCATGAGCACATGAGCACAAGTGGGAGGGGCAGAGAGGGAGAGAATCTCAAGCAGACTCCATGCTGAGCCACACTGAGCGGGGCTCAATCCCACCACCAGGAGGTCACGACCTGAGCCAAAACCAAGAGTCAGATGCTCAACTATCTGAGCCACCCAGGCACCCCCTAAAGATTATTAAGATGTGCTAAACATTAACTGCTACATGGAAGTAGCAGTTAATCAACGTAACTGAACACTTAGGTACCCCACAGTCTCTGAAGTTGCCACAAGAAAAGCCTGTTTCATAAATTAACTGGGACTTGCACATTCCATGTGGATTTAGAAAGCTGGAAAGGCTATCACACCCCTCTAATTAAAAAAAAAAAAAAGAGTTAAAAACAGATAATCTATAAAATGATTACTTTGCCTGAACCCAGAGAACTGAGATGGCATAGCAACCAACTTCAGGCATACCACATTTTATTGGGCTTTGCAGATCTTTTTCTTTTTTTCTTTTTTAAACACAAATTGAAGGTTCATGGCAATCCTGCATCTAACAAGTCCATCAGAACCATTTTTCCAAACAGCATTAGCTTACTTTATATTTGTGTTACATTTTGCTTATTCTCACCTTATTTCAAACATTTTCATTATTTTTTAATTTGCTATAATGATCTGTGATCAGTTTTGGGGCACCATGAACCATGCCCAGAGAAGACAGCAAACTTATCAATAAATGTTGTGTGTGCTCTGACTGCTCCAGTGACCAGCCATTCCTCATCTTTCTCTCCAGGGGCCTCCCTAGTCCCAGAGACACAATACTGAATTTATGCCAATTAGTAACTCTACAACGACCTCCAAATGTTCATTCAAGAGAAAGGAAGAGTCACACTTCTCTCACTTCAAATCAAAAGTCAGAAATGATTAAACTTAGCGAGGAAGGCAGGTCCACAGCTGAGACAGGCTATGCTCTTGGTCCAAACAGCCAAGTTGTGAGAACAAGGAAAGTTCTTGAAAGAAATTAAAAGTGTTACTCCAATGAAAACACAATGATAAGAAAGTGAAATCCTTATTGCTGGGATGGAGAAAGTGACTGGTCTGGATAGAAGACCACAACAAAGCCTTGATTCCCTTAAGCCAAAGCCTAATCCAAACTCTCTTCAGTTCTGGGAAGGCTGAGAGAGGTGAGGAAGCTGCAGGAGAGAAGTCTGAAGCTGGTGGACGGTGAATGGTGAGGTTTAAGACAAGAAGCCACCTCCATGACATCACAGTGCAAGGTGAAGCAGCACGTGCTGATGGAGAAGCTGCAAGTGACCCAGAAACTCCAGCTAAGATCATTAATGAGGGTGGTTACACTGAACAACAGATTTCTTTTTTTTTTTTATTTTTATTTGACAGAGAGAGAGATCACAAGTAGGCAAGGGCAGGCAGAGAGAGAGGGGGAAACAGGCTCCCCGCCGAGCAGAGGGCCCAATGTGGGGCTCGATCCCAGGACCCTGAGATCATGACCTGAGCTGAAGGCAGAGGCCCAATCCACTGAGCCACCCAGGCGCCCCTGAACAACAGATTTCTAATCTAGATGAAATGGTCTTATTTTGGAAGAAGATGCCATCTAGACTTTCACAGCTAGAAAGAGAAGTCAATGCCCAGCTTCAAAACTTCAAAGGACAGGCTGCCTCTCTTGTTAGGGGCTACTGCAGCTGGGGACTTTAAGTGAAAGCCAATGTTCATTGACCATTCTGACAATCCTAGGGCCCTGAAGAATTATGCTAAATCTGCTTTGCCTGTGCTCTACAAATGGAACACCAAAGCCTAGATGACACCACGTTTATTTACAAATGGTTGACAAATATTTTAAAACCATGGTTGAGATCCACTGCTCAGAAAAAAAAAAAAAAAAAAAGATTCCTTTCAAAATATTACTGCTCATTGACAAGGCACCTGGTTGCCCAAGAGGTTTGATGAGGATGTACAGTGAAATTGAGGTTCTTTTCATGCCTGCTAACACAACATTCATTCAGCCCAGGGATCAAGGAATAATTTCAACTTTCAAGTCTCGGGACTTAAAAAATACATTTCATAAGGCCATAGCTGCTACAGTGCTTCCTTTGATGGATCTGAGCAGAGTAAGTTGAAAACCTGGAAAGGATTCACCATTCTAGATGCCTTTAAGAACATCTGTGATTCAGAAGAAGCAGCCAAAATACTAACAACAGTAATTTAAGTTTGGAAGAAGTTCATTCCAACCCTCATGGGTGACTCTGAGGGGTTCCAGACTTCCGTGGAGGAAGTCACTGCAGATGTGCTGGAAACAGCAAGAGAAGCAGCATTAGAAGTGGAGCATGAAGATGTGGGTGCAAGGCTGCAAGTTCATGGTAGAATATTCAGAGATGAAGAGTTGCCTCTTATGGAAGAGCAAAGAGAGTGGTTTCTTGAGATGGAAGCTACTCCTGGGGAAGATGCTGTAAAGATTGTTGAAATAAGAACAAAAGGTCTAGAATAGCACATAAACTTAGTTGATGATGGCAGTGTTTGAGAGGATTGGCTCTAATTTTGAAAGAAATTCTACTGTGGGTAAAACATAACCAAACAGCATCACATCCTACAGAGAAATGGTTCGTGAAAGGAAGACTTCATCTGTGTGGGAAAATTCATTCTGTTCTATTTTAAGAAACTGCCACAGCCATCCCAACCTTCAGCAACCACCATTAACATGGACATAAGAACCTCTACCAGCAAAAAGATTATGACTCACTAAAAGACCAGGTGACGGTTAGCATTTTTTGGCAATAAAGTATTTTTAATTAAAGTATATAAATTGTTTTGTTAGATATAATGCTATTGCACACTTAATTGACTACAGTGTAAATGTAAATTTTATATGCACTAGGATACCAAAAAATTCATGTGACTTAACTTTTTTGTGATATTTGCTTTATTGAAGTTGCCTGGAAACACGCCCCCAGTATCTCTGAGATATGCCTGTAGTAAAATCTAAGGAAACTGCCCCCAAATAAGCACTGGCTCACCTATGGTAGGTATAACAATAAGACAGGGACTGCCAAACAAGCAGATAACAGAATTCAGCTGAAATTTTTAACGAAATGCTACAGGCGGAAACACTGGCGTGAGAACACAGAACCTCTGCCAACCACACATGTAAGGGAAACTCACACCCACCTGCAGACCCCTCCTGGTGCTTTAAAAACAAAAAACAAACAAACAAAAAAAACGTGGAGGGTAAGATGGAGGTTCAGGCAGGTGACCAGAGAAAGCCTTAACCTCAGTGGTGTAGGCCCAGAGTAAGGAGCTGCCACTGCTGCAGAAAAGGCATAAAACCCCAAGCAAGCCTTTCTGCCTTATGTCAATAAGAATAACACTGCTGTGAGAAGGGCAGCAAATCTTTCATCCAGAGGGCACAGTGAAGATCCTTTCTATCAAAGAGAGGGACAGGAAACAATCAAGGATCCATGCCATGAAAGGTCTACTGTTACAGGAGAAGCAGGATCACTGATGAAACACCATCTAAGAAACCCCTGTCCCTTAAGCAGGGACACAAAGCCTAAGATGCAGGCTGGACGAGGACAATGCAACTCACTGTCCCCTCCTCCTACCCCAAGACTAGCAAGTGCTGAGAATAAGCAAGAGTAGTCCATTAATGGGGGAGAAGCAACAGCATGGAGAGAAACACTCTCTGAGGCACAGGGCACACTAGGAAGGCCAAAAGCTTAAGGTGAACATCAAAAGGAACATCAAAAACAAAAACAAAAACAACAAAAAACCTTCAGAAAAATCAGCCTGCAACTTACGCAAAGGCAGTATCGAATTTCAAAATAGAAATTTGAAGCCAGTGGTGCATTGAAGGTACCATGGCAACAACAAAACCCAAGCTTAGATCTACTCTAGACTAGACTGAATCAACCTCCCACACTAAGAGGTGGGCCCATTTCTAGACCCAATACTATTTACCTCTGTCTCTATTAGCTTATATACACTCTTTTAACATTCCATAAAAATCTCTCTCTCTCTCTCTCTCTCTCTCTCTCTCTCTCACACACACACACACACACACACACACAGAACGATCTGCTATCAAGAGACAAAGTGATCAACAGAATGACAGAAATGACCAAGATGTTGAAATGATCAGATAGGAAACTTAAAATAACTATGATTATTACATCAAAAGATCTAGTGGAAAAGGTGGACTACATACATAAAGGAAAATGCTAGAAATAAAAGTCACAGTAACAGAAATAAAGAATGCCTTCGATGGTATCAGACATCAGGGCACTGGTCAGGAAAGATCAGTAGACTTGAAGACAATATTTGGCTAATCTCTATTGACCTAAGAGGAAAAAGTGAAGAGAGGGAGAGAAACGGGACAGAAAAAAGAAGAAACAGAACTGAGCACCCAGTAGCTGTGGAATGATGTCAGCCTAACAAATGTGTATTAAGCTACTAAAGAATTTGTATGATGCAGTAGTTTCTCAATCCAGCAAAAACATGAAAAAAAACTACACACACACGCACACACACACACATATAAAAATGACCAAAGTAGTATCTGCTACCATGTGCCCATGTAATTTGCCCTTAGGAATGCCATGTTGTTAGCCATTTCTGGAACTCTCTGCAGGCCAGTCCTTCCGACCTTGCCCCTCTGAACACACTGCTCAGCACTCTAATTGCATCCACCTGGCTTCTGATGTTTAGGTGCCACCTCCAGGGCTCTAATGTTTCAGGCTCCTATAACATATGTTCCCAGCATATCCCACTGCCATTAGTGAACCAGGTCTGCAATGTCATTTCCTAATGGCAGCTGTAGACTTCAGAGGATAATACTCAGTAAGGTTCTCAATCCCTGAAGCAAATAATACATTATATGTTAATTTAAAAAAAAAAAAAGTTTCTCGGTGATACTGGGTGCCTTTTCTACCAGTCATTTCTTCCCACTTTGGTAAATGATGTATCCTCTAGGCCCTGCCAGGCACAAAATCATCCAGTATGATCTTATCTACTATGTCCAATCTAGCAAGCTGTTCACTTAAAACCTTCTACTCTCTGCAATGGCATTTCTGGCATTTTGACACCTATAGGGGGCCACTGTTTTGTCTATGCTGCTAGGAATCATGTAAGTGAAAACTCAATTCATACCATCAAAAAGGTCAGTGATGAATGGTCCGAAGCTGAAGACAGTTGTTGAAGAAGTCATGACACCTGGTCCAGTTTCTGCACCTGAATCAATTTTGGACTGAAAACTTTTAAAGGAGAAACCAGATTCTGGAAGGAAAGATTTTGCAACACCAAACCAAATGTACATAGCCATGAATTCCCTAGACTATTTCCAAAGGGACAAATGACAATTTACTCAAGTAACTACACTGGGGAAAGGTGAATATCCAAACATTTCAGGAATTGTTAGGTATAAGGTTCAAGTTGACACTGATGCCAAGAGACCTAAAGTGTTATCTGGTTCCTCACTTAGAAAGAGGGTTATACATGAGAGTGAGACAATGAAACCCTGGCCCAGGTCTGGCTCACAGTGCATGCACTGGGTCCACAATCACATCCAGTAGTCACCCACCACCCACTCCCAGTCCATGAATACATAATTGGAATAGACACACTTAGCTGTTGGCAAAGTTTCATGTGGTTTCCTTGGTCTATAGGGTAAGGGCCAAATGGAAGGGCCAAAACTGCCCTCCCCCATCCCTGGCCAAGAAAAAAAAATCAAAATTAATATCCCATATGGGTTGGAATGGCAGAAATCAGTGCCATCTTTAAAAACCTCAAAATGCAGAGGCACCTGGGTGGCTCAGCTGGTTAAAATGTCTGAATCCTGATCTCAGCTCAGGCCTTAATCTCAGGGTCATGAGCTCAAGCCCTACATTGGGCTCCTCACTGGGCATGGAGCCTACTTTATTTTTAATTTTTTTTAAAGATTTTATTTATTTATTTGACACAGAGAGAGATCACAAGCAGGCAGAGAGGCAGGCAGAGATAGAGGGGGGAAGCAGGCTTCCCACTGAGCAGAGAGCCCGATGTGGGGCTTGATCCCAGGACCCTGGGATCATGACCTGAGCTGAAGGCAGAGGCTTTAACCCACTGAGTCACCCAGGAACCCCTTGAGCCTACTTTAAAAACAAACAGAAAACCTCAGAGTGTAGAGCTGGTGGTCCCTATCACATTTCCATTTAATTCACCAGTCTAACACTGTAAAAACCAGACAGAATGTGGAAGATGACAGTGGAATTTCATAAATTCAAACAGCCCTTATGATCACCACTCTGCAAAACAAGCTATGTTTGCTAGGGCAAGTTAATATTACCTGAGGACATGGAACACATCAACTAATCTGACATAAGTATTCTTCTCCTTTCCAATTAGGAAAAAAGATCAAAACTAGTTTGTATTCTCATGGACAAAGTGTACATTTACAGTACACAACATTACAGTACAGTACATTACAGAGCCATTTGGCCATCCTGCAGACCATCACACTGGTCTACTTTACCAACGACATCATGTTAATAGAACCAGATGAGTAAGCAGAGACTAGAATGTTGAAAGCCTTGGTAAGACGTAATGCTCCAGGGAGTAGAAAATAAATCTTAGGAATAATTCAGGTAAAAAAAAAAAGTTACCATGTCAGTAACTTTTTGAAGATTCAGTGGTCTGGGTAATGCCAGGACATTGTCTCCAAAGGAAAGAACAAATTATTCCATCTTGCACTTCCAGAAACAGAAGGAAGCTCAATTCCTGACCAGCTTCTTCAGGTTCTGGAGCAGCATAATCCACACCTAAGGATATTGCTCTGATCCATAAACCAGGAGATGAGAAAGGGTGTCTGAACACTCAGCTCCCTATCAAAGGAGAGGCAAGAAGAGTTACTGTTTTAGCAGAGGTAACTAAACTTGATCAGAAGAAAGTAAGACTACACACAAGGGGGACATGGAGGAGCATATCTGGCATATCTGTCCCACTATCCTTCCTCCTCTAAGTTTGTCCTAGAGGGAGAGGCCCACTGGAACCTGAAGGGGCTGCACCCAGAAGCCCATGAAGAAGCAAATGTGAACAGGGTGGGCTGTGGTCGAAGCTGTGCTGCACAGTCCAGCCTTGCCCTGAGGAATAAAGGACTTAGTACTCTAGATGTTGGGAGTGCCCAGGAGGCAGCCACTACCTTTAGTCACTCCAGGGATCGCCTCAGCTGAAAAGGGCTGCCTCACACAAGTTCACGTCCCTTCCCTGGGCAGCCTGTACCTGCTGACTGACCATCACCGGGATTGAGCTCTCTCACTTCAAACTGGGACAGCTCTGAAGGTCACCCCTCCAGCAGAGCTCCCCTCAGTTGGCTCAGGTATCCCCTCAAGAGTGCATCATAACTCAACTTCATGTGGGGAAGGCCACATGAAGGGAAAGCCTCTACCCACTCCTACTAGCCTCGTGCCCTCCCACAAGTGTGATCCCACAGCACTCCAATTAACCTGTTGCACACTCATCTCCAGCCCAGCTGGCTTCCTGGAAAGACTGAATTGTAAGAAATGGCAATGTTTCTGCCTATATCTCAGGGTAGTCATTTTCTATTAAATGAAACAACACATGTCAGGTCATTTGTGGAGTGCCTGATACAGAGCAGGCATTTAATACATAAGCATGAGAGATGGTAATTTAAGGAACAAGATAGATAAGCTCATATAAACCTCAGGATTGTATGTATCTTCTATATGCCAGGTGATAAATACACAATTTCTGAGGCACACAACATAGGAAGCATTCATTTTAAGTATATTCTCAGTTCTGCTAGAAAATAGGCAACACAAAGGTCAGTACCACAATCCAATTATTTACTTTATTGATCGTATCCCTATTTTGTAATGATCATAAAAGACGTAAAAACTTAAAAGAACAAATGCTAATTATATCTTAAAATTCTGGTATGTTAATTTTTATTAACTAACACTAGGGGTCACTAATTACCAAGAAAAGCCTGGAGGTCCCTCACAAAATTTTGGAAGATTTATATTCCAAAGAACAAGAATGTAAAGTGCTTTGACAAACCAAATCCTTTTCCAACTTATTCTAGTCATTAAATCACAGAATCTCACTACCATATTTTAAATTATATTCATGTTAAGGATCACACCAGAACAAGATAATTGGATTCTTTTCATGAGCACAATTAGAAAATTAAACTTTCTGCAAAATTCAATCACGCTTAAATATTAAACACACAAATCTTTAAAGTTTCCTGTGTGAGGTACCAATTTAGCTTCAACTAAATTTTCTAATACAAGAGATAATTTGATATATACGATAATGTTCAAATCAAACTAAGGCCTAATTTAGCATAGTCTCATGCTTGAAGTTCAAGAATCCAGCAGAAACGGACAAATATGTGAAGAACCTAGTACAGACAAATGAGCTGGTCTGATATAGGTATTCAGAGATGGGCAGAAAGACGTGTGGGTATGCTGGTCAAAAATACAAAAACTGAAATGTGTTAATTCTTTGAAAGCAAGATTAACACAATCTAGTAGTAAAGACATGAACGACAATAACTACAAGGTAGAAGATAAAAGAAAATGATGTAATATGCTCAGGAAATCTGGAAAAGCATAGCTTTCTTCTAGCTGCAGCAAGTCAGTAAAGAATTCATGGAGACAGCATCTGAGCTGCACGATCAAGAATGCCGTCTCACCCCCATGGTCCAGAGAACTTGCTTACACGGAACAAAAACGAGTAGGGAAGGGCTATGAAGGGAAAGAGCAAGTAGTTCGTGTAAGGATCAGGCAAATTAAGCCATCCGCAGCTCATTTCTGCAATCCCAGAAAGTATAACAATTTACCCACTACTTTTATTTTTTACCATAAAAGGTACATGTTTCTCAGCTTTAGCAAGACTCTGTATCTGGTTCACAAGTATCAACATATGAGTAGATAGACTGTAATGGTGTAAAACACACTAAATCCAACATGCTTATTAAACACATACAAGGTTCATTCATGGTAATTTACACAATCAGTTAAATCTCAGAATGGTAAGTGTGAAATAATATAATAAATTTACTGACTTGTGATAAATGCACATAAATCTTAGTGTAGGATTTTAAAATAATCTTTAGGGATATTAAACTATGGTCAGTAATCAAATAAACCCTATATCACACATCGTTCATTTACCAAATCATTCAAATAAATGGAAAAAAAATCAGGAGAAGGGGTAAAGCAATTTTTGTCTAGGGTGCTGTGAAGAGATCAGAGAACTGTCATTCTGAAAAAGGAGTGTAAAACTGAACAAAACTAATCATTCCATGGTGCTGGGTGTTTAATAAAGACAACAAATTGAGAGGCATATTCAACAGAACTAGGATATCAGGGGAGCTCATCAGCCATCATTAGCCTTGAAACAGCAGCCTATTCCCATCCCTCACCCACCCCCAACTCCTAATACCATCACATTGAGGGGACAGAATTTCAACACATGAAATTTAGGGGGACATAGTCAGTCTAACAGAAACGATGCTAGAACATTAAAACAATTTTTTAAAAAAGAGGAGAGCTATCAGCAGGGCTGGCATATTCCAGATTTCACAGATGAAGACCAGACAAATTAATAAAAAAAAGAAAAAAAGAAAGCAGACAAGTCAGAATTGAGTTGCTAAATGCATTATAAAAAATGTCCAGTTGGGGGCGCCTGGGTGGCTCAGTGGGTTAAACCTCTGCCTTCCGCTCAGGTCATGATCCCAGAGTCCTGGGATCCAGCCCCGCGTCGGGCTCTCTGCTCAGCGGGGAGCCTGCTTCCCTCTCTCTCTGACTGCCTCTCTGCCTACTTGTGGTCTGTCTGTCAAATGAATAATTAAAAAAAAATGTCCAGTTGTAAATAAAAACTTGTCAGACATGCAAAGAAACAAAACACCCATCATGAGAAAACTGCAGATAATAGAAATGGACTGTCAGTGGGCCTGTACATTAAATTTAGCAGATTAAGAGTGCAAAGCTGCTATTATAAATATGCTTAAAAACTTTAATATCCAGAGAAATTAAAATTTTACACCAAAGAATATTTGTGTAACACAAAAGAGGCAGTAAAGGAGGAACAAAAGAACAAAAAACCTGAGACCTATAGAAAACAAATACAAAATCAAGGATGTAAATCACAAATTACTAATTAGATGTGAATAGACTAAACACTAAACCAAAAGGCAGAATTGTCAGACTAGGTAAAAACACACAATTGAAGAGGTGGCCAACAGACACATGAAAAGATGCTCAATATCATTCATCATCAGGGAAATGCAAATTGAAGTCACAATAAGGTATCTTCTCACAACTGTTAGAACAGCTAAAATAAAGAAGACAAGAAATAAGTGTTGGCGAGGATGTGGAGAAAAGGGAACCCCCATGCACTCACTGTTGGTAGTAATGTAAATTGGTACAGCCACTGTGGATGTGGAAAACATTAAGGAGGTCGCTCAAAAAGTTAAAAATAGGAATACCAAGTGATCCAGTAATTCCACTATTGGGCATTTATCCAGGGAAAATAAAAACACTAATTTGAAAAGACGTAGCCTTATGTTTACTGCAGCATTCTTCACAGTAGTCAAGACATGAAAGCAACGTAAGCATCCATCAACAGATGAATGGATAAGGAAGATGTCACACACACACACACACACACACACACACACACACACACACACACACACAGGCACATGCACACATGGAGTATTACATAGCCATAAAAAGGACGCAATCGTGCCATTTGCGACAACATGGGTGGACCTAGAGGGTATTATGTTAAGTGAAATAAGTCAGACTGAGAAAAACAAATATGCTATGACTCCACTTGTAAGTGGAGTCTATAAAAAATGAATGAACAAAAAGCAGAATCAGAACTATAAATACAGAGAACTAATGATTACCAGCAGAGAAGGGATGGGGAAGGGTAAAATGGGTGAATGGCAGAGGGAGATACAAGCCTCCAGTTATGGAATGAGTAAGTCACTGAAATATAAAGAGCATAAAGGAATACAGTCAATGATATTCTAATACGGATATAATGGGACAGATGGTAGCCTCACTTGCAGTGAACATAGTAGAAGGTATAAACTTGCCAAATCACTGAGTTGTCCACCTGAAACTCATGTAACATTGTGTCAACTATACTTAAAACAAAACAAAACAAAAAACCTTCACACAATTGAATTATATGCTGTCCACAAGAGACAGACTTTATATTCAAAGCTAGAAGTTGAAAATAAATATATAGGGATGCCTGGGCGGCTCAGTTGGTTAAGTGACTGTCTTCAGCTCAGATCATGATCCTGGAGTCCCAGGATCGAGTCCTGCATCATGCTCCCTGCTCAGAAGGACATCTGCTTCTCCCTCTGACCCTCCCCCTTCTAATGCTTGCTCTCTCATCTCTCTCAAATAAATAAACAAAATTTTTAAGAAGAATGCTTAAGAAAATAAAGTATAAAAGATATATAATGCAACCAGTAGCCATAAAACAGCTAGACTAGCTATATTATCACAAAACAAAATGAACTTTATAACAAGAAATATTACTGAAAGCAAACACATTTTGTAATGACAAAAAAAGTTAATAAGTGAGGAAGATATATGCTATGTAATATATTCCATATAACCCCATTACAAATGGATATGGGCCTAACAGGGTCCCAAGATTCATAAAGCAAAAACTGACAAAATTGAAACTACACAATTCCAGAATTATAGCTAGACTTCAATATCACACTCAATATTTGATAAACAGAAAGTCAGTTAAGTAATCAAATCAATGATTTGAACAACCTTATCAACTCACCCAATGGACATTTATAGAACAGAATATAAAGCTTTTTCAAGCACTCAAAGAACATTCTCCTCGATACATCAAATGCTATACCACAAGTTAATTCCTAATAAATTTATTATTTTAAGTAGGCTCCATGTCCTGCACGGAGCCCAACACAGGGCTTGAATCCATGACCCTGAGATCTAGACCTGAGCTGAAATCATGAGTCAGACACTAACTGACTGAACCACCCATGCACCCCCCATAAGTGTTAAAAGAATTTCATATTCTTCAATAAATAATTCAAAGTATGTTATCTGATCATAAGAGAAATAAGAAATCAACAATGGAAAGAAATTTGGAAAAATTTCTTAAAACTGTTGGCCAAATATGTGGCAGACACACTTCTAAATAACCCTTACTTCCCTATGGGTCAAAGAAGAAATCATAAAATCTCAGAAAATATCTTAAAATGAATGAAAAAACACAAATGTCAAAATGTATTACTGTGTATACAGCTAAACAAAAGTTTCTAGCTTTAAATGGCTATACTAGAAAAGAACAAAGAACTCAAATCAATAAGCTAAGCCTTCATTTTAAGGAAAAAAAACCAGAAAATTGAAAAGAGAAATAAGATCAGAACAGCAATTAATGAAATAAACAGAAAAATAAAGAATACCAATAAAATCACACATCAGTTCTTAAAGAGCAACAAAATTGATAAATCTTTAGCCAAACTAACCAAGACAAAAAGATTACATAAATTGGCCAGAACAGGAGAATATTATTAGTAACTTTATGCCAAGAAATTAGACAACTTAGGTGAAATGGAAAAATATCCAGAAAGACAAAATAACCAAAGTAGACTCAGGAAGAAATAGAAAATCAGAACAGACCTACATAAAATAAATTGTTTCAATAATTTAAAATCTTCCCCCACAGAAAGCCCAGGCATAGATGGTTTACCTGGTGAATTCCATCAAAGATTTAAAGAAGTAATAATACCAATCCTTCACAAACCACTTCAGAAACAGGAGAACAGAACAGTTTCCAACTCATTCTATAAGGCCAGTACCACTCTGTTATTAAAGTCAAATAAACAAACTCAAGGAAACAAGACTATAAAGCAGTATCCCTCCTGAATACAAACCCAAAAAATCCTTAACAAAACATTAACAAACAGAATCCAGAAACACATAAAAACAATTATCCAATATCAAGTGGAATTTACACAGGAATGCTTAATATACCCAAATCAATTAATGTAATATACCATATTAATAGATTAAGGGGAAAAGTCACATGATCATCTCAAAAGACAGGGGACTACCATCTGACATCCATTCATAAAAACTTTCAACCAACTAGAAATAGAATAACACTTCCTCAACCTAATAAAGAATATCGAAGAGAAACCCACAAACACCATACTTATTGATAAAATACTAAATACTATTCCTCTAGGATCAAAAAACAAGGATTTCTGCTCTCACCATGTTTACTCAACAGTATACTAGGATCTAGTAAAATAAAGAACAGGGGAAAAGAATCCAGATTGGAAAGGAAGAAGTAAATTTGTCTTTACTTCTGATGTATAATCCAGTGTATAGAAAACCCTAAGAAATTTACAAAAACCTACTAGAACTACTGAACAAGTTCAGCAAGAACACAGGATACAGATCAATAGCAAAAGATCAACTTGTCTTTCTATATAGTTGCAGCAAGAAATAAGGAAATTAAAAGAAAAATTTCATTCAAAATATGAAAAATAATTCAATGCATTTATCAAGAGTAGAAGATCTGTATGTTGAAAACATCAAAACATTGCCAGGAGAAATTAAAGATCTAAATAAAGGCACAGGTATTTCATATTCATGGATTGGAAGACTCAAAACTGTTAAAGTGGCCATTCTTCCCAAAAGGATCTATAGATTCTAGACAACACAACATTAGTCAAAATGCTAATAGGTGTTTCTGTAGAATTTAACATGACCCTAAAATTTATATGGAAATACAAACTTTTCAAAAAAATACTTATTGGGGGGGTGCGGTTTGCAGAGAGAATCTCGAGCAGACTGAACATTGAGTGCAGAGCTCAGTGCCGGGCTGGCTCTCATGGCCCTGAGATCACCATCTGAGCCAAAACCAACAGTCAGACACTTAACCAGCTGAGCCACCAGGCGCCCCTGGAAATACAAACTTTTGACTGCAAATAACCAGGATAATTTAAATCACAGCTGGAAAACTCAGACCACCCAATATCAAAACTTAATTATGAAGTTACTGTGATAAAGGCAGTATAGTACTGATGAAACAATACAGATCAAAAGGAACACAACAGAAAGTTTAGAAATTTATGGTCAATTCATTTCAACAAGGGTGCCAAGACAACGCAATGGGAAAAGAGTCCTTCCAGTAAACAGTGAAAAGATTAAAAAATGTGACACAGCCATAAACTGGAATGTTATCCAACCATAAAAAGGAAAAAATTACTGATACATGGATGCTATAGCATGGATAAACTTCAACAGTATCATGCTAAATTAAAGAAGCCAGACACAAAAGTTTGTATGATTTCATTTACAAGAAATTTCTAGAAAAGACAAACATCCTAGAGAAAGAAAGCCAATCAGTGGTAGCCTGAGGCATGGGAGAGCAGCAGGGAATGAACAAACAGGCATGAGGAAGCTTTCTAAGCTGATGGAAATGTTCTAAAACAGGATTGTCAGAGCTATGTAACTGTGTAAATGTACCAAGAATCACTGAAATGTGCACTTACCATAGGTGCGTTTTATGCAACATAAAATTGTACCTCGATGAAGTGGTTTTTTGTTGTTGTTGTTGTTGTTTTTAAAGAAACAGTCAGGAGTTTCCCCATCCTTAGAAGACAGGAGCAGGGACTGAAGGAGCTCCTGTCAGGATACTAGAGTGGAAGTACCTGACCTCATTGTTCATTCTAAGAGCTTGTGGCCTTTTGACCCAAAGTGCTGATTTATGTATTTCTTGTGGCTTTGCCCAGTTGCTATTCATAGGCTCATAAAAAACATGTGACTACTCTTACAAATATTCCAGTTGCAAACACTGAACATGGAATGTATTCACCTTTCGTCCTGTAAAGGCAGCTCGATGAAGTGGAGTGTCTCCCATGTCGTTCAATACATTCACTTCTGCACCAGCCTAACAAACGTGAAAACTTTAGACATCTTTCACATGTCAAGAAATATACAAAAGTGAAAAAAATTCCTTAAAAAGATACTAAATATTTTTTAAAAATTTATTTTTAAGTAATCTTAACACCCCGTGGGGGTCAAACTTACACCACCAAGATCAAGAGTTGCATGCTCTACTGAATGAAGTAGTCAGGTACCCCAAAACATATTCAATATTTCAAAATTAAAATAATGTTAGTATTCATTGGTTGTTGCTACTAAAATTCAATTCAATTCATAGAAAAACAGTAAAGCTTCCTGAAAGGTAAAAGTCTACCTGATACATAAGAGTAAAAAGCTATTTTCCTTCAAAAATCTATAGACCTTCACTCTACTCTAGAAACCCTCACTGAAAAAAGAACTCTCTGAATGAAATATTGAATTTTCTCCAATTTAAAAAGCTTCCAGTAAAGAAAAAGATCCCACTATTTAAATATACAGCCCAATTTTAAGACACAAAACACAATTTTAGAAATATCAATGTGAAAAATTATCACGGAATTGAAAAATGTGAGATCTTAAATCATGTGATGCTCATTAAGAGATTCTAGCATCATTTTTGAATTATTTAGGATATTTGGTTATTTTTTCAACTATTACATTAAAAACTAGTATCTTCGCATTAATTCATACATTCACTTTTGTAATGAGTCAATAGGAATATCAAATGATTAAAAAAATAGAATTTTAATTAATCATCAGACTAACCTAATTCATGTACTTAGCAAAGAAAAATTAAGTGTGTTAGTGTTAAATAAGCCATTATGGTTAGTCAGCTTTTCTAAGACTTTCATATTTTCCATAACAGCAATATTTATTTTATTCATTTAAAAATTAAAGCTATAAATATACCTTTAACAGATCCTGGACCACTTGTCTATGTCCAAAATAGCATGCCAGATGAAGAGGAGTCCAACCTAAATTAGACTTACTTCTTCCTAAAAATGGAAAAATATAAGGCATTTTTGTTATTTAGGTAATTTTATAATAAAATTTCTCCTTACCAAGGTACTCCCATACACTGGTCAATCTCCCCTTCACATCACACTGCTGATGAATGAGAGGCAAGAGACAGGACATAGTAAGAATGTAATAAGTATAACATTACTATATTATAATTAGAACCCACAAGGCCCAATTCTGATGCCACCTTCCTAACTCAATGTCCTTATTCTTAGAAGGGTGGAGGGAGAGATCATGGTTCCGTTCAAAGTGGATGATCTCTAACTGGCTGCAGAGTTCTGAGTCTCTAACCATCTCACCATCATGTAGCAAAGGTCTGGTTCTCTCAGCACAGTATTTCATGAAAGGCACCTCTGTGCCATGATAGGAGGGTGGACGGAAAGAGGGAATTAAGGAATCTTTTCTGCCACATTTGGAAAGCTATCAGCTCTGCAAACAGTGACAGAAGATGGAGTTCTGATTCCAGATAAAATCTCAAGTAACGAGGATCTGGGTTACCAGAGGGGTAGAGTCCAAATAGATAACAAGAACCAAAGTTGAGAGCAATGAAATGTTGGATCCTTGCTGAGGAGAGGTACAGAATAACTGAGTGCTACAAAAACGTACTATACAGGGGCGCCTGGGTGGCTCAGTGGGTTAAAGCCTCTGCCTTCGGCTCAGGTCATGATCCCAGAGTCCTGGAATTGAGCTCCACATCCGGCTCTCTGCTCAGCAGGAAGCCTGCTTCCTCCTCTCTCTCTCTCTCTCTCTCTCTCTGCCTACCTCTCTGCCTATTTGTGATCTCTGTCTGTCAAATAAATAAAATCTTTTAAAAAAAAGTGTACTATACAGTTCAATTCAGAAGAAAAACATAGAGCACTATAGCCTGGAGCTGACATGGCTCCAAAAGGTTATCAAAATCCGGAACCAGGCTGAAGAGCATGCAGCCTCTCAAATTCCAAAGCCCAGCACCCTGGAGGGTCTACCAAAGCCCAGGAGCATGCTGCCCACGAGGGGGCACTCCTCCAGAGGAGCTCAAGGTTTAATGGCTGCCCTCACCTCCTGGATTTCAGATTTTGAGCCAACAGAAACCCCGGGCACCAGGCTCAGTGCAACAAGCCTCTGACAGCTCCCTGAAGGACTGCTGCCACCAACAGTGTCCTGTGATTGTTTGCCACTTACCCAAACACCCACAACTATTTCCTCTAAAATGTATGCCCTCTGGAACTTGTAAGTAATTTCAGAATCAATAAATTCTAGAACCAGTCTTTTTCATGGAATGTTTCTTTTACCTTCTGTCCTTAACTGAAACCTAGCTCCCCCTGATGAAAAGGACTCTCCTCTACTCCTCAGGTGGAGCCTCCCAGATAATTCCCACACCCCCACTGGTCCTCACACAACAGAAGCCATGTGAACTTCCCCATAAAAACCGAATGCTGTCTCTAGTCAAGGACTCCACTCACACTACAACCCTTCTTTTGAAATTTCTGCATTAAACCTCAAGCACTTTGCTGCCATCTACCAACCTCCCACCGCCTCGCCCTCACCAAGTAACTCCGGGAAACTGTCTTCTCCCCCACCAAACCGTGCCACTGTCCTTGGGGTGCCTACTACTTATTTGGTATCCTGGTCTCTCAGTTTCTCAGCTTCCCTCATTTCCACAAACTTTGCCTCTGTTCGATGTTCCATGCCCAGTCCCAGGGCTAGAGCCTGGATGTCATCATCGTCTCTGAGCTCACAAACTACCCACTTTCCAGCTTGTTCACACAGGTATCCTCCAGCCCCGTTCAACGGAATCAGTCCTTCATTCTTTAACCACTTCTCATGCATGTAAACACCTCCGTCTTTACTTCCTTCAATAAGTCAAGCATTTTGATTTCTCACGTTTCTTTGCCAATCCCCTCCATAATTCTGTTACAGTAGCCTACAAAACCCCAAAGCCTGATAAGCACACTAGCTTGATTTTTCTGTAACATACCCCAGCTGCTGAACAGTGGTGGAAGAAAAATAACAGAACCCTGTGGACTCATGGCACCTTAACTCAGGATCTCCACTTCAGCTGGGCTCTAGATCCTGCTTGGCAATCCTTCTTATACTACCCTATTCAGGTGTCTCTCCTACATTCTACAACATGCACTTCAAGTCGCCCCTGTTCTTCTCAAGCCTCTTACCCAAACACCTCCCCTGAACAAAGGGCCTCAGTCTCTCAGCTTCACAATGAGAAGAAAGGCTTTCGTGGAATTCCCAGGGCTTCGCACCAGATCTACCACCACACCACTATCTACAGGCATTCTTCCATCCTTCCCTTCTGATGTCTAAGACTAAGCCAGCTCCTGTACCCTGGATTCCATCCCCTTCTTCTCAGGCATTCTTCTCCCTTATCATCCACCTCTCCCTCTTCACTTATGAGTAAGGAGGAAGTAAACACACAGGTCTCTTCCGTCTTACAAGCAAAAGCAATAAAAGCCTCTCTGATCCCATTCTCTGCCCCTCCTCACTCTTTCCTCCCGCTCTGCCTGCACTTACTCTATCCACCCCCTTAATTCCTGTCAACCCTCCAAGTCCCCACGGCAGACCAGGTTTATCTCCCACCATGTCCTTCAAATGGGCCTCAAATGTTAATCCACAAATGCTGTCACCGATTTCCAGGGGCACTTTTCAGCTGCCATAGCACTGTGTCACTGGACAGCGCTGGACAGCATGGCCCCACATACCTTCCAGGCTGCCACAGCCCTGCTATAGGATATAGAAACCCAATAGGATTTCTCTCTGCTTTTCTTCGCCACTTCTCTCAGGATCCTTTGCAAGTTCCACTGTCCAACAACTCCTTCATTACTGGGTATCTCCAATAATGATATCTCCTGGCCCTTTTCCACTGATTTCACTGTTAATGTACTACTGACTTCAAAATCCCTATTTCCCTTTCCAACTCATTACTAAACACCTCCATTTGGTTGCTCAAAAAGTGCAAAGCTGAGCTCACCTGTCATTTCATATATATACTGTTGACCCCTGAACTGTGTGGGTCCACTGACATACAGATTTTAGTCAATAAACACTTTAAATGTACTTTCCTTGTGATTTTCTCTTCGCTAGCTTACTTTATTAGAAGAATACAGTACGTAAAACATATATGTTAATTGACTATTATCAGCGAGGCTTCTGGGCAAAAGTAGGCTATTAGCAATTAAGTTTTTGGGGAGTCAAAGTTCTATGTGGATTTTTTACTGTGCAGGGGGTTGATGCCCCTTTATCCTGTGTTGTTCAAGGGTCAGCTGTACACACTAAAACTACCTCTTCCCCCCCCCAACATCTATTTTCACAATGAATTGTCCTTATTTACCTTGTTTCTGAAATCAGACATAAGCAACATTCTTGCCCCTTTTCTCTTTTTTCACCCCCCACATTCAGTTAGTCCTATTGATTCTACCTCATAAATGTTAATTATATCTACTTGTTGCCATTCCCATTGCTTCTACTTCCAGTTAACCCATAACGAACGGTCTTCCTTAAGTTACTGTAACCGCTTCCGAACTGGTCTCCTCACAAGTAGTGTTTATAGGTAAGATTCTGGACCAAGAAATCAGAATTTCCAAAATCCTACATTAAAATACTTCATCTTGTATACTCTTTACTAGTTACCATGGATATCTAAAAAATTTTGTACCCCTATCCTAGAAATACTGGCCTTAACCTTCAACTGCAGGTCAGGGCTACCTTCTCTCACTTTCAACTCGGCATCGGTAATCCCTCCCAACCAAAAACATCTCTGCTGACTGTTAAGCTTTAATTCTTGAAGAATTATAGTACATTTCACCATTTTCTCAATTTCTAAGGGTTTGGAAAAACAAACCAGATAGAAAAGAAATCCTAGAAATGCCTAGCACAGGTGACCCCCATGGGGAAACACTACTCACGCCCCATCCCACCTCTCCCTACTCACTTCCTTCAAGGAACTGGTGTGCCATTCCTCTACATAAATCCTTTAAACTGCCCTTAAGACAAAAGTCTGACAGGTGTAACAATGAAATTTTGAATAAGCATTCATATCTGCTTCATAGTTTTACATTTCCAAATAGACAACTTTCCATCAATTAGCCTGAAATAACCGTAGGTGAGGGTGGGAAAGGTAGGTAATAAAGTATTATTAGGACTTTCAAATGCCAGGAATGTTTTTAGCTTTCAAAATAGCATCCCAGATAAAGATTAAGAACTGGTCTTTGTTGAAGGACCAGAAGGATTTTTAGAATTCCTTTAGCATACCAAAAACCAACTCATATTTTCTGGAAACTCAGAACATAGTTTCCTCCCTGTTGCAAATATAATAATCATTCCCCACTATGGGTGAAGCCAGAAAGTTTGTGCCCCTAGGACTGGAGAAGAATGTGACAGAGCAGAATAAAATATGCATCTGGGACAGAAGACTGGGCAAAAGACACAAATGCAGAGACAGTGGCGTTCCTGCTCATGAGCCCGGAGAGGGAGATAAATTGAGAGAACACTAAGAACAAGCAAGTAGCATCTGGGATGGCAGGAAAAGATCCTCTAACAGCCACCTATCCTAGTACCCACCTACAAGGCCACCACAAAGTGAAAGCCAAGGACCACCACTTGTATGACAAACAGAGACATGAGTTTGACTTTGTCCCCAAGTTCAACTACAAAGCTTAAGGAGCATTAGGAAGAAAAGGGTCACTGAGGAACCAAAGGCTATAGACACAAAACAAGGCTCACCTTTACATTTATTTTTTTTTAAGATTTATTTGACAGAGAAAGATCACAAGTAGGCAGAGAGGCAGGCAGAGAGAGAGAAGTGGGGGAAGCAGGCTCCCTGCTGAGCAGACAGTCTGATGTGGGACTTGATCCCTGGACTCTGAGATCATGACCTGAGCCGACTGCAGAGGCTTAACCCACTGAGCCACTCAGGCACCCTCACCTTTTATATTTAAATGCCACCTTAGAGGAGATGGGGCAAGAAGAGTTGAGAGGCTCTGGAAGACCATTTATCAAAAAGCAATTGAGCTTGAGGTACCCAAAGACTAACATTAAGTCTTCCATATTCCAAGAATGAGAAGGTACTTGTTGAAATATCAGTCATTTTAGAAGATAAATTCTATTTCTCTGCACACCTGAGTGCAATACTTACAACCTTGCTACACAAGATGCATTAGGATTTGGATGCTTCTTATCTATCTAACTTTATCCCTTTACCCCCTCCTGCCTGCAGGCCCTTGCCACCTAGACTGCCTCTCACCTCAGGACCTTGGCACATGCTGTATCTTCTCCCTTGAACACTTCTTCCATTTTCACCTGTTAGTCCTTATAGATTATACTTTTTATATACTCCTTATAGATTGCTTTTGAAACATTTCCTCTAAGAAGTTAATCCTTCTAGTTTCAGTTTCATACCTCTCCGATGGGATCTCATGACACCCTGGGGTTCCATATTCTGGTATATACTGTGTAGTACAGACTGGTCTGATCTGTTAATCTACTATACTAGTCTCCGTGAGGGCAAGGATCCTACTAACACCACCTGCAATGTACTGCATAGGACTCTGGGCATATAGTAAACACTCAGACCTGCTGCTTTAACTATAATACCCTATCATAGCATGCATCTTATAATTAATAAAATCGTCATGAATCCTAAACCTTAAGACTAGATCTCAATTTCTCTGACTTAGGGAGGACTATGAGAGAACTTTTACACACTCTCATGAAGGTTCTTTCTAAAATATGGGATGAGAATTTATTTCTAGCAAGATTAAAACAGTGCTAAAAAAAAAAATGACAAGAGTCATGCATACTCACAAGAGAAAGCTAAAAAGTTCACTCAAAGCTTACCTTTGCAATTAATGTCAGCAATTACTTCATTTCTCTCCATGGTTTCCAATAACTGTCTGACTTCTTCAATGTTGCCATTTCTGGCATGATGGAGAAGCTGTTGTTCTGCTTCACTGTTCATTTCTAGATTGAAAAATAATATTGCTATTATCTAATAGCATAATGTGCATTTGGATACTATCTGGTAATAGAAAAAGGGAAAAAAGTCATCTTCATTTTGTAGCTAGTAAGTCAGACACAAGAACTGACTAAACGAATCAGTTGTAGGGCCAGAAGTTGACCCTGAGATTCCTTTGCCCTTTCTACTATTGAAAAAAATGCACTAGACATTCAGTTAAGTTTCTTAATCTCTCAAATCCTCAGTTTCCTCAACTCCAAATAACCTCATGAGCTGCTAAACATTGTATTATAGACACATATTTTGCAAATAGTTATTACAACAAAAACTAGACATAAAATTAAAATGCGGCCATTACTATAAAAACATCCTAAGGCTGAAGTATAAATTAACACATTCAAAACTTGTGCAAAATATTCTGGATAGAAAAAATTAAATTATAAATATCTGGGAATGACCATACTTACCATTCCTTTGTTTTCTCTCTCATATTTTACCAAGCCTCAAATCAAATGTAGAAGACTACAACCAAATTTAAAGCATTTGTCAAAACATTATGAACAGCAGTTCACTGAATATAATTTCTTTGTAAAAGTAAATGCAAATAAATCAATTTTTTTGCCTACAAGATTAGCAAAAATAAAAGCTTATACACCTGAAAGTAATGTAACATTGCAAGTCAATAAAACCTCAATTAAAAAAAGAATAAGATGAAACATGCCCAATGCTGTCATGGACAGAAAATGTGCATTCCAGTAAAGTGCTAATATGAATATATATGCATATATGTCACGGGTGGTTCTATTTTGTCAATATCAGGTAAATTTCAAAATACACATACACCTGTGGAGGATTCTGCTAAGATGGCAGAGTATGAAACACCAGGACTCTGTTTCCCCACCCAGACAATAATTGCACTGGCAGAATCTGCCCAATGCAACTATTTTGGAACCCTGGGATCTACTAAAGGCTTACAACCACGAAGGAAAGCTTGGAAGATAAATTGTGGTTAATTTATGTCATTTTCAGCCCTTAGCAAGGCAGCAGCTACCCATCTCCTGTGGTACATGTGTTCCTGGAGCAGGTTGCAGGAGTCAGAGTGAACAAAAAGACCCCTATACACCAAACATTGGAGAACTGGCTCTGATTATTGCTGCTTCTGATCACAAAGATACAGACAAAGAGGCAAGTAGCCATTGCTGATGCAGCATCTCTCACTGCTTGCTGCAAGCCCCTCCAGTGGGTGGAACTTCCAGGGGATTTAAAGGGCCAGCACTCTTTTTTGTTTTCTCCCTTCATTTTTCTATTTCTTCCCTTTTAAAGCCAGATGCTAAGGACAAGGACATTCAGGGATGCCTAGGTGGCTCAGTCAGTTGTGCATCTGCCTCCTGCTCAGGTCATGATCCCAGAGTCCTGGGATCAAGCCCTGCTTCAGGTTCCTTGCTCAGCGGGGAGTCTGATTCTTCCTCCCTCCACCCACCCCACCCCTCCCCCTTCTCATGTGTTCACTCTCTCTTGCTCTCTCTCAATAAATAAAATCTTTTAAAAAATATTGATTAGGACATTCAAAAACAACTGCACATATGGAGAAAACTAGAACATAACTGCTCATGACCACCAAAGGCTCAGCAAAGATCTGAGAAGACCTTAAGTTTAAAACTCAGGCTAACCCTCAGCACAGAGACAGCCCACAACAATCCAAAAACACAACAACAAATTAGAAAACCTTGGCGAAGGAGAATTTGCTATCCAGAGTTACTACATTATTAAATTCAAATGTCCAGTTTTCAACAATGAAAAAAGTTACATGGTATACCAAGAAACAGGAAAGTAGGGCCCATTCAAAGGAAAAAACAAATCAATAGAAACTGTCTCTGAAGAGGATCTGATGGCAAATATACTAGACAAAGGATATCAAAAAGAATTCAAAGATCTAAAGAAAAAGATGGAGAAAGTCAAAATGTATAAACAAGATGAAAATATGAATTAAAAAAATTAGAAAACCCAAAAGGAAACAAATAATTCTTGAGCTGAAAAGTACAACAAACGAAAAATTCACTTGAGGGATTCAAAGGCAGATTTGAACAAGCAGAGGACTCAGTGAACCTGAAAGATAGGGCAATGGAAATTATTGAGTCTGAGAACAGAAAGAGACCAAAATCTGAACAAAGCTTAAGTGACCTGTAGGACACCAAAACACAATCAACATGCATCATGGAAGTCCTAGAAGAGGTAGAACAAGAAATAAAGTATTTGGAGAACTAATAGCTCAATACTTGTTAAATTTGATAAAAGACATGAATATAAACATCTGAGAAGGTCAATGAACTCCAAGTAAGGTGAACTCAAAGAGATACACTATATAATCTAATTTTCAAGAGAGGAAAATCTTGACAGAAGAGAGAAGCTTAGTCATCAGATCCAGGGTAAGATTATCAGCAGATTTCTCATTGGAAATTTTGGAGGACAGACTGCAGTGGGCAAATACATTTAAACCATGAAAAGACAATGTTCAGCCAAGAATGCTATATCTGGCAAAACTGCCTTTCAAAAGTGAGAGAGAAATTAAGACATTCCCAGAAAAAAAAAAAAAAAAAGGCTGAGAGAGTTTATTACCATTAGACCTGCCTTTTAAGAAATGCTCAAGAGAGTCCTGCAAGGTAAAATAAAGGCACACTAGACAATAACTCAAGGCTATACAGAGAAATAAACAACTTGATAAAGGCAAATACATGTGCAATTACACCTACTGTTATTATAATAATGGTTTATAGCTGTAATTTGTTTTCTACGTGATTTAAGAGTAATACATTTAAAGAAAAAAATACTGGTTTAAAAGCTAGTATTATTATAACTTTAGTTTATAACTCCGAATCTTGTTTTCTATGTAATTTAAGAGACTAGCAAATTTAAAAGAATTATTAGTTTATATTTCGGGTATACAACATATAAAGATATAATTTTGTGACCTCAGTAGCCAAAAAGGGTTGGAACAGACCATAGAGGAGAAAAAATTTTGTGTGTATTATTTAAGTTAAGCTAATATAAATTCAAATTAGTGCTATAACTTCAGGATGTTAAGTGTAATCCCCTGGGTAATTCCCCCCCAAATAGCTATAAATACACAAAAAAGGAAATATTTCAATACAAAAAGAACAACAACAACAACAAAAAAAAACCAACCAAAAACAGCTAAACATAAGAGGACAATAATGCAGTAAATGAGGGACCAAAAAAAAAAAAAAAAAAAGTTATGACATATAGAAAATAGCAAAATGACAGAAGTCCCTCCTTATGAGTAATTATTTTAAATGTAAATGGATTAAACTCTCCAGCCAAAAGACAGAGATTGGCAGAATGGATAAAAACACATGATCCAACTACATGCTGTCTATAGGAGATGTACTTTAGATTCAAAGAGAGAAACAGACTGAATGTTAAAGGATAGAAAGAGCTACTCCTTGCAAACAGTAATCAAAACAGAAGTGATTATACTAATATCAGACACAATAAACTCAAAATCAAAAGGAGGTTCCAAGAGACAAAGAAAGACATTATATATTAATAAAAGATTTAATACAGCAAGAAGAAAGTAATTACAAACACCCAATGATAGAATAACATATAAGAAACAAAAACAATTTAAGAAACACTAATAGTAATAGTCAGAAACTTCAATACCCCACTCATAATAATGGATAAGACCACACTAGACAGAAGGAAACAGAGGAGTTAACACAATAAACCAAATCTAGCAAACATTTACAGAACACTCTACCTGACAAGAGCATATACATTTCTCTCAAGTATCTTTCCAGGACAGACCACATGTTAGGCCAAAATTAAGTCTCAGTAGGGATGATGTTAGGAATTACTGAAGGAAAAGGGGAAAATTCACAACATGTTGGAAACGAAACATACTTTAAAATAACCAACAGATCAAAAAATAAATCACAAAGGAAACTGGAAGACGTTAGAGATAAATAAAAATGAAAACACAAAACACTTATCAGACACAGCAAAAGCAATGTTAAGAGGGGAAATGTACAGCTAAGAATGTTTACATTGAAAAACAAGAAAGACCTCAAAACAACCAACTAACTTTGCAAATTAAGACATTAGAAAAAAAAATAAACCTAAAGATAGAAAAAAATACTAAAGATTAGAGCAGAAAGCAACAAAATAGAGAATAGAAAAACAGAAAAAAATTCAATGAAAGCAGATGTTGGTTCTTCAAAATGATCAACAAAATTGACAAACATTTAGCTGGACTAAGGAAAAAAGAGAAGAATCAAATTACTAAAATCAGAAATAACAAGGACATTATTACCAACCCTACAAAAATAAAAAGTGTTTTAAGAGTATGGTGAGCAATTGTGCACCAACAAATCAGATAACCTAGATGAAATGGACATATTCCTACAAACACAAAACCTACCAAGACTAAATCATGAAGAAATGAGAACTATGAACAGATACACAACTAGTAAAGAGATCAAGCAGTGCCTGGGTGGCTCAGTTGGTTAACAGTCAGCCTTCAGCTCAGGTCATGATCTCAAGGTCCTGGGATCTAGCCCCATGTTGTGTCCCCCGGCCCCAGGAGGCCTGCTTCTCTCTCTCCCTCTGTCACTCCCCCTGCTTGTGCTCTCACTTGCACTCACTATCTCAAATAAATAAAATTAAAATCTTAAAAAAAAAAATCAAATGAGTAATCAAAAATCTCCCACAGAAAATCTTCCTGAATTTGACTGCTTCACTGGAGAATGATACTAATCCTTCTCAATTTTTTCTAAAAAATTCAGAGAGAAAAGAATACTTTGTAACTCATCCATGAGGCCACCATCACACTAATACCAAAGACAGACAAAGATAAAAGAAAAACAGACTGATACCCCTTATGAACACTGATGGAAAAATTTTCAATGAAATACTAGCAAAACTGAATTCAGCAGTGTATTAAAGGAATATACACCATGACCCAGTGGGATTTATTCCTGAAATGCAAGGATAGTTCAACATATGAAAATTGATCAATGCAATACACTACATTAACAGAATAAAAAAAATACATAATCCTCTCAAGTGATGCAAATAACATATTTAACAAAATTCAACACCTTGCATGATTTAAAAAAAAAAAATCCAAAGAGCTAAGAAATAAAAGGAAACTATTTTAATGTAATAAAAGCCATCTGTAAAAAAACCACAGAAAACATCATACTCAAAGGTGAAAGATGGAAAGCTTTTCCTCTAAGATTAGGAACAAGGAGAAGATGCCCACTTTCACCAGTTTTAGTCAACATAATATTGGGCATTCTAGCAGATAATTTAGATAAGAAATAAAAAGCAACCAAATTGGGAAAAAAGCAGTAAAATTATCGGTTGAGGATATTTACAGAAAACCATTAAGATTCAACCAAAAAAAGCTCTTAGAAATAACCAATTTAGAAAAGTGTTAGGATACAAGATCAACATAAAAATCAGCTGCATTCCTATACACTAGTAATAAATCATCTGAAAAGGAAATTACAAAAATAATTCAATTTATAATACTATCAAAAAGAATAAAGCAGGTAAGAATTAACCAAAAAGATGAAATACTTATACAATAAAAATTTCAAAATATTGAGAAATGAAAGACAAATAAATGGAAACACATCCCATATTCACAGATTAGAAAACTCAACATTATTGAAATGTCAGTCCTATGGAAAGAAATCTAGACATTCTTTCAATTCCTATCCAAATCCCAATAATGTTTTTTGTAGAAACAGAAAAACCCATCCTAAAAGTCCTGTGAAATTTCAAGGGACTCTAAATAGCCAAAACAATCTTGAAAAAGGAGAACAATGTTGGAGGATTCATACTTGCCAATTTCGAACTTATTACAAAGCTACCATAATCAAACATTGTGGTACAGGCATGAAGACATACAAAACAATGGAATAGAACAGGGAAGTCAGAAATAAATCCTTGTGTATATGGTCAAATGAATTTTTATAAGAGTGTCAAGATAATTCGATGAGTAAAGGGCTTTCATCAACAAATGGTTCTGGGGAAACTGAAAATCCACATGGAAAAGAATAAAGCTGAACCTTTACCCAACATTGTATTCAAAAACTAACTCAAACTAGATCAAAGATCTAAACGTAAGACAATACAAAACTCAGGAAAACACAGGGCAAAAACCTCATGACACTGGATTTGGCAATGATTTCTTGGATAGAACAAGGGCATGGATAACAAAAGAAAAAATAGACAAAGTGGACATCATGAAAATTTTAAAATTCTGTGCATCAAAAGACACTATCAGAGTTAGAAAACAAGTACAAAATTAGAGAATATTTGCAGTCTACGGCCATACCACCCTGAACGCGCGGCGCCTGATCTCATCTGATCTCAGAAGCTAAGCAGGGTCGGGCCTGGTTAGTCCTTGGATGGGAGAAAATACTTGCAAATCATGTAACTGATAAGGGATTAAATCCAAAATATACAAAGAACATCTAGAACTCAAAACCCAATTCAAGGGGCACCTGGCTGGCTCGGTTGGTTAAGCATCTGCTTTCAGCTCAGGTCATGATCCTGCGGTTCTGGGGGTCCTAGAATTCAGCCCCATGACAGGCTCCCTGCTCAGCAGAGCATCTGCTTCTCCCTCTGCCCCTCCCCCCCCCACTCATGCTTCCTTGCTCTCTCTCTCAAATAAATTAAAATATTTAAAAACAAATCCCAATTAAAACAACGACAGGGGCACCTGGGTGGCTCAGGGGGTTGGGCCTCTGCCTTAGGCTCGGGTCATGATCTCAGGGTCCTGGGATCGAGCCCCGCAACGGACTCTCTGCTCAGCAGGGAGCCTACTTCCCCCTCTCTCTCTGACTGTCTCTCTTCCTACCTGTGATCGCCCTCTGTCAAAAAATAAATAAAATCTTAAAAAAACAACAACAACAATAGCAACGACAAAAACACGAAGTTTAGATACTTCTCCAAAGAAAATATGCAAACGGCTGGGGCCCCCAAATGGTTCAGCTTCGGGTTAAGCATCTGCCTTCAGCTCAAGTCCTGATTGGGCTCACCACTCAGCAGAAGTCTGCCTCTCTCTAATAAATAAAATCTTTTAAAATAAGAAAACATGCAAATGACCAATAAAGACACAAAAAGACGGTCCACATCACTGATCATTAGGAAAATGCAAATTAAAACTACAATGGGTATCACCTCACACCCACTAAGAAGGCTACTATGAAAAAAAAGCAGAAAGCAAGTATTGTCAAGGATGTGAAAAAATTAGAATCCTGTGAATGGTTAGTAGGAATGTAAAATGGTACTGCCACTGTGTAAAAAAAATTAGGGATTTCTCAAAAAATTAAAAATAGAATTACCCTATGATCTGGCAATTCCACTTCTGGATATATACCTGAAAGAACTGAAAGTGAGGTCTTAAAGTATTTGTACAGCTATGTTCATGGCCGCATTATTCACAATAGCTAAAACATGAAAGCAACACAAGTGTCCACTGGCAGATGAATGGTAAAGCAAAATATAGTATATACTTTTCAGTGTTCAAAAAGGGAGAAATTTCTGCAATATGCTAAGACATGGTTAACTATGAGGACATTATGCTAAATGAAATAAGCTAGTCAAAGAAAGACAAATACTGTATGATTCCATTTCTATGAGGTACTTAGAGCACTGTAGTCAAAATCAGAGAAAGAAAGTGTAATGATAGTTACCAGGGACTTCAGGGAGAGGAGAATGGGGAGTTATTTATTGGGTACAGAATTTCAATTTTATAAGAAAAATTTTAAAGCTGGATGGTGGTGACGGTAGGACACACTATTAATGTATTTAATACCATTGAAGTATACGTAAACATTTCTAAGATGGTAATTATCTTATGCGTATTTTACAATTTATAAAATAAAAAAATACACATATGCCATTTACTTTCCCAGGGAAACTCTACTTCTAGGAATTTATCTTATAAAAATACTTATAGGGGCGCCTGGGTGGCTCAGTGGGTTAAAGCCTCTACCTTCGGCTCAGGTCATGATCCCTCTCTGCCTGCTTCTCTGCCTACTTGTGATCTCTGTCTGTCATATAAATAAATAAAATCTTTAAAAAAATACTTATAGAAGATTATTTTGTAAGCATGCTCATAAGGATTGCATGATTTACAACAGTTAAAAAGGTATTAACAAGTCCATATCCATCGATAGGGGAGTGGTTAAATAAATCCTCTAGGAAGACTGAAAGAAATATTCTACAGACTGGAGGATGGAAGACAACTGAAGCATTGTTTCAAAAAGTAGCCAATGCACAGTGAACACCATGACCTTCAACCCTCTTACCTAAGCATTCCTAATGCTGACAAGCCAGGCTCCAGCCCCTGAGAGAAGACTAAGGTGGTTACAGTTTCTGAAAGATAACATATTCCAAGACAACACCAGCAGCTCCCAACAAATGGCTAAGCCAGATGAATCTTAG
The DNA here is from genome assembly GCF_963455335.1 of Martes martes. Lineage (NCBI taxonomy): Eukaryota > Metazoa > Chordata > Mammalia > Carnivora > Mustelidae > Martes > Martes martes. The sequence goes on along the minus strand of NC_137901.1, from coordinate 46,520,881 downwards.
AGTAGAGTTGGCCAGTCAAGGGTTCCCCTTCTTTCTCAATTTCCAATCAGTTTTCTAGTTCCTATTAAAAACCATTAAGTAAGGGTGATAAGACATCTGAATAAAACCTCCAAAACATGAAAGAATCTAGAACCAAAGAGGCAAAAAAAAAAAAAAAAAAAAAGCAAGTTGAAAAAAATTCAGGAAAAAGTTAAATAAAACCTAATCTTTAGAGAATAAAATTATATTCTGAAACAAAACCAAGATACTGTATGAAAATACAAAACAGCAGAAAAAGATATTTGAGTATTAAAAATGATAGCAAAAACATCAATGAAACCAGGAGCTAGTTTTTTGGTTTTTTTTTTAACGATCAACAATTGATAAACATTTACCCAGAGACTCATAAAGAGAGACAGAGAGGGAGAACTCCTAGAAAATCAGAAGTCAAAGAGGAGAAATAATCACCACCACAGAAATACAGAAGACTGTATGAGAATATTATGAAAAATTAGTGCCAACACACTGGACAGAAAAAATGGATAAATTCCTAGAAACATATAACCCCCCAAAACTGAACCAAGAAGAAACAGAAAATCTGAACAGATTATCAGCAATGAAATAGAATCCGCAATCAAAAAACTGCCAAAAAACAAAAGTCCAGGACCAGATGGCTTCACAGAAGAATTCTGCCAAACATTTCAAGGAATAATAATGCCTATTCTTCTCAAACTATTCCAAAAGATAAGAGTAAGGAAAGATTCCAAATTCATTCCATGAGGCCAGCATTACCCTGATACCAAAACCAAATAATGACACTACAAAAAAACAAAAAAACAAACAAAAACTATAGCCCAATATCTCTGAGGAACACAGACGCAAAAAGTCCTCAATGACATATTAGTAAACCAAATCCAACAATACATTTTAAAAAATCGTACACCACGACCAATTGGGATTTATGCCTGGCATGCAAGGGTGGCTCAATATTCACAAATCAATCAAAGTGATACATCAACAGAGAAATGATCATATGGTTTTTATCCTTTAACTACATGCAAAAAAAGTATTTGACAAAGTACAGTACCCATTCTTCATAAAAATCCTCAGTAAAATAGGCTTACAGGGAAAACACCCCGACATAATAAAGGCTATATATAAAAAACCTACAGCTAACATCATACTCAATGATGAAAAACAGAGTTTTCCTCCTAAAATCAGGAGCAATACAGGGATATCCACTCTTACCACTTTTATTCAACATAGTACTGAAGTCCTAGCCACAGCAATGAGACAAGAAATGAAAGGCATTCAAATTGGTAAGGAAGAAGTAAAACTTTTACTGTTTGCAAATGATGTGATAATATATATAGAAAACTCTAAAGACTCCACCAAAAAACTATCAGAACTGATTAATGAATTCAGTAGTCATAGGATACAAAATCAGAGGAATTCATTGCATTTCTATAAACTAATAATGAGGTAACAGAAAGTGAAATTAACAATCCCATTTATAATTTCAACAAAAACAAAATACCTAGGAATGAACTTAACCAAGAAGATAAAAGACCTGTACTCTTGAAGCTATAAAACACTGATGAAAGAAACTGAAGATGACAAAAACAAATGGAAAGCTATTCCATGCTCATGGATGGAAACAACAAATACTATTAAAATGTCCATACTACCCAAAGCAATGTACCATTTAATGCAATCCCTATAAAAACACAAACAGCACTTTTCACAGAACTAGAACAAAGAATCCTAATTTGTAGGGAGCCACAAAAGACCTCAAGGAGTCAAAGCAATCTTGAAAAAGAACAAAACTGGAGATATCACAACCCCAGATTTTAACATAAACTACAAAGCTCTAAAAATCAAAACACTGTGGTACTGGCACAAAAATAGACAAATGGAACAACAGAACACAATACAGAGCCCAGAAATAAACCCACAACTATGTGGTCAATTAATCTTTGACAAAGAAGGCAAGAATATGCAATGGGAAAAAGAGTCTCTTCAACAAATGGTGTTGGGAAAACTGGACAATCACAGCAAAAGAATGAAACTGGACCGCTGTCTTATACCACGCACAAAAAGAAACCCAAAATGGATTAAACACCTAACTGTGAGGTGTGAAACCATCAAATCCTAGAAGACAGTACAGGCAGTAATTTCTCTGACATTGGCCATAGCAACATTTTTCTAGATAGGTCTCCTGATGCAAGAGAAACAGAAGGAAAAAATACACTTCATGGACAATATCAAAATAAGAAGCTTCTGCACAGGGAAGGAAACAATCAGCAAAACTAAAAGACAACCTACTGAATGGGAGAAGATATTTGCAAAGTGACACGCCTGATAAAAGTTTAGTATCCAAAATACATAACTTAGAGGTGGCTGGCTGGCTCAGTTGGAGAAGTGTGAGACTCTCAATCTCAGGGTTGTGAGTACAAGCCCACAATGGATGTGGTGATTAAAAGAATAAACATATATGAAGAACTCATACAACTCAACACCAAAAAAAATAATAATCCAGTTAAGAAACGGGCAAAAGACATGAACAGACATTTCTCCAAAGACGACATCCAGATGGCCAACAGACACATGAAAACACGCTCAATATCACTCATCCTCAGGGAAATACAAATCAAAACTACAATGAGGTATCAGGTCACACCTGTCACGATGGCTAAAATCAACAACACAAGAAACGAGTGCTGGTGAAGATGTGGAGAAAAAGGAGCCCTCGTGCACTGTGGTGGGAATGGAAATTGGTGCATCTGAAGGACAGTATGGAGGTTCCTTGAAAAAAAAAAAAAAAATTAAAACTAGAACTACCCTACAATCCAGGAATCACACTACTGGGTACTTAGACCAGAAATTCAAAAAGACTGGCAAAGGGATACATGTATCCTTATGTTTATTGCAGCATTATTAACAAGAGCCAAACTATGGAAGCAGTCCAAGTGTTCACTGATAAAGGAGATGTACACACACATACACACACAGGAATATTACTCAGTTATAAAAAATGAAATCTTGCTATCCCCAGAACATGGATGGAGCTAGAGTTATAACACTAGGCAAAGTAAGTCAAAGAAAGACAAATACCATATGCTCTCACTCATATATGGAATTTAAAAAACAAAACAAAGGGGGAAAAAATGAGAGGCAAACCAAGAAATAGTCTCTTAACTACAAAGAACAACCTGATGGTTACCAGAGGGCAGGGGGTAAAGGGATGGAGGAAATAGGGGATGGGGATTAAAGAGTACACCTATCATGATGAAAGAAATAAAAATGATAAAAATAAATCCAAGCCACTTAAACAGTCCACTGCAATGTATTAACCACAGCAGTTGTTAATGCCTAGCAAAGACGGGCTGCTTACAGGCACTGGAGGCACAAGGATGCCCACTCAATCTGTGCCCTTCAGAAACAGGGCAAACATGCCCATAATCCTACCAGCATGTGCCAAGAATAGTAATGTGTGCCAGGGGCAGTGGTTGTACAGGAGAAAGGGCATGTACAGGAGAAAGCTTTTCATTTGTATCAGTTACAGAAGGAATCACAGAAAAAGTGACTTTTAAGCTGGAACCTGAAGAGTGAAAGTTCACCAAGACCAGCGGGGTGAACAAAGTTGCCAACACGAACAAATGTCAGGAAAGGAAGAGTCCCAGGTGAAGCTGTGATTCCATGCCTGGCATGAGGAGTTTGAGGCTCCTGTGGGATACTGGGAGAGGGCCAGGCAGCAGCTTGAGCAGAAGCAGCTAAGACCGTTGTTGGCTAGAACTCACTAACGTGGTGATTAAAGTCAGAGGAGTAAAGAAGATCCCTCAAAGGGAGAAGACCAACATTTAAGGGAAGGAGGCCAGTCACTATGATCTAGCAGAGAGAAGGGCTAAGGGGAGAGGAGGGGAGAGAAGAGGCTGAGAACACTGAAACCAAGAGAGGACAGAATTTCAAATGGGTCAGAAGATTGGAGTGAAATGTTAAAGGAAGCACCAGGACAATGTCTGAAAACACTGGCTGGTTTGGCAAATCAGAAGTCACTGGTGAAGTACTCACTTCTTTTAAAAATATAAAGTTAAATTAAAAGTCAATTAATTTTTTTATTCAATGAAACTTTACAACTTCCTTCCAATAAGCCTTTGTGCCCTGATAGACAGCATTACCTCCTTTGGAGGAGAAATGATAGAGAAGTAGCTAAAATTGTAATATGTCACACTAAAGTCTGAACCCTTGAAGTCAATGTAAAAATGTTTATTCCAAATTATTAGTTTATATTTGACATATTTACACTATTTTCTCTTCCTCCTATTTGTTATGTACTCACATGGACCTGGATGCCCTACAAACATAGCAAAAGAATAATCCTACTTGCTGTGTATTTATTTTACCTTTATTTGGTTGAAAGTGTTAATCGAAATTTGTGAAAATTATGTAAGCTTATTGGCCCTGCTTTGGAAATTGTTTGAAGTAACCTTAGGTTGCTATACATTTTAGGTGCTGCAGTAATCAAGAACTCTTAGATGCAACCTTGATTTGGATTTGAACTTGACAGATTTTGAAAACTTGATTTGGAAAATCAAGCAGTTTGGATCTGTAGGAGCAAAGGGCAGAGAAGTCCACATACTTGATAAATCCAGTTCTAAATAGTAAAAACACTCTAACAAGGAGCTTGTTAGCTTTTAATGATAAAGTTCCTTAACTTTTAGATAAAAGGTATTTAAATGTTTTCCATTTTGATTATTTCACATTTGAAAATTACCTTCCAAACTTAATCAAATTAGGTATACACAATAATACTGACCTGTTATCTACCACACCATCAGAAGCTTCTCTTTAAAGAAAAGCTTTAACAAAGTGAAAACATGTGGTTACTTTCCATTGTCACATGATAGGAAAATGGTCAGTTAAAGGCGGTTTTCACTACACAGAAATTCCTATTTGCTGGCTAATACAAGAACTCAAAGCAAGTGACTTGGGAATTCCTCTTACTAGAAGTGTTAAAATTGTGTATGGTGACAGACAGTAACTACATTTATCATGGTAAGCATAGCTTAATGTACAGAACTGTGCAATAACGGGGATGTACACCCGAAACTAATAATACTGTATGTCAGCTATACTTCAGTGAAAAAGCTTTGGAACTATTTATACTTGGCCACCTTATAGTGGCTTACGTCAGATAAGTGAGGGAAAATCCAACATTTCTAGGGATCAAGAGCATCCTATAAGATACTTATATGACACCATGATCATCAATATAAATTGTACAGAGTACCTGATGAGATCTTTTCTAACACTCCATTAATGAATTCTGGCAAGACTGGTATAATTGGGTGCCTACACGGCTCACACCTGCCTTCTTTCTAGGAACTAGGACAAATTTACTACTAACGAATAAAGTTCTGATTACCACCAGACTTGGCTTGAAAGAACTGACATGGTTCCTAACCACTTCAAATTTCTCATGTGCACTTGCTACCTCGTTCTCTACTTCACATATTATTTGTTAAGCTGATTTCTACTTTCTACTACTTTTCTCAGTGATTACATAGAAAGTACAAAAGCACAGCTTTAGTAATATGAAGAGGTAAGAAAGAGCTACGGAGTTCCAACTTGAAAAGATTAAATATACAGATGTACCTGTAAAATAAAACCACGAGTAGAAAATTTTAACAGGCACTGCATCACGTTATCCATAAAAAGACAAAAACAACAACAACAAAAATCTGGCTGTATTCTCCTACTTGTTGATTCGAAACAAGTCCTTCCCTCGGTCCTAAGGGAAGAGTGGAGGGAGTGAAGTTTAGAAAAAACTTCTAGCTGCTCTGATTTACAGGTTTAAGTCCTGCTTGAATAATACCTCCAAGACTGAAAGGCCTCCAGGGACAAGGATTAGCCACCCACCCCAAATTTCTGCTGAGATGTTTAGTGTCACCTGATAAAAAGAACTTGGCAGAAGCCTACACAGCGTTAAAACAACTGCTCCAGATAAATCTACTCAACTTGGCGGCAGTTAACTCCTATTTCGAATATCAAATGTTCAGTACTGCCAGGGAGAAAACAAAAAGGGGATAAATTTTAGAACTATTACTAGGGGCACCTGGGTGGCTCAGTGGGTTAAAGCCTCTGCCTTCAGCTCAGGTCATGAACCCAGGGTCCTGGGATCGAGCCCCGCATTGGGCTCTCTGCTCGGCAGGGAGCCTGCTTCCCTTCCTCTCTCTCTGCCTGCCTCTCTGCCTACCTGTGATCTCCCTCTCTCTCAAATAAATAAATAAAATCTTAAAAAAAAAATAAAACTATTACTAACTGCTTTCTCCCCCGCCCCTCCCCCCCGTAGAACTAGGAGGTGAGAAAAGGGTGGATCTTGTAACCATCCTGTAATTGACACAGAGATCTTGAAATTTTCAACTGGAGGATTCAGAAATTATCCCTCCAATACTGGCTGCGTAAAATTCGTTTTTCTCAGGGTTAGTACGCGAACATCGCTAGCCCTCAAAGTAAGTCAACAAACTATCTTCTAAATGCTTAGCAAAGAGGTGAGGATATTCCGAACTCTATCCAGAATGCATTAACGACAATGCTAGGCTGAAGCTGTCAGGGAAAACGCATCACTGAAGTTAAAACTAATTATGGTATCAACTCCACAAGAGCCTAAGAGCTAAATTTGCTACATTGGAGCAGCCTTGTTTAATATCACAATGCCAACAGCTCAACTTCACAACCTAGTCTGCATAAAGGAACGACTTTGACAACGAAAAACTAGTATTAACTAAATCAGAAAGATTCTCCCAAGGCCTTCTGCCAATCAGTAGGGCCCCCGGGTAAATGAATCGTTGTTCCTGCTGTGCAGTTGCAATCTTTCATACTGTTTCTGAATCCCTTTGATAGTCCTCCCTGCTTGTCGAATCAACCACGAGGCACACTGTGAGATGGTCACATGGGCAGCTCGTGACTTCCAGGGAGAATCAATCGTACCCTCACGGTAGTGGGAAACTAAAAAAGTTACGAGGCGCACATCCAAGTACCGAGCTAGCACGCAGCTGAGGACCTGGAAGGGAATGCATGTGGCACCAGCACGAAGTCGCAGCACTGGGAGTGGAAGTGCCACAAACGCCAACATCTTGCTACTTTGAAACAACTAACTTCGCTGCAGCGCTGGAGAGCCAGCGGCCGCGGGGAAACCGAACTCGGGCTGGGAGCTCAGCATCGCGACCACACGTCTCTGACCGGCCTCGGCGACGCGCGCACCCCCCGCCAGGGGCGGACAGATCTTCCCCGCGCATCAGGCCGGGTTGTGGGGGGGAACCCGCTCACACAGGAACCGGCCACGGAAACTGACCTACGCGGTCACCCGGGCTCCAGAGCTCCCGGGGTGGGGGGCCACGGCGATGAAACGGCCGGCACCGGCTCTGGCTACCACCACCGGAGACTTGCGGCCCTGCGGAAGGACGGTCTGCGGGGTCCCGGCGCCGGGAACTGGGCGGAGCGCGAGGCGGCCAGGCAGAGCTCCGCGAGGTAGCGCCGGTCCGCGAGATGGCGCCGCGCCTCCGAGCCGCTTGCCCCACGAGCGCGCGCCGGCGCGCGCTCCAATTATTTGTGCCGGGCCCGTATGGCACGTGACCGGCGCGCGGGCCTCCAGGCGTACGCTTGGCGCCCCTGGGCCCCGCCTCCGTCCGGCACGCCCCGCCCCCGCCCGCTCCCTTCCAGCCTGGACCACAGGCGCGAGTTCCAGGCTTCGCCAACATCTGTCAGAAGCGCCGAAGCATGGTGCTCCTGCCACTACACCCTGACTCAGAAGAAGTGTACCTGACACTTAGGCGCTGTGGCGGGGAGAGGAAGCCCGCCAGGCCGAAGCACACGCTTCGGTTTAATGCTCTGGAAATTTGCAAATGCATCACCAGCTGCCCATAATTTTTCTTTTCTGCTTTAGTTGCGATTTTACCCGTGGGGACTTAATTGGCAGTGTAAATTAGCTACACTCCTTCTTCTTTTCACGTGTCAAAGGATGGTCTTAAAATGCCATTCAGGTGTAACTGTTATAAGATAGGGTACCAGTGAAGGATGCTTAAAGAGGATTTAGAAAAGTTCCTTCACCTCCTCCCCCATCAAATAATCTTTCGGAAAGAGCACCTCTTCAGACTAGCTGCACAACAGGTCTAACCAGAGGACATAATTACACAGCGGACAACATGAAGTATCATTGCAACTTTAAGAATAGTATGCATAATTAAAAAAGACGAAATTATGAGCACATGAAAATTTTTCGAGCTTTTTTTGTATTTTCCAATGTGTTTAATGAACTTTTTGTAATGAAAAATAAATAGGTACCATTTCTAAGGAACCGTAGTTTTTCTGTCAATTCAATTTTGGAAACACGTATTGAGAACTTATTATAGGCCAGTTGGTCATTGTGCTCAATTTTAATGGTCACATATGGCTAGCAGCTACCCTACTGGTCAGTGCTGTTCTAGAACAACAAAGAAACTATTGTATTTCCCCCAAATCATGTCAAACTCTCTTTTGAGAGAGAACCTCTCAAAACCTCCAGAAACAGTTAATAAATATTTTCTCCAAACTCTTTTCTGAGCTTATGAGAAGGTAGATATTTTACTTTTGCATATAGAGCACGTTAAAGTAACTATGTCATCCCTATCCACAATGCACGTAAATAGGAATAGAAGTGGGAGCTCTAGATGTATGGAGAGGGGCTTTGGGAGTAACTAAGCCTTTGCTTTGCCTTTCCCATGATTGCCCGACCCAACTGGAAAATTAATCAGTTCTTCAGACCATGATGCACTTCAGAATTGCCCACTGGCCTGGTGCAGACTAGGTCCACCTGGTATTTGTTTGTTTGCTTGATTTAATAAACTTAGGACCCCACAGCTTTCTACCACTGTTCTCCTCCCTGCATCTCGATTCCCTGCAGCTTATAGTACCTGATGTTTGTGTCTCTGCAGTTTTATCTTAAGCCCGAAAAGCACCAGAATGCCCTTTATGTATTGTGTATTTTAAAAACACTCCCCTGGTGCCAGTGTGACTTTGAAGTGCTGTAGGAGCACACTAAAGGCTTGTTAAATCTTATTAAGAGGAGGATTTTATAGACTGAGACTTTGGGGAGGGCTTTGGGTAATTACTGCCTGGAATGCTGAAAAGTAGGTCAGATGTCATCAGGCAAATCCAGATAAATTGTTGAGTTGGGAGAAATGAACCATCCCCTATACCTACATATTAAGCACTTTGTAGTTATTAACTCCAGGCCATAAATGCTATGAGGTCATTGGAGGTTTTTCTCTCTTAAAAGCTGACTGTCTAAAAAAATTTTTTGTCATTTGTGCCATTACACCCAGCTAAAATAAGTGAGCTGGCATACTTTCAGATATTAAATTATTTTTAGCAAGACTTAATTCTGTGCCTGTCCCCCTTAAGCAAGTGAGCATCTACCAATGATTGATTGTGCTGGGTCCCCACCCAAAAAGCTCAGAAAGTTCTCTTTTCTGAAAAGTTTCCTGGTTGCAAGCAACTAAGTACTGACATTGGCTAACTGAAGCAAATAGGGAATTGATTGCAGTATCAAAGAAAGACCTGAAAAATCTGGCCTGGATTTCCAGGGATTAGACCAGGAGAAGCTAGTCTATAGCTTTTCCAAGGAATAAGAGTAAGTTCTGATTATTTTTATTTTCCTATACTATCCTCAGAAGAGGCAAAATTAAGAAAGAGAGGGAGAGACTTGACTTTGGGCTCATAGGGCAGGGCACCTTGGCTGACAATCCCACAAAATTACCTTCCATAGGAGAAGTAGCTCCCCACCTACACACACACACACACACACACAAGAGTCCTGGTGCAGTGCTAGGACCAGAAGAAGACGCAATGGTTGACGGGCAGCCACCATCACAAATATGCCCATTCAGTCTCTTTTTTGTTTTTCCATCAAGGCCTTCTCCTTCATAGCTTTTCCCATAAGGCTCCTTGGGCAAATATTTCCAGCTCCACTTTTAGTTAGCTCTTAGCTCTACTCACCGTGAATACACCCCACTTTTTCATCCAGTGAGCCTGACAATTAGACTACCCCTTCTAAGAACTCTGAGAGTCTGCCCCACCCACAGCCCGCTTTTGAGAACTTCCTTACACAACCTGCTAATCTTGGCTCAGCGGAAGGCGCAGGGTCAGGGCCTTCCTGAATGGTACCTTTCTAGCAGGCTTACCAAAGATCTGGTAGATACTCTCTGCCCAACAGAAAAGCTCTCTACTGAGTAGCATTAAACCATCTGGAATTCTCTCTGGGTCTATCTGACTGTGAAGTATACAAAGTACAGTCTTTAGCCGGGGTAGATGCAGAAAGACACAGAGTTCAGTGAAGACAGAGAACAAACCAACCATGGGATAGCAAGAAGGAGAATAGAAAAATGATTAGAAGTAGAAGCAAAAGTGGAGAGAGAATGAGAGAGACCCCAGAGTGTGGGAACTTGGGAGCAGGGAGCCAAGGGTGAAGCTCCCTGGTGAGAGAGGACTAAGTGGTGGCTGCCTTCCTTTCTTCATCAAGCTTTCAGAGCAACACAGATGTTTCTGCTTTTAACTTTTTATTTTGTTGCAACAAACCCTTCTCTTTACCTGATGAAACCTGAGCATCACTCTATCCCTTGAACCCAGAAAGAGCCTCATATGTCACCACTACCCCTTTTCCTGCATTCTTCTCTCTTCTTAATCTCAAACAACCCTGTCAATACAGCCTTTCTTTTCAATAGCCACGTCTTCTTTTAGGGGCTCTACTGCCCCCTAATCTTCTGAGCATTCTAAAACCCATCTCCTTTCCAGAATCTCACTAACCTCCACTATCGCCAGACCACTGAGTCGCCTTTCAGTACCTGCTACATACAGGTCAAAGGCCCTACTCTTGACGAGTTATTGTAGCATGAAGTATTGGTTCATTTACTAAAGTCATGAAGCTCCCAGCACGGGCATTTGACAGACCAATCTCTAGGCCTGAATTGGAAATGTAGATAAAATCACACACTTCTGGATCTTAGATTTGGAAGAGCCATCAGAAATCATCTAGTCCAACAATCTCAAACCCAAAGCCACATCATCCTCAACCACATTCTGAAGAGGTATTTTCCCAGCCCCAGGCTGGGAAATTCCTAATTCGGCAGATTCCTGTTTCCCAGTGCAGCTCAAACAATTGCCAGGCGCCCACCAACAGGATTACTGTTGGAAGTCTATCTGGCATCTGGGGGGGCTCAGTGGTTAAACATTTACCTTGGGCTCAGGTCATAATCCCAGGATCCAGGATCCAGCCGTATGGGGCTCCCTGCTCAGCAGAAGGCCTGCTTCTCCTCCTCTCTCTCCCCCTGCTTGTGTTCCTCTCTCACTGTCTGTCAACTAAATAAACCTCTCCCTGTGCAGCTCAAACAATTGCCAAGCGCCCACCGATAGGATTACTGTTAGAAGTCTATCTGGCATCTGGGGGGCCACCCCCAACACACTTACTGTTAGAATTGCTTCTTGAGGCAAATGCTGTCTCCACACTGCTCATACCCGTTAGGTTTAATTATCCTTCCACAGGCTATTTTTCTAGAAATTTAAAGACACTAGCATGAACTCCCTTGATTTTCTTTTCCAGGCTTCCATTCCCAGATGCTCCAGCCTGTCCTCACGTTCCAGTTGGTCATGGCATTGCGATACACAGTTTGTACTTTTATTTTAAAATTTAGTGCCTAGAACGATACAAATCACATCTACATCTATGAAGCTAAATAAGAGTAATCTTAGTCAAGTTCTATTATATGGCCTTTTCTCCCATCTTTAGTCTCTCTGCTCTCTACTGCTCTCTAGTGGTATTTAGTGTTTTCTCAACTAATAGAGAATTGGAGAGAAGAGACAGATTGCAGGAGGAGGCTGGGGGAGGGGGAGAATCAGTACAGCATAAACGCGATACATTTATATACAAATTCTTGGCCTCCTGAAGTTTACAATATAATTTTGGAGGCAAAGTATACAATGAAAACTAACAAAAAAAGACAAGCCACATTAACACTCTGGAGGATTTGGGAAGAGTAGATCAGTAAGGACTAGAATAGGGAAGACGTTTGGAAGTGGCATTGACACTCAGCCTGAGCTTTAGACAGCAGACACCAAGAAGTAGGAAATGAGCACATTCTGCTTAGTAGATATGAAAGATGCAGCAATAAACTGAAAAATCAGGAGCTTCTTTTGGACAAGAGTTTAGGGCTAGAAGCGGATTTACGAATTACCCACAAATATCGATGATGTGGCACAGGATTACCCTTGGAAAGAAGATTGGGATAATGACATGTAAAGACTCACTAGAGCAGAGAATGTGTCATTCATCATGGATTAACTCATTTATTCATTAGTCAGTAAATAGCATGTTGACTTAGTAAATGGCATGATTCTGTGAATGGATACATGCTCTAGGCTGAGAAAGAAAAGATGCCTCTGACAACAGCCTTGCCTTTAAGAACTTAAGAACCTAGTCATGGAGATAAAACACTGTAAGACTTGTGAATCAGCAGGTATTATCACGAGAAGGAGAATAAGAATAGTAAGAAAAGTTTAGATAAAGGAGGAATAGGAGGAGGAAAGTTTTGTTTTCCTCCTGGAGCTATCAGTGAATGCTTTACAAAGAGATGGCTTTTGAAGTTAAGTCTTTGCAATGGCTAGAATTTAAAACTCTGGGAATGGGTGGGGAAAAGGCCCGTTAGGCAGATGAGATCATCTGAGCAAAACTGGGGGGTGGCAGACAAGCTAGCATAGGGCCTTGCACGTAGGAGGTCATGCTGCAAGTGTGTGAGATTAAATACGGATAGACTTCTTGGCTCTGCCTAACAGCCTCCCGTCATCTGCTGGCAGCTCTGAGCTGAAACTGGACAGACAGGGCAGGGAAGGAAGCTTGGAGATGCTCAAGCATGGACAACAGGAGGATGGCTGAAAGCTCAGAGGTGAGGCTTGGGCTAAAGATACCAACCTGTGCTCATCTGTGCAGAGGCCACTTGAAGCCAGGGGGCCCACAGGAGAAGGCCTGATGAGCAAGAACAGAGTGAGAATAAAAGGGGCCAGGGCTGAGTTTTGAGTCCTGCCTGTCCTCACATCCCTTACCCACCAGCGCCCCTGCGCTCTCAGCAGATGACTTCATCTCCTATGCTACCAAAGAAACCAACGCCATTGGATGAGAACCCCCTAGACTTATTGCTGAGGCAACAAGCTTACCTGCACCCACCCCCTTTCTTTCGTTTCCTTTTCTGCTAACATGTCTAAGGCCAGAGCCTGCACCTGTGTTCATGGTCCCTCCTTCTCCCCTCCTCAGCACCTCATTCTGTCCATTCCCTTTCTCCTGGACCTTCCTATGCTCTCGCAGTGCACCTGCTGCAGGGGGCTTCTCTAGCCTGTGCCATCTTGTGCAAATCCACCTGCCAGACAGTAGTACCATTTCTCTCTTTCCTCCTTCACAGTTCAAATGGAACTCCTTGACAGAGGTCTGTACTGACTCTGCATTTCCTCTTGCTCTCTCCGCTACTCTGCACTCCAGCTTAAGCTCCCACTACTCCACCGAGCAGGTTCCCACTGAGGACACCAAAGGCCTCCTTGCAAAACCCAATGGACTCTTACTACTCCTAACTTTATTCGATCTTTGGCAGCATTTGATACCAGTGACCCTTTCCTTCCTCCCGAGAATGCTCTCTTCTCTCAGTTTCCCTGAACTTTGTATCCTTGGCCTTTCCCTTAAAGGTTGCAAGTCCTGCCCTAAACTGTCCCTCTCCTCACAACCCGCTTGGGTGAGGTCGTGTGTTCCCATGGCTCACTAACCTTCTGTAGGCTCAAGCTCAAACCTGTAACTGGTGTCCCAGCACCACTCCTGAGCTTCTGATTCACACACCAATTCATCAAACTCAGTACAACTAACAGGGCAATTTCTCCTTCCCCCACCCCCTGCCCTAAAGCCTGCTACTGCACCTAATATTCATTCTTTCTCAAGTGGCACACACTTTTGTCTCTTTCCCTCCATTCTCCTCTTCCTAACTTTTCCTCTCCCCCGCCACACCCAACCTTAAGCTATACTTTGTACTCAAAGGACATGTCCAGATCTTAATCTGATCAAATAATTCTTTTACTTGGAAATTCTTCTCTGTCTTGTAATGACTTTGGGGTGTAGTCCGAACGTCTTAGCCTCATAAAACCCTGCGATGTCCTGATTCATGTCTCATTCTCACCGTGGTATTTTACACTTCAGCAATTGTGAATAACTTTCGGTTCCCTGTGTTGACACAGTCTCTGACGCTTTCAGACCCTTGCCCATGTTTTTTTGTGCTTTGAACTCTCCCAGCTACCTCATACTGCTGAGGCTTACTCTTCATGCAGTCTGAGCCTAGAAATCACTTCTAAGGACCTTTCCGGACTCCCTGTGACTGTATTATGTGCCCCTCCTATAGGTTTTCTCATTTACCATGTACTTACATCTCTCTCGACATTTATCACACTGAGCTACAAGAGGCCTCCTTATTTAGCTATGTCTTTCATCAGACTAGAAGTATGCTGAAGGCAGGAAATGCCTTGTTTGCCAATTTATTCCTTTTATCTAACACAGTGGATAGCACATATTGGGAAATGAATAAATATTTGTTGAATCAATGAATGAACTGGACTTTAAAGATGTTTTACCCAAGGTGGGAGGCAGTATAACGACATAGAATATACACAAAATTTAGAATCAGAAAACCGATTGAATCCTAGCCCTCTGCCACTTAACCAGGTGTCTGACCATGAACAATTCATGTAACTTCTCCGAATAGAGAGCGCACCAGATGCCAGGCACTGGACTAGTTGTGGCAATGTAAGGATAAAGAAAAGCATAGTTGCTGTCATCAAGAAAGCAAAGTCCAGGGGTGCCTGGGTGGCTCAGTCGGTTAGGCAGCTGCCTTCAGCTCAGGTCATGATCTCAGGGTCCTGGGATCGAACCCCGCATCAGGCTCCCTGCTCAGCAAAGAGTCTGCTTTGCTGACTCTTTCTTCTCCTTCTGCCTACCACTCTGTCTACTTGAGCTGTCTATCTCCCTCAAATAAATAAATAAAATCTTAAAAAAGAAAGAAAGAAAGAAAGCAAAGTCCAAAACTGTGTGGTAGGAGGGAGAGAGAAGGAAAGAGCATTCCAAGTAGAAGGAGTAACAAGCATCAGGACTGCTGGGAAACAATGCTGTGGCTCACTGGGGGAAGTGAAAGTGGTTCAGTGAGGCTATGTCTAAGATGCTAACCATGCCGCTGGAGAAATCAGGATGAAGAGACGAGACAGGAGAGGGAACGGGAAACCACATCATCAAGGTCCTTTAGGTGGTGTCCTAGTCTGAGATTCATCCTCAAAACCATGGAGTCAAAACCTAAAAGGAGAGTCTCAGTATTAGCTGTCTATTACAGAAAGAGAGAAGTCTGGTGACAAGGTGGAGGAAGGGTTGAGAGAAAGTGACATTTGAGGCAAGAATCCCAGTTAGGAGGCTGTGGCTGTGGTCCAGTCAAGAGATCACAGTGGCCTGAACTTTCGAGGATGAAGAATAGAAGCAGTGAACTGATTGAGGGGAGATTTAGGGGACAGCGCAGGAAGAGCAGAGCGACTGACCACATGGGACGGGGAAGGACAAGGAAGAGTGCAGGTGGCAGGTGTCTGGCACAGGAAGTTGGCAGACAGAGGTGCCCTTACTGAGACAGGCAAGGCAGAAAATGGGAAGGCTTTGGAACAGAGGACCATCATGATCCCTGGAATGCTGTGAGGACAGAGTTCTGTCTGCAGGAAGGAGGACGGGTGAAGGATGCATCTGGAATCAGGAAGACATCTCAGAAGTTTCTGCCGTAGTCTGGGGTGAGATGAGAGGGCCTGAACTAGGGTGAGCAGTGGGGGTAGAAGGGAAGGGGGCGTCACAAGAAGCAGGGCTTGGCAGTTACGAGGCACAGCCCTGCAGTACCTTACATGGAGCAGAGAAGAGAAGGGCGCAGAAGGGACTGAGCACTCGAATGGATAGTCCAGAGCAATCAATTAGGGATTTGGAGCCAAGGAAAGGACAAACACAGGTGGGCTGGGTGCTATAAACTGCATGAGGGGGACTGATCTGACTGTCTCTGAAAGCCAGGCTCTAGAACTAAGACTTGATTCAGTAGGAAAAGACAAAACTTTAAAATATTCCTGAACAAAGTAGCATTTAAGGGATAATAACAGATCTAGTATGTGGATAGGTGGAAACAGGACTTGAATGAAGAAAGAAAGGACAGAGACAGCAAGGAAATTGCCCCGTGGTGATCATTCAAATAAACCCTCTGAGAAAGTGGGTATGACTGAGGAGGGATATGACAGGCTTGATTCCTTTACTGTGAGGCGTAAAGGAGAGGAAGCAACTGACTACAGGCACGGAACACATTTTCATTTACCTGTTTACACACTGACCTCCATCAGACTAGACTTAAAGCATGTCTTACTTATTTTTCTATCTTTATATGGCCCAGATTATGGCATAGATTCAGGCTCGCCAAATATTCTGAAATGAGCAGCTCAATGAATAAATAACTTGAAAGGACAGGGTACAGTGGTCCCCCTTTATCTGTGCGAGGATACATTCCAAGACCCCCAGTGGATGCCTGAAACCACAGATAACACCCAACCCTATGTATACTATGTTTTTTCCTGTACCTGCATACCCATGATAAAGTTTAATTTATAAATTTGGCACGGGAAGAGATGAATGACAGTAACTAATAATAATTCTAATACACTGTAATAAAAATTATGCACATGTGGCCTCTCTCTCTCAAAATGCCATACTGCATTTGTACTTACCCTTCTTCTTGTGATGATGGAACATGGTAAGATACCTACGTGATGTGGTGAAGTCAGGGGACTGATGTAGGCAATCTGACCTAGTATTAGGCTACTAAAGTATTGACATTCTGAGGCTGTCAGAAGGAGGATCATCAGCTTCTGCAGTACAGCTGACTTCGGGTAAATGAACTGGTGGAAAACGAAACTGCGGATAATGACGGGGACTAGTGGATATGTGAAAACAAGAGTTTTGGGAAAGTTTTGAATTTGGCTGTGAAATTTCGAGTTTAGGATAACATCTAAAATATTCACTTATACAGGTTATAAGTAATATAAATAAATGTCTTCCAGAGAGAGGAAGTGCTCAGAAGCTCATTTGAGAGAGGAAACCTGGAGGGAGGCACATTAGGGAGTCATCTGTGTGCTTCATGACCCTGAGCCCTCTATTGCCATTTGGCATCTGAAACAAGCAGTACTGAAGCCTCGGTGTGGCGTGGTCAGCATGGAGCTCTGCTCTGAACCGTCATCCAGAGACCCACATTTCTTCCATTGTGAATATCACCATGATCCATGCATGGATTCCAGAGTCACTGTAGCAAAACCAGAGCATAGGGGATGGTACTGGAGGTTTTATGGATGGGACTGGAAGTGGTTTATACCACTCTACCCACCTGTTTATGTTCTCTCCATGGCTCCAAACCCCAGATTGATTGCTGTTCTGGACTGTCCATTTGCCCTCTCAGTCTTTTCTCTGCCCTTCTCTACTCTGCTCTATGTACTGGGAGGATGGCAGCAGTGGGAAGGAGAGAGGGAATGGGTATATAAATGCATAGTTAACAGAGAAATTTGCTTGGCATTGTACAAAGATCATGGTTAATGGAGCTACACAGTGCTGGTAAGAATCACTTTAGACAACCAATGTAAGTCGCAGGAGATGGGAGAGAGGAAAAACTGGTTTACCACATACATTTAGAAAAAGTAGGTGAGAGGTCTAGAGTTTTGCACCAAACACACAGCAGAGTTTTGTTGAGTTTTTAGATGGGAGTATCTCAATGGCAAGAACTGAGTCTTACTAATACTCATATCTCCAGGAACCTTAATGAACCTCTCATACAGCAAGCAGCAAAAAATACTAAGGTGGAGAATGAAACTTCAGGGGCACCTGGGTGGCTCAGTTGTTAAGAGTCTGCCTTGGGCTCAGGTCATGATCCCGAGTCCTGGGATTGAGCCCCATGTCAGGCTCTCTGCTCAGCAGGAAGCTTGCTTCTCCCTCTCCCACTCCTCCTGCTTGTGTTCCTTCTCTCACTCTCTCTCTCTCTTTGTCAAATAAAAACATTAAAATCTAAAAAAACAACAACAAAGAAACTTCATACTGTTCTCTGTATGAAACACTGCAGAGATGTTTACTAAAAATGTTTATTAATTACACAGCTCTTTAAACTCTATGATAAGAATATAATAAGATATGATAGCAACATATTATAATGTGACCTATAATACAAATAATATTTTTGAGTGTTTACTATCAGCCAGGCAATACCCTAAGCTCTTTACATAGATTAGATCATTTAATTTTCATACTACTCCTATGAAATAGATACCATCATTGTCATCTGCATTTACGAACAAGGAAACTGAGGCAAAGAGAGGTTAAGTCACACAGCTAAGTCATTGGCAAAGTCAGTATTTGTACCTAAGCATTCTGGCTCTGGAGCCCTTCCACAGTACATGAAGAAAGTATGTACCAATTGCAGCTCAAGTATATATCAACTTCACATGATATGCTAAACATGGCCAGGCTAATGTTAATAATTTTGAATCTCTTCAGCACAAATTAGTTAGGATAATTCAGTGTGCCACACATAGGTGGAGGGGCACAGTTATATCATTTCCTTTATTCTTTCTTAGCCTTCTTGGAAACGAATTGCATAGTGTTTTGTATACAGCACAAAATAGACATTTAATATTTATTGAATTCAACCAAACGTAAGTTTTCAGCAACTCTGTAAGAAAAAGTATCAGAAGGCATTAAAAACAAACAAGCAAACAGTGGTAGTAAAATATGTAAATAGTCGGTATAAACATAAATCATCATTATTGTCTCCTAGATACAAATGTTTGCTAGCTTTGGGGAAATGAGTCAATGAATATATATATTTTTAATTTATTTGGGAGGGAGAGACACACAGAGAGAACACAAGCAGGGGGAGCAGGAGAAGGGGAAGCAGGCTTCCCACTGAGCAGGGAGCCCGACGTGGGCCTCAATCCCTCGACCCTGGGATCATGACCTGAGCTGAAGGCAGCCGCTTAACGACTGAGCCACCCAGGCACCCATCAACAAATATTTTTAAGACTACCATTTAAAATGGTCACTAATAGTCTCTAAGGCTTTTAGTGCAGTAAATACTGGAGATCCAGTATTTACCTGGAATGCTTTCTTTGAAAGCTTTAGAGTGATTCCCAAATATATCATAGTATTTTAAAGAGCCTAAAAGGACTATATTCATTGACATTCTTTTCATATGTACGGCAAACTTGGGCCTGGACATTAAAACAAAAGTTCTGGTAAGATACTTGATGGTGGCCCCTGTATGAAGGTGATTGAAAGACCGTGTTTCTTCAGGTTCCGTTTCCTGAAGTTAATAACAATCCAAACTGGCAAGGACTAGACTATCTTTTGTACCCATCTGGACAGATGGAATCAGATTTGACCATTTTGCAGTCACACAGGATTCTTTAGTTAGAATTCAAAAGGCTGTTCATTCTAGAGTTAGCAGTTTCCCAGCCTCCCAAGTCAGGCCTCCCAGTGAGGGGGTGGTAGGCTGGTACCAGTGGCAGAGGGGACTTGAAATGGCTGAAGCATCAGGCATATGCACTATCTCACCTCCCTTTGTGGTCCGCTCTCCCCACTTCCATATGAGCCTTTTCCCCAAGCACCTAATTTATGCATCTGTTCAACTAATATTTACTGAGTATAGACCATATGCTGGGTGGGGGCTATTTTTGATGTTGGAGACACATGATGAATGAGAAGATGATGCCATGCCCTCGCAGAGCTTACATATATACATACATACGCAAAGATAGGTCACACACACAATAAAAATATGTTAAGTTCTATAATTGTTGGGCACTGACTTGTACGGTGAAGAAAATTACACAAGATAATGGGATAAAGTAGGAAAGAAAAAGCTCACCTGTATGGTGGGAGCTGGTCTGGCACTCAGAGCCTGAGGGTGGTGTTCTCCCATGGAATGTAAAAATTTCATGGCACACTGACATAAGATAAAGTCACTCTGTCATTGTGATGAGACAACAACAAGACTTAGAACCATGTCTAAGCATAGACAAAAACCAAGCACACCAGGCAAATGACTAACATGACCAAACAGCCCCTCTCCCAGCCACAATGAGTGAATGCTGCAACTTTAGCCCCACTCTGCTCCTCCTGCCTCCAAGATAAAATTCACGAAGATACCGGATCATAGAATGACTCCCATTTCCTAACAGCCCCCAATCCGGAGTAAATCCCACTCCCTTGAATGCAAGCCCAAGCCCTTAACAAGCCCCACTGTGGACTTTCTGAGAATGCCCCATGTTTGCCACGATGTGCAATTTCTCGCTTGCTTGCTGGCAGGAGCATCTAAGAGCCCAACTTTGTCAGATTACTGTGTGTTCCGCATGGTCTTCGATTAATAGGCATTACCAAGAAGGAGAGGCGACAATTCTTTGGTTAGGATGGTCAGGGAAATAGTTGATGAAGTGGAGTTGTTGTATTGAGAACCAAAAGGTAAGGGGATAGATAATCATTTGAAGATTGGGGGGAAAACATTCCCATCAGAGAAAAAAACAGAAAGCTTACATTTTTAAACAACATTTTTAATATTCAAGTACATCATCTCCTTTGAACACTGATTTTGGGATGGGGGAGCTAATCCTATTCTCATTTTCTACTTATAATAAAGAAAAGCTTTTAGAGGAAAAAGTGACACCTGAGGTGTCACGTAAAGAGGTGAGAAAGTAGAACGTGGAGACGGCGTGCGCTAAGGCAGCGTCTGTGTGCACAATGCAGAGGAAGTCTTCACCCTGGGCTTACTCCTATTCTGGGACCCTGTTCTTTGTGATTATAACTCAATCCTTCCTAAGGTTTTACTATACAAGTCACAATAGAACTGGTAGCCATCCTTCCTAGAAATATGTTAAGAAGAGGCTTCTTGAAAAGAAAATATTCAAAAAGTCAGAGTTAATGTTTTTGACAAGTAGGAACTGAGATCCTTCCTAATACCGGAACAGAAGTAGGTATAATGGTGGCTTTGAACTGCTATCACTAGGACGACGTGAGATGGAATATGCTAGATGGGAGTAGTGCTTAGCAAAGAGTGGTGTAGTAATGCTACCGCTCCAACACTTAGGGAGTTGGGAGGGCGTGGTAAGGAGGGATTCCGTAGACAAATTCTTTGTGGAAAGCTGAATTCTACTCTCCTCTCTTAGAGATTTATATTACACGTTAGAATATAAGGGGCTAGGGGCACCTCAGTGGCTCAGTTGGTTAAGCAGCTGTCTTCAGCTCAGGTCATGATCCCGGGGTCCTGGGACTGGGCCCCGTGTCGGGCTCCCTGCTCAGTGGGAAGCCTGCTTCTCCCTCTCCCACACCCCCTGCTTGTGTTCCCTCTCTTGCTATCTCCGCCAAATAAATACATAAAAATCTTAAAAAAAAAAAAAGAATATAATGGGCTCTGAAAAATCTAAGGTAAAATTATCAGATGAAATGTGTTTAGGACAGTAATGATAAATTTGATTGACCACACAACACCTTCTCCCCTTGACCACTTGATACTGAGGGATTAATTTCTGAGCCATACACATACATGTTGCTACTGCCGTAGGGTCATTGAAGTGGTTGTACACCTTGTCAGAAGATGGGGCTTCCTATTTCAGAAATGGGAGTGCTGCCTGGATTGGTGCCGACAGGATCCTTCCGGCATGGTTCCGCCGTGGATGGACTCCAGCACTGCACATCATGCATCACCCTTGCATTCCCTTCAAATCTCCTGAAGTCAAGAAATGCCTGGCACCACCATTTTCTGCTAATCTTGCAAGGCTGCAGTGTTACTCACGGTGACATTATATTCAAGGATTTCTTCCCTTCCCCAATTGCTTGCCAATCTTGACTCTGCTTCCTTGACTGTTTGACAAAACTTCTCCACGAGACTTACATTTTAATATCCAGCCTTTTTATCTTCCTTTGGACCTTTACTGTTTTTCTTGGCCATATTCGGTCAAACTGTTGGCAGAACACAAATAAATGGCACACAGAGGACCTACAACCTCAGCATTTATTGGCCTGTAGTCCACCACACTGGCTTTCGATAGCTGGGAGCATAAGATAAGTACAGAGAATAAGGGGCACCTGGGTGGCTCAGTGGGTTAAAGACAATGCCTTCGGCTCAGGTCATGATCCCAGGGTCCTGGGATCAAGCCCCGAATCAGGCTCTCTGCTCAGCGGGGAGCCGGCTTCCCCCTCTCTCTCTGCCTGCCTCTCTGCCTACTTGTGATCTCTGTCTGTCAAATAAATAAATAAAATCTTAAAAAAAAAAGTACAGAGAATAAGGGAGAGATTCATTATTAACAGTGTGCCGCAGTGGTTTGTGTTTTGTTTCTTAAATGTTTTAAGGATGTATTTTCCTAAGAAAAAATGCTCAGAAACAGGTATTATTATAGGTCAATAC
The DNA here is from genome assembly GCF_963455335.1 of Martes martes. Lineage (NCBI taxonomy): Eukaryota > Metazoa > Chordata > Mammalia > Carnivora > Mustelidae > Martes > Martes martes. The sequence goes on along the minus strand of NC_137901.1, from coordinate 46,498,343 downwards.
TACATGGGCAGAATTCACTTGTGTTACAGTGTATTCTAAAGCACCTTGTGCTGGTCTGGGTCCTGGCAAGGCAGACCCCAAAATGAGGTTGAATGTGCAGGAAATTTATTGGGAGAAATACCTATGGGAGAAAATAGAAAGGGAGCCTGAAGTGACTCAGATTAAATGGATAAAAATCTGACCCTAAGTGAACGGCGACATGGAAGGAAGGACAGAGGAAAGTCATTTGGCAATAATTCTAGGAAAGTTCAGCAAGGTGTTGGGAGGTAAACCTGGAGCCCAGGTTCCCGGCCAGAGGATGGAGCCATCTCTGATGTCAGATGTATACACTTCCAGGTTAGGGTTTTTTGTTTGTCTGTTTTTCTCATTTACATAACTCATTCTTCTTGCCTCTAGTATCACAGCTGTCAATCTCATCTTGTCACCCTGCTTGCAAAACCTGCTAAGAATCATCTCTATATCATTTGCATGATATCTACATTTATATATGCATTCATTTTTGGTACCAAGTGAGGGCTTTGACCCTTTGTGACCTCACTGACATCTCTTCTCCCCTCCAATTATGTGATTCAGACAATTTGTTTCTTAACCTTAAGCAAAAAATTTCAAGCAAATTTCTCCTACCAACCCTGCTGCACTCTGAAGTCAATTCTACATAGAAGCTGTGGTGCAGCCAGTGACGCTATCTCTTCTCAGAGTCCTGTGGGATCTGGTTATATGCACCTCCTCTAGGTCACCTGAAGCCTTCTGCAGTTTTCACCCTAATACCATATACCTGTCCATCTATTGCTAAACACATCTGTTCTCTTCCTTCATTCCAGTCACTGACCTCTTTAATTCTAACTCTATACACAGTGTTTATTGTGTAAAACAGCAGTTCTCACATCTCTCTCTCTCTCTCTCTTTTTTTTTAAAGCCATAGAATTCTTTCATCAAAAAAAAAAAACTTAAATAAATTAGCTTGGTCTCAGTTGAAAAGTGGAATACAGGGAGGTCACCAGGAACATACCTTGTGTGTTAAGTTGCTGAAGCATTATCATGAAAGCTTTGGGGAGCAAGTAAAGGATTTTGAGAAAGAAAAAGACATGATCAGACTCTAACATTGTCAGTGAGTACTCTGGCAGATGAGAGGAGAATAACTTGAAGAGGGTCTAGATGGAGTCAGGAAGGCAAGGAAGGATACAAAGAACATTAAGGGATATAGGATTCAGGATCATCAGAATCCGCTGTTTGGGTGTGAAGGAACTGAAAGAGAGGGAGAGCGCAAGTCTCCCAGATCTCATGCTTGGGCAATTTTTGATGCAGGGGTGCAGGGGTTGCCAATTCCTGAACTGGGGAAGACAGGAGGGGGAAGAGGAGAAAGATACTGAGTTCAGTTTTGAACATACTGAGCTGGAGGGAGATGTCCAGTAACCAAAAATTTGGGTAAATTGATGTGGAAACCAGAATAATCCTGCTTAGAGACCCCTCTTGTATCCAAGTCTGTGTTACTGTTTGCAGACCATTCTCAGCCTCTACTTAGGCAACTGCTCAAAGTTCATATGAAGCAAAATCTTTTCAACTGAAGTGTCTATAAAGTTTTGCTTTTTTCCAATGTGTTGTACATAGTGTGGGTTGTCTGCTACACTTGTTACTTCAGTAACTACTTCTTCTCTATAAAGTTTTGCTTTTTTCCAATGTGTTGTACATAGTGTGGGTTGTCTGCTACACTTGTTACTTCAGTAACTACTTCTTCTCTTCCAAAGTGCTCTTTGCATATCTAAGTTTGGGGTTCTCTGTATTGGACACAAGCTTAAACATTCAGAGCAATAGGTTTTGTTTTGTTCCTTTTAGCAGAAAGAATCATTTCTGATCAGAATCTGAGCTCAAAAGAAAAATTAAAGCCTCAAGCTAAGAATAGGAATTACAGTTGATCCTTGAACGTTGGGGGTTAGGGACACAGCCCCTGCACAGTCGAAAATCTATGTTTAACTTTTAACTCCCCCCAAACCTAACTACTAGTAGCCTACTATTGACTGGAAGCCCTACTGATAAGACCAACAGTCAATCAATATTTATTTTGTATATGCATTATATATCATATCCTTACAAATAAAGCTAGAGAAAAGAAAATGCTAAGAAAATCATGAGAAAAAAATTTGCATTACTATACTGTATCAAAAAAAAGCCTGTGTGTAAGTAGACCCCTGAAGTTCAAACCCATGTTGTACAAGGATCAACTGTTGTAGAAAATCATGGGCGTAATCTGTAGAAGGTAAAATAAATTGGGTTTCTGTGATATTTGGTTGAAAAGAGGTACTATGTATAATAAACTGGATATAGTGTGCTTTGTTGAGAAGGTTAAGTTATGTTGTGCATTGTTTTTGGTTATATTTTTGTAGTTTTCAAATTTGGGCTTAACGTCTTTAGGTGCTACTGGGAGGGAAGAAGGGTTAGTGGGTAATTGGGATTTCAGGCTCATCACCACTATTTCAACCATAACAACCTAACTTGTTTTACGTAAACTTTCATTGAAGAAAGGATTCTGTGGCTTTTTTTTTTTAACTGTGAAAACCACTATTTTATGCAATAGAAACTGTAAGAAGTATGAAGAGGTCAATAAAGGAAGAGTTTAGAGCAAAGGAAGGAAGCTGTTTAACAACTTGCAGAGTTTCAGGCAACCTGGAGATGCATGGTGGCCAAACCCCTTAGCACTTACAGGCAAATTCCTTGCCTAGTAGAGAAATACCACGATCGACTGGCTCCATCACGGACTTTGGGACCCAACTTGGTGGGAAGGAGGAGCTTGAAACTGTTTTAGCTCAAGATGAAGAAAAACACTGTCCAAACCAAATAACTATAGGAAATGTGAGTAACATCACAGAGGGCTAAAGCCCTCCACGCCCTCTCTTGGAACCAAAATGAATGCTTATGCGCAGATTTATGGAGACAATCATAAAGGTGTTATGCAAGCCATGTGACAAGAGGAGGTTAACCGCTCTGATGTCAGAGGCAATGAACTGCAGGGACTTCTTTAAATGGGCCACAACCTTCCTGCCAATATTTTTCTCACCATCTGGAACAACTACCCTCCCCTTCTTCAGTTAGCTAACCATTAACCTATTCTTTTATAACTCAGTTCAAGCATTTTCTGGAACAAGGAGCCCAGTAAAATTTGGATGGACAGTCTTTCTTTGTGCCAACACAACAGGACACAATTCTAGTTCATTATAATCTTGATTTACTTTAGTTGTTCCACATTTTAGCTCCTTCAAGGCAATGCATGATGTCTGAAAATGCATCTCCAAATGCATCTGCAAACCTAACACATGTCTGTTGAATTAATAAATCCACAAGGCTTACTAAGATCCCCTCAAAGTAATCCGTGCAGAATTCCTCACAGGTATTTAAACAGTGCACTGTAAGTTTTATAGGGGAATTAAAACATGCCCATGGTTAAGGAAGACAAAAGAGAGGCAAGATGTAATATTTTGAGTTCCTGCTTGTGTGTGTGAAGAAAGTGAGGCACGAGGAGATTAAGCGGCTTAAGGCATCCATGTAATTCACAACCAGTGTATTGGACAGTGTTTGGGGGCCGAGTGAAGAGTAACTGCTGCAAACGGATTCAAATTTTCTGGATTATGAAACAATGACACGTGTCACCGTTTCGTTTGTACAAAAGTTGCTTTCAGGCAAAATGCCCAAGAACGTTAAAAAAAGAAAAGGGAAGAAAAAAAAAAAAAAAGAAAAGAAATGAGAACCACCCCCCCCACAGCCGGAAACAAACCCCAAAACTATCACAACAGTAAGTTTTCCCGCGTGCTTTCAAAATGCCGCCTGTTCTCTCCTGCTTTGTTTTTGGTAAATCAAACCCATCCTTGCCCAGACTTGACAAAATCCCTTAAAACACGTTTTTAAAAACCCAAAAAACAAAAACAAAAAAAACCCTGCCTTGAAACGCAAAGACGAGTCTGGGCTGTAGGCTGCGGTCGAGCTCCTCCCTGCGACGTGGCGGTAAAGCCGGCTCCCCAATGTCCCCCGGGGACTCCGGGATACCGCGGGCACAGTGGGCGAGCTGAAGCCCCCAGTCCCAGAGTTTCCAGCACATGCAGCCCTGAAGACTTCCTGCCGGTTCTCTCGCGGGACGTCTTTTCCGGGCGCCGCCAAGGTGCGGACTGAGTACCCGCGCAAGACCAGGGCGAGGAGCCCCGGGTGCCTAGGGGGCCCCTCATCACCTGGCCTGCAACCCGGAAGCAGATGCCGGCTGCGCGGCGCGGCCTGGGTTGCGGTTCCGGGTCGCACCGCGCCGCAGCCCGGGCTCCGCTCGCCGCCGCAGCGCCCCGCCCCCAAGCTCCGGACCTGGGCAGGCGGTGGCCGCTCGGCCGCTCCCGGGGGCCACATGGCTGAGGGGGACGCAGGGAGCGACCAGAGGCAGGTGAGGGCCCGGCGGGGCGCCGACCTCCAGGCTGGGCTCGGCCTCGCCCTGCCGCCCGGGGCCTCCTCCACTGAAGGGGACCCTCTGTCCGGGGCCGCCCCCCCGGTTCCCGCCGGCACCATCCGGGCCGCCAGGCGCTCGGTTTCCTGCACCGCGTTTCATTTTATCTGCGCTTGTTTGCCAGTCGCTCTCCGGCCGGCCTCTCCTGAGGCTTCGGCAGGCTCGGCCTACCTCGGACGGATGGTGTCATCGTCAACCATCAGCACGCGACTGAGCAGCACCGGGCCGGAAACAGAAATCCGGGCTCTGCTCTCTGCCCTGTCGCCGCCGGGTCACCTTGGACAAGCTACTTATCCCCGGTTTCTGCTTTTGCAAAATGGGCAATAATAACACAGACCCTGGAATTCCTTAAGGGCCCCCTAGATCTTCTTGTCTTGATATTGAGCTTTTCCCAGCGCGTGGCTCACGTGGGACTCAAAGCTTTTCCTACTGGGCTGTGAGGACAAAATGAGATGATACAGAGTTGCATACTTTGCTTTCCATTTTCACCTTTAGATGCTATTATTTTTATTTTATTTTTTTGACCCCAAACCAAAAGAATGACTTCTGAAATGTTTTTAGGGTTATTACCGAAAAAAATCAACAAAACAACTACCCAGCCCTATGCCCCAGTCCAAAACAAAAAAACTGTGAAGGAGATAACAGAGTTGGAACCTAGGGCTAGTATGTAGCAACTACTGGGGAGTGGGAGTGAGGATTCCCTGCTAGAAGAGGTGAAGCAGAGAATATGTGTTTATCTTTCCGCTTGTAAATCCTGCTATAGAATATGGCAGCCCATATGTAATTGGCTCAGTGGTGGCCCAGAGCACAGTGATGGAGTAGCAGGGCTGGTAACAGTCGTTGCAGTAGTATCTGGCCACCACCGATAGAGTAGAACACGGTGACCTGCTGCTAAGACTGTTTGGCTGTGTTTTTTTCAGGAATCCTTCATCCAGGCTGGTAATGTTAGGTGCCAATATTTTGTAACGGAGGAAGGAAAACTCAGGCTTTTAGGGCATGTACATTCATTGACTTGTCCTCCCATCAACTTCTTTCAGAATGAGGAAATTGAAGCAATGGCAGCTATCTATGGCGAGGAATGGTGTGTCATTGATGACTGTGCCAAAATATTTTGTATTAGAATTAGCGACGATATAGATGACCCCAAGTGGACACTTTGCTTGCAGGTATTTTTTTTTCCCCTTCTCTGTAGCCATTTTTCATTGACTTTACACAATTGACTAATACTGTATTCCTCTAAATGACAATTGCAATTTCTAAATTGTCTTTTTTTGTTGTTGGCTTTTGTTAACGGTTGATTGTCTAAACATATGGGAAATTAAGTCTCTCCCAAGGCACGCTTTGGTTGATAGTCTCCATCTTTCTTATCCCAGTTATTTTAATTAAGTATTCTTTTTTTTTTTTTAAAGGTTTTATTTATTCACCTGACTGAGAGAGAGAGAGCACAAGTCAGGGGAGTGGCAGGCAGAGGGAGAGGGAGAAGCAGGCTCCCTGCAGAGCAAGGGAAGCCCCATATGGGACTCGATTCCAGGACTCCAGGACCATGACCCGAGCCAAAGGCAGTGGCTCAACCACCTGAGCCGCCCAGGCGCCCCTAATTAAGTATTCTTAATGTACCAGTGACAGGCTTGAGTTTCATTTCCTTTCATTGTGCTGTCCTTTTAATAGGAGAGGGTCTAAACCTGGAGAGATGGCTAGCACTTAAGAATACTAACACTTAGGAAGAATAGGTTAGTAATTTAAAAGGCTTCATAAAGTAGGTATTTATTTCTTTATTAACTGAGAATCAGTTGTGGTTAAGATAAATAAGTGACAAAATGAGTGTGGCTTTCTGTATTAATGTTTATTCTGTGATGACTGCATATACTTTCAACATAAAAGTTTCTGTCAATGTTTGTTTTTATAATAATACTGATTTGAGAACAAATGTATTGGGTCTCTATAAAGTGTTAGCTATTTAATGTGTTTAACAGTATTTAATAGGATTTTGGGGAGTATTTCTTCAGAAGAATACCAGGAACATGCTCTAATGCCACTATACTCATTTGGGGTTAGGGTATTAGGCCCCAATTTCTGTTTTCTTTTCCTTTCATCTTTCTCCTCCCCATCCTTATTTCCTAACTTTCATTGCTCTTATGCTTTCTCTGCAAATAGTGTGCTCTTTCTTAAAAAATTGACATCATTAACAACATATTTAATGTGTAGATATAAATATGAGGAGGGTATTCTTTCCTGAGATTGAACAAAACAATGGTTTTGGTTTTTTTAGTTTGACAAGTAACAAATTGGTCCAGCGACTAGCTTAATAAGTGTTATTTTTGAACCATGATGAAGTATAAATAGATGTGTTTTTAAACTGCTTTACAGGTGATGCTGCCGAATGAGTACCCAGGAACAGCTCCACCTGTTTATCAACTGAAGTAAGCTATATTTCTACATTTATATTTTTATTAAAATATTGTCTTTTTTATTATTACTATTTTTTAAATTTATTTGACAGAGATCACAAGTAGGCAGAGAGGCAGGCAGAGAGAGAGGGGGAGGGAGGCTCCCTGCTGAGCAGATAGTCCGATGCGGGGCTCGATTGCAGGACCCTGGGATCATGACCTGAGCCGAAGGCAGAGGCTTTAACCCACTGAGCCACTCAGATGCCCCAAAAGATTGTCTTTTTAAAGATTATTTCTCTATGCTGTCCATTGTGTTTATATAAAATATCTTTCTTATCAAAATATGTATAGAAATTAAGAACACCTTCAGGACTTGGTAGGTATAGAGCATTTAAATAAAAAATTAAACTATATAAAAACATTGCAGCATGTACTTAGTATCACAGGGTTAAGATTAGAAAGAATCACAGGGTTCATAGGAATAACATAGCTACTGAATTGACTTTAGAGATAGGGAGAGAAATTTTCAGACAACCTGGTAATCTAGAGTCTCTCCTAATCTGGATCTGTGATATAGCCACAGTTCCTGGACGTGCCTCTGCCTAAGACTGCTTGCCTTGTGGGAATTACCCATGGTGTTTCTCCCTGCCCCTTGTTTTGGAAGAACCATCTTCTTAGCAGCCCAGGCTTAATCTTAATGAGTCATGACTTATTGATTGCAAGTAATCTTTGATCAGCTTTGGCCACTTGTCCTAAAGATGTATAAACTTGTGTGAACAGAATTCCATTAAATCTCAATTATTGAAATCTTTACCTACCAGTGGGATAATTTCTTGTGTTTTAAAACAGCAATAAGGGCCCCTGGGTTGCTCAGTCATTAAGCGTCTGCCTTCTGCTCAGGTCATGGTCCCAGGGTCCTGGGATTGAGGCCCACATTGGGCTCCCTGCTACGTGGGAAGCCTGCTTCTCCCTCTCCCACTCCCCATGCTTGTGTTCCCTCTTTGGTTGTCTCTCTCTATCAGATACATACATAAAATCTTAAAAAAAAAAAATTACAGAACCATTATTAATAGCAAATTTTATTGCTTTTAAAAAAATACATATATTTTTGCAGTCATGTGGCAACCACTGTATTTGTTAGGTTTTTGAGACGCTATTTTTTCAAGATTATTAAATTAATTATTTGTCAGAATGAGAGAGTGAGAGAACACAAGCAGGGGGAGCAGCAAGCAGAGGGAGAAGCAGACTTCCTACTGAGCAGGGAGCCCAATGTAGGACTCAATCCCAGGACCCTGGGACCATGACATGAGCCGAAGGCAGACGGTTAACTGATTCAGCCACTCAGGCGCCCCTTGAGACACTATTAAGAAAAAATTGGGAACTCCTGACAGTGTAGCAAATATCGTGAATCTGGAAATTTGGTTTCTGGAACTTGTTCTGCCACTTCTATAAATCTGGACAGGCTTATAATATCCAATGAACTCACACCTGTTTTTTAAACCATATTTTAATTGAATAATATTGGGGTTATCTTCATGTTTCCTGGAAGGACAAAATGAGTTAATGCCAATGAAAGCATGCTGAAACTGTATAGATTTGTACAATATAACTAATTATCTATTTTTAATGACAATAGATAATTTTTAAAAGTTAAATAATTTGTAATTTAATCAGTAATTTCTGTTTGAGATATAAACAAAATCCTTGAATAGTCTTCTTCATTGTGTTTTATTTAATCTTAGTGCTCCTTGGCTTAAAGGGCAAGAACGTGCAGATTTATCGAATAGCCTTGAGGAAATATATATGTAAGTAACAGGTGATTAAAACAAATCCTATTTGTGGTTTTATTGGGGGCTTTTGTTGGAACTATAATATGTTAAGTCCTTTGTAAACTTTTTGTTAAACCACTTTTCCATTACCAAAAAAGATGCATTTGAGAGTCCTTGAAAGTTTGCTTATGTAATTTTATGTAGACATTTGATATGACTTCTACTTAGATACAAAGATATAGTGATAATTTATAACTAATAGCTATAAAAACACCAGATTGTGAAAGTTAATGCAGAGATACTGCTCATGTTTTGATATTTTCACAGGGTATGTTGAATGAAACTGGTCATAGAAGAACCTTGTGTAAGAATGAGAGTCTATTGATACACTGTATTTTTCACTTTTTCAGTCAATCAACAAAATACTACATGGCAGGCACTGTACTGGGTCCTAGGTACACATAGTTAGCAAAAACAGAAATGGTCCCTATTTCATGGCATTTAGAACTTGGTGGTGGGAGAGAGATTATTCATAACATTGTAAAATGAATGTAAAATTGCAGTCCTGATTAGTTCTGTAAAAGAAAGGGTGTAAGTATGCAGTACTAATTGAGTTTGAAACAGAGTTTAAATTGAGTTTGAACTGAGTCAAATTGAATTTGAAATTGAGTTTCACACACCTGACCTAGTCTAGGAAGTCAGGGATGGCTTGTTTGACTTCAGAGCTGGGTTAGTGAGGTGAAGATATCTCTGGTGAAAGTGACACCATGTGCAAAGGCTCTCTGTCAAGGAGCTTCACTCGTTTCAAGACACAAAGCCTGACAGTATGAAGTAGGAAGAAGAGGGGAGAGAAGGGAGCACGGTGGGGAAATGACCAGGTGAGGTGAATAGGGGCAGTCATGTGCAGTCTTGTAGGCCATGTTAAGGATTGTTGTCTTTGTCCTAAGACCCATGGGAAGCAGAGGTTTTTAAGTGGCCTGACACTGTGATAAAATTCTCATTTTGAAAACATTCCCTTTCTGTGTGATGAACTGATTGGATGTGTGGGGAATTGGTTAGGGGGTTAATACAGTAGTCAAGAGAAAATGACTGCGATTTGAATTAATTATAGTGAGATATATTAATTTAGTAAAATAAATAATGTTCTGAAATAACAGTTTACCAGGAACTGGTAAAGATCTTATATGTTCAAAGTGCCCACCCCATTTGTTACAGTGAGAGTACCCCCTTTATATCCCTGGGATCTCAGCCAGGTTTCTTTTGCTCCCAAAATAGTTAATTAAAATATGGTAAGTCTTTATGGAATTTGTTCTGTTTATTCCCTCCTACAGGAATTGTGGTCTTCCTTGAGTCCCCAGTTTCATACTTGACTCTAAAGGTAACCAAGAACTGGACGTATCAATAAAGGATGATCCCATTTAGAGATTCCTACACATATAAATATTATTTATTTCTTCAATTAAATGTTTTCTGATAACTTTCTCTAACTTAATGGTCACTCCAGCTTTTATGCCCCCAACACACTTCTTCCTCTAATCCTTTATTTATGCTTATTTACCAATTTATCTCCCCCCCCTTAAAGTAGAATAGGGTAAATATACTGTAACTTTGTTCACCAGTGATGTCGTAATTATACATCTTATGGTCATTTTTCAGTTCTTATCTTACTAGACCTCTGAAACTTTTGCTGGTGTTGAAGTTCCTCTTTCTTGAAAATCTGCCCTTATTTGGGTTCTGTCATGTTAATCATATTTATCAGTTAGATTTTTCTCCTACCTATGCACAATGTCATATACTCAGAAATGGTTTCTGATCTGCCTTTTTTTTTAATCTGAAAAGCCCCCTTTTACCAAGAGATACCTTCCCATAGGACATAGCGAGCTTACTATTTTACCTAACAGGTTCAGTTGAGCTATTTGAGAGTTAGGAAAGGTCAGACACTTTGTTCTACAGAAGAATATGGTTTATACTGTCTTGCTTATTAAAAGTACTTGAATAACCCCTGTCCAAAGGCATTATTTTCACACACAAATAAACACTCTTTTTATATTTATTTATTTATGTGTTTATGTATTTATTTTTAAAGATTTTATTTGAGAGAGAGAACATGAGCAGTGTGAAGGGCAGAGGCAGAATCAGACTCCCTGATGAGCAGGGAGCCTGAGGCAGGACTCGATCCCTGGACCCTGAGATCTTGACCTCACTTAACAGACTGAGCCACCCAGGTGCCGTAAATAAACACTCTTTGTAAAAGTTTTGTGTGACAGCTTTAATATTTTCTCCATAAATCCAGTAGGGGGCAGCAAATTGAAAAATATTATTGGTCTTTGAAAATTAAACGAGGTTAATGTATGAATATAGTTCTTAACGGTTATAGTTTCATTATATTTTAAATATTGTAATACTATCGAGATTTTCATACCAGCATCATTTTATATGCCACATTTGATTTTTGCCTAGTCAAGCAGATGAACTATGGCTTGTTTCCTTTTAGGAAAAGGAAGAAGTCAGGAAACTAACAATTTTTCCAGTAAGAATTTGTTGAGTATCTCCTATATGCTGACACTCTGTCAGGAGTTTGAGATTTAAAAATAAAGACAATTGTGTATCAATACAATATAATGACATAATTATTGAGAGGTTTGAACCAAGTGCTGTAGTAGCATTTTTTAGAGGTTTTAGCAATGAACTATCTCTGGGCATGTGGATGAGGTTGGAAAGGAGGGTTCCATTGTGAAGGAGACCTTCACATAGTGTTTGCCAGGTAATTGAATGAGGAGAGGTTTTCTGGTAGAAGGAACTGCATGGGCAAAAATCATGTGGCTGTCAAGCAACCTGGCATCTTCAGAGTTTAGCAAATAGTTTAAGATGCCAGCTGTATAAATTAGGTAGGGACAAGAAGAAAGAACCTGCAAGCTGGGAAAGAAGTTTGGGCATTATCTTGTAGGCTCTAGGGGTTTTACACAGGGGAATGATGTAATCAGATTTGCGTGGCCGTGTGAGAGATGGGCTGTGAGGAGTTCTGAAGGAAGGGCCACCACAGGAAGAGCAGTCAGTAACTCAGAAGGGAGATGGTGGAGGTCTTTTTATGAAGGCAGCAAGAAGGTGGATGGAGAAAAATGGTCTGGTAAGGAAATACCGAAGACTATAAGCTAGGATTGGTCATTGATTACATGTAGATTAATTGGCTTAACATACCTTATTTTGATGATGTATTTTGTATGGATATTTTGAATATATGAAAATAATTATGTTAATAAAGGAAAAGGTAAATGACAGATTTTAAAATACCTAGAACATCATAATAATTGCTGTTGTTTAAGAGAAAGGGAAATGGGTTAACTTTTTTTTTTTTTTTTGTAGTACAGACTTTTTCCACTATCTAAAAGTGGAGTATTCCTTCGAACCCTTTCAAATGCCAAAATGGCATAAAGGAAAGAGTATCCCTCACTTTCTGAATGTTCAAGTTACAGCACTTCACTGCTATGAAAGACCTGCACTTGGTGTAGTAATGGCTGTTCTCATAAAAGTGAAAATCCTCTTCAGGTTTCTTTTGGTTAGTGAAAACAGCTTCTAACGTAGGTCTTTTGTAAAAGTGCAAGGGCGTAATACAGACTTTGGGTAAGTGGGGAATACCTGTCTGTCTGTCTGTCTTTCTATCACGTTTTCTTTATCCATTCTCTATCAGTGGCCACGTGGGCTGCTTCCATAGTTTGGCTATTCTAAATAATGCTGCTATAAACATAGGAGTGCATATATTCCTCTGAATTAGTGTTTTGTATTTTTTGGGTAAATACCCAGTAGTGTGATTACTAGATCATAGGTTAGTTCTATTTTTAACTAAAGGAACCTCTGTACTGTTTTCCACAGTGCCTGCACCAGTTTGCATTCCCACCAGCATTGCAGGAGGGTTCCTTTTTCTCCACACCCTCACCAACACTTGTTTCTTGTATTGTTGATTTTAGCTATTCTGACTTGTGAGGTTAATAATCTCATTGTAGTTTTGATTTGCATTTCCCTGATGCTGAGCGATGTTGAGCATTTTTCATGTGTCTGTTGGCCATCTGGATGTCTTTGGAGAAATGTCTGTTCATGTCTTCTGCCCATTTTTAAATTAGATTATTTATTTTGGGAGTGTTGAGTTTTATGTTTCTTTTCATTTTTTTTTAAAGATTTTATTTATTTATTAGACAGAGAGAGACAGCACAGCAGGGGGAGTGGAGAGGGAGATGCAGGGCTTGATCCCAGGACCCTGGCATCATGATCTGAGCTGAAGACAGATGCTTATTTAACCAACTGAGCCACCCAGGCACCCCGAGTTTTATAAGTTCTTTATATATTTTGGATACTAATCCTTTATCAGATGTGTCATTGGCAAATATTTTTTCCCATTCCATTGGTTGCCTTTTAGTTTTGTTGACTGTTTCTTCTGCTGTCCAGAAGCTTTTTATTTTGATGTAGTTCCAGTAGTTTATTTTTACTTTTGTTTCCCTTGCCAGGGGAATTTTTAAAATTTTAATGACAATGTGGTTAACATAAAATGTTACATTAGTTTCAGACGTACAATATAATGATTCAACAGTTCCATATATTACTCAGTGTTCATGAAGTGTACTCTTAACCCCCCTCACCTATTTCATCCATCCCTCCACCCTTCTCCTCTCTAGTAACCATCTGTTCGTTCTCTACAGTTGAGACTCTTTTTTGATTTCTCTTTTTTTTCACCTTGTTTATTTATTTTGTTTCTTAAATTCCATGTATGAGTGAAATCATATGGTATTTATGTTTCTCTAACTGGCTTCTTTTGCTTAGCATTATACTACTTAGATCCATCCATGTTGTTGCACATGGCAAGATTTCATTCCTTTTTTATAGCTGAATATTCCATTGTATATGTAAACCACATTTCCTTTATCCATTCATCTATTGATGGACAATTCTGTTGCTTCCATAGTTTGGCTCTTATAAATGATGCTGCAATAAACATAGGGATACATATATCCTTTCAAATTAGTGTTCTCATATTCTTTGGGTAATTACCCAGTAGTATGATTCCCGGATTATAGGGTAGTTTTATTTGTAATTTTTTGAGGAACCTCCATACTGTTTTGCACAGTGGCTGCACCAGTTTGCATTCCCAACAGAAGAATTTGTAAGGGCTAGTATGAGGATATTGAGGGAAGGTTTATCAATGCACTGTGTAAGCACAGTAAGTTGTTTCTTGAGTTTGCAAATGTGTTTCTCTGTGAGGCCATCTGTGTTTGCTAATTGTTGCTCATCAGAAGTTAGGCTTCTCCAATCCCACAGAGACTGGGAGAAGGGATGCTGTCTTCCTTGATGATTATAATTCGAAAGGATGGTTCCCAGGTCCTTGAAAAAGACACTCCTAGGTTGTAAAACTGACAAGAATCTTCTAAAAAGACGTCCATATATTCCAAAGGAGCAAGAAAAGAATTTATGATGACAAGTTTTCTAAAGAAAATGTACTGAGAAAGGGGAAGTCAGGGCCTAAAGTCAGGAAGTTCTACCAATCTAAGTTTGGCCAAGCTTAGTTTTGCCAAGCTAAGTTTTGCCAGCCAAGGCTGGCTTGGTCGGGCTTCCAGAATCAGTTTTTGAAATAATATGACCTCTTTGAATCTGTTTTCTCATCTATAAAATGAGGATGATAGAATAATGTTGTTGTGAGGATTAAATGACATAATCCGTGTAATGTACATTAGCGCCATATAACAACAACTCCTGTTTTTGTTGTTATTAAAAGAATCATCTCGTCCAATTTTGTCATTTGAAAATGGGATCATGAGAACTCAGACAGATTGAATGATTTGTCTAAGGTCACACAACTTAGTATGTATTTTAGTGAGTAGCTTTATCCTTCAATCAACAAGTATAAATATTAGAAAATTAAAGATAACACAATTAGAGCCACAAGTAAAGGCAGAGTCATGAGTAACTTGACTTCGTTTTGATCATTCTGAATTGGGTAATAGTCATTTAAGTATAGTTACTCACAAAATATCTCTATGAAAATCAGTTTTTAATCCAAGTTGATCTTTCATTTAATTTGACACAAATTTTGTTCCAGACATTTTCTATTTAGCTATTTTACTATAATTTAATTTCATAAATAAAAGCTTAACATCACACTCTTAATGCGTCTTTTTAAAATTTTGTGCCAGTGTCCTTAGGATTCAGCAAACTTCTTCCAGGACCAGTTGGGGGTGGGGTGTGAGGCAGGTAGGCACAGGAAGAAGGACTTGCAGCTTTTGTCTGTTTTAGGTTGTTTCTGATTTTGTGAGAGATTTCACCAAAACCACCAAATCCTAGTGGATAGTTAAAATCTCAGAACGAAGAGAAAACACAGTTTCTCCTCATAAGAGAAAACACAAATATGGCAATAATAATAACAAATAAAACAAAACAAAAAAACACCATTAGTGATAGATTTTGAGATTCCAAGGGAAAAAGTAATTTTCATTTGCCTCAGGAAACTTTCATACCCACTGCAATTTCCTTCCACTGGTTTTCAGTAAGGCTTGTCAAATGCTAGGGAAGAACGAAGCATTCAGTAACTGACGTTGGGCAGAAGTGCTATTGTACAGTCTTCTGCAGGAAGGCATGGGCCACTGGAGAGGAGATTTGCAGTTGAGGTTTAATTTCTTCTTTATTATTTGGAAAAGTTACTTATTACTTGTGAAATTTCTTCCAAGATGTTTTCACAACCCCTCCAACAATAAATCTGAATTTGAATGTACATTCACAGAGGGGTGATTTTCCTGCCTCAAAGGATGGGTTGAGGATTAAGTGAGATAACAAAGTATGTTCCGCTTCTGTATAGTAGATATTCGAACTAGATAAACAGTAGGTACTAGTATTACTGTTTTTGGTGATGGTGGTGGGCAGAATTCAATAGAATGAGATTAGGAAATGGAGAGAACTACATACAAAAACATAAATTTGTAAGGCTAACAATTACAAACACCGAGATGAGGGACCGAGGTTTCTCATTGACTACCATACCCACAGGGCTAGTGTGGAGATGAGGCCCTTGAAGTTATGTTGAGTGAATTAAGATTTCCTTGAAATGAAACTGCCTCTGTAAAGTAATATGAGATACTCTAAGTCTCTATTTTATAGATGAGGAAACAGACTCAGAGTTCAAGTGGCTGGCTTGCCGAAGGTCACAGCTGCTGGATAGAATAGTAAGATGCAGTGGGCAAGCTGAGCATTGGAGTAAGTCTGCATTCACATCTGGCTCTGGGCTTCTTAACTGCTTCTAAGATTGTCTTAAATAAGTTAATTGATCTCTCCAGATCTGTTTTCTCATTTGTGCAATTGGGAAACAATACCTGCTTCATTAGATAATCATGAGCATAAAATGTGTTCACACGTATAATTAAATTTGTGCTTTGTATGTACTCAATACATTTTACTTTTCTCTGTCTATATACCTCTGTATCTCTT
Source organism: Martes martes (assembly GCF_963455335.1). Classification (NCBI taxonomy): domain Eukaryota; kingdom Metazoa; phylum Chordata; class Mammalia; order Carnivora; family Mustelidae; genus Martes; species Martes martes. The sequence goes on along the minus strand of NC_137901.1, from coordinate 46,482,249 downwards.
ATTGAGAAGAGAGGATGGAAGTGGGAATTGTTTAAAAGAAATCTGGCTAACATTTTCAGATTTTTACAACCTTTCCAGTTGACTTTTCCCCTCTCTAAGAATCTTAGGTTACCATAGCACATGGGGGATTGTTTAGTGCTGAGGAGTTATGGGTGAGATGAGGAGGATTTGAGTGTACAGAATTATTTGAGAACAATATTGTTTTCTTCTGTATGCTTGTTTTGAAAGTTTCCTTTGGTGGGTACTGATGAGTAGCATGATGAAGAGAGATAGTGGTTTCAAGGGGAACTTTCAGAGGAAGAAGGAAAGGTGTTGTTATGAAGTAGTATGGTGATTGTGTAAACACACATAATGGACACTTACCTAAATTAGTGTCATTCCTTAAAGAGTAGACACCTGGGGCCTTTATTGCTGTTGTCATAATTTAACTTGACTCTATGGACGTGAGCCACGACATGTTCTTTTTCTCAATGACCCTTTGAGGTGGATTTAATTTATCTGAGATAGACATTTGGAACCCAAATGAATCAATTTGGGCAACAGAATATTTTGTCAAAAACAAAAAGTGAATATAACATTGTTAATTGTCTTTTAAGTTTTTAAAATTTGTTCTCTGAGGCAGTTCCTCCAATGCTTTGCATTCTTCTTTGTGGAAATAATTATACCAAGTGATAAATTTCCAAGATAAGTGGTTTGAAATTGTTTAAAAAGTTTAAAAAAGTGAGCAGTGACATCAGTGTTGCAGGTATCTGCTGACAGAAACTAAATGACATTTACGTCTATCTACTTCATCCATTTCAAGTTCAGAAATTTTCTTTTCTTTCTTTGGTTACAACTCTCCAGCTTGTTTTTAAGTAAGCAATGTTAATTTTGGAGCCAGTTGGAATTTTTAATGTTATTGATAGGAACAATCTCTATTAAATACTCACCTAACAAATGTTAGTAAACCTGTTCTTACAAGTTCTTTTTTAAATTGCATATAATTTCTTAGATTGTAAATATGTCTGTATTTTCTTGAATTTGAGAAGGAATTTTTTTAAATAACAGATTTTCCCCCTGAATTTTGTTTAGACAGAATATTGGTGAAAGCATTCTTTACCTGTGGGTGGAGAAAATAAGAGATGTTCTAATACAAAAATCTCAGATGACAGAACCAGGTAGGACTGAAACATGCTATTAATGCTCTTTTAACTTAATAGTAACTAAACTTCCATGTAGATATTCTAAATGAAGTTTTTAATGAAAATCTATTCTGTTTTATGGTTTATATGTGATAAAATACAAGTTTCTCTAGAAAGTTCATTTACTCATGTAATTATGGTTATTTCTTTCTGTATGGTTTTAGCCTCTTTGCTTTCATCTTATACCCTTACAGACGTAGATTTTATGGTTAAGGAATTTGGGTCTAAAATTCCGCTTTCTTTGGCTTTTAAGGTAGTATGAACCGTGTGACATTCTTCATGAATTATTGGAGTATATCAATTAGATAGTAGCTTCAAATGAGTGAAGTGTTTATAGAAAAAGAACTTGGGAAAATTCACTGAACTGACATTTAGAATATAAAAATTTACTTTGAAAATGTATTTTGAAATTGAGATTTTGATTTGCTCTATTATTCTTTTATTGACTCATATGACAATGTGGAACTATTTCATATTTCATTGTTACCACTGATAGAATTGTTTTCAATCTGAGAAAGAGATTTTTAAAAAACAAATCAATTATTTATGACTCGCTTAGCAAAATCAGTATACAGTTAAAGTTGATAGTAGTATATACTTTTTCAGGGAATTTTACTATTTTTTGCTGCTTCTGTTAACATCTAAGAGATAGATGGTCTGTCCATGTGACAATCTTTTTTGAAGTATTTTCTTTAACTTTCGTGATTCATGTTCTGATTTTGTAGCATTTTAGGGCACTGATAGGAAAAGTAGTCTCAAAACAGAATTGATTTTAGCCAATCTACCATTCTAGAGTGTAGGATAATTGCAAATATGGAATGTATACCAGTAAAAATTTAGGACTCCCAGAAATTTTGGGATCACACAACTCTCAGGAAATTTTAAAAATTAAAGGTCTTAAAAAGGACATTTTTCCCTTTTCCATCTATATCCACAATATAGTTTAGCCACTCTCCAAATTTTAGAGTTATTGATTTTTGTTGTGTAATTTATAATTAGACTTCTTAGAAATTTTGTTTGGAATTTTGCTTATCAAAATTGCTTTTGTAGACTTCATACTAAAATGGAAGGTTTTTTAGTTCTGAAGAACTAATAAGGGTGCAAGCTAAGTGATCAAGGTATCTTATGAGAATTTTCCGCTCCAGGGCACCCACTTGACACGTAATTTATTTCGATTTTACTGTAAATCTTCAGTACATATTTACTATTTCATAGTTTCTTTCTACAATAGAAATACTAAATTTTAAAGTGATTAAATACAACTATTTATAATTTTTAAAAATTCTGAACTTATTTTAGACTTAGAGAAAAGTTGCAGAAATAGTACAAAGGACTCTTTTCTATCCCTCACTCTGCTTCCCTTAGTAACATCTTACATAACCACAGCATCATTTCCAAGAATAGGAAACTAACATTGCTAAAATATTAACCAAACTAAAGAGCTTATTTGAGTTTCACTGATTTTTCTGCTCATGTCCTTTCTGCTGTTATAGGATGCTGTCTAGGATTCTACATTGCATTTAGCTGTTTTTTCTCCTTACTCTCTTCCGGTCTATAAATAGCTTCTCAGTATTTCCTTGACTTTTATGACTTATGACTTGACACTTGTGAAGAATATTGATTATTTTATAGAATGTCCCTTAGTTTGGGTCTGTCCATTGTTTTCTCATAGCTGGAACAAGATTGGGCATTTTGGCAAGAATACCACAAAATGACATTATGTCCTTCACAGTGCACATATCAAGGAACTTGTGGTATCAATATGCTTTATTATTGGTGATGTTTACCTTGATTCTTTGGTTAAGGTGATATCTGCCAGATGTTTCCAGAGTAAAGTTACGGTATTAATCAGGGCTCTCCAGAGAACCTATAGGGTGTGTGTGTGTGTGTGTGTGTGTGTGTGTGTGTGTTCATTCATAAAGACAGGGAGGGAGGGATGCAAGAGGGGGAGGGAGAAGTTAGGAAGAGAGGAGAGAGAGATTGGTTTATTTTAAGGAATTGACTCATGAGATTGTGGGGGCAGTCTGCAAGGTAGTTCGGCAGGCTGGAGACCCAGGGAAGAACTGATGTAGCAGCTCAAGTCTGAAGGCTGGCTGTCTGCTGGCAGAATTCCCTCTTCCTCTGGGGAGATTAGTTCGGTTTCTGTTAAGACCTTCACTGGATGAGGCAGTCTGCTTTACTCAAAGTTAACAGATTTGAATGTGAATTGCATCCAAGAAATACCTTTACAGAAGCATCTAGAATAGTGTTTGAGCAAATAATACTGGGTACTGTGGCCTAGCCAAGTTGACATATAAAATAAACCATCACAGTTATCTTTCCTCTAAGGACCTTGAAGGAGATACTTTGAGACTATGCTAATAATATCCTATTCCTCCTTAAACTTTCACACACTAATTTTAGTATCTGTTAGTGTGTCTTGTCAACAATATTTATTACTGTGGTGTTTGCCTGATGATGAGTCACATTTTCTTCTTTACTTCTTCATTGAATTGTAATTATGTTGTGAGGAAGAGATGTCTCTTTTTGATTACTTATTTATATCCATATGAATGCGTGTATATTATTTTATTCCATGGGGTAAAATTCCATACTATCATTATTTTGTTGCTCAAATTATTTTAGGTTTCACCTTTAGGATCTCCTTCAGGTAAACTCTTGTATTCTTTTTATAAGTTTATAAGCTCACCTCTCCTTTTTTTTTTACTCTCTGGAATCATAAGATATTCCAGGCTCATCTTTTCTTTTCCTTGCTCCAACCTTGGTGTCAGCTACTTCTCATAAAAGTCCCAATTCCTTCTCTTGAAGAATGGTGTTGAGAGATCAAGACCAACAAGTTTTTAAGTAGAATTCTTTACTCTCGGAGTTCATTGATAATATCTAATATCTACACAGGCCCTGATGTAAAGAAGAAAACTGAAGAGGAAGATGTAGAATGTGAAGATGATCTCATTTTAGCATGTCAGCCAGAAACTCCTGCTAAAGCATTGGATTTTGATGTCAGTGAAAATCGAACAGGTATAATGTTACTAACTAGTTTCTTTCGAAAAGAGTTGGATAGCAGTATTATGTATTGTTTTTGAAATGGTATAGAAATGTAGTAAACTCTCACATGTTAAGAAATAGTTCCTAATTTGTAGAGAATTGAGTTATTTTTTTCCTGCCTGCTGGCCATTTTGGTGTTTGCTGGGTCTGTCAGAATGGTGAGAAAGAAAGAAATTTCTCCTTCCCTCCACCCTTTCTCTTTTTGTGACTTTCTAGCGTTTTGAATTAATGATGGGAGAAACTGAAACTAAGAAAAGCTGTGTTAATGTTTTCAATTCACATCCTGTTTTTATATTTCTATTTTGAAATTTTCAGCTGTCTCCTGATGTCACAGAATTAAGTTTTAGTCTGTGCTCACAAATATAAATATAATAATTGAAAGTGCAACCACTGAATTAAAGCTAGTATAATGCCTTTAAGATTTTCGTTTTTGCTTAAGCAAATTTGTTCCATAATCTAGTAGTAGTCAGCTTATGAATAGATTGATGTGATAAATCAGCTCTATGTTGTGATCAGAAGGTATCTTCCATTTTAGTATCTTAAAATTTTGAATAATAGCATCAGTTTTCTCAAGTCTTTTACAAAAACATGATAGATCAGAGGAAACATTCATTCTCATTAAAGGTAAGGTGTTTCCTATGCATTATACAGTAGGTCTTACTTATTTAATTAATTAATTTTCTATTTTTAAAAAGATCTTATTTATTTATTTGAGAGAAAGAGAGCATGAGCAGGGGGAGGGGCAGAAGGAGAAGTAGACTCCCCGTGGAGCAGAGGGAGGGAGAGAAGCAGAGGAACAGGGAGCCCAATAGAGGGCTCACTCCATCCTAAAACTCTGAGATCAGCCGCTGAGCCACCCAGGCACCCCTACACAGGAGCTTTTAAATAATACTATGAGATTTTAAAGTTCTTGCATGATATTTCAGGACTAGCAAGGGGATACACAGGAAGAGAAAGAGTGGGGGAGAAGACCCAGGACTCCCACTCCTGCTTTAGTCTCACATTTTATCCATTTATGTATTTGTGGATTTGGCATAAGATTTCTTTTGGGAAACAGGATCCAGTATTAAAATAAAAAGAGTAAAAATCATAATCACGATAAGCAGTATCTGGTTCCTGTTGACCTAAGTACTGCTCTAGTGTAGTGGTCACAGTTCGTTCAAGAAGAGGACACTCTCAGAAGAAAGGCAAAAGCCCTGCATAAACTTGGTTTCTTGTCCTAGTCCTGTCACAAACCAGTGTAGTGAGGTTGGACAAGCTGTTTAAAGCTGTCAAGAAATATTTGTACATGTGTTAGTTGAAGTAGTTCATTAATTGTAAGGCAAGCTGACTAGGTAAGATTCAACAGATCAGTGAATAGAAATAGAAAATAATTTCAGTTCTTTTTCCTGAATAACTTTAGATCCTAAATGAGGCACATGTAGCAGCCAGGATGGTTGGTAAGTTCTCAACAGAGTGAAGAGTAAATTAGTGGTTCTTATTTTTAAAAAAGATTTTATTTATTTATTTGACAGACAGAGATCATAAGTAGGCAGAGAGGCAGGCAGAGAGAGAGGGGAAGAGAAGCAGGCTCCCTGCTGTGCAGAGAGCCCGATGTGGGGCTGGATCCCAGGACCCCAGGATCATGACCTGAGCTGAAGGCAGAGGCTTTAGCCCACTGAGCCAACCAGGTGCCCCTAAATTAGTGGTTCTTAAACTTGTTGAAGAAGCAGAATAACTCGAAATCATGATACTCCCTGTAATACCAGTTTGGTATATTCTTGATATAGTCAATCCTATGAAGTAGGAACAATTTTATTAGTAAAAGATGTTACATTACAGCTATACAAAATAAAGTCCTAGGTTTTCCAACAATTTATGCTACTGTAACAGCCCAGGATTTCAGTCCTAACGCACCTCTGGGTGACCTTGACAGGTGAAAATCATTTTTAAGTCAAGTAGTCTAATCTTATTTATAATTATTTGGAAACTTTTTGCTTAAAATTATAATTTAATTATAATAGACAACTATTACAGGTTATAGGGGTTGATTTGCCATATAATTTATATCTCTTCCCCAGCTCCCTTCCCCACCCTCTGCCCACACCATTGTCAATTTTTCAGTATTTGAATGTGAGAATTTTAAAGATAAAATACAATTCTTTAAATTTGTAGAAATAGAAGAATTACCTCCGATTGATCATGGCATTCCTATTACAGACCGAAGAAGTACTTTTCAGGCGCACTTGGCTCCAGTAGTTTGTCCCAAACAGGTAAAGTTACTGTGTCCAGCTCACTTTGATGTTGTTTTACCAAAGTAATTCAAGTAATGGTTTTGCAATAATATCCTTATTTTTGCTATTGCTTTTAATTTTCATGTAAGATAAAAAATTTTTTACTCATTTTCCTACCCCCAAGTTACTGTGAATCATGGAAGATTTGTTTCCATTTGTTACCACTTTCAAAATTGTACCCACATTCTAATTAGGGTTTAACCCTATCATGGGTTTTCAAACAAGAAAAACCCATTGAGTGGAAAATTATGATGCTTAATGGCTTGTTAAAAAGAATTATTTGTCCTATTGTGTGGGAGTTCTGCAAAACCGTGTGGGTTCCATTGATGCCCAGGGAAGGGGACAGTGGACAGACTGGCTGATCAGAGTCTTCCTAACATGAATTCCTTTTCCTTTTCCTTTCTGCCTCCTGACCTTAGGTGACCTGGCTCCCACCCAAGGATATCAAATGGGAGACTTTTCAGTCACAAACTGTAACAACCTATAAAGTTAAATTAATGACAACAAAAGTGTCATTAGTTAACATAGGTTTTAATCATCAGTCTCTTCCCTTTGGTCTCTGCAGCTCCTCTACTGTAAGCTCTTCTAAGCCCCGACCTCCAGGGATACAGTTCTTTGTACCAGGCCTCACTTTTACTCTCTTCTGGTCTCTAGAAGAGGAAATTCTTCTCTGCATTAACTAGTGGTCAAGATAACAGCTTTTGGTGCAGGCTTCTGGCTCTTTGTCTCAGCAACTCTATTTTGTCCTGGGCTGTTGCCCAAAATCTTGTTGCTAGGGTCCTCATTAGACATTTTGTTCTGAATCTGTTCATCCTGGATCCTCTTTCTTTTTCTGATTATAATGACTTAGACTTAGTGGATTATAATTTGTGAGAGCTTAAATAAATCTTAGATGTCATTCTCTACTTTATTCATCAGGAATCTGAGAACCTGAAATATTAAAAAACGATAAACAGAAGGCTGCACAGTTTCTGACTCAAACTGATGTCTGTAGCTGCAGCTCAGTTTTCCCTGCCTCCAGGATTTCTTCTGTATTCTTTGCCCGTTACCTTTCTGAAAGGTCTGGCCACGTGTCACTATCCCCAACCCTTAGTCTTTGAGTATTTCCATTGTCTACAAGGAAAAACCTGAACTCATTATACGAGGCCCTTTATTATAGGATCCTAGCTTTATCATTCCTGATACAATGTCTTTTGTCGTCTCATTCATACTCTAAACAGTTTCTACATAAAGCTATTGGTCACTTCCAGAACCGTTCTCTTTTCTGTCCCTGGTAGGGTTACCAGATAAAATATAGGATACCTTTAAATTGGAATTTCAGATAAACATTACTGTATAGGACATACTACTACTAATAAAATTATTTGTGGTTTACCTGAAGTTCCAATCTAACTGAGCATCCTTTATGTTTTATTTGCTAAATCTGATAGATTTGCACACACAATGTCCTCTGAATGGAATGGCTTCTTCCTGCCTCACCGCTTTCTTCTCTTTTGATGCAAAAGAAATTGCCGCTCATCTTTCAGGACCTGGCTCATGTTACTGCCTCTATAAACCTTAGATGACTCCCAGAGAGCATTTTGGTTTTATATTTTGAACATACCATTATTTTGTATCTGTCACATTGGATACATTAAACCTGGTGAATTTTCAGAGCTCATTTTAAAAAATGGTCATATTTACATTTAAAATTCTTTACATGGGTAAAAATGTTCATATATAAGTACCTATGACATGGTTAGTGCTCAAATATTTATTGATATTTGGTGCTCAAACATACTGGGTCTGGAGGCCAGCCTGACCCCTCTCCATCAGCTCCAGTAAAGCCTTGCCTATGGCTTTGAAGAAAAAAAAAATACCAGGTCTATAATTTTTATACCAATTAAGAGTACCAGTTTCTGCCTCTAAAATGAGGAGAAAACTTTGGAAATGGCTTTTTCAGAGCATAGTGGATTCTTTAAATCACTGTTTCAGTACAAGAGTATTTATATCAATATACTTTAAGATACTTTTCTAGCATATATTTGTAAACCAAATAAAAAGTATACAGTAGTTTATTTATATTACTGCTGTTTTTAAGGTGAAAATGGTTCTTGCCAAATTGTATGAGAATAAGAAAATAGCTAGTGCCACCCACAACATCTATGCGTACCGGTGAGTGATCATCACAATTTTAGGAATGTTCCATTTGTAAAAAATGGGGGAAACTGATGCATGATTTTTAAAAATAACAACTACTTTGTGGGATTTTTTTTCCTTTATAAAACTAATGATCATATATAGAATATTTGGAAGCTACAGAAGAGAAAAAAAAGAATTGGAGGGGAAATCAGCCATTTTCTGCCATTAAATGTAACTGATAATAATTTGATATATTTTGATGATATATTGTTACATTTTCTTTCTGTCTTCTATGCAAAGTGTATTTTTTCAGTGCATTACCCTACTATCCTGTTTCTTTCTTAACAAAACCATTTTTCCATGTTGTTACAATTGCTTTATAAACATTATTATAATGGCTGTGTAATGTTTCTTTGAGGCTCTATACCATTACTTATTTAACCATTTATTTTTTGTTCAGTTTTTCATATTTTTTGCTGTTATAGAAAGTAGTCCTGTGAACACCTTTTTTATTCATTTTAGATATTCAGGATAGGTTCTGGTTGGTTACTTCAGACTCTTTTTTGAAATGAAATAGGCATGTAATTTAAAAAGAAGAAAGAATAGATTCTTAGAAGTAGAATTATCAAAAAGTATGAGTGTTTTTGAAACTCTTGATACATACTGCCAAATTTTTTCCCAAGTTTTTCTTTTAAACAAATTAATGCTCCCATTAGCAGTGAATTAGGTGTGCTTCTTTTTACTATATGCCTTTTAGTTTTGAATAATAAGGTTTTATACAAATCTTTGCTGGTGTGTTAGTAAAGAGAAGAAAGGCATATTTCTAAATATGCAGATTAATACAGACTTACAAGAACAGAGTTCAAAACTGAAAAAAATTGGAATATAAACATAGAGACAGTGCAAATTTAAAATGTGATCAAGAATATTGGTAAGATCTAGGCTATCTGAAACTCAGGAAACTAAAAAAATAAAATCTATCACTTTGGATAGGTGAGTTTTTAATATTACTAAGTCACATTAGTTTACGTGCCAAAACTTACAAAAGACTAGTTGTTATATAATTCCCTACTTACTGGAGTATTGGTGGACAGAATTTTGATATTTTCTTTCTGGGTTAGGGTCATCAGTATAGAAATGAGTGATTAGAGTGTGCTTGCTCTCAGTGATTAGAATGTGCTGTGGAGGTATTAATAGCCATTCATTCATTCATGCCATGTGTTTATTGAGTGCCTACTATATGCCAAATGCTTTACAGAAGTTAATTCTGATTATTTAAGCAACTCTACCCCTGCAGAAAGGTTAACTTTTTCAAGATCACATGGTTGTTAAGGGATAGACCTGAGTTTGATAAACTAATTTCATTTCTCTCTAGTTTATGCCTATGCAGCTGTGTGGCTGCACCTTCAACAATAGCTGGCCATAATGTTGATCTTAAATTATCAAAAAGTTAGATAATATGCCAGATATTCTATTTCAGGCCCCATGTTTTGGGGTTTTTAAGTTCCTGGGAGTATTTTTATAGTTTTGCATATTAATAGATGGTGAGCTATGACTTCTCACAAATTTCAGCGTGACTACGTGCAGCAGCCCCTCCAGCTCACTCCTTTGTAAGTGACACTTGGAAATGAAAGAGCTGAGCTTGTCAGAATTGTGTGTCACCCAAGAGTAAAGAGGAACAAAGTGGAGGCTTAAAGGACCCCACTGGAAATAAAATAAAGGACCTTTATTTGGTACATGGACTTTGCGTTGTGTATTTTGAATGCTTAGGATCCTTTTAAGGTGACTTCCTGGTTCTGGGGTTCTGGGGCTGTATTCCTGCTTTGGAGTTAAGGGGCACTCTTCAGGTTGCTGGAGCTAGTGCTGGTACACACAGCTGTGGGATTGTACAGCATCATTATCTTCCTGGCATGTGAGGAAAAAGTGAAAATGTCCATGGGATTTCATTTTTTAAAAACCCAACAGTACTGACTTATAACATCAATTTTCTTCATTGGTTCCATAAAATTACAGTGTTAGATTATAATTACAGTCCTAATATAAACCAACTGCTGACTCCTTTTGCTTTAAATTTGCCATGTAAAATGTTGTCTAATAGTACTATGTTTTCTTGGAACGAGGTCAACTCTAAATAATAACAGAGCCTGGTCATAGTAGGTGGGCAATAAATATTTATTGAGTGAATGAATGGAAAGATAGGTTGAAGGATGAACGAGTGAATGAATGAACATGATTGCTATAATAAATATGGATATATGATAAATAAATGAATATGTTTGCTGTAATTGACCTAGGTGTATAGATATGGTAGTACCTGGCTTTTTATAGCCACAGCTGGAAAGATATCTTTGGTACATTTGCCTTGTCCTAGATGGTATCATTTCTTAGGGGCCTAAGAAATCCACCTTAACTGGCACCGTTTTCTTTTTATATCTCACACTTACTCACCATGCTTATTCTGCTGTAGTGTAGCCCTACGTTATTATTCCGGATGCGAACTTTCTAGATAATTTAAATAAGTAAAAATACCATGATTTATCTCTGATACTGATAACCAACCAGGGGAAAAGTTACAGAGAAAATAAATCTTATAATTCTTAGAATGCGGAGGATAGAGAAATGTTTGATGGTCAGAATAAGATGTGAGAAAGATATAAAATGTTCATTTATGTTGATTTTGTCACCTCTATCTTTTTTATATACTTTTTGTCTCACTAGCTCTTAGGCTCTTTGAAGACAGGAGTAAGCTACTTATCTCTTCTGTATCATTTCATAGTGCCTACTATGTATAAGGCTTCTATACAATAAGTTCTCAGTAAATGTTTCTCAGTAACTGCTCTCTGTAACCTTATAGCTTCAAGGTTAAATGAAGTGTCAGATGTGTAAACTCACCTTCCCGTAATCAGCATTTCTCATTTAAAGGAGGCATCCTTAATTCCTAGCATTCCCAAATACAAACAATGAAATATACCAGATAATGAATAATCAGTGAAAATATGTCTAATTTATAGCTGAAGAAGAATTTTTTTAAACAAATATGCTGCTTTTAGAAGTAAATTGATTGCAATAAGTATGAAGGTGTAACTCTTAGTGCAGTATTTTGGGGTTTCAAAGTGTAACACTGTCTTATGTATTTCTAGAATATATTGTGAGGATAAACAGACCTTCTTACAGGACTGTGAAGATGATGGGGAGACAGCAGCTGGTGGGCGTCTTCTGCATCTCATGGAGGTAAGTATAAGTTAAACCCTGTTCGTACTGTTCTCTGCACCGTAAAACTTTTCAATGAAACAGAACTCCATTTAGGGAATCAGTAAATCAGTTAGGCTGTGTAACGTGAAATTTATTTGGGTGAATTCGTAGTTAATTTTTACATACTGATTGAGAGAAACTTTTAACCACTTGATAAGGGGCTGAAAGCACAGCGTTAGTAACAAGTGCTGTGCTTTGAAGCTCTGTCAGTCATAGACGATAGAAGATTATCTTCAGCTCTAGAGAAGTATCTCCTTTTTGTTTCTCGACAGTGTCCTCCCTTTTTCCTCTGTTCTGTCTCTGTGCAGTTCCTATTAGTTGGATGTTATTGGACCATCCAGATAGACCCAGAATGTTGCTTTTTTATTAAATTGTGCATCTCATCACCTTATGTTTTAAGACATTTTCTTACCTGTCTTCCAAGATTTCCATTGAATTTTTAAAAATGTTTAGCAGTCATGTATTTAAGTTTTAAGAATTCTTTCTTCTTGGGCTGCCTGGCTGGCTCAGTCAGAAAAGCATGCGACTCTTTTCCTTAGGGTCATGGGTTCGAGCCCCGTGTTGGGTGTAGAGATTACTTATAAATAAATAAACATTAAAAAAAAAAAGAAATATGAGTTCGTCTCTTTTTCTTTTTTTATAGTGTAGTGTTTTGACTTTATGGATACAGTATCTTCTAAATTTTTCTGAGTATGCTAGAGTTTCCTATTTTTTAAAGATGTTCTCTCCCTTAAATTTTTCCTGGTCCATGTTAGTTTATCTTGTCATTTCTCTTTCATGCTGCTGGACTTTCTCTATCTGTATGGTAGTCATTGATTCTCTGTTATTTTTAAAAATAGATTTGGTTTTTTCCTTAAGGTAGTTGCTATAGTTTTTTCTGTTACTGTATGTGGAGGTTTGTTTTCTAGACAGGCTATTCAGGGCACCTGGGTGGCTCAGTCAGTTAAGCGTCTGCCTTTGGCTCAGTTTATGATCTCAGCGTCCTGGGATCAAGCCCCGCATCAGGCTCTCTGCTTAGCGGGGAGTCTGCTTCTCCCTCTCCTTTTATCTGCTGCTCTGCTTACTTGTGCTCTCTCTCTCTACTAAATAAAATCTTTAAAAAAAAAATGGGCCATTCCCTTGATAGGAAGGTACTCTGTGTGTGGTCAGGCCTACAGATTGGTGGGCTTCAAGTTAAGAGCAGCATTTAACAGATGTCAAACTGAGGAAGACCTTGCTGGTGGGCACTGGCAGTTATTCATGCAACCCTTCCAGTGGTTTGTTCAGAAGCAGGTTTTGGTTGTTGTTTGGCTTAGGGGCAAGAGGCTGCTTAAACTGAGCTATTCTGGTTGAATTCATGAAGAACTAGAATGCTACCTGCATGATCTCCCCTTCACTCCACCAGGTTGCCCCCAAATTTGGAATTCGAGGACACTGTGGAACAGTGTTTGCTTTCTAAATTCCCTTCTTATTCTAACATTCTATGACCTGAAGGTTAGGAATCTCACTCTGCTCACTTATGGGGTTCTGCCATTAAAGTCACAGGGAAATGTTATGTGCAATTTTGTATGCGGGTTATTTCATTCTCCTTTAAAACTTGAATTTATACGTGTCTATGTGTGTATCTAATTATGCTTCTGAAAATAACAGATTTTGAATGTGAGAAATGTCATGGTGGTAGTATCACGCTGGTATGGAGGAATCCTACTAGGACCAGATCGCTTTAAACATATCAACAACTGTGCCAGAAACATACTAGTGGAGAGGAACTACACAAATTCACCGGTGAGTGGTTATTGAGATTATATAGTTTCTGACCGCTGCCTATGGAAAAAAAGAAAAAAGAAAAAATTAAGAATGAATCAAAATGTGTGAGGGATGCCTGGGTGGCGCAGTTGGTAAGTGTCTGCCTTCAGCTTAGGTCATGATCCCAGCCAGGGTCCTGGGATGGAGCCCCATGTCAGGCTCCCTGCTCAGCAGGGAGTCTGCTTCTCCCTCTTCCTCTGCCCCCACCCCTCCCATGCGCATTCATGTTCTTTCTCTCTCTCTAATAAATAAATAAAATCTTTTAAAAAAAAAAGAAAAGAAAGAATGTTTGTGGTGCATTGGAAATACTTTTGAACTAGGAAATTGTGGGCTTAGGTTCTATTCAGAACAGTGTGACTGGCCGGTTAGTTGTGTGAACTTGGGCAGATCACTTCATCTCTTGGAGCCTTAATTTCATAGATTCATACAGAGTTTTATAAAACCCTTAAAGACCAATTTTCATGCTCTAAAATTGAGGCCGGGAGAGGTTGTGTAGCTCATGCTACAATGAACTAGGTGTTCTTTAATAGTGTATTAAATTCTGATATTCCCTGTTAATGTCAGAGCACCTTCCCTCTCGCCTGGCATGCACTGGGAGGCCTGCCTTTATACTTTGAATTTTTTTTGTTTTGTATTTTATAAGCAAGTTTATTTTAAGTTTGTTGCCTTCCTTTGGAAAAGGAACAATAGATTAAATAACATCCAAATTATTCAAATGTAAATCTATTAGATAAGCGGGTGTTTTCCTTGACTACCCTTGATTATTTTGGAAATATTAAAATAGACTACAAGTGAAAGTGCCTTATAAAACAGAAAGATGATACAAATGGAAGTAGTAATACTTTGTTTTGTTTTGTTTTTTTAAAGATCTTATTCATTTACTTGACAGAAGGACCACAAGTAGGCAGAGAGGCAGGCAGAGAGAGAGGAGGAAGCAGGCTCCCCGCCGAGCAGAGAGACCGATGCAGGGCTCCATCCTAGGACCCTGGGATCACAACCCGAGCCGAAGGCAGAGGCCTCAACCCACTGAGCCACCCAGGCGCCCCAATACTTTCATTCTTATACATATTCTATATGATTAGACTAAAGTTTCCTAAGCCAGTCTCTTCATATAAGTTGGGAGATACTACATTGATATTTATGTCTTTTTTAGGAGGAATCATCTAAGGCTTTGGGAAAGAACAAAAAAGTAAGAAAAGACAAGAAGAGGAGTGAACATTAATACCTAAAATTATACAACAGGTTAATATGCCTATCACTGTTCACAAATTCCACAGTCACCAGGGAATATTGTGCAGAGAGGATCCTGGACTGCTCAAGTTGGCTAAACCATTGTGGACACCAGCGCTATCTTTTCTTCTTTGGTTATATCATCTGCCAAAAATAGAGAACTTGTGATATATTCGTGTGTGTTTCAGGCTGATTCAGAAGAATTAATTTGAACTTAATTGCCACTTCATCTAATTGAGGAAGGTAACAGTTGCCCAGGGCAGTACCTGAATTAACTGTCCATTTCAGTACTTGTCAAGTGCCTTTGTTAGGTGGGGAAGAAATGTCTCGAGAGGAGTATAAATACCTGGTATCTTGTCGTCGGGATTCTCATTATGTTAAATGAATATTGCCTTTGACTGCTCTTTATGGCTTATTGGATTAGGAGCTCATGGCAGATTGATCTTGGAGAGTTTCTTGTGATTTTGGTTCACAGTAAGTCACCTTTCATTTTATAGTGTTCTTCATTGAGTAATGATTAAGCAAAAATCCAGGAGTATCCATCTGTAGTTATGTGCTGAAGTGATAATTCATCTGCCAGATTTGTTTGCATAAGTGTTATGCTTCCGTTTCTGTTGTATATTGGTGATTGTGAAATTTCAAAATGTGACTTTTCTAACCTCTACTTTTTTTGTTTAATTCTTGTAATGTAAAGCAGTAGATAGGGAGTGTCAGTAGTTTTCTCCCGTCCCTGAAATGTGTTAGTGTAATATTCTGTTTCTGTTTTCTTTTTAACATCCTGGAAGTACCTTTCTCGTGATCTTCATTAAGGAATTAGGATGACGCTAGAAGCTCTGCTGCAGTTAATGGGGCATTTATAGAAGGGGATAGAGGTGGGGAAAGCCACACTGGTGTGGGTAGCACGTCGTCCGGTGGTTGTATAAGTGTGACGCAGGATTTCATCTACATTCCAGCCATCTTTCTCAATTCCATGACTTTGCAGAGAAAAGGAACAAATGTTTTGACTGGAAAAACAAAGAAAATCCCTCTTTTTTTCCGTTATTACCAGATCTCCCTCTATATCAGTGTTTTATGTTCCTCCTTTCATCTGCAAGTTATGCCCTTTACCTCTACGCATCTAGACAATACAATTATCTTTGAGATATAGCAGTAAGCTATTAGCTGTTCCCCCTTTAGATATGATTGCAAACAGTTATTGAAAGTTATTAATTGATTGCAGATTTGTCTGGGATTCTCTTCCAAGGGCAGGGAACAGAAGTTCGGAGGCAACTTGGAATGATGCTTGCATCATGGAGAGCATCACAGAAGAGCAGACACAGATACTCTTTTTCTGTTCCCTTGCTGTCTTGCCTTTGAAAGACCCAACATCCTTATTTGGTATTTTTAATAAAAATCTAGTAAGTGGCTTTACACTAGGATAGATTCTGAGAAATAAAATCCAAATCATATTTGTTGTAAATATGTCTAATGTTGCCAGTGATTAGTAGTTATCAGAGGATGTCCTAGATATATTTAGAACACTTACCTCAGATTCCACGAAAAGTTAAGTAGCTTCTGTTAAGAAGTTGAAATCCATTAATTAACATTAACTTCACAATTTTGGCATGTCTGACCTGTGAAAGAAGATATGAAACAGGAAGAATTTGGTGCTGCTGAAAAATTGAGTTAATTTTTCTCTAACACCAAATTTGAATTTCTTTCTTGCTGTTTCATCTCACAGTTATTTAGGTCTTTATATAGAAGACCTTATATCTGTGATCTCATTTGCCCTTATTTTAAAAAAAAGCCTTATTTTTGCTTCTTTCTACAAAATTATTAGCCACATTTTCCTATTTTAAAAACCTAATCTCCTTTGCCCAAAGGCAATTAGCTAATAGGGAGAGATCCCAACGTCTCCAATTCTGAAATCTAAGTTACTTATATTTGTATTCAACCATTATTGACCCGCAACTAATGATAGCATCTTTTCTCTATTTAAAATTTCTCTCTATTAGAGGATTTTCAGATTCTCCAAACAATAATTTTCTATAGCAAGATCTATGCTATGGCATATTTTATAGTGTATTGTATTAGTTAAAAATATTCTCCATATGCCAGTATGTAAGAGCAAGTAGCATCTACTTTTTAAATGGGAAAAGCAGTATGATTTGGAGGTATGTATCATGAAACAGGATCTATTTGAGAAGAATTATATCAAGCTAATCACACCCAAGAAAGACTAGCATGAAGCAGATACTGTTTGGAGGGCAGGTGAAATTTACTGGAAAAATTGTATAATCATTTCTAATTCTACTCTCTAGAGATAACCATTATTAACATTTGCTATGTACATCCTTCTATTTTTTTCCTATGCATGATTTTGTATATATGGCTATTTTTCTTTCCATAAAATGGTATTAAACTGTATATACTGTTTTGTATCCTGCATATTTCATATAGAAGTATATTGTTAACATTTTCCCATGTCAATAAATATTCTTCTATGGCTTAGTTTCTTATGGCTACATTGTATTCTATCTTCTGGGTATATCATGATATACTAACTAGTCCCCCCATGTTTCCAATTTTTAAGTTTTTTCAAATTTTTCACTTAACTAACTGAAAAACTAAATCATGTGCAGATTTTTTTGGTATTTATATCTGATTATTTTCTTAGGAAAAATTCCTAGAAATGGAATTTCCTGATCAAACATTTACACATTCCTTTTTTTTTTTTTTTATTTATTCATGAGAGAGAGAGAGATGCAGAGGGAGAAGCAGGCTCCCCACTGAGCAGGACTCAACCCCAGACCCTGGGATCATGACCTGTGGCAGACGCTTAACCATCTGAGCCACCCAGGCTCCCCATTTATACATTCTAATAGTTGATTGGTTTGGCCAAACTGCTCTCCAAAAAAGGTACCGCCATTAATGTTGTGTTAGAAGATACTTAGGATATGGGAGATATGGGAAAACAGGGATTCTGGCAAATAAAACTACCACTATCTTTTTTTAAATTGATCTTTTTTTTTGTTTTGAAATAATTATAGATTTCACTAGAAGTTGTAAAAATACTCTGCTTTCCCTGCTAGTAACATCTAACGTAACTATAGTATGTTTATTATGTTTATCAAAACCAAGAAATATAATCTGCCCGCAAGTTCTTTATTGGGTATGTGATTTGCAAATAATCCTCTCGCATTTTGTTGCTTGTCTTTTATTTCTCTCTCTCTTTTTTTGGTCTTTTTATTCATTCCCTGACAGTGTTTTTCACGGAGTAAAAGTGTTTAATTTTGAAGAGATGTAATTCACCTTTTTTTGGGTTGTTAATCATGTTTCTGGTGTTATGTCTAAAGACGTTGCCTACCCCCAGGCCAAGAAGATTTTCTCCTTTCTCTTTTTAAAGTGTAAGAGGTTTTTTGGTTTTGTTTTGTTTTGTTTTTCATTTAGATCTATTATGCATTTTTAGTTAATTTTTAATTAGATACAAGCTTTAATTTGCAGTTCATTTTTGTGCACATGGATATCCAATTATAGAAGTGATTGATTTTTTAAATTAAACTTCTTATTGATGAATTTTCGCAAAGTAAACAGTTACATAACCAGCACTTCAGGTGGAAGAAAGGACAGTACCAGCACCACAGACCTCCCCCTGTGTCTTATCCTACATTAGCTGCTCTCCCCCTTTGCCAAGTAACCACCTCCCTCCCTGACTTCTGACACCAGAGATTAATTGGGTCTGTTTTGACTCTCACATAAGTGGAATCACAGTCCTTGCCCAGACTCCTTTTGTTCCAACATTTTGTGAGATTCATCTGGATTGCTCTGTGTAGCAGTTCTTTTATTCTTCCCACTGTGTAATATTCCATTGAATGAACATGGCAATTTATCGATTCTGTTTATGGATACTTGGGTCTCCAGTCTGAGGCTGTTATATTCAGTGCTGTTACAAATATTCTTGTATATGGATTTTAGTCCACATATGTACGCATTTCTAAAGCAGTGGCTTTGCGGAGTCAGGATATGCATACGTGGACCTTTAGAGTACACCACCCCAGGGTGTGCTGGTGAATTTTTAACAATTGAATCTGGAGTGGTTGCTGGTTAGTAACATATCAGTTCCTGTGGTGTAAATACTCCCATTCTGTCCAATTCTGAGTCACTCGTGTGAAATTTACCAGCGGGCAAACTACCTGAACACCCAACAATCACTTTGTGAGCTCCAGTACACGTCGCTCGTACTGACAGATAGTCTTCCCAAGCAGTTAAACCAATTTGCACTCCAACCTGTAGTGTAGTGAACAAACTTCTAGTTGCTGCATATCAACATTTGGTATTACCTGACTTTGAATCTAATTATGCTGTGTGGTGTATAGTGGTTTCACTTTGTGGGCTTAATCTGCATTCCCCTAATGATTAATGAACACCTTTGGTTATTGCAGTTTATACCTGAGCTGACTGACTAATCATATAATGACACATTTCCCCCCTTCCAGGAATGGAAATATTGGGGCTTGTTACCAACTTGGTTCAGATATAGAGAACTAAGTTTACAATTTTGCATATCTGAGCACCTAGTCTGTAAATTCTAGTACTTGGTCACTGCCCCCACTGGTATATTCTCTGTGAATTTATCAGGAAACTTAATCTCTTTTTTTTTGCTCATAGTTTCTTAATTTGTAAAAATGTGGATTATGATTCCTCCCTGTCTGGGATAGTATGGGGATTCAATGAGATGCCTTCCACGGTGCTTAGTATGTGATAAGCATCTGATAAAGCCATTAGATAAGTATTATCTTTTCCTCCCTATTTAGGGGAGAACTATCCTCTTACTTAAGACAGTCTATTGTTGAGGATTCTGACAGTCCCTAGAATTTTAAGTTGACCTTGAGGTGATGAAGTTCTGCCATCCCCTTGGGGAGGCAGTGGAGTATAGCAGCTTTGAGATGGCTCTCTGGAGCCTGTCAGGTTTGAATCCTGTGTCTGCTTTTTGCTAGCCTTGCTAGTTTGAGCAAGTTATGTTATTTCTCTGCATTCAGTTTTGAAAAGTTTATTAAGAGCTAATCAAGCCATGGGCTGATATGGAAGGACTGCTTGGATAGGGAGATGCAATAGAAGATGCTCAATCTAGCCAAGGAGTGCAAACCAAGCCTGATGAACTTTCTCAGTAAATAGCCAAATACTATATATATTAAAGATGCTCTTATCACTTAGGAAATTCCTAGGGTTCTAGGTCTTCTGGGCCATAAAGAGGGATAAAGACCAAATATATAATAAATTATAAATCAAAGTATCACAACATGTAAAAACCATTCTTAGCTTGAACTATGGTTTGTGAGCCATCATTTGTGAACCCTTCTCCCACCGCCCCTGTGTAGACCAGGTAGAAAAAGAAAGGCAAGTCAAAAATTACAAAGCTTACAGATGGATTTTGGTTTCTGAACCTAGGGAAGAGTGTTTTGTGTTGTTTTGTTTTGTTTTCCATTAGTCCTGGTTTTGAGTTATATGTACTGTTTAGGGGCACGATAAAGTTAATTCATATATCAGACCACCAAAACTGGGGGCTGCCCTAGTATCACGACCTGTGTTATAAATCTAAACATAGGTCAGCCTACACTTGTGGGAATTGTGTCTCGAGGAAACCCAACTTAAATAAATCACAATCCTCCAACTCAGGTTTAGCTAGCTTACCCTACCCTAAAAAGTAAGACCTGCTAGCCTTTTCAGGAATCTCTGACTTCCTGGCCAACCATGCCCTGTTTCTGCTCACCTCTCCTAATGTTCTCTAAAACTCACTCTTGCCCAAAATCCCTTGGGAAGAATGCTCTACTGTTTGTGGACCGCTGTACTCCCCTAATCTGTGCATTGTTTTCCCTTGAATAAAGGACATGAAACTCATTACCAAATTGTATTGTTGTCATTTGACAGGCAAGAGATGAACCACAACTATGTGTGATTAGCGAGAATTAGATTTGCAAATCAGAGTTGGATTTAAATTTTGGTTCCATGCTTTGGACATGGAAGCTATCTTGGACAAGTTACTTAACTTCTTTGAGCCTTATTTTTCTCATCTGTAAAATGAGGCTAATAATCCTTCCTCACAGGACTTTTGGAGGGTGGAATGAAATGAGATCTATGTAAAATGTTGTTAGTCTAAAGTTTCTCACATAGCGGGAGCTTGCTAGATGAAGGTCGGCATGTTTCTTATAAAAGCAGCAAAATCAGATCAGTCTGAAATCAATGATACTGGTGCTGAATATGCCACCCTGAAATCTGCCTCTTCCGCCTCAGGATTATTTTGAGCTGATTATTTCAAGAAACTGCAGACATAGCAGAAGATTCGAAAACTGAGTAGAAGTTACCTTTTGGTAATGGAAATCTGCATTAGAAATGAGGCATGCACCAGCAAGAGAGTGATTGCCAGATACAACTTTTTCACCTGAGAGTCTTATCTGCAAGGTAGGGCAGGCAGCCTTTGCTTACCGGTCATTTCCTCCTCTCATCTTCCTGTCGATTACCTCCTCCCCATAACACCTTTTGTCCTCAGCTGGAGATGCTATTTAAGGTAGTAGCTTGGACCATCTTGGCAGTTTTATTTATTTTTCCCACATATACACAAGGCACAAACATTAATAAACTTCTGCTTGTTTTTCTTTTGTTAATCTGTTTTTTATTACAGGGAGTCTTCACCAAGAGCTCAGGGGTATGGGATGATCTCAAATCAAAGTGGAGATGCTCTTTGGAGCTCAGACAGGAGAGTGAATCAGGAAACCAGCAGCGGAATGCAGGAAGGAAGAATGCTGGCTTGTGTTCAGCTGTCGGTCTCAGTGAGTGGGAAGTGTAGAAGGGTGAGGATCAGAAGTCTCAAAAGCATTTTTCTTTTCAAAAGAAACTCCTCTGTAGAGTCAAGTACAGCAGCACAGCCTGAAGCAAAGGGGTAATTTAAATTTAAAATGGAAAAATAGGTTTAAATGGTCAAAAACAGATATAGGACTGAAAAATTTGTTGAGGTAAGACTATAGAATATATAAAAGAAAAATGCCTGTAGGTTTATGAAACATTTAGAGAACTAAGACAGTAGTATAGATAAAGTAGGCATCAATGTTGACTCTTTGGGGAAACTTTTTCTTTAAGCCCACTATTTTCCATTTTTGTGTTTTATCTATGTCTGATTCTGTAGTAACAATGCTTAAAAACTAACAGGAATCACTGGATCTGATACCAAAAGCACAGGCAAGGAAAATAAAACTAAGATAAATCAGAATACCTCTTTGCATCAAAGAACACAATCAACAGAGTGAAAAGGCAACCCATGGAATGGGAGAAAATATTTGCAAATCATGTACCTGGTAAAGGAGTTGATATCCAGAATATAGAGAACTCTTAAAATTCAACAGCCCCACCCCCAAACAAAACAAAACAAAACAAAACAAAACAAAAAACCCCAATATAAAACTGGGCAAAGTACTTGAATAGGTATTTATCCATAGACTATATACAAATGGCACATGAACCAATGCCAACATCATTAATCTTCAGGGAAATGCAAATCAAAACCATAATGAGAAATCACATCATAACCATTAAGATAGCTACTATGAAAAACCCAAAATAACAACTGTTGGCCACAGTGTGGAGATATTGCAGCCCTTGTGCACTGCTGGTAGGAATGTAAAGTGGTACAGCCACTAGGGAAAACAGTATGGGGATTCCTCCAAAAATTAATTGGAGAATAACCATATGATACAGCAATTCCAATTCTGGGTATATACCCCAAGAAATTGAAAGCAGAGTCTTGAAGATATATTTGAACATCTATGTTCATAGCAGAATTGTTCACAAAAGCCAAAAGGTAAAATCAACCCAAGTATCCATCAGCAGTTGAATAGATACACAAAATATGTTATATATGTTCAGTGGGATATTATTTATCCTTAGAAAGGAAGCCAATACTGACATCTGCTACAAAATGGATCAATCTTGAGGATATTATGCTAAGTGAAAAAAGCCAGTCACAAAAGGACAAATACTGTATGATTCTTCTTACATGAGGCACTTGGGGTCATTGAATTCATAGAGACAGAAAGTAGAATGGTGGTTACCAGGGGCTGAGAAGAGAGGAAAATGGGAAAATGGAAAATTGTTGGTAATGGGTGTAGTAGAGCTTCAGTACTGCAAGATGAAGAGTTCTGGAGACTGGTTGTCTCACAATGTAAGTATACTCACCACTACTGAATGGCACACTTAAAAAAATAGTTTAGTTAGTAAATCTTAAGTTATGTGTCTTTTGCTACAGTTAAAGTTATGAGACCCTATATGGTGTAGGGTAGCCTTGGCTTTGTTTTAACTGTTGTAAGGTGATGTGACAGGAAGGAAAGAAAGCTCCAGAGGGAGTAACTGATGGAAGTTGTCCAAAGGCATTGGATGGGTCTAATCAGTGTGAGAAGAAAAATCCCCAACTGAAATGAGTGACTTAGGAGAATTGCATTGGTGGAAGGACCTACCGCTTATAGTTCATTATTTTACCTTAAATTTATTGAGAACTTTTGCTTGACGCCAGAGTGCCAGTGGGCTAGAGAAAGAATCTTGTGAAATGAAACAGAAGTAGACAATGAGTCAGTCAGGTAAGATCCTGTAGACCCTGATTAGATCTTAAAAAGAGCGATGTGAAAAGACAAAAGTGTTTTAAGCAGAAGAGTGACACAATCAGATTTGTCTTTTAGGAGAAGAACTCTAGCTGCTTGGCAGAAAATAGATTGAAAATGAACAAGAGTGGTTAATGGGAAGAACTGAAGCTGTTGCAGTAAAAAAGAGTTAGTGGTAGTTTGGATTAGGATAATGGCAATGGAGATGAAGCTATGTAGATGAATTTGAAAGACATTTAGGAAGCAAATTTAGAATCTGGTGATGAATTGGGTTCAGAATGAGCCACTGGCACAGATGCATATTCTGTTACTCTCATAAATATATCTGTTAAAATTTCTCTATTTTCTGAGGGTTTCCTCGGTCTTCCTATTCCTAGGCTTTTGTGAGTTGCCTGAAATACACTTGTTTGCCATCCCTCAACACAGGGATGGGTGCCATCGTTTCCAAACTGGAATATCACAGAACTTCATTGGTGTATGCCAATTTTTAAAAGTTATTTTTTACTTTAATTTTGTTTCATTTGGCTTATGAGTTTGCAAATTAGTCACATACTCTAATTAGGATGAAAAAAATTACTGGAGAAAGCATGGGTTTTGTTTGTTTTGATTCTTAATAATTTGAATTTCCTTTTGGCTTTTATTGGAAGGGACTGGAAAAACTAAATTTGGCTTTGCTAATATGACTGTTTGGCACCTATCTACTGATGATGGAATCTATGACACATTGTTGAAACTACTGAGTGAAGTCTTAAAATGGTGTTTACAATATATTTACAGCTACTGCAAGTCCACTTTCAAATAACACTACTATTTCATGTAACCATAAGTAGTGTGAATATGCTATAATAGCAAAAAAAATCCTAATTCCCCCCTTTCTGTCCCTTGTGCCATTGCTGTCATTCATTTCATTTATCTATAAGCGTATATATGATATCTACATAAGCATACATAACCAAATATATTATTGGCATTGTTATTTTAAACAGTTATCTGTGAGATCAATTAAGAATTAGAAAAATAAAAGAATTTACCTTCATTTATTCTTTCTTCAATGTTCTTCCTTAGCTTATGTAAATCCAAGTTTCTGACCAATAGTATTTTCTTTCTCTCTAAAAATCTTTTAACATTTCTTGCAAGGCAGGTCTAGTGGCCAAAAATTCCCTTAACTTTTGTTTTTCGGAGGAAGTCTATTTCTCTTTCACGTTTGGAGGACAACTTTGCAGGATGCTGGATTCTGGGTTGCTACTCTACTCTCATCTTGCTGGCATGTGTTGGCATGGATGTAATTCTTGACTTTGTTCTTTTATGGGTTAGGTGTTTTGTTTTGTTTTTTCCTCTGAAATTGTATCAGGACTTTATCTTTCATTTTCTGTAAGTTTGAAATAATATGCCTAGGTGTAGTTTTTTTGGTATTTATCCAGCTTGGTGTTCTCTAAGGTTCCCGGATCTATGGTTTAGTGTCTGACATTTAGTGTCTGACATTTAGTGTCTGACAATTCTTAGTCATTGATGTTTCAAATTTTCTTCTGTTCCTTTCTCTGTGTCTTCACTTTCTGGTATTCTCATTATGCATATGTTACACCATTTGGAGTCATCCCACAGTCCTTGGATATTCTTTTCTTTCTTTCAGTCTTTATTCTTTTTGTTTTTTGGTTTTCTGGGATTCTATTTCCATGCCCTTGAGCTCAAAGATTCTTTTTTTCAGTTATTTCTAATTTGCTAATAAGCCCAGAAATGGCATTCTTCATTTTTGTTACAGTGTTGTTTTTTTTTTTTTTTTTATCTCTAGCATTTTGTTGTTGTTGTTGTTCTTTCTTAGGATTTGCACCTCTCTGCTTATATTGTTCTTTTCTTTTGTTCTCTTTTTCTTTTTTTTTTTTTAAACTGGGGTATAAATGACGTATAACATTATGTTAGTTTCAGGTGTACAACATAATGCTTTGAGATTTGTATATATTGCAAAATGATCACCACAGTAAGTCTAGTTAATATATATGACTATAAGTAATTACATAACTTTTTTTCTTGTGATAACTTTCATGATTCACTCCCTTAGCAACTTTCAAATATTATTAACTATAGTCACCATGCTGTACATTACACCCCCATGACTTACATAACTAGAAGATTGTAACTTTTGACCCCTTTTATCCACTTTG
This sequence comes from Martes martes, assembly GCF_963455335.1. Classification (NCBI taxonomy): domain Eukaryota; kingdom Metazoa; phylum Chordata; class Mammalia; order Carnivora; family Mustelidae; genus Martes; species Martes martes. The sequence continues at coordinate 46,456,579 of NC_137901.1, read as the reverse complement.
GCTATACTCCCCTCTCACTCTCCACCTCTGGCAGCCACCTAGCTGTTCTCTTTGTGCTTGGTTGTTGTTATTGTTATTATTGTTTTAATTTTTAGATTCCACATACGTGTGAGACCATATACAATTTGTCTTTTTGTGTCTGATTTATTTCACTTAACATAATGCCCTCAAGGTCCATCCATGGTGTCACAAATGGCAAGATTTCATTCTTTTTATGGCTGAATGATGTTCCATTATATGTATGTATATACATATATATATATGTACATATATGTATATGTACATATATATATGTATATACATAATTATATATGTATATATACACATATACACATACATATATACACACATATATATACATATATGTATATATACACATATACATATACATATATATACACATACACATACACATATATACACACATATATGTACATATACATATATACATATATATGTATATGTACATATATGTATATGTATATACGTATATGTATATGTATATACACTACATTTTCTTTTTCATTCCTCCATCAGTGGACACCCAGGTTTTTTCCATATCCTCACTATTGTAAATAATGCTGCAATGAACACAGAGGAGCATAAATCCTTTCAAGTTAGTGTTTGCTCATCTGTTCTTGCATGCTGCTTATGTTATCCATTAGAACCCTTAGCATATTCATCATAGTTGTTTTAAATTCCCCATCTGATAATTCCAGCATCCCTGCCATGTTTGGTTCTGATGCCTGCTCCATCTCTCCAAGTGGTTTGTTGCCTTTTGGTATGACTTCTAATTTTTTTTCTTGATACCCAAATATGATGTATTGGATAAAGAACTGCTGTAAATACACCTTTAGTGATGTGGAATGAGATGTCAGGAGACGGGAAGCATTCTACAGTCCTATGATTACATCTCAGTCTTTTAGTAAGCCCATGTCTCTGGACTGTGAACTGCACAAATATTTCTTACTCTCTTCCTTTAGGTGGGACAAGATGGCTAGAGTGGGCTGGAGTTGGGTGTTTCTGTTCCCCTAGAACTGTTAGGCTCTGATCTCACCCCAGCAGGTTAAGCTCTGCTTAATTAGTTTCCCCCGAGGGCAGGTCTCGTTAAGAACAGAGTGCTCTGGCATTTTAAAAAATGGTTCCTTTTCCCATCCCCCTGCTGGAAGTATGAGGGGATTTTCCAGATATTTACCCTGGGAACTTGGTCAAGCTCTTGGAAATAAATCTCACAGTATTGTGGGGCCCTCCCTCTGACTGAAACTCCTTGGAATTTTAAACTCTGAGTTGTCTGCAGTGGTCCTCTAGCAATTTGTCAATTACAGTTGAGGTTTTCTTCCCCTGGCACTAGTTGCTTAGTGTTTTCTGTTTTCAGACTTCCTGCTCTGATAACTCGTAACTCTGTGTATTTGCTTGTTTGTCTTCCCAATCTTGAGGACAGCCATTTGCCCTGTGTTCATCCCTCTGAAGATTTGGTTTTTCAGTCTGTTCAGCTTTTTATATAGTAGGGTAGAGTAGTGAATTCTAAGCTCCTTATATGTGGAATCAGAAGATCTAAGACCATATTTGCATGTTATCTAACTTGTTTAAATATAATCATAATGACCAGATTTCAAATGAAATCCTATACTTAAGACTGTATTCAGCTCTGTCATCTGCCAACTATGCCGTTGTGCTTTTTTAATAAAATTTTTATGAGAGCTTAAATGAATCTATATTATTTGAATGCTAAAATGTGATTTCATATTGATCTTAAGTGCTGGAGAGTTTTCTTTTTAATATTGGCTTCCCTAATGATTTCATGTCTTAAATTTAAATGATTTTATGTATTAGGACTTAAATTTCTATTTCACAAGCTTGAAATAGACTTTATATGATGTTTAAGATAGAAAGATATTGTTAAACTGAATAGAAAATACAGAAGAGTATGGTACTTGCTTAAGAACAGACATAAAGATAAATGAACTAGAGTTGAGAATCAAGAAATAAACCCATACATTTATGGTCAGTTGATTTTCTACAAGGATTCCAAGGCAATTCAATGGATAGAAAGTAGCCTTTCCAACAAGTAGTGTCAACTTGATATCCGCCTGCAAAACAATGAAGTTGCACCCTTACCTCACACCATATATGAAAATTAGCTCAAGGCCTCCAGAATACACTTGAACTAAACTCAAAACCCTGCAAAGCTGGTTGATGGGCTGAGTTTCTGGGTCAAGGCAGAAATAGTGGAACTTGCTTTCCATCTGTGGAAATTCTTTGGGATTTTGTCATTCAACAAATACTCATTGGCCGCCTATGCTAGCAACACCATAGCGACCAGGACAGACTCATCCAGAGGTCTGTTTCTCCACACTGGATCAAGCTCTTGCTCCTCAGTGTACCTTTTTTGAAGTATATTTAACATGTCTTGCTTTTTAAGAAAGAAATAAAGATAGAAAGAAAGAAAGAAGGAAAGAAAAAAAGAAAGAAAAAATTAGCTCAAATGTAACAAAGACCTAAGTGTAAGAGCTAAAAGTATAAAATTTATAAGAAGAAAACATACTAGTAAGTCTTCATGACTTTGGATTAGATAGTGTTTCTTAGATGTGACACCAAAAGCATAAGCAATTAAAAATAATAAATTGGAATTCATCAAAATTAAAAACTTCTGTGCTTCAAAGGACATTATTTAGAAAGTAAAAACAACACACAGAATGGGAGTAAATATTTGCAAATTGTATACGATAAGGGTCTAGTATCTAGAATACATAAAGAAACCTTAAAACTCAACAACAGACCACCCAGTTGAAAATGCAGAATAGCTTCGGGAAGAAAAGAGCCTGGTCCTTCTACTTCCTCTTCATCCCTAAATGCCGACCTGATAGAAAAACTCTGCATGGTGATGGTTTTAGCCTCTTGTTTGTTAAAGGAGATGCAACCTTTTGGGAACCTGGGTACAGAGTTCTGATGGGTAAGGTTAAGATTCTTACTGTGTCTCTCTTGACATTAGCAAGATGAATCTGTAATTTATCATTCAATTGCCTTATATGTACATGTCTTCACAGTCACTAGATGAGGCAGGGTGATATTTATTTCTGTTCTTAGTTACATAAGCATAATTAATGGATTAAGTTAAAAGATCTAAATAATGCCAAATCACTGGTCACAGTCCAATAAAATAAATTATTTAAGTTAATTATTTAATAGCAAATTGCTAATTGATATATAAAAGCCTCTAAATGTTTAACAATCTTGATTAAAAGGTCTTAATCATGACTTTTTGAATGTTAAAGTCCATGATATAAAACAGTCTTTGTGAATAACTTCTACCTGAATGCCTATGAAGACTACTGATAATAGACAGTTGACAGGATTTATTTATTTTTTATTTTTTTTAAAGATTTATTTATTTATTTGAGAGAGAGACAGAGAGCTAGAGCGTGCGAGGAAGCAGGGGGGTAGGGGCAGAATGAGAAGGAGAGAGAGTTCCAAGAAGACTCTGCTCTAAACGTGGAACCTGAGGTGGGGTTTGACACAGGGCTTGATCCCATGACCCAGAGATTATAACCTGAGCCAAAACCAAGAGTTGGTCACTTAACTGACCGAGCCACTCAGGTGCCCCACGATGTATTTTTTTTAAATTTATTTTTATTTATAGAACATGGATTTTTAAAGTATCATAAATACTTAGAATAGTTAGACATACATCAGGAGTGATAGAAAAGGAAGTGTCTTGCCCCATAAATTATAGCAAATTGACACCATTAAATTTAAATAAATTCAAATAGAGTACTTAGAGTAGAATTCTGAGCTACACACCTAGTCCACTCTGTGTTCACACAAGTTAAGAGCATGAAATGTAGGGGAACCTGGGTGGCTCAGTGGGTTAAGCCTCTGCCTTTTGACTCAGGTCATGATCTCAGGGTCCTGGGATCGAGCCCTGCATAGGGCTCTCTGCTCAGCGGGGAGCCTGCTTCCCCCTCTCTCTCTGCCTGCCTCTCTGCCTATTTCTGATCTCTCTGTCAAATAAATAAATAAATAAATGGGGAAAAAAAGAGAATGAAATGTAGCCCAACATGATTTGTCATTCTTCTTTTTTTTTTTTTTTAAATTTTATTTATTTATTTGTCAGAGAGAGAGTGGGAGAGAGAGTGAGCGAGCAGAGGCAGAGGGAGAAGCAGGCTCCCTGCCACTCAAGGAGCCCGATGTGGGACTCGATCCCAGGACACTGGGATCATGACCTGAGCCGAAGGCAGCTGCTTAACCAACTGAGCCACCCAGGCGTCCCTGTCATTCTTCTTTTTCCCAAATGTTACCTACCTAGCAGTCCCCTTCTGTGAAGGCAGTTCCCCACAACCTAAGGCCACAAGGCAAGCTCTCCAAGTCTGTTGGATTGCTTTCTCTTCCCACATGAAGTTACAAAAAAATAGTCCAGATTACCATTCTCTGTCCATCAAATAAATCCTTGTTTACCTTCTGGGCCAACTCACTCAGTGCCCCTTCACAATTTCATCTGTCCTGCTTACCGTCATCTTGTTTACTTTTGAACCTTATCTTCTACCACAGACCCGGTTAGCCTATCAGCCTTTCTTTCCTTCCCCTTTCACACTGAATGCTCTCTAGAGCCTCCAGTTTAGAGACTGGAATTAAGAAATTACATTTAACCAGCGCTGCCTGGCTTTTTTAATAGAAAGGCCTTCAAAGTTGACTAAACATAGAAACTGGCTAGTTTGGAAAGGGACTTTGTAACTGGAAGAATGTAAAAATTCCTAACGCCTTTTGTTAATGAATGAATAATGAGTGAATGTGAAGAAGAATAAAGATGAAGGAGAGGGACAAATGGGGAAAATCATTTGGAGTTTTTAAAAAAGATCACTTTCATTAATTTGCATATCATGAATGAAAAATAGTCAAATCAACCTTAAGTCAAATCTCGATGTAATGTGTATTTTATTTTTATCAGCTACATTTTTAAAACAATCACAAGCACCCTCTTACACACAAGACTTCCGGCTTATGTGCAGTTAAAATATACATATTACATAGCTGTTCTGTGGCAGAGTCCTGTCGGGTACTCCCTGACTCCCAGCTTCATCTCCCCATTGCAGGAAATCTGGTAGGGGCTCCTCCTAGATGTCCCCTCTCTGCTCTGAGCCCTGGAAACTCACAGAAGACTGTAAGCGGGGAGAACTGAAGAGCTGACCTCGTTTTTCCCCTTTTCTCAGGGATCACTGTCCTTCACTGCCTGATGTCCAGCGCCTTGAAAACCATTCTTACATATATACTGTCCAGTTTCTTTTGTTTGTGTCAGGTGGGATGGTGAATTCAGCCCATGGTCTTCCTTTATGGTCAGAAGGGAATCTTGAACTAGATCTCTAACAGCTGGAAAAATAAATCTCATTGGAGCCCCATTTCTTACCTATACACTGAATCAATTATATTTCACACATAGTATGTAATATTGCTCTATTAAGGGGAGATGGCTAAATCATATTCAGATGTGTACAAGAAAATATTTCGTTGTCTTCTGGAAAAGACTTTTTCAGTGTCAGTTAAAGGGAAACTGTTATCACAAGATTACCTTATCAAGAATCAGGAAGTACAGTGAGATCAGCATTAGATTTTGAAAAATATTGTTGTGAGTAGGCAACTATATATATTAGGTATTTGATTGGAGAACAGACTTGTCAGAATTGTCTTGCTGCATTAATTTGCTCTTTTGAGCTTCTTCATCATTTAATGTGATATCAGCTTCTAACGGCATGAACGCAACTGCTTTACCACTAAGTACTCGCGTTACTCTAGCATTTTTAATGGGCTTACTAGCTTTTGCTATAATGCTAGGAAATGCTGTGGTTATTCTAGCTTTTGTGGTGGACAAAAAGCTTAGACATCGAAGTAATTACTTCTTCCTTAACTTGGCCATTGCTGACTTCTTCGTTGGTAAGTTACATATCTTTATTTCAGAGAATCTTTTCTAATTATAATTTACTTCTAAAACCTTAAAACTAGCTTTCTTTTTCTTTTTTTTAAATAAACTTTCGTATTTCAAGGGACTGTATAGATTTGGGGATGTTAAAAATGTAAAGTTTAAAAATTAAAGTTCTGGAGAGGCTATATGGCATTTTAGGGGAAGGGTATATATGTGTGAATCAGGTTTGTAGGAGAATTTTCATTTGACAACAGTTTGCTTTTTGCAGAATAAAAATAAGTCCGGAATAGTTCTAAAATTGCTTTAGTCCAAGAGTTACTTGTTTCTGGAATTATTTTCCTTGTATGTTTAGGTTTATAAATATGTGTAGAAATGTCAGTTGATGATATTGCTTCATAGGAGTTTCTAGTATAATTTGTCATTGTCTAAGCTTCATAAATGCTTTCATTTATTTTACGGTGAAACAAAACTCGCAGAATACTTACTTTATCACCTGGAATGTAGGGTTGCTCAACAATGTTAGTCCTCTTCTCTTTTGATTTCTCAGCAGATAGGTGTCAACTCAAACCAAGGTCACATATGGTAGTAGATTACCTATAATGTGTAAGGACAGTTAAGTACCCAAGTATGATTAGATAATGAGATATATAGAAGACTACGTTAGTCTCTTGCTTTGGTAAGGTTTCAATGTAGGAGGGTGGATAAGAGAAACTCACAAGAGACTGTAACAGTATAGAGTATGACGTGAGAACCACGAGAACTTCCAAGTGCTATTGTGAGCTCAGAGGAGGGAGAGGGCCTGTTTGGTTAGTGGGTAGCAGCATCTGAAATGAACTTCAAAGGATGGGTAGAACTTCCCAAGGCAGCGATGGAAAAAGAGTATTCCAAGAATCAGCAAAGACCTGCTGGTAGAAAAATCATTGTGTACATCTTCCTAAGTGTGAGCCCCAGGCTGGCTGTATGAAATCAGTAGGGGATGAAGTTGGAGCAGTTGGTATCTATGTAATGAAGGCTCTTGAATACTAGTTTGTCTGGACTGGCGGTTACTCAACAGGCAATGTGGAGATCTGGATTTCTTTTTTTTAAGATTTTATTTATTTATTTGACAGAGAGAGTGAGATCGCAAATAGGCAGAGAGGCAGGCAGAGAGAGGGGAGAAGCAGGCTCCCTGCTAAGCAGAGAGCCTGATGTGGGGCTCGATCCCAGGACCCTGGGATCATGACCTGAGCCGAAGACAGAGGCTTAACCCACTGAGCCACCCAGGTGCCCCGAGATCTGGATTTTTAAAGCAGGTGAGAGATCTGATGGCTCGAAGCTTCACCTTAGAGGGATTAGCAGAGACGTAGCAGGTGGGAGAAGCTGGAGCAGGTGGCGGCTTGGCTTCAAAAACATTCCTACAGCAATCTAGGCCCAAGTCATATGTTAAGGCTCCGAGCTACTGTGGGGAGGGTGGAAAGGAAGTTGGGGAGGGAGGCAGAGCTCAAGGGTGGGGTTGAGCAGGAGAAAGAGAAAAATGAGATAAAGATTCATTTCTGGGTACAAGAAAAATATGGCACAATTAATAGGAATGGGGGCATTTGGGAGGGCAGCGGATACTTCTGATATTGTGCTGATAAACTTTCTGGAGGAAACTTCTAGCTGGAGAGATGGGTTTGGGAGTCACGGCACAGATATGACTGAGTTAGAAATGAAGGCGGAGAACCAATATAGAAGTATTGAAAAAAGGCAACAATCTGTCCATTTCTCTCTTCAATTCTGACCCTCCAGGTAACTCACATTAACCACTTGAGGTAGATCCTTCTACATCATTATCTACAATCAGAGAAACAGACGTAACTATATGACTCTATTTATGCAAACAGAGAGAATATTCTGCTCTAAATATATTTATCTCTCTTTGCCTTCTTCACAGAACTGTATAACTTTTAGATAATACTTAGCACTTACCATTGATTATGTGTTTTGACTAACTCAAAGGGAGTGGTGGTAGGAAGGGATGGGGTACAACTCTACCCAACGGGGAGAGCCTGAGGCCTGAAGCTTTTGAACAAAGATGGTACTAGATAAGAACAGAGTGTTTCCTTTTGTGGCCAATGGAAGGACTAGGGCAGCCCCTCCTCCATGGGCTTGGGCACCACAGTGTAAAGATGTGGTGGGTTTTGGAGAAATGTCCCTGCTGATGTAGTTAACCAGTGGTTCTGGGAGTCCCCCCCCCCCATCCCCCCCCCCGCCATTGGCATGTGGATGGAAAAATAAATGGCTTTGCTGCTGATGAGAGCAATTGGACACAAGCCAGAATCACTTCATCCTTCACATTTCCCCTGCCCCCTGCCAGCTTCATCCAGACATAAACTTACTTAACAGTATTTGCCATGATGCTCTTAGAATTAGGGCAGCCTCTGAGAACTTTCTGAAACAAGTTCAGAGTTTTGTGTTGAGGCTCTTCTCTTTCCTTAGCCATGCTCAGAAGTAGGCTTTTTGGCTCTGAGCCTGTGGGCTTGTGACAGTAGTGCTGGGCCAGGGCAGAACTCATGAGGGTTTCTCTGTAGTTACAAGGCAGCCTTTCTTCATATTTTTGGTCAGGAGACCTCGAGCTCCAGAAGCATGTGGCAGTGGCCCAGAACATGGCATGTTCTAGGTATTATGTGGACTTTGGGCTGAATGCCCTCTTCTCACAGGTTTTAGAACTGGCCTCTAATCGAAAATCAAAAATTTGTGGCACCTGAGTAACATCCCAGGCTGAATGTAGTGTTGGAAAGCAAAGATTTATTGAGGAAAAATTCCAGTACCAGCTACATTGATATAAATGTATCTCATCTGCACACTATTCCAGGAAAAAAAGATATATATAGATATCTATAAAATTGGTATCCCATGACTAATGTTAGCTTGGGCTGCCGTAACAAAATACCATGACTTAACAGCAATTGACTTTCTCATGGTTCTGGAGGCTGAGAAGTCCCAGATCAAGGTGCCAGCAGATTTGGTTCCCGGTGAGGACTCTCTTTCTGATTTGTAGGTGGCTTCCTTCTCCATGTGTTGTCCTGTGGCTTTCCTCTGAGTGTGTATGGAGTGAGCAAGCTAGCTCTCCAGTGTTTCTTCTTATAAGGACACTAATCCTGTTGGGCTAGGGCTCCATCCCAATGACTCATTTAACTTTACCTCCTTGTATGCCCTATCTCCAAGTGTGGCCACCCTGGGCGGTAGAGCTTCAACATATGAATTTTGGGGGGACACGAACTTTCAGTCCATAACACCCTCTATGCACTCACCATTATCCACACATTCCACTCTTGGCCCAAAGAATTCACTGGGGCTTTTAGCTCCCTCCAACTTTTGATTGTCACTTTCCCATGGAAGATGTATCTTCTTAGCTGGCTTTGGAAAGAAGGGGTAATACCAGACTGGTGATAATTTTCAAGCAAACTGGGCTTTCCCATTCTCATCTATTCATTCATCCAAAATTGGTTTATTTTGAAGCAGGCATTCTTTGAGGTGGTGGGGATGGTGCTTCTATTTCTACTTGGCAGGGGGGAAGTGGGGAGAAACATGATAAATATAAACAAGCGAATACAATTATATAGTATTTTAGAGGGTAGTCATTGCTAGTGAGAAAAACAGCAGGGACGAGGGAGAGAAAGGGTGCTGGAGATGGAGGTTGCCATTTAAATGTCACGGGTAGGCCTCATTGGTCAGGACACATCAGAGTGACTAGAAGAAGCTCTCTGAGGGAAGGGCACTTCATGCTAAGGAAAGTGTGAGGTTCTGAGGGGTGTATGTGTGGTGTATTTGAGGCCGGACAGAGAGAGTAGTGGGAAGTGAGACAGGAAAGGTGGCGGGGTAGGGGTGGGGTATAGGCTGCGGTGAGCAAGTGGCCTGGGTTCTCACAGGGTTCTCCCCTTCCCGACCCACAGGTCTTTTCTCCTCCCCCTGTTCCTTTACCTCCTTGTTCTTATTTCTTCACTGCCTTCTCTTAATACAGTTTGTTTTCTTTTACTCTCCACTCCCAACCCCCTTAATCTGTCATGCCAAAGGCCTATTGCTCTTTTCAAGAAACTAGCTCTTAGTTTCACTTCTCGAGTCCGTTTGACTCAGAAGCCTGATTCCAGAGTGGAAGTTATAGAAACATTTCAGAGTGGGTATATCCTAGAAATATTTCCAATTCAGTTTTTGAAACTCCTTTGGTATAAGCCACAAACATTTCCACTCAGCAAGACAGAAGATCTGAGCATGATATTTGTGCTGAAATATCACGTAGAACATGAGGTGACAGCAGGGTTTCAGTAAAGCCAAAGGAATGGTGGTGGTGGTGGTGGTGGTGGGGTGCCTGGGTGGCTCAGTTGGTGAAGTGGTTGTGATGTGTGCCTTCTGCTCAGGTCGGGATCCCTGGGCCCGCATAGGGTTCCCTGCGCAACCGGGCATCTGCTTCTCCCTCTGACCCACCCCCCACCCCTCAGATAAATAAATAAAACCCTGAGGAAAAAAACACACCGAAGGAATAGGACTACAGCCTGTTTTAAACTGCTCTGTCAAGCAGCCACTAAAGATTTGAACACACCCAGACACACCCTTCCTCTTTCATCTAATTCAGAAAATGTGTGGACAAGATTGTTGAACTCACCTCCAATCTTTGATGTTTAAATAGACTGTGGTGTCTGTAATGCAAATGACTACTGGCCTTGCGCCTTTTGTCATTCTGTGGAGGAAATGACATGACGCTGTGAGATGTGTCCAGGGCCGAGTGTGTGCGTGCATGGGTGTGTGTGTGTGTAACACTCATGTCGGAAATATCAGACGAAAGCCGCAACTCTGGGCCAAAACATGCTACACATCTCTGTTTTGAAGATACTTTGATTTATCTCAGATACTTTATCTTATCTATTTATACTTATTTTATATCACAGGTGTGTGCATGCATGTGCAGGCATGCGTGCGCCCATTTGAGATGGAAGGCTCCATAAGGAAGCTTGGTTATCATTAAAAATATAATCCAAACGTGAAACAAGCAGGCAATTCGAACTACATATGAGAACTGACCATGCGACCCTTCCATCTCGATGATGCCTGTATGTGAACTTAGGTAGAGAATGCTAAATTCCGTGTTCCCTTTCACTGGTGCTGAAACCACACCCCACTGGTTATATCCTCAGATCATCTGGTTTTGGGAGAATGCACCCTTTCCTTCTCCTTTCTTTTGCTTTTACTACTGTTCTTCAAGAGAGGCTAACTCGATTTTCATAGGAAAACAGGAAATCTTGCCAAGTGCCTGAGAAAATAAGAAGATTCTCACTGAGCTTCCTCTTAATAGGTTACATACTCAGTGAGCAGTGTCACCTGTCTGAAAAGTCAATACAATGAAAAACTCTGAGCGAAGCTAAAGGAAAGGGAGCCTAGAGCCAAACCATTTGCATACCTGTTCACTCAGTAAAGGGTAGTGGTTCAAATCAGGAGTCCTGAAATCACACTGCCTGTTTTCAAAGTCAGTGAGGTTTCAAAGCCTGGGTGGCTCAGTGGGTTAAAGCCTCTGCCTTCCGCTCAGGTCATGATCCCAGAGTCCTGGGATCGAGCCCCACGTTGGGCTCCCTGCTAAGCAGGGAGCCTGCTTCCTTCTCTCTCTCTGCCTACCTCTCTGCCTACTTGTGATCTCTGTCAAATAAATAAATAAAATCTTAAAAAGAAAAAAAAAGCCAATCTTCCACTCACTAGCTGAGTGGACCTTGGACAATTACATCTCATCTCCATCTTGAGCTATAGGTTCTTCATCGGCTAAGTCAGCATGGTTTCTTTCTTTCTTTCTTTTTCTTTTTTTTAAAAAAGATTATTTATTTATTTATTTGACAGAGAGAGAGAGAGAGAGAGAGATATCACATGCAGACGGAGAGGCAGGCAGAGAGTGAGGGAGAAGCAGGCTCCCCACTGAGCAGGGAGCCCGATGCGGGACTCAATCCCAGGACCCTGAGATCATGACCTGAGCCAAGGGCAGAGGCTTAACCCACTGAGCCACCCAGGTGCCCCAAGTCAGCATGGTTTCTATCTCAGACAGTGTCTATGAACATTAAATGAGATGATCTATGCAGCAGACAGAGCACAATGTGTGGCATGTGGTAACTTCATAATACATATCAGCTGTTACTAACTTATTTAAGTTAAATGTGGGAGCCACTGGTTAAGTCTCAATGTTGTGAAAAATACAAGGATCAACTTGCAACCTGATCCTAACCCTCAGGAGAAACAAGTGAAAAGATGAAAGAAAGGCAAAGTAGAATGTGTTCGTATCTCCCTGATGGCTAGTGATGATGTGCCCACTTTGGAAAACAGTGTGGAAATTCCTTAAGAAATTAAAAATAGAGCTACCCTATGGCCCTGCAATTGTACTACTGGGTATTTACCCCAAAGATACAGATGTAGTGAAAAGAAGGGCCATCTGTACCCCAATGTTCATAGCAGCAATGGCCACAATCGTCAAATTGTGGGAGAACCAAGATGCCCTTCAATGGACGAATGGATAAAGAAGATGTGGTCCATATATACAATGGAATATTACTCAGCCACCAGAAAGGATGAATATCCAGTGTTTGTATCAATATGGATGGGACTGGAAGAGATTATGCTGAGTGAAATAAGTCAAGCAGAGAGAGTCAATTATATGGTTTCACTTACTTGTGGAGCATAAGGAATAACACGGAGGACATGGGGAGATGGAGAGGAAAAGTGAGTTGGGGGAACTCGGAAGGGGAGATGAACCATGAGAGACTGTGGACTCTGAGAAACAAACTGAGGGTTTTGGAGGGGAGGTGGGGTGGAGGTGGGGTGAGCCTGGTGGTGGGTATTATGGAGGGCACCAATTGCATGGAGCACTGGGTGTGGTGCATAAACAATGAATGCTGGAACACTGAAAAGAAATTAAAAAAAAAAAAAAGAGAGAAATTAAAAAAAAAAAAGGAAAGTGTTTGTACATGAGAGACGGAGGGAAGAGCAAAGTGCCAGCACCATGCAGATGACAGAGGGGTCACTTCTGAGAAGGAAGTTCCAAGAAAGATGACAAAGAGAAGTCTTTTTTTGTGAAGTGAAAGAAGAATGAGGAGGAAGTAATTAGACTTCTCAGTACAAGAGAGGAGGCCATTCCAGGAAGAAAGAATGCTATTGGCAAAGGACATGTGAAACTGTGGGCTGTGTTGGGGGGAAGGCTGGTCCGTCCTGCTTGGGTTGGATTCGATCAGGGAAAGACAATTATCATATGGTTTCACTTATATGTGGAGTGTAAGGAATAGTGCAGAGGATCATAGAGAAAGGGAGGGAAAACTGAATGGGAAGTAATCAGAGAGGGAGACAAACCATGAGAGACTCTTGACTGGGGGAAACAAACTGAGGATTGCAGAAGGGAGGAGGGTTGGGGGTGGGGTAACCGGGTGATGGGTATTTAGGAGGGCACATGATGTGCTGAGCACTTGGTGTCATATGCAATTAATGAATCATTGAACCCTACATGAGAAAATAATGATATATTATATGTAGGCTAATTGAATTTAAATAAAAAAAAAGAAAGAAAGAAAAGGATAACTTGTTCTCTATATGGCTGGAAATGCAGGTAGGGACCTGAGCCTAATTTGGAAAGTAATAAGGAAACGTATGATACTTAATGACAGCTACTGTAAGACTGGTGTTTAAAGAATGTGTAGGAAATCAGTCCTGAGTTTTGCTAATGAAACACCATGAATTTCTAAATTATAATCAACCCCCTTTTGGTCAATTCAGATATGTCACTGTGTTGTATGCCTATGTCTCTTTGTATTCATTGATATGTGCTTTTTTTTGGCCTTTTTTTCCCCCCATACAGGTATGATCTCCATTCCTTTGTACATCCCTCACACGCTGTTTGATTGGGAGTTTGGAAGTAGACTCTGTACATTTTGGCTCATTGTTGACTATCTTTTGTGTACAGCGTCTGTGTATAACATTGTTCTCATCAGCTATGATCGATACCAGTCAGTCTCGAATGCTGTAAGTCCAAACATTCATTTACCTTCTTTAGAAGATGACATACTTGTACATTTGGGTCCCCAAGCAGAAATTTTTTTAAGTGTAATTTTTTGTTTAGTTGGCAAACCTTAGAGGAGCCTGATAATCCTTCTGTTATTTGGCGCTATGTTTTCATTGGTCCTTAGTGAACAATTTCTGTGTGTGATTTGGCTAAGTCACTCACTCCCCTTTGTGTTGCTAGCATGGGAAGGCCATCAAAGAAAACCCAAGACAAGTTGTTGGAAGCGGTATACTGAGTCCACAGTGGATTGGATAGACGTATGAGTCCCAGTAGATTTATCAAGTCCATTCCTTACACAAACTAAGACCTGAATATTTTCCTGGTGGGTGAGTAGAAAGATGCCCAGACTTTTGAATGTTGTGAGAAAATCAATCTCAAATGGCCAAAGGAAAAAGAACAGTATACAGAGAAGCTATAGTTTAGACAGTGGGACCAGCCTGGGAGGTCAAATCCCAGTGCCAGTGTAGGAGCCCTGCCAAGAAAATCCGTACTGACCCAAGATTTGGAATAGGCTCGTCAACAAGTTAGTGACAGTTCTTAAGCAAGCGAACTTTATGAGCAATAGAACAAGGGGAAAAACAAGGCAGATGCAAGTAGAGACAGAGGGTGTCAGGGGTATAGAAATATGGGGCAGTAATCTGAGTCTTTGAGACCTAGATGGGAAACCTCCCTCACTCTTGAGTCCCAGGACCCACATTTCTGGGGGGTATGACTGTGTGCAAGGGATTTTGCTAAATGCTGGGATATAGAAATGAAACCTTACTCTCCACTTTTGAGGAGCATGATAGACTCATGTGGAGATGGATCCAGAAGCAGATGGGTTCAGTGCACTGGACTAGGAGTGGTGTGGAGGTGTTGAGAGGATGGTGACAGCTCTGGCTTGGGAGGGCTGTGCAGCTTGGAGCAGACAATGTCGGGAGGGTATATTGCACAAGGTGAGGATCAACTGTAGGGACAAAGATGAGGCTCAAACAAAAGAGAAATTTATTTTTCTCTCACAGAACATTCCAGGAAAGCCTTGGCTCCAGGAACTCATCCAGAGACCTAGGTTAACAGGGTGACTCCGCACCTTCTAGGGCAGGGCTCAGCAAACTTTTGCTATAAAGGGACATATGGTCTCCAAAGCAACTGCTCAAATCTGCCATTGTGACACAAAAACAGCCATACATAATATGTTAAAAAAAAAGAATGATTCATTCACTGTGTTCCAATAAAAATTTATTTATCCAAACAGGTGGTGGGCCACATTTGTTTCATAAACAGTAGTTTGCTTACCCTTGCACTAGGTCATTATTCTCCTCCACATGTTCAAGGTCAGGTTGCTGACACTCCAGGTTCTAGAAAAGATGGTGAAAAGGCCGAAGTCCAGGGCAAGGAATTTTCTTTTAACCAAGTAGTGCAGAATCATACAATCATTTCCACTCACAGTTTATCGGTGGCATTTAGTCACATGGTCTCCCATCTCATTGCAACAAACCTGGGAAATGTGATTTCTAGCTGAGCTGCCATATTGTCAGGAAGAAGGGGAGAATGAATGTGTTGGGACATCCAGACCCTTGGCCTGGGGTACATGATTGACACCAGAGTCTGCTGCAGTTGGTACTAGACAAACTACAGAGAGAGCGCTGATGAGCTTGGATGAACAGTTCAGATGCCTATAAGCTCATGGTTTTCAAAAATTGCAACTTGTGACCCATTATTGAGTCACGAAGTCAGTTTGGTGGGTTGTGACCACTTTTTTTTTCCAGTGGAAAAATACAGAAAAAACCATAGTTAAACAGAATAAAAATAGAATATAAAGTATCAAGAGTATCTTGTACATAATAAATGTATTTTTTATGAGTACTTCTGTCTGCGAACTTAGTGATAATATAAAACATATTTCTTAGTTTGAGTCCGTCAAAATGTTCAAAAAAGAGTGCTCTAATTCATAACCTTTCCCATTTGTGCTGAAGCATTTCCTTTTATTTTCTGGGTTAGTATTTCTTTTTAGTCTTCACTGGATGTTTCTTATAGGACATCCCTTTGCTGTATGTCCAAGCCCTTGGGTCTACCTCAGGTGGGTGCAAAGTTAAGGGACAGTTTGCACAGTTAGGAAAAGTGTGTAGAAGTCACAGAGACATGAGGACTGATGTCCATAGAGAAAAACGAGTGGGTTTGTTTCCTAGTCTTGACCTGAGGATTCCCCCCTGGCCACGCAGCCTATAAATTTGGTGAGGGCTGGGTCGGCTGGAACCAAGATCCTTAGTACATAGCATGGAGTTAAGAGGACAGCAAGAGCCTGGCACCCCAGAGCATGGTGGCGGCAGGGGGCGCTCAGGCAGCTCTTATGCCTCTGCTGGTGAGGAGTTCAAATGCAGCAGTGTGAGCCAGGAAGCCCTCAAAGACCACTGAAGCTCGTAGGAAGTGGTTGTGGCGAAGCTGAGCTCTTGCTGTAGTTCGAAGTGGAGGAGACCGTATGATAAGGCAGAGTCATGGGCTGGGCCTGGGAAATGGAAATCTGACCATAATATGGAAAAGGTAGTCCCTATGCAGATGGCAGTGCATGATTACCATGCTCAGACCCATTCTCTGGAGGGGCACATTTCCGTGGGGCTGAAGCAAGCAAGAGTGGGTGGGGGAAGAACAGTATAGTTGGAAGGAGTAGGAATTCAAATGGGTGAAGAATTAAGGTGGTGAGTGGAGAGAGGGCTTTCTGAAGGAGGAAGCTTGAGAGTAAAATCAAGGCCATGGAAAATATGGTTGCTGGGGACTCACTAGTTTCCTAGGACTGCTGTAGTTAAGTACTGCACATCAGGTGGCTTAAGACCACAGAAACTTCTTCTTTGGAATGCATTTCATGTTTGGAGACCCGAAGTCCCAATTCAAGGTGGAGGCAGGGCAGTGCTCTCTCTGAGGCCTCTAGGGCTGCCTGTTACATGCCTTTCTCTTAGCTTCTAATATTACCAGCCATCCTTGGCATTCCTTCATGGTCCTTGGCTTGTAGATGTGTCACTTTAGTCTCTGCTTCCATTGACAAATGGTGTTCTCCCCGTGTGTCTGTGTCTTTTTTACAAGGACACCAGTCATACCGGATTAGGGCTCACCCTAATTGAATAGGACCTTATCTTAACGTGATCATGTCTGCAAAGACCCTACTGGCAAATGAAGTCAGGCCCACAGGTACCGGGTCTTACGACTTCAACTTATCTCTTTGGAGGACACAATTCAACCTGCAACAGGCACTGGGGATGGCTGTGCAATGCCAACTCATTAACTCCAGCAAGTCCTGGGGCCTGCTCTGCCTTATAAAAGAAACCTGATTGACAGAGTGTTTGCATATCTTACTGGGGAAGGAAAGGAAGCAGGATAAGAGGCAATCTCCTGAAAAACAAACATTTTCCGTCATGGGTGGAGGACTGGGCCACTGACAGGTGTCAGGAAGGCCACTCCAACTGGCTGGGGCCTGGATGCAAGCAGTGCTTGAGATCTCTGTCAAAAATGTTACCCAGAGATGAAGAGGTGGGCATCATCTTTTCAATTCCCTTAGATGTCCATTATCCCATTTGACCTTATGCATAATAGAAAAGAGATAGCTTTCCAGCATATTGCATCACACCATTGCAAAGGCTGAACAGAGCAATTAAAAAACTAAATGCAGTTTTATGACCATCTGGGTATTGTTACCATCTTCATAATCATTAGATTTAGTGCAAGAGATGTATTAATTAGTAGCATGAGAAGCAGAAGGCAAAAAAGCGTATTGTATATGGGAACTTGTGGTCAGCACCATATGCATTTTAGCTTAGCCTCAGAAATATCAGTAATTTGGAAAAAAAAAACCACTTCCCTGCAGTTTTTAAAAATAACTTTTTTTTTTTTTTTAAGCCTGCTTCCTCTTACCTCCAGCCAATTGGTGAGCCCTTCCCAGCCTGCACAATCCATCAAAGAAGACAGTGCTGGGCACTGTTGTGCCTTTTTAATAAAAACGAGAAAACACTGTAGCACGAGATTATGAACTCACAGAGAAAATAGTACATGAACAATGGGGGAAAGAGAGGCATGTTCCAGTTTCGTGAGGAAATCATTTCCTTTCCCTTGAGTGAGGAAATCAGAGAAATATGGAACACATGAGCTGGAAGGATACTAACTGATCTAAAAGAAGCTCAGGGAGGTTGTCTGTTCCAGGTCCCCTTAAAAAAGTCTTTGTTCGTGTGTTTATCCCTCATGTAGGGTGGGTGAACTTCTAGATTTCTTTTTTTTTTTTTTTAAAGATTTTATTTATTTATTTGACAGAGAGAGACACAGCAAGAGAGGGAACACAAGCAGGGGAGCAGCAGAGGGAGAGGGAGAAGCAGGCTTCCTGCTGAGCAGGGAGCCCGATGTAGGGCTCGATCCCAGGACCCTGGGATCATGACCTGAGCTGAAGGCAGAAGCTTAACAACTGAGCCACCCAGGTGCCCCAAACTTCTAGATTTCTTATAGTAAGATATCAAGATCTATCAAAGATCATGGGTTCTGAGAACTGAGAGCAATCCTTACTCATAGAATCTCATTTTCCCTTATAGAAGCCAGTCTTTGTGACCAAGCAGATCTAGAACATTCTCTACCTTTTAAAAAAAGACCTTGGTGCTTGCCTTGGCCATGTCTCTCAAAGTGGTTGGCCAGCACAGCTTTGGCACCATCTTTGTTGAGTGGAAATGTTTATAGAAGGAAATGACTTGGTAATGCTCAGTCATATTACACTATTTCTCTATAGAAGGTTTAGACTTTTTTGGGGTAGGGGTCATCTTCTTGGGAGTGATGTAAGAATTCTCTTTTCTTGACACCACCTTGACGTCTCAGGATAAACTACAGAGTAGATTCTTCCTGAATATTAGAATCAAAAAAGCCAGTGGCTTTCAGTCTTGTTTGACTGTGACCACTGAGAGAAACGCATTTGATACTGGGGTTCGGTACACATGCTTCTCTCTCTCTCTGTAGGTCTATATTCCCCAAGCCAAAGCATCATCAAACAATACAGACCCTCGCAATCGTGAGGCATTCTGACACTGAGCGCTCTCTTTCATTAGAAGAAAAATGCTGCTTGTGACCCAGCTGGCAGATTGTGAAACACTGTGAAAGGGGGCACATAGTTTCAGTAGTTTGCCCGTTCACATTAGTGTCTCCGGAGTTGGAAACATCACGTTTTTTTTTTTTATTTGTTATTTTTAAAAAGATTTTATTTATTTGACAGAGAGAGAGGGAGAGAGATAACAAATAGGAAGAGCAGCAGGCAGAGATAGAGGGGGAAGCAGGCTCGATCCCAGGACCCCGAGATCACGACCTGAGCCGAAGGCAGAAGCTTAACCCACTGAGCCACCCAGGTGCCCCAAACATCACGTTTTTATTTTAGATATTGATCTTAACGTTTTCTAGAATTTCAGAGGCTTAATCTTGAGGGTTACAGATTTCCTCTGGAAGGCCCCTGAGAAAGTCTGCCTCTGGAACTGAACCCTCTCTCCTGGCCCATATCAGGCTACCCAGGGCCAGGGAGCTTGACTACCTCTTGCATAGCCCTGAAACTCCTGAAGACCTCTGACAGGCCTTCTGCAACCAACACATGTTCATTATATTGAAACCATTTATTTGGTCTCTTTTAGGTATCTTACAGAGCTCAGCACACTGGGCACTTGAAGATCGGGGCTCTGATGGTGGCTGTCTGGGTGCTGGCCTTCTTAGTGCATGGGCCAATAATTCTAATTTCAGAGTCTTGGAAGAATTCCAGCTTGAGGATCTTGGAGGAGAATGATTGTGAACCTGGATTCTTTACCATATGGTACATCCTCGCCATCTCGTCATTCTTTGAATTCCTGGTCCCAGTCTTTGCAGTGGCCTATTTCAATGTGTACATTTACTGGAGCCTGTGGAAACGTAGCAATCTCAGTCGGTGGCAAAGCCAGCCCACACTCACTTCTACTGTCTCTCCCAGTAACTGTGGGTCCTCCCTCACGGGCAGACTGTTTCGAAGAACATCTCTTCCGGAACCGAAGGAAATAGCACCATCTACTCCTCTGAAAAGACATGAAAGAAAGAGCAGCCTCTTGTTTTCTGTAAGAGCCCAGATGAATAGCAGTATAGTTGCTTCCAAAATGGCTTCCCTCACCCATTCTGATTCACTTTGTCTTCACCAAAGGGAACATATTGAACTGCTCAGAGCCAGGAAATTAGCCAAGTCACTGGCCATTCTCTTAGGTGTTTTTGCCTTTTGTTGGGCTCCCTATTCGCTGTTTACAATCATTCGTTCAACTTACCCACTAGACAAGCGTCCTCACATGGTTGGGTATGAAATCACATTTTGGCTTCAATGGCTCAATTCCTTTGTCAATCCTTTTCTGTATCCCTTGTGTCACAAGCATTTCCAGAAGGCTTTCTTGAAATTATTTCCTAGGAAAATGTCCATACCGTCACAGACTCGGTCAATGTCCTCTTAAAGGTAATTTTATCCTTCATAAAAATTTTAGTCTTAATCTCACCTCCATGAATTTGATCTGACTTTCATTTTGCCCTTTCCACTCTACCAGGAAAATCCATAAAATTGTAACACTTGAAAACTCAAAAAAAAAAAAAAAAAAAGATTGGAGCCTGGAAGTCAAGGGAAAACGAATAATAATAGTACAGTTAGAATTAGATGACAATGTTTTTGTTAACTATAGCCACAAATCACTGTACCTTTCTTACTCATTGCCTCCTCTTTGTCTTTTAGATCTCGATATAGCATTGATGGTGAAAATTAAGAGTTCTTGTTTTCTTTCTATGTTCAGGGTTTGCCATAGCCTTAAGTGAATTTCCCTTTTTATTTTATAGTGATGAAAAATTCTCAAGTTTTAAAGCTGTTTTTCCCAAGATATACAATAGGAAAGGGGGCTATATTGCCCTCTTTGCTGGAGGTGGGCAACTCTGTTATGATCAGTGGGCAGGTGTGTTGGGGTTTGAGTTGAGGGGCAGGGAGCGAGGGTGGGCCCAGATAGAAAAGTGGAAGGCATGTGTGTGTGTGTTCCTGATCCCAGAAAAGAAGGAAGTGTGGGGAGGGAAGAGTAGGTAGTTGTAGTTCTCAAATGTCCTTTGTGCCATTATCTGGGAGGCCCAGCAAACATAGGTTGAGAGAGTAAGTTACAGACAAGATCACCATCTGGTTGAAAGGATGGCTTTCTTTCTTTCCTTCCTGCCCTCTTCTTCCAACTTCCATGTTGGCTAAAACCTCTGTGAGAAAATATGGAAGAAAGGGAAAAGCTAAGAGATTAACAAAAGGATGGTGTGATTAAACCTGATGTACCTGGTATAACATTCACAGGACTAGTGGATGTCAGTAATTATTAATAAAATATACTTGTTTTTATTTGATGTCTTTAACTTGTGTGCAGTGCTCAGAACTATTCCTTTATAAGCAGTGAGTATAGGTTATACTTACTGATGAGTCACATTTTCTTAGGCTGGTGACATTTTGTTCTTTTTGTCATTATTAATCTTTCTTCTTCTTCCTCCTCCTCCTCCTCCTCCTTGTGTTCTTTGCCTGTCTTTGTCATAACATTTCATTTTGATTTTGGTTAATTTCATCTCTCCTCTAAGGTTTTACTCGTGTTTCTTTTGTAACTTCTCAGAGTTCCTATACAGTTTAGTCATTTTCATATTTCTTAGACCTTCAAAATCTTGGTTAAATTCAAACACTAAAATATGAAAATCCTTCAAGTACATCAATGGGTAGATATTCCCCCTAATTTTTATATATACTCATGCCTTGCATTAAGTCCAAAATGGGAGATACACGTTTAACATTCAATAGTAATCTCAAAAATTCAGGAAATAAATCCTCATAAATATGCAAGTTTTTATAAAGTTACTTGTTAGCTATTGTTTTTGACATTCATAAATTAGTAGTTGTGTCTTTCATATGATTACTGGAGGCTTGAAGGTCCATTGAATGGTGTGGCTCCATGGAAACTTTTTCCGATTGATCCCTAGCAGAAACATACCTAAATATGCATATGTATTTTTCAAAATATAGAAAATAAATTATAAAATTGTTTTTCATTCAAAGATATCATCAATGTACAACATACTGTTATTTTATTTGTCACTATAAAAGAAAATGCTGCAAACTGTCTATGCAATGATACTTTCAAAAATCACATTGCTAGGAAGTCCCATTCTGATTTCAGAGTTGTTGAAAGGTGAGTGATATGTATCTTGGAAGTGAGAAAGTACAATACATTTATCATGAATGAATAGAACAAGCTAGTCCTCTGTGAAATGAGAGTTGGAATAATTAAATATTTTTGATGGAACATTCATATATTCCTTCAACAAACGTGTATTAAGGGTCTATCGTGTTAGCTACTAGTATACTGTAAAGATGCCTAGGAACCTTGCTGATTTAGTTTCCTTGGGGTAGGAATTTTACTTTGGGGTTCTCTTACCATGATGCTAGGCACCCCATAGGTGCTCAGTAGGTATTAATGGAAAAGGCATGCATTAGGCATTTTCCTTAAAACCAGAATATAAATCCTCACTTTAAAATCCAAGTCTTTTAAATTTGCCCTGGAGGAATTTTAAAATACATTTTTCATTATAAGAAAAGTAATATGTACTAAACATAAAAAGAAAAGACAGTAATAAAGTAATTTCTATACCCAAGAAACAGACAGAGTTATTATTTGGTGTAGATGTTTCTAGGGCGAAAAAGAATGTTAATTCCGTTTTTTTAGAAACAAGTGTTTGTATATTTAAACTTCTCACAATCTCCTCAGGTGAATTTTGCCCTAATATGAAAGCTCCTACTGTAGTATGATGAATTATTGTCTCCTTCTCACAAATGGAGTTAGCTTAGAAATACTTATTAAATTTTAAATAAAAAATAATTCATTTCCAATTGATTTAAAATACTTCAATACTTAATATTTAAGTATTTTTGTTTTTTTTATTTTAAGCATTTTAAAATGCATATTTAAAAATATTTAAAATACTTACTAGCTCATTTTAAATCCAGACCCAAAGCCACTGGTATAATTGTCAGAACATTCCTTAAAATTTCAGTTCCTAAGTGTTGACTTCAGGTGGCCCATTTAGAAATAGATTCAAGTAGAATGAGGACAGATTTAGGGATATAAATGCCACTTATGATAGTCTTTTACTTTTAAAGATTTATATTATTTATTTGACAGAGAGAGTGAGAGAGAGCAAGTGAGCACAAGCAGGCAGAGCAGCAGAAGGAAAGGGAGAAGCAGGCTTTCTGCTGAGCAAGGAGACTGATGCGGGGCTCCATCCCAGGACCCCGGGATCATGACCTGAGATGAAAGCAGATGCTTAACCAACTGAGCCACCTGGGCGCCCCCAGGTCTAGTCTTTTTATGAATCATGAGGGCTTTGATCTAAGTAACAGAACCATCATAACTATTTTACAGAAGAGCTTTCTGTGGCTGCTTGATAACTACTTTCTTGTAGCAAGGATCTTGGCATTTGAAGAAATTATTTTTCACATTATAATTTCAGAAAAAGAAACTCCAGCATACAAAGTAAACCTTTGGTTCTAATGTTTGTTGCCAGTCTGAGTTGAGTCAAGAAAACAGAAGCCATGTTAATTATTTCAGAGAGAAGGAATTTAATACACAGAAGTGGGTAAGTATTGGAAAGCCAAATGAGCAGGAAGTAGATATTGATGGAGTCCGGGCCTAATAACTTAAATGAGCAACTACAGTAATGAGGGACAGACAGACAGAAATGAGAGATAATCAAAGAGAATCTGGGATCCCAGAGGACCAGTGCTTGGAGCTCTGACTGGTGCCTCATGGCGAATAGTTAAGGCTCGGAGGGCCAAAGGGGTAGGGCCAGCTGGTGCAGAGTTCATGAGGGTGGGGCAGGTTACTTACCTTCCTTCATCATCTCCACTTATCTGTGGTTCTCCCCAGGCATGGGAACTGCAGCTCCTGCTCCACATGTAAAAAGGAAGAGTGATTCATGAAACTAGTTTAGTGAGTACCCCAGAAAGTACGAACATGGCCTTTGAAGTCTTATGTTCTAGAGGGCTCTTTCGGTAAGGATTACCTTAGGTTACAAGTGACAGAAACAAAATTTGAACCACCTGGACCGAAGTGAGCATCTTGGTTCCTGTTGCCAAAGAGCAGAAAGACAATGGTGGGAGACAGTCCAGTGACTCTGTGTCAACTTCATTTTATATCGTGGCTTCTCTACAAGCTGGGGTAATGAATGCTCGTGTTTTTGATCAGATAGGGAAAGGGCCTCTCCTAGCAACGATGAGAAAAAAAAAATCTTGGAAAATATTGAGTGCCCAGTGGTTATCTTGTGTTGATAACTTGGGACCAATCCCTGCAGTGGAGAGTAGATTCTAGTGCTGTCCTCTTGGGTCATTTCTGCCTTCAGACTAATCACTGTGGCAGGGAGGTAGGCTCAGCCCATTCAAACCATGTTGTCTTGGGAGGGAGAAACAGTTTCCTTAAATGAAGAGAGGTATGGTCACCCAAAGAAGAGGGTAGAGATCATAAAATCTATACCAAGGGCTATTCAAAAATTGGGGATGTCGTGAAGATTAGATTGTCTTCCCTACACATTGTGCAAGCCTGCCCAAATGGACACAATTTTCTATCCCTTCCTGGAGCCTCACCCTTTGCCACATGACTTTGTAGCTTTTTGCATCGAGAGGGACTTGCAGTGGCCAATAACCTGCTGCTAACAGGCAGCGGAAGTGACGCCATGTCAGTGTCAAGCCTGGGTCTCAAGTGGCCCGTGCACATCTCGTCTAGCTCTTGGAACTTTGCTCAGCTGCCAGGTGCATGCACCCAGGCTAGACTAATGAAGGATGAGAGACCACGTGGAGCAGAATCAAGCCGTGGTAGCTGAGCCCATTTTAGAGCGGCTGCCCCTCCCCGCCCCCACCAACGGCTGACTCAGCAGCCTACTGGAGATGCATGGGCAAATGCAGGCTAACCAAGGCTGGCTGAAAGAAGGCTCCCGTGGCCCAGACCAGAAGAACCACTCAGCTCATCTGGAGACTCCTGAGCCATGGCAAGACACTGCCTTTGGGGAGCGGTGTGTATTCAGCAATAGCTAACAGACATGGCAAGTGCCTTCCCTCCTGTGTTGATTTCAAGAGAGATGCAGATATTTACATCCCTCATTCTTTTTGGGGAACTGAAACCAGAGACATAAAAATTATTACGTAACAGGACAATTTTTTTTTTTTAGGACAGACTTTTTTTTTAAGGCCACACCTACTTCCCCAGGAAACCCAGTTATTGCAAAAAGACCTTACAGCAAGGATAACTGATTTTGCAACATCTTAAATGACACAACAAAACAATAGCAGGGTAGATGCACCCCTGAGGGTTAAGTTTCACTGTGGGGATGGAATAAGTTGGGCATCATCGTAAGTTCCCACAAGCTGTTCTTAGCTGTGAACTTCTCTCTCTGAATTGCCTCCTTCAGTTTCTTCAGGTTTCTATCTTAAGTCAGATACTGCGATCTAAAGACTGGTTATGGGGTTTGTACTAAATAGTCTGTGACTTTTTAGGATGCTTTTTCTCCTTGCTCATGCCTGTAGGCATATCTTTCTAGGCATAAACTTCTACTAGGAAAGAAGAGGAAGGAGGGACAAGACTGTCAACGGAACCAGCTGGTCTGGTTAGTGCGGAGTCACTCTTTGACGATCAGTGGCAGAAGCTGAACTGATCCCTCATTTGGATTTCCATGATGCCTTTTTCTACTCTAACCACAGGTCCCAAGGAGTGGACCATAAAAGGAAACATCCTGCAGGAAAAGTTGAGGTAACTGTTCATTAACCAGAGCCTGAAGAAGTTAACCAGACAGAGCAGGTTAATTTCCCTGCCGAGGGGTTACAGAGCCTGACTGACCTGGGGGAAGGAAGTATCCAACTGGCTGTGGCCATCCTGATCCGTTTAACTGGAGGAAAAAATCCAGAAGCCCTCGTGAAGGTCACAATCCAGAGTTCAGGGCTCACTGAAAGACCCAGACCTCATCACAGGACTGAAGAACACGTCCCCTCCCCCTACACCTCACTACTGCATCATAAAGGCAGGTTTATTTACAGGAGTTCCCTTTACTGAGTACTTCCTGCCTGGCTGTCAGAAA
The DNA here is from genome assembly GCF_963455335.1 of Martes martes. Lineage (NCBI taxonomy): Eukaryota > Metazoa > Chordata > Mammalia > Carnivora > Mustelidae > Martes > Martes martes. Next base: position 46,430,504 of record NC_137901.1, on the reverse strand, counting down.
GCATGACGAGGCACACCAAAAGGCGGAAAACACCATTTGAATAGACGGAGCAAACGCCAGAAGCAGACGTGGCAGGGACGCTGGAATTATCAGACTGGGAATTTAAAATAATGATGATGAACACGCTAAGGGTTCTAATGGAGGAAACAGACAGCATGTAAGGACGATGGCCAATGTCAGCAGAGCTATGGAAGTCGTAAGAAAAGTCCAGGGAACAGCTGAAACATTTTTCTCACGTTCAAAAATTCTAAAACTTTTCATAGTCACGTTAAAGACATAAAAGATATACTTGGTCCTCAATAGAGAGGCTTTCATCAGGTCCTTCTTAGAACCTGGAAGACAAATGGTTTAAAATGATTCCTCCATCCTTCCTGTGCTCTTGCCCCCAAGTTGAAGCGTCCGGGTCCTGGTCAAGGCGGCAGTTAAGCAACGGGTTGGATGTGCTGTCTTGGCTACCTTCCTGTTTCTGGAATACACCTGTTTTGAGTTCAACCCTTCTTTGGGGGTTTTGTTCCTCGGACTTCACGTGGCTCAGGCTGGGCTAAAGTTCATTACTACTACTGAATTACGAATAGCTCTCAAGGGGCTGCTGTCCTCCTGGGATGGGGTTGGACCCCAGGGTCTCCTCCTCAGCATTCCTCCCTCTCTGGCATTCATGAGACCCAGGAGAGGATGGCCTTGACTTCTGAAGGTCACACTCTTCTACACTGTTGTCTGGACTGAGGAAAATGTCTGCTGCTTTGAGGTATTAGCTCCATGGGGTTCATACCACGGTATGGGTGGGGGGGGCAGGTTACGTGGAGTCCATCCTTGCCTGTAAGGGTTACATGTCAGCTGGCTTGGAATCAACACGGACATGCACGCAGATGTGTGCGGCTGTGAAGTGACAGGGCAGTGATGAATTGTTTCTTTTACAGATGTTTGTAGGGATGCGGGAGGGAGTAGGTCCCCTACAGCTATTTCCACAGCCGACCTCTTCTGCTCGGCTGCATCTCTCCAAGCAACCCAGTCCCTCCACAGCAAGACCACGTAGCTCCTCTTCCTGACCAGCATAGACAAACTTGCGACTGGAAAAGGCTAGAATAGGATTTGCGTGGATAATGGTAACGTGGAAACTTACCTACGTGCCAGGCGGGATTAATTACCTGTTTCCTTAGAACACCTGTGTAGGGCACCTGGGTGGCTCAGTGGGTTAAGCCTCTGCCTTCGGCTCGGGTCATGATCCCAGGGTCCTGGGATCGAGCCCCGCATCGGGCTCTCTGCTCAGCAGGAAGCCTGCTTTCCCCCCTCTCTCTCTCTGCCTGCCTCTCTGCCTACTTGTGATCTCTGTCTGTCAAATAAATAAATAAAATCTTAAAAAAAAAAAACAAGAACACCTGTGTAAAAGGATACCATTGTTATTCTTATTCCATGGACAAGGAAACTGAAGAAGACAGAGAGTAGATGACTTGCCCCAGTGGTACAATCAGGAGGTAATGAAGCCAAACTTGAACTCAGGGAGTCTGTCCCTAGAGCCCAGCTGTATGAGCCCCATGCCACGTGGCCTCTCACCACTTAACAGGTCTCTGCTTCCTCCTCCCACACAGGGACATTAGTGAGTCAGAGCTCTGACAAGGAACTGAATGCAAACAAACTCAACAAAACCCCCCGATCAGAGCAAATAAAAACAAAACAAATCCAAATGAGCAAACTCTATCTCATAGTCTTTCCCGACCTTCACAACAGCAGTGCCTGTTTTCTCCACAAGATGGCAGTAATTCCACATAGTTTTGCTCCCGAATAGTTCCGTTTGCGCAGCCACAGAATAAATACACGGGTAATATTACAATTTAATTGTGTTACAATTTAAAGAAATCTGATAACAGCCATCTCACTTGTCAATATTTTAAATTGAATTAACTCATAAAATCAGGGAAGGCTATATAAACTCTGTAAAAACAAAACAATGACCCTTTTCTTCCTGTGAGAAGGTATGACTGCCCCAAAGCACTCACATAAGGGTGCCAGTGCGCACATACATACGCCCCCCCCCCCGCATTCCCCTCGTCTCACACATCCTCCCGCATCCACCCACATCCACACATCCACACACCCACAGCAACCCCCACACACATCTGTACACCCAGACACATCTACTCCCCTCCACGGCCACAAAGATATATAGACACACATGTCAACGCACACATACACAGATACACACATTCCAACAGGAATCTTTTTTTTTTTTTTTTAAAGATTTAATTTATTTATTTGACAGACAGAGATCACAAGTAGGTAGAGAGACAGGTGGGAGTGGGTGTGGGAAGCAGACTCCCGGCTCAACAGAGAGCCTGATGCGGGGCTCAATCCTAGGACCCTGGGATCATGACCTAAGCCGAAGCAGAGGCCTTAACCCACTGAGCCATCCATGCGCCCCAGGAATCTTTTTTCAAGGAATCTTTTAAAAATCTCTTAAGAGGAAAGAATAAAAGTTTTTCTGTGCCTATTTCATTACTATCATTTGCTAATCTTTTTTGTAAAAACATTACAAATTACTGTCTTTTAAAAAAATTACTGCATGACAGGACCTCCAACGCCTATAAAAAAATCTTTCTTCCCAAAAAGAGCTTCTGCAAAAAGAAACCATCAACAAAGTGAAAAGACCAACCCATAGAATGGGAAAAATAACTTGCAAACCATGCATCTCATAAGGGGTCAATACCCAAAACGCATAAAGAACTCTCATAACTCAACAGCAACCCCCCCACATAACCCATTTAAAAAATGGGCAATGGATCTGGATAGACATTGTTTCCAAAGACGATGCAGGAAAGGCCAAACACAAGTACTTGAAAGGATGTTTCACATCACCAGCCCTTAGGGAAATGCAAACTAAAACCACAGGGGGGAGATCACATCATGCCTGTTAGAAAGGCCATCATCAAAAAGACAAGAGATAACAAATGCCCCCGTGGATGTGGGAGAAAGGGAACCCTTGTGCACTGTTGAGACTGAGAGTTGGTGTAGCCACAGTGGAAAACAAGATGAAGGATTCTCAAAAATTTAAAAATAGAACTAAATACGATTCAGCAATTCCCCTTCTGGGAATATATCTAAATGTCATACAGGATATCTGTACTCCCATGTTCATAGCAGCAGTATTTACAATAATTAAGACAAGGAAACAACCCAAGTGTCCATTGATGGATGATGGGTGAAGATGTGGTATATACGTACAATGGAATATTACTCAGCCATTAAAAAACCAAGGAACTCCTACCATTTGTGACGACATGGACCTCAGCTGAAGGCATTATGCTAAGTGAAATAAGTCAGACAGAGAAAGACAAATACTATATTATCTCATTTCTATGTGGAATCTAAACAAAAAATACCCAAAACAAACAAAAAAGCCAACAAACTCACAGAGACCAGATTGGTGGTTACCAGAGGTGGAGAGTGGTGGTGGGGACTGGAGGAAGGTGGTCAAAACATACAAGCTTCTGTTGTAAGATAAGTAAGTACTACAATATAGTGTACAATATGATGACTATAGCCAGCACGGCTGTATGATACAGAGGAAAGTGAGTAAGAGAGTAAATCCTAAGAGTTCTTAATAAAGGAGAACATTTTTTCCCTTTCATTCTTTTCTTTCTCTTCTATATATATGAAAAGGTGGATGTTAGCTGAATCTATCATGGCAATTTTTCACCATATGTATAAATCAAAACATCATGTTTGACACCTTAAGTCCGTACAGTGATATGTGTTAATTATTTATCAGTAAAATTAGAAATTTTTTTTCTTCTCCAAAATTCACTGAAAAACAGCAATTCTCTTCTTACCTTACAGATACACTAGCCTATGCCTGTGTTTCTGAAACCATTATTTTATTAACATTTCTTTTTCATCTATTCTTTATATTTCTCGGTGATCCCCCAAAGTATCTATTTCTCATTGTAAGACTGGTATGCCAAAATATCCAAGACTTTAACAGCCGGAGGCAGCTGTGAACTCATGATCCTCTAACTTCAAAGATCTTCATAAAAACAAGTTTTCAGCTTCGTTTTCTCCTTTTGAGAAAGCACCACCTACTGGCAAAATTTGGTATTGCAGTGCAGGTCTGGTTAATGTCCAATCCCCTAAACCTTGTATTAATAGGAGGTAAAAAGAGAAATTGTTTTAATTACAAAATAATTTCTAATTTAATGTTACACTGTGTTCCATGAGTCTAAGCCACATTTAAAATCTTTATCTTGGCCCCAGTTTTCATACCATTTAATTGGGGGAATCCCTCAGTAATGACTGTTTTTTTAGATTTACATGCAATTTTGACTAAGGAAAGTTTCGGATGTTACTGATGCAGATTATACTTTCATTCCATGTCTATCAGTCAAGATCCATGTCATTTATTAAAACCCTGTGAGGTTTTGTTTTGTAGTTTGGGAAAGGGAAAGAAATTTATTTTGGGGGAAGAAAAACGGCAAGAAAGAAAGGAGTGGATAATAATGTTTATTCGTCTTCCTGGTTTATAGTTGAACTCCTCTGGAGTGAGGAATGAGGACCGGAAGTTGATAGAATTATTTTACTTGAGGACTTCCTTCCAGGCAAGGGGTGATCCAGAAGTTGATAAAAAAACACCGAGAGAGAATTTGTGATTCTCTTGGTCTAACAGAACTGCCTCGGAGACCAGATGTCAAAATGTGATGCAGAGCAAGGAAGGAGGCTGTTCTCCTCCACACTGCCAGGAACCCAGCACTGTTGTGAGAACCCGGCCTCCACCTCATTTGGAGTTCAGTATGACCACTGGATTCTCCTGATGGGCACTGGCAGTACTGAGCCTTCCTCAGGCAGGAGGCTTCGCATGTGGTGGGAAAGGAGATAGGAGAGCCAGAAATGGGGGGAAAAATGGTGGTTGCCTCATGCTGACTGCAGCTGACAGCCTGTCAAATAGGACAGGACAGGGGTTATGGACATTGGGGAAGGTATGTGCTATGGTGAGTGCTGTGAAGTTTGTAAACCTGGTGATTCACAGACCTGTACCCCTGGGGCTAATAATACATTATATGTTAATAAAAAAATAAAAAAAATTAAAAGATTATATTAGGCTAAAAAAAAAAAAAGGACAGGACAGGACAGAAAGGCCCATGTCTGGGAATCAGACAGGTGCAGGTTTCATCTGTCATAATTTCTCTAAAAATTAAGTGCTTCTTTTTCTCTGTTTATATTATGATAAAATTATGATATAATCACATATATGGTCATGTTTAAAGTAGTCACAGGCTAATGAGGTCTGGGATATTTGGGCAACATCCACTCACACCACCAGCAGCTACAATGGTGAACTTTGCTACCCATGGTGCAATGCGGGCAGGTGTAATTGGAGAATCACCACCTCTGGGGGAAAGGGGTAGGGCACAGAACCCGCTCTAGCTTCTCTATCGTCACTGCATCCAAGTTGGGTAGGAAGGATAAGGAGTATAAACATGGGGAGAAGGGCTGAGGAGAATTGTTTTCAAACTCCTGTCTGCAGCTTCACTGTTGACTTCTAGAAGTTTCTTGGACATTGATCAGGGTTAACTCGGGACTTGGCTCCTTCCATCTGAAAAGCACACATTAGTTTTCACAATAGCGTGTCAGACGTCTAAAGCCATAGAAGAACAGAGACGGGAAATGAAAGGTGATAAAAACCACAGGCCCCGGTCACCGCCATTCTCGGCACAGCTGCGTGGCGTCCACACACAGGCCGACTTCAATGGAGGCTCTGTGCCTGCAAAACTGCCCGGGGACCTGGCCTCCTCACCCCTCCTCACATTTCGAGGTGGGCAACACCAGCTTTTGAATCAGGAAGCAATTTTAAAATCAGTCCTGTTTGGATCCCGCAGGCCTGGTTTCATCTGATTAATAAGCTCTGCGTGCAAGGCCCCATCCGTTTACCTCCCCTGGGGACCTCTCCTCCTCACCAAGCCCACCCTCCGAGCATCTGCAGACGGGACCCTCTTCCCCCTGGTGACAGAACCCCAACCACTGTAGGATTCCTGGCCGCTTACCCAGAGGGACCCGCCCCGTGCTGGCCTGACCTTGCCAGGAGGAATTTCTTTCTCCAGCTTGAATTTCCTTCCCATCTACCTTCAGGCCTTTACTGCTGGCCACACTCCCCTTTGACCACCCTGAATAAATCTTCCCTGCCTCCCTGACAGCTGCTGATTTGGCTTCTTTTCTTATTTTTTTTTTTTAATTGAAAGTAAACCTTCAAAGCGGCCCAGCCACCTGAGAAGCTCCGCTGAGCCCTGCAGCTGGGCCAGTGAACCTCAAACAGAATGCTGCATTTTATGGTGTCCCCCTCCTGCCCTGGGGGGAGACGGGGATCGCGGGGGCTTTGTGTGCTGCGGGGGCCACTCAGCTTTCAACTCAGCCTTTGCATTAGAAGAAGGGAATTTGGATGTGGGTAAAGTGGTTGTGGAAAGGTTTTGAAAGTGGCTGTGTGACCTGAGACAGGTGCAGAGAGAGAGAGAGTGAGAGACTGGCAGGGACAGAAGGAAAGAGAGAGGGAGGGAGGAAGGGAGAGGGAGGGAGAGAGACATTTGCAGAGGGAAGTGTGTTTGCAGACAGAATGCAAATTGGATTTATTTATAAGAGAAATCTGGAGGGTCTCTGTGTTATCTGCTTAGACGGTTGGGGGTACATTGCAGAAAGTAATTAATTTAAAAAGTGTATTCAAATCCAAACAATCAGTTTGTGGCACCAGGAAGCAACAGTGCATTGGATGGTACGGAATTAGGAGTCAAAGTTCCTTGATTTTGTTCTAGGGTCTTCTTAGGTACTTTGTCATTGTCAGCTGGTTGCTTCGGGTTTCTAGATCTGCCTCCAAACACAATTTTTTTTTTATTATGGAAATTCAAAATTACACGGAAAAGTTGAGAAAAGAATGAAACAAATACCCTTGTACCCACTACCTCAGTTCAACCATGGTTAACAGTTCTCCCATATTTGTTTTATCTTTAATTTATCTCTGTGTCTGGGTGTATACATTCTATTCCCCTCTCCACACAGGCCTATTTGTTGAACCATTTGAAGATAGGTTACAGACGTTGTGATGCTTCATCCCTAAGTGGTCCAGCTGCATTTCCTAATAAGGACATCCTCCTCTCCAGCTACATGATGTAATGATCACACCTAAGAGACTGGAAAACGATTCCCTAACAACATTTAACATTTGGTCCATATTAAAACTTCTCCATCTGACTCCGAATGATCTTTTATAACAGGTTTTTGTTTTGATCCAGGAACCAATCAAGACTCACTCATAAATTTGGTTGTTAAGTGTTTTTGTCTCTTGGCCTCTTCTCTCTTCAAAGTAGAAACTCCATACAAAGTGTACAGATCTTAACTGTGTACCTTGATGAATTTTTAAACAACTGATTTTGTTTTCATTTATTTATTTTTTAAGATTTCATTTATTTATTTGACAGGGAGAGACAGTGAGAGAGGGAACACAAGCAGGGGGAGTGGGAGAGGGAGAAGCAGGTTTCCTGCGGAGAAAGGAGCCTGAGGTGGGCTTGATCTCAGGACTCGATCCCAGGACCCTGGGATCAAGACCTGAGCCAAAGCAGATGCTTAATGACTGAGCCACCCAGGCGCCCCTTGATTTTACTTTTAAGAGCAGTTTTAGGCCTTGATGAATCTCCTATGTAAGCACTAGACAGATTGATAAATAGAATATTTTTATCACCCTGGAAAGTTTTCTCACAGCTTTTCCTCATCAGTATCTCTTCCACCCCATCTCCCAGAAGAGGTGAGGATCTGAAGTTCTGAGATCTTTTGGCTGAGAGTGTAAATTGGTTCAGTCACAATTTCAGGAAAATTGTTTGCCAGAATCTAATAAATTTCAGCTTGTACTGGCTCTATGACCCAGTAATGCCATTCCTCAGTATATACTCATGAGAAATGATTGAATATGCCCCAGAGAGACCTGTGCAAGCAGCTCATTATTTGCTCATTATTTCTCCAAACTGGAACTATCCCACATGCCCATCACCAATAAAACAGATGAATAAATGCTGTTATATTTGTGCAGAGGAATATGATACAGCAGTAAAAAAGAAGAGTAATACTGAATCATGCAGTAGCTTGGGTGAATCTTGGACATTATCTTGAGCAATACAAGCTTGATACAAGGATAGTATATATGATCCTCCTATATAGAGGTAAAAAATACACAAAATCATCTTTTGTGAGAGGTGTTTAGTTTCCTTTAATTGACAAACACCACATTTCATGGCATTTTCTTTTTGAAGAGACCAGGTGAGTTGTTCTGTAGATTGTCTCATACTCTGGATTTATCTGATCATTTCCTCCTTTAAGTTGATCCTTTGCAACTGCAGATCCATGAGATCCATGAGAACTGAGCTGTAATGTCCTAAGGCACCCATTTTATGTCATGAATTAACTTCTACCCATGCAGATAGAATGGTGTCAGTTGTGTTTCATTGGGAAAATTGAGTAAGTCATTACTCAACTCATTTTCTATGATCTCTGGTTCAGCTGAGGTGTGTTTGCAGGAAGGTGTCCTGGAAGTCAGGTGTTGAGGCTTAGGAGCATCGGGTTAAACATTTTTGGCATGAATATTTTCCAAGTGGTGCTGTGCACGTCCCACTGTGTCATGCTGAGAGGCATTTAATGGCAGATTGTCCCACTTTTAGTGATGTGGATGTGGAGTTTGACCACTTGGATAAGGTGGTGGCAGCCAGATCTCTCCATTGCAAAGGACATTTTCCCAAGTCTCCGTGGCTTAACAACCTCATTTATCAACATGAAACACTCATAGGTTAATATCTCCCACTTGGTGGAATAGTTTATTTCCAGCCAATTTGGCCATAAGATAAGATTGTTCAAAGCAAACTGGTTATTTCACCTGTAGAGCTTCACCCTGAAATGGGCATTTCATATCATGAAATGGACATCTCAACCGCAGTAGAGCATTTTTAATCTTTGAGATTTTTAGGTGACATAAAATAAATTCTCTTGCTACTTGAGGTAATTTGATAAGCATGATGTTTTTGATATTAAATGTATTTAGAGTCAGGACTCATGATACTGCATTTGTATGCATTTGGGTGGTGATAGATATTATGGGAGGTAGTGTTTAAATCATTGGTAGAAACCAAATTAAGGATTTCATGTGAATACTTAGAATGCAGACCTGGGAGAGATATGTTTCAAAGCATTTTGTATTTTAAAAGAAACTTTTTTGGGGAAGATTTTATTTATTTACTTGAGAGAGAGAGAGAGAGAAGACAGAGAGAGACAGAGAGCTGCAGGGAGGCGCAGAGGAAGGGGGAGGAGCAGAGGGAGAGGGACAAGCAGACTCCATGCTGAGTGTGGAGCCCAGTTCGGGGCACAATCTCATTACCCTGAGATCATGACTTGAGCTGAAATCAAGAGTTGGATGTTCAACCGACTGAGCCCCCCAGGCGCCCTTAAAAAGTAACTTTTAAGAATTCACTTCTATATTCTAACTTGAAGGAGGAAACATGGTTTAAGCATGATTATCCACCGGCTTCATGGGAAAGAAATTTCAAGTGACTTAGATGGATTTAGTGTAATAACCATCATACCAATTCAGAATAGTTTAGTGGAGAAAGCCCAGTGGTCAACTCTCAGTTACTGCCTGAGTAACCATGACCAATTTCAATCTTAGCCTTGACATCTTTGTGGCAGATTAAAGATGGCCACAAATGCGATTTTTTTTTTTTTAATTTCCTTCAAGGAGTTGGGTCCAAGTCTGCTCCCCTTGAATATTGGTGAGCTCTGTGACCACTCTGCCCAACAAAGTATAGCTCAAGTGAAGATGTGCCCATTTCTGGACCCAAGCCTTAAGAGACTGGGAGCTGCCATTTCCCATCTTTTGGGATGCCCATTTTTGAAACCTAGTGATCATGCTCGAGGAAGTCCAAGCAACCTTGTGAAGAAATCCACGTGGAGAATAACCCTGAGCTGACATCCCCAGCAGAGCCACCAGCTGACAGCTAACCCCACCTTGCCTGCCATGTGAGAGAACTATCCTTGGGGCTGGATCCTCTAGTCCTCAGCGAGCCACTCAAAGTGATGGTGCGTGGAGCAGGGAGAGCCATCTCCCCCACGCACTGCCCATAATGGCCGACTGGTGAGTAGCATAAATGAGTGCTCTTCTTAAGCCACTTATTTGTTATTTAGCAAAGGTAACAGCAACAATCTTCATTTACAATATGGGGATCAACCTCTTGTCTTGTATACACAAGGAAGGTCAAATGGGATTGGGTATATGAGAGTGCTTTGCACATCATAGAGCAATTCTGTGCCAATGTAAGGTGATAAGTCTCTGAAGTAACCAATAGAATGGAAGGATTCTCTAAATAGTACCAATCAGAAGTAGGCGTATTGCTCTCATTTCTATTGAGCCCATCTCCTGCAGTTACGGACAGTACCAATTACTATTTTTCCTTGTGACAAGATACACATCACATAGGATTTAGCATTTTAACTGTCTTCAGGTGTACAGTTCAGTGATATTAGGTACGTTCACCTTGCTCTGTAGACTACCATCCATCCCTCTTCAGAACTCCAGTCCCTGTTGATAACAGGAAATACATCTTCGTAACAAGTGTATTTTTCTATTCTAAATATGAAGTGAGGCTAAGTCATCTTAGCACTGTACATAATGATGCTCATTTCAGGAACGAGCCCATGTGCTGTAAAGATAGATATGTTTCCGGAGACACCGTAAAGCATGGCAGCCCACAGTCTGCAATGGAGCCTCTCTTCCTTCCCAGAGCCCATTCCACTCCTGTAGAACCTCAATTAGTCATTAGTCAGCATGGGGATGGGGGAATATTTAGAGAGAAATGAGCACTTATTAAAAAGGGCCAAGAGAGCAAGTTTTCAAAGCTAGAACACTCCAACGAAACCATTTCATATATAAGCAGGCCCTCCGGAGTTCGCACACATACTTGCACCTGGACCCCACCTGGACATAATTAGTTTCCCTGTGCTCAGAGCAGAGAAAACACCAAAGAAAATGATGTCAAAAAACTGAGCAATCTGTCATGATCTGTGCCGCACAGTTAAAGCGGTGTGCTTTCTCTAAGAATTATGTAACACAGATGACATGGTATTTAGATAGTCAGGACTGGAAAACCATCTGGTTTTGTTTGACTTCCCAGCCATTATGTCTGTTCCTGAACTGTTCGTATACTTCGGGGTGGGAGTCATATGAAGGAAGGATGGAATGCTCTTGGTTGATCTGTAAAAAGTACTTTTTCTCTATCTGCAAATTACAGTGCTCTGGGAAGGACCATTAATTCTAAGCCAGCAGAATCCTCAGGGCTTGAGGACCAAAATATAAGGTAGACAAAGACTGGGTCAACCCGTACATCACAGCAGTATGTTTGGGGTTGGGGAATAGTTAGTATATCTGGAAACAAATGGAAAAATGTTCTGTGTAGCCTTATGTGAGCCAGCCCCTGAGTCTTGCCTTTTGGGGTGTCAGTGCCCAGCATAGCCCCCCATCTCCTCTGCACGGTACCCGTTTTATCAGACTATACATTGTCATCCGTTGTTCTGAGCCAGACCATTGCAATGAGGCCAGTGTTGCTCTCAACAGAGGATTCCAGTGTTTATCGACTCAGCGCTTCTTGACCAACCGTGGGGTGCATAACAGTCCTAGTCTTCTGGGGGTCACATAAGAATAACTAGAAATAATTTGTGAGCAAGTCAAGAGAGCTGTGTCCACAGGCAACAATATAGGTAGAATAGTGAGTAGCCAAGTTCAGTCAGAGTGGACGAGGGGTGTCTGCGATCGAGCCACACTCACTGTGAAGCTGTCCCTACCGTTCAAGGCACAGCACCTCACCTGCATCTTCACCAGAACATTCTCCCCACCCCCACCAAGCAGTGATTGTTTACTGTCTGCACCTAAGGGGCTAAAAGTCCAATTCCAGCGTTTAGTGGGTGCCTGTTAGTTCCTGGAAAGCTGGCTAAGGGCTGCCACGGGTCCTCCTTCACGATCCTGGGACATAACTTCATCCGGGTTTCAGAGATGAGGAGATTAGGTCCCTGAGAGACCACGTACTTGGTGCAAGACCTAATTATGAGCCAGGGCTTCAGATGAGCCAGGCCACCAGAAAACACCTGTAATTAAAATGGGGGCACCTCGGTGGCTCAGTTGTTAAGTGTCTGCCTTCAGCTTGGGTCATGATCCCAGGGTCTTGGGATTGAGCCCTGCACCGGGCTCCTTGCTTAGCAGGAAGCCCGCCTCTCCCTCTCCCACTCCCCCTGCTTGTGTTCCCTCTCTTGCTGCTTCTCTCTCTGTCAAATAAATAAATAAATAAAATCTTAAAAAACAAATAAAATGGGGCTAGATTAACTTCCTCGAAGTATGGAGGTGCCACTGTATTTTCAAACCCTCTTGGACAATCTCCTTCCTCTCTATACTACTTGTGAAAATCTCTGCCCAGGACTCTAAGGGTTAAAATGGTATTGGGCACAACTACTAGTACGACTATAAAAACAAAAATGGGAAACAATCAGTGTTGGCATAGATGTGGAGAAATTAGAACACTAGTGCATTGCTGGTGGGAACGTAAAATGGCACAGCCACTAAGGAAGATAGTTTGGCAGTTCCTCAAAAAGCTCAACAAAGAATTACCATCTGACCCAGAAACTCCACTCTTATGTATATCCCCAAAGGAACTGAAAACAGAGACTTGAACAGATACTTGTTATGCACGTTCATTGCAGCATTATTTACAACAGCCAAAAGGTGGAAACAATTCAAATGTCTATCAACAGGTGGATGGATAAGTAAGATATGATCTATACACACAGTGGGGTATCATGAGTGCTACTCGGCTGTGGAAGAGAAGGAAATTGTGATACGAGCACATTATGCTAAGTGAAATAAACCAGTCACACAAAGGTCAATATTGTGTGTTTTCAGTACGTAGTCAAATTCATAGAGACAGAAAGTGGAGTAGAATTTACTGGGGCCTGGGGGCAGGCAAATAGGTGTCATTGTTTGTGGTCGCAGACTTTCTGTCGGATTGATAAAAAGCTTTGGAAATCCTGGTGATGGTTGCGTATAACACCGTAAATGTAATTAATAGCACTGAACTCTACACTTAAAAATGGTTAAAAGGACACATTTTATATGATAGGTATTTTACCACAACTTAAAAGAATTCATACTGTAATAGACCAAACCCCATTCAATTCTCCACTTAAAATGGGTGAATGGCATGGCATGTGAATCATCTCAATAAACCAGTTGCTTATACCTTCAGGACACGCTTTTCCTTCACTCTGCATTCGGGCTACAGGGACCATGAAAAACCTGAATTGGAGAAATAATAAAGCACGCATCATGGGGGAGAGACATCTTTTCACAGCCTGAAAAGATTCAGATAGTTAACTGAGAAGCTTGCCTTGCCTAAGAGCCTGAAGGCTATGGGACGTGGCCAGGGCGGAGCGTGTGGCTCAGAATTCTTACGTGGTAGGTAGTGTGATTCCCCTGAAAGGTAACTCTAACCAACACAAAGCTCTTCCAAGAGAAATCACTGTGTCTAACGACAACGGCATCAGCTCTGGACTGCAGGGGGAGCAAGCTGAGTACCAACTTGAACTCTCGCCGGCTCGGAAAACAGCGATGTGAGCTTGACGTGGGCCTGATGAGCCATTTCATCCTGCTCTTCTTTGTGATGCTATGTCTGGGATGGAGAGTGATCGATGTTTTTAAAATGTGCATTTGGAGTTACAGGAGAGGCCATCCAGAGTGTCCACAATGTCACCGGAGGAGACGAAACCATCCATCGTTCGGCAGCAGCACAGAGCAGCCCACACCAAGAAAACAATCCATCCCCAAACAGATCAAACGGCTGCTCATCAATCTGGTGCAAGCTGCAGGTTGCCTGGCTAAATTACTGTCGAATAGGCAGACGAGCACAATTTGTCAGTCAGCATTGAGTTTAAATGAGCAGAGATGCACATAAAGCCAGCAATGCAATTGTAATTAAGAATTATAGGCATCGAGTTCCAACCAGGGCTTTCTTAAGGTAGCGGGGCCTGAACTCTTAGAAACGTCTGAGGGATTCAGGGAGGGATTAAAGCCAGAGCATGGGCTACTGAGAGCCCTCTACAGTTTAGGCATCTTGTCATGTATAAATGTGATGTGCAGATGATGGGGGAATCCGGCCTCGATTTTTCCTGTTTTCTTAAAAAAACTGTATATCACACATATGAAAGAATAATAATAATATTAATATAATAAAATGATGCTCTTGGACCCACCATCCAGATTAAGAACTAGAACACCTTGATTTGTTGTAATGGGGGTTGAGATCATTGCGGGAATGGACAGATCTCTGGGTGCTGGGTTGAGTGGGACTGAATACATGTTGAGTTAGTGATAAAGGACGTGGAGATGAATGAAAGCTGGCTTGCCCCAGACAGTTTACAGTCTGGAAGGGAGAAGAAGACGAGAGCACAGTGAACTCTCCATCCCATGAATCCACGGAAGGGTAGAGGTGTCACAAGAGAGCAACGCAGCGCTACGGAAGCTCCAAAGAAGTTGAGTTGGGTGGGATAGGGAGGGCTGTGAGGGCAGGAGCTCAGGGAAACCTTTGTGAAGGAAGTGGCATCTGTGGATGGAACTAGAGGGTATTTTGCTAAGCTAAATAAGTCAATCAGAGCAGGACAATATCATATGATCTCCCTGATATGAGGAATTTGAGAGGCAGTGTTGGGGGGGTCTTGGGGGTAGGGAGGGAAAAAATGAAACAGGATGGGATCGGGAGGGAGACAAACCATAAGAGACTCTTAATCTCAGGAAACAAACTGAGGGTTGCAGAGGGGTAGGGTGGGGAGGGATAGGGTGGTTGGGTGATGGACACTGGGGAGGGTATGTGCTGTGATAATTAGCAAATTGTGAATTGTGTAAGACTAATGAGTCACAGACTGGTACCCCTGAAGAAAATAATACATTATATGTTAATTTAAAAAAAAAAGAAAGAAAGTGGCATCTGATTTGAATGTCACTGGTAAGCAGGAGCTTTACAAGAGGGTGGGAGGGAGGGCATTTTGGGTGGAGGGACTTAACACAAGCCGAGACAAGAAAGTCTCAGTCCTGTAAAAAGATAATAAATTAAGTTGTCTAGAATAAGAGAGAGTGGAATTATAAGATTGGACAACTGTTTTGATTCAATTTCTTATAAGACCCCCATGTCCTTAGGAAATATTCCATCCTTGAAGGACTAACTTTCCTTGTTACATGAAGACTAGCAAACCCAGAGTCAGTCCTACTTAGGGGAATGTGGAAGGGGAAATTGCTGGTTTTGGGCATTCATCATCTATTCTGCCATCCTAAGAGCACCCCACATTTATTTGGGTGAACACTTCTTCCTCAATATTAGCCTATGTAGTATGGAATGGGATTGACTATTTTTTAGCTCCAGGGTCAAACCTCCTAGAGTGGTTGTTCGATTTAGATAAAGGCAAGCGACCTAGTTAGGCCCAATGAA
This sequence comes from Martes martes, assembly GCF_963455335.1. Lineage (NCBI taxonomy): Eukaryota > Metazoa > Chordata > Mammalia > Carnivora > Mustelidae > Martes > Martes martes. The sequence goes on along the minus strand of NC_137901.1, from coordinate 46,414,974 downwards.
GCAAGGCCCAGGGCTTTTGGGAGACTGTCAAGGAAGTTGAACATTTTCTTCTCTGCTGATCATAAAGCTAAGAGAATGCGAGGGCTAGGGCTTCTGCAGCCATCTCATCATCATGTGGAAAGAGCCTGCCTAGAATGAAGTTAATGCATTGAGGCAGGGTCAATATTCAGTATTTGATAGAGGTATGCCATGGACACCAATCAGAGTGGACACCAGTTAGTACACTCTCCTGGGGCTCTGCCTGGTGGAGCTCATAACTTTAAAAAAAGCTGTATTTATGATGTATTAACTCAAACAAAAATACTATCACATCGTGGTCTAGCTATAATTTTTATATAACCTTATTATATTACTTCTAAAAGTATTTATAATCATTTCATTTAAAACTGATTAGAGGGGCGCCTGGGTGGCTAAGCGGGTTAAAGCCTCTGCTTCAGCTCAGGTCATGATCCCAGGGTCCTGGAATCGAGCCCCGCATCTGGCTCTCTGCTTGCTGGGGAGGCTGTTTCCACCCCCTGCCTCTGCCTGTTTGTGATCTCTGTCAAATAAACAAATAAAAATCTTAAAAAAAAAAAACAACTGATTAGATTCAGTTTTCCCCAGCTGTTTAAATTTTTTTCTTTACAGTTTATTTTCTTAAATCAAGAAATAAACAATACAAAAAGGAGTCTCTATGATGGAAACTGTTAGAAACAACTCATGCATGAAGTCATGGGTGCAAATTCTGACTCGTTCATTAGCTATGCCCTCAGACAGTCCACCTAACTCTTAACTTACGTCAATAATACCTAATTCAGAAGTTGTTGGGAAGATTCTGTGAAATGCAAAATTGACAGTCTGTGTGAATAAAAGAGGTTCCTCTGTGTGTTGGTTAATTCCGTGTCAGTTTGATTGAGCCACAGAGTACCCAGATATTAGGTCCAACACATTCAGGGTATTTCTGAGGGGTTATTTCTGGATGACATTAACATTTAAGTCAGGAGGCTCAATTGCTCCTCATGTAGGTGGGTCTCATCCAGTCCATCCAAGGCCTGAATAGAACAAAAAGGCTGTCCTCCCCCAGGGTAAGAGAGAATTCTTCCTGTCTCATGGCCTTCACACTGGGATATTATTTTTTCTTTTAATGCCTTCGGACTCGGACTGAAACACTGGCTCCTTCTGGGTCTTGTGCCTGCCAGTCTTTGGATTGGAGCTACACCATTGACCTTCCTGTGTATCAAGCTTGGCGACTCACCCTGAAGATCTTGGGACTTGCTAGCCTTGGTAATTGCATGAGCTAATTCCTTACAATAAATCTTCTTACACACACACACACACACACACACACACACACCCCCCTTATTGGATCTGTTTCTCTGGAGAACCCTGACTAATTCACTTCGTAAGATATGCCCATGTCTTTATGACCAATGGCCCCCCTGCACAGGTCCAGCTCATCATCCCATCTCTCCTTCCTCAGTCTTTCTCCATTATTTCTGAGATTCTGAGGGGGATTACCTGTTGTAAGCTTATGAAGAGTCTTCTCACAGGCCTCTTCTCGTTGCTGATGGTTGGCCAGTAAACTGAGACCCTACCACAGCTGCTCTTGCTCTGTTCCTGCTATCTGGAAGGCACAAAATCCCATTGACCCCAAGACTCACCACTGAAGTCTTATATCTCATAAAATCCCTCAAGAAAATAGCCCCAGCCAACCTCTGCCTCCAGCCTCTTAGTGCAGGGCTCAGACCTAATCCCGAAGGATAGGCTCCCAGTCAACTCTATATGGCCACGGTCATATTGGCTTCTCCCCACCTCTGCTTGCTATAGGCTCCATTCCTCAGCACAGAAAGATCCTCAAGACTGCTTAGGGGTCAGCCAGACACTTATTCTTCATTTCAACTCAACTGTGACCTTCTCTCTAAGTCCCTTGCATAGTTGGAGCTCAACATGCATTCATCTTTTCTTTCTTAGGTTTAGAATTGGAGTGATTGCAACTTTAGAAGAGCCAGTGTCAAGACAAGAATATGGGCAGTCTTGCTCCTTTTATAAGTATGTTCAAGGACTAGGTATGGTTACACAGTCTGGGGAATATTTTAGTTTCTTAGCATGTTTTTGGGTAGAACCCTCTAACTCCTTGAACTAAATTTTTATGCTCTTCTATTTTCAAAATAAAGGCAGGTAATATTTACAATATAAGAAATTACATCTTTATCTCTGGGGTAAATACCCAGTAGTGCAATTGCTGGACCGTAGGGTAGCTCTATTTTTAACATCTTATGTAGAATATAAGAAATAGTGCAGAGGATCATAGGGGAAGGAAGGAAAAACTGAATGGGAAGAAATCAGGGAGGGAGACAAACGATGAGAGACTCTTGAGTCCGGGAAACAAACTGAGGGTTGTGGAAAGGGAGGTGTGGTGGGGGATGGGGTAACCGGGTGATGGGTATTAAGGAGGGCACTTGATGTGATGAGCCCTGGGTGTTATATGCAACTAATGAATCACTGAATCCTACATCAAAAACTAATGATGTACTATATGCTGGCTAATTGAATTTATTTATTTATTTTTTAAAAAGATTTTACTTATTTATTTGAGAGAGAGAGAGAGAGAGAGAGCATGAGATGGCAGAAGTCAGAGGGAGAAGCAGACTCCCCGCTGATCAGGGAGCCCAATGAGGGACTCAGTCCTGGAACTCTAGGATCATGACTGAGCTGAAGGTAGTTGCTTAACCAACTGAGCCACCCAAGTGCCCTAACTGCATTTAAATTAAAAAAAAAAAAAAAAGAAACTTTAAGCTAAAAAAAAAAAATTATAAGACGTTAGGTTTTACCTTATAGAACTATTTTTGTAGGTAATACATGGTGGAGTATTGGTGATCTCATATGGCCCAGGCTTGGTGGGGATCATTTGTAAGTGAGCCAGTTTAATTCTGTCATTCTCATAGATGGAAGAGAACAGGATGGATGGAAGCAACGTTATATCTAGGATGCTAATTTAGGTCTCCTAGTCTTTCTTTTCTCTGTCCGTAGCTCCCACAGTTTCTATTTCCCTTGTGTCCTAGGCTGCTTTCTGAAAACCCAGACCCAGACATGTCATCTAAGCCTGCTCCACCCACAGTGGCCTGAGTTCTAATACCATCTTTGCTTCTCCTTAGCAGACCAATCTTCAGCCTTAGGATGATAGTAGTCTGACTAAACTTTTCTTGCACTTGGGATGTGAATGACCCTTAGCTTTATATCACGTTGTGTAGCATCATTAGTGTCATTCACAAATGAGTGGATTCTCTTTCCCTCTTGGGCATGTGGTTGATCACTCTCCATTTTTGATGTGGTCAGATGCCTTGACATGCCAATAAAATGTGAGTGGGAATGATACATTGTTTCTAGAAAGAAGCTTTAAGAAGGGTACTATTTGAGATACTTCCTTTCAAAAGTGGGGTGACGGTGAAAGTGTGTGCTAAGATGATGCCTCTGTTGGCCTGGATTCCTGAGTGACTGCCTGGAGCAGAACCCCATGTCAGCGCCTCATGCATGTCCCAGCCTATAAGGTCAAGACAGTGGACAGGGAAAGGATGGTCTAATCTCCATGGTTATTCAGGAACCCTTAGTCCTTGCTTTGGGTTGTCCCCCGGGGCAGGGTTTGGAAAGCTATAGTCTGTGGGCCAAATTCATTGTTTTTGTAAATAAAATTTAATTAGAACACAGGCACACTTGTTCATTTATATATTGTTGAAGGTTGCTTTCATAATACAAGAACAGAGTTGGGTAATCACAACAGACACTGTATAGCTTCTAACATCTAAAATATTTACACTCCTGGCCTTCATAGGAAACCACTTGCTGGCTTCTACTCTAGGGCCTTGGAGGTTTCCCTGAATTGTCTGAGTCTGGCTAGCAGAAGAAAGAAGAGAGAGAACAGGGAAGATTGTATGGAAACTTTTGTAGTCCATGCTTGAAGGTAGAGTATACCACTCTGATGCCCATTCCAATGTCCAGAACCCAGTCACTAGGCTACAGCTCACCACAAGGAAAACTGGGATATGCAATTATGTAATCTAGCTACATGTGTCTAGACAAAAAAGGCAAATAACTTGGTGAACAATCACTGCTAGTTTCTGCAAAATCTGCCAACATGTGTGGCCAATCTCCATTGGGACAGCAGCTGTTGAAAATTAGAACGGACCCCTCTGGTCTTGCACTGAGCTTCCTTGCTCTGAATTGCTGTCATATGAAGATTCATTCCTCAACCCTGCCCTCACTTAGTGATTACCCACACATTCCAGTTCATTGCGAGCACTGTTGGGTAGGGTCTCACGGAACCATAGACTTCACTCTGTTCCAGAGAACGCACCATTGTTAGAGCAGGTTCTGCATCACAGTGCAAGAAACTGAAGTCTGGTGCTGGGCATGTTTTGATCTCATACTTGAAATGCAGAACATAATGGTATCAATCTCTGAAAATCAAATGAAATCTTGTGGGAGTAGGTTAGGTCCAATGAATAAAATTATATAAAACAATTTCATACTTGACATTTACTGAGAGGGGCTTAACTTTTCCTACATATTTTAGTCTGCTCGGCTGGCATTATTTATTCATGTCTCTTTCCCCATTTGGTTCACAATTTATCTTTTGGGAGCTCAGAATTAAACTGTAAAAATGTATATATGCTAGACACTGTTTTATGTTCCATCAATGGAGAAGTCATCAAAATCTCTAACAGAATAAGATTCAGCCTATTACAGGGGTGATTTAGCTGAAATAAAATGTAATGTTTAACTCAGAGAAGCTGGAAAAAATGAGATTTAGGAATATAGAATTGAATAATCACTCAGTGAAATGACAGTGGTTTCTGTGTCAATCTCCCAGTTGAAAGAATATTAGGACATCAAGATTATGAATGGCCAGAGCCAAATGAGGATTCACGATAACCCAGCAGGACAAGATTGGCTTCTGATTCCAATGATAACACATTGTTCCCTAACACTGACAGAGTTAAATAAAAGAAATTCAGTGTTCTGTGTCATAGCCTTTTGTTGCACTGTCATATTTTTGCAGTAGGGAAAGAATTAATGTATAACAAATTAAAAAAAAAAAAACACCAACCCTAGAGAACAGGGCATTTTCTGGCACAGACCATTGTGACTAAATATTTCATCTGATGTTTCATTAGATGAGGGGAAATTCATGCACAAAAACGTGAATGAGAGACACTAGGGAGGGAAGTTAGAGAAGGAAAACCCATAGAGTGGACGTGGAAAGGCAAAGCTCAGGGTATCTATTTCCTAGGGATAATATAGTAAATTACCACAAACTGAGTGGCTTAAAACAACAGAAATTTATTCTCGCACAGTTCTGGAAGCGAGAAGTCTGAAGTCAAGATGTTTACAGGGCCATGCTCTCTCTGAAGGCTCTAGAAGAGGACACTTCCTTGCTTTTTCTGAGCTGCTGGTGGTTGCTGGCTATCCTTGGGTCTCTCTCACTTGTGGTTGTGTTTAACACTTAATCTCTGCTTGTATTGTTATGTGTCAATCTCCTGTGTGTGTGTGTGTGTGTGTGTGTATGTGTGTGTGCGTGTGAGTGTGTGTGTACACACATGTCTTCTCTTCTTCTAAGGACACTCATTGTATTGGATTAGGATTTACCCTGATTCAGTGTGGCTGCATTTTAACTTGATTATATCTGCAAAAACCTCATTTCCAAATAAGGCCACATTCACAGGTTCCGGGCCTGGAATTTCAGCATATTTTGGAGGAAACATAATTTAATCCATAAGAATCAGTAACTGAAGTCATCTATGGTAGTGTCATGAGATGGGTGGAACAGTCCATAGTCCATCAGGAAATGCCGCTTGGAACCCTCGCACAAAATGCAAAATGAGAGAGAAAGTGGATTTTTAATTGGTGTAAAGGCAGTACCAATAGACACTTCGAGCACTGTACACCAGCCATTCTAAGAACTTTATGTTGTCTTACCTTACTTAATTGTCCCAATGATCCTATGATATAGGTGCTTTAATGAGCCCATTGTACAGATAAGGAAATTGAAGCATAAAAAGGCAAATGTGGAACTGAGAAAAAAAAAAACCCACTAATTTAATGGGAATGAAGAGTTTTGGGTGGGGGCAGAACTCAGGTAGGGCCAGCCAAAAGTCTCAAGAGCAAAGAGAGCTGCCCATCCAGAGCACTTCAGGGAACTAGCAAAGCTTCTTTGACTGTCTTTGGATTTTCCTACATACTTGAGGCTGTCTGACATTCCACAATAGAAAATCTATTCATTGAACCAAAGACTTAGATCCAAGCCAGTTTTGAAGGGATGTTGGATTTTCTTTTCTTCTTTCTTTCTTTTCAGAGAGTGCAAGCAAGACAGAATGGGGGCAGAGGGAGAGAGAGGGAGAGAATCTCAAACAGGCTCCATGCCAAACTCAGAGCCCGAGGCAGGGCTCGATCTCACAACCTTGAGATCATGACTTGAGCTGATATCAAGAGTCAGATGCTTAGCCAACTGAACTACCCAGGCACCCCAGGGACATTGGATATTCTGTCATAAATTGTTTGAGTCTATATTCAAGAATCTCAAAGACTAGGCATGTATTGCTCAGACCACAGAGAATGAGAGATGACTGTCAATAAATTCAATATATTTACTCTCCCCACCTGCTGAAATTGTCTTGAAAGAGGGATCTTTTGGAAGATTATAGGAATGTGTATGTGTGTGTGTGTGTGTATGAGAGAGAGAGAGAGAGAGAGAGAGAGAGTGTGTGTGTGTGTGTGTATACATTGTAAGTCTGGAGACAATAGATTGTCAATAGATTGTCATGATTAAGATCTAAGTCCTGGACCTGGATGACCTAAATTCAAATTCTAGCCTTGATCTCTAAGCCCTGTGACCCGTGATGGGTTATTAAAACTTCTCTGTGCCTTCGTTTCCTCATCTATAAAACGGGGATGATAATAACATTGTCGACCTCGTAGATTTGTTGGGATTAAAAAATAGGTTAATGTATACTTTAAAATGATGTCTAGTAAATAGTAAGTGTATATAAGCACTTGCTTTTATTATTACATATGTGTTATAGATGAGATGAAAAATATATGAACACAGGGAGAAGGTTCTAGAAAATGCACATCAGGGACAGAAGTTGAGGGGTCATCATTTTCATTTTACATATGGCTACTATTGCTAGATATACCTTTAGTTTATCTGAAGTTCAGTGTCATTTCTGGTGCCTCCAGGTATCTGCCAGCCCCTCAGGACAAAACTCATCACTCTGCATGGCTGCTTTTCATCTTTGATCAACATATCACAAAATTTTATGTTGCTTAAGAAACAGAGTTCAAAATATTTTTCTCTTCTGTGTCACCAGGCTCTCAGCCTGCACTTAGTGTTTCCCTCCTCTTGCAAAGACCAAAGTAGGATAAGGTTTCTTAACAGAAACCTCCTGGTGTAGGCTTGATCTCCTCTGAGCTTACCAGCTGGTTATTGATTGATGATAGTCCCTCACTGAGGATGTGAATCATGATAAAAATTTTAGTCCTGCTTCTCTGACATGGGTTTGGATACGGAAGCTGATCATCTTTGGGGTCAGTCCTCAACCCTTTCCCACCCTGAAATGGAGATCCCATCATTGCTGTGGATGTTGAGGAGTCCCACACAACTGGCTGTCACCAACTAATAAGTACTTTTGGAATTTTATTTTATTTCAAGTGATATCATCCATTATTATCCTTATTTATTTTGATGCTCAGTGAGAGCACCTTTAAGTTGGTTTCTGTGTTCCTTTGACATGTCCTTTTCATTTTTTGAACACTTCCTTACTTTCTGGCACAAAAAAATATTCCAGGACTCTCTTTTCCTTTCCCTGCCCCAGTCCTGGAAAAAGGCTTTCTTTCAAACAGCCCTTGGCTTCTTTTGGTGGAGAACAGTGTTCAGAAATCAAGATCTTAGTTCCAAACTTCTTCTTCTTCTATCTTTTTTTTTTTTTTTTTTGAGTTTAGGTATGAAATCAATCGATGGTCTATGAGAAATCTTGAAGAATTCTTGTTCTGCATAAAGAATTCTGACCACCCCCCCTCCCCCAGCCTTCCAGGAGAATATAAACCTTCTGGAACCCTGTTGCTTATGAGCTTCCTCTGACCTTCCCCTCCCCCAACTCATTCCCTGTTTCCTGGGACAGATGGCCCTCCTAGGGCATCTGCACTAAAATCTTTCTAAGTCCCTGAAGCTTCCTGCTGGTGTGGGTTTCAAAGGCAGCAGAGTCAGTGTGGAATTAATGCAGAGAGGTTGAGAAAGAAAACCTCAAGCCATGTGACAGAACCTCAGACTGTTGGGGAACAACAAAGCAGCTAAGCCGATAAAGAATGGGGTGTCATTAAGGGCGTTTATCTTCATGTTTTGAAGTCACAGTCTTGAATCAAGAAGCAAATTTCTCTTTTGCAAAATATTTAATATTTATAAAGGATTGGCTGTGTGCCAGGCACTTTCGAGCTATGCACCCTATGTGAATTATCTCATTTAATCTCCATGGCGACATTACATGGTGGCTCGCTTGCCTCCCCATGGAAGCACAGAGACATTAAGTAGAAAATGATGGAATTGGGATGTGTATCCAAGCAGACTGACTTCAGAAACTGTCATTGTGCTGGACTCCCAGGCTCATGCAGAGGGTGTGCTGATGAAAAGGTGGGCACTGCTCTCTCGGCACCAAATGCAGGCATAAAATGAAATCACTTCTGGTAGAATCTTACTAGAAAGCAGAAAACAAGGTTACATGCAGTGTGAGAGGAAGTCCTAGAGGGCAGGGTTTTCCGAGTCTGTCCTTAGTAAGTAAGGAGGCCAGCGATTGTGAATAAAGGTACACAGATTTTAGTTTTTACTCGACTTTTTTTTCTGATTACTATAGTAAAAATGCATTCCCATTTTGGAAAAATCGGATACTCTGAAAAATATGAAGGAAAAATATTTTCTCGAATTCCATTTCTCAGATATAATTATCCTTCATATTTTAAACATTTTGCTATATGTTTTCACTTGAGATCCCAGTGTATAAAAATTCTGACTTGTGTTTTTCACTAGATCATATAAACATGTTCCCATGTTGTTAAAGGGCTTCACAAACATTTTTAAAGGCTGCATAATATTCCCTTTTATTGATATAACATTAGTTCTTAACAGTTTCTTTAACATTATGTATTTAGGTTGCTACCATTTCCTAATTATTAAAACAAAACAAAATAATGAACAAACAGACCCTTGTGACAAATATCTTTGTGCACATACTGCTGGGTCGGGAATGCAGGAGGAACAATAAAAATGGCCGCTGGGCAGTCATCTTCCAGGCCGCCTTCTTCCTTTACCCATGACTCTCCTGCCGGAAGGACATATGCCAAGGACATGTAACCGTAAGTAAACTGATACCTATGCAGGAAACAGGAACATCAGGACTCCCCCTACCCTCCAACCACCAAATACCTTACCATATATAGTTGTGAACCCACACCCCAAATACCTTACCTTATATGGTTGTGAACCTATGCCCTGTCTTAACCCAAATAAAAGACCCACTCGACCCCCTCCCGGGCCTGGCTTCCCTGACTCCCCTCTTCTGAGTCGAGGAACTTTGCCTGAGAGTGCCTTTAATAAATCTTGCCTTGCGCCTATCTTGCGGGGTGTCGTGTGTGTCTTGCCTGTAAAACCTTACACATACTTTGGTCTGTTTCACATTCTTTTCTTAAAATAGAGTCTTAGAAATGATCTTACTTTATTACAGTATGGATAGGTTCATTACTATTTAAAATAGTTTGATAATTGGATTAACAATTAAATTATTACTATAGTTATTTTTAATAAGTAATACAAATATACATAACACACAATTCAGAAGACCCAAAAGGTCATGCAGTGAAATCAAGTCTCCCTTCCACTCTGTCTCCCAGCCACCAAGAATCTAGCCTGTTTCTTGCTTTTCCTTTCAGAGAAATCTTTTATATTATGAGCACATATGTCCTAGGAATCATTCCATGTCGTATATTAAGAGATGAATTTTTTCTTTAAAAGAAAATTTAATTAATTTTTTTTAAAAGACTTTGAGAGAGAGCATGAGAGAGTGTTCACACACATGAGCTGGGGGAGGGGCAGAGGGAGAAGGAGAAGCTGGCTCCTGGCTGAGCGGAAACCCTACGCAGGGCTTTATCCCAGGACCCTGGAATTATGTCCTGAGCCGAAGGCAGATGCTTAACTGACGGAGCCATCCAGGCACCCATGCATTTTTCTTTTTAATAGCTGTGTAGTATTTGAGGGTCTCTTGCTGGTGAACATTTACATGAATCTTAATCTTTTCTTACTATACACAACACTGTATTCACTATCACTGTGTAGACCTTATTTCTCATTGTATAAGGTACTAAGAGTGGAAATGGTTGGTTAAAAGTTACGGACATCTAATGTTTGGATAGGTACAGAAGTCTCCCCTTATCTGGGGGGATATATTTGACGCCCTCCCCCCCAGTGGATGCTGATGGTAGTACCCAAACCTATATAAAATGTTTTTTGCTAGACATACAAATCTAGGATAAAGTTTAAAGCTTTTTATTTTTATTTATTTGACAGACAGAGATCACAAGTAGGCAGAGAGGCAGGCAGAGAGAGAAGGAGGGGAAGGAGTCTCTCGCTAAGCAGGGAGCCCAATGTGGGGCTTGATCCCAGGACCCTGGGATCATGACCTGAGCCGAAGGCTGAGGCTTTAACCCACTGAGCCACCCAGGTGCCCCTAGGATAAAGTTTAATTTGTAAATTAGGCATAGTAAGAGATTAACAACAACTAATAATAAACCGAACAATTATAACAATACACTGTAATAAAAGGGGAATGTGGTCTCTCTCTCTCTTATAATATCTTCTTGTACTATATTCATGCATCTTCTTTTGTAATGATGTGGGCTGATAAAATGCCTATGTGAGGAGATGAAGTGAGGGGAATGACGTAGGCACTGTGACGTAGGGTTAGGCTGCTATCGGCCTGACCATACAACCGGAGAGCATCCTCTGATTCCAGACTGAGGGTAACTGAGACTGTAATAGGCAAAATCATGGATAAGGGAGAACCACTGTATTACAAAATCATTGCCATTGAGGTTATATCAATCTATGTTTCTACCAGTAATATGTGAGGAAAAGAGTCTGTTTTTTTACTCTCCCCATCTATACCATATATCATGAAATGTTTTGATCTTTGCCAATTTAAGAGGTTAAAATGTTATTTCATTGTAATTTTAATTTCTTTTATTTTGGGTGTGTTTGATCATTCTTTAGTAGACACTTATTTTTTTCCTTTTTGGGGGGTGGGCAATTTTGGGGAGGTGTTTTCTTTTGGGTTTTTAGTTTTTTCCTTATTAATTTGTCAGCATTGTTTTTATATGGATGAAATGCAAGCTCTTTGGTTGTGATATTATTTGCAAGCTTTTTTGTCCAGATTATCTTTCCAGTGTTTGTTATTTGCTTTTTTTTGCCATTCAGAAATTTTTTCCCCCAGAAATGTTTTGTGTGTATAGTCGTTTCTATCAGTGTTTTTTATTTTAAAGATCTTGGGTATTTTCATACACACAGAAAGCCTTTCTATACTTGGAGACTGTAAATATACTGGTCTCTTTTCCTTTGGTACTTTTATGAGTTTGTATTTTACACAAATTTTTGATGAATCTAAAATTTATTTTTGTGTAAAGATAGGGGTACAACTTAATTTAAAAAAATTGCTAATTAATACCATTTGTTATATGATACAATTTTCCCCATTATTTTAAAATGTCAGCATTATTATATATTAAATTCCCATATATATTTTGATCTGTTTTTCATTTTCCTATTCTGTTCTTTGATCTTTATTTCATGAATTATACTTCTAAAAATTTTCTAGATTTACATTCTATTTCAAACCCTGGCATAGCTAGTGTCCCTTCTTTATTATTCTTTTTAAGATTTCTTTCTTTCTTTTTTTGGGGGGACACTCTTGTCCATTTATATTTTCCACAGAAACATTAGAATTACGTTGCCTACTTTCCCCCTTACTCCTATAGTGTTTTCATTAGAATTATTTTAAATTCATTCGAGAAGAAATTATATTTTTATAATATTCTGTATTTTAGAAAATGGTTATTTTTCTATTTGTTTATTGTCCTTTTGCCTTTTAGTAGTATTAAATTTTAATTTATGTAGATTTCGCACACTTCTTGCCAAACTTATTCCTAGGTATTTAAAAATCTATTATTATTATTATTATTATTATTATTATTATTTTGCTATTGCAAATGGGGTCTTTTCTTCCATTTCACAATATAACTGGTAGTTGTGTACTAAATATATGATGGCGATTATATATATGTAATAATTTTGTTACTATTATACTATGACTTATTCTTTTTTTGTTTTGTTTTTTAAGATTTCATTTATTTATTTGAGAGGCAGAAAGCACAAACAGGAGGAGGGGTAGAGGGAGAGGAAGGAGCATACTCCCTGCCGAGCAGAGAGCCGAATGTGGGGCTCGATCCCAGGACCCTGGGATCATAACTGAGCAGAAGACAGATGCTTAACCGACTGAGCCACCCAGGCACCCCTTGTTCGGTTTTAATACTAGTTTTGTGATGGAGTCTGTTGGCTTTTCTTGATAAACTGTTAGACCACTTCAAATAATGATAATTTTACATCCTCTTTTCTCATTTTTACGCATCATTTCTTTTTCTTCTCTTGTGGTAAGATTGATATCTCCAAAATAATGTTAAATAGTTGATACAATGGAGGTCTTTGTTTCATTTCTCATTTTACTGAGGTTATGTATAGGTTTTCTCCATTAAGTATGATGGAGGTTTTATGTTGAGAGAGACATTTTGTATCATGCCGCGAAGTATCTGTGTTTCTTATTTTGTTAAGATTAAATTAAAAAAAAGCAGAGAGTGAAATTTTCAAATATCCTTTTAACAATTACGGAGATAATGGTGTGAATTTTCATTTTTGATCCACTAACGGATCTCTTGGTAGTGTTGGAATAATCCCAGTGGTATGGCTATCAAAGACTCTTGATCCCTCCCACTAATTTGCTTTATAGAAAGACTGCACTGGTTAGTAATCCCCAAAGATGTATCAGCGCACCTAGAAACTAGTGCTGGGAAAGTGATCAGGGGTCTTTTGTAATGAAAATTTACCACTAAAGGGACAAGGGGAAACCATCTGGATATAAGCAGCCCAGCTCTTTGCAACAGAGCAATAGCAACAGAAAGGTTGAAACCCACACACATTGGGTGCCTGGGTGGCTCAGTGGGTTAAGCCTCTGCCTTCGGCTCAGGTCATGATCTCAGCGTCCTGGGATCGAGTCCCACATCGGGCTCTCTGCTCAGCGGGGAGCCTGCTTCCCCCTCTCTCTCTGCCTGCCTCTCTGCCTACTTGTGATTTCTCTCTGTGTGTGTCAAATAAATAAATTAAATTAAAAAAAACCCCACGCACATTGAACCACGATGCCTTGGGCTTATGAAAGAAGCAGTTTCCTTTATGTATAGTAAGAATTAGGCATGTTATTCAGGTACGCAAGAAGCAAAATCCAACTAGTATGAGCACAAAAAGCAATGTATTGGCTCATGTAACTTGGAAATCTAAATCTAAGGGTAGGTCTGTTTTTAAGTATAGTTGGATCTAAGGGCTCTGACATTATTACTGAGACCGATCTTCCTGTCTTGGCCCTTGGCTACCTTTGTTGACTTTATGCTTAGAAATTTTCTCCACATCACCGCCAACATGACCACCGGCTGTTCTAGATTTTCATCAGCCTCTACTGTTCTTGAACTAAAGGGAGATACTCTTCTTGTAGTGTAAAAACAATTTCTTGAAGAATAACTATGGCTATGCTATGTCATAGGTCCGCATGTTTTCCAATATACTTTGCTTAGGTTTTGATTAACATTTGCCTCTGTGCTGGGGAAGTGAACAGTCACAAAACCAATGACCAATAAAGCAGTTGAAGCAGGACATACAAGGAGAGTCATGGTATTAGATAAAACCTTCACCCCAGCTCTTGATAGAAATGAGTATTTCCTCTTTGAGTAATACAGAACGACACTATGATACTTCGAATGATCTGAATAGCCTCTGAAATTCTAATATTCTTATCTTCTTTCACCCAGATCATGGGAGGCCAGCATCCTGCTTATAGATGCTCCTGAATGCTATCGAAAAACCCGTTAAATGAAATACAAAAACCGGTGGCAACAAGGGATAGCCATTGACTGTTATCTGCACTGTGTCAGGAAACACTTCGTGGTGTTTTCCTCAACAGTGGCAAGGAAAATAAATTGAAATTAATTGTTTTTAGTTGATTAGCTTTATGGCAATATGCATATACTTTGGAGGTTAAGGATGTTGGGAAAACAAGCATGCATTGAAGAAGAAATTGCACGGAAAAACTTGGAAAAGGAGAAGGCACACACGAGTGAAAGATGCTTTGACAGTAATGGGAGTATCAAGGGTTGGATTGGCCCTTAAATTGTGTTCATTAAGTGTTGTATTTTTTTTTTTTGAGGTTTATTAAGACCCTTGAGGGGAGACTGAAGTCTTTCAATACAGAGAAATAAAGATGCTCATTTAGGACTATAACGTGTCTCCCCTGAGTTTTTTAAAATGTTATTTTTCACACACTTTTTTGGCATTTTGACATGCTGCTGTTACAAATCCAGTCACAGCACAGTACTTCCATTAGACAAAAACAACAGCATTCTTTTCTCTAGGCAAAAAAGAGTTTGAATTGAGATATGAATTGACTTTCCCAAACTCTGCAGTGAAAGGAAAGTGTTGAGGAGATAAGATTAAGATGATATTTCTGTGAGAAGCGGAGGCTAGATCCTTACCCCCTCCTCCAGGAACCCCATCTCTACCAGCTGAATTGCTGTGTGGGACAAGATCCCAACAGCAACATATCCTTGACCTTGTGCTCAGGCATTTTGGAAAGCAGAATACTTCACACAGGTACCGTGCATTTGACAGAAAATGGAGGGAGTTTGGCTTTCTGCCAGAGAGAATTTGAGTGTGACATCTCAAGGTTGCCATCCAGGCAACTGGAATCTGAAGTCTGTGACAATAGTTTGGACAGAGCTGGGGAAAACCTGGGATGCAGAGAAGCCATTTCTGTAGGGTCTGAGGGCTATCTGAGCTCTGATGGCTATGCTTACCCCACTTCTCAGTCTCTTCTCTTCCTGCCTTTCTCTTTGCTTTCAATTTCCCATCATCTGTATGGATAATGAAATATGAGGTACCGAGCCGCATATATAAGAAGACATCCATGGTAGGTGTCTGGTCCTGGTGAAGTGGGATCACAGAAGTCCTTGAGCCCACTTATACCTCTCACATAGACCAGGAGAAGTGTCCCTAACTTCCTCAAGCTTCCAGTTTTCAATTTATAAAATAAGGATAGTTGTATTTACCTCATGGGGTCACTGTGAGGCTTGACGTGCTCGCCACCATGTTTAGAACAAAGTAGGCTTTCCATCAATGTCGGTTTTTCTTCTTTTTCTCATTTGTTTGGGGGAAATGAGGTGCACACATAGGAAGAAATGATTAGCTTTAATGGAATATTTGCAGACACAAAAACTTCCAATCCAGATCTTATTCATCAAGACAAGCTATAACCATGGGGGATTAAAAAAATATTTTCTGTGGTGATGCACATGCTACTTTAGTCAGTAGTCACAGAGGAACAGTCCTTTAGAAATGTATACAAGCTAGTTAAGGAGACAGTATGAATGAGGATAAGTTGACTGAAGTAAATGAGTAAGAATGGGCTCATGGAAGAGGAGGTTATCCTGGCTTTGCTTCCCACACCTTGAGCTGTGTAATAACCTCATTCTGTTTAGCCTGCCTCATTCTTCTTCTCCATGTATGGGCATGATAATAGGGGTTGACAAGACGAGGTTGAACTGAGGTCAGAAAGAACATAAAGCACGCAGACAGGGCTGGCATGGTATATGGACGCTTAATGTTAGCTATTACTAATAATACTGAACGTGAGGGTGAGCAAGGTTGGCATTTTGCACATTTGTGAAGGAATGAAGACAAGGAAACAGACTCTAACACAATTCACGGTGTTTTTCCATACAAGTAGTGACCATCCCGAAAGGTGTTAGGGCATTTGGGAGGTTGCTGTTTGGAAGGGGTTTGACCAATGGCTAACAACCCTGCTTCCCCCGCCTTGCGGTGTAGATCGGTGCCAGCTCTGTGCACGAAGCATTACTCATACTGTCTCTTCACACAGCAGTTAACCTTACTTGTCACTGCTTCCGGTGGGAGATCAAGTGCATTGAAATTATGGAGGTGGCACAATAAATCATGGTCACTTCTTGACATGGCCAGACAAAGCAGCTGGAAAGAGCCTCACCACAATGTCAGCTCAAAGTTGAAATGCAAAGTTTTAACATATCAATTTGCTCTTTTTAAAATTGTCATCTTGATTTTCCCCTTCTTCCCCCAAGACTCAAGTGAGTGGACTGGAGATTGATCTTGACAGCTTGGTGGGTTAATTCACCATGTATGGTTTGTCTGTCTGTCTGTCTTTCTTTCTTTCTGTCTTTCCAAATGTGAACATTACGACGTGAGAATGAAATAATTGAGCAAACCTAACAAGAGGCTGTGAAAAAACGGTTTTCACCCATGAAATCTCAGGTTTCAGTCTTTCACTTTCTAAAGACAAATTCCCTCAGGCTGTATCCCCAGGATTTAGTGGGGCCCTTGGGACCTAAGAGGCACTTATCAAATATTTGGGAAATGAATGGATGGCAGTTCTAGCCTTCCAGCTTTCTCTGGCTTGTTTTTGTTTCTCCTGTTCTTCATCAAGCTCTCAACTGACCCCTCAAGTGTCTCCCAGGTATTGAATATAGACACTTCCAGAAGAGTTGCCTTCTGGGTTTCGTACTTTTCCTACCCTACTTGGACCCCAAGATGGAGGACTTGAACTACACACACTTGCCTTTACAAGGACTTAGAATCCTGACCCATCTCTGCTCAGTTATGTTTTCTTGGCTCCTAATACTGGGCCACTGGATTTTCTGAAAGCTATAAATCTTGCCCTAGAAAAATGCATAGACACACAAAGCGCACAAGGTTTGGCCACGAGTTTTTGGGACCTTCTGGGAGCACATTCATGGGACCAAGATGAAGACTCTTGTAATTGCCTTCGCAATTATGGATACTCGCTTCTGTTGGGCTCTCCTCTGCTGGGGGGCAGAGAACAGGTCTTTCTCAACTGCTCTTCTTTTCTCTAACCACTTCAGTAGGGTTTCTCACCCCAACTCCTCAAAACTACTCTGCAGAAGGGCAGAGTTGCCCCAATGGCCACTTTACTCCAAACCTC
Organism: Martes martes; assembly: GCF_963455335.1. Classification (NCBI taxonomy): domain Eukaryota; kingdom Metazoa; phylum Chordata; class Mammalia; order Carnivora; family Mustelidae; genus Martes; species Martes martes. The sequence goes on along the minus strand of NC_137901.1, from coordinate 46,397,617 downwards.
ATACCCGATCCTGGATCATGTGACAGCTTGGTACTGACTGGTATTGTCTGCTCTCTTTCCTCCAGCTCTCTTTCCTTGGCTTTTGCAACACCATTCTTGGATTCTTCCTTCTCCATTGCTTTTCTGGCTTCTCCTTGCTCTACCCTTTGCTTGTATTTCTAAGGACTCTATTCATAGTTCCCCTTTCCTCACACCCTACGTCCTCTTTCCAAGATGATGATTCTCATCATCTTTCAGATCAAAGATGATTCTCAAAATCAAAGATGATTCTCATCTTTGTTCATGATTTCAACCACTACTGCACAGAGGGCATCCAGATGCACGCCCCAGCCCAGACCTCTCTCCTGAACATTCCACCATCTCTTTCTCTGTACCTGCCAGTGGGATGGTCTGCTTAGATCTATGGAAACTTGTGCTCAACATATCCCTTAAAGGAAGAACCCTTTTTCACTTCTGATATTTTCTTCTAAGGGCAGTCATAACCATTGGCATAACACCGTAGCCACTCTACTCTCCACTTTGGAGAGGAAATACCTTCCCGATAGGTGAGCTGCTCTCAGAGCTCATGCTCCTGATTGCTCTTGACCTGCAGCAAGCTTAGTGGCAAAGGTCTGGCATCTAACAGAGGAGCTGGGAGGGCACCCAGTCAACCCAGAGGAGGGAAGGTACATAGAATTCAGAGGCTCCGTATTAGGAAGTCTATTTGCATGCAGGTGTGCCTATGTTCTATGGAACAGAGGGGGCCATTTGATCTTCTATTTGCTTTGTTCTTTTGTTTTATTTACTAATGGTTCAGAACTTCAAGAACTTTTTCATGGAAAAGGCGTATATCTGGCTAGAGAAAATGGGATAGAGTGGGAGTTTAAGTGCTCATATTACCTTAAACTCAATTAATCATGTTCTCCTACTTTTTCTCTGCAATTTTCCTTTCCTTTGATTTCTTTTGTTTTTCTTAATGCCAGACCTGCAAGAAAAATTTTCTGAAAACACCCTTAACCTATGTTCATCGAAAAACTGGGAGATTTCATTCAGATTGCCCATTCTGTCTCATGCATAAAGGGACATACAGATTCTTTTTAATGCTTCTGGAGGGAGGGAAAAACAGACTTCTCAGTCATGACTGTGACCCGTGATTAAATGAGTGAAATTTCCCTAGGTATTGTGAGGCAGTCCAAAGGAGATAGAAAATGTGTCTTGCTGTCATGAAATTCATCATTGAAATAGGAGGATTGAGTAAACGAAAGATACATAAAATCACAAATGATGCTAAAATATTAAGATACAGAGGAAATCCGTATATAGGAGATCGGGAAGGATTTCACATTGAAATGGGCGAGCCGGCATGTTTAGTTGGGGTAGGAAGTCTGACCATGTGTTAGCTCTTAGCACCTATTAACTATTGTTATTAACATTCAAGGAGTTCACTGTGTTGTTGGAGTAGGTCAGGAGACCTGACTTACTCTTGCCTCTTAAATCCAACTAAATTGCTTTGTACCCCAAGACCTCTTACTTTGCACTTTTTACTACTTCTGGTACTATTTTGGATACCTTGGTTGGCTTACTGTATACATATGGACCTGGCTTCTGTTTTAATTCTTTCTCAGTCTTTATAGTATACATACTGAACTAATTTCAGCAGGTATGAACTCAGCCCATAAACAACAAGAAATATCACATTCTGTATTTCCTTTAAATCAATAGAAATCTGTCCCTAAGTCCCTATTCCACAGGACTGTCTGGAAATTCAATATTGGTCATTACCGAGGCTCTCTGCAGGCTTCCAGTCCTGAATTTTGCAAGGGATTTGGGACTTGGAGCCTAGGCATCAGGGAAGACCATCTGGTCATTGACCACCAGTCTGTTCCTCCATAGAAACTCTTGGTGTCTTGATCTTCAGCTTGGAGGCTCTGTTCCCTGCATATAGCGCTTACAGCAGAGGAATAATGGAGGAGGGTGAGGGATCTCTGGGCTTCAGTCTGTCCTTCCTAGTTATCCCACAGAGAGACTCCTCTTACGTTTTATCACCTTAATACCCACCAGACTCACACAATTCTCTCTCTATTCCCCAAAATATATTTCTCTATGTTTAGGCTGAGTTATGTGTCCCCTAATTCCTATGTTGAAGTCCTAACCTGCAGCACTTAAGAATGTGACTGTATTTGGACGTAAGGCCTTTAAAGAGGTAATCAAGGCCCAATCCACTATGACAGGTGTCCTTATAAGAAGAGAATAGGACAGGAGTACCTGGGTGTCTCAGTCCTTAAGCCTCTGCCTTTGGCTCAGGTCATGATCTCAGGGTCCTGGGTTTGAACCCCACATTGGGCTCCCTGCTCAGGGTGGTGGGGGGGAAGCTGCTTCTACCTCTTCCACTCCCCCTGCTTCTGTTCCCTCTCTTGCTGTCTCTCTCTCTAATAAAAAAATAAAATCTTTAAAAAATAATTAAAAAAAGAAGAGTAACACACAGACACACGTATGAAGACGGAGGGAGGAGAAGGCAGCTATCTTATAACCCAAGGAGAGGGGCCTCAGAGGAAGCCAGCTCTGCCTGCATACACTTTAAATGTGAAGACTCTAACACTGTGAGAAATTCAAGTTTTGTTATTTAGTGCCACCATCTGTGGTACTTTTTTATAGCAGTCTCAGCTGACTAACACGTCTTGCCCCTTAAAAATAATTTTTTAAAAAAGATTTATTTACTTATTTCAGAGAGTGGAGGGAGGGACAGAGGGAGAAACTCAAGTAGATTCCATGCTGAGAAGGGAGCCCAATGTGGCGCTCGATCTCATGGTCCAGAGTTCACGACCTACTTGGAAACTAAGAGTCAGACGCTTGACTGACTGTGCTACCCATGCGTGCCCCCACCGATTTTTTTTTTTTTTTAATTACCTTGGGCTTTTTTGAAAGGCAGAAGAGCCATTGGCTTTACGTAGCTTCTGCTTTGTCTCTTACATTTCTGTGGCAAGAAAACAGTAAGGACGTTGTTACTTGGAGGGCTGTTAGAAGAGAGGAAGTTGTTCTGGGAACCCAGGCACATCGGTGACTCGGTAAGTTACCTGTCACAGTCTGCTCTCTGCTTCCCCATCTTTGTGTTTTCGTGCCTGCCTCCTTTTCTCTTTGTGATGAAACAGGTTCTCCTGCCTTCTCCTTTTCTTCGTCTTGTGTTTATGAGGCCTCTGTTTGCCTGGTACAAAGTTCTAGATGTATTTTTCTCCTGGAACTGAACCATAGAAGAACTGGCAGATTTGGGGGCAATGACATACTAGATGCTAAAATGACTTCTGACTACGCTTGTGTCCCAGGAGGCAAGTGGGGTTTTCGACGACTTGTCCTTGATGGGATTCATCAAAGGCTATTCCGTAGAAACATCCTTAATACTTATGGGGGCTCTGGGCAAGCTGTTAGCCAAGTGAGCCAATTCATTGTCGAGCCCAGTTTCCACATTCATATTAAAAGTCAACTGGAAAAGACAGGATTTCCAAGCAGTTTATAGCTCACTTTATTTCCCTCCCTTTTCTACCACCCTATGATTTTGGTAGCTCTAATACTCTGATTGGAAAAAATTGTTGTCCAAGAGTATTAAAATGCATGACCACTGATGAACTGTGACCAGTTCTTGGCTTTTTGTAAGACTGGGAATATTAAGATGTCATTAAATATTTTATCTCCTTTCCTTCATGCTATGACTTTAATGCTGTGTTCAAAGATCATTACTCAGTTACGCTGGCAAGCCTCCTCTCCTTTGAAGACATTCTCTACGAGAACATGTAATATTCATTATCAGTCTCTGCTGCCTGCTTTTTCCCATAATATTCCCTCCCCCCTCCCCCACCCCACCACCTCCAAAATGGTTTTCCCGAGGGCAAATTATCTTAGGTGGCCCATATGAATCACAGAAAGTTATAAATACACACATTCCAGGTTTTCCACAATTTTCCATGGAAATTTGTAGGGTATATTTTAGAGCAAAATGTGTTTTTACAGCATGGTGGGTTCTGATTAAGATGAAGGCTTAATGACTCTGGGGGCCGGTGTGCCGAGATTACATACACATACAACTTTGAAAAAGTGGGACTATAGGGTGGTTCTGTCTTCATCGGTATGAAGGGGAGGGTTAGGGAACCAGCGGCAGAAAGGAGACAAGAATGTATGTAATCTACCTGTGAGAAAGAAGGAGTAAGAAGGAAAAGTATTTGCAGAGCTGTGAGTCACTGGACAGTGTGTCCAAGTTTCCCTCCCTAACGGCTGTTCTTTTAGCAATGGCAACCAATCATGTCCTACTTGGAAACAGCTGAGGCATTGCCTTGAGGGAGCTTAAGGAGACGAAAAAGATGAATTCAGGTGCCAAGGAGGCTCCAGTCTGATAGAGCCTCCTTGGGAGGTATCCCCGGGAGGGATAACCTCAGAACTTGACTCCAGCAGAGCTGCCCTTGAACACTTTGCTTTCAATATCACAACTCATCGTCTTTCTGTCATCGGTATGGTCACTAGGAAGCTTGCAGTCAAGCTCTGAGCTCACCCCCTGCAACCAGACAGGGTCCCATGCTGTGCTCGTCTGTATTCTGGTCTTACCTCTGGGGTTTACTAACTTCCTGTCCTCATTTACCTTTGCCCTGATTCCTTCATCCATTTTTCTTCTTTTGTAATGTCTGTATTTTTGCGAGTTGCCTGAAATCCCTTGTGGATTGAAGGGAGGGTGAATATAGGCAAAGAAATAAAATGCATTATGGAGTTTCTGTTGCCCCAGACAGGACAGTTCTGTGTAACAAGATCTTGGAAGTTTGGTCACGATGAGGGACTACTCTTTCCTGCGTATTTTGTGTTTTGTGGTTATTAGACACTTACAGCCATTTTTGGACACTACAATTAGGCTCCCCCAATCCGAGGTAGGGTCTGACACAATGATAACAGGGTAGAATATTTGCAATCGTGCTTGCAAAAATAGAGGATGAATGGTCATAATATTTATAGATTAAATAATACATAGAGAGTAAAGGAGAAGGCAGGGAAGTGAGAGAAAGTACTTTGTTTTCTTTGACCAGTCACAGACAAAATATTTAAAAATTCATAACATGAAACTGCTACTTAGAATCTTTTATTTTTCTTACCAAGACTAAACTGTTTTTTGGATTGAAGGGATTTAATAATTTATAAAAAAAAATAAAGATTATAATATTTTCTTTTTTTTCCCAGGTCAATAAATAGTGCATTTGAAGATGTATTCTGCATCTATCCTTCGATGATCAGATCTGAAATCTGAACTCCCTCGAGTCTGCTCGTTCTCCTTTTAGGAATGGCGAACTCAGGGTCTGCTGGTTGCTATCTTACCGGGACAAAGAGTTGGATTTTGGCTAGCTGTTGGTGACTTGGCATTTCAGCCATAATTCTGAATTTTACGGAGCATTAGTGTTTCTGTTTTTATTTTTAACACAGAGCAGAGGTAGGGAAGCGCCTTTCACCGCTCTCCCCTGGACCCTGGAGACTCACTGCCCGTCAGCCTGCATTCCAGAGCTCTGTCTCACGGCCTCTCCTGAGGTTTCTGGAGTTAATGAAGTAAATCAAAATCTCTGAGCAAAATGATTTCAGTCTCTGGAGGTAAAGTATGCCATGTGGGACGATGCCCAGATAAGAAACCATAATCACATGTCTCCACGGCAGAAATATTTGCTCAGGGTCTGAGCTAGGGTGGGTACGAAAACCTCAGTCCTGAAATGTAAGAGGCTTTGTGTGCACTGGGTGGAAATGCAGTCCTCCACCCTAAGCCACGTTCGAGGCAGCATCTTGGCAATATAAAACATTTGAATAAAAGCAGTGATGGCATTCGTCACAATGCGCCCCTGTCCTTGAATCTCTGAGGATGTGCGTGCCTGAAATGCAGGCTAAAATACACTTAATCTAATCACCTCCGGAGATCGAGAGGCGTGTGCTCATATAAATGTCAAGTTGGGACATAATTTAGCTGATCTCTGGGGTTTATCGCTATTGCCAGATTCCCTCTTTATTTGATCTGGTGAAGCAAATGAAATGTGTCTCTTTGGTTTTAAACCAGGTAGAATCAGGAGATTAGAATCTGTGTGTTTCTTATTTGGATACAATAATCACGCAGCCAGTGGTGGTTTAAGGAGGCTGCAAGGTCCATTGTGCGTGCGCCGGGGAACAAGGGGCAGGAACCAAGGTCACATCATCTTGGCCTAGCCGTTACCTGCTAGTTGGTGGCTGTCTCCTTGATAACATTACTAGATGTATTGAAGGTAGGGAAGCAGGGGTTAGGTCAAAAACAAAAACAAAAAGCAAAAACAAAACAAAAACGAAAACAAAAGTGGACCTCGGTCTTCGAGGGGGAAACTCTCCTTGTGCACAGCTGGCCCTGGTCATTTTTCTCAGCCATGTGTAAGCAGACCCTCCAGTTTACTGCATTTGAGAGGCTTAGGTAAGGAGAACTCATCCAGAGACACAATGGCCTCTGGTTAAAAAAGAAAAAAAAAAAAAAAGATAGCTGTTGACCGCATGTCAGGAAAATCAGAGCTCAGTTATGCCTGCCCCCTGGGCTTGGAGAATGCACCTTGAAGAACAGTCTGGAACATCATTGCCAACTGGGGTGACTTGCCCTGGAATAATCATTTGGCAGTGTCTGAAGACATTTTTGGTTGTCCCATGTGGGGGACGGGTGTTACTGGCATCTAGAGGGCAGAGGCTGGGGATCCTGCTAAATAAACATCCTGTAATATGAACTTGCATCTCATCTCATGAATTACCTGCTCTCAAATGTCAATAGTACTGCGGTTGAGAAATTGGTCTAGTGGAACATTTATATTTCTTTTCCTTACCTATATCATTTGCGGAACTGAATGAATGGATAATGAAGAAAAACAGAGGGACTCCTCTCATCTTTCTAAATAAATGTAAGTTCTACGATAACTGGGATGTTAGCATTCTAGATGGATTGCAGAGACAAATTTTCAGCTGTGTGTTCTTTCCATTATATCGCTAAGCAGCAAAGCAAAAACATTATCCTGAAATTGCAGAGCGTACGTATCTTTCTAATGGCATAAAAGAAATAAAAAAGCGTACAGAGGTCCCATTCCCAATATGAAAGAGGCACATCCAAAATTTCAATTTACAGCATCCTTAATACTATGCCCCTTAAAATACGTTTTCAGGTTTAGTTACAAATAGCTGTTTCAATCACGTGGATATTCCTAAGACCATATTTCAGCTTCCTCTAGCTGTAGACTTAAAAGGGAACATTTTCGTGGGATGGGATATTGCATAAAGCAGTTGATGCCTGGAAAATGGGTCATTTCCTAAAGTGGTCTTGTAAATATTTTTATTCAGTACACCAAGCTTCAGTCAGCAGGTCCCTCAGTTCCGTGACTCTGCTGAGACATGCACATTTCTTCTTCCAGCCCTGCCTCTGTGGAAACTGCTGGCTACAGGAACCATCTCTTGGTAGCATGGCAGAGATTAAAATCACCAGCAACACCTTCTAGTGACAGAGGGAAGGCAGTCCCTTCCACATGTCGTCCCCATGTATAACTCACTTTTTTCTTTCTCGTTAATTCTGATCCTGCACTTTGGCTTTAAGAGAAATTATTGATGTTTGGTGACCATTGGTCCATGGCATAAACCAGATATATATTTATGTGACTCTTGGGGTTATTTTTTGATTGGACAGTGTTGATGATTTTTAGCTCTTTTTTCCCCCTTAAGATTCTAGCACCTACTGGCTTGTTGGCAAGTTGGTGCAATGTCATCCTGGAAATCTCGTAGGTGACCAGCTCTCCTTAATACCTTATACGTAACTGCACTTGCCTTTAATGCTGTCCAGTAGGGCTCCAATTCTCAAGAGGCCTGGGCAAATAAATGACTCAGAGAGGTACCACAGCGTAGTGATTACAAGTACTGGTTTTGGAACCGTGGCTCTAACACACAGTCACTGTGTGGATATTGAACAAGTTTAATTTCTTTGGGCCTCAAGTCTCTTGATTTATAGAATGGAAATCGTAATACTGCATAGACAGCCATGAGGATTAATAAGGGCCCAATGAACGTAGCTTTGGGAAATGAGAGGCACAGAGGCTATTCACGGGAGACCTAGCCTCCGTTGCGTGCCTTCCTTACATTGATGCCAAATCTTGGTCAGCGGTGAGAGCAAGCTCTCACCGTCTGGTCTTCCCTTCCTTAGATCCATCAAGGAACTGGTCAACTTACTCTTGTTCCCCTTGGATCGACACATTCTTCTGGTTGCTCTCTGCCAAAGGGTAGGCATCCTGAGCCCTTCCAGGTTTCGGAAGTGCTGGTCTTTTTTCACATATCATAGCCTGAGCGGTCTCTGGCTGAGCTTAAATCAACCATCTTCTGCTCAGCCTTCTGGGTCCAGGGTTTGTCTCCACCTCCTCCGCTCCTACCAGGGCCTTCCTGGGGCCTGATCTTCTCTCTCAGCACGTCGGGTGGTGGGCTTTGTTTCTTGCTTGGAAAGATCAGAAATCTGGTGACCTGGAACGATCTGGCTGACATCTCCCTTGAGCTCCACTCTGCACTTGGAAGGCCAGTTCTCTCCCCTGTTTCTCGTCTTCTTGGGTAACTGGTCTAGGCTGGCCCATGTCTGGATGTAACTGGTGATTTGGAGCTGCTTCCTCAATGGGAAGTTTGGCTACCAGATTTAACTTATCCTGCCATTCAGGCCTAAGCCTCCTTCTTCTTGGTGATTAGAGAGATGGTGTGAGTCTTATCCCCCTCATAAGATCTAGAGGAACTCTGCAACATTTGATAGCAGTCTACCAGATTATAAGCTTTCTGGACAGGAGCAGTGTTTTGTTCATCATTTTATCCTGCGAGCCAGCCGTGTGGAAGGTGTGAAATAGATGCTTGCTTAATGGAGCTGTAGATAAACGGGTTCCTTCTGTGATTTTTGAGATGCTGAGTATTCTCTGGGGGAGGCTTGGGGAGGGAGGGCTCGTGATGTGGGTAGCAGGAGGGAGGCATAGCGCTGTCAGAGCACCAAGGTCTTACGTGCTATTTCAGGTAGTTAGAACGTGCGGGACAGGTGATGGGAAGCCGCTGCAGAGATTTTTAGCTGAGCGATGAGGTCTAGTTATTGAAAGGTCTCGCTGTGTCTAATTCTTTTTTTAAAAGTTGCCTTGAAATCCTCAAAAATATGCAGAAAATGAATTTAAATGGACTTTCATTTCAAAAATTATGTTTCTGTATCGTGTCTTTTGTGTATTACGTAATGAATTAAATGAAATCCAGTAGAAGAGTCCAGCCGACATCCATAACGGAGGATGCAGAAGGCCCCTTTCTTTGGTCTCTGATGGTGCCTTTTTCTTTTCCCCAATGCTTGGGCTCTGGGATTTCAGAGGATTTACTTGTGCCCACTGAGGGCTGAATAGGTTCTAGGATGCGAGATATGCTCCTGGGAAGTTGTGGAGTTATGAACTATGTTAAAGGGCGAATGACACTTTGCTGAGCAGGAAGATTGCGTTGTATTTCTAATCATTCATTTCAGCAATTCGTGAATCTCACAAATCTTTACTTTAATCTAGACCGCAGCCCATCTGCACGGAAGACGTAGTAAAATCATTAAATGAATTCACATGCACACTCTTTAATTTATTATTGGTTGTGATGTGGATATTGCCGTATTTCATGTGGGGAGAAGCACATAATAATTGCACTAACAATTTATACACACGTGCCTTTTCATGAATGAACAATTTTGTAGTAATGGCCAAGAATTATCTTCTTAATACAAATGTGTTTGTTGTTCCAGGATTTGATGCTCTTTTGTACTAATTACAGTTCTAGGAAGAGATTGCTTTGGATTTTTCTGTATTTTATTATAATTAGAATCTCAGACATACTACCATTACCAAGAATATCATGTTTTATTACATTTTTTGGCAAGGTTATAGGTTGATGAATTATTATGTGAATTGGAAATCATCACTTTTGGCCATTTTTTATAGGCTATGCAAAAGTGCCATCTGATGTAGTTTAAGATTCTTTTAACCACCTCTCCCCCACACCCCCCAAAATGAATCTAGAGGAAAATAGTATAAGATTACTTGGACTATATTTTAAAATATTTTGCTTTGTTTGCTAACCCTGTATCAACGTGATTGACAGATGGAGTAGTAAATGCTTCTAAACAATAAAGACATTTTTCTATGTAACTGGCCCCTAAAATGTTATTAAAGAAAATTATCTATGCTGAATGCTAGTTTCTTATTACAAATATTTTATTTAAAATGAGATAAATAATCTAAGCTACAGTTTATGCAAAGCCATCTAGAGAATGTCTGCCCAAAGGGCTCTTCAGATTGGTTTCGGATAAGTCTGGCTATCAGGACCCAAGAGAATAAAGCGGGAGCTGTCTGAATCTTGACCTTGGGGGCTTCTGCCTGCCACAGGTTCCTGTTCTATTCTCCCGGGCCGTTATGTAGCGATGGGGGCCACTGAATGTCTTGGTTAGCAAATCAGATAACTAAACATGCAGATTTTCAGTGTAAACCACACAGACAGAATTTACAAACACTGCTTCCTGTTCTGGCCTTTTAATCTCAGACCAGTAAGATCATTCTGCATCTTTATTTTTCCTGCTAGTCCTCAGAGACAACCACAAGGGCAACGTGCGGATCAAAACTGGGCTGAGCAGACCCACCTAAACCCCAAACTGGCAGGTCTTTTAGGACACAATGCCTGGAAAACCCTCAATTCATTCATTCATTCATTTATTCGCAGAGTAAAAGACTATCGGAGCACCCGCTCTATGCCAGATATTGTGCTAAGTGCTGGAGATATGACAGCAAATAAGCCAAAGGCCTTACCCTCAGTGCAGTTCTCTGCCTGAGACCATTAATCTGCCCTCATTCTTTCAGCTTTCCTGCCTTTGTTCTGTGTTTGACTTATGGAATCCCTTCTCTCCTTTTTTCCTCCGGTGTGCGTTTATGGCTGTCCGCACACACTGTGCTTCCCGTGGCAACTCATTGCTGGCTCCAATTTGGCAGGTAGTTTATTACCTGCTCCATTTTATAGATGAGGCTGTAGAGAGCCCTTTTTTTTTTTTTCCTATATTTGAGAAAAGCCTGTCTGCGGACATGAAAGCTGTAAGCCGGGAAACAGACTGAAGTCTTTTCCTGCATTTGCGGGCACAAAATTTAGGCCTTTCTTGAAGTTCTGAAGAGCCTCAAACTGAGTTGCTCAAGAAATAATCTTCCTGCTTTAATTATTTCTAGGTTGGGGGCAAATTGCAGACCTCATCTGGTATAACCTAACTGACCACTGGATGTCACTGTTGCTCCACAGACGGTGAACCCTCCGGCCAGCCGCTAGGCTCTCGGACTTGGGAGGTTGTGTAGGTCTGGCTCTGCATTTTTAATACTCTTGCTTTGTCCAATTTGCATTGCAGTCCCCTCAGAGCTGATTTGAGACAAGGCTGGATTATAAATAAGCAACTCAACAAAGAAATAAACATCCTATCCCGGAGTAACCAGTTGTTAGTGATCCGATTTGGGGGACAGAGATGATTGGGCACTTGCAAATCGTCTCAGAATAACCTGTTGGAAAGCCACCATTTCCCCTTTGTCTGAACGCCTGGATTGTTGGGAGGCTGTGCCACACTCAGACTCGGCACTATACCCATGGAACTGAAGAGTCACCTCTTAGGGGCTGCCTCTTCCAACATTCTGCCTAATGCAGGATCCCTTCTAGAATGGCCTCCGACCTGTGTCTGAATCTCCCCCGCCCCACCCTGAGACCTTGCTCACTGATTCACCGGGCAGCGCCATCTACCACCCGCATGCTAGAATCGAGCTGGAAGGGACAGAAAGATCTTTCTCCCACTCACAGTTTTGCCATTCTTTCACCTATGCCAAACGATGTTATAAAATGTTAGCAAAGGCTGCTGTGGACAAACTTCGGAACAGGGGCTTGGCCCAGCCTGCAGACTGTGGGTTCTGGAAGGTTCTGCGCCTGGAGTAGGCTAAGTGAGGCATGGGAGGGAGACCATGGGCCTCCGGGCTTCCCTCGGATCATACGTGTTGTAGAGGCTCACCCCGGCTGCTCACGGAAACCATACTCTTTCTGGAGACATCCCTGGTAAGCGTGGGAGGAGCCCGGTGAACTCAACAGTGGTTACGTTTAATTAATATACTTCTCTTCCCCTAGAGCTATGTAAAGGTGAAAACCATAATTGAATCCTGCTTTTGTACTGGCTTCTGGTCCAGAACTGCAGGACCACAGCTACCAGGAGGTTTTGCCTTTAAAGGGAGGAGAAAGCATCACCTGTTTCTTTTTTTTTTTTTTTTTTTTTTTTTTTTTTTTTTAAATTTTTTATTTATTTTCAGCGTAACAGTATTCATTGTTTTTTCACCACACCCAGTGCTCCATGCATCACCTGTTTCTACCCCCTCACCCACAGCCCTCTTTCAGTGGACAGCCCCGCTGCTCTCTAAGGGCAGGCGGGAGCATCTCCCCTCCCACTTCTCCCAGACAGAAACTCAAGCTCAGGGCCTCCACCGAGGGCACAGAAGATGGAAGAGATGAAGAACTCCCTGAATTTTTACAAGCCCCCAGGTCCTCCGAGTCAAGATGCTTTTTATCTATTACTAATGGGCACTCAGCTTTTTCTTTGGCTCATTTCCAGTTGAGAATTTAAGTGAAATGTCTAAAATCACATGGAAGCATTGGAATCCAATGGATATAGACTTAACTCTTGGCTGGTCTCTTTCTAGCTGTGTAACCTCAGGCACATTACATAACTTGGTTAAACTCCAGTTTTCTCTTTGGAGAATGAAGACAACGACCGATAGTCGTAATATCAATCCTCCAGGCTCGCACTGAGGATGTGATGAGAATGCATGTCGGGGTGCGTGGCCCGGTGCCTGGATGTGACACACACCCATCAATGCTAGCTGCTAGTACAAAGTTGGATAAGAGGACTCAAGAATGGAGAGAGAGAACTTGAGGTTGACATTGTGACTCTAAATCTCAGAGAGGCCCCAAAGAGTAAGTAATCAGATCATTGGCGTTCGCTCATGTCACAAGCATTCCTGAAAGCCTTTTATTTGTCAGGCATGATACATGGAGGAGGATCCAGTCCCCGTGTTTGAAAAGCTGATTCAGAGAGTTGCAGAGCCACGACAACCAATAATTACAATACACACAGTGGACAAATAGAAGATCAATGGCCAGAGGTGAGACAATACCGAGTGTGGAGACTCAAATTTCCACGGACGTGAATTTAATTAATAGATGCATCTAATTAATTTTTTTTTCTTGGCTGGATTCTGCTACTGCAAAATCCAGGAATTTGAACTGTTGGACAAAAGGCTTCCTGCGTCATCTACAGTGTCGTTGCACGATGCGGAGCTGTGACGTAAGCAACATACCTGAAAGTTGCTTAGAAAAAAAAATGAGACTTTTATGTTCCTTCACCATATAAATGTTTATGTTCGGAGCAATAAAATTAAGATTGCCAGAAAGACACCACAAGCACATTCATATTTCCAGTTGACAGTAGCTTTCCCATCTGAATATACTTCCTGTCATACTTGCTGGGCTTCTGCATAAATCACCTCAATGTTTAAACCAGTTTAAGCTTTATATGTGTACACACTGCATAGATGTAAAAAAATATGCAGAATCAATTTCCTTTTACCCAACTAATTACTGTGGTGGTGCTATTTAAATTGCGCACTGGTAACATTGCCCCTCAGGCTACATCCTTCCTGACAAATGTTGAATGTAGAGCCATCATTTTTATCTTCCCCATCTAAAATGTTAACTGGAGCCAAGACTTCAGACTTTATTTACCGACAGCATGTTTTTGCAACTATTCATTTAACCAGCATTATTGAGTACCTGCAATGTACAAAATATATCAAGCATGAAATTGTCAATGGAGTCCCTTTTTTTTTCACTTAGGAAAGGCCAACATCATATTGTTTCAGTTAACCTGTTGGCTCAACACGATGCCGACACCATCTGTATAGAGGCAAGGACCTAAAGTGTGTGTTTCTTAGAACAACTGCAGCAACTTCCGTGCGTTGGTGGCAAACTCAGGTTCATGTATTGGGGAGGGGGTTTCCATCCAAAAAAATAATAGTGGGAAGAAAATATCAGAACTTCCATCAAGCATATGCAATGAAGAAGAAATATTGTTATGTATAGCTCACAGGGCTTTTATTTTTGATTTTTTATTGTTATGTATGTATTTATTTATTTTTTAATTTTTAAATTAATATATAATGTATTATTAGCCCCAGGGGTACAGGTCTGTGAATCGCCAGGTTTACACACTTCACAGCACTCACCATAGCATGTTATGTATTTATTTTTGACAAATAAAAATTGTTGCCATTTAAGATATACTAGGTGATATTTTGATATATGTATACATTGTGGAATGATCATCACGATCAACTAATTAGCATATCCATCAACTCTCATAGTCACCATCAACTCCCATAGTCTCACCACCCTTGAGATCTACTCTTAGCAAATTTCAAGTATAGAATACAGTATTATTAGCTATAGTCACCATGCTGGGCATGAGATCACCAGAACTTATTCATCTGATAACTGAAAATTTGTACCCTTTTATCAATATGTCTCCTTTTTGCTATCTCTCAGTCTCTGGTAACTTCTATACTATGTTGCTCTAAGTATGGCTTTTTAAAAAAATCCACATATAAGTGAGATCCTGTGATATTTGTCTTTCTGTGTCTGGCTTAGTTCACTTAGCGTAATGTCCTTCAGTTTCATTCCTGTTGTTGCAAATTGTGTGATTTCCTTCTTTTTAAAGGCTGGATAACATTCCATTGTTTATACCACGTTTCTTTTTCTGTTCATCTGTTGACAGACCTTTATATTCTTTCCATATTCTAGCTACCGTGAATAGTGCTGCAATGAACATGGCAGTGTAGACATCTCTTAAAGATAGTAAGTTGATTTCTTTTAGATATGTACCCAAAAGTGGGATTACTGGATCAAATGGTAATTTTATTTTTAATTTATTGAGGAAACTCTGTATAATGCACTTCTGAAGAATGCTCCATGCTGCTGTTGGATGGAATGTTGGCAATACATGTGTTTGATCTATTTGGTCTAAAGTGTTGTTCAGGTTCAGTATTTATTGATTTTCTGTTTCGTTGATCTACCCATTGTTGACATTGGGCTATTGAAATTCCTTTCTTTTATTGTATTGCTATTTCTCTCTTCAGAGCTGTTAATATTTATCTTAATTATTTAGGTGCTCAATGTTTGGTGCATATGTATTTACTACTGTTCTTTCCTCTTGATGAATTTATTCTCTTATTCTTATATAATGATCTTCTTTGTCACTTATAATGACTTTTGACTGAAAGTCTGTTTCGTAGGATATAAGCATAGTGTCTCCTATTCCCTTTTCATTTCCACTTGCATGGAATATCTTTTTCTATTCCTTTACTTTTAGCCTATGTGTGTGTTTTTTTTTTTTTTTAAGATCTTATTTATTTATTTGACAGGATAAGAGAGAGAGAGGGAGAGAGAGAACAAACAAGCAGGGGGATTGGCAGGCAGAGGGAGGGGGAGGAGCAGGCTCCCACTGAGCAAAAAGCCCAATGTAGAACTTGATCCCAGGACCCTGGGATCATGACTTGAGCCGAAGAAAGACACTTAACAGACTGAGCCATCCAGGTGCCTCCCTATGTGTGAAGTGAATCTCATATAGGAAACAGAGTTGGGTCTTTTTTTTTTTTTTTTTTTCTTTTCTTTTTTTAATCCATGAAGCCTCTCTATGTAGTCTGGTTGGAGAATTTAGTCCATTTATATTTAAAGTAATTATTGGTCAGTTCACAGGACTTTTTGAAGAGGGTTTCATGTGCTAAAAAACTCTTCTGTGAGCTACTAGATGTATCTGATATATGAAGGGAGGGCAAAAGCAAAATTTGGATATAGTCACTATAGAAAGAGAGTTGAATTTCTCCACATAAAAAAGAATTGAATGAAAAAAAAGAATGGTGGTTTCTAAAACAAATCTGGGATGGAAGAACCATAGAATGACAGAAGGAAGGGGAAAGTGAGAGAGGAAACAAGGAAAAGGTATTGTGCTTTGTAATCCTGTGGCGAGGGGACAAAGGAAAATCCTGCATGAGGGAAAATCAAAAATTTATGAAAACAAGCATTTTCAAGTCTCGAAATAGTGTAAGGACTCCTTTTTTCAGCGCTCAGCCTTTACGCCAGTATCTTGCATAGGTAGTTTTTTGCTTGTTTGTTTTTTTAAATGAAGGCGCTTTTAGTGCTAGAATAGCATTACCATAGGAATAGGGTGACATAAACGGGACCTGGGGAGAACCATAAACTGAGCTGTTTAAGGAGAAGTTCTGGATGATGTATAAGTACATTTAATAGTTTTACTGAATATCCAAGATTGGCTTTGGGCATCTGTAAGCCATAGAATGTAGATTTGAATCACTCTAACCCAGAGCTTAGGGACAACACATATTCACCTGTCTAATATTTGGATTACCCAAAAGTGACAAAGTAACTCTTTCTTGATGGCTGACCCATTTAGCCACACCAGAGGACAGCAACTATTTATCACAACAGTACAGAGATATGTATGACATGTTGGTGCAGGAATGACTAATATAACACTCCTGTTTGTTAAATGGCTTCTACTTCTATGGTAGCTTGGAAAAATAGAAGTCATTGAGTAAAAATTCACAAAATGGGAGAGAATAAATTTTATGCTAAGATATCCATTATAAAATATTTCTTCAAAATTTTCTCTGTATTATGAATCTTATAAAAGCCAAACCTTTAAAATCTTAATACAATTATATTAATTTAAAAGTCTTACTAAACTTTTATCTATAAAATATCTCATTAAGGGCCATATTTATGTCAGAATTAAAGGTGGGAAATGAAGAAAGTCTTTATTACTAAAAAAAAAAAATCAAAGTATCTAAGTTCTTTTTCTTTTTTTTTTTTTTTTTTTTTAAAGATTTTATTTATTTATTTGACAGACAGATCACAAGTAGGCAGAGAGGCAGGCAGAGGAGAAGGGAGGAAGCAGGCTCCCTGCTGAGCAGAGAGCCCGATGCGGGGCTCGATCCCAGGACGCTGGGATCATGACCTGAGCCGAAGGCAGCGGCTTTAACCCACTGAGCCACCCAGGCGCCCCATCTAAGTTCTTTTTCTTAATTGAAAATGGATCTATGGTGTAATCTGATAACATTGAGATACCGATTGAGGCTGACCTGATACACTACGAGTATTAGCTAGGGCCACCACACTGGAAATTTTAAAGTTCATATTTGAATGGATAGAAAATTTTAAATAGAAAACAATTTATATCAACATTAGTAATAATGTCTAATAAGTGAAGGGTAGCAGAAAATGCCACCCCAACATATGCTACCCCAAAATATGCCACTCTCACATACAGATTATTTTGAGCCGAAGGCAATTGAGAAGTAGTAGATATAAAAAAAGTACTCTGCCTTCTTCTTTGCTAAAAAGCAAAGTATAAATTTATAAAGGTGTCCTTCCTCCCCTCTCTACCAGGAAGGACAGAAGTTGATCACTGGACACAACTCTAGATCTTTATCAGACTGGAGATAGCACCAGAGGAATCTACATAACAGACTTTACTAGCTGGCCCTTATCTACTATTAGTTTCCCTATATATTTGGCTATATAGGCAAATATACTATATTTGTGCTATTGCTATCTCTCTCATATATATACATATGAGTATTATATATATATATATATATATATATATATATATATATAATACTTCCCATGATTTGCTCCTCCTGGAAGCCCAAAGTTCTTTTCCTTTTTTTTGTTGGTTCTCTACAAAATTATTACTCTTTGTTAAGATCCTATATAAGTTCAAGTTTTAATTATCCTTTTGAGTTACTCATCTCTTAATACTCCTGTGTCTATATGAGATGCGCATGTTAATAACCTTAGGCTTGTTTTCCTCTTGTTAATCTGTCTTTGGTCAGTTTAATCTGTAGAGTTCCAGCTGATGAGCCTAAGATGGGTAAAGGAAAAGGACTTCTTCCCTCTCTTAATAAGCACGTTGTTTAGGTTCCGTTTCATATGAAAGGAAGTATGTGTGATAAAAGTAACACATTTTTTCTAAGAGTCTTCAAAGAGAAGCTATAATGTCTGAGTAATATTTTAAGAAATCTACATTCAGCTCTTCTTATGTCCCAGGAAGAGAAATGTTTTCTAATTTGACCTATATTGTTTAGATCTAGTTTTAAAATTTTTTCTTACAAAGTTAGTAAGACACACACACTATTAAAATCAAAACATATGGAATGACTAATTTCCAAAAGTACCTATTCTTAATTTCCACCTTCTGTGATAACAAAGAGAAAGCAGGTATCAGTCTTGGGGAAATAGGTGGTCTATGTTCTCCATCATGGCAGACAGTAGGTGGTGACCAGAGGGCAGATGGGAATGTCATCTCCCCAGTGATTTTCCTTTTAGGGCTATAACTGTCCTACCAATTGTAGAGGCCCCAAATTGTGATGAAGGTACTTTGGACCCTCTTTCTCTCTCTGGGTTTGGGAAAGGGGTTGCAGAATTTAAGAGAGTTTGAGAAGATCTACAAGGACAAAATAGGGGGAGTTTTTGCTCAGTTTTTCATGGTTTCTTTTTCCTTCTTCTTTTAAAAAAAATCCTCAGCTAAAATGAATGTCACAATAGTTATTTTTGTATTATGCTTAAACATCATTGTATTCTGGATTCACATTTAACACAGAACCATTGCAGCAGATTTGAAATCTCTTCAAAACTGGACTTGCATTGTTGGAATAACAGCTTGTGTATGAAGACACTCACACCATTAATTTGGACCTAACCTTGGGAATTTGTCAAAGTGTAGCACTTTAAAAAAAGTTAAAGATATACGCAAGAAAATTCTTTGTAAAACTGTCACTTAACAACCATTTAAATGACTCATCACAAATTATTAACTGCTTTCTGATATATTATTTATTGTGGCAGGTTTGAATATACACAGTTCGGCCCTTTGGATAGAAACACCTCCTAAAGTGGGCAGTGAACAAGTTCACAAAAGAGGAATTTTCATGACTATTACCAAATAGAACTATGTTTAAAATGTAAATTATATGCCTATAAGTGTGTATTTGTACATATGATTTACCTATATGCATATATTTATTTGGTAGCAAATACATATATAAAATGTATATATAAAACACGTGTATATGTGTTCATCTGTCTCTAATGAACAAAGGCTTACTTATTTACTTATTTAGTTTTAAGTAGGCCCGACACCCAGCATGGAACCCATTGTGGGGCTTGAACTTACAACCCTTGGATCAAGACCCGAGCTGAGATCAAGAGTCAGAAACTGAGCCACCCAGATGCCCCCATATTTGAATTTTTAAAGAGACATGAAGGAAAGAAAATTTCTTTTTTTTTTTTTTAACGATTTTTATTTATTTATTTGACAGACAGAGATCACAAGTAGGCAGAGAGGCAGGCAGGCAGAGAGAGAGGAGGAAGCAGGCTCACTGCTGAGCAGAGAGCCCGATGCAGGGCTCCATCCCAGGACCCTGAGATCATGACCTGTGCCGAAGGCAGAGGCTTTAACCCACTGAGCCACCCAGGCGCCCCAAGAAAATTTCTTAATATTTAATTCTGCTTTAAGTCACATATCTCTTCAGTGGTGGTGTTTTGGGTGTTTTGGAACCTGGGCTCAGGAGACATTCTTAGAAGATTTCAGGAGACGATGAATGCAAGCACCGTCACCTAATGGTACCTGCTTATTTGCTTATGTGTAAAGTCAATTATGAGGATGAAAATCCACCTGGTGGAAAAGGAGTGAATTCTTCATGTTGCTTGAAGCAAACAGACATAGTGGATATATTGGGACTCATATTGGAACAAAAGGGAGAGATAGCTCTGTGACCAAGAGAATGGTAAACTTGCCCCAGCAGGCTTGGAGGGGGGGGCCTTCACTGGTGGATCATGTCCTTTTTTCATTAGCTAAGACTAAAGTGATTTTGGTTACGGCATTTTTCGGCCAAGATTTTAATTAACCATACCATGAATTCATATTTTCTTTTGAGGACTTAATAATTAATTGTACAACTGAATCTCTTGAAAATTGCATTAACAGAATGTTTTCGTATTCTTCTATGGATTAAGCTGGGAAGAGGGACCCCTTTGTTTTCCTCCCTGTCTTTCTTAACATACAGGTTGGGTTGGGAGTCCCTAGGATTTATGTGACTCGTTACCTCATTTCCTGCCTAGGCCTTTCCGCCTACTACCTCCTTCAGTTTTCATAACTTTTTTCAATGCCTGGGAGCCACTGGATAGTCTCAGGCTGTTTTTACCTCAGGATTTGAGCCGGTACCTAGAGTCCAATTGTTTTAGGTATTGCTCTGATTAACACCTTCCTCCCAGGGCTTTTCATCCTGAAAAAGCTGTGGCAGTTTGAAAATCAGGGTCCTGATGTTAACTAGCCGTAGGAGAGACAAAATGATGTTCCCAGGCAGCATTATCTCCAGAAAATACCAAAGCTGCGAGAAACAAACATGTAAATTCCATTGGAGGGGTTCAGTGAGTTAATGAGGGGTTAAATGGGCAAAGATTTAAACAGGAGGGCAGGGGGTGTTTGTCAGGGGGAAAGGAGGACACCATTTTTCGGGTTGGCAGTTAAGGAGTTAAGCTTTTAGGAGTGCAAAGAACAACAGTTAAAGCCATTGAGAGCCCCACCAGCAGTTTTGACCTTTATCTCCAGGGTCCACATCCAGACAAGGGTCTTAATTAGCTGCAGAGAAATCGAGAGCTTTGGCAACATACCAGCGCACATTAAAAACAAAAAACAAAAAACCAACCGGTAAATAAAAGAGCCATTCTTTTTTTTTTTTTTTTTAAATCGCAAAAAGTAAATAGAAGCAACATTTATATAACCTTCTGGTGTTCCTGTTTCCCAATTTCTCACTATATATTTATATATATATATATATGTTTTGGACCAAGTCTCTTCCATGACCTTCATCTTATTCTTGCTTGTTTTTCTTATCTGTTTATAGTCCCTCTAGCCCTATAGATGCCTTTTTTTTTCATTTTCTATACCTTTATTATTTTTTTATTATAAAAGGAACACAGGCTTATTGTATAAACAATTTCCAACAATGCAAAATGCATAAAGTTGTAAAGAGCCTCCCATACATCCAGGATTTTTTCTATGCATTTTATATAGATGTGTGGGTTTATGGGAGTTCGGTTGCATACACACACACTGGAAAAAAATTTTTTTTAACAAAGAAAGGATTATATGTACAATTCTGCAGCTAACATTTTCTATTTATTCATATATCTTGTTATATCTCTCTATCGGATTTATTTAGGTCGTGGGCTTTTCTACATAGATTTTTTTTATTTACAAAATTCTAGCTTGCTTTTTAAATCCCCGATCAGAGTATTTTAGGCTGTATGTTCAATCAGATGCACACAGATGCTGTGATTTATAAAACACGATTTTATTTATAAACATAGCTTGCATATTATATTGGCTTATTTCTTTGTGCATTATTTTGGACATATAATCGATGTTTCTTTCTGATCTTACCATTATTATGAACGTAATCTTTCGTTCATTATTATGAACGTATTTTTTCCCCCTTCTTTAAGTCTTTCTTCTGATTAGTTTTATTTTTTAATCTTCCTCATTCCATTTCTCTCCCTCCACTGGTTTGGGAGTTGTCTATACTATTTCCATTTTTTTTAGCATTTGCAATGGAAATTTTAACAAGCATATATAAATTAACATAGTCTACATTTATTATCTTTGCTATCTTGTCAGATACTCAAAACCTAAGATGACTAAGTGTGGTTCTTCTCTTCTGACTTAAGTGCTATTACTGTTTGATACTTTTGGCTCTACCTTGATTGCTTTTTAAGCCACAAATTAGGCATTTTATTGTTTTATGCAGTTAAAGATTTTCTTCCTGTCGCCATTCTTTCTTGCCTTCTTGCATTGCAGACCCTACTCTGGTATACTTTTCTTTCCTCCTGAGCTATCTGCTACAGAACTGCATTTGTGAGAGTCAGTTGGTAGGAAATGCCTTAGTTATGGTTTTCTTTTGGAAAATGTATTTATTTGCTTTTATTCTTGATAGGTTTTTTATTGAAAGTTATTAGTTCTCAATTTGTTGAAATAGTCCATTGTCTTCTGACTTTCATGGTTGCCTGCCATGACTTTCATTGTAAGTAAACTCTCTTTTCTCTCTGATTGCTTTCAAGATCTTTGCTTTGTTTTTGCTACCCTTCTCTATGATGTGATTAGTGAATTTTTTACGTTTTCATTTTAATTCCAATTATTAACATACAATGTTATATTAGTTTCAGGTGTACAATATAGTGATTAAAAAATTCCATACATCACAGGGTGCTCATCATGACAAGGGCACTTCTTAATCCCCGTCACTGACTGCACCCATCTCCCCACCTCCTTCCCCTCTGGTAGCCATCAGTTTGTTCTCTATAGTTAAGAGCCTGTTTCTGGGTTTGTCTCTCCTTCTCTTTTTCTCCTTGTTTGTTTCATCTCTTAAATTTTACATACAAATGAAATCACATGGTATTTGTCTTTCTCTGGCTGACTTATTTCATTTGGCATTTTACTCTCCAGCTCTACCCATGTTGTTGCAAATGGCAAGATTTCTTTGTGGCTGAGTAATATTCCATCACACACACACACACACACACACACACACACACGTTCCACTTTTTCTTTAACCATTCCTCAATCTGTGGACACTTGGCCTGCTTCCATATCTTGTCAATTATAAATAATGCTGCTATAAACATCAGGGGGCATGTATCCCTTTGAATTAGTGTTCTTGTATTCTTTGGGTAAATACACAGTAGTGCAATAGCTAGATCATAAGGTAGTTCTATTTTTAACTTTTTGATGAACCTCCATATGGTTTTCCACAGTGAGTGTACCAGTCTGCATTTCCACCAACAGTGCAAGACGGTTCCTTTTCCTCCACATCCTCGCCAACACTTAATTCTTTTGTTTTTGCTTTTAGCCATTCTGACAAGTGTGATGCAATATTTTATTGTAGTTTCGATTTGCATTTCCCTGATGATGAGTGATGTCGAGCATCTTTTCTTGTGTCTGTTGGCCATCTGGATGTCTTTGGAGAAATGTCTCTTCCTGTCTTCTGTCCATTTTTAAATTGGATTATTATTAGGTTTTTTTTTTTTTTTTTTTTTGGTTTTTTTTTTTTGGTATTGATTTGAGTCTTAAAAGTTCTTTATCTCTTTTGGATACTAGCCCTTTATCTGACATGTCACTGGCAAATATTTTCTCCCATTCCATAGGTTGCCTGTTAGTTTGTTAATTATTTCCTTCACTGTGCAGAAGCTTTTTATTTTGATATAGTCCCAATAGTTTATTTTTGCTTATATTTCCTTTGCCTCAGGGGACCTATCTAGAAAAAAGTGGCTAAACCGATGACAGAGTTACTGCCTGTGCTCTCTGCTAGGATTTTTATGATCAGGTCTCACATGTAGGTCCTTAATCCATTTTTTAAAAAAAGATTTTATTTATTTATTTGACAGATAGAGGTCACAAGTAGGCAGAGAGTCAGGCAGAGAGAGAGAGAGAGAGAGAGGAGGAGGAAGCAGGCTCCCTGCTGAGCAGAGAGCCCGACGTGGGGCTTGATCCCAGGACCCCAGGATCATGACCTGAGCTGAAGGCAGAGGCTTTAACCCACTGAGCCACCCAGGTGCCCCCTAATCCTTTTTTAAAAAAAGATTTTATTTATTTGTTTGTCAGAGGGAGGGAGAGAGAGAGAGAGAGAGAGAGAGAGAGAGAAGGAGAAGGAGAGAGAGAGAAAGAAAGTATAAGCAGGGGGAGGGGCAGAGAGAGAAGAAAGCTCCCTGCTTAACAGGGAGCCTGATGCAGGACTCCACCCCAGGACCCTGGGATCATGACCTGAGCCAAAGGCAGATGTTTAACTGACTAAGCCACCCAGGTGTTCCCCCTTAGTCCATTTTTAATTTATTTTTGTGTTTGGTGTAAGACAATGGTCCAGTTTCATCCTTTTACCGGTGACTGTCCAGTTTTCCCCACACCACTTATGGAAGACACTGTCTTTTTCTCATTGGATATTCTTTCCTACTTTGTCAAAGATTAATTGACCAAATAGCGTATGCATCCATTTCTGGGTTTTCTGTTCTAGTCCATTTACCTATGTGTCTCTTTTTGTGCCAGTACCATACTATTTTGATGACTGCAGCTTTGTAATACAATTTCAAGTCCAGAATTGTGGTACCTCCAGCTTTGTTTTTCTTTTTCAAGGTTGTTTTGACTATGTGGGGTCTTCTGTGCTTCCACACAAAATTTAGGATTGTTTGTTCCAGCTCTGTGAAAAACACAGTGGTATTTTGGTAGGGATTGCTTTGAATCCGTAGATTGCTTTGGGTAGCATGGACGTTTTAAAACCATATTTGTTCTTCCAATCCATGAGCATGGAATATCTTTCCATTTCTTTGTGTCATCTTGAATTCCTTTCATCAGTGTTTTATAGTTTTCAGAGTACAGGTCTTTCACCTCTTTGGTTAGGTTTATTCTTAGGAATCTTATTATTTTTGGTGCCATTGCAAATTGGGCTGTTTTCTTAATTTCTCTTTCTGCTTCTTCATTATTGGTGTATAGAATGGTGATCAGTGAATTTTATTTGTATTTATTTTTCTTGAGATTCACACGGCTTCTTGAATCTGAAGGGTGGTAGATATTGCCCAGTTCTGGATATTTGCTCCTCCCTCATTTTCTCTAATTTCTTTCTCTGAAACTCGGATTGGATTTTAGATCTCATTCTGTCTGACCCCTCTCATATTTTCCTTGTTGTTGCTTCTTTCTGTGCAGCATTCTTGGAAATTGATTCATCTTGCACTGCAAGTTTCCATACACTTTCTTCATTAGTTCTACCCATCTATTGACCTTCATTCTCACTCCATTTCAATTTTATATTTCAGAAGCTCTATTTGGTTCTTTCCCGAGCTTATTGGGGATCTCTGATACTATCTTAATCCTCATCATAATTTTGAAAACATTACAAATGTTTCTCTAAACAAGTAAACAGGGGTGCCTGGGTGGCTCAGTGGGTTAAATTAAAGCCTCTGCCTTAGGCTCAGGTCATGATCCCAGGGTCCTGGGATCGAGTCCCGCATTGGGCTCTCTGCTCAGCGGGGAGCCTGCTTCCCCCTCTCTCTCTCTGTCTGACTCTCTGCCTACTTGTGATCTCTGTCAAATAAATAAACTCTTAAAAAACACAAAAAACATGTAAACATATTTAGTTTCTAGTCACTATGTTACTATTTCAAAATCTTCAGGCTTGTGGTTCCGGTATCTATGCTTTGCCATTTCTGCTGATTCCTGCTTATGGTATTTGTTTTTTCATTTCTCCAGTGATGGGGAACTCATGTTCTTTGTAATTTTATTTGTTCTTTAAGGTCTAAACTGTGTTTTGCCAGCGTGGATTTGCAGATTCCTCAACCAAGACCACTTCAAAGCAAATTTTTGGTTTAAGTTTTCTTGGGCTCCAGCAGTAATGAATTCTGGCCCTGAAAATGCAAGAAAATGGGCTTACAGTTAGTAGTTACTGGGGGAGAATCTTCTTTTTTATGTTCTAACCAGAGACAAGGCTAAGACATACAGCCCTCTCAGAAACCTTTTAAAAAATATACCCCCTGAAAGGTGTCACTTTTGGGGAGTCTCAACTTTTTTTTTTTTTTAAGATTTATTTATCCATTTTAGAGAGATAGAGAGAAAGAGAGAGCAGGAGCAGGCAGAGGGACAGAAGGCAAGGGAGAGAATCCTCAAGCAGAGCTGGACATGGGGCTCAATCCCAGGACCCTGAGATCATAACATGAACTGAACCCAAGAGCTGGATGCTTAATCAACTGAGCCACCCAGGCACCCCGGGGGGAGTCTCAACTTTTAGGTACATTTCCTGTTTACTTGGCCCCAGGTGTTTTTTCCCCTGTGCCACCCACAGGTGGGTAGGACTTAAGATCTAAGCATCCAAGAAAGTGCATATATCCCTGAGGCAAATGGTGGTCTCAAACTTGATTATCTTCTGAGTCTAAGATTTCTTTTTTTTAAATTAATTTTCCAGTTTTATTGAGATCTAATTGATATATAGCACTGCATGAGTTTGAACTGTCCAGCATAATGATTTGACTTACATATATTATGCAATAATTCTACAATAATATCCACATAAGCATGTTTGAGTGAATAAAGTTTGAATAAATACACGTTTCCTTGGTTTCTGTCAAAGTAGCCTAAAATGGTCTCTGTAATTGTAAAGAATGTCTGTTTTTTTTCAAATTTACTTGTACATTCAATGCTTTATTTTTTTAGAAAATTTTTAAATTTTAAGTCAATTAATTAACATATAGCATATAATAATTAACATATAGCATATATAAATAACATATAGCATATTATTAGTTTCAGAGGTAGAGGTCAGTGATTCATCAGTCTTATATAACACCCAGTGCTCATTACAACACATGCCCTCCTTAATGTCCATTGCTCAGTTAGCCCACCCCCTATCCCCCTCCTCTCCAGCAGCCCTCAATTTGTTTCTTATGATTAAAAAGTCTCTTATGGTAGGTCTCCCTCTCTGTTTGGTCTTATTTTATTTTTCCCGTCCTTCCCCAATGATCCTCTGTTTTGTTTCTTAAGTTCCACATATGAATGAAATCATGTGATAATTGTCTTTCTCTGATTGAATCTGAGATTTCTCATTGTCTTTGGCTTGAAGGACTTTCCCTTCTTACTCACATTTTAAAAATGTGTTTTGCTACATCAAAATTAAAAACTTCTGGGCATCAAAGGACACTATCAACAAAATGAAAAGACAACTCACAGAATGAGAGTAATGTTTACAAATTGTACCCCTGATAGTTTATAAAGAATATATAATATATATTATAAATATGTATGTGTTATATATGCATGTCCACAATATCTTTAAAAAAATATGAAGAACTTGTCCAATTCAACAAGAAAACAAGCAACCTGACAAAAAATGGGCAAAGAACTTAAATATTCCCTCAAGAAGATTTACAAACAGCCAGAAAGCCCATGAAAAGATGCTCAACATTACTTGTTTTAAGGGAAATGGAAATCAAAAGTATGATCCAATAGGAGGGCTATTACCTGGAAGCAACAACCAGCAAATAGTAAGTGTTGAGGCTGTGGAGAAATCGGGACCTTTGCACTACAGCAAGGGTAAAACATGGCAACTGCTATGGAAAACGCTACAGCAGTTTCTCAAAAAATTGCTGGTCTCAGGCCTTCTGAGCATGTACTCAAAAGAATTAAAAGCAGATATTTGTACACCCATATTTACAGTGGCATATTCACAGTAGCCAAAAGGTGGAACAACCAAATGTTTACCAATAGTGAATGGATAAACAAAATGTGGTACATACATATAATGGAATATTATTAAGCCTTAAAAAGGAAGGTGATGAGGGCGCCTGGGTGGCTCAGTGGGTTAAAGCCTCTGCCTTCGGCTCAGGTCATGGTCCCAGGGTCCTGGGTTCGAGTCCCACATCGGGCTCTCTGCTCGGCAGCGAGCCTGCTTCCCTTCCTCTCTCTCTGCCTGCCTCTCTGCCTACCTGTGATCTCTGTCTGTTAAATTAAATAAAATCTTAAAAAAAAAAAAAGAAGGTGATGTCGACATGTGCTACAACATGGATGCACCTTGAAGACATTATACTAACTAAAAGAAGATAGTCACCCTAAGGACAAATATTGTATAATCCCACTTATATGATGTACATAGAGTTACATAGAGTAGTCAGATTCATAGAGACAGAAAGGAGAATAGTGGTTACTGGGGGCTGAGGGGAGAGGGGGATGGAGAGTTTAATGGTACAAAATTTTAGTCTGGGATGAAGAAAACGTTCTGGAGTTGGATGGTGGTGATTGTTGCACAACACTGTGAATGTACTTAATTCCACTGAAATGTACACTTGAAAATGGTTAACGGTGTAATGTGTTCTGTATTTTACTACAATTAAAATAATGGTTTTATAATTTATTCAGCATTTTCAGGGTTCTATTCTGAGATGGCTAGTCTCCTATAATGCTGGAATTAGAAGTCCCCACAGGGCTGACTTTCTGTATGTTCGTGGTGTCTACAGGGCACTCAGTTTTGGCTACATATGGAAACCCAGCCCGATTCCAACACTCTGGAAACCAAGCTGATAACCTAAGAATTCGCAGTTCTGCCTCACCGAGTGGTCCATATTATTCCTTTTGTTCTTTGACTAGCCTCGGACATTGTTTTACATCATATTATTTACACATTCTCTGATGATATGTGATAATACCTTCTTCCTTGGAGGAATAGACCCACAGTTCTTCCTTTGAGGACTAGATCCATACTTCACATCTGTAAAGCATGGATAAATTTGTGTCAGGATAGTTTGACTTGAATTCTTATCACCTTCTGAGTGTGAGTACATCTGTGTATGTGTGTGTGCAGGTCCTTCCTTCCTTCCTTCCCTTAATGTTGTGACTGAAGCACAAGTTAGGCATTGAGGATACAGAGGTAAAAAAGACAAATTTCCTGCCCAAATTCTTATAGGGGAAGAGACAGTATCCAACAGCAAACAAATAAACAAAGCATTGCAGGTAATCAGTTCACAAAGAATATGAAAGAGGGTAATAGGTTAAAATGTGACAGCAGGAAGGGGACAGCATTGGCGTGAGTGCTCAGGAAAGGCGTCTCTGGGGATTTCTGAGCTGAGACCTGACCATGATGAGGAGATGGTGCAAAGATCTGGGGGAAACCTCAAGGCCAAGTAGTCAGGGAAGCTCGACTTGCTGAATATTACTCTTAACGTAGACAACTTCTTAAACAATATATTTATGAAATGAAAACAGCCAGAGCATTCACTTAAATCAGCAGGAGCTAATTTTCAACACTAAAATCAGTTAGCATTTTTCCTCCACTTTTATGGTCACTTCAGGCATCTGGGGAATACTTCTACTACTTACTCTAGCATTCATGTATTTAATAGGTTAACTATGAGGGCTATCATGGTTTTGCTTAAGACTTCATAGTGACAACTAAAAATAAACTCATCTTTGTGTATGGATAGAACATTATACTGTCCTAGCATATTTTAGGTGTCTTGAGTGGTTGGAGGACTGGAACTTAACAGTTCGGACATAGCACTCAAATTTACCATAGGACTGCAAAATATCACCTCCTTTTTATGTGTTACAGACAAAAGCCACAGAGAAAATCACAGAGATAACATGTAGAGACATCAGTCAATTTGCCAGTTCAGCTTTTATTTCATCGGAAACAAATAATAAGCCCTGAATATGTTCACATTCTGTGTTTCTGATTTATAAACTACCCAATTAGTGCCCATTTAATCTGCTCACCTGTTGTCACTCTGTTCTGAATTTCATGGCTCTGTTGTTTTAAACTCTCTCTTGCATATGTTTTCAGAGTGAGGCTGATTACGGCAACCCCTTGGTTTTTGGGAACTTGGAACACTGCCACAGTGCCTGAATTGCCTGAGTAAAGAAAAGTAGGTCCTGTAATTATTTTATTTTCTCCCCAGCATGTGATTTGTTATTGATGATACATGCGTCGGCTGCTCTCTCCACTAGGCCGGCTGATCCCTCTACTATGGTGTGAATGTCACTGTCACTGTGCTCGAAGCTATGGTTTGTTAAGCGACTCTAGCACAGGGAGATGAGCATGTACTTTTTAATGTGTCTGAAATAGCTACACACTGACAGATGTTCCCACACCTTGCTGATGTCATGGCTGGGGCTCATATAAAACCCGGGAAATTAAAAGAAAGGAGAATATGTTAGTTGAGGCTCCAGAAGTAGAGCTTATAGAAGCAGACCACAGGAAATTCTGAAAAAAGAAATCCTACCAATATATTAACTTTTAGGTCTGACCTTCACCCACCCCACCTCCAACAAGGGATGCATTGAAGACTCCAAGTATTAGATGAGAGAAAATTCAATATTAAGATAGCTATTTTTTGGTGTGTGCTCATTTGCCAAGTAAAACAAATATACAAACAAACAACAAAAGAAAAAAAAAACCCAAATAAATGAAGGTGGTCTTTCCTCCACGCCATCAAAAAATGCATATCACAGTGTTTACTTGGTAGACCAATTATTTTAAAAACCGGGTTTCAAGGAAAAAGTCACCCTCTGGCAGAGACCTTACATGACAAGTTGGGTTCCACAGTGGATTAAAATGGTTGAGAGGAGATGCTAACATAACTTCAACTACAGCAGTGTGAACACACCACTGTAATAATTCATTTAGAATGATGACACCTGAGACCTAATTTAAAAGTCCTAGATGAATACCAGTCTCACATTCAACCCTGAGGGCTGCTGCACACATACCTAAGAAAGTCTAAGAACCATAGTGAGTCTAATTGAATTGGACTTAAACGGACCATTGAGATGGCCTCACTGAGCTCTGGGGAATTCATATTGTCTATACTGTATCAGAATCACAGCTTGAACTGAGTAACTGGTTACACTCAATCATGTTACTGTAACTCATGCTTGAGGTAAAGGGGAAACCTTTTGCTATCAGCAAGACTGGATGGAAAACAATTTCAAATCACTTTAAACCCAGTTGGCAACTACTTTGCCAATTATGGAATCCGGTGGGAAAGGTGTGTGCGAGGGCTCAGGACTAAATGATTTATGTCAGGCATCCGGGCCTCCGGAGGAATGCGGGAGGGTGTGCGGGGGAGGGGCACGTGGCTAATTATTTCTCCTAAGAATACTTGAGCGAGGTAATTTGTGCTTGCAGATGAGTCACACTGCAGGCTGGATAAAAGGCGAGGTAAGCACACAAAGTCCTAAGATCCCATTTAGAGACGGATAAAGAGAGAACGGAAGGATTCAATACACTTTCTCATCTCGTCACTCGGAAACATTTGGAGGTATAAAATATAAAGAGCAAGCATAGTTTTCCGGTCTAACGGGCAAGTTGGGATCAAATACTGTAATTTGTACCGTAGCTCTTGCATCGGCTGCTTCTATCACAGACTTATTGGCACCGATGACAGGCTATAACTCATCAGATGAACAAGTGTGAAGTTGGGGTCCTTGATAATGACCTCCTTTTTTTTTTTTTTTAAAGTCCCAATATATTTTTGATGACTTTGGTTGTGGAGATGAGGATTCCTAGACTACCCAGTGCCTTCGAAAGAAGAGTGTCACCATTCTCTGGGACTCATGGATGAAACTGTCCATGTCTCCAGCCAGGAGAGATGATTCTGAAAGTTGTCCCTAGACTGCGGAGATGAGCTCCCCGGTCCCCTCCCCGCAAGCAAAAATAAAAAGTAATGCTAGAATTCCACTTTAGTAACTTACTGCAGAGGCATACAGGCTTATTGAGCAGTCTTTTCAGATCCTTTCATTATCTAAAGGATTTGAAAGGTGTTTTCAGTAATCTGGAAGAGATTATTGATGCTATAATATATTACAGCCGGCACTGGGGCTCTGGTTAAAAGCCTCATGTGAGGGTGTTGGTACAAGGCTGGCCCTCTGTTGCTTTCTCGGCTTTCCTCTCCGTGAGCAGCTGCCTAGCGTCATTACAGCTAATATAGCGGATTAAACTTTGGGCTAGCTGGCGGCTCTGAGTGTCTGTCTAATGGCTTCCATTGTACGCATCTCTAGAAAACACTTCTGACCAATGAACCCCTAACTGCAAATGACATGGGCAAGCTTCATTGAAAATGACACCACTGGAGGGAACCTTGCACTCATTTGGGATGTTTCCTCACTGGGGAAAGAAGGCCATTTCAACAGTTACACCAAAAGGATATTGTCATGTAGCATTAACTTTTCGAAGGCACTGAACAAAGCAGTGGGGTAGTGTCTGCCCCCACATGCTAGCTGTGTGCTCAACGGTTTGATGTCCCAATAAGAATCCCAGCATGCTCGTAAGGGATTGAGAAATGGCAGCCTTCCCATTTCACCCTTACACGGAGTGGAGAAGGTGGATGTCAGACAACCCAAATTAAATCATGATCCATGTCTGGAATCAATCTTGTTTAAGTGTCTAGGTTGTGACAAATGGGAGTTAAGTCCTGGCAGAAAGGGGGAGGGTGGCAGGGGAAGGACCCCGGGACTGGTCGTTGGGGGGCCTGGGGTCTAATTCTTGGCTGCAACCTAAGATGTATGATGGTTTTGGAGGAGTGTCTTCACCTGTCTTGTTCCCCATCACAGTCCTCTGCCACATGAGGAAGGTAGACCAGATGGTTCAGCCTGATGTACTAATTGTTCATGTAGTGTTTAGTGTGTGCCAAGATGTGTGCTAAGAAATGAGAGACTATGGGAATCAATCAGGGACAGTTCATGTCCTTTTGGAAGTTAGACTAACATTAAAAGAATAATTTTAGGGTGATGCATTTTAGGTGGGAAATATATAGTGCTATGCAAATATGTGACCATTTGAGGAATCAGGGGAGGCTTTGAGAAAAGGTGTTTAGGTTGAGATGGAAAATAAGGAAGATTAGGTTGAAACTGAAGGAAGAGGAGGAGCTGGCCAGGAAGAGATGGGGGTGAGATGGAATGGAGGGGCTTTGCAGACAGACAAACAGCACTTGTGGAGGTTCTGCAGCAACAAAGAAGTTGGGACTGGATTATGGAATGTGAAGGAAAATGTAGGCCAGGTGGAGGGTTGCACATGGTATGGTTGGCATTTTGACCTTGTCTTGAGGGCTATGGGAAGCCATTGAAGGATATTCTGTTGCAGAGTGGAGTTGATGTTTGAAGTTTCTTCCAGACCCACGATTCTGGGGTTTTCCACATGGTTGGTGGGCCTCTCTAAGACCCACCAGAGTAACTCAATATTCCGGTGTAATTCAGGGAAGTGGGTACAAAGAAGCGACCCCAGAAATTTACTTCCGATCTGCATCTTGCAGAGGCTTGGCATATAAAGATGGATTTGTACATGTAGGTTGAATTTGGTACTTTTAGCCCTGGCCTCCAGGGTGGAAATCAGCCTGGCCCAGACTCTGGGTCACACCCTCTAGTCCTCTCTTTGAGTCATCAGTGGGTTTTCAAAGAAATTAAGAAGTTGTGTCATGCCCAAGACTCCTCACCAAGTAAGAAGATGAGGCAAAGCCCATCAGAACTTCAGTGATTTCTTGACCACGTCCCTTAGGGCAAGATTTCCCGAGCCTCGGGGCGCCTGGGTGGCTCAGTGGGTTAAAGCCTCTACCTTCGGATCAGGTCATGATCCCAGGGTCCTGGGATCGAGCCCCACATCGGGCTCTCTGCTCAGCGGCGAGCCTGCTTCCCCCCTCTCACACTGCTTGCCTCTCTGCCTACTTGTGATCTCTCTCTGTCAAATAAATTAAAAAAAAAAAATAAAAAAAAGATTTCCCGAGCTTCACATTTGTGGTCACTGTATCCACGCCTGGGGTGCAGAGGCGTTTGGCAGCAACAAGACCTCATCCAGAGGGATCTAGTAGTAGATGGCTGTAGAGTAGTGATGATCATTTGTGGAGTGCTACTAGGGGAAGGCGCTTTAGACCCTTGTTCCATTCGGACAACTCAACAACCCTGTGAACTAAGTGGAACAGGCATGCTCCCTTTATGGAAAAAGGAATGGAAATTTGGGGAAGGTAGGCACCTTGTCCACATCATGTAGCTAGTAAGCAGAAGAGCTAGGAATCAAACCTGATATTGCAAAGTCTCAGATCCAGACTTTTAAAACAACCCCATGCTCCCTTTAATGGAAGTTTCTGCTGTATGTCTGAAGATAAGAGAAGGGTGAATTTTAATCTCTTAATATGCTTGCTACTCTTTCCTTTTTTTGAGTGGTTGTAAGTATAATTAACCCCAGTCCTGCGGTGCTGTGGCCAATCTCTATAGTGGGACAGGTGAAATGTAGGTCTGTGGGTGGTCCTAGCATGGCGAGTGATGATTTGCACTCATCTGTCCCCACACTGGCAGCATCAATCCGCTCAGGTTTGTTTCTGTCACATCTGTGCAAAGTGTTAATTGTTCTCTGCTCCTTGGGAGAGATGGGTCATGTGGATGTTTCAGGAATTGTCCTTGTCTTTCAGGAAGAACACAAGTTGCATCTTCATTTAGGTAAGGTAGTGCCTGCATTTGGAATCTGTCCATTCTCTGGTCTCCAAAGGTCACAGCTGGGATGGCAGTAACAGACGCCTCTTGTGAAGAAGACAGCAGAGGAAGAATGACCTCTTTAGGAATTGGGACAGAGTATTATTCTCTAGCTTTTGGGTGTTGTTTTTCTAAGGAGGAATACAGGCCCTGCTTTAAATCTTCTAGAAATAAAAGAAAAATGGAAAAAATGAGCTTTCAGTATTCACTGTTTACAGGGAACTAGTGTTACCCTTTTCCTTTCAAGCAAATAGACAAAGTTGATTTGAAATGAAGGCAAATATTGTCCAGGGTGCTAAAGCTCCTTTCAAGTTTTCAGTTCTTTGTGGTTGTGGTGCTAATGTTTTCCTAAAGGAACGAGAGTCCAAGAGTTAAATGCAGGAGGGCTGTGCATTCAAAGACTACAGGGTGTGTTGCTACGATGGAGAAAGAGAGAGTTTTTTTAAAAATGTGCACTAAAGACTAGGTGTTTAATTTTTTGGCAGAATCATTATGATAACTTTTTTCATGATAAATTGTTTTAAAAATATCTATTACTTCAATTTAGAAAAAGACACCCAAGGAATAATCCAGGGTTCAAGAAACAGTTTTGTGATATACCAACATTGGGTCAATAGTCAAATCTGGCAGTGTTTCCCCTAAAATTTTCCACTATGCTGACATTACCTGAGAGGGATGAATATTTTGTGTTGTGTGTTAAAAATAAGACAACAGGCCCAAAATGGAGTCACTTATGCTAAGTCCCAACTCACTAAACTGAGCCTTAATTATAGTGTTGGCTCTTCCAGAAATGGAATCTTAAACCAGTCTATCAGGAACTGCCTATTGAGCACTAGTGAGGTGATCTGCCTGATTGACCCCTGTGATCCCCTAAAGGAAAGTAACTTTGAAACAATCAACATGGTTTTTTTTGGGGGGGGGGGTCTAGTATAACTTCCTTGTTCCTGCTTCCTCTGCCTGTAAAAGTCTTTAATTTTGAATAGCTCCCTGGAACACCTTTCTAGTTCCTAGACTGGATGATGTCTAATTCATGAATCATTGAATAGAGCCAATAAGATCTTCAAAATTTATTCCATTGAATTTTGTCCCTAAGCATATGTAATAGAAAGACCAGCTTTAAGCAAAGATAAGTTCAGTTCTGTTAGATCAGATAAGCGTTAGACAAATACACACTATGGATTCTACATGTAATTATTTCCTCTGGATTAAGGAATGAGACTTCCTCTATTTCCAGGCAGGAAAGACCCATTCGAAGGTGTGCAAAGCCTGCTGGTCCTGGTATTTTTCCCACAGTGGTCTGGTCCAGGCACCTTGTGGTGGTTTAGGCATGCATATTTTTTTTTTAAGATTTTATTTATTTATTTATTTGTCAGAGAGATAGAGTACAGGCAGGCAGAGTGGCAGACAGAGTCAGAGGGAGAAGCAGGCTCCCTGTGGAGCAAGGAGCCCGATGTGGGACTCGATCCCAGGACGCTGGGATCATGACCTGAACTGAAGGCAGTCGCTTCACCGACTGAGCCACCCAGGCATCCCTAGGCATGCATATTTTTTCTTTTTAAAATTTGCCAAGGAATTAAATTGATCGTTGTAATTCACTAATTCATTAGCAAATGCTGGTTTGTCGGACAATTCAGATGGCACATTATAGAGTAGAGAGTGGGAAATAGGGAAATAGGTCCAAGAATTCAAAGGTAACAAAGTCCGAGTCAGCCCTCTGAGCAGCCTGGGTCAGGCACCGTAGAGACTAGTGAGGAGATGGTGACCACATTGAGAGCCCAGATGGAACTGGCTGTGTCCCCTTAGCTTCCCAGGAGAGGGCTGCCTGTCTATATCATTTTTTTTTAAAGACGTTATTTATTTATTTGACAGAGAGAGACACAGTGAGAGAGGGAACACAAGCCGGGGGAGTGGGGAAAGGAGAAGCAGGCTTCCTGCTGAGCAGGGGACCCGATGTGGGGCTCGATCCCAGGACCTGGCATCATGACCTGAGCCAAAGGCGGACGCTTAACCACTGAGCCCCCCCACAGGCACCCCTGCTTGTCTACATCATGAAGGCCAAGTAGAAGCCTGGCTTGCCTGGGCCAGGGGAGTTTCGGGGAGGACCTGGGAATGGGAGCACGTGGGTTGGGGTGAGAGAGGAAGGAGCTCTCAGGTCCAAAGTGCCCCACTCAAAAATGCCCACCTTTCTGGACACAGGCCGCAGTATGGGTGTTTGTAATGACTCTGTCACTCCCTCACTGTGTGACCTCAGCCATGTCACCTCACCTCTTGGGCCCCATTGTGCCCACTGGTAGTTTGAAAGCCTTGGCGAGGGTCTCTCCTGGACCTTTCCGCTCTTAGCTTCCAGGAT
The DNA here is from genome assembly GCF_963455335.1 of Martes martes. Classification (NCBI taxonomy): domain Eukaryota; kingdom Metazoa; phylum Chordata; class Mammalia; order Carnivora; family Mustelidae; genus Martes; species Martes martes. Next base: position 46,361,057 of record NC_137901.1, on the reverse strand, counting down.
TGAAAGTGGGCACAGCGGGCCGTGTTTGTCTCCGTACTCGCACGGCCACCAAACCCGGTGCTCTTGGAACTTTGCTGCTGGGAGTTTGACAGACTTGCTTGTTGAAACCCAGTTTCACAATTTCCTTGCTTCACTTTGCAAAGAGCCAGGGCATTTTATTTGCTACCCACTGCTTAATTGTGGTAGCTCTCAGCACAATTAAGGTCTTATTGAGGAAGAAAAGGCTTTGATCACCTTTAACAACTATTGGAAATCCCTCTAAGTGCCTCTGCTAATTCTCACCTCTTTTAATAGTGTGGGTATGTTCAGTCACCCCTGTCCCGCCCTCTCTCAGACCCTGCCTGTGGTTCCCCAGGCAGAGATGTTCGCTGGCTTAATGATCTTGGAAGCTATTGTTAAAATAATATCTGTGATATCAATAGCATTGAGTGTCCAAGTGCAGCTTGCGGGGAGTGAACAGTGCTATGAGCACATAATTTGGAGCCTCATTCCCAGCCCGGAGCAGATGGACTGCCTCCTACCTCGCGTGGGGCGGAGAGTGGAGCAAGAGCCCAGCTCTGTTCCTCAGCCTAGGGGAGAGCAGGGAAAATGATGGGGCTGGGGGCTGGGATGGGAAGAAGAGGGGACTTGTCCTGAATCTTTCAGGGGCCCACTTGATCTCAAGCCAGGGGAGATGCTCATAAGGGAGCCACAAGGGCTCTGCTCTCTTGCTCAGCCAGCCACGCTCACTCCTCGGTGTGTGCCTGCCGTTATGTCTCCCCGTTCTATGTCCCAAGAAGTTGGATTCTGATTGAGTGGGGTATTCTAAAATATAGTGCCTAGGTAGAAAATCTGGGGTATCTTTAGGTCAATAGACCAGAGACAACTGCCACCGAAGACATAGTTTGCTACTCAAGGTTTCTAAGGGGAGGGGCCACACCGTGCCTTGGAGGGCCCCACAGGGAAGCACTGGGGTCAGTCAGGAGGCAGACGGAGAAGGAGGACCTGTGGGTGGGAAACTTTGCTGCGGCTGCCATGGGAAGGCAAAGAAGGGTGAGCAGGCCTAGGCCTGGCTAGTTTGAATCATTTCCGCAAGCTCTAGGGCCCAGGGGCTGTGTTCAGTTGTTTAGTAGCTTGTCCTGGAGTGTTTAGGGCAGGAGGATAGTGGCCCGGAGTATGAGAGTCAATAAAGGAAGTGGTTGGGTGTGGGCTGTGGATCAGTTGGTTTGTATTTGGAAAGCACACTCATGGAGTCTGTTATCTTTAGGAACTGGCTAACCCTGGGTGGGACAGTCTGTCCAGGGTCAGCAAGGCTCCAGATGTAAAAGCATCAGGATGCAGAAAATACAGGACAAGGTCAATGTATGGGGACATCATAGCCTGACACAAATTAATATACATGACTGTATAATGCTTAAACACACACACACACGCGCGTGCGCGTGTGTGCACGGCTCAAAATGCTCTTTATTCTTTTTTTTGCTTTCAACATATTTTAAAGATATGTAGTTCTATATTCATACATTTTGACTTACCATTCTAAAAAATGGCCACATTGTATTCAGTTGGATAAAGGTACCAATATTTAACCATTCTGTAATGATGGGCACTGAGGTTGTTTTCATCCTTTGCTAGTACTACTAATGCACATTGAATACATTTTTACATAGGTTTCCATGCTCATGTGCTAAGAATATCTTCAGGGTGAACTTTTAGAGCTGGAATTGTGGACTCAATGAGAGACAGTGCCAATGTACACTCCACATGCATCACTGGTTGATTATTGAATTTCGATCTGCTAGTGTGGAAGGCTAAACATTTTTACTTCATTATAGTTGTATTTATTTATTTTCATAATTGAGTTTTCCTTTCATATTTTTCTGTGAATGTTCTTTGCATATTCTTTTCCATTTTTTTCTATTAAGCTATTATTTTTTTTCTTTTTCTATTTCTTTTTTAAAAATTAACATATAATGTATTATTTGCTTCAGGGGTACAGGTCTATGATTCATCAGGCTTACACAATTCACAGCACTCACCATAGCACATACCCTCTCCAATGTCCATCACCCAACCACCCTACCACTACTCCCCCACCCCCAGTAACCCTTAGTTTGTTTCCTGAGATTAAGAGTCTCATATGGTTTGTTTCCCTCTCTGGTTTCATCTTCTTTCATTTTTCCCTTTCTTACCCTATGATCCTCTGTCTTGTTTCTCAAATTCCTCATATCAGTGAGATCATATGATAATTGTCTTTCTCTGATTGACTTTTTGCTTAGCATAATACTTCTAGTTCCATCCACGTCATTGCAAATGGCAAGATTTTTTTGATGGCTGCATAGTATTCCATTGTATATATACACCACATCTTCTTTATCCATTTATCTTTTGATGGACACCTAGGCTCTTTCCATAGTTTGGCTATTGTGAACATTGCTGCTATAAACATTTGGGTGCATGTGGCCCTTTGGATCACTATGTTTGTATCTTTAGGGTAAATACCTAGTAGTGCAATTGCTGGGTTGTAGGGTAGCTTTATTTTCAACTTTTTGAGGAAACTCCATACTGTTTTCCAGAGTGGCTGCACCAGTTTATATATACATATAAAAATAAGGGTAAACATGATGAAGGGATAGAATATGCCTGTAAAGATGAAAGTTAAAAAAGATTTTAAAAAGGGAATTGATAAGATAAGTAGTTGGTTGAAAAAAGAAAAAAAAGAAAAAGAGAGAATGTGATCAGCAAAGCCATATACTAGATTTAGGGTGTATTTTGGTCTGTTAGAAGAAGCTGTATCCCAAAATTTTAAAGAAAGAAAACCTTATATGTATATAAAAAATAAGGTTATGGGGCGCCTGGGTGGCTCAGTGTGGATTAAGGCCGCTGCCTTCAGCTTAGGTCATGGTCCTGGGGTCCTGGATCGAGCACCGTGTCGGGCTCTCTGCTCAGAGGGGAGCCTGCTTCCTCCTCTCTCTCTGCCTGCTTCTCTGCCTGCTTGTGATCTCTTTCTTTCAAATAAATGAATAAAATCTTAAAAAAACCCCACTAAGGTTAAATACAACAAAGGTAAAATACAATGTGACTATAAAAATGAAAATTAAAAAAGATTTTTAAAAAGGTATTGATAAGATAAAATAGTTAAAATAGGTTGAAGTAGGAAAGAGGAAAAATTTAAAAAAATAGAAAAAGTAAGATAATAAAAAATTTAAATAATTCAACTTTGAAAGACTAAAGAATCATGGGGAAAAAGCCATGAATTCTATGTGCTGTATTCCCCACCACTGTTTTTTTTTTTTTTTTTTTTTAAGATTTTATTTATTTATTTGAGAGGGAGAGAGAGAGAGAATGAGAGGAGAGAGGTCAATGGGAGAAGCAGACTGCCTGCTCAGCAGGGAGCCCGATGTGGGACTGATCCCAGGACTCCAGGATCATGACCCGATCAGAAGGCAGTCGCTTAACCCACTGAGCCACCCAGGCGCTCTCACTGGTGTTTTGCAGTTCTCACTGATCAGTGAGCTTGGTCTTGGCTGGATGTTCTTGCTGATGTTCTGGGAGAGGGGCCTGTTGTAGTGATTCTCAAGTGTCTTTGCCTGAGGTGGAATTACATCGCCCTTGTCAGGGGCCGGGCTAAGTAATCTGCTCTGGTTCAAGCTCAGGAGCTTTTATTTCCTGAATGCTTTCCGTAGAGCTCTGGAGGACGGGAATGAACATGGCGGCCTCCCAATCTCCTGCCTGGAGGAGCCGAGGGCTCGGGGTCCCACTCCTCAGTGTGCCCTCAGAGAGAAGCAGTCAATCCCTCCCGTCTCCCTGGTCTCCAGCAGCCCTCTGAGCTCACCCGGCCTGTGACCGAGCATTTCTGTCTGTGGCACACAGCCCTGTTTCAAGTCTCCTAACCCAGCAGATTTCTGCAGCGTGCTCCTGTGCCCCTCCTCCCAGGGAAGAAAGGTGAGTCTCCCCAGATCTGCCGCCTGTGGAGTCCCTGCTCAGAGAGCAGTGGTCCGACTGTGCCTCGGATCATGGTTTAAGGTAATCCCTGAGTTGAGAGCTCCCTCCTCGGCTCCCTCTCTCTACTTGGCTTCCCTGCTCTGATACCTGGGAGCTCTGCCGCACTCAGACACTCCTGGCCTTCCTGTGACCCTGCTGGTCCTGAGACCACACTGTCCCCACGAGGGCTCCACCGCCGCCCCCCCCAGCCCCCCCCGCCCGCTTAGCCTCTGGAGTGATATCCCTCAGTGGAGCAGACTTTTAAAAGTTCTGATTTTGTGCTCTGCTGCTCCACCGCTTTCCGGGAGCTGACCTCTCCCACTGTGGTCTGTCTTCCCATATATCGACTTGGATTCACATCTCTGCACATCCTACCTTCCAGAAAGTGGTCACTTTTCTGTTCATAGGATTGCGGCTATTCTTCTCTTTGATGTCCTGTTGAGTTTGTAGGTGTTCAGAATAGTTTGATAACGATCTAGCTGAACTCCTGGGACCCGATGATATTTAGGTTTCCTATCCCTCCACCTTCTTGCTCCTCTGACCTAAATTATTATTTTTCTTATTAATTGATTCATTATGTAAGTTGATATGTATAGATATTAAAGATTTATTTATTTATTTTTTGAAAGAGAGAGACTGTACACACATGCACAAATTGGGGAAGGGGCAGAGGGAGAGAATCTTCAAGCAGATTCCCTGCTGAGCAGGGAGCTCCACACCGGGCATGATCCCAGGACCCATGAGATCATGAGACCTGAGCTGAAACCAAGATTGAGATGTTCAACTGACTGAGCCATCCAGGGGTCCCATCATTATGTAAGTTTATATATTAAAGAGATTAATCCCTTGTCATTTGTGTTGCAACTGTTTTCATTTTCTTTTAAAAAACCTTGTTAAATTATATGTGTGTGTTTGACTTTATCATTTTTTTCCTGTGCTAAATTTTATTTTTTATGTAGTGAGAATTTTTATTCTTTTCTTTTATGCATGGAGCCTTTGTGCCTTGCTTAGAAAGACTTCTTAGGGGCACCTGGGTGGCTCAGTTGGTTAAGTGTCTGACTCTTGATCTTGGCTCAGGTCTTGATCTCACGGTCGTGAGTTCGAGCCCTGCACTAGGCTCCATGCTGGGCCTGGAGCCTACTTAAAAAAAAAGAAAAGAAAGACCTTCCTACTTCAAGCTGATACAAGAATCCCCAAGTTTTCTTCAGTATTCCTTTCTTTATTATGGCTTAATTTTAGACATCAACATATTTCGTTTCTCTGGGATTTACTTTAAAGTTAGGAGTCTACTGAGGCTCTTCATCTACCTCTGTTCCCCCAGATGGCTGTTGCAACAAGATATTCCAAAATCATTGCTCGAGCACTCTTATTTCTCCATTGATTTGAAATGACTCCTTTATCATGTATTAAGTTTCTTTATCCATTTTGGTCCATTTCTGGATACCTTCTTTTGTTTCATTGCCCTGTCTGTCTCTTCATGGAGAAAACCCTATGCTATTTTAATTACTGTGGCTTTAGAAGAGATATTAATATCTAGTGAGCCAGTTTCCTTAATTATTATGTTTTTTCAGGATTGTCATAACTGTTCTTGTAAGTTTTTTTATTTACCTAAAGGCAAAATTTTGAGATGTTGAAAATGTAAAATTTACCACTATGTCTATACATTTTACATTTTGTTGCACTTATAAGTATATTTTTTCTTATATCCATTAATTGACTAAAGCCAATTTTGTATTGATTTTATTACGAGTCAATTTAAACCAACTTTAAAAAATATTTCTAGTTTTTTTTTCTATTTGATTCCTTTAGGTTTTCTAGTATCACCTACAAATATTGACATTTTGCTTTTCTTTATCAATTGTCTATGTCTGTAATTTCTTTCTCTTATCTAATTTTTAGCTAATCCCTGTAAAACACTGTTAATTAGTGGTGATAACAGGCATTGTCACTTTTCTTCTTTAAAAGAAATTTTTTTTTGTTTTTCTTCATTGTGCATGATCCTGGGATTTTGTTTTGTTTTTAGTTTTTCTTTATTTACTTAGAGCAAGTGTGAAAAAAAAAGAGCATGAGTGGGGGGTGGGGGAGAAGCAGAGGGAGAGGGAAAAGCAGGGAGCCCAATGTGGGGCATGATCCTGGTTTTTGGCTCAAGATAAAGCCATCCTCTATTATAGTACACACACCACACTGGTCTGCCCTGATATCCAAGAACTGGGACAGGAGCCCAAATGCAGGTCCACCCCTGTAACAGATCTGTAAATATATTATAGTTATTAATCAAGCTAAAACCTGTTAAGTAAAACCTGTTAGGTAAAATAATTACTTACCATGAAAAGCAGCCTTTATAAAGATCTGGAAGCCAGATTCAAATACTGAATGTCAGGACTCTTCAGTTTGTGCTGAAATGTAGCAGTCTGGGGGAAATTTAGCACTTTCAGCCTGCTCTCCTTCCTAGCTTTGACCCAGAGGGAGAGGCCTAATGTTCATCTCATGTGTTGGGTCACCTCAGCCAAACCTCTGAGCCCTATTTCCTCCCTCTTGTAAACATCCACTCTTGCTATGCTGGATATCCCCAGGTTTGGGGACATTTGGACAGGGAATTCCTTGGTCCTGGGTATCCTGAGGATGGTCCAGCACTGGAAGGGTAGGGGTGGACTCTAAAGCATGGGTCTCAGGGCCAGGTTGGTACTGAACACACAGCATATGTTAAAAATCACTTTAAGGAAGTGATCTTCTGGTCCTATGACTATTAGAAGTTTTTACCAGTGATGGATGTTGAATGTTATCAAATGTATTTTTAGAATTCATGATATATTTGTACCATTTTCCTTTTTGTTCTATTGAAATGGTTCATTATATTGATTATTTCCTATATTGAACTGTCCTTGCATTACTGGTATAAATCCCATTTGGCTTTGATGCATTTTTATTTTAATTTCCTAAGCTATATCTAAAAGAAATTGAATTGAAATATAATGGAGCTCTCTCAAAGTATAAGACAACAAAGTTGCCTGGGAGATAATAATTTCAGTTAATTATGATAAAACTCAGAAATATGCAAATACTTGTGACATAGCGTATAGATTATTTACAATTTCTATTATCCAGAGTATGAAATATGAGCTCAGAGATGTGCATTAAATTTCTTGGACTACAAACTTTCTCTGAAAACAAGTTCTGTAGGTGATAGCAGAACTGGACCAAAGTCTGACCAAATTCACCCTATTCCCATTGTAATGGTGTAAGACCTCAGGAAATGATGCCAGTAAAGGCCAGATACTTTTTGTCCTCTGGGTGCACTGCTCTCCTGAAATCCTGCTTTTCATGTGGGGTGCTAGTTTATATGTATTAAAGATGTTGGACTTCCAGGAAAGAGTACTTCTGAATCTGTCTGTAGTTTATAAACTTTACTACTACTGTTCATCAGAACATTCAAAAAAATTTAAGACGGTGAAATGTTTAAATATCATTAACACACTTAGATATAATTGAAAAATCAGTAATTCCAAACTGCTTCCTCTATTCTATACCCCAAACCATTATTCAATCCTCTGGTGAACAAAGTACTGCATTTATAGTTAATTGTAACAGTTTATCTGTTGCTTATATTTATTTTATATAATGGGTAAAACAAATAGAAGATCTTGCTTTCATTATTGTTATTATGAATATCTTTATCTTTATTGTCAGTTGAGAAAATAATTTACTTTAGGTTAGGGGTTTGAAGTTTGGTTCGGGGAGGAAAAACTAAACACAAAGTACATGAATTTAAGGAAAGTCAAGTAGGTTTCTTTATAGAGATTATGTATTTCTACCTTTGTAAATAACTTCTTTTTCTTCTTTGGGAAAGTAATACATGTTCACTTTTGGGTTTGGGGAAAATATAGAAAAGTTTAAAAAGCAAAATCAAAATCACCCCCAATACTTCCAACTGAAGCTATTCAACATATAAGCTTATTTTAGGGGGAAGAGGAAAGACAGAAGAAGATAACTTGCCTTTACAGAGTATCTGTCAGGCATTGTGTCATTCAGGTTTATACATGTCACCCCATTTAATTTTCCCACCGACCTTATGTGAAAGATGTCATCATCTCTATTGTCCAGAGTATGAAATATGAGCTCAGAGATGTACATTAACTTTCTCGGGCTGAACCAGGTCTCCAGTGCAGAGTTAAGTCTGCCCAACTTTAAAGTCTGGGACCCTTTCTGCTAATCATGGTTATTTGTTTTTTAGTCTACTTTGCTTAGCTTGGGTGCAAAATTAGGAGATTTTCCTGCTCATACATACAAAAGTCGTTACTCAACAATTTTGCTTTGATATGTTTACTCTGATGAGTGAGTGTGGTCTGAGGAGGGAAATCCAGGGTCTGTGTACTGACAGTGCCTTGAAGGATACTTCAAGGAAGTGCTCCTTGGTGGGGGCTGGGAAGGGGGTAGTGGGGGTGAGTTGGGAGCCGGAAGCCTGTACAACCACCTTCTAAGGAAAAGGTTACAGAGTTATTTGACTCAATGCTGTTCTGCCTCAGTGCAGGGGTCAAATGTAATGATAGAGATGAAGGTAAAACCTGCCATTGTATGTTTTTTTAAAAAAATAATTCCAGATGGGAAGCTAACATGATGAATATCGTTTTCCAAAAATTAGTTTAAAAACTCATTTTCTTCTGCTTCCAAGTTGGCCTCAGGCAAAATAGCATTTTTTTGTTTCAAGACACCAGTGAAGTTAGGGGAGAGGCCATGTGGAGTGGTGGCAGTGGGCACACTGTGGGTCAAGGGTAGGTGGGTTTCTGGCGCATGTGTTTCCAATTTGTGTCCTCTCATGCTCGTCCCCTGGGGGAGAGTGGCTGCCTGGAGAGTAGGAGCAAGGGCAGGGGGACAGGAAAGCCCAACATGAAAAACATACAAAAGAGTTGCCTTTCTTTGAAAATACAGATGGTATTGCCTTTCTCACTCGGTTTCTTGAATGCTGGGCTTTTCCCCCTTGGTCTGTATGGGGAAGGAGAATGAGGGCATGAGGAGTAGCTGACGCTGGCCAAACTCTTGTGCAATGACAGCCCCCTAAAATGGCGCCCGCTGCTCTCAAGGCCCAATTTGGGTGGTTGCTGGGGATGCTGGTGATCCTATATCTTACAGACAGAGATAAGCCCACGTGGCCTGTCAGTCCTGACTGAGCCTTCCCCTCCTCCCTGGATACTGTGGCAGAACCCAGGCCTGCCCAAGGCTAGAGATGAGGAGGAGGGCAAAGGTTACTCGTGGGGAATGTAGCCTTCATGTTTGTAGTGTTCTTTCCCTTCTCTCAGTGCCTCCACGCCCTTGCCACTTACTCTAACCAAAACTCGTGTTGTCTTCCCTCATGTCAGTCTTTCCTCAAGTGAGGTGCTCACGCTCCTGTGGTATAGGAATGATGTTTCGTGGGTATTTGAACTATTTTTTTACTGAAATTGTTACCTAATTTAAATGCAGTTACCAAAAAGATTAAATGAAGTCCTGATTTGTCATGGATGTCATAGGATGTTGTTTTAGGTGCGTAAATGCTAAGTTGCTGTAACAAAGTCCATTGTGTGTTTTTTCCAACACCATTAAACAATTAACTCACTTCTCACACTATGTACCTGGAGATACCGTCAGATCGCACAGGTTAAGGGCTTGTCCTACAAGACTGCACACCACTGATCCCAGACACCAATCACGAGTCTGGGTTGTCACCTGTGCTTCCAACCAGCTGGCTATAGAACTGAGGTTCACATGTCCCCCTCAGTGGGCTTAATTAATTTGCCAGAATAACTCACAGAACTCGGGAAAACTTTCACCTACTACATTATCAGTTTATTATAAAATGATATGACTCAGAGTCAGCCAGATGGAAGATATGTATAAGGAAACATATAGAGAAAGGGATGGGGAGATTCCATGCTCTCTGTAGGTGTCATTCCTCTTGAATCTGCATGTGTTTACCAACCCAAAGCTCTCTGAACCCTGTCTCTTTGGGTTTTTATGGAGGCTTCATTACAAAGGCAAGACTGATTAAGACTTTGGCCGATGGTGATTGAGCTCAATTGCCAGGCCCCGCCCCCATGCACCATGCCCCCACTTCTAGTGGCTCCCTGTACCCACTTAGGGTCTTTGCAAAAGTTGGCTCATTGACATAACACAAGACATCATTATCACTTAGGAATTCACTGAGGTTTTAGGATCTCTGTGCCAGGAACAGAGATGAAGACCAAATATATATTCCTCATTGTTAATCACAATATCACACAGAAGGATTCCCAAAATACAATATTTTAAATACAAGAGGAGTTATCCTCAATGTGCCTGTCTTATTTGCCTTAAGGCAAAGGGCAGAATGGAAACTACGGGATAGTTGGCAATCTCTGCTGAAGATTAAAGTTTAAACATGAATTTAGAAAAAAAACTAACAGGCAATGACTAGGACAAATTGTATACAAACGGAGCAAACGTTGGAAAGGAGGTAGGGGAAAGGCTGGGACTTAAGAAATACTGCACATGACTGGTGGATAAAGCTTAAGGCCTTCCTTCTGTCTAGAGTGTTTGCTTTTAAACAAAAGATGAAGTGAACCAGAAAAATGGGGTTCCACTTGGATCAAACCCCACGGTCCTCATCTTCCCATCTTCCCCAGGCTGCATGCTCCTGTCTGCTGCTGGTCTAATTTTGATTTGGGGTAGGTCATAATTTCTTCTTGTGGCGTAATCTGTAAAAAAGTAGGTATTGGATGAGTGTTGAGGCCCCTTTCATTGTGTCAAGTGTCTATGAATAACTCATTGTAGAACTTCATCTCTAACAATTTGTAAGGCAGGACAGTTTTGGATGGAGTGGAGGCATGGGTATCCCAGGATCCCATATGGTTGTCACCTAGGAGGGTTGTGCGCTCTCTCTTCTCCCCTTCCTTCCCTTCTCTCATCTGTCTCTTTCTGCCTATATCTCTCTGTCTCTCTCTTTCTCTCTGTCTCTCTCTTTCTCTTACACACACACACATGCACACAGACACACACTGGTGAGATGGACTTTGCTTTGGGGAATTTATGCCTGCTAACACGTATATCCAGCCCACTCCTCTTTGCCTGCTCCTGACCTCCAATGTGGTATCTAAGAAATATCCCCCTAGGACAGTTCCTGTAACTGCTGATAATTTATGGTCTCTATCCTCATTCCAGAGATTTGTTCTCTTCTTGGCAGGTGTATGACCATTTGCCTTTTGCTGGTCAGCAGTGAGAGGCTTGTGATAAAGTGGTGGGTTGAGGTATGCTTGCCGCTGGCTTCCCAAGGGGAAGGAGAGTTCCCTATACGTGGCAGTAAACTTCCTTTGCTAGATTTCCCTGGCTTTGGATTCTGCTTTCTTTTCTGTTCTTAGGGATTCTTTTTCCAGACACTCACTAGTGCTAAACTGGAATTTTTGTAGAGCCTTAGACAGAACACATAGAAATGTTGTTAAATGCAATTCAAGAAACACAAGGAATGTATACAATGTCACACACTCTTCTAGGTATACTGAGATAGAGAGACAAACAAGACAAGGTTCTGGCCCTACAACTGCTCACATAGCTTTCCATGATAGTGTAGAGGTCACCTGCCTTGAAACAGCCTAATTGACCAGTAACATTTCCCAGTGTTTTGTGGAACTCCTGATTTCCAGAGAAACTTGACAAGGATCCATGAGTTACTTTAAACAGGTTTATGAATTTGTGAGTGTTCTTCTAAATTATAAGGATGGTAATGAAATAATGGGCTAACCTAATTCCTGTCTACTCTTTTGGCTTATAAAACTTCAATCAAGAATGATTATTACAGTAGGAAACTGAGTAAAAATGTTGTCATCTACAGTCACAAATTTTAACTCTGCTCTTTTTCATCCAGAGAAAAAAGGAAAGAATATTTACAGTATCATTTTATTATTTTTCTAGTAATAACAATCATGACAGTAAACATGACAGCTTTTTTGCTGGGTTTGAGTATGGCTTTGGAGCCAAATTGTCTGAGTTTGAATCTGAACCCTATGAGTAATGAGTCACAGACCCAGGGAAGTCACATAAACTCTCTGTACCTCAATTTTCTCATCTGTAAAGTAAAGAATAATAATACTTACTTCTTAGCATTTTTATGTATATATAACTATATAAATAATTAATATTTATAACAAGTTTAGAACAGTGCCTGACATGTATTGAATATTGTAGAAGTGTTTATTAATAAACAAATAAATAAATTAAAAATTCAATTCCCCTTAATATTATTGACTTTAAGGTATATGAATTTCTTATTGTTTGTTGTGTGTGTATTGTATGAGTGTATATACATATATATATGTATATATATATTTTTAAAGATTTTATTTATTTGACAGACAGAGATCACAAGCAGGCAGAGAGGCAGGCAGAGAGAGATGGGGGAAGCAGGCTCCCCGGTGGGGTTTGATCTCAGGACCCTGAGACCACGACCTGAGCTGAAGGCAGAGGCTTTAACCCACTGAGCCACCCAGGTGCCCCGTGAGTATATATATTTTTATTCAAAACGTTCTCTCTTAAGTTTGTGAAATTCGATTTTTATATATAAATCTCTTGTGACTTTAAAAGCTTTACAAAAGTTCTGGACTATATGGTTTTTAAAAATATCTTTCAGGTGAATAGTTTGATCATTCCCTGCATGCAGCAAAATTCCATGGGCTCTTATACAGACAAAAGTTTCAAAAACAGGTCTGAGGCATTTGTCTGTAAATCTTAATCATGACTGTGAAGTAGGCCGTTCTTATTCCAGATTTCTCTCTCTCCATTGGCAGATTGATTCATTGATTAATGCAACTAACATTTCCATGTAGAAAACACTTCCTAGTCTTTGTCAGAGAATTTATGAATGTAAAAAAGATCTTACAGTCCAAACAGGGAGAAAGAAACTTCACCACAAGAGTACAAGGTAGAGAGTGACAAATATTGTCAAGGCACAAATGAACTTCAAGAGAGTTCAAAGAAAGAGATTGTTTCCAAATGAAGAGCCTTATCAGAAAAAGATGGTGTGTTTGCCAGTCTTTAATGGAGAACAGGACTGGTCTATGTAGAGGTGGGAAAGGCTGTGTTAGGAAGGGACATAGCTGGGTCACCTCTGAACTTGTTGGATTGGAAGTAGAGGGGCCATGAGGAGCTAGGCACTTCTTAGTGAAGAGAGGGCAAATGTAAGCTGTGGGTGTGACCTACTTAGAAGTAGCTGTTCAGGGATGAGGGTTGATAAGAATGGAGAAGGGGACTGTCCTACGCTTTTCCACCTTGCAGCATTTCGTCCTCCTCCATTTATCTAGATCCTGGTACCCTTGTTCTCTTACTACTCTCCGATTCTTCTGGTGCTGAGATCATAGATTTCTTAACTTATTTTTGTGGAAGTGTCAATGAACAATTCTTTATCTTTTCATGTTGAAAAAGCATGCTAGGGGACAATAGTGCTTTACTCAAAGTCTAGCAAATGGAAGTTGATGCAAGAATTTGAGGCCAGATAGTACTTTGTTGGGGGAAGAGGTCTTGGGAGCCAGGTGGGAGGAAGGTGTCTTCTTATTGGAGTCCAGGACACACATAGAAAGGAACCAACTAATTTTGTTTCTATGAATGACCCTGGGGTTGGAATTGTTAACTCCCTCCATGGTTGAAAAGACAAAATTCCCCGTCTTGCTCTCTGCTTGCACCCAGAAGCATTTCTCTGCTACACCCAGGGTTAACCTTTGCCCCACTGCACATCTCCATATCACATCTTTAAGAATATTGTAGCTGATTCAATTTCATTTTTCTGCATGTGGCTGTCCAATTTTCCCAACACCATTTGTTGAAGAGGCTGTCTTTTTTCCATTGGACATTCTTTCCTGCTTTGCTGAAGATTAGTTGACCATAGAGTTGAGGGTCTATTTCTGACCTCTCTATTCTGTTCCATTGATCTATGTGTCTGTTTTTGTGCCAGTACCATACTGTCTTGATGATGACAGCTTTTTAATTGAGCTTGAAGTCCGGAATTGTGATGCCACCAACTTTGGGTTTCTTTTTCAATATTCCTTTGGTTATTCGAGGTCTTTTCTGGTTCCATGTAAATTTTAGGATTATTTGTTCCATTTCTCTGAAAAAAATTGATGGTATTTTGATAGGGATTGCATTAAATGTGTAGATTGCTTTAGGTAGCATAGACATTTTCACAATATTTGTTCTTCCAATCCAGGAGCATGGAACATTTTTCCATTTCTTTGTGTGGATGAAGGACCTCAATGTGAGAAAGGAATCCATCAAAATCCTTGAGGAGAACACAGGCAGCAACTTCTTCAACCTTGGCCGCAGCATCTTCTTCCTAGGAACATCGCCAAAGGCAAGGGAAGCAAGGGCAAAAATGAACTATTGGGATTTCCTCAAGATCAAAAGCTTTTGCACAGCAAAGGAAACAGTTAACAAAACCAAAAGAAAACTGACAGAATGGGAGAAGATATTTGCAAACGACATATCAGATAAAGGGCTAGTATCCAAAATCTATAAAGAGCTTATCAAACTCAACACCCAAAGAACAAATAATCCAATCAAGAAATGGGCAGAGGACATGAACAGACATTTCTGCAAAGAAGACAAGCAGATGGCCAACAGACACAAGAAAAAATGCTCCACTTCACTTGGCATCAGAGAAATACAAATCAAAACCACAATGAGATACCACCTCACACCAGTCAGAATGGCTAAAATTAACAAGTCAGGAAATAACAGATGCTGGTGAGGATGTAGAGAAAGGGGAGCCCTCCTACACTGTTGGTGGGAATGCAAGCTGGTGCAACCACTCTGGAAAACAGCATGGAGGTTCCTCAAAAAGTAGAAAATAGAGCTACCCTGTGACCCAGCAATTGCACTACTGGGTACTTACCCTAAAGATACAAACGTAGTGATCTGAAGGGGCACGTGCACCTGAATGTTTATAGCAGCAATGTCCACAATAGCCAAACTATGGAAAGATCCTAGATGTCCATCAACAGATGAATGGATACAGAAGAAGTAGTACATATACACAATGGAATACTATGCAACCATCAAAAGAAATGAAGTCTTGCCATTTGCGATGGCCTGGATGGAACTAGAGGGTATTATGCTTAGTGAAATAAGTCAATTGGAGAAAGACAACTATCATATGATTTCCCTGATATGAGGAAGTGGAGATGCAATGTGGGGGGGTGTAGGGGGTAGGAAAGGAATAAATGAAAAAAGATGGGATTGGGAGGGAGACAAACCATAAGAAACTCTTAATCTCACAAAACAAACTGAGGGTTACTGGGGGGAGAGGGGTGGGGAGGGGGCGGTGGAGTTATGGACATTGGGGAGGGTATGTGCTATGGTGAGTGCTGTGAAGTGTGTAAACCTGGTGATTCACAGACCTGTACCCCTGGGGCTAAAAATACATTATATGTTTATTAAAAAATTAAAAAATTAAAAAACAAAAAGAACATTGTAGCTGAACTGCAGTGCCGTTTCCCCCACAGGGAAACATTAGGGACCCCAAATCCTGAATGCTTTCCTATTTTGATTCTCTGTATTTTCCAATGCCGCTTCTGCTTCTTTTCTTTTTTCTTCTCTGCATTCATTCATTCATTCATTTTCCATTCATCCATTCATTTTTCATTTTTCTGTGACTACAGTGTACAAAACTCTCTGGAAGTGTCAGGAGTAACATATACTTAAGATAGCTTTTCTGGGGGCACCTGGGTGGCTCAGTGGTTAAAGCCTCTGCCTTAGGCTCAGGTCATGGTCCCAGGGTCCTGGGTTCGAGCCCTGCTTCAGGCTCTCTGCTCGGCGGAGAGCCTGCTTCCTCCTCTCTCTACCTGCCTCTCTGCCTACTTGTGATCTCTGTCAAATAAATTAAAAAAAAAAAAGCTTTTCTGCTTAAGGAGTTTATGATTTATTAGGCACGATGGTCATTCATGTTTCACCAAGTGGTTCCGATTCTTTCCTTTTCTACACACATGGCAGGAATGTTTAGTATCCAGGTTACTTGCGTTATTCTGTTGTGGATACAAATGTGCAGGAAATTCAGGTAATTTGCTCTGTTCTTCTGGTGTGAAAGTGTGCACTGGTGCCCTTCTGCTGCCCCCCACCTGACCCTGTGTAAGGTGGGCGGGGGCTGTGATCAGGGAGTTTTCCGAGGAGGCACTGCAGGTTGAGAGAGCAGGACCGGCACAGAGGTCAGGGCAGGAAAAGTGCTCGATGTGTTTTGGAAAACAGTTGATTAGATAAGCGGTCGTCAGATGGAAGGAAAGGCCACGGGCCAGAAGTGGTGGGAGGCGAGGCTGAAGTGGGGCGCGTCTTGCCTGCCAGGGGGAGGAATTTGGAATGTCTTCAGTCTTGACTGATGTATTTTAATAAATGCGTCATACCACATTCCAGTTTGTATTTATCGAATTCCTGGAGAATTTCTCTCCACTTCTATTAAAGATAAACAAGAGAAGAGACCCAAAACGGCAGAACAGGGGTTGAGATGACATATTCTCTCACCTACTCAGGATCGCACTCGCGCCTGTGTGCTGGTGGTGTACCTGACAGGCAGGGTCAGTGGAGACCTGGCTCTTAGAGGGTGGCTGTAGGGATATGGGAGAAAAGGGGGATGAGTCAGCGAAATTGCACACAGGAGAGCATTTTGCATCTTCTTCTCTGGAGGACAGACTCCTACCTCTCTTGAGGAGTTTAATAAAGAGGTTGTCTTATTTTAGAAAACAGAAAAGGAGCCGGGACTAGGAAAGTAATTTTTTTTAAAGAGGAAGGTTAAAAGAAAAGGCTCTCATAGACCATGAATGTAATGAATGTATAGCCTGTTGTCATTAGCAAGGGAGACTAAACTGGCAAGGGATTATTTTTTTGTAGAGCCTCTCCGGGAAGGAATGGTGGGAGTAACTGAAAATCGCGCAATTAGACCGAGCAGGAGTTTTGGACTCTGGCTTGAAGCCTGCGGAGCTGTAAGGCATGTGATTGAAGGTCAAGGAGGGTATGCAAGTAGATATGGATTAATAAACACACGGGAGTGTCTTACTGAGATAGTAATATTTGGATTATAAAACATTTTAAAAACTATTTGAGCCCATGATTAATTGAAGGCTCACAAATTTCGAGCAGTGAAATGTGTTTTACTGCAATTGCTATTAAGAGCTCCTATCAGCTATCGGATTTCTTGATTTCCCTAGTGAATTTTATAATCTAAATTAAACAGAGAATGGTATAAATTTTCCCTTTTTTGGGTAGCTGATTAAAACCAATATCATCTCAATATACTGTTACAGAGTAGTTATATCTGACTCTATGGAACAATTTATTACATATCTGATTACTTCCAGTATTTTTATGAATTGGTCATAAGCCAATTTGAAAACTTACTGATCTAAAATAAGTTCAGTAATAGCAGAATATACTGCCTGTAAGAATTATTAATGAAATAAATCAGGATGCGTGGAAATTAGCATCTCTCCTTGTATAAATTATGTTGTCGTGAGACTGTAAATCATCGCCTGTAACATATTTCTAACTCCACATGTAATCTGTGGTACTGGCTTCATGACCAATTCACTCGTGTGCCTGAATAAGGGAAATGATCTCTGAACAGATTTCTTCCTTAAAAATTTTACAAGAAGAAAAAAAGAGAGAGAGATGAAGATGAAGAGATTAATATCTGTGCATAATGGTAACAAAGCCTAAAAATGGCAATTTTAAAAAAGATTTTGTTGGGGCGCCTGGGTGGCTCAGTGGGTTAAAGCCTCTGCCTTCGGCTCGGGTCGTGATCCTAGGGTCCTGGGATCGAGCCCCACGTCGGGCTCTCTGCTTAGCAGGGGGCCTGCTTCCTCCTCTCTCTCTCTGCCTGCCTCTCTGCCTACTTGTGATCTCTGTAAAAAAAGTTTAAAAAAAAAAAAAAGATTTTGTTTATTTATTTGACAGAGAGATCACAAGTAGGCAGGCGGGGGTGGGGGGGAAGGAGACTCCCTGCTGAGCAGAGACCCTGATGTGGGGCTCAATCCCAGGACCCTGAGATCATGACCTGAGCCAAAGGCAGAGGCTTAGCACACTGAGCCACCCAGGTGCCCCTAAATATGGCAATATTTTTATTAAAATAGCTGTAGTTGCTGACTACACATAGATGCTATTTTGGGTGCAGTAGAAGGGTGCAAATGGGGATTTTCCTCAAGTTTTTCAAGAAAAAAAAACACACTCACAAATTGCCCAGGAGATTCATCACACAAAAACCTGAGATGGAGAAAAAACTGACCGAGAATATCTTTACGCCCTGTGAACACAGCTGTCTTGTATTCGGGGACAGAAACGGAGCAGAGGGGCAACCTCATGAAGGGTGCTTGAGGACGTTTCTCATGCAGTCGCATATCGGGACACAAAATAAAAGCTTCTCAGAAGAAGCCGGGCTGTGTGTTTTGACACTCCGCTTTCTCCGCACGGCTGAATTCTTCTCTATGGCAGTGATTCTTCCCCATTGGCACTCCAAAGTACAGGAGAGAGGGACCAAAAAAATCACTGAGAGGGTTAGAGGAAATCTCTATTTCCTCTAACCCTCTCAGTGATTTTTTTGGAGGGTCCAGGGAATTTTTTTCTATATGCAAGAGTCAGTTGTATTAACTTTATGGAGTGTCTGTGAGAAATCACAGAACTGTGAGAAGTGGGTAATCAGGGGCTATGGCTTTGTGGGGGTATGTGTTGCTTAATCCTCCCTCTACCCCTAACTCTCAACCTCCATAAGGTTCGGGACCCAGTGTTGCCTTGTGGGGACCTCCGCTGGGTGCTGCTTCGCACTTAAGTGAATATACAGTGATCTGCCCAATGGACTACCTTGCCCGTCACTGTGCTCACACAGTCTGGTTGGTTTCTTCTCAGGAGTTCATGGACTAAATTTGCAGGTCACACAGACTCTTTCCAAAGTCTGGGCTTGTGTTGCTTGGTGTGGTCTGTGTTGACGGTGACAGTCCCTTCTTACGGGTTCTTGAGATGTGATCCCGGTGTCATGGGACAACGTTCCTCTCTCTGTGTGGATGTCTCTCCCATTGTCTTTTCATGTCTGTGCGTTGCTGTGCTTGCTTTATCAAGGGATCTGAATTCGTGCAGGCTGGTGGAACCCAACAATGCGCCAAAATAATAATGTTACCCAGAGGTGGGGGTAGGATGGGGTCAGTGATGGGAATGCTGAAAACACATCAAGGAACATGTTCCCAGATGGGCAGGGGGAAGGAAAAGTGCCTGGGAGCAGCATGGAAGCCAGGAATCTGACTTGAGGAAGATGGGAGTCTGTCAGGAGGTTCGGAATGTGGAAAAATCTGTATACAGAATAAATTTAAAAACAGCACAAGATGGATTGGACAAAGGCCAGCAGAGAGCTTGTGTGTTTAGGGAACAGGTGTATAAAACAATCATGAAAAGCTTGTTTACAGAGAGATTGTCCCAAAAGTTGAGGGAGCAGAACTTGGATGAAACAGAGGACAGGGGAAGGGATTTTTCATGGTTGGAAATGACTTCTCTATACTTGCCTATGGGTCCCATATGAGAAGAGAAACCCCTTTCAAAAGGTGACCCCTTACTCTTCTTTTATAGCATGGGGTGCTTTCTCAGTGACTGCTTAACATTTAACTCTTTCCATGAAATATAAATATTCTTTAGAGAATGCATATTAACCTAAAATGGTATTAATCGATAATAGTTTTACATAGATATGTGAAGTTTTTCATACAAACAACGAAACTGGATATATATCAAATAATTTAATGTAATTTAGCATAATTGAGTGATCATTCCTAGAAATACCAAGAAATATCAACTTCTCTATGGACCAGACATGTTGTAAGAAAGTAGAGGTAGATGGTAACAAAAGAGACAAGATTTCCGCCCTGGGGGCAACACAAGGGCTCAGAAGATGTGTTCTATGGAGAAAAATACAGCAGGTGAAGTGAGTAGCTTATGGCAGAGGGTGTTGCTTAGAAAGGGTGGTCAAGGAAGTTCCCTCTGAGAAGAGATCTTTGAACAGAGACCTGAATGAAGTGACTTCACAACTGCAAGTTTTGGATGATATTGTAAAAAGCCTTCATAAGACCACTTAAAGGGCGTCTGGGTGGCTCAGTCGGTTAGGCATCTCACTCTCGGTTTTGGTTCAGGTCATGATCTCAGGGTCGTAAGTTTCAGTCCCGAGCTGGGCTCCACGTTCAGTAGAGAGTCTGCTTGAGGTTGTCCCTCTCCCTTTCCCTCTGTCCCTCCCTACCCAGTGGAAACAAGTCAGGTTCCTGAATTAAATATTTTATGTAGTGTGATCTTGAAGCTGTGTGGGAACATACCTTTATAAAGGATACATTAGGAATACACATTTTCTATGTCAACTACAAAGCTGAAAATCGATACATTTAAGTGTGCCCAAGCCTTTTCTTTTAGATCTTTCTGTTGAGAAACTGGGAGGTCACCTTATTTTGGGAGTTGGCTGATTTTGGGTCGTAGCGGATTGGCCTGGCCTCTGGGTGGATCAGGAATGCCAAGTGCTGCCCTTTCAAGCCTGCTGCACAGATTTTAGCAAGAAGCAGGTGCTCAACGACCATTTGTGGAATGCTGCCTGAAGCTTCTATCCCCCAAACAAGTTCCTTAGGCCGACTTGCAGATTAAACCATCTGCTAGTACAACACCTATCCCAGTTTTTGAGCAGTCAGACTGAAAGCCTGAGGAGTGGCCGGAACATTCTCGGCTCTGTGTGAATGTGAGTGAAGCGGAGGAGGACAATGTTGTACAGAAAGCCTTTGCTCACTGGGTTGCCCAGCTTGGGTGACATGAATGAAACTCAAGTCTTCATAGACTTGACTTCCTGACGGTGGTCTGTTAGAGGCAGGGCAGGCCTACCCAGCATGGAGGGGTGTCAGTTTGCCAAAATGCTTTGAATTTCTACCAGTAGGTATCAGAGAGCCAGTCTACTCTGCCTTTTGGCTCCCCTGTATCTCAGCTCTGATTAAAAGTCAGAGGTGATGGTCAAAGGAGGGGATGCTTGAACCCTGTAACCCACTGGTGTTGGTGGTTTACCAGGTTAGCTGACCTAGAGAAGACCTACTGGAAATGGACAGGAGCTAAGTTCGAATGGACCCGAACGGAACCAGAATCTCCGGTGCGCTAGGAAGCTAAGGGCAGATGGAGGGCTCTGGAACTTTGGGGAAAGCAGAAGCATCCATTTGAGAAGCAGAATTCATTTTTAAAAAAAGATTTTATTTATTAATTTGCAAGAGAGAGAGAAAGAGAGAGAGAAAAAGACAGCACGACCCAGGGGAGGGGGAAGAGGCAGAAAATCTCAAGCAGACTCTGAGCTGTGTGTGGAGCCTGATGCGGGGCTCGATCCCACCACCCTGAGATCACGACTTGAGCTGAAACTAAGAATCGAACCTTAACTGACCAAGCCACCCAGAAGCTCCAAGAAGCAGACTTCTACGATGAGCCCCAATAACACTCACCCTGTATCATCTCCTCCCCTTGAGTGATGTCACTCAAGTGTCAACTCCCATGATGATGTTACATTGTATGATAAAAAGGGATTTTGTAGATGTAATTAAGGCTCCAAATTAGGATCCTTGATGAGGATCATCCAAATGAGCCTAATCAAGGAGCACTTTCCATCGGGACTCAAAGGTCAAGAGATGGAAAAGTCAGAGAGTGGCAGCACAAGAGGATTTTATGTGTTTGATGAGGAGGGCGGCCACGGGGCAGGGAGGAGGCGGGGGGCAGGGATGGTGTGCCAGAGCCGAGAGCTCTGTCCTACTGAAAGCTTGCAGGAAAACGGGCACCTCGCTTCCTGCAGCCACGGGACCTGAATCTGCTTACACCAAGCATGAGCTTGAAAGCAGATTTTCCCCTGGAGCTTTCAGATGATCCCTCCTCCTTGCAAACACCTTGACTGCAGCCTTGGGGGAGCTCTACGCCAAGCACCCAGTTCCATCTCACGGCTTTTCTGACCTATGGTACTGTGAGTTCATAAATGGGTGTTGTTTTAGGCCACCAAGTTTGCGGTAATTTGTTAAGCAGCAATAGAAAATGACTCTCTGTTGCTGTTGTCACAATGTTTCTGCATATTCGCTGCTATTATATTATTTTCCTCCCCTTCAGACAGGTCAGTCAGTGAGCAACTTTCAGATAAGGTCCTTGTGTTCTCTGGCTGGGGAAACAGTTGTGGGGTGCTCCTTTTTTCCTGTCCCTTTCCTTCACAACAGCTATATACAGGATACGATATTGTAAAATATGAGGCGGGCCTCCCCCCCCGCAACCTGTTTGGTTTTTCCAGCACACCTCCTTATTGCAACAAAAGTGAAATACCATCACTAAATAGCACATTTTGAAGCCCCCAACTGCCATTTTCTCAAAGGCTAGCTCTGTTTTCAAATGTCATGTGACTCCCCATTCCACCTCCCCTGCTCTGGATTTAAAGACAAGCATTTTCACCCTGAGAAAGCACTGCCCCCCATAAGGACACATCTCCACTGTGTGGATGCAAGGTCTCTGTTCTAAACAGCTGTGTGTTCTGTTTTCTGCCCCCTTTATGGCCCCTGGGATGCCACTCTGGCCCCTGAGAGCCTCTCACCAGCCTCTTGAACACTCATGTTCTCCAGCAGGAACAGCAGGAGGCAGTGGTTTGCTTTTCTTCTTAGTGAGACAGATTCCCTGGGCCTGATAGCATAAAGGTTATCACATCAATGCATTTGCTTAGGTTGGGGACCCAAAGTTCTGAGGCCCAGCGGTTAAGCAACTGCTCAAGATCATCCCAGGAACTCAGCCCCTGAGTTCTATAGTGAGCTCTGCCCGGACTTTTGGTTCATGTGAATGATGAGGACAGATCTGATATTTAACTCCTCCGAACTGTGGACGCTAGTGCGAAGGAACTGTAAAATCTATGTACTGAGGTCGACACAGAACTTATCTATCCACAGGACCACTGAGGTCATGAAAAAAAAATGGAATTTTAGAAATTAGTTGATTCAACAGCTCCTTTGGATCATGGCTCAGTCGTGGGGTTTCACACGTACACATTACTCTTTTAGGAAATATAAGAATGGGGCAGGTTAAATCTCCCGTTGCAGTCACCATTACCCACAACCCATGAAGGTGGCTGTTTTCTTTCTGTGACTCTGCTTCCAGGTTATTGTCCTTCACCTGGTTGATGATTTCTTCATCCTATTGATAGAGGATATATATCTAGAGCTATCCAATATTGTAATGTAATAATAAATGTATATTTGGTCTTGCCCATGGTTCCTGGCACAGAACTCCTAAAACTCATAATTTCGTGAGTGGCAGGGATGCCAGGAGCATCTTTTGTTATGTATAATGAGCCCCTTTTAGCCATACCTGGGTTAATGCTAATGAGGTGACTCTTGGTGGTCTTCTAGAAAGCTTCAGGGTGGGAGCTGGTTACCAGAGAAACCAAACATGTGATGAAAGGGTTGGAACATTCAGCCCCACTCCTTGACCTCTAAGGAGTGGAGGGGGTCTGGAGACTGAGTTAATTGCCAATGACCAGTGATTTAGTCAATCATGCTTATTAATGGATCCTTCATGGAAATCCTAAATGATGGGGTTCAGAGAGTTTCTGGGTTGATGAATGCAACCATGTGCTGGGACAGTTGTGTACCCCAAACTCCAAGGGACAAGAGTTTCTGCCCTTGGGACCCTTCTGGACCTTGCCCTGTGTACCTCTTCCTCTGGCTGTACTTATAATGTACTTCCTCTGGCTGTATTTATATATGTTTTTATAATAAACCAGGAACAAGCAAAGCGTTTAAATTCCTTGAGCTGTTATAGCAAACTATTGAGCCTGAAGAAGGGGGTTGTGGAAACCTGGATCTGTAGCCAAGTTGGGCAGAAATGGGGGTACCCAGGGAGCCACTACTTAAGATTGCTATCTGAAATGGGGGGCAGTCTTGAGGGACTGGGCCCTTAACCTGTGGGGTCTGTCCTAGCTCTGGGTAATTAGTGTCAGAATTAAACTACATCATAAGACACCCAGTTGGTGTCTGCAGAGAATAAGAGAATTCCTTGGAATGGAAACTCACGCATTTGGTGTCAGAAATATTGTCAGTAGAAACAGATCCTATTACACACACACACACACACACACACACACACACACACACACAGAGTTACAAACATACACACACACTGCATATGTCTACAGATCATACTTACAAGGCGTAATGACAGCTATGGACTTTTGATTCTGTAGCTAAATCTCCCTCATATGGGACAAATACTGGTGAGAAGAATGTGATATTGGCTCAAGCAGGGAGGAAGCATATTTTTTTTGCTCAGGTATCTGGCTGTCTGTTGAGCAGGGCCATGCTCTGTGGCGTGGCTCCACTGCCAGGTATGGTCCAGTTGCGTTTAGTTCTTGGCTGCCATTTGGGCTCAGATTTGCTTCCTGAGGATTCACTCTGGGCCCAGGCAGAGGGGCCACAGTGATCTGATGGGATGCTCTTCCCAGGGCGGTGGCAGAAGGACAAGAGAGAATATGCCGTCCTAAGGCACCCTACTGTGTCCGCCCACATTTCACTGGATAAAGCAAGTCGCACGACTGAGCCCTGAACTAAGGGAGTGGGGAAGTATCGTCCTGTCTTGGAGGAGGAAGGCAGGGAGTAAATAATTTTGAGCAGCTATCTGATCTGCCCTGGGAGGTACGCTGACCCATGAGTGTCTATATATCCTGCTTCCTTAGACACATAAGCACCGATGCAGTCAGTGATGGCTGTGAAAGTCTGGAAGGTTTTCATGCTAGGACATTTAATATATACGGACAGGCAAACAAACAGAATCTGGAATAGTGTTCAACTGCTTTGGCACTAGAGCTTTCCGTGTATTAATTTCTTCGGCTCTTTTTTCTGGCCTCTCCACATTAATTCAGGTCACTCACTGGTAAAAAATGAGACAAGAGAGAGTTTCAAAGAAAAATGTTCTCTATGAAATATTTAAACGTGGTTAAAACTACCAGCAAGATGGAGTTGAATGTTTTATGTGATAACTGGTGCTCAAGTTTTGGTTCCCCTTCAGGTAGGAAGGAGAGAACAGAGGCGGTAAGCCTGTGCCCTCTGTTTACAACTCAGTCACCCAGAGGAATTTTAGGGTGGATTCTGCTCCAACGAGCAACGCCAAACATTCAGGCTGAGATGTTGGATTCTCCCAGTTTGTTCGGGGAGAGGAATGGAAATTAGAGTTTCCAGGACTTGTGACTCTATGGAAAAGATTAAGGGAAGGGGGTGCCTGGGGGGTATATTTTAATACTTGAGAATTTACCATGGACTAGAGACTGCAGGTCAGAGAGGTAACGCAATTTATCTAAGGACTCATGGTTAGAAAAGAAGTGAGCCAGGATTCAAATTTGAGTAGCCTGTGCTTTTGGGAATGACACTGTACTTGTGTGTGATGATGTTCCTTTCCACACTTCAGTGACCGGAAACTCACTGCATGGTAGGCCATGTTGTAGAGATAGTTCATTTTTCTAACAGTGACCTTGTATTGACTTTGTGGCTCTTTATAACTTCTGCCAGTACTAATTAGCCATCTCTCACCTCTGACAGTTCTTTGAATTTCCTCCTCAGTCTTCTCCAGGCTGGTTCCTTCAACTCCTTTCCAGATGACACGGCATTCCCTTTGAATAACCCTGGTTATCTTTTTTCAGACGAACCCTAGCTTTTCTTAGGGAGCAAGGAACTAAAAATGAGAAGAATCCCCAGAAAGGGAGGCAAGCCCACCTGCTTCATCTTGGTACTACCAAGATAAAGACAAGTGACTTTCTGGTTTGGCTGCTGCATTGAAAGTGTAGACAACCCCTTGTCCATCACGCTGCATGGAAGTCTCCCGTGGGGCAGGCCTGCACAGTGTCACTGAGCTGTGGAACTCTAGCCCCTGTTGGGATGGTCAACAGAGTGGAAGCCATGGAGTTTGATATAACTTGCTTCTCTAGGGTTATTTATTAGCTGGACATTTATTACTCCACTTAAAGGGAGGATAAGCTGAGGGAGGACTGGAAGTGGTGGAATTCCTCCCACGTGACTTCCTTGGCCCCCTGCTGAGGATGTGATGGGAGATCATAACCAGTTAGTCCCTGGTTATCTCAAGAATATAGGATATGCTGTTTGCACTGCTAAACAGTCGTGGTGTGGATTAAATCTACATCCACTAGGTGTGGGTTCATGGATAGATATGGAAAGTAGAGAACACAAAGACAGTTGAAAAAAAGAAAAATAGGATACTCAGGGACATGCAGTAAGAAAATGGACTTGCTCCCTCACACACACAAATTATCTCTGCAACTTGATAGGCAGTGTAAAATAATGTTTTGTTTTGAGAAGAGCCTTTCCCATTTCTCTTGGTGTTTCAACCAAACCCACGCCTTTCCTTGGTGATTTGTAGGGCACAGCATCCTGAGCGTGGGACTTGCTTTGAGCACACACCCCTCTGTATTTACTACACCTACATCCACCTGGAAGAAGTGGCTTTGGTCCCAAACGCACCTCTCAATCCCTTGGAAAGGGGATTTTGACAAAGCCTTCTGCTACTGGTCAAATTGTGCCTACCCTAATTCACGCATTGAAGTCCTAACCCCTAGTATCTCAGAATGTGTCCTTATTTGGAGATAGGTTCTTTAAAAGGTATGAGGTGAAAATGAGGTCATTAGGTTGGGCTTAATTTGAGGTGACTGGTGTCCTTATAAGAAGAGGAGACTAGGACACAGACACACATTGCAGGAAGAGGTTGTGAGCAAACGCTGGCAGGTGGCCACCTACAAGCCAAGGAGAGGGGCATGGAGCAGAGTCTTGCCTAACCCCCTGGGGGTGGGGGACAGCCCCGCGGACACCTAGATCTCAGACTTCCAACCTCCAGAACTGTGACACAACGAATGTCTGTTTTTAAGGTGCCTCTTTTATGATACTTTGTTATAATAGCTCTAGCAAATGAATACACCCCATTCAGAAATACAGGTAAGAGGGGGAAAGGGTGAAAGAGATTAGTTTGGGACAGTCGATTGTCTCCCAGTTTGTGTGGGTGTGATCATGGCTCAGCTTGGGAGAGGAGGAGGGGTAATTGAGGACACATTCCCTATGAGTCATTACCCTGAGTGTTGAGTTTTTTTCAAATATAGAAAAATAATAATAACAATCAAATCAGACTTAAAAATAATTCTAAAATGAATAATAGTCATTCCTTAATTTTTTTTTTAGTTGGAATATTGTAGTTCCACAAAAGAGATGCCAAAGGAAAAGATGTTTCTTCTTGGTGAGAATTTGCATGTTTTTTGTCCCCCCGCCCCCGCTCCGCCCCAAGGGGTGCTACCTCGCCGCATCCTTCTCTCCTGGGGATGTCTGGCTGAAGGGAGCCCTAGGCTCTCTGAAAGCAGCCCCCGTGAATTCCTCTGGGTAGGGATTTAGTTGGGCTGTTTCCGTCCTGCTTTCTATTAAGATGAACTGCCAGTATGTGTTATGTCCAGACAACCACCTCGTGGAAACCCAGAAAAGCTGCAAAATAGAAACGAGGTAATCTCCTTGAAGTGGCTTGTCAGGGCTTCTGAGGTCAGCGGGGAGGAGTTGAACTCCACGGTGCCCTCGAGATCTGAGTGGGGTCTCAGGAGTGCCGGGGCACCTGCCCTCGCCTGCCTCCTCGCACACTTGGAAATCACAAAAAGCCTTTCTGTCCACCGCGGCTTGTGAATCGGCTTTCATCATTGGCGCCAAAGACCCGCCACTCTTAGGTAATAAAGGACACGAAGATCAATCCTGAGGGAGAAGACTCCAGTTCCAGAATGTCCCTTTGTCCAGAAACAGCTGTGTGGAATTCAAGACTATCCAAGGATGTAAAGATCACAGGATCTCTTTCTTTCATTGTCTACTTGTTCGTCTGGGCGCCACACTGTGCCTCTGCCATCGACGGGAGCTGCCCACCACAGTGAAGGCATGAGGCCTTAGGTTAAAGATTTATTCTTTTCTGTGGAGGCTCGAGCTGGTTGTTAACCCTCTCCTTACCTTTCTTTCATTTAAAGATTTTTTATTAATGTGTTTTGGAAATGTAGATACAAAAGAGCGTATATATCGTCTATGGACAATTTAAAGAGGAATAAAGCAACTGAAATCCATGCCTCCATCTCTTAAGTTCAAGAATAAATGCTTTCTTCTTTCAGGGGTTCTGTTGTAATGTTAGTGGAATCGTATTTCTTTGGAGTACTCTCTTTTGACATGGCTGTGTTACCCAGTCAAGCTCTGAGGCTCAGAGGGTATTAGGGTATGAGAATAATTAGCTTGGATGTTGGGATATGGCTGCTATGTCCGATGTGTTCGGATATGTTCATGCTGGTGAACAAAGGCTTAGTACTGCAACAAATCTTTGTTAGCTGCGTGATGTATGTGACCCAATTAAAAAAAAAAAACAAAACCTCTCTGTTTCAAAGTCGGTAGGAACAGAACTATGGAGATAAGGTCATCCATCCATCTATCCGTTCATCCCTCCTTCCACCCAGTGTTTATTTTATTTGTAATTCATCAATCAAATCCCACTGGGTGCTTACTATGTACTACACACTCAATAAACAGACCCAACAGGAGTGGGGTGAGGATCGGACATAGGGCCAGGAGCAGAGAGTTATCTGACAGCCTGTTTCCTTCCCCCCAGTCAAGGATCCTTGAACTTCTCGTGAGCATGAGAAATGATAACCTTGTTCTGGTGGGCAGATTATAAAGGTCCTATTACAAGGTTAGCTCTCTCACTTCTTGGCTCTAACCAGCGAGGGAAGGTTTGTTCTCTTAGATTCTCAGCTCTTCAACCTCCCCGCACGGCCATGTTCCTCAATATAGTAGAGCCTCACAAAGGACCTTAACCCATCGTGTGCCCCGATGGACCCTGGTGCTCTCTCTGAGGCTGGTGTGAATATGCAGAAGGTGAGAAGGAGCTCCCCGTCCCCTGACCAGGGAATTGTATGAACACAGGCTACTCTGTGAAGTGAAGATTCCAGGGAACGAGACGACCTACTGCAGATCTTCTGCCCCCTGGAAGCTGGGGGTGGGATCAGGTACAACTTATGGGACAAGAAGAGTGGAAGTTGCTTGGCTATAATGAGCTCGGTTTTTGCTAGTGCACAGGTTCTTCTTTGAGGGGAAAAAGGATGGGATCACATGTATTGATACATGCACTGTGTGTCAGCACATCTTCAAACCCCCCCCCCCCAGGTCGCTCTTCTCCCCATTTTATAGAAGAGAAACCAGAGGCTCTGAGAAGTTAAGTGTTATGTCCAAACCTTCCCAGCCCAGAAGTGATGAGGCTAATATTTGAATCCACTCTTCTTTCATTAATAGCATTCAGCCTCTTATTAAAGAGTGGACAGCACTTGACAGCACCGTTCCAGAATTGGCTGTTTGACACAGTGCACAGTTGCCTCCCAGGTGCCCGATGCCCCTGGTGTAGCTAACTCTCCATGGCTCAGGCACGAAGCTGGGAGCAGGGCTAATTCAAGCCAGATAACAGATCAGTCATTTTCCTATGTCCCCCTTCACTCTCTTTCCCTTATCAATATTTCCTTTTCGTCGAGGGGTCCAGTATCTCTGGCACCCTGGGGAGTCTGAGACCTGAGATCGAGCCCCAGTTCTGTAACCACCTGTGAGGTTTCAGGCAAGCCTCCGAGTCCTCTGCTGTAAAAATGGTATCAGCATGGTCTGCCGTGCATAAGAGGCAGAGATCCTGGCTGCGGAGCTTGGCGTAGATAGAAACTCGCCACATGGGACTTACTTTTTCTTACTTTGATTCCTGTCTTGCATTGCTCCATGATCCTTTCCCTCCCTCCCCGTATTAGCACTCTGTCCAAGCCTTCATCCTCCTGTCTCTCTCCTGATCTCGCTCATTCTTCCTAAGGCATTTGTGACATTTGTAACAATTCCACAAAAGTGGAATGGGTATCTCCGTGTAGGTGCATCAGTGTATTTTAACAGGAATTTTCTAGAAATAATAACAGCCGGAAGAATAAACTTCTAATAATGTCACTTAATGCAAAATGATGGTCCAGTGAAGAAAACGTTTTCGGGCAGATGGACCTTTCTGATTCCTGAAATCTTGATGATGAGCCCTTTGATGCTGATCCAACACAGACTCGAGCCTGTCTGCTGCACTTGGCTCCACATGTGAGGATGTTGATGAAAGTTGGAGAAGCATATTACCAAGGCACCATTTGAAACCCGGAGCCCATTTACTCTGCTTTTATCCTCTGTCCGTTCTTGTATCTATCGCATAGTGTGTATGTCTTATATTGTATATAGCTGCCATTGCATTACAGAGAGTCTCAGATGTTAATACGGCTCAGACCATCCAATTAGGGGATTGCCAAACAGGGGCTTCATTTTTCAGTAAAATGTAATATTTGTAGCAGGTGTTGATATCTTGTAGTTAACTGTTCACTTAAACCCCATCCGAATGATTATTGGGGTCAAATTGTGGTGCGTGATCCTTGAGCAGTTCCTGGGTTTGGACACATAATGACAAATCTATACAAGAAGTATATATCTTAGTGTGAGACCAGCCGAGCTTTAGACTCATAGACTTCAGGGAAATTTCTAAATAGTGAACAAACAGTGGTGTGTGTGATCATTCTTGAAAGAACACGAGTGTCTAGAATTGCTTTGTGAGATGGAACACACACACACACACACACACACACACACACACACACAGAGGCATGCATGCTTACATACACAAAATGCCCGAGAGGTTACAATCTCTGATTTTTCATGATAGAGAGTCTTAAAACTGATGTGATTTGTCATCTAAATTCCTCGCTTTGTAGGGCAGAAACTGAGGTTCGAAGAGAAGGAAAGCCCCAGTTTGCCCAGTCAGTTATGAAAAGTCAGGGCCAGAACCCAGGCGTCACGCCGTGTCCAGTAGCCCACCAGTTCTTCCTTCCTCCCTTCACCCCTTCCTTCCATCATTCCTTCCCTTCCATGTTCAACTTCAGTTTTCTAGAATTGTTCTCCTACTAACCACACAACTGGCACCCTCTCAGTCTTCAGGTCTCTGCACAGCTGACCCTTTGCGGAGCACCCAGCTCAGAGCACCACCCCGTGGACTGTGCTTCCTGCCCCCACAGCACTCACTCCCACCTGACTTGTGTATTGTCTGACTGCTCCAACCAGACTGGAAACTTCAGGAGGGAAAGGGCTTTGTGTGTTCGCTGCAAAACCTACAGCTTCTGCAACAGTTCCCGCTATCCAGTAAGTACTTGATAAATCTCTGTTGAAGCAGTGGGTGAGGACCCACCACTGGGAGCAGATGGTGCCGAAACAGGAATGAACAGGAAGCATCTGCCCTGCCCTCATGGGGCATTCACTGAGTGCAGGAGGAACTTGACCTTTACCATCATTCTGCAAACACATTACCAGGGCCACAAGGGTGCCAAACAAAGGATCTCAACTTGGTCCAGGAAGCTTCTCACAATAGTGAGACACGATGTGCCATTGTTTCTGAAATTGGCTTAGAGAATGGGTCCATCCCAGTAATGTTCGAAAGATGTTCTGTCAGACAAACTTGATCTGATCGCTGTGTGACTAGTTTAGTCTCTGAGGAGGCTGTGTCTGGTTTAGAGTTGAGCAACGGCATGATCCTCTAGATAAGACCGTGTAGAGATGCATATCATTGTACCTTTCCTAAGTATGTGATTCTACACTCAATTCACTGAATGTGTTTTGAATGAATTTATTCTTAAGGGAAGGCAGCATACCTATTGATATGATATCTCCCTGGGGAAATTCAGGATTGGGAGGAGAAGCCAAGTTAGCTACCAGAGTAGCCGCATGATGTCGCTGTTGCTTAAAAAATTTAGATGAAGGGACGTCCCTCTTGTGAGAACCGGTTTATGAAGTTTTCAGGTAGGTGGAAAACTGTTCCAATGAGAGGCACACTTTTATACACTTAAAAGACATTTCTAAGTGTGACAATGTTCCGTTTCTTCCCCAAGGACCTTGTGCTATTTTTATTTATTGTTATTGGTTCTACTTTACTCAGCAATATCAAATCTCATACCTAGCGACCTTTCTCAGAAGAATTCGGAGCATCCTTACGTCTAATATCATATATGTCCTCAAAGAATTTTGAAGCGTAAATATTTCTTTGAAACATTATAAAAACAGTAAGAAAATTCTAGAAATGGAGGAGTATGATTATCTCTGCTTTCTGTACCTGAGGTCATTTCTAAAAATGGCCACCTATAAAACAGAGGACATGTCTATTGGCATTTCCAAAATCAGCATGGTTTATTTAAAATTTTTCCATTGTCTTGATATTTTTCAACTTTGTCTCTTGTTTTTCTTCCATTTTGCTTCTTAGAGAGAATTTGTATCATTTCTTTTCTCATTTCGATGACTTATTTTATTTTTTTAAAGTTCATTCATTCCTCCAACATTTACCGGGTACCTGTTATTAGTGAGAGTGTGTTCCAGGCATTTCAGAAGATAGAAGATAGAAGATAGATGACCGTATCACTTCCATACATAAGGATCTTGCAATATTGTAAGGTTGTAGGACCAATTCATAAAAATAATAAACTGAAAGTTCACGCATGTCTTATATCAGACCCTGTATCAAGCTGTTTACCTGTATCTCATTAAAACTCTCAGGACACTGTTTGTTAACCCCATTTGAAGGCAGGGAAACTGAGGTTTAGACAAGTCTGGTATTGCCTAAGGCTAAGCAGGTTGTATCCTGGTGCTGAAATTTGCATCCTGGTACATTTGACCACAGAGCCTGAGTTATGCTTTACAAACTTTCAGTAGTATTAGGCAAAATTAGTTAATATTAAAAAAACCCAGAGATTCAAACGGATGTGACCCACATCACTCTGCTCACATTTCATTGGCCACGTGGTTCTGGCTAACTGTGAGAGGGCTGGGAAATGTAGGGAACAGAGGGAATGTTGTTGAATATTCTGTTTCCTCCGTCCTACTGTGCTGCCCCCACTGGAAGTAGGGAAGATACGCATTGTTATCCATTGAATCAGTTGTTAGACTTGGGCATAGAAATGAACTGACTCTCTCAAGATTTCATGGTCACCTTGGCCACAGCTACCAAGAGAGTGTGCAATTAGTCACTGTTGACATGAGAGATACATTATTTTAAGAGCCTCCTTCCCTCTCCGCCCCCATGTCTTTCTTTCTTCCCAGGATAGCTTGAAAGAGGTGGAAATTCTACAATTTCAAATGGTTTTCTTTGGCTTGGATTTTTGGAAAATTAAAGTCGTCTTTGGAGAACTAGCCTACTTATCCTGGACCAGACGTTCACGTCATCTTTAGAATGATGGGATGGGGTGGAGTTTTCTAGGACAAATGGTTAAACAAACAGGCAAATAAGATTTCAAAATGACAAGACTCAAGCCTGGTGTTTTCCAGCTTCTTCCAGTGGCAAATTGATGTATAGGAGGGTATATTTCTCTCATCCACCAGGTCGGCCTCTGTACCAGCCAATGGGCAGTGCCATGGAAAACAATCTAAGACTGACCCATTGTTGTCTGCGGTGAATGGAGCCTTTGCTTGTTTCAAGTGACATACTAGGTAACTCTCTTCCAAACAGCAAGGCGCTTACCCATGTGGAAAAAAAAAAAAAAATGAAAGGAACAGCCAGATTTGGTTACTGTCGGAGCCACATGATTCACAGCTATCCTTGATAATGACAGTTGCACAGCTGGATAATTAATCAAAGTATGAAGAGAATATAGAGCACTCCCATGCACACAGCCCCATCCAGTCTCCACGGGATCCGGCCATCATCTGTTTATTCTCCTTTGGAATGGCTTGAGATTATTCAATTATTCAATAGCTTCCCTTCTTGCTGTGATGGGATGTATGGTTTTTAATTGGCACCAGGGTCTTCCGGTGCCTATGAACTTTGCTAGTCACTCTTGTGATTCCAGTCCCCGGAAGCCTGAATGTTTATCTTTATCTAGAGTTGGGCCCAAACAATGCACCTTGAAGTACCAATCAGCTTTTTAAAAAAGCAGCTCTGCCAAGCAATTGGTAGCAAAATCATGACAACGGTCTGATTTCAGTCTTGCATTTTTTTTCTTCCTACCTGTGTTGTTCTTGACATAGAATATAGGTTTAAAAAAAATCCGCATTTTGACATGAATTTTCTCTGCCTTTATGGTTAATTTTGTAAATGTTGTCCTTTCCTTAAGAGATTTTTAAGGTTTTAAACCAACCGGTGTATAAATATTTGCCCATTAAGGTGTTTCTAGGAAGTGCTTTCTGGAAAAGCAATTCAATATTTCTAATACATACACGTAATTTTTTCCCCAACTTCCATACTTATTATAATTGTTTGTTCAGACACATTTATTAAAAATAGATTACAACCTATTTTAGAGCCTTTGAACACTAAAGTTGCAATGACATCTCATTAAGTGGGCTGCTTTTACTGTTCTTAGCACTCTAAATTTTTGTCCTCTTTAGTGGAATTTTTCTCCTTGAGATGCAAATTCCTCCCATCTTCTGTATTAATTAACTCGAATTGTTCTTTCCCAGCTTGGTGCCCGCATAGTTCTGTCAGACAGCATTTGTAACGCTTTCCTGCTAATACTTAGTGTTACTCCCCCACCTGAGTATTTGGAGAGTAATAGCTTATATCACAAGTCCAACAACTTGCTCTAGTTTTCAAGGCCCTCTTTAACCTGACCTCAACAAACCACCTTCCCTTTTGTCTTGCTACCTTCTCGACAAACACCCTTCCAGTTTATCTTTTTTATCATCTTCTAAGTGCCTCGTCATCGTCATCAAAGGGAGGTTCCTGGAACAGCCGCTGCAGTGCCACCTGGGAGCTCATTAACATACAGACTCTCGGGAGACTCTGCATGTTAACGAGTTCCCAGGTGATTCCTGAGCACATTCTTTTGAGAAGCCGGTTACCAGTACCTTCTGACCACACTCCTGCCTCCCTGCCTTGGCTTACACTGTTCTCTCCGCCTGAAATGCCCTTCCTTCCTTCTTCCACTCACGCAAATTGTCTTCATCTTTTTGGTACTGGTCAGTCGAACTTCCACTTTCTTCTTTAGACCTTGTCATGATATATTTGAAAACGGAGTCTTATTTTGGAGTTCGTTTTTGAGGACGGATCATTAGGGAAAATCAGTGAGAGTCAAAAGTATCCTTGAAAATATTTTAAGTCGCCCATCAAATATAGCATGGATGTTTTAGTGCGTCTTCTGCTGTCACAAATATACCCGTGGTAAAATTCCCCTCGCTCATCAGAAAGTTTTGCTTTCTTTTCAGTCGAATGCTGGGTATACGAAATGACTAGTATTAGGAATCACATTGTAAAGAGTATGTCTGTCCCCTCCCTATCCTCCTCGGGCCATTCAAGTGCATACTGTTGAATTTGCATAAATTGAATACAAATGAGAAGGAACTCCCCAGAAGTCAGGGCTGGCAGGTGTTCCAACTTGTGTTTTGACTGCCATGTTGAGTTGGATCTGGTCAGAGTAAGCATAAATTCTTCAGATTGTTTAGAAAGATACATTCTGGGTTCTTTTGAGGTAACTGTGAATCGTTTCCTTTGCATTGAAGCAAAGTTCCTGAATACTCACTGCATTAAAAAAATAACAGAAGAGAAACATTTTCTGTGTCACCACAAGGCTTATCTCATCTGCATCTAATAAGAAAACAAAGTAAGAGGAAAAAGAAGCAGGAGGAGGAGGAGAAAATGCGAGAGGAGGGAAAGAAAAATTCCTCCATATAAAGTTGAAACAGTAGAAGAAGACCTTTTAGGTTGGTTGACACAGTATTGAATTGTGTCCCCTCAAAAGTCATATGTTGAAGCCATAACCACCAGTGTGATTGTACTTAATGTGACTGTATTTAGAGACAGAGCCTTTAAGGAGACCATTTAGGTTAAATGAGGTCATAAGAGCGGGGCCTTAATTGGTTAGGATGGCATGGATGGATCCTCTCTCTCCTTCTCCCTCTCTCTTCCTCTCCCTGCTTGTGCACAGAGAAAAGGCCACACAAGGACACAGGGAGGTGTCAACAGCCGGCTGCAAAACAGGGAGAGAGGTCCCATCAGAAACCAGTTCCTGCTGACACCACGACCTGGACTCTCAGCCTCCAAAACCGTGAGAAAATACCTTTTTGCTGTTGAAGCCCCCTATTCTGTAGGATTTTGATATGGCAGTCTGAGCTGGCCGACACATTGCCTAACCAGGTCTGCAGTCCTGAAGAGAGAATGGATTGCCACTTTATCCCGAGGTCTCGTAGGTTGGCTGTTATCAGGGTATAATCGGGCAGCATTATAATTCATTGCTCAGTTATGGGTCTGTCCCTCTCAGCAATTGCTTCCTGCTTGATAATACTCGTGAGTTGAAGTACTTGTTAATTCTTCTGTCTAGATTGGAATTCACAGCAGTCTCCAAATATTTCCCAATGTGTTTAGAGTGTTTATATGGATTCATTACCCAAGTCCTGAAAAAAGATGATACTGAACTGAAATCCATAGCTTGCCATGGTAACGATGTTATTATAGTAGAAGTATGGTGGAAATCTTAAAGAGTGGTAGTTTTACTTCTTTAGCGAATAAAACATTCTTTCAGTAAATTAGAGCAGCGGAGGTGGGAAGTCTCCTCCTATAACAGAGCCTTCTCAATGAGGTGTTAAGTTCAAAGCTTACATCCTCTTTCTTCCCTTTAATGAAGAAAAAGAAGACTGTAGGAGGTACAATTCAAAACGCTAAAATTGAAATACAAGGGAAGTGGAAAATGTGAACACTAATGTGCTCTTCCTCCAATAAGGAATCACATCGCACATTCAGGATTAATGATGAAAAGTGGCTGCCTGAGGAACTTGTCCTGAGCTTATGTGCGGTGCTGTCACCTCTCACTGTCTGGTATTTCATGATATTCTGGATCCAATATCAATGGCTCTCAAAGGGCTGCAAAAATATTTTATTAATATTATTTTATGGTGGGGTTGGGATGCTGTGTGGGATTTATAAAGCTGGGGGTCTTGGATTCATTCTTTCTAAATTATGTTTTGTTTCTTTCTTGGTTTGAAATGTGTCCAAGTAGCCATATTGCTAGGGAAAATCACTTAAAGCATATAAATGAATGCATTTGCTAAGCATAACATTTCACTATCCCCAGCTTCTTGCATTGAAAATTTCAAGACCCCAGAATTTATTTATTTATTTATTTTCCCAGAAATCTAAGTCTTACTGAGGCCACGTGATGGAATGAGTGAGCTTTCTGAAAATCGGGAGGTTTGGATTTTAATTCCATTTCTACTTCTTAACTATGTGTGTTGGTTGATTTTAGACATCAACTTGGATGGGCCATGGTGCCTGTATATGTGGTCGAAGATTATTCTGAATGTTTTTGGTAAGGTTGTTTTTGGCTGAGATTAATGTTGAAATCAGTGGATTTTGAGTAAGACAGATTGCCCACCAGTATGTGGGTGGGCCTCATCCAATCAGTTGAAGGCCTAAATGGCACAAAAGACTAATCTCCCCAAAGTAAGAGAGAATTCTGCCAGCAGAGAGCCTTCAGGCTTGAATAGCAGGATCAGCTCTCCTCTGGAGCACCAGTCTGCCAGCCCACCCTACAGACGTTGAACCTGCCAGCCTCCATAATCACATGAGCCAATTCCTTAAAATCCATCTCTTTCTTTCTCTATACACATCCTATTGGTTCTGTTTCTCTGGAGAATCCTGACCAATGCACTATGTAATCCTGGTTTCATCCTTTCTCTTCTCTGAGGCTCAAGTGTGCAATCTGTAAAGAGAGAAGTAGTACTGCATATGCTCTAAGGTCTTCCAGAGAGAAAAATGGCATGATTAAAAAACCTGCTAATTTTGAAATGTAAAATTTTTATAAAGAGTAATGAAAGTACATTCCAGAGAGACACTAGATAAAACATATGAAAACACCTCATTTCTTGACATTTTGCCTGAGATTGAGTGGCAGTCTAGCGAGCGTCTGGGATGCTGAAGTGGACTTCTCAGCACAGCTCCTCAGCACAATATATCCCACCCGGGGCCCTGCTGCAAAGTCTGTCCCCCCAGCCCCAGTCCTACCCTTCCACCCACCACCGCCCTCCAGGCATTCTCCTTCTTCCTAGGGCACTGGCACCTTCCAGGTGTGGCCTCAGACCTCCCAATTCATGAGCCAGCCAAAACCAGGGCAGGTAGAGCATCGGTTGTCTCAGACCCCAGCTGGTGTCAGGGATGAGAGGCTGGGCATGGCCAGCCATTCCATCACCACTGTTCGCCTGTTGTGTGATTGTTTCCTTGATTCTTAATCATTTTTTTTCCTCCTAGCAAATTCATTGCACGATATAGCACTAAGCAGAAAATAATAGTCCCCCACAGCAGCACCTGGAGATAATCACTATTCACAGTTTGATATATTTTATTCCTTCTCTAATCCAGGTAATAATACAATTTAACCTTCCTTGCCCTCCCTCTTGAGGATCATCTTGTTCTCATGTAGGAAGATTTCTTCATTTCCAGTCCTGGATCAGTTAGGGTCACCACACACAGGCGTGCAGGTTGTGCACTGCAGAATCTGCAAGGCAACTCATCTCTTCACTCTCAATCCTTTAAGTCTCTAGTGACCCTACTATAGACTTTCATGTTTAATGGATTTTCCTGGCTTGCAGTTAAAGGAGGGGAGCTAGATTATATTCCTGCCCAGAACAGAGAATAAGTTACAATTGCAGATTAGACACTACAGTGTTTAAACATCCCTCTTGAATGCATCTTGAACAGGAGACTATTTCTTATGGGCTACTTCTTCCTTGGGCCTCAACCTATCATCATATTCCTGGGACCTTATTTTTTGCTACAGTCCATTTCTTAGCCAGGTTTCTCAAATCTTTAGCTCCTTAGAAGAAAGTTCTAAAATTCTGATTACTTTGTTCCAGGGAATATTTTAATTCTTCTCTTAATCCTATCTTTTCACACTATGTTCAGGGTACCTTACTTTTCACAACCAAAGAAAGGCCCAGAAAAATGTTATCTTGAAAGATCAGGTCCCTCCTGAAGAATTCTCTCTCCTCCCCTATTTGTATGTATAGACACTCAGAATGAAATAAAGGGGCAATGTTCTTCATTTTCTTTTTCTTTTTTTTTTAAAAGATTTTATTTATTTATTTGACAGACAGAGATCGCAAGTAGGCAGAGAGGCAGGCAGAGAGAGAGGAGGAAGCAGGCTCCCCGCTGAGCAGAGAGACCAATGCAGGGCTCGATCTCAGGACCCTGAGATCATGACCTGAGCTGAAGGCAGAGGCTTAACCCACTGAGCCACCCAGGCGCCCCTGTTCTTCATTTTCTTTATGGGTTTTCATTTTTCTCTGATGTCCACATTTTCACTCATGGCAGAAAGATGGTAAACTGAGCCTGAGTCACTGTTTTTGGGATATATGCATACCAAGCTCTAAATTGCCTACCAGGTTACTTCCTGGTGACTGGGAAGGTCCATGGGCTGGTCTTTGTGTGCTCCTCAGGAGCTCTTTTGGCCTCTGCAAAGATGTCTGTTGTCTCTGTCAGCATGCTGTTTGAGTCAGCTAAGAGGTATGAGCCAGTGTGACTCAGGGGAATTCCTTTTGGCTTGGTCAGGGTTGGGGTCCTTCTGCTGGCTCAGCCCCACCTCAGCTCTGCCATGTCCACAGATCCTCTGAGTCTTGGCCACAGGTCATCCAGCAGCTGGCCTACTCATCCCACTCCTCAGTCTCCACTCTGGGTCACCTTGCAGCTCCTCATGGCAGGGATGCTGGCTGTCATTTGTATCTCCCTTGTGAACATGCAAGAACACCTGGAACATTCCTTTTGTGTCAACTTGAAGCCCAGGAAGACCTCAGACCCTATCTCCTGACCCTGCTCTTCATACCACACTGCTATTTCAGCACTTATGTGGTGCCCTGGGTGGGCACTGGGGTGACCCAGGACTAGGGTCACTGGATTTACAAACACAAATACTAGACACTCAGTTAAATGAGAATTTCAGATAAATGAACCATACTTTTTTAGTATTACTGAGTGTGTAGTATTTGGGACATAGCCTACTAAAAATTATTTGTTGTTTCTTTGAAAACAAATGTAACTGGGAATCTTGCATTTTATCTGGCAACCCTACCAGGGACCCAAGGGGACAGTGGGGCACAGCCTCCCTCTGCCTTTGGTTTCCTTTTTCATCTCCTTTGCATGGAATGAGGGTCTGTGGGCAAACTCTATAGTCTGATGAGTTTCTGCTCGCTTTACCCCTCCTATTTGAGATAGAGAATTTTAGAGTTATGCTTATTTATAAATTAGTGTTCTATTGGAAATGGAGTTTTATATCCATTTCTTTTTTGCTTGGCATAGCAGTTTTTTTCCAAAACATGCTTTTAATGACGCATGAATTTCACATATGGCTTGATTTTTTGACTGGGTTTATGATGTATTAACTCAGAAATGTTCGTTGAGTAGCTCTTATGTGCTGAATGAAGTATTGTGTTGGTGCTGGGGATACAGTGGTCAACAAATCAGAAATGTGTCTATTCTTAAAGAACTCAGATGTCAGTCAGGAAGACCGGTAGCAGATATCAGTAAGCTCAGCTCATCACTCGTGCTTTGCGAACCACAAAACAGTAAGAGTGACTATAAGGAGTAGTGGTGGGAACAGTGCCTGCCACCCTGGGCCTCAGCTGATTGGTTCAGTGAAAGACGTATGATCCAAACTGGACCAATAAGAATTCTTCCTTGGGGCAAAGGGAGAGGTCCAGGCAGTCTCTTTGAGAGCAGTAGTTTTCAAGATGTAAAATTCAAGAGCCTATTGCGGCCATGTTTACCACTGCATGAAGAAGTAACTGGTGAAAGAGAATAAGGTCATCGTGTAGATAGAAGTGGTGATGAGGTGCCTGGGTGGTTCAGTTGGTTAAGCAACTGCCTTCACCTCAGGTCACGATCCCGGAGTGCCGGGATCAAGTCCCGCATTGGGCTCCCAGCTCCACGGGGAGTCTGCTTCTCCCTCTGACTTTCTCCCCTCTCATGCTCTCTCTCAAATAAATAAATGAATAAAATCTTAAAAAAAAAAGTGGTGATGGGGGCAGGAGTTGTGGAGCCGTGAGGGTCCCTGGGTTCAGATGTGCCTGAGCTCCACCTCCATCTCTGCCTTTTCAATGTGGTTATTCAGCAATTCCTGAAAGCCGATGAGCCCATACATTACATTTTTGCTGAAGCTAGCTTGAATCGCGTTTCTATTATGAGAAATCCAGAGTCATCCTGACTAATAGCAGAGGGAAGCACCACAGACAGAATCATTTATAGCAGCCACCACACCCAGACCTGCTGTGGGCTTCTCTCCCAGGTCAGGTCTCTGCCTATTTCCACATGACTGAAGGGAGCTTGTCTTCATTTCCCGATGTTTCCATCCTTCCACACATCCTTATTGATCCTTATGGATTTCCAGACTCAGAGAAATAAGTGTTTTCCTTCTTCCCTATATGAGGTTTCTACATATTTTTTCATCTTTTTGACCTTTTCTTGAAATGACTCTCCCCCACAAATGTTCATTCCATTCAGGTAGAGTCACGTATCCAACCATGAAGTTACTGTCTGGCCCCATGGTGTGAACAGGATAACCACACAATAATCTGACATCAATTTCTCCAGACCTGGATTATTCAGTGAGAAATGATGCCATGCAGCGCCAAACCAAACTCAAAACCATTTCTTTTCAGTTTTCTCTTTATGAGTTAAAAACACAACAAAACAAACAAACAAAAAAACCTATGATGTGCATAGGGTTGTGTGTATGTGGGAGAGGGATAGTTTCATTTGGTGACACCTTATTATATATGGAAATAGAGACGTTTTTTCCTCAAAAAACCCCACATCTTTCTAAACGATTCTTAAGCTCCTAGGCCGGACATGGGTGTCTCTAACTAAGGCAACACCTTTCAAAGTGCCAACTGCTCTAAGCTCATAGAGCGGCTGCACACTGTTATCCTTCCCTGGACCTTGAGCCCATTGGAGTTTGAATCTGGGTCCAGTACCCTGATCCCGATGCTACCCAACCTGAGTGCAACCTAGGTCCTAGAGTCATTCTGAGCACCAAGGGATTTCTGAGTCCCAAGGACACCTGAGAGGCAACAGGGGGAGGGATCCCAGATATGCCCCAATACCTGAGCTCTGCAGCCCAGGATGGTTTATCGTCTTCCCGCTCTTTCACCATCTCCCGCTGGTTCCATCACTCCTTCACTGCTACTCGGAGAATCACTCCAGTGGCTGAGGCATTCCTGACTAAGCCAAGACATAGATCAGCGACTGTGACATCCCGATCCTCTCCATTCCTGTCCAGTGAGGGTGTGAGCAAAGGTCACCCTCCCAGTACTGGGCAGCTCAGCCAGGCTTGTGGGGCTCCCCC
The DNA here is from genome assembly GCF_963455335.1 of Martes martes. Lineage (NCBI taxonomy): Eukaryota > Metazoa > Chordata > Mammalia > Carnivora > Mustelidae > Martes > Martes martes. The sequence continues at coordinate 46,318,684 of NC_137901.1, read as the reverse complement.
ATGTGCCCCTCCATGTGCCCCTCCCCCAGCACTCCTGTGGCAGCCCCTCGTCTCTTCTGCTGCCAGCTAGACTCAGGATTTCGACTTTCAGAGCAAGCCTGGGACACTCAACTGTACTAATCTCTGTTTCGCATACTAGGTACAGGCCTCTGCTTCTCTCTAGTATTCCATTCTGTGTCTGCCTGGTGTGTTCCTAAGAGTACGGCCCCGTCCTGAGTCCCACACCCATTGACATAGGCCTTGATTCTCTACCTAAGTCCTAAGTCCTTTCTAGTTTCCTCCTTGGGCCTGGATCCTATATTTTGCAATTTCTGACTGAGAATCCTTAGGATGCAGAGGACTCTTCATGGAGCGCCCCACATTTCCATGCTTGAAAATTCCACGTTCCAAACTTCCAAGCTCAGCATAAGCCCTCTTCTTTGACATGGTCAAGGTGTTGAATTAATTTAAAAAAATACAATTAAAATAAGGCATCGAGAAAAGGAAAGCATACATAGTAGTAAATCCCCATCCTTGCATAAGGCTAGGCCCTCTTCTTTATGGCTCTGATTTTTGGAGTTTATGCGTATAAATCACACCCAGAGTGCACCACTTATACATTCCACATTTTTCCCTTCTTTGTGGAAAGAAACCTTGAGACTTTAGAAGAAGTTTGAGTGCAGAATCATTTTGAATTTTTATAATTTTCTCCAAGTCTTTTGCAAGTGTCTCTTCATTTGCTGGCAAGTTGTTAGTTGTCTTAAGTCTTTACAAAGACTTGAGCTTAGTTTTCACAGAAACACAGTTCTAATTCTTTTCTCACTTACAGTCATGCAGGGCACATGTACATGGTATAACCGCATTTAGGAACAAATGCAGCGACTCTTAGCAGACATTCGGCTACTGGACTGTAGCCTCTTGGTGTTGGGGCTGCAGAATGCCATGGGTATCAGTGAGAATGCTTTGCATAGAAAAGTCATCCACGGGTCGGGGGAGGGGCCGGGGGCAGGGGAGAGGATGGCTAAAAGAGCTTCAGCTCTATCTGACCCTAGTCTGGATTTCCCATTGCTGTACTCCTGTTCTCACGATTTCTAGATTTATGATGGTGATAACTCTAGGGACTCCACCATCAGATATCCTTGCCTCTACAGGCTGGTTCAGTTCCCAGGCTTTCTTGTCTCTGTTTCCAGCGTCTTCTCTGGGTGGTTCTGCTGATCTGAGGTAGAGCCCACTCTCTCAGGACTGGCTGCCACCTGGGGCAGCTGAAGGAGGGATGCAGGGATGCAGGGTGCAGGGATGCCGTCCTCTGTTCTCTGACATCTTCATCAAGGTCCACTATTCCTTGAATGAGATTTTTCGATGTGGCGCAAAGAAAGGGGCCGAGCCCACAGTCAAGTTTAATACCATGTGAAGGGGACAGGTATGGAGAGAAGATGTGAGTGGTATGTTGATATCCATAAACTGAATTAACCTATGGAAATGGGGGCTTGGAGCAGAGGTGACTAGTAATCCCCAAGAGCCCTGGGGTAGATATTGGATTTTTTACAAGTGTGAAATGGGAGTGAGGACATCTCCTATAACTCTTAAGAGCTATGGAAACCCCAGTGATGTCTTGCTTACATATGGTAAACCAGATTTCTTTTCAAAACACATTCTTTTCCCCTGATATTATCACTCTAATTCAGGCCTAGAGACTTTAGTGAGATAATTTGAATTATGGTCCATTTTACCATTTATCCTAGAATTATTACATCTCTCCTCTTTAGTTAACTGAAGAATAATAACCCATCCGGAATTAAACCACAATCACTGACAAGTTAGTCAGAATAAAATTATGTTAATGGGTTTCTTTTTCTTTATAAGTTCTTTAGCGTCCACAAAACTGCCCCCACAAGTAAATGTTGTCTTGAAGCACTCATGTTTGAAAAAGAGATAGGTGGTAGGCATACCCGTGATTCATGACCAGCCTGTGCTCAGTTCTTCACACAAATCCTTCAGTTGTGGTTGAGGGGGTCTTATGGTCAAGTATAGGCCAGATGACCTGGTTTCCCCAACCTGATGGGATAAGTGTAGATACCTGATTTACACAGACTCAATCAGATTCTTTCTCTTGGCATAATACTAACCATGAGGTTCCAAAGCATTTCAGATCATGCTGAGCACTGGGATGGATGGTCTTGGAGGTTCAGGGACCTAGACAGTCATAAGACTGCACAGGGGAGAGGAGAATCTGGGTGAGAGAGGAGCAGTGTGGAATTTTACAGAAAAATGTATTTTCAATTTCAATTAATTATGTGAGCAAATATGGTATAAATTAAAAACATGCCCTTCTTAGGAGGCAAACATGTGGATAAAGAAGTTATTATAGAATATATAATAATAAAAGGTAAGGGGCACCTAGGTGGCTTGGTTGGTTGAGCATCTGACTCTTGATTTCCACTCAGGTTATAATCTCAGGATTGTGGGATCGAGCTCTGGGTTGGGCTCCGAGCTGGGCATAGAGTCTGCTTAAGGTTCTCTCTCCCTCGGGACGTCTGGGTGGCTCAGTCTGTTAAGCATCTGCCTTCAGCTCAGGTCGTGATCCCAGAGTCCTGGGATCAAGCCCCACATCGGGTTCCTTGTTCATCAGGGAGCCTGCTTCTCCCTCTGCTTGCTGCTTCCCTTGCTTGTGCATGTGTGCTCTCTCTCTGACAAATAAATAAATAAAATCTTTAAAAAAATTCTCTCTTTCTCTCCTGCCCCTCCCCCCAATAAAAAAAAAGGTAAAAATGACATTTGCCTATTTCTGACATTAGGTATTGCAATAAAAAAATAAACTTTAAACAATGTCTTGTATACAAACAATCTATTTGTAAAGCTAATTGTAGAAAGGAGTATCATCTGGTACTATAAAGACAAAACCTCACACTTAGAACTATGGTTAAACTCCTCAGTATGGCCTCACTGGCTTTTATCTTTGGACCAATCTCCCCTTCCAACCTTACCACCTACTCCCTATTTCTGGGCATTCTGTGTTCTACTCACACAGGGATACTTATCATTTATTGAACATGCCATGCATTTCGTCTTGTCAGAAGTGAAATCCAAGGTTATGGTTAGGTAGGTAACTGGAAAAGACATTCTGACTTGGTCCAAGTCAAAGTTAAAGCTTACTTTCTATTGGGGGTTCAGCTGGGGGACAGAATTCACCAAAGAAATAGATCTAGGTTCCAAGAAATAATGTTGGGCTAAAATTGCAGGTGTGCCTCTTTGAAACTTAAGGTATTTTAACTTAGATAACAGCACATACATCTCATTTCCTACACATAATCTGCATGGTACATGGGTGATGTGTTTAGGAAAGTACGTAAGAGCAATGACTTTCTTGCTGCTAACTTAATTTTTGCTTTGATGGGCCAAGACAGAACTACCTATGGTTCTTCTATCTGTTGGTTGTTCCAGGTCATTTTTGTTAGCTGTCGGATCCTCTACACCAGCTTGACCTTCATACCTGCTTAGAATGCTGCTGCTGTTAATTGCTCACTCTGAGCTGACCAGAGGGTTCTAAATAACGTCTCTTCAAAGTAGCTCCTCCCACTCTTGACCCGCTATGTAATGGCCAAGCTCTGCAGATCTCTTTCCTCTTCTTTATGAGTAGATCTCAACAGACATTTAAAAAACACACACAGTCCCCTCAAAGATGTGTATCCAATTTCTAATTTATTCCTTAAGAGCTATACTCCCTGGGTGACTGTGACAAGCTGAGTTCTCAGCCCTCAACAAATCGTAACAGAATTTTAAACAGACTCCCCTACATTGAGGATTAATAAAGGCTGCTTCCCATTTCTTAGTAACCCTGTATTTGACAAACATTACGCTTATAATATTTTGGATATTAAAAGGAGTTTTGTGCCAGAAGTATATTAGAAAAATCTGCGTAGTATAATAATTATTTAAAAATGAACACACTTTTTTTAAAAAAGAGAAATGAGGCTTAAAGAAAATGATTTACCCCAGAACTCACTGAACCCATGGTTAACTGTGTACTGCCTGTGACAATTCTCCTATTGCTTATTCTTGTGTTAGTTTGCTCACTTATTTGTTCATTCATTCATTCTCTCAGTATCTACCAAGTGCCATCTGGATATGAGAGACACCTCTGGACCCAACGGTCTTAACAACAACAATAGCAATATAGTAAGAGACAGCATTTGTTGAGTTCTTATAACATGTCACATGCCACACTATTTTAGATGCATTATAGCAATTTATCTGAACAGCCCCATGTTACAGATGGGAAAGTGCCATTACCTCACAGAAATTAAGTAACATGACTCACAGTAACACAGCTGGAATGTGGAAGAGCTGGTGTCTGACTCCAGAGCCATTATGTTCCGTCAGCATGCTCATGTGGATAGAGCCAGCTTGTGGCCTGAAACAAGCCTTCCACACTGGCCCCAGTGGGTCTTGCCATTGGCCTCGGCAGCCAGTCACCTGTGAAAGTCTAGGGTGAGGGTATATAGCCAGGTGTTGGTCTTTCCTCTCTTCCTGTCTGCTCTGGATGATGGGGCTCTCAGGCCGTAGGTCCCAGTTTTGATTATGTACTCAAAAGTAGTTGATCAGTTGACTTTGTCTTTGTGAAAATTTCGAGATGGGTCTCATTCATTTTCTAAGCTCTACCCTGCTCTGCCTTTTTTTCATCCCATGAAGATAGCAACTCTTACACACTTAGGATTTGATGATGGAGACAGTCAGGATCCCGAAAAAGCACAGGGCTTCTCACTGTGGAGATTATTTTCAGTTTCTATTAAAATTCTCACTTTCCTCAGCTCATTGAGTCTGGAGATAAAGATGAAGTTGGTGTATTGTGGTGATGGGTAAGTCACCCAACAGTGAACACATGGCCAATTTTCCATATTTTGAGCCAGATTTAGTCATTCTTTTCTCTCTTTCTCAAAGTTAATAAGACATTTCTGCCTTTTCCTTTCTTCCTTAAAAATCATACTTAGAAACAAAGGTAATGTGTCATGAGCAGAGTGCTCATCAAAGAAGGCTTAAGACAAGATCTAGTTAGAGAAGGTGTGTTGAGAGGACATCATCTATTTCTAGGAAATCATGAAAGAAATATGAAGTGGCAGTTGATAGATTGTATTCATTCATTTAGGAAAGCAGAGAAAAGCCTGGATCTAAATTTGGAATGGAAACAATTGAACATTTAGGATGGCTTAGTCTGTTTAGGCTGCTATAACAAAATGCCATGGACTGCATGGCTTGTACAACAGAGGTTTATTTCTCACGGTTCTGGAGACTGAGAAGTCCAAGGTCAAGGCACTGGCAGATTCGTCTGATGAGGGTCTGTTTCCTGGATCATAGATTTTTCTTCTTACTGTAACTTCACATGGCAGAAGGGGTGAGGAAGCCCTCTGGGGTCTCTTTTATAAGTGCACTAATCCCATTCATGAAGACTCCACCTTCATGGCTTGATTACCTCCCAAAGGGCCCACATCCAAGTAATATCACGTTGGGTGTTAGGATTTAACTTAAGAATTTTGGGAAGACATAAACATTTAGTCTGAAGTGTAGGATCATAAAATAATTTTTGGCAAATTTTCAAAAGAAAGACCTAAAGAGGGGGGTTTCCTCAATTTGTGTGCCTGGGTCCGTTTGAGGGAGCTCACTTCTCTCATACAAACAGCTTCACTGCTGGAGAAACATTACTGTAGTCTTGGGCATCATATCCTTGGTCAAGTCAGAAGGTCTCCAGTGATGATTGTACCTTCATTAGCAGAGTAAGAAGCCCCATCATCTTCCACTTGTGTCTCCTTGGCTGGAAGTCCTGTGAGGCTGGGAAAGTGAGCATGTGGCTTTCCAGGGCTCTCTGATGGAGATGGGAAGGGACAAGAGGGTTGGGAATGGGGGTTCGTTTTGTAAGCCAAAAAAGAGGACTCCTCCTTCATTCTTTCTGCCTAATTATGCTTAGCCAGTGAGCCAACTGTACTCTTGTTCTAGCCTAAAAAGTTCTCTTCACCTTTTTAACTCCTAGAGCCCTTGTCTTCATATGTCTAGGTCTCCCCTCAGCCAATGGAAAGATCCTGAAGGCAGGACCTCCTTATGTGTCTCTGCATATCTAACAGTGTTTACTGTAGAGCTCTGTACATAATAGAAATTAAACAAAAATTGTGTCAGAATGGTAGAGTGTGCTTTTTCTCACTGTAAAATATTAAGCAACATTAATAAACATTATACATATGAAAAATAATCCTCCTATCAAAATCTTATCTATCTTTCAAAACTGACCTGAAATATCACTTAGTCCATGAAGCCATGATTCATCTATCTTGCCAGCCCTAAATCATCTCTCTTCCGAATTCTAATACTGTACAAACAAAAGATGCTCATAATGCTCTATTCATTCCTTATAGAATTTATTCTAGAATGGGCAGCCAGATGTGATCGTGCCCTTGTGGCCCCTGCTGACTTGATTAGAGTTGGTAGTTGTCCCATGGTTAGGCCCTGGAATATATATATCTTTTCCCTGGAATATACTGTTGAAAACAGATACCAAGTCATTTGGATGGTGCTGAGTTACTGGCACTAATAAGACCATGTAGAGTGGTGTTCAGAGTGGGTGCCTTGAGAGCCCATACATGCTGCCGATATTGGTTGACAGAGGACTTAATATGTGCCTGGCATCGTATGAGGCAATAGGGAGCAAAATCAACCAACACGTCTATCCCCACGGCTCTTCTAGTGGTAGGATTTCCTTTTTGATGTGTTCAGGCAGAATTACAGAAGAGGCGAAGGGGAAGAGAGTCTGCAGCAAAGGGAACCAAGCATATCAGCAAGATGTTCTTCAGCTCTTGGCTAGAGACTTAGAGATTCTGACTCATCATTTTCGTGGGGCCCAGCTATGTGTCCATCCTCCTCCCCACCACCGCCATTATTACTGCTGCTGCTGTTACTGGTTGACCTAGATTAAGTACTTACCATGTTCCTAACATGGGGCGCATCTCTAGATATGTAGCTAATCATGTCAGGAGCCATGTGATCTAGGTACTCACACTATCCCCACCCTACCTGGGAAGAAACTGAAGCTCTGAGATGGGAGGTGAGTTACTTCAGAACACCAGCTAGTTAGTGACATGAAGGGAAGTAGGCTGAGCTCTTTGCCAATGTGGCCGGTCCCATTACTCTGCGTCCTTAAAATATCCTTGCAATAAACCAGCCTTGTTGGGTGCCTGTTCCTTCCTGTCAACAGATACCTTAGGTAGCTGGTTAATGAAGCTCAGACTGGAGGTGGCAGGAAGAAGTAGTTCTCCACCTTTCTGTTATTATAGAAAACCACAGGCATTTTAAATGGAATCAGAGCAGAATAAGCCCTCTCTTGAAAATCTTCAATCTAATAAAATGATTTTAGTTTAAAGCCACTAAAAAAAAAAAAAAAAAAAAAAAAAAAAAGAAAGAAAGAAAAAGAAAGAAAAGAAAAGCAAAAAAAAGAGACTGTTCAAAGGTAAACATCCCTGTCAGTGATTCGGCTCGCATATTCATTTCTTGAGTTGTAGGACTAAAATGAGGGGTTTCCACTTTGTGAGCCCCAGAGTTCTGGCCGAAGGAGGAGGAGTTGTGTGGGGAGTTCATACAAAGAGCGCACAAATACATCTACACACACCGACGACTGTCTAGAAATTCAATGAGTAATACATCCTGTGCTTGTGCGGACCGCGTGTTCTAAATGTGTGTAGGGACGGTTAGAATCAATAAAATAAGACTCGTACAGTAGTTCACTGAATTCATACTAGTTTTTTGTCATATACTTCCTGTACCAAGAAACACTGTGGGATTATGTGAAAGTCCATCTTATTTGTGAAATCAAGACTAGATGCTCGTAATCGAAAGTTGAAAATCACTATCGTAAATTATACCAAAAGAGTCCTGAATGCTTGTAACGGGAAATGGCTCTCTGTCACTCACTCATCCTATCCACATGGGAGGCAGCTCTTACTGAGGAGGACACTCTTTGTGGAAGATCCTGATATAGCCTCATACCCCCATTAATAGTGACCAGGAAGCCACCACCAACTTTTTGCAGTTAGCTGTGAGCTGTCACCATTTTTTGTTCAGAGAAAGAAGCACTTGCATTTGGTGACCATCCCTTTATGTTTCCTAAATTTCAGAAAAAGCATTAAGGATCAAGAAGCTAGTTTTTTTGGATGTGCCCTGGCATTTGTCTATGTGTCAGTGTTCTTGAGTCACGAAACCGGTGTCTGATTCATTTCAGCTTGTCAAATGGGTAAAGAAAAAAAAAAGACCTTCAGCTCTGTGGACGGCATTAATAAACTAACATTGTTGGGCTTCAGTAGAGAGCGGGTAGTTGAGGAGTAAATGTTATGGCATAATTGAAATAAGTCTTTTAACTCCCAGAGCAACAGAAATCTCCCCTCCCACCTTCAGTTTTTGGATTATTATTATTCTCATCCCACTTAAAAATAGCATACCGTCTGCGGCAGGATGGTGTGAAAGTTCTCTGGAGCTTTAATCACTAATGACCTCATCTTCAAGTGGTCAGTGATAATAAACAAGAAGAAGGGATTTCCGAGGGGGCAGAGCATTAATAAGGTAAGATTTTAAAATTAATTTTTCAAGTTAATTAAAATGTCCAAAAGCACAATAAAACTGCAGAAAATCTGGCAAGGGAATGGCAGCAGGCCTGATTAATGCAAGTCAACTGTCTTCTGAGGGTAATAGTAATAATGATAAGATTATGGATATAGAAGAACCTGCTAAAGAGAAATGTGATGTATGTGGAATACAAACTGCGTCCCAGTTACTATTTTATGGTGCACAATGGATCTTATTAAGGAGGAATAGCTGCAAGAATTACCACCGAATTGCTCAATAAAAGTATTGTGTAATTAACAGTGTTGTAGCAGCAGCTGGAGCAATGCCTCCCATTGATATTCCATATTCTCCATCTATTTCCAGTTTGTTAAGAGGGTGTGAGTTCTAGCTAAGTCTGTTTATTTATCCAATCACTCGGTAAACATGTATGGAGCAGGGCGCTCTGCGAGGGGATATGAGGGCGCGATGGTGGGTAAGGAACTGCCTTTGCCTTCAGGGGGCTTATGTTCAAATAGGGGAGTTAAGGTATGCGTGGAATTAACTCTAATACAATGCAGATTGTCTTGGGACTTTCCACGAGAGGTCAAAAGAGGGAGAAATTCCTTTTAGTAAAAGGGATTTAGGAAAGGCATCAGAGAATATATGACATTTGAGAAGGGCTTTGATTTCGGTGGTGGTGAAGATAATACTTTTCTTTCTTTCTTTTTTTTTTTTTTTTAAGATATTTTATTTATTTATTTGACACACAGAGATCACAAGTAGGCAGAGAGACAGGCAGAGAGAGAGAGAGAGAGGAAGGGAAGCAGGCTCCCCGCTGAGCAGAGAGCCTGACACGGGGGGGGGGGGGGGGGGGGGGGCTTGATTTCAGTACCCTGGAATCATGACCTGAGCTGAAGGCAGAGCCACCCAGACGCCCAAGATAATACTTTTCTGCTTACAAGTTCTTAAATCTTTAAAAATGCTCCATGGCATGTAAGACCACCAAGGCAAGTAGGAAGCAGTGGAGGCATATTCGGGGTGAAGAGCGTCGTCAAAGTAAATAAAGGGAGGTACTTGTCAGTGATATGTGGAGAGACAGAGGGTGTGTAAAATGGAAGCCCCCAAATGCCATACAAACATATCTTGTACTAAGGGGACTTTGGACATTTTGGAGCCAGGCAGTTTGACCTAACTCTGCTTATGAAGTTACTCTGTTTGCATGGTGGACTTGGAGGACAAAAGTGGATTGTAAAAATCACTTGGGGGCACTGCAACAGTAGAACGTGGTGGAGATGCTATGGGATGTGTTTTGTGAAAATGGAGAGGAGAGAACCACTGTCAGTGACATGTGAAGACATAAAACTTGAAGGAAGAAGAGAGGGAGGTCAAAGACGACCACAGACTTTTGAGTCTGGGTTATTAGAAGGATGGCTCACACACGCCAACGCAATGGTAGACAAAAGAGGGTTGGGAAAATAGTGATGATGTGTTGGTACAGAGACGATGCACCTGGAGAGGTACTTCTCCATCATGAGCTTTGAGGCTGAACTTAATGTTTCTTAGCTCTTATGATGATATGGGGTTTAGGCGCTATCCGAATGTGCTTGTGAGCTACGCAGGCATGGAATAAGATGATCTTCAGACATGTGCAGGTGATGACTTAGAGATCATCTATTTGGGCGTCAATGTATTTCAGGACCATTTAGAATGACAGCTGAGATTTCTGTCCCTCTCATGGAGGCAGCTGGGTTAAGCTCAGTCCTGAGGTCCTGGAGAGATTCTGGGCCCAAGATCATGTTGGAGAGATTCTGGGCCCAAGATCATGAGATACAACTGATCCGTAGCTCAGATTTCATTAGGTTATCTTCAGGCCTTCTTTTAATTTTCTTTTAGTACCACAAAAATGCCTCCTAGCCTCCCTTTTTCATTGGGTTTCTACTATTTCTGGCTGTCTGTTCCTCATCCTGCTGCCTTTTCTCCGGGCATCAGAGCTGACGGGCACAGAAAGTGTTGAAGTGTGGCTGCTGGCTGACTTGCCCAGAGTACAGTGAAACAGAACCACTACAATGGGATGAAGAACTGCTAAGAAATTTGAGCTGGGGTAGCTTAGAGTCTGAAAGCTCGAATTCCATACTGGACTCATAAACTTTGTTCATTTCAACTCCCCTGCCTCCTGAGCCTCTTGTAACAATTTTACCCAGAAAACACAAAGTTTCTGGCTTTGTTACCTCTCAGATCCATCCCTACCTGTGTAACTTAGAGTCCCAGTGCCAGTGTCCCCAGCTTCTTTAACAAGGATGAGTACAACCTGCTACCTGGTTCTCTGAACTCTCCTTTCTTGCAAGCCCTCCTTTGTATTGCGCTCTACATTACTTTCATTTCGAAAAGTCTCCAAGGTCTGTATGGCTCCCGGTGGCTCCTACAATCAGATTGAAAATGCTAATCCTGGACTGGGAGGCTCTCGGCTGGTCATCGACCTCCTCAGGGGTCCTTCTGTCCTCATCACCAGGTGCAGCCCTATTCGCCTTTGTTCTTGTGGGCAAACAGCCCTACCGCACTCCACACGTGATTTACTTATTGCCACATGAGAGAAGTAGCAGACACCGCTGCTTCTACCTGAAATCTCATTTCTCCCCGTCTCTCTCCCACTTATGCCTCAGATTTCTTTTCATTTGGAGGTCTTCCTTGTTAGGATCAGGCGAGCCACTTCTTAGCCACTCCTGCTAAGTCGCCATGAATGGAGGTTACCACAGGCTTTCTTCTCAGTAGGCTACAAGACAAATCTCATCCCTTTTATTACATTTGATTGGGAAGGCACACTCTTTCCTGTACCTCTGATGGCTTTCTCCTCGTCCGTTTTTAGCTCTACTCTTTTGCTGTATGAGACAATGACTACACAGTCAGCCTTAGCCTCCTTAGACTCCATGCTTTAACATACAGATCCTAGAAACATGGCTTACGGGACACCACAGTACTTTCCAAAGGGTACTTAGATTAAAAAAAAGAAGAAGAAGAAAAGAAGGTTCGATTTTCACATGAGTGTGGGAAATCCTGGATTAAGCGGAGTTAAATGGGTTTCTGGAGGACTATTTAGAGATTTTAACAATGTACGTTATAGATCTCCAAGAAGGGATGGTTTTATGATCCACCAGAATTAGGAATAGCTCTCCTCTCTGGGTCAGCCCTCCTTTGATTCTTTTCTTTTATTGCAGTGAGATGTAAATTTCAGGACATCAAGAGATAGAGACTGATCAAAAGAGGTTTGATTGTCTTTTTATTTCCCACACCACGCAGTGCTAAATCCTATCTGGGTATTTCTTATTCTCTGCCTGCAGGTGAGAGACTTTAGGTTTTCAAAGTGTTCAGTGCCTAAAAGTGGCTCAGGTCATTGTATCCTTGGAGGAGGGGGGGATGACAGAGGAAGCACCTCCTTCCCCAAACCAAGCCCTTGCCAGCACAAAAGAGCAGTTATTCTAAAAAGGGAAACCTGCTCTTAATCTTTCTTACTGCTTTCCTCAGGACGGAAATGGTGGCCCGAACAGCAAAACTCTACCTTCTTACCACATCTCGGACACTTAGAGGCAGGTCCCTTTCTCCTTTATTCTCAGTAAAACATTTCAAAATGCAAACCTAACTTCTAAACAATGAGGGACTTTCACAGGGAAATCACCAACTTCTCATGTTTTGATCCCTTGTTGATCTATAAGCTTCATGGTCCAGCCCACCCCACCCCTGCTCCCGTCTTGCTCTGTGCCCCAGGGGCCTCACCGTTACAGATACCTCCTCTAGCACCTCCTTCTCCTCTTGCTTCCCTTCCCAGTTGGAGGAGACAGATTGGGGCCCTGGCCTCCTGCTCCTGCTTTCTGTGTCCCGTTTCTGGAAGAGGCTGGTCCCTCCGGAACCCCACCTCCCATGGGCAGCCCCGCCCCAAAGGCTACAGCCCTGCCCCGTGGTTGCTGCCCCGCCCCATGACTGCAGCCCCGCCCCATGACTGCAGCCCCGCCCCATGGCTCCAGCCCTTACTAACCTTCTGGGACACAATCCTTCCCTTCCCTCCGCTGAGCCCTCCCTTTCCTCTGCCTACAGCTCCGCAAATAGTCCCAGCCAGTTTTTAAAGCCTCTTGGACGATCCGAGTTGGATTTTACATCTTGGTAGACCCTGGCTGGCCCGCTATATTTTCAGGAAAGATACAGAGGTCCTTGCTGTCCTTTATGTGAAAATATCAAAGAGCAGTCACAGTTTACTCTCACTGCCTACTTCCCATGAGAGACACTGAATGCCGCCAGATTCAGGACCACAGGAGGTCTCCCAGAGCCTCCAGAAGGCGGGCTCTGCGTGCTGCTCTTGCCCAACCTTATGTGGCCCCAGAATCCCTTCTTGGTGGGGAGCATCTCAGGGGACTAGTATGCCACAGAAGCCATTTTGCAAAGCCCCCGGTCAGAGCGCATTTCATGGAGGTGGGGAGGTGGCAGAGCACATTCAACGGCTTGCAGACAGCAGGAATTTAGGAGGCTGGTGGAGACCGAGTGGGAGCCACCTGCTTATTTTAGAGAAGCCCCCAAGGATGCCTCAGTACAAATTGCTCAGGACCTCTGTTTTTTCTTCAGCAATGTCTGAGCAAATCTTTGCTGGGCTTGAGGGAGGATATACTATAGTTTTTGACATAGTATCCCAGCAAAGGAAGAGGACCAGGGAAGGAGGACAAAGGTCCTGGCTAGCTTCTTGCCTCCCCCTGGAGGTGCAGGTGCCTGAGTGAGAAGGGCCAGTGAGGAGCTCTAGGGCCACAGGTCTGACTGGCTGCTTTCTTGCAGTCACAGGGAGTAATAACCCTTCCCACTCAGAGGCGAGCAGAGTATTCTTCTTCCTGTTCTCAGTGGGGTGGGTCCCCGAGATAGGTAAGGGCATGTCAATGTGCACCCCAGTTCTGGTAAGAGTGGGGTATGGTGGGTATACTGCGGGAGAAATGACTTGGGAAGAGAGCTTTTATCATCATTGAATTGGCTTGTTCTTTAGAAATAGAAAAGGTGGGAACTCAGATTACTCTTTGGGTAACCCCAAGGTCAGTGTGTAGTGGTCCGAGACCACATAGTCTCTTCAAGCTATCCTGGATGAAAGCCAGCACGTATGGTGGGGTTCTTAGTGGTTCAGGGTGAACGGGGCATACAATGGAGTCCTGAGAACCCAGCAGAAGTCCCGTGATCAGTGGCGGGCTCTCTCTCTCCCCCGCAAACCCCCCACCCCACTTTTTGTAGAGCTGGTTGCCTGGCAACTCTCCTGGGTCCCCCCATGAAGCCCATTTCTGTGGCTTGGTGTCTGCTCAGACAGCAAGCTGAACCAGTGGATCCCCTGTGATGCTCCCACAGCTCTCCTGATGCCGTGTCATTCCGTCCTTGTCTATTCCGAAGTCACACAGTGGAGGGACTTGCTTTGTCATGATTCCTCCGGCAAAAAGAGGACTCCTCTTTGGGTAAAGATGAATGGGTGACTGGGAATCAAATGGTAGTGTCATATGGGGCTCTTCCAAAAAATACCCCCAGCTGACCAGACAGGCAACCCTTACTATCCTCCAGGACCTGTCGGGCACCCTCCTAACAGGTACTGTTGTGCTCTCCAGGCATGGGCCCCCCGGAGGTGTACAACATGGCAGCCTGGCCACTGGTGCTTCCCATGAGGGCCGAAGTTCCCTGTGTCCCCACCCCCGCATCACGATGATGCTTGTTTCAGCTTCACCTTGTGGGGAGGGGATGGCAGACTTTAGAAGCCTGTCAGGCTACAGTCTTTTAACTCCTCGGCTCTGGAAGGGATTTGGTAACCCCCAAAAGCAGAAAATGACCTGCTGCATCTCCAGTTCTGTTCTTCTCTCTAGTCCTTTGTCTTCTTGCCAAAGACCCTGGGAGGGAGGAACTTGGAGGGCAGGGTCTCTCCCTTCTAGAAATATGCCTAATTATTTCTCAGAACCCTACTTAGGCTGAACTTATGCTTTGAAGCTGTCCCTGACCTCTGTCTAGAGTGACCAACTTGTCCTGGTGTGGCCAGGATCTCCCCAACCCCAGCCTTTTTTTTTTTTTTTTTTTTTTTTTTTAGCCCAGAAAGTTCTGCCTTCCAGAAATGCACCCCAGGTCCCCTGTGAACCAGGATGGTTGGTGACCCTCCCCCATGACCCTCTCCTTCCTGAGGCTGCAAATCTGTTACCACACACTTCACACCATGGGCTCAGTCTCCTCTGTGAGTCTGTGGGCTCTATGGAGAGAGGGCCTCTGTCTGATGTGGCTTTCTCTCCCCTCATGCCTGGTCCTGGTAGGTGCCCCATAAATACTTGTTGAGCCCGGCTTAGCAGCTGGAGGAGCAGCTCGCTCCCAACCGCCGTCTCAGGAATGACGAGGCAGAAATTTCTACCTAAGAATCAACACTGTGGATCCCTTAATACCCCACATCTCTGATGGGCCTTGCTTCATTCCTGACGAGGAAAACCAGGAAGCCCGGCCTTCGCAATGATGATAAGAGCCTTATAGTCTGGAATCCCTATCTGTAGCAGATAAACTTCTCTTATTTAAAAACTGTTGGCTTTCTTCTAAATAGTTTATTGTAGATAACTGGAAAAGAAAAAGAACGTACAGTCATCCACATGTCCTTCCTTGGAGAAAGTCGCCGTTATGTAGTGTATCTCCTTTATTAGACAAAAATTAAATCATGATTTTGTACCTATTTCCTTATCTTCTAATACAAAGTGAACATTTTCCTGCGTATTGTGGAGGGTTCAGGCTGCCGTAATGAGATACCATAGACTGGGTGGCCTAATATTTATTTCTTGTGGGTCTGGAGGATGGGAAGTTCAGGACCAAGGTGAGGCTGTCTGCTTGCTGGTCCCTACTCTCTGTTCTTTCACTGGGTCCTCACCTGACTGAATGGGCAAGGGAGCATTCTGGGCTTCCTTTCAACAGGGCACTAATCCCATCCTGTGACCTCCACCCTCATGACCTAACCACCTTCCAAAGCCCACCCCCCCTACCTCCTAATACCATCATGTTGGGGATGGAGTTTCAACACATGAATTTTGGAGGAACATGAACATTCAGTCTCTAGCACTTGTCAGTAGCATTTCTACCATGTAATTAAAAACAGATTTTAAGAATTGTTGTTAAAAAAAAAAAAAACAAAAGAAAAACCATCTGTTTTTATTTGTCTATTTTTAGGAGGCAGAGTAATTTCACCATAAAACATGTACAATTAACATATGCTAATTTAAAATGATCAAGGCTATTTGAAAAGAGGGAGAAGATATCCCATTGCCCAGGGAAAGTCATTGCTAACACGTCTTTTCAGACATTTTCCTGTGCACAGACACACGTGCTCATGTACACATACACTTGTTCCCAGGAAGGCTGAACATCTCTTTATATGCTTTCTAGACATTTGAAATGTTCATTTCTGAAGGGCTTGTTCATGCAATTTGCATTTTTTTTCTGGTTGGGTTTCAATTTTTCATATGGATTTATATGATCATTTTAACATACTTAAGGATATTAAATATTTTATTTAAAAATTTTAGCAATATCTCCTCCAGAATTTAATTTCTTTTGGCCATTCGATTCTCTTCAGAACTTTACATTTTAATGGAGTCTAATATACCAATATTATCTTTTTAGTTTCTGCCTTTGGCTTAAGGTAAGAAAGGCCTTGGCCACCGCTGAACGAGAAAATAAATCTATGGCTGAGAACAAATTCCGTTTTTGTATTTTAGTTTTTAATCCATCTGGAATTCATCTGGCATGAGGAGTTATGCAGTAAGGATCCAAATTTACTTTTTTCCCCCCAGAAGGCTAGCTAATTGTTCCAACATCTTTTCCCCTTTAATAAGAAATGCCAGCTGTAGCATATATAAGGGGTGTTCCCATTATTGTTTTTCTCCAAAATATTCTACAATTACAGTTTTGATTTTTTTTTCCCCTTAACCAGCATAATTGAGAATGGCCAAATCTCTGAGGAGTGAGCTTCATTTATTGTTTCTTTCTGTGATATTCATCTATTTATATCTGGTCTCACTTTGCTGTGGTCAGTGAGTATGATCTGAACCGGTTGGAATTCATTAAGGCTTTCTCTGTAATGTAATATGGTTCTATTTTGGTACATTTCCTATTTCGTAGACGTTGACAAGAAGACACAATCTCTATATAGTATCCACCTCTCGCTCTCCTCTCACATCTGTAATTTCTGTCATTGTTAAGTGTGTGTTTATGGTTTTTCAAGAAGAGGGCTTTGTGTTCTGAAACCTCCTTTGTTGGGGAAGGAGATCTTTTTGACCTGCAGATTAAGTAATGGCTTGATTTGCTGGAGAGCTCCTGTTTTTCCAGTTTTATTGAGATACAGTTGACATATGATGCTGTAGTTAAGTTTAAGGTGTACAGCAGAATGACTTAACACATATACACACATATATATATTGTGAAATGATCACCATATTTAACAGACATCCAATACCTCGGATAGTTAAATTTTTTTCTTATAATAAGGAATTTTAGAATCTATTCTCTTAGCCATTTTCAAATGTACCATGCAGCAATGTTAACTATAGTCATCACCATTATTTTATTAGAGAGTTTTGTACCAAGTTTTGGGAGCAAATTTTCAGATAATCATAATATGCTACTTCATCACCTTTAAAAGAAAAGAATTATTTTTTTTTTTCCATTTGACAGTGCTGAGTTATTTTATTTTAGAGATATCTCTTAGGTTCAGAATGCAGTTAAGTTTAGTGTTTTGATTCAGTATGAGAGGTATTTTCCCCCCCATTGATGGATTTAGCCTTTCTGTATGGTGGTTCTGTTGGTTGGGTTTATTCTGACTTAATTTACATTGGTGGTGGATGGTGGTACTTGTTCTCAGTCATTCATCCACCCTTTTAGCCGTGCTTCCTAGTAGGCAGTGTCCTGTTCTCTCCTTCCTGCCTCCTTCACTTTGGGCTTTGCCATGGGCTTGCTCTGACCAATGTGGTGTGGATAGAAGTGAGGGCAGCCAGTTTTGAGCAGGGGTTTTAAGAAGCACCTTGAGTTTGGCTTGTCGCTTGAGCTCTGTCCACTTGTATAAGAAGCCCAGGGAGTGGTGCCTCTTCATCTTGGGACAGAGAATGAAAAGACACAGGGAGCCCAAGAGAGTCGGTTGTGCCCAGGAGCTTTGCCAGCATGGGAACCTGCAGGCAAGAAAGACATGCTTATTGTAATTACCCACTGAGATTTTGGGTTGTTCATTACTGCACTTCCTTTCCCTTTCTCTATCTATTTTTTTTTTCCGAAGATTTTATTTATTTATTTGACAGAGAGAGAAACAGCGAGAGAGGGAACACAAGCAGGGGTAGGGAGAGGGAGAAGTAGACTTCTCTCTTGGAGAAGCCCCATGTGGGGTTTGATCCCAGGACCCTGGGATCATGACCTGAGCCAAAGGCAGACGCTTAACAACTGAGCCACCCAGGTGCCCCTCCCCATCCATTCTTGAAAACTTTTCTTCCTTCTCTTCTATCCCTTCATCATCAAAGAACCATTAGGAGACTAGAATGAGGTAGGCCTTCCAAGAGGGGATCAGGGCCTGTGTACAAGGTGTGGACAGGGGCTCTGTGGGGCTAAGAGATTAGCCATGTGTAAGGACATGTGTAAGGACGAAAGTCAGAAAGCTTGCTATCGGAAAAGGAGAACATATATAAGGAAATAGAGAACGCTAGAATTAGGGTTGCCGGATTTAGCAAATAAAAATACAGGGTACCATTTGGGTGATTTTTATTCTAAAATTTTACTTGTTTATCTGAAATTCAAATTGAACTAGGCATCCTGTATTTTATTTGGCAACTTTAGCTAGAATAAACCCTGTAGTGTTAGACTGTAATGTAGAAGAAGCAATGTGAACTCATAGTTTTTAATATAGAGAGATAAATATAGGAGTAAATATAGATGTAAATATGGTATGCATGTGTGGGTGATGTATTCACACGTATATTTTCTAGCTCTGTCCACTCAGAGGGTTTGGGGACAACGACATGTAGTGGCCATGAGCGCACTTAGTGTCCAGATCTTGGTTTCCAAATGTTCCCAGGAATCCTGGCTTCTTTACCAGGGCTTCTGGGAGAAATGGCTTACTCCAGGGCTGGGGCAGGAAAAGGACAAGGTGGAAAAGGACAGAACACTTTATTGTGCCAGACTGTAGGGAAGTCCTCAGTGAATATTGGGGAGCACAGAAGCCAGCTTGACATAACTTCCAATGACCAACTCAAGGACATTTATGCACCAAAATAAATAAAATAGCAACTGATTACAAACCATTAAATAAAATAGAAATTCTTAAGTTCACATTTACTAAATAAATAGATGAACAAATAAATTGGAAGAAAAGAAAGTTATTCTTTGTGGTGGAAGGAATGATGGTAATAGAGAAATCACCATACGGCAGTTTTCATCAGAATAATGGACACCAGAAATATCAATGTGGCTAAAATCAGTGTGTGATGTGTACTGAGGAAGACAAGTTTACATAATTCCAAAGTACCTCCCATAAGAATATTCATCAGTAAGTAAATAAAGGGAAAAGGTATATTTGCAGGAGATAGACAGATACCAACTTAATGAAATCATTAAAGCCAACACCGCCAGTAAGGGCACAAATGGATATTGTGTGCCGCTCAGCAGGGTGCGGCAAAAAGAACACGTTACCTGTACAATTCCAGGCAACATGCAAAATCTGGGTCTGATCATGAGACATGGGATAAATCCAAATTGAGTGATGTTCTACAAAATGACTGGCCCGTAATCTTCGAAAAAATGTCAAGTTCATGAAAGTTAAGAACACATAGGAATTGTTCCAGATTAAAAGGAACCAAGAGACTTGGCATGACTTGGTAGAACGTGTGGTCCTGGGTTTGATTCTTTGCTCTGAAGAGCATTATTGGGACAATTGTGAAGCTTCAGTGGCTATCTGGGCGGAGGGTATGTAGGAATTCCCTATGTTATTCTTTCAACTTTTCTGTAACTTAGAAACTCATTAAAAGTAAATCTTTGAAAAAGGTGACTAATATCTAATTTTAGCTTTTCTACCTTTTTAGCTTGATTTTTGTTCTTGGTAACATCAAAGGTGTATATACTCTAAGTTGTTGCTTCTTTTCATAAATAATATATTTAAACTTAAATTTCTTAGTGTATTACATCTTCCTTTAAAGGTCTTTCTTTCTTTTAAACATGGATTATTTACTTTTTGTATATATGTATAAATTATGCATATATATAATACATGTTTATAAGTAGATACATATTATATATGTATATATAAGTATATATATGTATATTATATTTGTATATATACACATATGTATATAATATACATATATATGTGTATATATGTACATATCATGTGCATATAAATACACATATAACATATTATATGTATTATATGTACATATTATATATACAAAGTATGTATAAATATTATACATGTATAACTTTGTACATGTCAGGTCCACCCCTTAGCGTTTGCATATTCTGCACTCCACTACTTATTGCCATTCATGTTTCTCAAGGGAAGTTTGAGAGTTATCTAATTTCTTTCTTATGCCAATAACTTACTTCTTCTGTCTGAATGCTTATTGGATACTTTCTTCATATTTGAAATTCAACAGCTTGCCAGATTTGGTTTGCTGTGAGTTTATTATTATGATTTTAGCTGAAATAGAGTGAGCTCTCTGCACTCTCCATACAAATCTTTTATTTCACCAAGATATTCTTCTATTGTGAATTTTAATATTGTCGCTTTTTTTGTTGTTGTTATTTCCTCCAGGTATAGAAGTTATTTATATATTGGATCTCCATTATTGGTCTGCCACATAAACCATATTCCATCCAAGCACTTTAATCTTTTTAATTCTTTTCCCATCCATTCTGGGCCATTTTCACAAAACTATGCTCTATGCTATCATCATCATTCTATAGATTTAATTCTCCTTCTAACAGCATCTTAGAATTCTACACTATTATTGGACTCAGACATATTCACTTAACTCTTCTAATTGCCTTTCCATCCGAGTTTATCTTGTTCCATCATCTTTCATTCCATTTCTTTGATTACCTTGGGAATGCAAAGTAGTTGCTGTCTAAAAACTTCTTTGATTTCCCAGATTAAATAATCATCTAAACTGTTCTTTATTCATTACGTACTAGTTTCCAGTCCCTCTTTTTCATTGTGGTTGGGAGAATTATTGCTTAGGTACTTCTGAATGGGACATTTCTCTCCTGAATTGCTGTTTATTCTAAACAGCTTCTGTAGAGTTTCACTGTAGTCTTTACTCAGTAATTGTTTGAATCCTCCCTGTCTACCCTGATCTGGAGCCTGGAATGTCAGTGTTTACTTATTCTGTTTAGTTGTTGAGCTGCCTGAGAAGGGCTTAGATGAAATTGGGGTGTGAGACGCTGCGGCCAGAAAACCATCTCTCTAATAATTGAATCTCCTTTTTACCCTCAGTACATTTTAAAGTTTTCTGAATAGTTGGTGTCTAAGCAGGACAGAAAAATCATTTAGGTATTTAAACCTGGAGCTTGAAGGCTGGGGGTTAGTTAAACAGGTGTTGAAAGAGCTCAGAAGGCAAAGAGGATAGTGAGGCAACCGGGAGGTTGGCCACAGAGGGAGTAAACCCCCCGCCCCCCCCCACCTCCGCCTCCCCCAGGCTGGAGAGGCAGAGGCTGGACGCAGGGTTCCTGGAGCCCGCGGCTAGGGTCACCTGCAGAAGCTGGCTGCTTGAAGGCAGTGGGAGCTGGAACAATGGAGAAGAACCATCCCTGCTGAGCTGTCTCCTGAGGCCCAGAAGGAGGGGGTGAATAACTCCAAGTTCTTTCTTCTCTTATCCTTTTAATCTCCTAGCAGTGCCTCCCATTGGCCCAATCCTGCCAGAGTAAACAGACACAGGAACCTGGATGATGTATGCCCGAGTGTCAGCCACTCTGTAGCAAAGACCAGAGCAGGAAAGTAAAGGCTTGAGGGCAGCAGGTCAGGACTGACATAGGTTTTGTGCCATAGAGATTCTGTGTGCGTATATATATATATATATATATATATATATATTTGCTAAATTATATTCCAAACTAAATAGCTACACACTCACATGTACATACCCACATACACATTGAGTATGAGATGTGTTTTCCTATAATATTTTGTAGTATATTTGGGACTGTCACTTTTGTGCATTTATTTATTTGTTTATTTTGGAACAGTCACTGTTTTGGGTTCTCAAGTAGTCCTAAACCTTTCAGTTTTTTAGTTGACTCCTTTGGTCATAAGTAGGACTGATTTTTGTCTCATTTTGAGTCCTTTGGCCCATCCTGTGAGCTTTCCTGCTCCTGGGAAGTCTTAGGTCAGCATGGGTGCAGAAGGAAGTGTGCATTTGGTACTCCTAGTTATGTCTGGATTTGAGAACAACCTGTTCAGTGTCCTCAAGGTCAAGGGGGACTGTGCTGCTCTATTCTCATGGCCACATGGGTTTGATACTTGTAGCTCTTTTATAGGAAGACCTATTCTGCCTGTTTCTAATTCAGGAGTTCTGCTCTAGGAAAGCAGCCCAGGCTTCTCCTGGAGCATCTGATTCTGTAGCAGTTCCGGGTTCTACCCCGGTGTTTTCCTCCGCTCATGTTGGTTCCCAGTACTTAGCCTAACACAATTTCTAAAACAGTTCTGCAAATATGTGTCACATATGCTTACCTCTGACTCAAGGTTGACATCATTAAGTTTAATGAACTAAACTGATTAAGCTGATTAATTAGGATTAATTGATTATGTTCATTTTTCTGTGAATATGACCTCAGAATACTTCTTGAAATTTTGCTGGAAGGCTTTGCCAGTGGCATGTGGAAAGACGACATATTTTCTATCCTGTACTTTGTAGCAAAGTCCAAACTCCAGATCAAGCTTTAGCAGGCAATGGTTTGTTACAAGGCAGTAAACCCAAGGTGTCCCGTCAAGTGTGAGCCATTGACTGATTCTACTTTTGCCATTTTTTTTTTTCCTTCAGAGGACATCTTACCAGAAAGCATTGAACAGTAACAATAACTTAACAAGAAAGAAAGATTAAAAAAGCAGAACATCTCCAGACAGAGTGGGATTCAGAATTCTACCGGAAGCTTTTTTTAGATTGGGTTCCCTAGAACCCCAGTTGATTCTCCTGGGAGCTCTCTGGGGAATTTGGGTGGAACAGAACTCTTCAGAATTGTCCCAGATTGAAGCAAGGCCTAAAACTTTATATTCCTCCATCAGCTGGTCATTGACTATGGGCTGACCCCAGTGGAGGGGAGGGCGACCTCGGACAAGGCAGGATATCACGTCACAAACCTAGTGCATGGTGTTTTCTTTTTTGCCTCATATACTCCGCGGGATCATCTGGCCATGTAGCTCTGCTAATTGTACCTGCATAAAAATAATTTTAAAAGGTCTAAGGTATAATAATCTGTTTTTTAGTTTGGAAGGGTGATTCTCCAATGTTCCCCAGTCTGTCTGGCTCCTAAAAACGCTTCTTTGAGATAGTGGCTTCCTGAATCTTTTTAGAGCTTATCTTCATTTGGAGTTCATGTCTCTTACCAAGATACTCCAAAACATTTTCCACTTTCTGCAAATCCAGTTGATTACCATGCCATCATGGATATTGCAGACCAATGTGATATTCTGGGAAATCTCCAGAACGTCCTAGTCCCTTGGGACTGTATTATGACAGAGACCCTGAGGTGTTAACAGAGAGCTAACAAGGCCCTGGGGGAAGGCGATAATATATACTATCATCCCATGGGAATATAACTGCTTCTGATCTTTCCCATAGGGGTGGAAAAAGAAGTTAGCCAGTTTAACAGCTATGGACATGCTGAAGATCATGTTAAAGATAACACATGAGGCACAGCGGCTGCAACTGAGACTTGTACTGGGTCGAGTCTATGATAATCTGTGTGCTGAAGCAGCCCCATATTGACCTGTTAGCATGACTGTTACATTTTCAGGACCCTTGTGGACTGGTTGTTAAGCATTATACCATGGAACTTGGCAAAGGCTACAAACCTTCCCCAAACCTTGGAGAGCCAGTTGCTGAACAATGATCAGCACACCGCTGGTGGTAGTCCGCTGTCGTCTGCCATGATTCATACAGTTTTTGTAGGGGCTAGAGAGGTGAATTAATGGGGACATCATGGGGATCATCATTCCTGAATTCTTTAAAATTACAATGGTGGCACTAACTTTTACCCCTCCCCTTGGCCTATAGTATTTTTTCATATTTGCTATTGTGGGGGGCGGTGGGGGGACATTTCAGAGGTTTCCACTTGGCTCTCCTCACTGCAATAGGATCTTATCCCACAGATTAAGAATCTGATACAAGTTCTTCCATTTCTCACGTATACTCATTCTAGTTATGTTCTATATTCTATATATTCTATATCTAGTTACAGGATTCTAGTTATATCTAGTTCCGTATTTGGGTGCAGGGAAATGATGGCTAGGTGGGTCTATGCACCCAGTGAGCTGCACCTGACCATATTCCTTAATTATAATAGATGGTACAAGGGTGCACTGAGTCCCTGGGAACCCAAGTCAACCCAGACTCTGGATCCAGCAATTCTTGTAAGATCCCATTTTCCCTCTGGATGGTTATGTGAGTAAATGCCTAGAGGTCACTTTGGGGAACAACTTGCTGTGGTGCTCCAATGTCTTTTTTCATGGGGACCTGACTTTTCTTTCCGTTGTTCTAGAAATAAAAACTGGCTCAGATACAGAAGCCTGGTAAGCAACCATGACCTTTTATTTGGACAGCTGCCTACAGACTCTTGACGGCTCATTCTTGATTTCTTTTAGTTGGATAATTTGTGTCATACCCTTGCTGGCTGCTCATAGGAGCACCATGTTCTGTTTACCATATCCCTAGCTCTCTGCGGTTTGCTGGCTGCTACTCTGACCTTGCTTTGATGGTGAGGTGCTACCCCCAATCCTCTATCATTTTGAGATCCCCATTGTTTTCACTGAGTTCAGTTCTGTGATTGTGTTTCCTACTCTCAGCCTTGGCTACGGAGGAGAGGCACCAGTGAGCTTCTGAATGATGCTGCTGCCCCTCTCACGAGCAGATTCCTTTTTTTTGGTAAAAGGGTGTCCTGTGGGGGCTCCTATGGCACACTGTTGGCCGATGGGAAGTTTCCAGGCTAACCTAGTATATCCCCTCTAGCATACCCACTACTCTGAACCTTGAGATGCCTTTCCGGACCACTTGGCATATAAGTTTTGGTATTTCTAATTCACTGGGCCATTCACATGGGTCATCACATTTTCTAAGCTTGTAAAGGCCATCCTAGCATCCCAGCATGGTATTTGCCTAGACTTGTATATCACAGGAGAGTGGTCCATGCTGATAAACTCAACCGTATTCAACCTCATGTTCTGTGCCCCCACCTCCCAGTATCCGTTCCCACACTTAGCTTTCCCACACCTGCTGGCACATACAGGCTGGATCTTGCAACACCTTTGATGTAGAGTCCCTGTTCTCCCTTAGCTGGCTCAGCACATCCCGGTTAGGGGGTGCTGAGGTCTAACCTCATTATCGGTCTGGTTCTCAGGAGGGGCAGTGGGGACAAGCATTGTCTTTCAAGGCACAGCATCAATCAGGGTCCAGTCAGGAGACGGAAACCACACAAGTAATTTAAACAGAGAAAACTTAATCTAAGGAATTATTAATTAGTAAAAGATATTTAACTACAAAAAGGAATAAAAGAGGACTCTGAGGAGTATAGAAATAGTACATGTGGAAAGCAGTTATACTTGCTGGGCTGAGGAAGCATGAATTAAGAAAGACTGAGAACTTAGAAGAAACATGTCCTCTGTTTTCTTCCCACAAGGCTGAGACCTGGACCTCCGTGGAGAGGGTGTGGTTGTCACAGCCAGCTGTGGTGAAGAAGCTTACAAGGTGGCATGGCTGGAGCCGGTCTGGGGGTGGGGCGCTTGCCAGCATGTGCAGGGGGGAGGCTGGAGGTCGTCCGTGAGGGCTGGCGAGTGAGTACCACACGGCTTCCTGCATGCTGATCCACTGGCAGCTGGGCTGAAGAAAAATGGCACAAAGGAATCAGAAAGAGAAGTCCCTTCCGGTGGCTATGGTGATGTCTCTCTGGGGCCCTCTATTGACAGAGTTACTGCACGGTTGGAGAAGGGAGAAGTGGTTCTAACCTTGAACTCCAGGCTAACAAAGGATGCCTGCTATCCTTTGAAAGTCTTGCTTACAAAGTGGCCCTTGCTTGACAGCTGGGGTCTTGGCTTCTGGACGGCTTCCTGCCATTCCTCGAATGGAGAAGAGTGGCTGTGTGTAGACTATTTGTACACATGGCTTATGTTGAACACCTGGTTTCCTTTTGGGAATCTGGAATTTGGGTATGTGCCAGGAAGAGGCTGCTGATATGACCCACCCCCCCAAGAACTCTGGGTATTGAGTCTCTGATGAGCTTCCTGGGTCGGTAACATTTCACACGTGTTGTCACAACATTTTGTTGGGAAAATCAAGTACATCCTGTGTGACCCCTGTGGGAGGGGACCCTTCCAAGGATGCATCTGGTTTCCTCAGGATTTTACCTCATGTGCCTTTTCCCTTGTTGACTGTGCTCTGCCACATTTTGCTAGAGTAAACAGTAACAGAGTACAATGATATGCTGAGTCTTTGAGTCCTCCTCGCAGATCTTCAAGCTTGGGGTGGCCTTGGGGACCCCTGACACACTAGTAGAGACATCTGCTTCATTTGAAACCTCTGAGGGATCTTCTAGCAAGTGGGAGTGCCATTGTCTGTGGGAATGCGGACCTTGTCTGTAGGCCCAGGGGAAAATGGGGGTCTGAGAGCTAAAAATTCTCAACTGCCTTACTCAGAGATCTCCATCTGACCTTCCAGAGTCTGACACTTTCCCTTTGAGGGTCCTGATCTCAGCAGGGGAAACCTCCCAGGAGGAGATCTTAACTTTCTCTGAAACTCTGTCCCTTTGGTGATTAAGTTTTGACCATTCTGTCTGCTGGTCCACCAGCTATAAGAGGTCAGCATTTTCCTAAACATTGCCTAGAGGGTCCTCAGGCTTCCGTAAGTTTGCTTGAATTGTTGAATCGTCATCCTGAGCTTGTCATAACCTTTCTTTGGTAAATCAAAGGCCCTCAGCCATGACTACACAATCCCTTGTATTTAACGTTCTCCTCTTACTCTTCAAGGGCCAGAGATGCTGCTGTAGCCTGTCCACCTGTTTCCCCAGGGAAAATGTTAGCAATCGTTGCCCTGCAGCCCTTCAGGCTCTGTCTCTCCCCACCCACCTGCCAATAGGTTAAGGTCCTCATTCTCATCCCCCTGGTTGGTCCAGCTGTCCCATGTCCAACATTCCTCCTACTTAGGGCTGTGATGACTATGATTTAATCACACACGTACAGGAAGACTTTTGGAACTTACCCTGTGATTGCCCATGGAGGATCTCCTTTATTCTGGAAACTGTCCTGCAGGGGACCAGTCGAGTTGCTGTTCCCTTCAGTCTCAGTGAGGAAACGGAGCCTTAGAAGAGTGACTGTCCTAAAGCCAGGATGCTACTAAGAGGCAGAGTTAGAAAATAAACCCAGATTTTTCGGACTCCTACTCCATCGAACTGCCTTGCCCTAGAACAAGATGTTTTAGTCCCTGTAGTAGAGGAGGAAGTTGTTTGGTTTGCATTTTCTTATTCAAATTTTTAGGATCACCTTAGTATTGATATGGCTTGTGGCAGTCTCTGTCAGATCCTTCTGACCCGAAAGAATTGAGGACCTAGGAGAACAGTGCTTGTCAACTTCCATGTGCAAACAAGTCACTTGGGGATCTTAAGTGTTAAACTCCCCATTCGGATCCATGCAGTCTGGATTTCTGATAAGCCCCCTGGTTGATGCTGATACTCTTGGTTTTCCACTACCCAGAGCAGCTACTTTCTTAATAGTTCTTGGGGGATTCAAGGAAGAAAAACGTAGGAATATAGATGTATCTTCATCTTAAATTTGGTAAAATGGAAAACATTTCTTCGGTTAATTCGACCCATAAATACTCTTGGCAGAAAAATAAAAAGTAACAAAAAATAAGGCTGCTAATAAATCTAATAAAGTTAATCTAATAAAGTTTAATTATTGGAATTTAACCCACCATAAGATAAAAGTAATGATTTCTAATAGCTTCATTCTAGCATTTGATTGGCAAAGCTTGTAAGCAGTGAGTCAGAGAGGTCCCTGTCAGGATGCCTGTCGAGTTTTGCAAGGACAAGGCAAAGGATGCAGCTGTGTTCTGACTGACCCCTGGAAACCAGAGTAAATGATTTGGGGGATCGTAGCTGTACTGGGTAATGTTTGCAAGATCCAGCCCAGATTATAAAAAGTTTCCAAGTAGTCTTGAGGGAAGTCTGGTGCTACGTGTGATAAACCTTAGAAGTCTCTCAAAATAACACCCTGCTGAATGCCCATCCCCCAGGCCCCAGACAGATTCTGGTTTTGTGTTGCCAAGCTCTGCGACATGCATCCAGGGACTTGCTGTCCTGCCTCCTTGCAGGTGCCTGGCCACGGGGCTCCTGCTCCGATGGTCCGTAGGCTTTCCTCGGGCTGCCGGGTCAGGACAGGAGCAGGCAATGGACACCGAGGTCATTCTCAGGGTCAAAAACTGAGGTCAAGTTCACAAAAATCTAAAGTGGTGATAATCTGGGAAATGGGGATTGATTTCTTAATCCCAGGGCATCTGGCGGCCTTAGCTCAGGCTCCACAAAGCTTCCTTATGACTTTTTCCGGAAAGAAAAAGAAAAACCCAACAGTGATTTCAGTTCAACCCCCTCACGCCCCACCTCTCATTCTTTGTACCAAACCAAAGCACACAGCCAGCCTGTTGTAGAGGCCTTTTCTTGACTGCCTTGGTGCTCAAATGACAAAATATCCCCACTTGAAGTTTTGGGGGTATCACCACCCTCCCCCCCTTTTTTTTTTCATTTAAATGACACCAAGAAGGTGTGGGCTAGAGGTATTTTTCCCTTTTCGGCATAGACTTTTCCCCTCAAGAAGCAATGCTTCAAGGCTGACAATTCAATGTATTTATTTATTTGTCTACCCATCCAACCATTTATTTATTTATTTGTTGTATAAGGTAATAGCTTATGGTACTTAGCCAGAGCCAGCTGTTTGCAGGATGCCGAGAGCAGGTGGTCTGGGAGGCCTCTGATGAATTGCAAAAGACACTCACCAGCTGCCGACACTGTGTGTAATGAGCAAACCTGCAAAAATCTTTATTTTCAATTGGATTGTACCTTTAAGTAAGCAAGGGAGACAGCCAGTATAACTACAGACCATGACCAACAACCCACATAAACAGTGTGCAAACACAAGTGATTAATGTACCAGTATTTCAAAACATCCAAAGCTAATGAGTCAGATTTACTAGGGTGCACAAAAGAGGGGGAGAGGGGGTGGGGAGGAGAGAACAACTTAATGGACTTTAATGGCCTTGAGCTGCAGCCGAAGAATTCTTCTGCTTTCCGTCCACTGTGCCATCGAGCTGGTAAAAAATACCCTGCTGGCCCATGAAGGCCATTTTCTTCCTGGCCATTCAAGGGGGCGGGGGCGTTCTGGCTTCAGGATAGAATTAGGGAAGCAAGCCGGTGACCACTGCGCCCTCCAGTGATCTCTGATGATATGCGGGGATAATGGGTTACAAAGACAGACATTAATAAGGTAAGATAAGAGGGGGAGGTTTATTAATTTTTCAAGTAAGTTAGGATGCCCCAGGGCATGGTAAAAGTGTAAAGAATCTGGTGAGCGATGAGGGGCTTGGCTGATTAATGCAAGTCAGCTGTCCTCTGAGGGCCATAGCAATAATGATGAGATTATGGAAGAACCTACTGAAGACAAATGAGATGCATGCGGAATAAAAACGAAGTGTCCTAGTTACTCTTTTGGAGTGCACGGTGGATTTTTATGAAGGAAGAACAGAGGTACGGATGACAGCCTGAGGAGGGGCCAGGGCTGGGAGTGGGCTTGTTCTGCTCAAGGGCTTGCCACCCCGGGGCCTTTCAGGAATTCTGGGCCAGCCTGGGAGAAGTGTTGAACTCTTTCCGCATGGGCAGACGGAGCTGTCCCCGGGGCTGTGTCTGTATTTACTGCCCCGCATGGCGCTGTATGTCCCTGCTACCATTTCCTCCAGGATGTGCCAGGAGCTGGGCTCCCTCTATTGTGCAGACCGTCCCCAGTCTACTTTTGCTGTGCCGCTGCTGACCGATGAACTTGGAGCTGGAGAAAAGGAAATTGGAATTATTTTTCTTGTTCTGTTCAAAATTGCTCCCTGGGTTTTATACTTTCTCTCTCTCTCTCTTTGCATTTGTCGTCTTGCCTGCTTACTTCTCTTTGCTTGGATGCCTCCCTGGGCTGCCTCTCAGTCTGCATCTCTCAATTCAGGCAAAGGGAGGGCAGGCAGCATCCCCACTCAACCCTTGCCTCCTGCACCAGTGTGCAGACGATTAACGGTGGTCCCCCTTGAACATCAAAGTGCAGAATTATTTGAGGAGGTTGCTAAAAAGGCGGCTTCAGTTTCTAGTCTCCAGGTAGTTGGGTTCAGGCACCCAGAGTCTGCCTTTCCCCTAAGCACTTCACAAGGGATTCCGAGGCAAGCTATCCTCACATGGTGGACTGAGAGATACTGATAGGGATGAGAATAACGAGGAGTTGCTTCTGACAGACTCTTCCCAAAAGTGCCGAGAATTTCACTGTGGATGACCTGTTCCCTTTACGTTGGTTCCCTAGGACTTGAGCATTTCAGGGTAAAATGCAAGTCTCCTCCCACATACAAATAACCCCTTACGCCATAGATAAGCCACCTCAGTGTGAGTCTATCAGGTTAGAGCAGGAGCCTAGGGAACAGAGAATAACCTGGACAAGCAAAGATTGCTGGGGGTGCCAGAAGGAGCAGGGCATGAGGAGGCAGTGGGTAAAATGAGGGGTTCTCACCTTTTTTTTTTTTTTTTTTTTTTGGTAGCAAAGCATTTCTTCTCAGATGAAATGGAAGCCTGAATACAGAAAGGCAATTAAATGATGATTTATTAATACACATTTGTTTTGTTTCAAATTTCAGTAAATTACAAAAATGAAAGCATTTGAATGAACACGAGCATTAGGAATTGGGGAATTATAGACAACGGTTCCAGTGTTAGATCAGCTTTTGGAATCAGATAAATACTTGCAAATTATAAGCTTGTTGACAGCTGGCTTTGCAATTTTAGGAGCGCTTAATCAAACCGATCTGGGTTCTTACATGTGGAGTAGCAGGAAATTTATATTTTCAAGTTGGATCACTGATCATGCTTAGTGTGTACTCAAATTCCTCTCACAGAAAAGCCACTCAAAACACAACCAGGACATTAAATCAAGAGCTAGACCATCTCTGACACAGGACAGGTTGGCTTTGCTATTACACCAGTGCAATTGCCTTGCAAGGAGAGGATGCCCCGAGCTGGTGCGGGGGCCTTGCTTTGCATTGAACCGAGCCCTTCACTCCTGTGCTCGGGGGGCAGATATGCATGGTTTACACACAGTCATGCCAGGGCCTGAACTGAAAAAAATACCAGGGTGGCCCTACAACATTTGACTCAGTGACCACAGGAACCACAGGAGCATCTCTCTTAACAATCTGCACCATTCACTTGGTTGGCACAAATCCACAACGTGTTGAAATCTGTAAGTTTGTAAACTTGCATTGAATTTCCATAAAGACGTGACGCAATACATGTTTACATTTAGTACCTCCACGTACATACATGTATGTGCATTTAAATTTCACTTACATTAAAGTGTGCAACTTTTTGAGGGGGATGGAGGGAGTATCAGATAGGTGTCGCACATTTGAAATACATATTTAAATAATGAGCTATAAATAAAATATGTGTGGAACCCTTGGAGCCTCTCTAAGGAGCAGAGGCCTGGGCCAAGACTTCGACTGTGACAGACTCTGTCACCGAGGCGGGGGTGGGGGAGCAGACAGCAGGGACTGGACATTAGGAAATGTCTTACAGCATCTTTGACAAGCACTGGATTTTTCTTTCATGCAGCTTTTTGTGTATGAAGCTGTAATTAGGAAAAATAGAAAGAAGTCAATGAGGGAAAGCGTAGAAAGACAAAGAGAGGGAAGGAGAATGGGTTGTGATGAGTTAGAGATGTCTGGATGGAAAAAGCCAGTCCTACCATGCATGAAGGTGCAAACAGGGGGGAGGGGCTCAGAACCTTCTGGAAGGATGAGAGAAAGAGAAAAGAAAGGCTACAGGATGGAGAGGAGGAAGGGAAACCAGAAAGGACTTTGGAAAGGTCCACATTATAAAGCAATGTGTACGGACCTTTATTGAAACAGTCCATGAAGTTTGTGCTCGTCCTGTGAGCTTGCTTTTATTGCCCTGGCAAGAGAGGAGGTGCTCAAAGGACTTTGTCTTGGAAATCCACTGGGGCTCCCGAGTGACTTGGCTCTTCACACAGCTTTAAGCCCCGTTCTTCACTCCCTCGCCGTGTTTCTCTCTGCCTGCTCCCCGTGGTCTCTCATCTCTTCTCGGCTCTCTCCCACTTAGCCCACCAAGGCCTGTCTATCCAAGTAGAACAGACTTTCATTTTCCTCAGGTTCACACTGTGCATACTGACTAACCCGCTTCCTGCCACTCCAGTGGCCCCTCTCCAGCTCCCCGCACCTCTTATCTCTATGGTAACAGAAGACATGCCGATCGGCCGGATCTTGCCTCAGAGAGTTGGTCTGTACAAGCCGGCTTTCCTGGGTAGCTTGTCCTTTTGCAGTTAACCAAGATGCCGGGGGAGAAGAGCTGCCCCAACAGGATGGCAGACGACGGCCTCCAGATGTGGGCACTTGGCAAGTCTGAGCCGAATGTCTCCATAAAAATATGATGTAATTAACAGACCGCGGCAGCTGGAACAATTCAGCACCTCACATTGATTTTCCATGTCTCCTATTTACTTTCCGTTTTTGAACTGTCTGCCGTGACAGGAAATCAAAGAATTATAATGGCATGCGTGAGGGCCATGATGCTGGGTCAGCATTTCCTCGAGAAATCCTGAAACTAATCAGTTTATTATCACTCAATCATCCCTCTTCACTCCTAAATTAAAGCTGTCCCCCTAAAGGCTAAGAAATAGCAATTTATTTTGGGATATTAAAAAATCAATATACTATTTTAAAATTTGAGCGGAGTATTTTAAAAAAGAAAAAAAGAGTAGGCCCCAAGTACTGTTAGATGAATCTGTTTTTCTCCTTCAGGCTTACTGTGAGGTTGGCAAAGACATGGGTGTGGAGAGACAGAAGTGCTATATTCGCTCTTCCCAAGTTTCATGGGCTTGGAGAAGTTACCTGGTGGAACCAGAGAGGAGTCTCCTTCCAAATGTTCCCAATCGCTGAAAGGAAGGAAAACAAGTGTCTCCATTTGAGCTTATGCGCGAACATTCATATGATGCAGGATTGGCTTTCTCTTGGTCTGTCCCTGCGTTTCCAACTCTTGTCCTGTGAAAGTCAGAATCTTGGGTTGGTTTCCTTCTGGATTCCTTAAAACTCTGGAGGAAAGGGGCCAAAAGCTGAGCTTGCGACAGAGAAACTGGTCTCCCTCTCCAGGCTGCTAGTCCAGATTCCTTTTCAAGACATGCCTCAGGCTCCTTGGGTGTTGTTTGTCTTCAGATTCACTTGCCCTGGAAGGCTTCCTGTCTTGGTCCTAGGGTAAGGATCCATTTTTCTTGGTCTTTTTGTTGACTCAAGTAATAGAACCCCTCCAGAAATAATTCGGAAAATAGAGAGAAGAAGAAAATTGCCCCTAATTCTACCACTTAAGCACAATAGCTATTATTGTTTGGGGACAATTACTTTGGGTCATTTTCAAAGGCCAAGTTTTGATATGATCTTAAGCATAACATACAAACAACTTTGTATTTTGCTTTTCCACTTCATGTACGTCAGAAGCATTTCAGTATTATTACTTCAGTAAATATCTTCTTAATTGCTGCTTGAGCAGCTGGAACTTTTCAGTCCCTCCAATTGATTTTTCCATGTCTCCTACAGAAATAGAGACATCATATTTATTTAACTATTTCCATATTTGGGGGCAATAGATCAAACCCATTTTTCACTCTAGTAAATCCCATGATAAGTGTCTTTATAATAGGACTTTTCCATATATAAGATAATTTCTTTAGGATAACTTCCCAGAAATTACTGGGTCAAAGTGCAGGAGTATTTTATGACTCGATATTTCCTGTTGCTCTTCAAAACTGTTACGTCAGTTTGTAATATCGCCTAAAATGTTGGAGGCCTTATGCTTTGAAAGGGTCTTTTTTCCTACTGAATAGGCAGTACCGAGAGCCCTTTATGTGTGCAGTTTGATGATGCTGACAAATATCCCGGAGACAAACATTTTGGACTTTCAAGGTGTTCCCCTGCCAATTGTGTTTAACATACAAAAGTGACTTCATTATAGCCATTCCTTCTACGTGTGCCATAAAGTATGAAATTCTTTGCCTGGCCGTAATGTTCTATCTCATCAGACCTCGTAAAATGCGTTAGCGTCACACCCCCTCAGTTTGGCTGTGAATTTTGAAGATACGGATTTCTCTTCCCCATTACATGGAATTTGGAGGGTATCCCCTTGCTGGGAATAACACCTTCGGAAAAGTAGGAAAATACCGAGGAGAAAGAAAGTACATTTTCTAGGAAAAGAATAAGAACCCAGAGAGATGGAGTGAGAATTGTACCACAGAGTCCCAGCAGCAGATGTTTTGGGTGTTGAAACTCCCACCAGAACAGCTGCAGAAATGTAGAATCACATCTGGGTGTGTGACGCGGCTGCATCATTACCTACCGACAGCAAAACAGCCAGATGCTTCCAATTCATTTTAAGGACCAGGCTTCAGGTCTGAACCTGTGAATGTCTCAGCTTCCCAACTGACGACTTATCAATTGCCCAGGCAGTTCATGAAAATGTGGTCTCCAGGGCACCTTACGGACAGATCTTGGATACGGCAGGTAGAGGCAGAGTGCAGCTGCTGTGCGCCCGGATCCTGGGCTCTGGGTCTGCCGTGTGGCTTGCGAATGAAGCCATCAAAACCTGTCCCCACGATGGTGGTGGCGTGGCTTGTCACCGATGTGTGGGGCCTCAGAGGGCTCCTACTGTTTTATTTCTCCTTGAGTTCTTCAAATCCTCTGTGTGTGTGTGTGTCTGTCTGTCTCTGTCTCTGTCTCTGTTTCCATCTCACTCTCCCCTCCTTCCCCAACCTCCCAGTTATAAGTTTCTTTCTCAGGCAGCTGAACAAGTAATTGGAGATCATTCTGGTAGCAAATGGTTCTCAAGACTCCCGGATGAATACTGGGACTTTTGAGTACCTGGCTATTTTCTCCTGTCATTGCTGTCCTCTTACACTGACAGTTACTGTGAAAGTCGAGTGAGAGTGGCTCCTGGTGACAGGACTCCAGCCCGCAGACGGACCAATCAAAGCCCTCAGCAGCCTCCCTTCTCCCCTGATTGAGTACAAAGTGTGCAGGGAAGCTCACAGGCCCTAGGGGGAGAATTGTTCAATATATAAATCTCATCCCCAGGAGAAAAAGGTTACTCATTGTATAAATCTCAACGCTTACAATTGTCAAGGTACAGGTTTCTTGCAGAAACAGCCTGTCCACCCCACACCATGGAGTGAGGGGGAGCTGACAAGACACATTTGCTGAAACCTGGGGACTCCTGGGTTAGATTCAATGTTAACAAGCACCCTCAGAAACAAGTAATGGTTTAAGGCTTGGAATTTCTAAAAAAAACCATGGCAAGTGTCTCCCAGTCTTTGAAGTCACTCGCTCCATAAAAATGCTCCATCTGACTTCACCATCACGCTTTTATAGTTACCTTCTTGTAGAAACCTCACATTTACTATTAGAAATATGTTTATTGTGCCAAAGGGGCAAACCTTTCATACGGGGCCTGCAAATGGGGGAGGCCAGGCAGTTTGTCTCGTCAGCCCACCTGAGGTTTGGCTCCATCGCTGGTCGTCATTCGGAGTCTGCGCAGTACGCCGTCATCGGGGCGGGTGGGGGGTGGGGGAGGAGCCCCAGAAGTGGAAAAGTGCCACCAAAGAGGCATTTGGGGAGAGAAAACTAAAGGACAGAATGGTCACATAAACGCAGAGTTAGACCCAGGCTTTAAGAAAAAAAAAAAAAAAGTAGTAATAATGCTAACGAGTATTTACTGAGCACTTCCTATGAGCCAGGTAAGGTTCGCAGTTTACAATGTTTATGTTAAGTCATTTAATCCTCATGAGTGGGTACTCATGTTATCCAGTCTTGCAGAGGAGGGCCTGGAAACCCAAGGGGGTGAAATCACCAAGTTTGATAGCGCGGTCCAGCTCTGGATCGCACACAGCTCACTACAGCACTCCCCCTGGCCCGGCGCGCTACTGCGCCTGCGCCTCATGGGCTGAGGGGCTGAGGCTAGCCCCAGAGCTCTGGCTTCTGGCAGCGGAGGTCGTCCAAGGTGGGTGACCGGCTATGTTCAGCAAAAATGATCTCCGAGTTGAAGAAAAGTTGGACATCCTTGTAACCCGTGGTGGCCATCTCTTATGGAAACCCTTCTTATTCAGTAATAATAAGATAAAGGAACCTTTATTGAGGTGTACCGGCTGCTATAGGGAGGGACAGGGAAGTCACAGATGTATGCCCCGCCTTTAAGGCATTTATAATCTGGTGAGAAGATAAGCAGAGATAGAGGAAGAGTTAAAATATTTGGGATCTCAAATAGAAATATTTGAGATCTCAAATATTATCAGATAAAAATACTTGAGATCACCCAAAAAAGAGTTTATACACAATATGGGACACTAAAGGGGACAAGTTTCCCAAAACTCGTGGGCAGAGTCAACATCTCAGCCATTGGGGTTTGGGGAAAGTGGACAGGGGGAGGGAGGAGGGATCTGAATCATATATGGAAGGGTGCAAAAAAACTCCAAACATAGAGCAAAGGAGAAGCATTCCAGAGGTTTGGAATTTGGAGAAAAGGGCGAAGATGAGACGTGATGTTATATTTGGAGAGCCGCCATCTTCTGTAGAGAAGCCTAAGGCAGAAATGCTGCAAAGCAAACCTGGAATCAGATTGCAGAATGTCTTGGTTAATCCTAGACTGGGAAAGTGGAAATGGCCACTCTGCTTGTCAGCGGGGGCACTGCTTTTAATAAGTGGGCTTGTAGGAGCTCAGCCAAAAATATGTGGCACAAAAGGTTTGGAGCCAGAGTTGAACGGCAACTTAAAATGTCTATGTGGTTTGTTTTTCACAACTCAGAACATTTAGCACCTGCATGGAGTATTGTCTTACATACTGATCCTGGGTTGATAAAAATCTCTTTAGCCACTGTCCAGCTCAAACAGAACAACAAGGAGGGAAGCTTCTAAAGACACCATGTGCCAGCTTTCACCATGGAAATACGTATTCCAGAACTGACCAGGAGAAGTTCATAACTACTTCTTTACTACGGATTTATTAAGATCAGAGGAAAAGACACGAAAAGAGGAAGTCAGTTGGGTCTGATTCAAGGTACATGTTGACCATTTAGTAGCAGACTCTCTGTAGCATGAAGAGGCAGCCTTTTGAGTAGAATCTGAAATGTGAAATGGGGGAACCAAACTGGGTGACCATGTCAGAAGATTTCTGTCCATAAGGCAGGTGCAGCGGCTCCAGCAGAGTCTAATTTAGACACAGTTAAGTTTTCAGAGCCAGAGTGGGCCTTACAGTGTGTTTAGCCCAATTTCTTATCTCAAGAAAGGACTTGATGCCCAGCAGGTTAAGTGATTTGCCTGAGATCTCTCACACTGATGAGGGGATGGCTGTGAGGTATGGTTCCAAGCCTGGGTGTCACTTCTGCTACTATATGAAGAGTTCAGAATTTCTTGGGGACTTGCAGTCTACGATCTCTCTAAGAGGCAAATCCTTTCAAGACTGTGGCACCAATATCATATAGTCACTGTTGACAGTCTGAAGAGTTATTGGATACAGTTATGCTTGGATAGGTAATTACAAGGACCATTGACAGGAGTTGAAGTAGAGTTTTTTTTTTTTTAAAGATTTTATTTATTTATTTGATAGACAGAGATCACAGGTAGTCAGAGAGGCAGGCAGAGAGAGAGGAGGAAGCAGGCTACCCGCTCAGCAGAGAGCCGGATGTGGGGCTCGATCCAGGACCCTGAGATCATGACCCAAACTGGAGGCAGAGTCTTTAACCCACTGAGCCACCCAGGCGCCCCTGAAGTAGAGTTTTTAATAAAGATATATATATATATGTATACACACACACACACACACGTATATATATGTGTACATATATATGTAGATACACATATGTACACATATATGTATATATGTGTATGTGTGTATATATATATATTTGTTTTGAGAGAGAGAGGGAGCATGGGCAGGGGGAGGGGCAGAGGCAGAAGCAGACTCCCTGCCCAGCAGGGAGCCCGACTTGGGGCTCAGGAGCATGAAACAGTGAGTTAGACGCACAACTGACTGAGCCACCCAGGTGCCCTTCGGGTTTTTTTGGTTGCGGACTCTCCAGAAGTCAGTGCATTTTCCTTAGTCCAGTGTTATTTTTTTCTCAGTCTAAGCCAGAATGTTTCCTACATAATTTGAAAAGCAATTCCTTTCTACCTGAGTGCCCAATGCCGCTCTTCCATTTCTGGCAAAAGGGCACCCGTGCTGGCTCAACCTGGGTCTCCTCTCATGGTTTCGAGCTTCAACAGAAGTCTTCCCAATTATTTATGCAAACAGCCTTACCTCCTTATTTATTCTCCTCTCCTCTCTCTTCTATCTACTATTCCCATATATTCATCTACTTAGTATTATTTTTATACTTGTTAACATATTCTATATGAACATAATTCTTAAAAATCAATGTAACCAGAAGTCATAGAATCCAACTCAGCAGCACCCATCTCGAATTCTCCCCAGCCTGTCTTCTCTCTGTATCCATTGGCAACCACTGCTAGGTCGTAAAGGTCTTTTCTTATGTACACTCAAACTTGTAAACAATTTGGTAATATTGTTAATTCTGGATTTACCTCTTTTAGATGTTACCTATTACTTCATATGATGGTAGTGGAGATATTCTCTAATTATTCCCCCTCCCATCTCCCCCCTCAACATACTTATATCACATTTGCTTGGTTTCTGTTCAGGGTTTACCTTATTGTGGCTATGCAAATATTGTTAACTACTGAGCAAA
Source organism: Martes martes (assembly GCF_963455335.1). NCBI lineage: Eukaryota > Metazoa > Chordata > Mammalia > Carnivora > Mustelidae > Martes > Martes martes. The sequence goes on along the minus strand of NC_137901.1, from coordinate 46,279,839 downwards.
TAAGTACTCACAGTACCCTGTCCTTATTCACAGGGGATATTCTCCAAGACCACCAGTAGATCCCTGAAACCACAGAAAGTACTCTAACCTATGGATACTATGTTTTTTTCTGTATATACACACCTATGATAAGTCTTAATTTATAAATGAGACACAGGAAGAGATGAACAATAGTAACTAATAATAAAATAGAGTAATTATAACAATATACTGTAATCAAAGTTATGTGAATGTGATTTATCCCTCTCTCTCAAAACATCTTATTGTACTGCACTCACCCTTCTTCTCATGATGCTGTGAGCTGATAAAATGCCTACATGAAGAGATGAGGTGATGGGAATGACATGGACATTGTGACATAGCATTAGTCTTCTGTTGACCTTCTGACCACATGTCCGAAGGAGCATCATCTGCTCTAGACTGTGGTTGGCCACAGGGAACTGAAACTGTGCAAAGCGAAATCATGGATAAAAGGGTTATTTATCCAAAGCTTTTATATTATAGTGTGAGATGTTCAAAAAAGTATTCTCAGTTCTAAGTTTGAAATTCCACAGAAAAAGCATATTCTATAAACATGCATCAGTTTTCCAACCTAGAACATCCAACAGGACCGATGGATGGGGAATGGAGTAGAGTAGCTTATTGTATTTACCTTTAGTTTATCATATACCTTTTCCCCCCAAAATTAATAAATAGTCTTTTTCCTCCATTTGTTTAGTAGTCTATAAACCTATGATTAATTTTTTTCAAGTTCTCTGACAGTGGTGTAAAATGTTTCTCATGCAGTTTTCCATAAGTTGTGTTTTTCAAATAATCTAGAATTCCCCCACTTGCTCTTACTTCAACCTGGGAGACTCTTCTAAATTTCTCCAACCCCGTGCACTCTGCACTGCTTGTTTTCAGGCTCATTGCATCCTTGCCTTGGGATTTCTTTGCTAAATTTTCCTGCAATTGATTTTCTCCTCTCTTTTTTTGTATTCCAAATTGTTTTTCCTTCATAACTAAGAAAGGATTTTGGCGAAGCGCTAATTCCAGTTAACACCAGCTAAGCACTGACATCTTGAGAAAGGGTGTGTGGGAGTTGTATTTTTTTAGTCTTTGTTATTCTGAAAATGTTTTTATCCCACCCTCATGCTTTATTAAGAGCTTGATTTACTGGGTGCCAGGGTGGCTCAGTGGGTTAAAGCCTCTGCCTTTTGCTCAGGTCATGATCCCAGGGTCCTGGGATCGAGCCCTGCATCGGGCTCTCTGCTCAGCAGCAGGGAGCCTGCTTCTTCTTCTCTCTCTGCCTGCTTCTTAGCCTACTTGTGATCTCTGTCTGTCAAATTAAGAAAAAAAAAAAAAAGAGCTTGGTTTGCTGTAGACATAGACTAAGAACCATTTCTACCTCAGAATATCAAAGGCGTTGCTATATTGTCATTTGGCCTCATTGTAGCTTGTTAGAGACACAATGGCATTTTTATTTTTTGTCCTTTGTGATAGGCTTTCTCTCTGCAAATTTAAGATCTTCCTATACCTTGTATTCTGAAATTTCATGGTATTTGTCGTGGTGGATTTTTGTTTTTGTTTCCCAATACACTGTGTTGGACACTCTCTTGAAACATGTCTTCTGGGGGCACCTGGGTGGCTCAGTGGGTTAAGTGTCTGCTTTCGGCTCTGTCCTGGGATCTAGCCCCAAAACAGGCTCCCTGCTCCACAGCAAGCCTGTTTCTCCCTCTGCCTGCTATTCCCACTGCTGTGCTGTCTCTCTGTCAAATAAAAAAAATAAAATCTTACAAAAAAAAGAAACATGTTTTCCAGTTCTGAGAAATTAAAACGATTGTTTGATCATTTCCATCCCTTTATTTATTTATTTTTTTTAATTTTCTCTTTCTGGAATTCCAGATGTTGGACACATTAGATTGGTCTTCTAATATTCCTTTCTCCCCTTAGTTCTTTTTTTTTTTTTTTCCACTTTTTTGAGGAGAGTTACTCAACCTTACCTTCCAAGTGTCCTACTGAATATTTTCTATTTTGGTTATTATATCTTTAATTCTCCAAACTCTTCTTATGCACCTTGACTATTCTTTTTTTGTTGTATCCTGTCTTGTTTTGTGAAGGCAATAATTTCTCAAAATTCTCTGATGATATGATTGTGGTTTTTTTTTTTTTCCCCCCTTTGGGTTTTGCTTTTGTTCCCTCTACTGCCTCTATGTCTTCTTAGCCCCTTAAAAAAGTGTTTATTTGTTTAGTTCTCTTTTTGCATTTTTGAGAACTTCTTCAAATGGCTGCTGATCTTTGAATGTTCACTCATGGTTAAGAACTTCTCCAATAAGAAGCCAGTAGGAAACTCTGTGTGCAGGGGATGGCTTGTCCTTTGGTAAGTATTATTAGGAGGTGAGCTGGCTTAGTTGATGAAGAATGGCTCAGATGGAGTCTCTGTGGAGATTTTCTCCAGGGCAAGTGAATTTCTTTGGAGACTGTTCCTTTATGCCTCGGCATGGGAAGTATATCCAGACACTTGTTCCATGAGCAGAGGCTGGAAGGGTGCTTGGAAAACAGACTTTCTCCTCAGTGCCTTGTGAGCTTCAGCCTAGCCCTTGACTCTCCATCTACTAGGCTTGTTGTTACCCGAGTCTCAAGATTCTCTGGCTCAGGTTCTTTAAAGAATACAGTCTTGCCTTTCTGAAAGGGATGGAGCAGGGATGGGTTGGTGGGGGCTGGTGAGCAGGGCTGGTGCTTGGTGGGGGGAGAGACATAGACATCCTGTATGTGCAGACTTTCCTCGGCACCTCTTAGCCGGGCCCATGCGTCACCGCCAGCTGTGGAGGAACCTGCAGAGTCCATGTGCCCAGCCTCTCCAGGTTCGGTGGGTGCACCTGCTCCGTGCTAGCTTATAGCTTCTTCGACTCTGCTGAGCTAAGTGCCACTTTTCCACTATTTTGTATTTCCCCCAAAGTGTGTTGCCAGCTCTCACTCACTGCTGTTCCCTCTCCAGTTCTCACTTATCTGTGGATTGACATCTCTTTAATTCTTTCATGGGCATTCTGTCCGGGTTTGGGATGGGAGAAGAGATAAATGTGTGTACTCTACTTACCATGTTTGACCAAAATTCCCTTCTGTTTATCTGAATTTTAGATCACACATAGCAGATTTTAGGCACAGAGGGCACCCGAGATGGTATAGTTCATGTTTGGTTTATAGTAAACAAAAACTTCTTTGTGTCTCAGAGGACCCCCGCGGGGAGGAGCCCTGCCAGGTGGTGGCCTGCCTGGCGGTTGAGTCTGCTGGCCTCTGGAATCCTTCACTGTGCCTGTCTTGATTGTGGCCAGGGCCAGAGACACCTCAGGGAATTGTCTCCCTGTGAGCAGCTGCTGAAACATCAGGCCTACGAGCACGGGAGACAGACTTCTAGAATGGCTTTGTGTAATTAATTAAGGTCTGGAGCAGGAATTTTCCTACTTGTTCATAATGTTCATACTCCAAACTGCCCATCACATTTATTAAAGGGAGAAATAAACAAAGAAGCAAACCTGGGGTTATGTTTCATGGAAAGCTTGTCAAACAGGAAAGCATTACATATGCTTTTGCTTCTTATCTGCCTCTCTTGACTTGAGAACAGGCTGCTACTAGTTCAACAGAAGATTCGTACTTATTGCTACATCCCACACTGCATAGATATCCTGTAGAGACCTGGACAGGAGCACTGCTCATTATAAGAATGCAACGGATATAAAGAACAACAGAAGACAGTCAAGATTTTGCACAGAAAATAGTGTAAGGACAAAACAAGTATAGTAAAAATCTACCCCACCCCAAAGCACCTCAGAGATAAAACCCACTCTTTTTTCTTTTGTTTTGTTTTCAACCAGGAGAGGAAATTTCCTTTGAGTGGCTAAGTTTCAAAGATTCTTATTTGTCAGAATCAAAGATTCTTAAGAGACTTATCAGGATTTTGTTTGTGCCCACAATTTCTTTTTCTTTCTTTTTGTCTCCACAATGTTCATTAAATGTCATTGTTATGTTATGAAAACTATAACGCACCAATGGGGAATTAAAAATAGGGCTTAGATGCACATCTGTTTCTTTCTAGGCAAAGCCTGGTAAACCTTTGGATGCTACCTGAAACGTATGACGGTTCCTCGTATGGGCAGAATTATGTGCGCCTCCAATTTCATATGTTGAAACCATAACTTCTAGTACTATAGAATTTACTAGAATATTCTACACATGCATCTAGTACATATATGCAATATTCTATATATGCATCTAGTACAGTATATACTGTATTTGGAGATGGGACCTAGAAAAGAGGTAACAAAGGTTAAATAGGTCATGTGGTAGGCCCTGATCCAATCTGCCTGGGGTCCTTCCTTATAAGAAGAGGGAATTTGGATACACAAAGACACGAGGGATGCATGTACACAGTGAGAAGGGAGCTATCTGCAAGCCAAGGAGAGACGCCTAAGGGAAATGAAACCTGCTGACACCTTCACCTTGGGCTTTTGGATTCTAGAACTGTGAGAAAATATGTATCTTTTGTTTTAGCCACCCAGTCAATGGTATTATGTTAGGGTAGTTCTTGCCAACTAAGGCAATTCCTAGATCTTTCTACCCTATTTGATTGAAAATCTGAATATAATAAAAAGCATAGAAAAACTAAGAATCAGATACTTCGAGAAGTTAACTTTTGCTAACCAATAGCTGGAAAGTCAGGTATTAGATCACAATTGCTAAATGTATCATGCATGAAACCACTTTGGCTCTATCACCTGTGAGCTGAAGATCTAAGGCGTTGAGTTGGCCTCGGCTGTGGCTTCAGTGTGGGAACTTGGAGCCTTAGACTCTTCCTGGAGTTGCCCTCTGGGCTGGTCCTCAAGTGGAAAGTGTCACATCTCTGGGACTGGCAGAGGAGGTATGGGAATGCCCGGAAACTCCCAGCATGGTGGTCTTAAAGGAGAGGGGAAGCGTAGAATGAGGGTGTTTCCTGGTGGTGAGTGTTCCTGGATGGAAGTGGATTCAGGGGCCTGTTCTCCTGTCTCACACACCAATCAACACGGAGAGAAGCACACCTTGGGCTTTTGGAATGCTGCCATGGGCAGCTTGAGAAATGGCCCCTCACTGAGAAGATCTTTAATTGGCAGAGCCTTCTGGTGGCACCTGGGCAATATGGTTTCTGTAATTCAGGCTGAGGGAGAAAGGAAAAAGCACTGTATTCATTTAACTAGATACTAGGAGTGCTTGTGTTTGGGTGGTAACTGGGCTGAGGAAAGAGCTTGGCACTGGCCTGGTTGCAGCCTCCAGCCGTGTGGTTGCGTGCCGTCATGAGTCATTAGGAGCCAGCAAAGAAATCCAGGATGTCATGTTTCAGCTGTATTCACCATCAGAGTGTGTTACCCTCCCTGTTACCCCAGTCCTCATGTTGACCGAGATCCTAGATCCAGGCAAAGAAGACGAAAATTGAGGGGGGTAGGGAAGAAAGAGACAGAGATGGATCTTCAGGGAGACCCAGCAAGTAACAGAGAAAACACACAAAGACAAAGAACCAGCAGAGAGAAAGAGGCCGTCATGGGGAAAGCAAGCCGCCAGTACTAGACCTCAGATCCCATGAGAGTCCCATGGATCCCACATCAGATCTGTTCTCTTCTCTGCCTCTGATCTAGTTGAAACCCCACTGGAGTGTCATGGCTTAAGGAAGCCCATGGGTGTTTGCACTTGTGATGTGGTTCCTAATGGACTCCCTGTGAATTCACCGAAGTGGAACAAAAAGAATATGGGAACCAAGTTAATATGTTTAGGTTTTATCAAATAGATGGTTATACCTGAGATTCATTCATGTGATGTGGACGTCTTGTTCAGGCGGGAGAATCAAATGAAGAACTAAAATCTGAGGGGGGCCAACAAGACTCCTGGCCAGGGATGTTCATTCTTCCTAAATGAGTCTTTATTGCAAGAGTGCTGCTTTTTCTCTGGTGCTTGTTAAATACTGTATTTATGCTGTGTATTTGTATACAGTGGGATTAAGGGACCAAACTGAATTACTGATGATGGTTGCTTGAAGGGGTGTTTGACTAGGAGATTTACAGAGCGTTCTTAATAATCTTTTTTATTTATTTATAGAATGTTATCATTCTAAACGTACAGTGCTGCCATCCCTTAGGAAAAATGCTTTCTATTTGAGGACCACCAGCTCTGCATGTTGATTTGCAAAGAGATAAAAGAGCATCTGGCCACATAGTACAGGCTGCATATTCCCTCCCTCTTCATTATACAGAGAGCTGATGCAATTTTTGCTTCTTTCCTATTTATACAAATAAAGAGAACGATTTGGGAAATATGTCATGCTGGCATTAAACACCACCAGTCTTGCTGGGTTGAAATGTACACGTTCCATTAACAACAATTATATTGTATAATTAAGGTTTTGGTCCCCAAAGTCTGACTCGGAAGCTTCCTCAAATACTGATGGGTTTATCGAAGACATGTTAAAATAAATGTACCCCTCCCATCACCCCCCTTGTGCTTCCCACCCCTGCATCCTGCCCCAGCCCACAAAAGTACCTCCAGTACCTGTGCCAATGACTTGGTTTGCAATGAATGTGGTGTTCAAGTGCCCTCTAGTGTAGCTGTGGCTGGCATTAATAGGAAAATAGGAAAGAAGCTTTGAAAAGCTTTGAAAAGGCAGATGCCTGTAAGCAGAGCCATTATTCTGTACATTATTCTGTACATTTGATGGGGCTCCTATGCACGAAAGAGACTGGGCACAGACCATTTGGAATGGCTCCTCCAGAATGGGGCTCTCTGTGTAATATTGTTATGCTGGTCCTCACCATTCCTTTTGTGGGGCTCTCAGTTTAGGTTTAGATAGAAATTTCTGGAGGCTTATGCAATCCTGGCACACACACATGTGTAACCAGCCACGGGGAAAGGGCTAATGAATTTCAAGCCCTTGCACCTGGGAGCACCTCTTGACCCTGTGGCCTCAGCACGTTTCACTCTCCCAGCAGCTGGAGAGAACTCTGACCTCTGTCTCACCAAGGAATGTTGCTGGTGGGGGCAGTAATGGATTTCTAAGGGCGATTAACACAGTGACAGGGTTTATAAATGACAGATTATGACAATACTCCCTGCTATCGGGTTTTTTTCCTTTGATGACCACGTGGCTATCAATAATTGTCACAACAGTGAAACCCTCCATATCTAGCTGTGATCAAGGCTAAAGAAAAATCCTACAACAGACTCACATCTTACCCAGGAGAAGAATTGTTGATCCAAGGGCCCCAGTGATACAAGTCTGGTATAGAGGAGGGAGACTTACCTGAGTCAGGGACACCAGTCTGGGTAGATACAAATGTGAGTAGTCGGGCTTTTCTCCTCTAGTTCTCTTTGATGGGAATCTGTGAGCACAGAAAGGATGTGAAGAGTGAGAAAGTCATCTTCTGAACTTTGTGAGTATGCCCAGTCTGAAAAAAAGCTGTGGCTGGGAAAGGTTGGGCTGAGTGGCTGCTCCATTGTTCCTGGGTGGGTAGTGTGTGGGTGCTGTTAAAAACAAGACTGTTGGACCCAAATGGAGTCACTTATGCTAAGCCCCATGCCACCAAACCAGGACTTAACTTAATTACTGTTTCTGTTCCTCCAGAAATGGAATCTCCAACCTGTCAGTCAGGGATTGACTGATCAGCACTAGTGTGGTAATCTGCCTGATACACTCCAGACATCCCTCAAAGAAAAATAACCCTGCAATAACCAATCTCTCTCATTCTCTCTCTCTGGTTTTTTTTTTTTTTTTTTTTTTTTTTTTGCCTTGTCTAACTTCCTTTTTCCTGCTTTCTCCTGCTTATGTACATCTTTCATTTTGTATAGTACCTTGGAGCTCTTTTTAACTAGCTAGATTGGATGCTACCTGATTCATGAATTGTTCAGTAAAGTCACTAAGATCTTTAAAATTTACTTAGTTGAATTTTGTTTGTAACAGTGCATGTATGTGTTTCCTTGCTGAAGCATCAAAATCAGGTAGATTTTCTTCCAGAATTGTATGATTGTAGAGGTTCAATCCCTAGGCAGTCCTCCAAATAATACATGGTTTTGTAGCTCATCATTCTTCAGAACCCCTAGGAGAAAAATGGCTCAGGAGAGAAAATGGAAGTATGTTGAAAATTTTGGTGGACTTCCTAGAAATCTGGAAGCATGAGCGAGTTATAGAGGTGAAAATGTTAAAGGGGTTGAATAGATATAAATGCATAAATTCATACTAATATTAAGGTGGGTAGGACAAAATGAACTATTTTGGAAGACCCCTGTGGCGGAAACTATAGACTTCTTATCCCAAATGGACCATCCCATTTCTTCCTTCTTAGCACTGTGTTTGTTTAGCAACTGGGTTTACAGGAGCTCCAAAGACCCCTCACTAGCCCCAGAGGCAAATGTTGATTACTACAAGACAATTGTGGGTGGTGTTCAAGAAGCCTCCGGGAAATGTCTCTCTTGAAATACATAAAGAGAAGCACGAAAGGAACGCCTTCTTCTTTGCTGGATATCATGTCTGCATGTACCATCTGGAATTGCTACAGCCAACTTGCAAATATAAAGGAGGGCTTTGTTAACCTGCTGAGCCCAGCAGAGTGGAAATCTGCAGAGCACCAAGCTCCTGGGAACTGACCACCTTCAGACTCTTGCTACCTAAGGTAACACGTTTTTCTTATGGTTTTTAAGCCACTTTCCTCTGGATTTTCTATTACTCGCAACCGCAGGCATCTCCACTGATATAACTACTATTGGGAACAGTGCATAACAAGAGGGTTGTGAGAACTTTTGGGCTGAAGTATTGATCAGACCTTGGGCATTGTGAGTGACATATTCTTTGTTTGCAAATCAGACATCTATGAAACTCAGACATTGGAATTCTGACTTTACAAAAGGGAGTGAGATATATTGAGAAGTCTGCTTAAGCAAACCAATCATTATAATTGACAAAAGAACTGTAAATTTTTTCCAATGATGTATTTTGAATTATCACATCCTATTTAAGAATATTCATCTAAATGTCATCTTGAGTCAAGCCACGAGTGTATACCATCTACCACAAAAGTGGAATCACATGTGAGTTCTATGACTAATTATCCTAAAGAAGTAAGTAGAGTTTTCTGGACAGTTTTCTGAGGACATACTTTGTAATGTGTGTATGTACTTTATAATACACTTATCAGACAATCTCTCCTTAAATTTACTTTAACATTGACAGCCTTGGTAAGGGAGAACAAATGATGTCTGAATATAGATGAATAGAGTTTCCTCTTGTAATAAGATAAAATTTAAGAAGGGTTAATCAGTTAGTTATATACTACGTTATAGGCATATTGGTCACAAACGACAAGCAGTTCACAGAAAATGACTGTAATTTATAGGGAGCTTATTCCCAGATTTTTCCAAGTTAATTTCAGTTTCAAATATTCTCTCCCATGATAAGACCAGTGGGAATTGATTTTTAGCTTGGGAAGTGTGGTCTATCAGAGAAGACAATGTGCATAAACTCTACCCTGAAACAAATACTCCAGTTGTGTGTGTGGGATCAGGGAGAAGGAAGAGGTAGATGGAAGGGAAGTGAGCAGGGGCCCTGAATCTACAACCCAGAGGGTCCTTCTCCCTGGTCTTCCCCCATCCCAGCAGTGGTTACCTGCTCCCTAGGGGCACTAAAATGCTCTCCACTGTTTTTACCTCAGTAATACTACCCTTCACCTTCTTCTGGGTAAGCAAATTTGGCCTTCCCACTGGTTCCTCCCCACCTGGAACTTGAGCTCCACCTGCCTTTTATATTGTTCTGTGTTCTGAAACCTACTGGATAATAAAATGAATTACAAGTCATGGCCAACCCAAGAATCTGATTGCCACACAAAGAGGCACACAAAGCTTTTACCTCTATGATGTACTCTGAATTAGGAAGTTTCATTGATTAAGTACCTACGAAGATGTCATTTTGAAGCCCTATTTATGATTCAGTAGCAACGTTATTAAAGAGTTAGTGACCTTTGATGATGAATCTTACATTGAGAATCTCTCACGTGAGAAGCATTTCTAGGTGTTAAGTTGGGAGCCTTTCCAGGCAAGTCTGCCCAGTTTGTTACAAACAGCAACAGAAACTAAGCTCACGTTGTACTCCTTCTGTAATTTTCTCTTCGGTTTAGGCAGCTCCTTGGAATTGTGTTTCTTTGTATGATTATTTCCCTGGCACTGATAAAGCTCATGCATTGTCTAGTTGTCCTATTTTTTTCTTTGTTTGTGATACTGAATTGTTTTAGGAAAACACAATATTTTAAGTGAATCACTAAAGCTGTCTGTGGGGCTGTTTCTTGCCAGAACACTCAGGACTGGAGAGTTGAAAATGATACTACTGGCACTTGAATGATGTCACTGGAGCAGTGATAACAACCATCACATGTTGATTATTGACAAGATCCATCTATGTCATGAAATGTAGAGAATTACTCTGGACCAAGGGATGAAAACACTTCCGAGACACCAGCAAGACTCTCAGTTAGTCTGGTGCTGGATGAGATTGTTGGAGAGTGGCCACGACGTGCAGAACCCTCGTTGAATCCATCATAGTCTTTATGGAGATGGATGGGCAGAAATGTGAACTTTCTAGCATTCTGGATGCTTCTCAGAGGAGGGATGTTTCTTGGTTGATGTGTGAGGACATATCTTATGTCTAACTCGTGAGAGGAGGAGGCTTTAAAAAAAATAAAGGGAGGAACACCAGACTTTGGCCACTAAACCAGACATGACTGCTAATTTGGAAGTCAAGCCTACTACTTCCTGATGTTACGTGACTTGAATTTGGGCCACTTACTGTCATGTTTCCAAGGATATGGATAATACTGGTAGAAAAACACCTCAAAGGCAAATTTCTATGTAGGTAAGCAGTGAGCTCATAGAAATCAAGGAACACAATTATATTTTGCAAGCCCCTATGTCTAATAATTGTAGTTTCTTCTGCTCAACCAATTGAACCAAACAATGGATATACTTGCTTTACTGTGACTTTCAGTGACGCTTCCAGCAGCTCTATTGTCAGGTATAGGCTGCGGCTGCCCCAGGTCAAAGATGCACCATCCTGAGCTGCCAAAGTCATCTTCACTCTAATCACTCTTGTTTTTAAAGTTCTTAGCATTTTTTTTCCCCTAGGGCAAAACCCAACAAGTATCTTTCACTCAGAAGTGAAGTGAGGTGAGGGTTCACCCATGCTGGTAGGTTCAAGGACAATCAGCAAAATAGTGGGAGACATAAGGGCAAGTGTCTTTTCTAGGCTGGAGCTTCATGCTACTCATCCTGTTATCAGTTTTGGGTGTTCATGAGGCAAGTACTCCATGGTGAGGGATGCTTGGAATTCCATTATTGAATGTCATCTTTGAAGAGTTTGATCTCATTAAGACAAATGATTACAAATACTTGTAACCCTTCATCGCTATATATGCTTATAATTATTAATCTATTCCAGATAACAGGTCAAGCATTTCTTGGTGTTGTGTGTGTGTCTAAAGAAAATATTAATTCTCTAAGGATTTAGAGAAAACTAATAAAAATATTTAGAGAAAACTGATAACCTAATTTTGATCTCTTATGATAAGTTTAAAATGGAATGATGGTCTGAAGTCATTGTCCACTTATTCTTTCTTTTGGTGAATACTTATGGAGCCCCTTCTATGTTCCAAGCATTGTGCTGGGCAATATCAATAAAAACAGAAGGGCAATGGACATGGCATGGTCTGTCTTCAAGGATCTGAGTCTAGAAGGGAGGCAGGCCTGCATCAAATAATCACTATAGAGTGTGGCATATGACAATGGAGAGAGGCACAGATGGTAGGCAAGGTCCAGGATGAAGACCCTGAATCCCAGCCCAGCGCTGTTGCTGGTAGAGTGGCATCCCTTGCCTCATGTGAGGCAGGATTTACTAGTTCTTGAGAAAAATAACACTTCCATGAACCAAGAAGCTCTTTCCCAAAAAGCTTCATCAAAGCAGAGTTCCTTATGCTCTTCTCATATACTGTTACTTTCAAGCATTTATTAACAATCATTAATCTCCCCACCAAAATTGAGAAATAACTTTATATTGATACCTATTTTTTATTTCACAATGGGCTGATGTTCACGTGTTTATTTTCCCACTGAACTCCAATCATACTATGAGGTGGTTAAAATAGTAATTAAGGTGCTTAATTACTATTATTTGTTTTCAGATGAGAGCTCTGAGGCACAGAAAAGTTAAGGACTTTCCCCAGGTCATAGAACTAATTAATTGCCACATCAAAGGATGTGTAGCTAGGTCTTTCTAATTACTTGGACCATGAGTTTTCTTAGTACATATTACAATGCAAGGTATTTCTTGGTCTCATTCCTTAGTCTCATTTTACTAGGTATCCTGGGCTGGTTTGTTCCCCCTCTTTGGAAGACTGATCCTTTGGATCCTGCAGTATATGACTTTGCACAATTCTTGTATATTTCTGGTTATTCTTTTCCTGTCTCCAAGGAGATTTCCTTCCTTCTCCTGCCAGGTAAGTGCTGATGTTTCCCTGGGGTCTGTCACTGCCCTGTCCTCTCTCCCCATACTCTGTAGGTAATTAAACACATTTTCATGGCATCACTATCACATAAGGTGACAATTTTCAAATCTACATCTTCAAACTCTGACTTCCCCAAGCAGCAGGACTGAATATGCCAGTGGCCTGCCGGACATCTTCCCTGATGTCTACAAGTATTAGACTTCCCCCCTGAGCCATTCTTCTTTCTATTTGGCATTGGAAGTATCACATCACTATTATTCTTAACCCACTTGGCATCAGCTCCATTGACCTAGTCACCCAAGCTTGAAATCTGTGAACTTCTTTCCTCCTACTCTCTTGTCACATTTAACTGGATCTCCACATCTTGATTTGATCCCCCCAAATATTTTCTGAAATCTGTTCCCTCTTTACCATTCAAATGGCTATTGCCCTGTGTATTTAATGGGCTTTCCAGTGTGTTTGTAGGTTTCTTGAGAGCACATTGAGGAAGAAGGCGAGTAATACATTTACTTATGCATTCTGCCACTAATTCACTTCATAAAAATTTATTGAGACATATAGATCTCCCTGTGACTGGGAAAAGTTGTGTTGGTCCTTTTGAAAAAATTAAAATTGACCTGGAAACTCTAGACCTTTCTCATACTATCTAGGTTAATTAACTATGTGTTCTGCCACTCTCAAGCCTTAGCAGTTTCAGATTGGGCATTTAGTTGTTAATGTAGCCAGAAAGCAAAGATTAAATGACAGTTTTTATTCATCATTCCCAAAGTAACTTCTCTCAAAACCACCACCTGAGATTCTGCTGAACAAATACTTCACGCCTTGATTCAGAAGATGTATTGGTTACTTATAAGTCACGGATTTATTAGATTTTTCCAACAGCAATTGTAAAAATTCCAAACTGGTAGGGTTTTAGCAAAAATGTTAGTAAATCTACAGTAATTCTGACAGTAGTTGTTTTCTTCTTTGTGAATTTATTTATGTAAAAATGCTTATAATTTATAAAATAAAGTTTTATTTAATAATATATTTATGAATATCTTCAGTATCCTATTTATGGAAGAATCTTTACTGAAATGAATAAAGATAAGGAGGGTTGGAACTGTCTTAGAAACAAGCAAGCAAAGAAACCCCCACAAAAGAATAGATTCCTTTTAATAAGCCAACTCCTTTGATGCGTTTAAAATGTGATTCATTTTCCAAAACACTGAAGTATAGACATGTTTCAGAAATATATAGTAAGTGTCAGGTGAGGCATACCTTTTATGTGTTGTAGTGATAAGGACCTTATTCATGCTAATGAATGGTCTGATTCTAGTAGGCATAGAACTTTGACATTTGGTTTATTCAAAGTTAATTTGGCCCCAGGAAGAAGAGGTGTCGTAGATTAAAAATGAATACAAATTCCTGCCCTCCATCCTATTGGAAGATGGAGACTGTTTCTTTTCTGGAATCCAGGATGGCCTTCTGACCAGTTTTGGCGGATAGAATGTGATAGGACTGACCAACTCTGTACTTCTGAGGGAGCCCAATAGTTCTGTGGTTTTTACTTTCACGGCTTGTGACACACTTTCTTGGAAGCCAGCATGGATATGAGAGGCGTGATTACCCTGAGACCAGCAAGCTGCAAGGAAACCCGGTCGTCATACGGCCACCAGGAGGCGCTGCAGCGCCAAATATGTATATGGAGACTTCTGGAACTAGCCCAGTTGGGCCACCCAGGGAATGGTGGGTGAACCACTAAACCCAGCCAGAGCTACAGGGAGCGGTAGAATGACTCAGCTTACCTTTATCCGAATTCTTGACCAGTAGAATTGTAAGCAAGAAAAAATGGCTATTTTTAAGTCCCTGTGTTTTGGGATAGCTTGTTACGCAGCAATCGATGATAAAAAGGATTGACTCACACCACCCACTGTCTTCCCTGAAGGGAAGTTTACTTAAGAAACCAAATTGCCTGATGAATAAGAGAGTAAAGACAGAGAAAGTGCTTTCAAGGAGAGCGAGGCCTACATTTCCTGCGCATTTTTCATTTGATTTGGGTATCATTTTCCCTTGCCTGTCTGAGAAACCATTGCCCTCAATTTGTCTCCTTATGGACATCATTTTCCCATTGTTACAAGATGCTCTTGTCAGTTCTTCTGATCACTCTGGGTAATCAAATTACATCACACTACAGCTGGTTTGTGTCAGGCAGTGGGCCTCCAGTGGACACTCAACAGGGCCATTCATCAGAAATGTAATGCGTCTCTGTACGTGTGAAGCCCTGAGCTGGGCACTGGGGCACACGTACAAATATGCAAATATGATACAGTCCCTGTCTTCACCAAGCTTATAATTTTTTAGGGGGAACAGAGTCACATTCAAATAATTATAACACAATTCAGACTTGGATGCTTGCCTGAGAACACAGGAGTCCTTATTCCTGGCTTCGTGGAAGATTTCAAACGGAGAATGACGTTTGATCAGGGCATGGGATAGTAAGTAGGAGCGTGGCAGGAGGGATACCTTATCAAAGCCATTCCAGCCAGAGGGAGTAGTGTGAGAGAGAGTTTCTGATGAGCTTAGGGGCCTTCGAGTTGTCTGGTGAGGCTGGGGCATAGCAAGAATTAGGACGGATGAGATCAGAAAGGTAGCTTGGGGTCTCATCGTTCAGGTCCTTGGATTCATTCCCTCCCTAGAAAATAATTCATTCACTCCCTAGAAAATGAGTTAGACATTTGTCCTTTTAAAAACTGGTGAGCTGTGGAAGGTTGAGAGAGAGGTGGTCCCATCTGTGTCCACACACCTTTGGTTATGGGCCTTCTTCCTCCTCCCATCCCACATTCTGGAACCCTTTGTTCAGAGACTGATGACAGACACCGTGGGAAAGAAAAAGGCTGAGTAACTGAAAGCGTGACCTTCCAGAAAGGCTGCTTGGTCACCTGAGAAGTAGCTTGTCACTCTTACCGCTTAAAAACAGGAAGGGATACACAATTGCTTTTGTGCGATTGTTTTAAGAGCCAAAAGACTGTGGGCACCTGGGTGTCTCAGTCAGGTAAGCATCTGACTCTTGATTTTGGCTCAAGTCATGATCTTCAGGTCATGAGATCCAGCTGGAGCTTCCACTCCACGCTCAGCGGGGAGTCTGCTTGCGATTCCGTCTCTCCCTCTGCTCCCCCCTCATGTGCGCATTCGAGCCTATATGCATGCTCTCTCTCAAGTTAATAAATCTTCAAAGAAGAACCCCAAAATACTGCCCAACTCTTAGAAAAGGTAGCATGTGCAGAAAACAAGAAAATGTAACTTTGGGGACGTGTTTTTGCTGATCCCAGAGTTCAAAGTGGGGAAAATTCCCAAAGCACCCGGAAAGGTCTTTGTTGGGTAGGGGGAAGTGGCAGTTTCTCTCAATCTGTGCTCTGTGCCAGGGATAATTGCATATTCTCCCAATCACAAATTAAGTATTTCTTCTTGGCAAGTGTCCCCTTTTCCCTGAGTTTTTCTCGGGAGAATTCTCTGAGGTCTCAGCAAGCTGCACTGAGTTAGATTTTTGCAGTATGAATATTGACAAATGGGTTGCTGCCTTGTGCCGTTTTGTGTACGAGGTGGTATAAGAACCAGAAACTGAGACTAAGAATCTGGGTTCCATCGCTGAGCTGTTGAACTCCATCAGCCCTGGGCAGGGAGGGGGGTAAAGCAAGGAATGAATGCTGCTTGCCTCAGTCTTGAGGCACAAACAGAGCAGGAGGGGAGAAAGCCTCCGTGGATGTAGAGGCAGAGAGGTAAACTTTTTACTGTCACTTCTTCAGAGCTAAATGTGTCAGTTTTTCCTTTTGTATTATTTATTTTGGTGTTTCCTTATGAGAATTAGTCTAGCTCTGTGAAATGATTTGGAAAGCTTTTTTTTTTTTTCTTTTTCTTAATGCCACGGAATATTTTGTCTAAACTTAGGAATTACCCATTTCTTGACTCTGTGGGCACAGCGGGTGGGAACACGTTATGGGTCTGAGAGCCCTCTCGGAGATGGTTTGTTGACAACATCCCTCCTTCCCCGCCTTGTTTCTTCCCTGGTTATTTGTCTATTTAGTTTTCTGCTTTTTCCCAAGGGAATTTTGAGTCTGTATTTTCTTGAAAATGAGCTATTTCAGTAAGACTTCATAGTATTCTATTAACAATGATTTCTTCTCTGTCTGTTACATCCCCATCTCACTCTTAATTTCATCTGTCTTAATACCTTTTTTTTTTTAATGAGTTAACTACAGGATTGTCAGTTTTATTTATTCTACCCTTCCTGAAACAGCAAGCACTTTCTCTTCCTCTTCATGACAGGCCATGGGCAGAGAGCTATTGTACTATCTCCATCAAACACTGTCTTGAGGCCCCTCTGTGCAAGAGCTGAGCATTCCAGGTATGTTATTTTATAGCACTGATAGTTATTTATAGTTATTTTATAGCACTGATCTCCTTGGCTGTGGCTAAAGCCTTTGGCTATGAGATGGGAGTCAACTTCTCCCGCATTTTCTCAACCATGTCTTTATCATTCCAAAGATCATGTTTAGTTTCCACAGTATGATGAGTGTTGGGGAGGTGAGGTCACACTTCAAGATACCACTTTGTACACATATTTGCATACTTGCAAATGATGTGAGACTCACAGAGGAAAAGCAAATTAAGATTATATCTGTTTCCAGGGGGCACTTGGGTGGCTCAGCGGGTTAAAGCCTCTGCCTTCGGCTCAGGTCATGATCCCAGGGTCCTGGGATCGAGTCCCACATCGGGCTCTCTGCTCAGCGGGGAGCCTGCTTCCCCCTCTCTCTCTGCCTGCCTCTCTGCCTACTTGTGATCTCTGTCTATCAAATAAATAAATAAAATCTTAAAAAAAAAAAGAAAAAAAGATTATATCTGTTTCCAGATAGGGTAGGGGGTATAATAGTCATAATCTTCTTGTCTAGCTTCTTGTCTCATAAGTCCACGTACTATAACATTAGCAGAAAGTTGTCAAAGACACTCGCGTTCTATTCTCCAGGTAGTGCATTGGTGTGTAACTGACCAGTAGGCAGGTTCTACCTGTGCTCTATCTTCCATCACCACAACAGATGACCTGCATCTGGGCTACTCTCTGGGTGGCTTGTGGCTTTGAATGAGCACAGAGGCAAGAAGTGGTAGGTTCGGGGGTACCGGGGCCTCTGTCTACACTACCTTGGCCTCATCCGACTAGAAGCTGAGGCCTAGCAACAGACACCAACCAAAGCTGGAAGAAACCCCCATGTTTGCATCTCACTGGGAACCATAAGGGTTGGAATGTCTCCCTACCCTACAAGAAACAATCTTAAAATATAGACTTTGAGAAAGATGGAGATGGTGGAAGATTACTTGGTCTACAATCACTTATTCAGCATAATGCAAATTACACTCGAAGTAGTGTACCAAGTGCTCAAAGTAGTAAACCAAGCCTTGCATCTAGAATGGCTTTCGTGAAGTGGCTATGGGTATGTGTGCACTCAAGGGGCTCCATTTATAAACAGCAATTTGAGTAGGAGGCCCATTGGAATGCCTTTCTAGAAGGATTCAACACGAGGTAGTAGAAGGACCTAGGATTATAGGCCTAGGACCAGGATTTGAATCCCACTTCTATCACAAATAAATACAATAAATACAATAAATAAAATAGTGTTTTTAATCTTCATGAGGCTTATTTTCAGCATCTTTAGGATGGAAATAATAACGTCCGTCTACCAGGATTGTTGCAAAGGTGTAAGTCAATGGGATTAAAAGGAAGAAAAGAGGTAAGATGCCTTGCAAACTGTAAAGTAACTTAAAAAGACAGTTATATATGCAACAAGCATTTGTTGAGGACTATTGTGTACATAAACTATATTCAGGATTCATAGTAATTTACCTGGTACGTCTTTAATTGTCTTCTCCCATTTTGGCCTATCAGCTGGAAAATTTTCATGGGAAAGCTTTTCTCTGAAATAATTCTGTTTTATATAGTATTATTTCCTTATCAGATGGATTTTAGAAAACATCAAGGAGCATGAAGATTTTTCTTTTCTTTTTTTTTTTTTTTAAAGATTTTATTTATTTATTTGTCAGAGAGAGTGAGCACAGGCAGACAGAGAGGCAGGCAGAGGCAGAGGGAGAAGCAGGCTCCCTGCTGAGCAAGGAGCCCGATGTGGGACTCAATCCCAGGACGCTGGGATCATGACCTGAGCCGAAGGCAGCCGCTTAACCAACTGAGCCACCCAGGCGTCCCAAGGAGCATGAAGATTTTTCAATGCCCGTTTCTTGCTTTTATTAATAAAAAGAGAACTGTGCCAAGGGGGTATGCCTCAGTGAGAAATAATGAGAGAAAATTGTTCACAGGGCTTACTTGGTTAAGTGCAATTAAACTAGCCTGTAATTTTTGTATTAAACTACTGGTAGTTGGGAACCAATATTTGGAGCTACTCATTAAATAAATTACCTAGATTAAGGAGTTTTTCCATGATTACAAACACAGGGGGGAAGGACGTCTTTAAAACCCATGGTCTCTTAAAATAAAGACTAATGTAAGGTTGATGAACAGGTAGCCCTTGATGCTGGCTGCTGTGTGCTTGGAAGCTGTTGGTAGGTCCCCATAGCACATCAGAGGAGGGAATTACAGCAGAGCTTGGAACGAGTATGCTCCTGCTGCCCCCACCTCTTTTAAATGTGTGTGAGCTTTGGCTAACATGGGAATTCCCTGACCCCAGTTTCTGCATCTCTGCAGGGGAGTAATAACATCTAGGTGTCCTACTGCATAAGGATGTGGCGGTGGTCTGATTCCAGGTGATAATTACAGGACAAGCTGATTCAAAGAAGCGTGAGGAGTTCTTCTCAAACATCAATGTACTGTAGAGTCTCCTGGAGATTTTATTCAAATGCAGATTCTGGTTCAGGAGTATCGACACTGTGGTCCCTGTTCTGCATTTCTGAGAGCTCCCGAGTGAAGTTTCTACTGTCGACTGGCACACAGGTCGCATTTCTGGTGGTAAGGCCTTCCACAATAAAAAACGTTTTAGCTGACTTAATTGCAATGTCCAGGAATAAATATCGGCCTCAGTTAGGGCTTGTTCCAGCTGTCCAGTAAAGTTATGAAAATACTAGTTTCCTTTTGCTTTTTCCTGTGTGCTGTAATGCTCCCTTCACCTTGAGGCTGGCTCTCCTCATGGCACCAAGATGACTGCCTGCCGTTCCTGAGGCTTTGGATCACACATCCTTGGTTGTGGCCAGCAGAAAACTGTTTTCCCAGTATTGCCAGGAAGAGTCCTCAGGTTTGTTCTGATTGTACAGATGAAATAAACGGATTGGCTTAACCTAGGCCAAAGGCTCCCCTTGTGGAGCTGACAGCAGAGTACAATTCCCCAGACCAACATGGAACTCAGGGCTAGGAAAAAAAAAGGAGGGGGAAAGTGGGTGCTGGGGAGACAACCAAGGAGTGTCTTTTGTGGAGGCAAATGAGATAAAGGCTTTTAAGTGAAGTTTATTTTAACAAATGTCATATCTTATACATGAGAAACAGGTCATTTGTACACTTCCCCATCTGATTTTGGAATCTTCTCTGAGGCAGGAAGTACCTGTTTTTGGTAATGTCGAATATGATTGGAAGGTCATAAAACTATTTTAGAGATTCCCAAGATATATTTTTATTTATTAATTTTAATACATTTAATGTGGCCTTTGTAGGGATCACCAAGAAAGGTTGAAGTGAATATCTCTATGAAATGGGTGGAAAACCCGGAGCACAGAAAAACCCTTTTAAGATGGTTTGTAGTTTGGGTTTAAGTTTAGTCATAAATTTAACTCCACCGTCCAGCTAGACTTGGAAATGGAAAGAGGGATTAAATAATTGTAGCAAATGAGAATACCGGGAGAGTAGAGTATGAGGTGAGATTGAGGATAGGACTGCCGTTTCTGGGACATAAGGAATGGTTTGTTAATTGAGAAAAAAACACATCAAATTCATGAAAGGCCACAGTTAGCAATGGTGAACTCCTTGCTAATCTTGCCATTTGCTATGCCCAGAGTGTTCATGGTGTTGTTCTGTCTTTTCCAGCAAAGACCACATACTTTCCACCCAACCAGTGAGTCTTAACAGTGGAAACAGAAACTGGGAACTATCTGTGTTGGGTCCAAGCATTTCCCATGGAAAATGTGCTAAGGCTTAAACAAAGTTCTCATCAGGAAATTTCTCTCCACAGATAGATTTGCCCCAGGGCCTTAATGTCAGTGATGTCATTATCCTGTCAAATAAACTCAAGATTGATTCTAAGAAAGCAAGATTTCTAATCAGATTCCTTCTACCCAGTGCTCAGAGCATTGCAGTTTTCTAGAACTCTGTGTACAAACAACTTAAGTAGACCCAAGGGTTTGTGGTACAGGCCAACGTCTATGTACATGACAGGATTGGCCATATAACTAGGTGTAGATGTGGCACAAAATGGATGAGGTTATGGATCTGGGTGTTGGTCCTGGCAAAGTCTGGGTATCTTTTAGGTAGTATGTAATTAATAATTTAACTTACCTAAAGAGTAAAAGAGTTTTTATCAAGATTGAGGGTAATCTTGGGAACCCTGAATTTGCAGTTGGTGTCAGAAATGTAGGCTGTACCTTTAACTTTGCAGTTGGCATCAAAAGTGAGATTCCTCAGATGATCCTGACTCACTGAAGCATGTGGTTTGGAAAGAGAAGGGCTCAGGGCCCTGGTGTTGATGACTCTTTGATTCCAGAGTGGATACCTTGACACCCATGGTATAGAACTGCAATTGTGCAGGGGGTCGGTTTCTCGAGGAAAAGATTACCAGTGGGATTTAGAGATGAATCCAAGTCTCAAGGAGTTAGCTCACTGGATACACAGGGAAGTGTAAACTGATAAGAAATAAGACACAAGCTAAATATATAATCCCTTGGCTCTCGTTAACCATAATAGCTAAAATGAACGTTAAGAGTATTGGGGCAGATCCTGACTATGAGCCAAACTCAGGTTTCAGCCAGTCTCAGCTATGGTAGCCACAGGGCTGCTACCAAAGGGACAATTATGCTGGCACAGCAGATTGCCCTTCTAGGATCGCAGGTCACCAAGAAGGCAGTGCAGGTGGGGGAAGCGGAAGGGCAAAACAAAGGATCCAGTGAAACCAGGTGGTAGAGTGTGAAGGAATTGTCTCATTTTGCGCATTGGTATCATCAGTTTGCTGAAGAGCCTAAAATAAGTTGTGAATGACTAGCTTTGGGGCGTTATCTTTGGTTTTGGGTGGTGCAGAATCAAAGAGCATGTTTGGGTTAACACAGGACCCAACTGACTATTGAACAATCACAGGTGGCTATACATGATCCAGACACAGAATAGGTTTCTCCCAAAAGGACAGATAACTCAATGGACTGGATAAGAGCCGCTGCAAAGTAAGTTTATCCTGAGAAGGGGAACTGTCCAACTCTCCCCCATAAATCCCAAGTGGAACATGCCTGATGATACAGCTTATATGCTTTGAATACAAGCCATGCTGGGATAATCAGGATATTCATACACTGACTATGTACCTTACCCAAGGCATAGTAAATGCTGTGATTAATGGAGCCCCTTTTGCATGGAGACCCCATGTTACACTGTTGCTACAGTATTGAACAACACTCTAAGAAGTCTTGCCAGATTTGATATCTCAGTTTCCCCTACGGGTTTTTATAGAATTGAAAAAAATTAGAATGATTCATAAAAAATAGGGAAAGACAAAGTCCACCCAATGGGGTAGAAATCTTTCAATGGTTTTTTGAGAAGTGAGATGAATAAAGTAGACATTGATGGGTTGAAACAAAAGTCTTAATGCAGCACTACTGGAGGTTAGGTAGATCAATGGGATCCCTTCTTGTTTCCCAACATAAAAGGGCCTTAAATAAATCTTTTCTATTGAACCCAATGTGGAGGAATTTGAAATTCTGGAAGGCAAGGATGACAATGAGAAACCTGACTTGGGATTGCTGGGGGCAATGGTTTGGCATTTAGACAAGATGGAAATTGACAGAGGAGCCAGGGTCTACTTGCTCAGCCCCCAGCTGGGACCCAAGGCCATGTACTTATATGTGAGTTAAATGGCTAGTGGGGATGAGGGAGAAGAGAATTTTCTGGGGCTTCTTGATATGGAATCCCAATACACTGTGACTTTATTTTTTTTTTTAAATTCAATTAGCTAACATACAGCACATCATTAGTTTTTGATATAATTTTCAATGATTCATTAGTTGCATATAACACCAGCTGCTCATCACATCACATGCCCTCCTTAATGCCCATCATCCAGTTACCCCATTCCCCCACCTACCTCCCTTTCCACAGCCCTCACTACACTGTGATTTTTAAATCTGTTGGGGAGGTCCTAATGAGTTGTTCAGTTGGATTGAGAGGATATGGAGGTGAAGTGGTTGATGGGATTGAAGTGAAAGCTTGGATTAAAATTGGAATAAGGTGAATATGATATTTTATGTGACATGATTGCATTTCCTTTACCTGAACATCTTTTCCGGGGGTAGAAAGTTTAGGTAAAAACAAATGGCAAATGAAGAGAAGGAGAAATCGTAGCTGTGGGTAAAGGAGTGAATAAATACATGATGTAATGAGAGAATTCCAATATAATTCTGGTGACTCGAGAGAGGCTCAGAACAGAATAATAATAATAATAATACCTCTTGCTCAATTGTACCAGATGCCCAGAGAGGTAAAGCTATGTTTACTAAGGCCACCTTGACTTTTAGAATCTCACAAATTTGGATAGAAGCTTGCAAACCTGAGGGGCATTACTCTGGGAGACCTTTTGGACATACAATGTGATGAACTAGACTGAAGGTTAATGAATGAGTAGAACCTGGTTAATGTGCCAATATCAGACTCTTACTTCTCAGGTTGTATCTACCGCGAAAGATATCATTTGTGAAGGAGTTTTTGGTAACTGCTCCCTACTGGGTGATTGGACCATATGGTATACAACTTTCAGCTGACTGACCACTGTGTAACTATAAACCTGGATGACCGAATGTTTCGAAGATTCTTGGGTATATTGGACAAAATACGACTGTGGCATGCCTAATACACCATAGCATGCTATGCACAAATAAAAATCACCCTTGTTTTTGTGGGTCAGAAGTTATTAAACACAATACGAAAGGGGTGTCTAGTGGCTCATTTGGTTAAGTGTCTGCCTTCAGCTCAGGTTGTGATCTCGAGGTCATGGGATGGAGGCCTGCATCAGGCTCCCTGCTCAGAGGGTACTCTGCTTCTCCCTCTCCCTCTATCCCTCCCCCTGCTTGTGCTCTCTCTCTCAAAATAAATAAATAAAAATCTAAAAAAAAAAAAAAAAAACAAACAAACCCATAAGATAATCCCCTCCAGATGGGTATTAAGGAGGGCACATGTTGAAATGAGCACTGGGTGTTATATGCAAATAATGTATCATGGAACACTACATCAAAAACTAAAGACGTACTGTATGGTCACTAACATAACATAATGAAAAAAGACCCAAAAAACAAAAACAAAAACAAAAACTGGGAGGAAAAAAAATAAACACAGTAACAACAACAACAACAACAACAAACCAATGGGTCCTGATAGGATTAGAGCAGGAAGCACCACATGGCAGGTATGATTTCCCTCGGGAACAGCGCCACCTTGAGATGAAGAAGGCTAATGGGAAGCCTTATGGCATGCTCAAACTAAAATACATCCAGCTGTGACTACCATTCATTTAACTCTAGAATGGAGGGCAAACATTTTTGGGTACAAAACACGTATTCTAACTGCTCTCAGGGCATTAGTACACAATGTCAACAACATGCATGGCAGATAAAACACCACCTGTGTCTTCCCTATAGAAGGGAGGTAGGGTTTGCTATATAACACCACATAATGGAAAATGGTTTTAGTACAAGCCTATTAATTGAGGCAGGTTGAAATAACCAGTCATGGCCAGTTATAATGGTGCTTGTCCATAGTAATATCTGGTGTATCAGCAAGGGTTGATTGTGTTGGAAGGCGTACCAAATACCTCTGTAGTTCTTACTGATTTTGTTCTGCAATGAAACAGAATTGTACCATGACCATGCTATGATATAGTGTAACATTGGCATTGTTGGTTAGATTTGACTTCCTCATTTAAATAAGTGTAATGATTATACTTATCTTATAGTCAAAATACTGGGAGATTCACTTAAAACCTCCTTAGGATATAATACCAATAGAAAATGACTGGTCTGAAGAAGAACTGGATTGACCAATCACCAGATCATTGCTATGCTAAGTAGTCCTGCACAAGTTTGTCATAAGGTATAAATAGCAATAGATGAAATCAAATTAGCACAAAATGTTTAAGTGATTGTAATGGCTGTATAAGGATGCATTAATTTCTTTAAAGCTATCCCTATCCCACAAATGTTAGGCATAGTCATACTGATACTATTGCTGCCTCCATCATATAAATGCTATACCAAATGTAGATTCTTGGATGAATATAATCATTTCTCTATAAGAGATCCTTGTCCAGAGGCTAGGGGGTGGCTTGTATAATAAGGAATTTAAACTTTCAAGGTGAGGTCTGACCTATGCTTTCTAGAAGTGTCTGATTACTGGGAGACTTTGGGTCACAAGTGACAACTAACAATGTGATTTATGTTCAAAGCTTTGGGCCACATGGTATCTGCACAGAGGGGTTGGAGATCAAGGTCAGCCATGTGTGCAGTCAACCATGTCTCCACAATAAAAACTCTGGACACCAAGCTTGGGGGAGCTTCCCTGACTAGCAATATTCCATGCCTATTGGATATTACAGCTGGAAAAGTTAATATTGTCCATGACTCTGTGGTGAGAAGACAACTGAAAAGTTCCACATTTGGAACCTTCTGGGACTCTGTTCTTGGCTGGTTTTAGTCTGTGTCCTTTATTCTTTCACTGTAATAAACTTTAACCATGATTATTACAGCTTTCAGTGAATTCCTCTACTGATTTATGGACACTGACGAGATCTAGGGAACCCCTGTACCCTGCAGTGGTGTCTGAAGTGAGGGTTGTCTTGTGGACTGGACCCCCTAACTTCACAGAAGGATTTTTTTTTTACTTTATTCAGACCATTTTTGTCCTATACTCAACACCATTCATGTCTTCAAATATGTCTCTGCTAGAAACATTATCTTTTAAATGGTTCCTTGGATACCATTACAAGTATGGCATAATCTGTAGTAAAGCACCATTAAGATGTTAATACAGATGTATGTGTGAATTAAAAAGTAACTCTAAATGCACAGTAACCAATATACTTCACATTAATAATTCAGCTATTTTTATTTGTTTCTAAACAAAAAGCAAAGGGGACCCAGTCCACAGAGCAATTGTATTAGTGTGCACAATTTTTATTAAACCAAAATAAAACCTTTTGAAGTTCTTGGCTTACGAAAGTCACTCGAATTCACTTCAAGTTTTTCCATTGCTAATGTGTTCTCTCTGACTGAAGTTCGAATGCCCTTCCATTCTCTTTTTGGGGCAAGAGGAGAAGACATCAACACTACATCACAATCCATTAAGTCCTCTTAATAGGAAATCAACCCCCCTTTTAACTAGAGTATTATTTATTCTATTCCATTTGTTTCAAATAAGCACAGGAAAGTGATTGGAGATGAACTACAAAGAAAGAAGATGGCAAGGCGTGCTACCCGAAGACCCTTAAATTGCACATTTTGAAGATTTTCAAGCTTGAGAATACCAGGCATCTGTCACTCACAAAGCTCTTTACAAAGCAATATTCTTGGCCCCCATTTTGTGACTGGCAGAAAACAAAACAAAACAAACACGACCACCACTGTGCCCCCTTCCCCAAGCAAAAAAATCAAGCTGACTAGGGCAGGGCAATAATAACATTCGTCAGAGTCACGGAGGAAATATGAGGAATGCCAGATTCGGAGCCAGTCCCCCGGGGAACATTTTTCTGTTTGCCCTTTTCGCATGCCTCGATATCGGACTTCAGTTATCCAATTTCCATTTCACAAAATTTTGGTTGTGGTTACTTAACTTCCAGGCAGAGTGCATAGTCAGCTTTTGCCACCTGTCATGGACACGTTCCTGTAGGTTTGGTTCTCTCTCTTTCTTTCTCTCCTGACTCTTTTTTCACTGATGG
This sequence comes from Martes martes, assembly GCF_963455335.1. Lineage (NCBI taxonomy): Eukaryota > Metazoa > Chordata > Mammalia > Carnivora > Mustelidae > Martes > Martes martes. Next base: position 46,253,156 of record NC_137901.1, on the reverse strand, counting down.
CTTGTACCATATCACACGCTCTACTTCGGGAACACCTGGTTATCTGATAGTCTGCCCTTAGAAAGAGGATGAAACTACCTGAACATGGTTCATGTGCAAAAAGATTTCTCATTTAAGAAGAACCCCCTAAGTTCGTTTAACGAGCTCTCCAAGGTCACCACAGATGATGGAACTAATTCAAAGACATTTTACAGACGAGTTTGAGGAACATTTCTATCTCAAAAAGCAATGTTTTCCAGTTTGTTGACCTCCCCAATTTTTACCTATGTGGTAGTTTGATAAAATAATTACAAATATAAAATAATAATATAATAAATATGAAAAAAGTGTATGATAAAATAATTGACAAATATGCAACATTAAAATGTGTGTATTTTTGGTGCTTACAACTCTTAAGGAAACATGAAACATATAGAAAATTTCAAATTCTATGCCCTCCAGAAAACCCTTCCGAAAATGAAATTCAAAATATCATCTTTACATGAATGAGGCCGGTGATGTGTTTTTCTGGAAGGAAATTCCCTTTGCAAATAACTGTGGTGATGAGTGCTACAGCTTAGGTATTTGCATCTGGCAAGCATTTGTTCCTGAGAGCTGTGTGAATGACCCCGTTCCCTCACACTCCTGAACAAATGCTATTTGCGTGTCTGTTGGTCTTTATGTGGCACGAACTCATATACTTATCGGGGACGCCTCAATTCTTTTCACATTAGCTCACGAGTATCAAGAAGAATTCCTCAATGCCAGTGAGATACTCTGGAAGGTCCCAAATGTATTTGATTATAATCTGTTTATTCGCATAATCCAGAATTTACACAGCTTAACGTTTTTTAGGTAATTATCAAAACAAAAATCACAAATTAACAAAATAAAATTTTGCAAGGAAATCAGGGGAAGGGACAGTTGTGTCACTTGCTCCCCAAGAGCCACAGATCTGGGTTGAGAACTGGCCTTTTAAAGGGGCACACGCATGTGCATTTTGTTTTAACAATACTTGACCTAGTAATAATTCTCATCATGAAGTAATTTAAGTATTTCACTGGGTTGTTTTAAGAATCAATGGAAGAGTCTATGTGAAAATATTTGGCAAGTGATGAAGCATCAGAAGTATGTAGTTAATTTTTTCTACCTCTTTCATTCTCTTCTTCCTCAAAGACACATAAGACACACGCTGAGTTGTATTGATGTATTTCCCTTTTAAAATTTTGTTGCTTTGGTCTTTTTTATTAGTGTATCGATCAGCTGTTGTCCATTAGTTCAGAGGCAAGATTCACGTGACTGTTTACCACATTGACAGATGCCGATGGACTCTTCATGATGTCTTGGATGTTTGGCAGTGTTGGAAATAACAATGATTCAAAAAAGGGAACTTCTTGAACACTTCCTTTTGGAGTTATAGAGTTTTAATTTATTCCACTGGATCTGATACTTGTGCTACTTGTAAAGAAATGCATGGAGAAGTACATGATACTCAGGTTATGTGTGTAGGGGACAGAAATACTTCATAGTAATCCCTGCTAATTGTACTGAAAGGAGAAGAGGAAAGGGAACCAAGTGTCAGGATGTGTTCTGTACCAGGCACGTAATACGTACTATGTGTATTATTGACATGATTTCTCCATTGTTTAGAAAAGAAACCGACATTCACAAAAGCTCAGTAATGTGCCAAAAAGTACAGAAGAAATTGGAGCAAGATTTGATCCCAGGTTATGGCTCCCAAGACCATATGATTTCCCTGATACCTAGAAGAATGAGGATGAGAGGGATGCAGACCAGGGTCTTGGGCAGAAGAAACAGAGCTTCCCTGGCTTGCATTTGTCAAATCACTCATGACTTTAAACCCAGTTTTCCGAAGTTAGCATTTACTACTGTCTACACCCCTACCTTCCTGAGTTATATCTTCTTTTGGTCCATCATCAACACTGTCTTAAGTGGAAGTTTCTTCCCAACAAATTAATTTGTCTTGAAGACATGCTCTGAGACTGGTTTTCTCTCTCTGTTGATAGAATTGACCTGGAGTTGGAAACTCTTGGGTCCTTAAAATTGAGCACAGGTGTGAGATACAGTTGGTCTGGCTTTCATCAGCCAGCTTGGGTGACCCTGACAGTACAGTCACAGCCATATAAATGATAGCATTTCCTGACTGATTACAATGTGCCATGTACTGTTCTGATTGCCTTATATGTATTATTTTATTTAATTCTCACAAATCTACAAATCTCTTTGTAATACCTATTAATGCCATTTTACAGATGAGAAAACAGAGACATAGTGAGACCCAGTGACTTGCCTAAGACTACACAGCTGTAATAAGACCATGGTAGATTACAACCCATTGTTATTACATCCCTGGTACTCTGTGTTACCTTTCTGAGCAAACCTACGTGAATCGTTTGGAGCACGGATTTCTACAAATGTACCATGTTTATCTGATCTCTTGGTTGCAAAGTGCTTGGGCTGGGACTCAGGTGTTCCACTTTCCATGTAGCCCTCATAGTATAGGGGAGTTCTGAACAAACAGAATGGCTTTGGTAAATAAAGCTGACTTTTCCTACATGAAACAGAAATATCCACATGCCTATTTGGTGAAGGCAGGGAGAAGTAGCTCTTTTATTTATTTATTTTTTTAGATTTTATTTATTTATTTGAGAGAGAGAGAGAGTGCCCAAGCAAGGGGAAGGGCTGAGGAAAGGGAGAAGCAGACCACGCCCCCCTCCTGCCCCCTAACGGAGCCCGGTGTGGGTCTTGATCCTAGGACCCCGAGATCATGACCTGAGCGGAAGGAAGATGCTTAACCCACCAAGCCAACCAGGCGCCCTGAGAAGTAGCTCATTCTAAATGGCATATCAATGTGTTAGAGTATATCAAAAGGGAGACTAGACTCTAAACTAACATTAAATACTATTATCGGCTAAATTAAATTTTGCTCCAAAATTCATCTGTTGAAGTCCTATCCTCCTGCACCATGGAATATGGCTATACTTAGAGGTAGGGTTGTTACATTTCTAGAGACAATTAAGTGACATCATGAGGGTGGACCTAATCTGGCAAGAGTGGTGTCTTTATGAGAAGAGCAGACTAGGGCACAGACACACCTAGAGGAAACACACCTAGAGGAAAGACCATGTACAGATACAGGGAGAAGATGGCCATCTATTAGCCAAGGAGAGAAGCCCTCAGAAGAAACCAATCCTGCTGACATGTTGGGAAGTAAATTTCTGCTGTTAATGCCACCCATTCTGTAGTACTTAGTTATGGTGGCCTAAGCAAACAGACACAGATCCCATCTGGGCATCCATGAGTTTTGGAGAACTGGGCTCTGTTCATAAGCCGTGCCCTTCATTGGGGCAGGAGGGACCATAGCCACTAAGTGAGGAGGTCCTGTGTGGAGTAGTCACGGAGGGCATCGAGGACCCCACCCAAGTGCCAGCACCTGGTGCATGGCCACACATGGATGCTCAAAGCAAGAAGGGAAAGATGGGAAACTGAACACTGAACGTCTGGTTCCATCCTCAACTCCCTGTATCCATTTCATCTCCTGACTGCACTGAAGGGCAAGAGAGCCCCAGTAATGACCAGGCTTAAGCATCTTGCCTTCCCTGGGCCACTGGGCCTTAGAGATTTAATCTGACCTAGAGAAATAAAGATAGGTGACAGTTTCTGCACCTGAGAATCACATCCCAAATTCATACTGCTTGCAAGTGTTTATTGATTTTATTTTCTTTGTTTATAAAAATTTCAAAAACTCAGTTTGTAAAACTTGAATAGTAGAGAAAAACACAAAGAAAAATAAATTAATATTGCCTGTAAACTTACCATTTGGGACTAACCACTCTTATACAATATTTTTTTCTGAGTTTGTACTATGTATATATAATACATATATAGTCACAGAAGTGACACTATACTATGAATAGTTTTTATCTATTTTTCATTTAACACTCTTCTAGGCATTTTCTCATGTAATATAAAATTCTCCATAAAGACCATTTAAATGCTGCATGAACCCTGTTTTTCAGAAGTGCTTTAGATGATTTAACTTATTCTTTATTATTGGAAAGTTAGATTGTTTTTAGTTTTGGGCTCTATTAAATATTGTTGTAATGATTATTTGTGTTCCTGATTCATTTCCTGAGAAAGTTCACCTTGAAGCTATTCTCTCTCTCTTATTTCTAGTGCAATATTTCATTTTAGTCTTAAAAAGCTTATCTTGTATTTTTTTCTTGTGTTTCTTAAACCCATTGAAATCCAAAAATATTTCTTAAAAAAACCTTATTTTCTTCATAATATTTTCTCCTTACCAGTCATCCCTGAATGCTCTCATTTTGAGATGGTTGAGGACCATCCAAAGAGTACATTAGCAAAATTAGGAAAATTTCCATTCAGTCATTTGAATTAAAAAGTTTCCTTAGCTGCAGCCAAACCAACACTCCCCAAAATTCGTCCAAAATTAAGGTTATGTTGATTATTTGGTTTTGGTGTTGTTTCCCCATCTGGCCATACCAAACTCTAGCTGCCATCAGAGGGTCAACTGTTTTACTGAAAACCGCCTTCAGCAAAACTGTAAAGGAGTAGGAAGCGGGCGCCCTCAAAGTCATAGCAAGATGACACTTGATCATAACGTGGCAACTGGTTGTTGCTTTCCATTCTTTTCTGGAACTGTGTCTGTTTGTGAGTGTGTGTGCATGCATGCCTACTTACATGTGTTTGTGGGCACTGGTAGAAAGAAGTTCCCCACAAGTGTTTTAGTTATCCAGAGTCCCAAACTATCCTGAGGCAGAACCAGACAATCCGCAATGCTGGATGTCTGAAAGCATGGTGGATCCTCACTACAGAACAAGCATGGACACGCCCTATCCCAGAATTCCATCCTTGTCTGCTGTCCCATTCTAAGTGCTGAATTTCTGTTTTCCCTGACAGTGGCAATTTTAACTTACAATGAAATAGAATATACAACTTCACAGTGTTATGGCTAAAACAAAGGAAGTCCCCACCCTGACTCCGCCCTTTAGTCTGTATGAAATACTGGCTTGTCAAGGATGACTGTACATGGAAGGTGCGTTTGTCCATCCTTGTCAGGTTCAGCCCACTTTGGACCAGGTCCTGCTTCCCAGAGTCAGAGCCAATGGTGCATTTTCCTTGCTTCTGATGAAGAGTAACAAGGACTTTTGGTTTTAGGGATCAGATGGAGAGTGATTCTCTTTGAAGCTTTCACAAAGCCAGCAAGAATTTCACACCATTTTGAGTGCTGCAGGTGAAGAATTTAACAGCTGGTGGGAGTGCAAATTAGAGCCAATTATAATTTGATTGACCTGCCTTGACAATAAAACTGTCTTCCCTAATTTAAAATGCCTAGCAGGATCCTCTCTGCCCTGGTAAGGTGGTGATTTCAAACGAAGAACAGCTCAAACTAGGAAATTCTTTAACAATGCTGTGACAGTAATAAAGATTTATTTATATAGCACCTTTTTTTTTTTTTTTCTCTTGGACTGAAATGATTGTGTTCAAACTGAGGAATAGCACATTATGCAGAGGAATGAAAAGGACTGGCTTGGCAGAAATGACTCGAGAGTGGTGGCAACAGAAGTAGAAAATGCACGTAAATTTTGGAAAGTAGTGAGGAAAGGGGGGAGTGTCTCAGTTCCAACGCATAACGCCAGTTGTCATAATATTTGTAGAGAAACCAAATGTAGAATTGAAAAGCATATTTTTTGGAACTGTTGAAAAGTGGCATATGAGAAAGCACTTTTTCTCCTGTGTTTGATTTTAAACTTAATTTATTCTATCACCTTATTTAAATAGGTCACAGAAAGCTTCAAATTCCAGTTTAGACTCAGCTTGGTCCTTCCTTCCTTCTTATTCATGCTAGTGAAGGTTTACTTAGTTATTTAAACTTTATTAGGAAAAGAGTTGGTTGCTCTGCAGTGTTTGCTTTGCCTTGAAATGATTCTGTGCCATTTTCATCGAACTATAATTTAGATGCAGGTGACATGCGTGACTCATGCTTCTGGCTTCTGGAAGGCAGTGCTCCAAAGAGCCACTCTCTTACTACCTGGCAAAGACTGAACAGATCTACTCTCCAATCCAACCTCTGCCACTGAAGACTCCCTTGATCTTGGGCCCATTATCTTCCAGGTCTCAGGTTTTTCATCTGCAAAATGGAAACAATGAAATAGTTTTCATGGGGTATTGGGTGATTACTGAGATATGACAAAGGTTTTCTCCTTGACCAACCTCTAGCCAGGCTCCTCGGAGTGCTCCTTCCAAGTAAGCCTCAAGCTTGTCTTTAAAGAGTTGAACAAACATTAATGTCATTTCTAACAGCTCAAGGCCATATCCCTGGAATATACCTAAAAGGGCCTGCCTGAGAAAACTCAAGGCTGCCCAGAGAATTTACTGTGTGTTCCAGACGACGCCTGAAAATAGGACCCCTATGTCCCAGCCTCTGTGGGAGGGTAGGATCTTAATTTTGATGAGGACCAATTAATAAACCCACACCGATTCGGACCAAACCCCTCTTCTGCTTTTGTAATTTTCCCTTCCCTGGCTCTGTTGAGCCCCAACTCACCCCTCCATTCCCTCATTCTTCCTTTAAAATACCTGATCATCTCTGCCTAAAATCTGTTCAGTTGAGTTGAATTCGGTTCACCCTAGACCCCTTCCCTATTGCAAGAGTATATTACTTATTAAAATCTGTCCTTACCACATTAACTAGTGTCCAGCTTTGTTACTCTTTGACAGACACCATTCACAAAATAGCTTGTCATAATATCTGTTGCAAATGGCTCTTAGGAGGTAGGGAGATCCTATTTCTACCTCTGTCAGGACCTGCTACTCTTTCCACTACAGAGTCTGCCCAGTCAGCTTGCTTGTCTTGTCTTACTTCCAGTGAAACTTGCAAAGATGGGGTAGAAAGGGTGGGGGTGGGGTGGGGAGTGAGGAAAGGAAGATGAGGGATAAGAAGTGCTATTCTTGCCTCCTTGATATTGTCTTAGAATGAATTTCAATGAACCACAGTGTCATTCCTGTTGATGAGTTTCTATAATACTAATATGGTTGGGGCCCCTTGTGTGTTAAATATGCTTTTGTCATTGGCTCTGAAGGTTAATCTTTTTATCATGCAGTGTATATAAGAGAAGGCAAGAAAGGTTAGGAAAATAGCTGTGACAAAGGTCATGAGCTTTGTGTCCTTAGAAAAGGTATGGGTCCTTTCAGTTTTTGGATGTACCGTATCAGTGTTGATACAATCTGAGTTTTACTGCCTTCAATTGGATGACAAGTAAAATTACCAAAGGGAACAGAAACTGAGTTCCAAACAATCAACTCAATATACAAACTTTTGGTTCATCCTATTGTGAGCTGTATACTGCGTGTAACCAAGCTTCATCTTAATGGCTATGAACCATCAGGAAGCTTCTACTTAAGGTGGTCGAATAAAGTGCATGCTTTTGTGACTGTGTTACTGCTCCTCTTTTTGGATTACTTCTGGGGATTAGGGTTCCTGGAAATCCAGTCTTTCTAAAATGAGAGCTTTTGTCTCTCATTATTAACGTGGCTTCCAGGGTCACTTCCTAAAAATAAAAGAGAACTTACAAAGATCTATGCAGTGACAGTTGCATGTATCCTTGTATACATCCATGAAAGTGGAATTTCTTGTGGGTAACACATCTGGTTTAAAAAATTACCTTTAGGAGTATTAAGTGGCAAGCAAGGATCCCAGGAAGCAGGTCCTGGAGCGCAGCCAACCCCCAAGCAATGAAATGATGATTTCTGCAGGGCAAGGCTTGACGGGGCTGGATCTGTGCAGATGATGGAGGGGAGCGGGATGTTCTGGCAGCTGCTGTCTGGTGAACTGAGACGGGGCATTCACAAGGTGGGCAGACAGATGCCGTAATGACCCACTAAAGAATAACCACATGCAATACAACATAGCTGTGAAACGTGGGGAAACAATGGCAGCAGATGGACAAAAACCTGGCTCACAGCAAGCAGGGAGAGGCAGCTCATTTATAGCAAAAAGCCCTGCGTGGCTTAGGGAGGGACAGGATTCCAGGCCCACACCAAGCCTGCAAATAGCAACAGGCCCTACAAACAGCATACAACATTTTCAAATATTTATCGACTGCTTTGCTATGTGTAGCACACTTGGCGAGGAGCTACGTGATGAAGCAGGGATGAAGATAGACTTACTGACTTCAAGGAGTTTAGAGTCTAATGGATAGGCAGCGGGTTTCTGATACATGATAGCTTTTGGGAATTATTCTGTGGTTACTGACAATGCTGGCATTTAACATTCTTCAAAGTCTGGTTATTCCTTTCCCAGATCTTGGATGGCATGACTTCAAAACCAAAGATGGTGAAGGTTTAGAGGAGAAGAAGTCTGCATACAAGAGTTGAGGAGTCACACCTCCAGTGACTTTGCACTAAGATTTTCCAATAGCTGAGACTGTGGAATACAACTATTGTGCTTCAGTTTAGAGTCACAAAGTACAGGGTCACCTTCTTATGAATACACGCCAGGAAGGATGACTGACACTTATTGAATTTTAGCTTTTTCCTAAAAAAGTATCTGTTGAAGGAGGGGCACTGTGGTTTCCAAACACAAAGGGCAACTCCATTCTCCCAGGTACACACACACATGGATACATACATCTGAGCATGCATTTTGGATTATGTCTTGTAATTTTTGGTTTTTGCATAAACATTCTTCATTGCCTTCATAGTCATCATCACTGGGTTGGCAACTAAAAAACTAAAAAAAAATCCCTTCCTGGCAGTTGAGTACTTTTAATTACCTAGGCATAATTTTTTTTCTTTTGGTTGTTTATAATGGGTATTAAAGAAGAAAGGGGGAATGGACGTGAAATGTGAGGTATGCTTAAGTATGGAGTCATCTTGGATGCTACCTAGAAAATAGTTTGTTGGGGGTTACACTAGGGAACTGTTACCCCTCCACCCTGTGTTTTTTTCTGTGCTAGAATTGGCTGACATGGATTGAATGGTCTGGCTGTAACCTTCATATAGTGGAGCGGAGTTGATTGCCTATCAGTCAATGATTAGAATAGCTGTACTTCAGCATGTTCTAGTTCAGCAGATTTAGTCATGACTATATCACTGTATCATCACCAGCTGGATCATCTTCAGAAAAAGCAAAAACAGTGGTGGAGATTCTACAAGGCATATACAGATAGCTTTGTAGCCAGGTCCTAAAATACCAACGAACAGTCTACGTTTCTGCTAATGCCTAACCATAGATATTAAGTCTATGTAAAGAGATCAATTTGTGATCCAGAATGGCTTCTAATTATGAAAAATTTAAATAGAAAATGATAGGATGTGACTAATTTCTTTACTAAACACAGGGTAGAACAGAGACAAACAAAATGATTCATTATTTTACCTTATCATATGGGAATAAGATTGACAATATTAAGTGTTGAGTAAGAACATCCAGAAATGTTGGTAGTAGGAACGTACAGCCATTTTAGAGAACAATTTGCAAATATCAAAAGAATGCTGAAGATATCCATACCTTATAATTAACAAAATCCACACCTTGATATATTTCTTAGAGTAACACTTGGATATCTAAGGAGACACATGTAAGTATTTTAATAATAGCATTATTTGTAAATGCAAAAATTGGAAATAACCTCAAGTGGTAAGTTCTTATAAAGGTGTACTGTACACCTTTATAAGAACTAAATAAACTATAGCTATAAACTATAGCTACATGGTACCTATCTTGAATGCATTTTATAAGCACAATGCTACTTTTAAAAAGTAAACTGAAGGATGTTCTATGTGTTATGATATCATTTATGGAAGTTAGAAAAACATGCAAATCAATACTTAAAATTGTTGAAGGATATGTATAAATGTAGTAAAATTATAAGGAAATATAGGATAATGATGTTTGTTTTACCATTCTTTATATTCTTCTGTGTGTCTTTAACACTATATGATGAATGAATAAACAAATCAGCAATACCAGGAGCAAAGTAGAAAGGATATCATAAGATCCCATTGAAGAGGTGCAAGAAAGTTACTGAAGGAAAAGAATTTTTCTCCTCCCCTTTCTCTGTTTTCCTCTCTGAGAACACATATTAAGTACTTACTTCCTTTAGAAAATTAATTCAAAGAGAAAGGCAATGCCCATTTCAGTTTTATCCATCACAGTTTCTTTCTCCTGAGGTGGCTTGGGCTATGGGCTATGAGGACATGGACTATGGAGGCCAAATCCTCTCAGAAGCTCTCCTCTCTGAGGGACATGAGTAGGTCAACATACCTTAAGCAGAGAATTTCTGAAACAGATATGTTCCACTGGAACCAGATGTTGGTCAAAGTGTAGAAAGTCTTAAACACCAGTGTCAAGAGGTGAGACTATGTCATAAACATTAGACAGCCACTAATGTATGTACCTATGTGGGGAAAAAAGATGAGAAAAGGATAGATAGAGACAAAGTACACATACTTATGTATAATTGTGTATCTATACATAAGTGTATCGTCTATCTCTATACCTACCTGTCTGTCCTTCTGTCTATCATCTATCTATCTATCTATCTATCTATCTAACGTCTGTCTAATCATCTATATCATTTATCTACCCACTTACCTATCTTACCTACCTAGCTTTCTATCTAGCTCTCTGTCTATGTCTATGACTGTAATTACAACTACATCTACATCCTCTTTAGAATCCTGTGACTAATCCAGGATTGGGGTGGGGTGGGAGGCAGAGTGTTGAAGAGGAATTGTAACAATATTAGCTAGTTTCATTACTTTTATTGTAATATGAGAATGGGAAATGGAAACTTTAAGATGAAATGCCTATATTTAAATGTTATAACTTTAATCCTAATGGTAACTAGTAGATTCTGCAAAGAGCTTTAAAGATGAGAACAGTATACACTGGTTAATGAGAATGACTATTATTGATGACAATAATATTAACTTGCTAGTACACAATTGGGAAGGGAGGCTTACAAAGAATATTTTTCCTGTGTAAAAAACCAAAGATTGATATTTTTGGCTGTAGAATGTGAATTCAGAAATTAGCCCATTTTTTCACATCTCTTTTAGAGATGTGGCATAAGCTTCTTGGAAGATATCTTTTCATCTTTAGAAAAAGGTACAGAATAAGGTTTACTTTAAAAATTAGTTTTTGGCACCAGTGTTCTAACATAAAACCATGGTAGGTTCAATGGTGGAAATAGCACAATTATCCTAAAAATAGCAATTATATTTAATCACTGATTTTTTTCATTCCTTTACGTATTCTTCTACTAACCACATAGAGAACACCTACATGTGTTAGGCATTATGCCAAGCACACAAAAGAAAGTAACACATAGTAGACATGAATCACTCTTTGGAGAGTCCCAGTCTATAGGAGAGAACAGAAAGCCAACAACTGAAATATGATATGTAGATTAAGGAACAAGCACTGTAAGAAAGAAACATTACATTCAATCTAGAGCAGCGTTTCTTAATCTTGAAAGTGTGGATGTTTTGGGGCCAGATCACTCTTTGTTGGTGGGGGAGAGGGTAGGAACTGTTCTGTGCATTGTAGGGTGTTTGGGGGTACCCCTGGCCCCTGCCCACTGGTTGCTGGTAGCACTCTCCCCAAGTCATGAACACTGAAAATGTCTGTGGACATTCACAACCAGCTCCTCTGGGACAAAACAGCCTGTGGTTGAGAACCACTGCTCTACAGAATCCTACATGTTTTTAAAAAGAGAAAAGTGAGAAAAATTTCTATAGGTTTATTTAAAAATTATCATTATTTATTGTTTCACTCATTTTTTCCCCCATTCAGCCAACATATATTTATTAAAGTAGTACTGGAAAATAGCCTGAAGAGAGTATAGTGAACTCTTTTTTTAATAGAATATAAAGAGTATCAGGGATTCTGTATGGGACTCACTTACCTGAATAATTTCTATATTCTTATGATTGAGAAATGGGATAATCTAGAAAGAATATTGCATAGATTATAAACTGTATGATGCAAGAATCAAATCTGTGTTTTAAAAGCCTGTATTGAGGAATGAGGTACATACTATGGAACTCACCTACGAATAACACTGGTATGAATAATCTTTGAGCAGACATGTTTTGATTTCTTTTTGATAGATGCTTTGGGGTCAAACTGTTGAGTCATACAATAAGTTCCTCTTTAACTTTTTAATAAACTTTAAATAAACTCCTTTTCGAAGAGACTATCCCATTTTATATTCTCACCAATAATGTATTCAGTTTCCAGTTTCTCCACTTCTCTGTCAACACTTAGTACTGTCGGTCTGTCTGATGTTAGCTATTTCAGTGATTTTGTAGAGGTATCTCAGTATGTTTTTAATTTGCATTTTATTAACGACTAATTATTGTGAGCATTTTTTATGTGCATGTTTGCCATTTGTATATCTTTGGAGAGAGAAGAATCTTTTAAAATCTTTTGTGATTTAAATTTTTTATCTTGAGCTGGAATTGTGGTATATATCTTCTGAACAGAAGTTGTTTATGAGAGGGTGCCTGGGTAGCTTAGTTGGTTAAGCATATGACTCTTGATTTTGGCTCAAGTCATGATTTCAAGGTAGTGCGATTGAGCCCTGTGCCAGGCCCTACAACGGGCTCAATGCTTGGAGGGAAGTTTGCTTGAGATACTCTCTCTCTCTAAAAAAAGACATAAATCTTAAGAAAAAAGTTTATAAGATACATGCTTAACAAATACTCTCCCAGTCTGTGGCTTTATTAATTTTCTAATATTCTAATTTTCTAATATTTTTCTTTAAAAAATATTTATATTTGGTGAAGTGTAATGATCAATTTTTCCTTTTCAAATGAAGTTTTTCTTGTCATATCTAAAAAATATTTTCTTAACCTAAGTCATACAATGATTTTCTCCTAGGAATTTTATGATTTTTAGCTTGGTCTTATATTTAGGGGGAAGGCTAATATCCCTTTTGAGTTAAATTTGTGTATGATGAGAGATAAAGATCAGGTTGAGTTTCTAAAATATATAAATATCCAATTGCTATTGATCCAATGTCAGTAAGATACATGAATATCCAGTACAATTTTTAGAAAAGACTAATCTTTTTCTATCGAATTTATTTGGTTCTTATGTTGAAAATCAATTGTCATATACATTTTGGTCTACTTTGGAACTCTTTGTTCTCTTCCGTTTATCTATATGTCTATCCTTACACTTACAACCACATTTTCTTGATCACTGTAGCTCTGCAGTAAGTTTTGAATCATGTAAATCCTAACATGTTTGGATTCATTTGTTTTCCAAAATTGTTTTGGATATCTTAGGCCCTATGTTATTTCCATATAAATTTATATCAATTTGTCAATTTGTATAAGAACACTTGCTGGGATTTTGATAGAAATTGTGTTGAATCTAAAGAAGAGTTTGGGGAAAAGGCTATCTTAACAAATGAGTTTTTCAATACATGAATGTGATGTATCTCTACTTAGCTGGAACTCCTTTAAATTTTGCATTTCCTTTGCTAAGTTTATTCCTAAGTATTTTATTATTGCTGATGTGTTTGTGAATGGGATTGCTTTCTTAATTTATTTTTTAATTAATTGGTACTAGTATATAAAAATGCCCTATATTGATTTTTGTACATTGATCTTATAACCTGGGACATCACTACACTTGATTATTAATTCTGGTAGCTTTTTTGAAGATTCTTTAGGATTTTCTACATACAAGATCATGTCTGCGGATAGAGAGAGTTTTACTTCTTCCTTTGCAATTTATATGCCTTTTATTTATTTCTCTTGCCTCATTCCACAGTGTTGAATAGAAATGGTACAACCAGATATCCTTTCCTTGCTCCTGGTCTTAGACGCACAGCATTCAGTTTTTTACCATCAAGTATGATATTAGTTGTAAGTTTTTTGTAGTAACTCTTTATCAAGTTGAGGAAGTTTCTAATTGTGTGAGAATTTTTATCAACATACACTGTGCTTTTTTTTTCTTTTTAAAAAATTACCATATGATATATTATTTGGTTCAGGGGTACAGGTCTGTGAATCATCAGTCTTACACAATTCATAGCACTCACCATAGCAAATTACCTCCCCAGTGTCCATCACCCAACCACCCTGTCCCCCCCTCCCTGCCCCCCAGCAACCCTCAGTTTGTTTCCTGAGATTAAGAGTCTCTTATGGTTTGTCTCCCTTCCTGGTCCCATCCTGTTTCATTTTTTTCCTCTCTACCCCCCACAACCCCCCCAACTGCCTCTCAAATTCCTCATATCAGAGAGATCATATGGTCATTGTCTTTCTCTGATTGACTTATTTCACTCAGCATAATACCCTCTAGTTCCATCCACGTTATTGCAAATGGCAAGATTTTGTTTTCTGATGGCTGCATATGTGTCTGCTGATTATTTGTATCACATCTTCTTTATCCATTCATCTGTTGACTGACATCTAGGTTCTTTCTATAGGTTGGCTATTGTGGACATTGCAGCTATAAACATTCGGGCACATGTACCCCTTCGGATCACTACATTTGTATCTTTAGGGTAAATATCTAGTAGTTTGATTGCTGGGTCGTAGGATAGCTCTATTTTCAACTTTTTGAGGAACCGCCATACTGTTTTTCAGAGTGGCTGCACCAGCTTGCATTCCCACCAACAGTGTAGGAGGGTTCCCCTTTCTCCACATCCTCGTCAACATCTGTCATTTCCTGACTTGTTAATTTTAGCCATTCTGACTTGTGTGAGGTGGTATCTTACTGTGGTTTGAGTTGTATTTCCCCGATGCTGAGTGATGTTGAGCACTTTTTCATGTGTCTGTTGGCCATCTGGATATCTTCTTTGCAAAAATGTCTGTTCATGTCTTCTGCCCATTTCTTGATTGGATTATTTATTCTTTGGGTATTGGGTTTGATAAATTCTTCATAGATTTTGGTTACTAGCCCTTTATCTGCTATGTCATTTGCAAATATCTTCTCCCATTCTGTTGGTTGTCTTTTGGTTTTGTTGACTGTTTCCTTTGCTGTGAAAAAGCTTTTGATCTTGAGGAAATCCCAATAGTTCATTTTTGCCCTTGTTTCCCTTGTCTTTGGCGATGTTGTTAGGAAGAAGTTGCTGTGGCTGAGGTCAAGAGGTTGATTCCTGTGCTCGCCTCAAGGATTTTGATGGTTTCATATCTCACATTGAGGTCTTTCATCCATTTTGAGTCTATTTTTGTGTGTGGTGTAAGGAAATGGTCCAGTTTCATTCTTCTGCGTGTGGCTGTTCAATTTTCCCAACACCACTTGTTGAAGAGACTGTTTCTTTTCCGTTGGACATTCTTTCCTGCTTTGTCAAAGAGTAGTTGAGCATAGAGTTGAGGAGCCGTATCTGGGTTCTCTATTCTGTTCCATTGATCTATGTGTCTGTTTTTGTGTCAGTACCTTACTGTCTTGATGATGACAGCTTTGTAATAGAGCTTGAAGTCTGGAATTGTGATGCCACCAACTTTAATTTTCCTTTTCAATATTCCTCTGGCCATTTGGGGTCTTTTCTGGTTCCATATAAATTTTAGGATTATTTGTTCCATTTCTTTAAAAAAATTGATGGTATTTTGATAGGGATTGTATTAAGTGTGTAGATTGCTTTAGGTAGCATAGACGTTTTCATAATATTTGTTCTTCTAATCCATGAGCATGGAATGTTTTTCCATTTCTTTGTGTCTTTCTCAGTTTCTTTCATGAGTACTTCATAGTTTTCTGAGTACAGATTCTTTGCCTCTTTGGTTAGGTTTATTTTTAGGTATCTTATGGTTTTGGGTGCAATTATAAATGGGATGGACTCCTTAATTTCCCTTTCTTCTGTCTTGCTGTTGATGTATAGAAACGCAACTGATTTCTGTGCATTGATTTTATATCCTGACATTTTACTGAATTCCTATATGAGTTCTAAAAGTTTTGGAGTGGAGTATTTTGGATTTTCCACATAAAGTATCATATCATCTGCAAAGAGTGAGAGTTTGACTTCTTCTTTGCCCAATTCAGATACCTTTTATTTCTTTTTGTTGTCTGATTGCTGAAGCTAGGACTTCTAGTACTATGTTGAAGAGTGGTGGTGATAATGGACAGCCCAGCTGTGTTCCTGACCTTAGGAGAAAAGCTCCAATTTTTCCACATTGAGAATGATATTCACTTTGGGTTTTTCATAAATGGCTTTTATGATATTGAGGTATGTATCCTCTATCCCTACACTGTGAAGAGTTTTGATCAAGAAAGGATGCTGTACTTTGTCAAATGCTTTTTCAGCATCTATTGAGAGTATTCTATGTTTCTTGTTCTTTCTTTTATTAATGTATTGTATCACATTGATTGATTTGCAGATGTTGAACCAACCTTGCAGCCCAGGAATAAATCCCACTAAGTCATGGTGACTAAGCCTTTTAATGTACTGTTGGATCCTATTGGCTAGTATTTTGGTGAGAATTTTTGCATCTGTGTTCATCAAGGATATTGGTCTGTAATTCTCCTTTTTGATGGGGTCTTTCTCTGGTTTTGGGATCAAGGTAGTTCTGGCCTCATAGAATGAGTTTGGAAGTTTCCTTCTATTTTTATTCTTTGGAACAGTCTCAGGAGAATAGGAATTAATTCTTCTTTAAATGTTTGGTAGAATTCTCCTGGGAAGCTGTCTGGCCCTGGGCTCTTGTTTCTTGGGAGATTTTTGATGACTGCTTCAATTTCCTTACTGGTCATGGGTCTGTTCAGGTTTTCTATGTGTTCCTGGTTCAGTTTTGGTGGTTTATTCATCTCTAGGGATGCATCCATTTCTTCCAGATTGTCAAATTTGCTGTCGTATGGTTGCTCATAATATGTTCTTACAGTTGTTTGTATTTCGTTGGTGTTGGTTGTTGATCTCTCCTCTTTCATTCATGATTTTATTAATTTGGGTCCTTTCTCTCTTCTTTTGATAAGTCTGGCCAGGGGTTTATCCATCTTATTAATTCTTTCAAAGAACCAGCTCCTAGTTTCGTTGATTTGTTCTACTGTTTTTTGGTTTCTATTTCATTGATTTCTGCTCTGATCTTTATTATTTCTCTTCTCCTGCTGGGTTTAGACTTTCTTTGTTGTTCTTTCTCCAGCTCCTTTAGGTGTAGGGTTTGGTTGTGTATTTGAGACCTTTCTTGTTTCTTGAGAAAGGCTTGTATGGCTATATACTTTCCTCTCAAGACTGCCTTTGCTGTGTCCCAAAGCTTTTGAACAATTGTGTTTTCATTTTCACTTATTTCCATGAATTTTTAAAATTCTTCTTTAATTTCCTGGTTGACCCATTCATTGTTTAGTAGGATGCTCTTTAGCCTCCATGTATTGGAGTTTTTCTAACTTTACTCTTGTGGTTGAGTTTGAGTTTCAAAGCATTGTGGTCTGAAAATATATGCAGGGAATGATCCCAATCTTTTGGTACCAGTTGAGACCTGATTTGTGACCCAGGATGTGATCTATTCTGGAGAATGTTCCATGTGCACTAGAGAAGAATGTGTATTCTGTTGCTTTGGGATGAATGTTCTGAATATATCTGTGATGTCCATCTGGTCCAGTGTGTCATTTAAAGTCTTTATTTCCTTGTTGATCTTTTGCTGAGATGATCTGTCCATTTCAGTGAGGTGGGTGTTAAAGTCCCCTACTGTTATTGTATTATTGTCCACGTGTTTCTTTGATTTTGTTATTAATTGGTTTATATAATTGGCTGCTCCCATGTTAGGGGCATAGATAATTAAAATTATTAGATCTTCTTGTTAGACAAGCCCTTTAAGTATGATATAGTGTCCTTCCTCAATTCTTATTATAGTCTTTGGCTTAAAATCTACTTTATCTGATATAAGGATTGCCACCCCAGCTTTCTTTTGATATGCATTAGCATGGTAAATTGTTTTCCACCCCCTCACTTTAAATCTGGAGGTGTCTTTGGGTCTAAAATGAGTTTCTTGCAGACAGCATGTCAATGGGTCTTGTTTTTTTTAATCCATTCTGATACACTTTGTCTTTTTATTGGGACATTTAACCCCTTTACATTCAGAGTAACTATTGAAAAATATTAATTTAGTGCCATTGTATTGCTTATAAGGTGACTGTTACTGTATATTGCCTTTGTTCCTTTCTGGTCTGTTACTTTTTGGCTCTCTCTTTGCTTTGAGGGACCCCTTTCAATATTTCCCGTAGGGCTGGTTTGGTGTTTTCAAATTCTTTTAATTTTTATTTGTCCTGGAAGCTTTTTATCTCTCCATTATTAATGACAGCCTAGCTGGATATAATATTCTTGGCTGCATATTTTTCTCATTTAGTGCTCTGAATATATCATGCCAGTCCTTTCTGGCCTGCCAGGTCTCTGTGGATAGGTCTTCTGCCAATCTAATATTTCTACTCTTGTATGTTACAGACCTCTTTTCCTGAGCTGCTTTCAGGATTTTCTCTTTGTCACCGAGACTTGTACATTTTACTATCAGATGGCAGGGTGTGGACCTATTTTATTGATTTTGACGGGGTTCTCTGTGCTTCCTGGATTTTGATACTTCTTCCCTTTGCCAAATTAGGGAAATTCTCTGCTGTAATTTTTTCCAATATACCTTCTGCCCCTTTCTGTCTTTCTTCTTCTTCTGGGATCCCAATTATTCTAATATTGTTTTGTCTTATGGTATCATTTATCTCTTAAATTCTCCCCTCATGGTCCAGTAGTTGTTTATCTCTCTTTTTCTCAGCTTCTTTATGCTCCATCATTTGATCTTCTATATTATTAATTCTCTCTTCTGCCTCATTTATCCTAGCAGTAAGAGCCTCCATTTTAGATTGCTCCTCATTAATAGCTTTTGAAATTTCAACTTGGTTAGATTTTAGTTCTTTCATTTCTCCAGAAAGGGATTTTATTTCTCCAAAAAGGGATTCTCTAGTATCTTCCATGCTTTTCCGAGCCTATCTGGCAGCTTGATAATCATCATTCTGAACTGTAGTTCTGATATCTTACTAAAGTCTGTATTGATTAGGTTCCTGGCCATTGGTACTGCCTCTTGTTCAATTTTTTGAGGTGAGTTTTTCACCTTGTCATTTTATCCAGATAAGAACAGATGAATGAGAGAACAAAATACTAAATGGGTAGCAATGACTCCAGAAAAGTATACACTAACCAAAGTGGAAGAGACCCCAAACCGGGGTAAAAGAAAAGGGAAGAAAAAAAAATCTATATTTATATCTCCATATAGGTCTATATGTAGATCCATATATATTAGACTGGTGAATAGAACAGGGCCACACACTTGATTTTGGGTACATTTTGGTTTGTTAGAAGAAACTGCCTCCCGAAATTTTAAAGAAAGAAAAAACTTACATATATATACAAAAATAAGGGTGAACATAATGAAGGGATGGACTATGACTGTAATGATGAAAATTTAAAAAGATTCTAAAAAAGGAATTGATAAGGTAAGTATTTGTTTGAAAAAAGAAAACAAAAAGAGGAAAGAATGTGATCAGGCTGGAGACTAGAATAAAGCCATGCACTAGATTCAGGGTATATTTTGATCATTTAGAAGAAACTATTTCCCAAAATGTTAAAGAAAGAAAAACCTATATGTATATAAAAAATACGGTTAAATACAATGAAGGGATAGAATATGAAAATTAATTGAAAATTTAAAAATATTTTTAAAAAGGTATTGATAAGATAAAATAGTTTAAAAAAGTTAAAATATGAAAGTGGAAAAATTAAAAAAATAGAATAAAAAAAATTAAAAAAATTTAACTTCAAAAGACTAAAGAGTCATGGGAAAAAAGCCATGAATTCTATGTACTGTAATCCTGTTGCTCTGACATTTTATAGTTCTCATTGCTTGGTGAACTTGATCTTGGCTGGATGGTCTTGCTAATATTCTGGGGGAGGGGACTGTTGCAGTGACTGTCAAATGTCTTTGGCAGAGGTGGAATTGCACCACCCCTGCCAGGGGCCAGGCTAAGTAATCTGCTTGGTTTTGTTCTCAGTAGCTTTTGTTCCCTGAATGCTTTCCATACAGCTTTGGAGGAGGAGAATGAAGATGGCAGCCTCCCAATCTCCAGCTCTAGAGGAGCCAAGAGCTCCAGGCCCCACTCCTCAGCGCACCCTCAGAGAAAATCCCTCTTGTCTCCCTGGTCACTGGCCATGCTGCATGCTTACTCGGCTTGTGACTGAGCATTTCTATCTCTGGCACATGGACCCATTTGGAGTCTCCAAACCCAGAAGATTCCTGTAGCACACTCTCGTGCTGCTCCTCTTGGAGGAGGGAGAAGGGGGTCTCCCAGATCTGCCACTTGTGGGGTCCCTGCTCAAAGAGCAGTGCACTGACTGTGCCTCAGGTCACAGTTTAAGGTAACCTTGAGCTGAGAGCCATTCCTGGGTTCTGTCTCTGTAGCTGGCTTCCCTGATCCAATACCTGGGAGCTCTGCCACACTCAGACACTCTTGGTCTTTCTGTGACCCTGAGTGTCCTGAGACCACACTGTCCCTGCAAGAGCTCCACTCCCACTTAGCCTCTGGAACGATGTCCCTCAGTGGAGCAGACTTCTAGAAGTTCCAATTTTGTTTTCTGCTGCTCTACTGCTTCCTGGCAGTTGGTCCTTACCCTTGCAGTCTATCCTCCCATATATCTCCTTGGATTCACTTCTCCACATGTCCTACCTTCCAGAAAGTGGTTGCTTTTGTGTTCCTAGAATTGCTGCTCTTCTTCTCTTTGATATCCTGTTGAGTTTGTAGGTGTTCAGCATGGTTTGATAACTATCCAGGTGAACTCTTTGGACCTGATGATATTTAGGTCTCCTACTCCTCCACCATCTTGCTCCTCACCAATCATGTACTGTGTCATATATAAAAATTTTTCTACAACTGTTGAGATTATTTTCTATCTATTCTCAAGTCCATTTTAGTAATTGTGTCTTTCTAGGAATCTTTAATTTATAACAATCTCATGTTAATATTGGTTTAATTTGAATTAAATATAGCAACTTTGTACTAGTACAGCTTCCTGTCCCTGTCCCTTCTTAGTGCTGCTGGCATACAGGTTATAAACCTATATTGTAGGTATAATTGTATTATAGTATAGGTATAATTACAGTATTATAACTATCACCTTTAACAACCTTATGTTTTATAAGGAGATTACAAGAAGAAAAGAGAACAAAAATATATACCATCTTCAGTTTTTTATATTTTCCTACATATTTACTGTTTCCAGTCCTCTTCATTGATACCCATAGTCCCCCGTTACCATCTGATATCATTTCTTGATGTCATTTGTCTGAAAGTGTCTTTATTTCACTTTATTTTTTTAAATTTAATTTTATTTTTTCAGTGTTTCAAGATTCATTGTTTATGCACCACACCCAGTGCTCCATGCAGTATGTGCCCTCCTTAAGCCACCAGGCTTATCCAGCCCCCCGCCCCACCCCTCCAAAACTGTCAGTTTGTTTCTCAGAGTCCACAGTCTCTTATGGTTCATCTCCCCCTCCGACTTCCCCCAACTCACTTTTCCTCTCCCTCTCCCAATGTCCTCCGTGTTATTCCTTATGCTCCTCAAGTAAGTGAACCCATATGATAATTGACTCTGCTTGACTTATTTCTCTCGGCATAATCTCCTCCAGTCCCATCCAGGTTGATACAAAAGTTGGGTATTCATCCTTTCTGATGGAGGCATAATATTCCCTTGTATAAATGGACCATATCTTCTTTATCCATTTGTCTGTTGAAGGGCATCTTGGCTCTTTCCATAGTTTGGTGATTGTGGCCATTGCTGCTATGAACTTACCTTACTTCTGATGACTAATTTTCTTGAATATAGGGTGCCTTGTCACATTTTTCCTTCAGCACTTTGAACTTATAATTCCACTACCTTCTGGCTTCCATTGTTTCTGATGTAAAGTTAGCCATTTGTACTGTTACTGCTTTGTACCTGGTGAATCATTTTCTTTTGCCACTTTCAAGATTTTCTTTTTAGTTTCACTTTTGCGATTTGACAATAATGTATTTATATGTGGTACTATTTTGCCTATTCTATCTGATTCCTTGAACTTCTTGGATCTGGTAAGTTCGTTTTTAGGAGACTGTAGTTTCTTCAAATATTTTTGTCTCTTTCCCTTTCTGTTCTCTATTGGGACTCCCTATTACATTCGTGTTAGAATTCACAACATTACATGGCAAGTCTTAGGATCTGTTAATTTTTTTCCTTCTTTGTTTTTCAGTTTCAGTAATTTCTATTGGTCCATCTTTAAGTTTTCGCTTCTTTTGCCATCTCAGATCTGCTGCTGATCCTATCTAGTAAATTTTTCATTTGGTCTTCTAGAATTTTCATTTGGTTCTTTTATATAATTTTCATTTCTTTGAAGAGACTCCTTCTTAGTTGACTGTTAGCATTATTTTTCTTTAACTGTTTCAGCATAGTTGTCCTTGATTCTTTGAACTTATTTATAATGGTGATATGAAGTCCTGTCTGTTAATTCCAGCATCTAGATTGACTCAGAGTCAGTTTCCAATGACTGGTTTCTCCCCACCCCTACCCCTGGACTACAGGTCACATTTCCTTGGTTCTTTACATGTCTAATAATTCTTAATTGAATATTGGACACTTTTCTTCAGCTATGATAGTAACTAGATTCAGTTTTATTTTCTGGAGTGTTATTCTGTAGATTACTTAATGAATAACTTGCTGGAACATAAACAGTGGAATTTATTTTTCTCACAGTGTGCAACTGCTGTCTCTATTCATTTTTCTTATTTTTATGTTTTAACCTGACTCATGAGGGGAGGTCATTCCTCCATCCATATAGTTCAGTGATCAAACAATGATCAGGACTCAAGTTTTGTTCAAAACTTTGAATCCATTAAGTTTCCACCTGTGCCAGCTGTGTTGTGTGTGAGTGCTGAGCACGTTCAAAGCTGCAGCCAGTTCTCAAGCGTCCCTTGGTTTTCACGTTCTCAGAGATCCTAGGACTACCCCCACCCCACATGTGTAGTTTTGCAGTCAGCCAGGGATGTAAGGTGGAGAGCTTACCATAGTTCTTTTTGATGCTCTGAATTCCGGCATCTCCCAATTAAATTTCTGGCTTGTTCGCTGCTCATCTTAAACTGGGAAACACAGCTTTGGTCCAGAAAAGCTGCAAGCTGTTATGGTCTATCCCAAATTAAATTTGCGTTTTTAACTGTGAATGTCATAGGTGTTTACCTGACCCTCTCCTCCACCTCTGCTCCAAGGCAAGTCAGCCTTCTTTGGCCGCAAATTTGCTTTTTTATTGCAGCTAGCCTAAGTTGGTATGGCTATAATTCTTGCCAACTAAGCTGGGGGGAGAGGAGTACAGGAACAGCCCCCGGCAAGAGGTCACAGACTCCCACCATTCTTATCTGAAACTCTATTAGTCTTTGTGTTTCAGGTAAATGTTTCTGTATTTGTTTTCTGCCTTTGGTAGGTTTCTATATGCTGAAATAATTTTTAGGACAATTTTGTCCAGCTTTATGCTTGTTTTCTGTGAAAAGGAATCACCCAGTCTCTTCATGTAGATTGTTAGAGAGTAGCATTCAGTAAATATGTGTGGAGCGTGGTTTATTGAAAGGCAGGCTCTGTGCTGAAGAGTCTTAGTAGACTGATAAACTCTGTGTCTCGGGATGTCAGGTTATTTTCGGGAGGTCCATAAATGTTTGTTGAACGAAAAACTGATCTAAAGCACTGGCCAAGTTTTTCTCTGCTTTTATAAGAGAGAAAAATTGGAGAGTACTAACCTAAAAATTCCCCTAAAGCTTTGTTTTGATAATAAATGTATTGATTTACTTGAGCCATTATATTAGATTCTACTAAGATAATAAATATCCCTTTTCATCTCCATCTTAAGAAGCCTTTTTCAGAGGTTCAAAACAACTTGTTTTTCATCCAAATAACATTAAAGAAAGCAAGCAGAGAGGCTACAGTGTAGGTTCCTTAACATTGCATCCGTCCCTTTCTAGTTCAGACTTTTGCACCAGGTCATTAGAAGGTCGGGTGATGTTCAAAGAACGTGTCAAAGGATGTTGTTGTGTTTAATTATCAAATGTTTCCACTTAGGGACTTAAAAATTCTAGCTCTGAAGAAAGCCATCTTGAGCCAGGTATTTCTGAAGTATTTGTGGCTTATACTCTCTTTAGAATGTTCCTTTAATCTGAAATAATCCATCAGAGGTCTCAGATTGACAGCCTGGATCAGCCCACAACCATATTTTATTTGGCCTAAACAGTGCTTCAATGGTATCCCTTGTCACCATATAAAAATCAGAGATTTTAGGTACCAATACCGATTCCCTAATTTGAAAATCTCACAACCCAGCTTTGTTTCCTCAATGCAACAATGAGCCCAGACCCTTCAGAAGGCACAGAAGCTCCTGGCCTAGCCCAGCCCAATTCCCTTTTCATATGACCTCCCTCCCCTTGTAGACATTTGCTTTCATGACTTTTGGGACTGTGGTTTCAAAGGCCAGAGTGCTGCCAGGAGGACATGCTGGCAACCAGTGGAAGATTAAGCTGCATGCACCATATAAGACCTTGGGTTAGGTAGAAGGCATTTGAACTCAGGTTAGAGAAGAATTTTATAGCCATGATATATACATGACATAAATGACAATTGAATTGAAGTGATATAAATGCCATTCATTTATTCATTCACACCCTGATTCGCAGAGAACTTACGGACTGAGTGGGTCTGGTTCACTATTGTCTCCATCCAAGCCTAGAGGTTCCTGATGTATAATAAGGATAATATTTTCCACATGTAATAAAATAAGTGTCCCACACATATTCTGTAAATAAATGAACAAGTGAATGAATTGTATTCGTTTTATTTCTTTGCACTGGAAAATGAGATAACATGTCTCCACTCTCTGCTCCTCTAGCAACCCTCAAAGTTCAATTTTAATTGGTTTAAAATTGGTATGTGGTGGTATTAATAAAGACTTTCATACCTTGTTAATGAAAACAAAAAGGAGACTCCCCTCCCCTGGAAATACTACACATTTTACCTGTGATTGGTACTGAGCAGTCTCCTTCTCCTAAGCCAGAAAATCCCAAATTGGTGGGATCAGGTAGCTTATGATTATAGAGAAGACTGGGCAGCCTTCCAGTTTCTACATGAAACCGGGAAGAGTAGTGTCAGAAACCAGAGTGGGCTCTTCCTTTGAGAGGCAGGTTAATCCTTCTGTAACCAAGATAAGAGAGCAGAGAAAATAGAAACTGGTCTAAAACTGACTAACACAAGTTCAGGTTTACAAGCCAAATTCATAAGATCTGTAAATATCAAGGAAAACACAGATTTTTAAGAACAGATTCCTTCTTCCACTCATAGCTTAAATATCTCGTGGTCCAAAGCTGGTATTATAAAGCCCATGCTCTGATAACTCTACTCCAGGAGGCAAGGCTTGAGAAAGAGAGAGAGAGAGAGAGAGAGAGAGGATTGGGAGCACTTCAGAGAAAAGATCCAAGAGCAAAGTCTGGGACTCTGCCACCCAGCTCACTGGCCCTGAGAGGGTCCATGGCAGATGTTTGGAATGAGGCAACTTGATGGTCCCCAAGGGGCATCCTTATAAAATCAGCTCTGGTAAGTGATATTCTTGATACTTGATGTGTTGCCAGAAGTTAGAATATTGCTTTTCTCTTAAATCTACACATGCTGCTTAGAAGCCGCTGGGTTTCTATGTACGGTTATAGATATTCCAGCAATAATTTTCAAACATCATGTAACATGTATTATCAATCCAGGCATATGTAGCTATTTGGACTTAGGGGGACAGTGGAGTATCGTAAAGAAAAAGAAAGCATTGCATCAGGAATCAGGAGGCCTAGGCGTAATGGTATATTTGATTCAGTGCCACTTTAGCAAAAGTGCTTAGCTTTGCTGAGGCACTGCCTTCTTTTGGGGGCAAGAACAGAGCCCCTCCCCCACACCCTTCATTGCTGCTATCTCCGTAAATCCCAGAGGGAAGTGATACTCAACCTGTTTCACAGCTGCAAAGGCTCAGAACCTCCCGGTCAGGATTTTAGACTCCAGTCCATGTAAAGAGATCCTGGTCTTTTAACAGAACGTGCAATGTCCTCAAATCGGGAATAGGGTTATAGAATTAAAATAAATAAATAAATAAATGGAGAGCCATCTGTAATTCGCAGTGAGACCTGTGAAATGAATCAAAATGCATGAGTCCAAAATGAATAAGAATGCCGATTGCTGACTATGAATATCTGAATAGTGCTACTTTCTAATTGCTTCACTTGCAACAGAGAGAAATAAAATTGTGAGAGTGTGAAGTGTATAAAGGATTCTACCGCTCTCTCGGGGCTCCAAGACCCACAGATTGGAGAAAGTAAGTGAGTGCCTTTCTGACCATTGAATTCCTCCCTCTTATTGCAAGTTAGAAAGCTCTAAGGAGGCCTTTAATGAAATGTCTTTGCACTTCTGAAAAGGGAACCGAAACAGCTGGGGTGACAGCGCCACCTAGTGTCCGTCGAAATAAAGTCCTCGCTATCCCTTAGCGGTAATTGGCCCCAGTAACTTCTATGAAGTAGGGCAAAGAAAATAAATCCATCAAAGCTGACTAACAGAGAGAAATGCCAGCTGAAAGCATTTTCGATTCTTGATGCCTTCAAAAGCCAAGAAACTTAATCCTTGCCTTATGTTTCTTTCTTCGTGCCCAAAAGGCAGCCAAGCTCGTCACTAAACCAAGGGAGGTGAAGCAGGTCACTAAGTTTATAATGTAGTTGGTAACTGGTTTTCATTTTTTCTCTACATCCTGGCAGCAGGAGATAGGCAGCTTGTTATAACTTAGAGGGGGCTCCTGGAAAGCCTGCTTGCTGGGTGTATTTCTGTAGGCGTGGGCTCGCTGGGAATATTATTACCTCATGGAGTCATAGATTTAATAGCATTTCTTCCACTTCATTGAGCACAGCACTAAGTTAGGGACTCCGGCTTGAGCACATATCGTTCCCGATAGCATCACATCTTCACGGTCCCATGTGGGTCCCAACCACACCGCCTGCTTCGGGGCACATGCTGCACACGCTCTGTTCTTACACTTGGAGGCTTTCTGGCGAGGGTGTGCGGGAGGGACCCCAGCGGTCTGCCCCTCCCTCTCCTCTCTGCCTTTCCCTTCTTCTTTCCTTTGCTTTTGTTCTCCTCTCTCCGCTCTGTCATCGTAACAATCATTTTGGAGCACCCACCACGTTCCAGACACCATGACAGGTGCCTCTCACATAATGTGTCACTTGGGACATGGCTGTGTGTATTCTGTGTGTTAGGAGACCTTGGCTCTCAGGGAAGCACCATCAGGGGAGTGGGGTGGCTATTTTCTCCCCCACCGCTTTCGGTCTTCGGATGTTTCTACCACGGGGAGGGGGCTTTGCTAGCAAGGACTCTCCTGACTGCTGGCTCTCGCTCCTCCCAGAAGAGGAGGGGAGTGCTTTAATCTGACCAGGGGTGGTTTGGAGACTGACTATGGCTTGTCTAGCCCTGAACCCACTCTTATTCTCCGCAGGAGCCAGGCTGCCTGGGGGCAACATGAATTCTGGTCTGTTTCTCGTTCTGTACGTTTCCCAGGGCTGAGCCTGTCTCTGTGCTATCCATTGACTGGGTGAGCAAGTCTGTTCAGTCTTGGGGTTCAGCGGGAAGAAAGCCTACTCACCCACAGATATAAACCATAAGGGCTGCTCTCAGCTGTGTCAGTGATGTAGGTGATGTTTTTACTTCCCTTCTCTCTTGGTTCAGAACTTTGATGTGTTTTCTCTTGGAGCACCTAAAACTCCTAACCTATAGGAAAATATTTCATTGCTACCAAATACAGAGCAGATGGAACTGGGATTATTTGAAGTCCAACTTCAGATGATTCAAACCCAAATAAGGATTGTTTTGTTTTTGATTTTGCTTTTGTTTTTTAAGTTGAGAACCAGTTGGCTCTGGTGTAGAGAAGGTTCTGGACTGGTGATCAGAAGATACAGACTATTCTGGACTTGAAGTGTTTGCAACTCCGAGCGAGCAGCTGGTCTCGGCTTTGGCTTCTCCATCCTGGCTTCTGTGATTTCAAGGTCAAGGCTCCATAACATGCAGGTATGGTGAGGAGGTGATGCCCATCTTTGTGCAGGGAAGAAGCCTTGCGTCCACTTGAAGTGAGCCACTGTTCCCCTCTCCCTGTGTTGGGAAAGCCTGTGTGGTTTTCCAGGGTGTTCTGAAAGCATTCCGTAGCATTCCTGGAAGCGTTTGCCTAACTACCCCCTTTGCCCCTGCCACACTTAGGAGCAAGGCTTCAACCCTTTTTATTTGTTGTTATACGCCACAGGCAGGGGACAGCGGGTGTGTTAGATTTTAGCTTTGGAGCCCCGAATTGGAACTCACGCATTGACAAATTCCTTTCTTCTTTGTTTTGTGAATTTGTTCTACCGTTACTCACTTTCAATCACGTTCAGTCATACATTTACCACTGTGGCTTTACTGAGAAGAATAACCCGTGTGGACTGCGGAGTAACTGCCGGTCGCCTAGAGGAAGGTGAAGAGGAGCATTGCCTCCACCCTGCAAAGACAAGGAAAGGACATGGAAAAGGAATGGAATCTGACCTTCCCCAGTGTTATCCCTGCAGCCTTGTTCATGACCCAGAACCTCACCTTAGTTTTAAGACATTTTAGGACCAATTTAGGTTGTCATTTCCTTTGAAATAATTGCTTGTTCCTCCTGGCCCTGACACACTGATCATGCCAGACACACCATCTGCTGAGACACCCCCCCCTTTATTCCAAGTTCACCCCACCCCTTTCTGCCATGGAAGAGTCAGGATGGGCTTTGCTGTGGATTTACCAGTTAGAGAAAAGCTGGCAGAGAACAGGATTGATGACGTTTGTTGCTATTAACGCCAACTCTAGACCCTTGATAAGTAGGAGTCTCCTTTGTTTCTTATCTCCTTTCCTTGGTGAACTCATCCCTTCTACATGCTGTTAATTCCAAAATTGGTATCTCTAGCCAGAACCTCTCCTCTAAGTTGCAGACTCATGTCCGCCTGTCTGTCTGTCTATGTAGCTATCTATCTTGATGGTATATATGTCAGTTATCTGTATATAAATCTCACGGCCTCCTCATCAGCAGGAGGAAGCACCTGGATACCCAGCAGGTGTCCCAAGGTCAGCATCTCCCAGACTGAGCTCTGGCTGTTTTCCCCCTATGTCTGTTCCGCTCTCAGCCCTTTTCTTGGCCTTCCTCATCTCGTAAGTGGCATCTTTCCAGTTGCTGGGGCCAAACCTGGGAGTTATCTTTGACTCCTTTTGCATATGTATCCCTTGTCTGATCTGTTAGCCAATCCTGTCTTCTCTGCCTTCAAATCCGAACCGGGTTTTGGCCATTTCCCCCCATTTGCAGGGCTACCACCCTGGTCCCAAGGGCCCTCACCTCTTGCCCCAACTTTGGCAACAGCCCCTCGTGGCTCTTGCTGCCTTCTTCTTGCCCCCTTTCAATCTGTCCTCAGCCCAGAGGCCCACATGATCTTCTTAACATGTGCAGGTCCCTGGCACTCTGCTCAAAACCTTCCATGGCCTCTGGGCTGTGCCCCTGTCCTCTCTGCTTTCATGGCCTTATTGTTCTGTTTCTGTCACATGGGTGACTTTGTTTTTCCTTGGACACACGAGGCAGCTTCTCACCTCAGAATGTGTGCACTTAACATGTCCCTGTGTGCGACTCTTCCCCTGGAGTCCAGCTGGCTCATCATCCCCTCCCCCCGACACCTCTTACCAGAGGTCTTTGCGCGATGGCGAGAGACCCTCTGGCTCGTCTTCTAAGATGACCTCCTTCCTCACCAACCCAGCCTCACCACCGTCTCTGCGTTGTGTCCTTAGCGCTCCCACGGTTTAATATTCTCTACGTGCCGCTTGCTTATACTGTCTCCTCCACAAGACTGTAAGCTCCGTGAGGGCAGGGATTTCACTGACTTTGTTCCCAGCAGTATCCCCAGCAATGAGAGCCAAGTGCTCAGTACATATTTATTGAATAAATGAAAGAGGGGAGGAGCAGGATGAGACACAGCAGTCGCCACTCGAGTGACCATCCGGGACCTTGAACAGACAACCAACCAGTTAAAACATGGGGTGTGGCACACTTGGGAGATAGGCATTAACCCAGAACAGGGCTGATGCCAGAAATGTTCTGATGCCAGAAATTTTATTACTAGAGATTTATTTTTCTGCTTCGAGTTATTATTTGCCCAAAAACTGATGGAACAGATATTTACTGAGTCACTGCCATGTCACGTGCTGAGGGCTGAGGGAACAAATATGGTTCATGTTCTTGTGTGGAGTAGGACAAACTTGAGAAATTCACACATAAGTAGATCTTTTCCACACAGACTGGTAAGTCAGTGCTGAAGCAGGCCATTTGGGGTTAACAATTTAGGTCTCCTGAATCATTTTCACTTGGGATTTGTATGGGTTTTTTGGTGGTGCTTGTTGTGGTTGTTTGTTTGCTTACCAGTTTCTGTAGAAGAGTATATTTTGGTGGACAGGGATGGAAGGGAGAAGTCATATGCATTTATGCACCAAGTACATCCCAAACAAGAGCCTTCAGAAAAAGGTAATTGGGGGCAATCATTGCTAAATAATATATACATTTTTAAAAGATTTTATTTTTTTATTTGACAGAGATCACAAGTAGGCAGAGAGGCAGGCAGAGGGGGCAGGGGGAAGGAGGCTCCCTGCTTTCTGCTGCTATGGTATAGCTAACATGGGCATCATGACCTGAGCCAAAGACAGAGGCTTTAACCCACTGAGCCACCCAGGCGCCCTGCTAAATAATATTTTGTTGGCCTCCACTCCTCTACTGAGTGCTAATTTACTGTTTACTTTAGATAAATATTATGAACTCTTGGTGTCTAGTGGTTTCTCTCTGCAAAGAGAGGTTAATAAAATTTTTGTTCCATCAAAGGAATCATGCACAATAGGACTGGACAGACCCCAGTCTTCACCTGGATCCATGCATAGAACCAACAGCCCATCCTAAGAACACCCTGCTCTGGGATGACACCACTTTCAAGTGTCGTTGGCCATTCCTTGGCTCTGTGCTCCTGAAAACCTGGAATTGTGTTTCAGTTGCTGGCTGGGGACATTGAGCTCAGGGGCACTTCCCAAGCAAAGCCAGAGTATTTCTGTAACCTGGGACTTTAAAAAAAAAAACAAGGACAATGTTTTGCTGAGAACTAGACATCCTCCATGGAATTGACTCTACTTTGCTAAAGATTTGCCTTGAGCTTAAAGGCTTCACTGGCCTTCAAGTGCCAAGAGTAGCTTTTCTGGGGAGGTGCCCTGGTATCTCTCCCCCCACCCCCACCCAATCTGGATCAAGCGAGTCTCTTTTGTGTGCCTATCACACCCTTCTTTTCTTGCACTACAGCCTACCCAGAGTTAGGCCACCTTTTGTAGGTCAAGCACAGGTCTCCAGAATGCCAAGTCTGCCCAAGACTGCTGACTCTGGCTGCAAGTTTGGGGGTCCCCAGAGGTACCCTCACTTTAGGCCAGCCGGGTAAAAATTTGGGCTGGATGTCCCCAAAGACTCTGTCAAGTTTAACAATTCACTAGAAAGACTTGCAGAAATCATTGAAAGTACTATAGTGAAGCAGCCAAAAGAAGAGATGCATAGAGAGACATCTGGGACAGTTCCGTCTTCCTCAGGGATGTGTTATCTTCCTGGAGCATCCCTGTGCGATGATACACCAAGTGTTGCCAACTGGGGAAGCCCACCCAAGCTTCAGGGTCAGAGCTGTCATTGAAGCTTCGTTATGTAGGCATGCTTGATCGATCCGTGGCGTGTGGCTGAATTCAAGCTCCAGTGCTCACCCTTCCCCCAACGTCAGGCTCATATCAAGGGGCCCAAGCCCCAACCCTCTAATTATTGTAGTTGGTCTTTCTGGCATGGGCAGTCCTCATCTTGAGTCATCAGTCTGCGTTAACTACCAGGTGTAGTTGGAGGGGCTCAGCGGGAATAACAAAGACATTCCCAACACTGCAAATCCCAAGGATTACCTTCCAGGAACCAGGGATGAAGGCCGGCCGGATTCTTTGTTCCACACAATCCCCAGGACACTGTCTTTACAGCTGCCTGTTTACCTGTCTCCCTCATTAACTTCTTGAGGGCGGGGAATATGCTGCCTTGTTCATCACTGTCTTTGCAGTAAATGCAAAGTAGGCACTCAAAAAATATTTACTGCATGAATGAGGAACAAAGTGCAATTATTAGGCAGAGTTTATTCCGGCTTTAATCCTAAACCATCACCATTAAGGAGTTATTAAAATCCTAAGGCACATTTAGTTAAGGCAGTTGTCTCGGTCTAGATTCTTGTGCATTGCTTGGTTCCCTTCAGCATACAGATTTTCTCCTGTATCTCATGCCTGTCCACTCCTAACAAAGTCCAACCCACTTCAAGTCACAGTCATGGCTCTCTTCTACTGAGACTAATATACTTAGTGTGGTGTGGAAATTCACAAAGTCTCCATCTACTATCTTTATTAGTCCTAACTCCTAGCTACTGCACAGATCCATGTAAATGCAGGGGTAATATCAAGTTTCCCTTCTCAAGTGTTTTCTCTGCCAGAAACTGCCTGCCTTACTTTTTTAAATCCTTTCTGCTGCTATGGTATAGCTAACAGGGGCTGACACGAGGCAGAGGGGCTTTTAACTGCCCTTTCTTCTATTCAAAACTGCTTCCAGGTTATTCCATTATGAAGCAATCACTTTTTAAAGGCAAACGTCCTTCCCTCTCTTTATGACCTCAGGTACCTTTATTCTGTGATAACGTTTTATGTTGCATTATTAAATATCTCCCTGACTATCCAAAATAACTCCTTCCCACTGGCTATGTTAGTCTAAGATTTTATTTCTAACCTTTTCCGACCAGCCGCTGTGTGGCATGTATGTGGAGGGTAACAGCAGACGATGTCAGGGGAACCAGGCCTGGAGAAGACATGAATAGCAAAACCTCCCTCTGAGGGCAGCAGGAATGGGGGATTCTCCTGCTCCAACAGTAGCTACTGGTGTGTTTCCCCTAAGAGTTTTGTGATGCCAACACTGAAGCGGCATTAGCTTGCCAGATGCTGAGAAGAACACCGTCTTCTCTGGACTGTGACTTGCCCGTGAATCTAGGAGACATTTGAGGAGGGGGAGGTGAGCATGGGCAGGTTTGTGGGTGTAAAGGGAAGGTGTTTCATGAGTGTTGGTCTCATTTCAGGAGAATACAAAACATCTCTTCAACCATTAAGACGGTTTAAAAATTGCTTAAATATTCCATATCCTTTCCAGAAAATAAAAGTAAGCCAAAGATGGCCTTACCCTTATAAAACACTACAAAATATACGACAAGGACATTGGTTTTATCCAAGGTCATAAATGTTCAAAGTCCACCTCTTGAAGGACCTGTGATGTGAGAGACCATGCTGGTCCTTTTCTTCTTTCCACTTCTCTTTCTCTTCCCTTCCTCCTTTGATACGGGACAATAGGAAGACTGAGACAATGGGACAGGCTCTAGCTCTTCTGTAGGGAGCAGTGCTGTTGGCTGGTGGAGTGAGTGCCACCTGAAGGGATTACAATTCCAGGAGAGGTGAGGCAAAGGGGAGCCCAGGTCCTATCCACATCCCACCCCTGACAGAAAGGCTCGCTCGCTGTTGTGTGTATGGAGTAACAGTGACATCCTGTGGCCAGTCTGGTTGATCTAAATGGCTCCTTTATAGATAAAGAAGACCATTTTGTCTGCACTGAAAGGTGAGCCCCTAGTTGGCTCCTTCTTCAGACAATACACAAAAGAGGGAAGGGCGGGATTCCCACTGCAGGCTTTCTGGCGTCTCCATCTCGCAGCTGTCTCTGATTTAGGTGGGGGACATTCTTGGGACCGAAATTATGTCTGTTTTTATGCTTGATCAATTTAAATGTTACCATTTGAGTGTTGAGTGAACCATAATAATCACCATGAGAACAGTGTGAGAAAATAGTGACAGGAGAGAGAAGCACTTCGCTTCTTCATAAGACATCCCGGAGGATTAATGCAGAAGAATCTGTTACTAAAAAATGCCTAAATTGCTTGACATTTAGCTGCATTTTTTTTTGAAGTTTTGGAAGGAATAACTTTATTTTGATCCTACTTGAGAGAGAAAGAGGGCTGGCAAAGAAAACAACTCTGAACTTAAGTTATTGTAACATTCTTATGAAATGAGGCTCCGTGGCCAAGTGCGTGGCTGTGCTCATAGGGGCCTAGGGGCTGTGTGGTTCCAAGTCTTGCGTGTGTAACCTCCCCTAGTGTTAAATGCAGGTGGGCTCCACTCTGGCACCTGACTTTGGGTGTGATCAAAAAGTGAGTGTGACACCTCGGGGCTCTGGCAGTGGATGTGAGCTGTGGAAATTCATTTTCCTTGGGGATGCCCACCATCTTGTGGTTTCTGTCAGAAAGATGCTGCTGCCCTGAGATATCTCTTGACCTGGGCTGTTTTCTAGGCATCCCCGGCGTCCCTGCTCAGGGAATAAGGCCAAGGAAGCGTGGAAGTGAAGAAAGGAAGTTATGCTCTGGAGTTACACAGACCTGGGTTCCAATCCCAGCTCACCACTCATTAGCTCTGTGACTGTGGGCAAAGTCCTTAACTGTCTGGGGTCTTGCTTCTCCCAACCTTGGGAAGGGGTAATAATAAGCACCCGCTGCCTGGGGTGTGGGGAAGAATACATGCACAAGGCGGGGGGAGCATCCCTGCGCCTGGCCTGGGACCCAGCCCCCACACGGGGGAGCTGCCCCAGGTTTGCTTTGTCCACAGGCGCGGGCCTGGGTTGAAGGCAAGTTGGTAGGAAGGCTCCTTGTCCCCCTCTTTTGAGCCTGGCAGAAGATCCCTGTCCTTGCCTACAGCAGAAGGTTGGGTTGAGGGCAGGAAAAAGTGAGAAGTGTATTGATGTGTGTGTGTACAAAGGGAAGTTGGGTGGGTGGGTATGTTGTATATGTGTGGTATATGTGTATGTGGGTGTGTGTATGGTATGGTCTGTGTATGTGGTTTTCGTGTGTGGTATGTATAGTGTGGTGTGCGTGTGGTATGTGTGTATGTGGTGGTGTGTTTGTATGGTGGTGTGTGTGTGGTGTGTATATGTGGTATGTGTGTATGTGATATGCGTGTATAGTGGTGTATGTGGTATATGGTGGTGTGTGTGTACAGTGTGTGTGTATGTGGTAGGGTGTGTGTGTGTAGCATATGTATATATGCAATGGTATGTGTATGTGGTGGTTTATGTGGTATTTGTGTGTATGTGATGGTGTGTGTGGTGTGTATGTGCATGTGATATGTGAGTGCATGTAGGATGTGTATATGGATCTGATGGTGTAGGTATATGGTGGTATGTGTGTGTATGGTATGTGTATGTGTTGGTGGTGTGTGTCTCTGTGTGTGGTGTGTGTGTATGTGGTGTGTGTGTGTGGAGTGTGTGTGAGGTGTGTGTGTAATTGTGATGGTGGTGATGTGTGTGTGTATGTGGTGTGTGTGTGTAGTGTGTGTGTGGGGTGTGTGTGTGTGTGGTTGTAGGTGTGTGTATGTGTAGGTGGTGGTATGTGGTTGTAGATGTGTATATGTGTAGGTGGTGGTGTGTGTGTATGTGGGGGTAGTATGTGTGTGTCTGTGTGGTGTGCATGTTGTGGTGGTGTGTGTGTATGTGGTGGTATGTGTGTGTATGTGAATGTGTTTGTGGTGTGGTGTGTGTGTGTGTATGTGGTGGTGTGTGTGTGTGTGTGTGTGTGTGTGGTGCAGGCATGCACACATGCCTTCACTGCCCATCATCCAGTGCGGGCATTGGCCACGGTAGTGAGATGTGAGGTCTACCCGAAGGCGATCGCCATGCTCGAATGGGACAGAAGAAACAAAAGGGAAGGGACAAGGGTTAGGTGAGCCAAGAAAATGCCAATAAAGGAAGGAAATGGAGAGGATTAGTAAAAAGTAAGACTTTCAGCACTGAGTATTCTCCTAGGCCATTTTAAAGTTCTTCAAAATCATGATAACTTAATTCCTGTGTCAATAATGGTTTCACTGACTTTCTGTCTAGTGGCAGAAAAAAGGGCAAGGTGACGTTTCCTCCCAAAGGGCAAAAATCTCGGGTTTTAGTCCAGAGGCGACTTCGCAGAGAACATGAAAGGGGCGGCTTGCAGCTCTTCGAATCTCTGTCCTAGCTGATCAGCCCATTGTGCGGACCAAAGTGATACTTTTTTCAATCTCTCCATTTTCTATTTCTTGCATTTCTCCTTCTCTTCTCCTCCTTTTCCCCTCTGCCTTTCTTAGCGTCTCCCAGTTTTGGGGGTGGCTCTTGGCCTACACAGATGGCATTTACTGACTTGGTCTCAAAAACTTTTTTGCTTTCCAATTTTCTCACAAATTTCTTCATGCCTCTGGGCACCCACCCTGTTTCACCGCAGTTTCTACTTGTGCTAAGTGACAGATGGATTTCCCACATCCTGGCTATAAAAGAAAAGCAATTTGTTGGAAGATAGGTTCACTTAGGTGTCGATAATAATAAAGGGGAAATAACGTCACAGTGTCTATTGAAGACAGGGTATGAAATCACTGCCCTTGTAATCACTGGGGGAAAAACAAAGTTGAAATCCTTAGAGGGTATTTGAAAGGCATCTTGGCTGGAAGATTCCACTATAGCGATGAAAAGGCAGAGAAATAAAGCAAACCACGTTTTTACTTGCTTGGATGGAGGTTTATTTATCCTGGTCCCGTGAAGCCTAGGCCAGCAGTGCCAGTGAGGCTGACTGCCCTTCCCTGTTTCTCTGTGCTTGGGCAGGGACGATATGAAAATGGGCCAGTTTGCTCATGGGACATGTGCAGGACAGGGATCTCTTTTGGGCAACAAATGCTTGAAGTTTCTGATTATGCAAATAACAGAGCTAATTACACTTCACATTTATTTGTGAAAACACAATAAACCCAGTTTTATACACTAATAGCTACACTTTTGAGTATGTGGTCCAGGAGCGTGAATGTGGTTCCAGAAAGTGCTTCATGTAATCAGTTGATGCCCATATGGAAAGCTCCGGGGCAGCCCACAGATGATGCGCGCACAGTCCAGTTGGCGCCTTTCCCCATGCTTTCCTCCCCCTTCTCATTACCACACTATGGTTTCCCCAGGTTCATGGGAAAGAAAGCAAACTGCAGAGAGGCTCCGGTGGCTGGACGGCTCTTAGGACTTGGCCATTCCCTTCTCATTGCCTCTCTCCCTCCCCAAACATTGAGCTAACATTACAAGGCACAGAAAGCATTTCCTTCTCCTATTAGGCTGAAATACAGGGTTCTAACTTATCTCCTGAGTATCAGTAGGGATGTTTTTGGTCCCAAGAGAAAGAAACCCCAATTTCTAGTGGCTTAAACATTAAATGAATTTGTACAGCCTGTAAGTAGGGTATCTTCAGCATGTCTCCAAGGGTCTAATAGCATAAAATAGGACCCACGTCTTTCCTTCTTTCTGCTCTACCCACCAAATTATCTTCTTCGTTTTAAGACCAGTTCACTCTTGGTCATGAAAGGGCTCCCAATGCCATTGGAGTGGCCACATACCTCTCTGTCTATAGAGAAAGAGATGAGAGTTTCTATGGGTGGACACTCAAGTGAGGTTTTTCTTCTCTCTCTTTTATTGTGGGGGTGTGTATCGAAACCATGGAAGTAAATCCCCAGAATTTGATTGGATAAACTTATGTTCTATACCTGTCTTTGCTGTAATTGCTGAATTGCTATGCCTAGGGGTGGTCAGGTGCTAATTGTTTTATGCCAACAGGACCTGCCCCCCGCCCCCCGCTGGAGCTGAGGGAGCATGGGGAAGGAAGAGAAACAGCGCCAATTACATGCTGCCACCTTGGGCGGGATGTCCTCTACCACTTCTTATTCTGTTTTTATAAACTCTGTTTCGTTTTCATCATGATGTGTAACAATCCATTTGTCTGGAATGCACTGAGTATTAGGATTGGTATACATTGTCTTTATAAAATGCGCCACCTGTATTCTTGATGATTTGAATTGTGTCCGTAGAATCTCCGTGTCCCATTGAGGACAGTTCTGTCCCTGACAGTTCTGATGTCCTCCTGTGGGCAGAGCTCCAGTAACTCCATTGAGGGAAGAAATATGGTGCATCGCTTGGATTCTTAGCTGTGGTCCTTTTTCCTGGAACAGAATGGACTCCCTTGGAGTGAAACTGTTTAGGGTCTGGTAGATAGAGGACGCCATATACGCAGGTGTTAGTAGCTTGAACTACAATTTCTGCTTTTCTGGAGTATCTGCTGGGGATCTGGACCACTGGCTGAGCAAAGCCTCTTCAGACAGTGTGCTTCTACAGGCTGAACTGGGTATTTCATCACGTTTCTCCCGCCTTCCCCATCGGCTATTTATTTATTTATTTACTTGCACAAGAGAAGGGAAGGACATCAATCCACTGGCCCATCTACACTCAAACAGGCTTGGTTATAAAACTTGCAAGCGACCCAGAGACTGCATTTCCTTCCTGCTAGGAAGAATAGTCAATAAGAATTCTGGGACCAAGGCAAAAATAGTATACAAATCCTCATCATCTGATTATTTATACTAGTTTACTCACGAAGTAAGCCATAAGGTTGGGTTAATTCCCACTACCGCGGGGGGTGAGGGGTGAGGGATGGTGTTGGGTGGTGATAGGGGGTTAGAAGTGCTGGAAAGGAGATGGGTTTGTCGGGTGCTAACAATGTTAGCTGCTTGGCAGTCAAGTGGAGTGGTGAACATTGGGCCTTGCCTGCTGCTATGAGATCCTCTAGCATGGCCTGGCACTAAGGGAGAGGGTTCAAGCTGGATACTGTTGAGTCCTGGCCATCATTTTGTACTCTATCTGCTAATAAAAACGGAGAAAAGAAGCAGGACATCAGCATGCATGTGTCTGCCCGGAGAGCAAGGAGAGACCTTGGCTACAGACCAGGGAACACTGCACTTTGCAGTCACATAACAAGCTTGCATCACCTCCATGACCACCTCTGGTACCCACAGGGTTCTTGTGCCAGCGCAGGCAGGTTATGGGGGTGACGGGTGTTAGGGGCCCGGAGGGGTGCCGGGCCTCTCACATCTCTCCGGTGAAGACTCATTCGCGCATCCTCCTTCCTGGAGCAGGCAAACTCAGGTTAGGGTCCTTTGTTCTTGGGATTCCCATTTGTTCTCTTACAAATGCTTGCGTTCCTTTCTCAGCTGAGTTACCTCTTTTGAGAGTTCTCTTGCCCAACAATCTCATTTTGCTTTCTTCACTCTTTCTGGAGCTCTATTCATATAGTTAATCACTCGTGCTCGCACAATGTGATTCTGTTTCTTTGAGTTTTTCCAGTCGAACTCTTGAAGGCAAT
Organism: Martes martes; assembly: GCF_963455335.1. Classification (NCBI taxonomy): domain Eukaryota; kingdom Metazoa; phylum Chordata; class Mammalia; order Carnivora; family Mustelidae; genus Martes; species Martes martes. The sequence continues at coordinate 46,213,774 of NC_137901.1, read as the reverse complement.
CTTCTGGGATCTTTGTAGGGCGCACTTTATTTTTGACCTTCCTAACTGTCCTTGACCGCTGCCTTTTCCTTCTCTGGCTTCTGTCACATCCCTTTCTCTTGGCTTCCTTTAAATCTTCTCCATCAGCTTAACCTTCATGACCTACTTCATTGAGTTGATCCACGGAATGCCCCCAAGCCAGGCACAGGCGCCAAGCCCTAGCCATGCCAGAGAGGGATGGTGGGAGAGTCCTCTGATAATGACCCTTGCCTGGAGGACCCTCTCGGGTGAAGGAGAAGAGGTGGCTCTCCGCTCTGCTCCATATGTTTCCTCCTTTCTGTCCCACGGTCTGGTGCACTTTCTCCTGGACTCCTGCCCCTTCAGCACTTTGTCTCCCTGCCCTGGTCTTCCTCCTAGCTGTTTCTGCACTGCAAACTCGCCTCTCGTTAGCTGTCAGTAGTGCGCTCTAGAGGAAAAGCACAAACCTTCGCCCTCAGTAGGGTCTCTCTGGGCAACATCATGACCCCACTACCGATAGTGTGGGTCAAGGGTACTCGAATTTGCCACCCCATGTTATGCCACTATAGCCTGAGGATTATTTGGAACTAACGGCACTTAAAACCCAGCATATACAAGAAAAACTCTTCACCTCCCCTAACTACCTAAAAATAAAGTATAAATTTTCCTGTTTGTAAAGGAAACTTACGTGTATAAAGGAAATTTTCATTTATAAAGATATGTCAGAAAGCTGCTCCGTGGAGACAACTCTTACCACCCAGAGACTCACATCTTCCTAAGGGGCGACCTTTATTCACCACACATCTCCTTCCCTCCTCTGCCTGTGACCCACCTGCCCGGCCCAGAGGCCCGACCCCTCTTGTCCTGTGTTTAGCCTAGGATGGTATATAAATTTCAATCGTCTGGCTGCTTTTTTGAGTCTCACCTAATTAAACTTTTTTTTTCTCTTGTGAATCTTTTATCAGCTTGGTTCTCAGGTCCCAGCTGTTGAAAGTAGGAGGGCAGAAGGAAAAAGATTTTCCTTCCTAGAGAGGCCCTAGCAATTCATTCTGAGGTGGCGCCCTCGACGTGGCTCGACCCTAAGACGTCGAGCTTACCTGTGTAGTATAACCTAGTTTAGTCTCCTTTCACTCCTTTCAAGAACGTTCGTGTGTGTGTGCGCGCGCGCGCGCGCGCCTAAGGCTCCCATCCTGGAGATGGGTCCATGTTTACATCAAGACGTGAGGTGTGACTGCCATCTCCAGCTGTCTTCCGTACTTTCCACCTTGGACGAGGGGCATGTGGAACATTCTCGGCTCTGATCCCATCACAGATGCCACCCGCTGAGGGCCCATGGCTCCCCCTCAGCCCGTCCGTTACTTTCTTCTCCATTGTCAGAAAGGTGGCAAGAAGACCGAGTCTTTCCACTTTCTCTTCAGGTTAGTCGATCTCTTCCCCCCCCCCCCCCCCCCCCCTTGGCGAAAGAAGCACAGGGAACGTGTTAGAAGAAGATGTGAAATGTGGTAATTCTGCTAAGGTTGGAGAAGTCCTGACTGAGTTGCCGCAAGAAAACCGCTTGTTAAACACCAGCCGGGCTGAAGTTTTCGTCTCATTGGAACGCTGCTTACTCAATGCCTGAATAGCTCTGGCAACAGCAGGAACCTGGGAGTGTCTCCGGATACAAAAGGCAAGCATGGTAGATGTTAAACTGGCATTCATTTGTCGGAATCCATGTTGGGTACTTTTCTCATTTCTCTCCCGGGAAGACCTCGCCGGGGCTCGCTTTGAGTTAGATACGCTCATGTTTCAGACACTTAGGCCGCTCGTGTAGAGGGAAGATAGGCCAGATTTGAAAATGAGCTTGATATTCCCGTCATGGCACTGACAAAAGCTGTTCTCACAAAAACAGAGAGGGAGGGAGGGACGGAGCGGGAGAGAGCGAGAGCGCGCGAGTGAGCGAGCGTGCGCACAGGAGTTTTTTGTTTTTGCTTTTGTTTTCATTTTTAGTTGAGAAGAATGTCACATGCATTGGAACCAGGTTTCAGAGAGGGGAGCGCCACCCCGGGCCGTGTACATGAGTCACGGGGAGGGGGTTGCAGTCAACAAATTAATACAGACCAGGTCTACCTCCTCTGCTTTTTGCCCTTCTTCTTGGGCTTGCTATTGATTGATAGACCTCGGGGAGGAGAGTCTTCTGACTCAGACACTAAGCAAGTTCCTAAAGAAAATATCAGCTTTAAAAGGGAATAGAGGAAGTAGCAGCGGCAGCAAAAAATCGCTAATCTTTCATTTATAAGAGCTACTGAACATCTGGAGAGCAGGCGGCTCCTTTAACCCCTGGAGTGCAGGAACAAATGAGCACCAAAGGGCAGCCCATGCTAATGTGGGGCCATTAATTTGAATACAATGGAGGGCCCCATAATAAACATCTACGGAGCCATCTGGGTATTCCTTTCTGCCTTGCTCGGCTCCTTGGGGCACTGGATGCCCAGCTTAATGGGAGAGGAAATTCTTTGGAGACTGCAGAACAGGGAAGCTATCTTTAAAGAGCAATACTTAGCTTAAAAGAAAAATGTGTAATGGCCGAAAAGGAAAAAAAAAAGATCCAGTAAGTCATGGGAAAATTAATGTTTTCACCTATCCGTGGGGGTGTTCCTGAATTAATATTTATGTCTGTTTCTCACCCAGCATTTATAGACTTTTAAAGCAAATGCCAGCGTGGTGGGGTAGAATAGAAGGTGCCAGTTGCATCAGGAATGATTCATGTGAAGTTCGTATTTTGGGGAGAGTATGAAGTCTGGAATTTAGTTGACACTGGATAATTTTTTCCTGTCATGTTTCTCTGGGATGCTCCATCGGAGGAGTCTTTAACTCCATCAAGAAAATAGAAATGGAGATTATAATACTTGTTCTCACCCCTAGTCTCCCAGTCTTTCTAGACCCCACAGGGTCAGCAGGCAGGGGAGTGGCTTCCTATAGAAGCCTGAAATCAACAATCTGTGTAGGAATTAAGGTTTTCCTACTTCAGTCATAGCAGTGGCTCCAATTTTAGAAATAGGGAAATATTCCATTCTTCCTTTTTTTCTTTAGAGGCAGTCCGGTGTGGGAAGAGAGAGAGAGAGAAAATCCCAAGCCTAGCACTGAGCCTGACATGGGGCTCCATCTCACAACCCAGAGATTATCACCTGAGCCAGAATCAAGACGTGGATGTTTAACTGACTCAGCCACTCATGTGCCCCAGAAAATATTTCTAACCATCCCCTTTCCTTCAATTCAAAAAGATTTCCCCCCACACCTGCCTATGGACTGCAGGCCGGCAATCAGGGTTTGGTCCCCCTCTCCCCCCACCGCCTTGGTTGGGCTGATTGGTTAAGGCAGGGTTCTGACATATTTCAAGGTAGTCGCCAACATTGACAAGAAGATCCACATTTTTTATTTCTCTTAAAAAAATGGAAAAATCTGACAACAATGGTGCCTTCAATCTAACACAACAGAAGTCAAGAGGAGAAGAGATTGTGTGGGAACCCTGGACTTGACATCCTCTCTCTGATTGCTATGCTCCTCTGGGTTTGTTTATAGGCATTTGTGTTTATACTTCTTGTCTAGAGGAAGGTTTGGAAGGTATTTCTCAGGATGTGGGTGTAACAATCAATCAAACAGATTTTAAGGAATCGACTCTCATGACTGCAGAGGCTGAGAATTCCAGACCCAGGAGAGCTGATAGTGTAAGTCCAAGTCCAAGTTCAAGTCTAAAGACAGGAAAAGGCTGATGTCCCAGCTCGGAGACAGTCAGGAGGAGAGAAAGAATTCTTTTGGACTCAGATTTTTACTCTACTCAGACCTCAGTGGAGTCTGCTCACACTGGAAATCATTCTACTGATTTGAATATTAGTCTCATTAGTCTCATTCAGAAATATCCTGACAGATACAAGACTTACCCAGAAATAACATTTAACCAAATACGTGGTTACCTCATGGGTTGATCCATAAAATGAACCATCACACATACCTAATAACCTTTTAGCTTGCATGAGTAGAGAGCACATCTCCAGTGTTTATCATTTACCTAAAACCTGGACAAGACCACTTGGTCAGGAAGGCCTCTCAACCAGACATTTATCTAGTGTGAGGTGAGAGGGCTGGAGAGAAGAAGTTTCAACCTGGGCAGATCCCCCGCAAAAAACCAACCAACCAACCAACAAAAAACAAACATCTGCTGATCCAAGGTACTTGTATGTTTCTTTCTCAAAGTTCTCTGTGTACCTTCAGTTCTGACGTCATAAAGGGCTACTAAACAGGTTTGAAAGTCTATGTACACCTGTGAAATCAGGATGTACACTCAGTAAGGGATGTAATGTTCCATTCGCCAGGACTCTGGACAATTACCTGGGCATGAGAGTCTGCCCAGGATTTGGGAGTGGATCCCAGGAGTAGCGTCACACAGAAACTTTCCAAGGAAATTCCAGTGAAAGAAACAGGCTGCCCTTATGGGACACACACGGTTATCTGTATTGGGTAGAGCTCCCTGGGTGTTGGAGGTATTTAAGACTGCATGAGAAGAAGCCAAGCAGAGCATCTGGCCTTAAAAACAGTGAGAACCATAGTCAAAATATTGGTCTAATATCTTAAAAATGGTGAAACCATTTTCACTCAAAGGCGAATTGAGGGGTACAGGTAATAATCCCAGTCCCTAGTCACTGTGAATGAGCTGGGACTGGGAATGGCAGCTAGAGTAATTCTTTTTCATCAAAAGCCTTGAAATGAAGTAGCCATGTACAAAATGCTATGTATCCCATGATACATAAGAAGAATAATATATGTTAGCTTCGTTCTCTTTTTTGACTATTGTTTAAATATAACTGGAGACAGTTTCTTTTTCCTCCTTTTATAAAAGTCATTTAAAATGAATGCCCATTTGGTGGCTGATTTCCATCAGCATCAGATCTTGAAATCCTTGCCCCGTTTGCTTTTTGCAGGTGTTCCTGCCTGCTCAGTCCCCTCCTGGGCTGTGGGCATTCCTAGCAGGCCTAAGAAAGAACTAGCACAGCCGTTCCACGGTCTCTCAATGAGAACTCCCTCTCCAGGGCCCTTGCCTACCCCCTGCCCTTCAGACGGGGAGGCCAACCTGTCCAAGTGGGCGTGAGTGGTCATGATTTAAGCAGTGCCAAGTGCTCAGCTCTCCACCGGGAGCTGAGTTCTCTGCCTCGTAGCATTCCTGGCCATCTGGGCTGGGAGACGGAGACCACCATGGCACCAGAATAACCTTGGCCAGTTCTTCCGCAACTTCTGCTTTAGGAATTGCCATGCCCAACACCGCGGCATGTGACACGAGGCGTACGGACACTGTGTGACCTGGAGAGGCACCGTCCTATTCTCTCACCTGGAGTGCCCCTCTCTTCCAGCCCTACCCCCACACTCTCTTAACATTCTGCCTTCCAAGCCCATGGAAGGAGTGTTTCCTTACCAAAAGCGAGGCGGGCCGGAGCACACACACACACATGCACATACATGAGTGTGCGCGCATGCACACACACACACACACACACACACAGAAACACGCACACACTGAACATACACACTGCATGCCCAACTTCCTCATAGGAGTGAAAGGGCTTCCCCACAATGGGACATGAGGCAATAACTACAGGGAGTTATCCTGCATCCTACAGGGAGCAAGGGGCAGTCCGGCTGGGAAGAGAGTTTGATGTGGTCCTCGGGGAAGGAATGCTCTGGGGTTTCTTTTGCTGAGCCTGGGAGTCTTACTGCACATGTTTTCAGTGACCATTACTCTCTTTGTCTTCAGGAGCAAGTTTCCTCTCTCAGTCTCTTTGCCCAGATCAGTAATCACTCACACCTAGCTATTTCCCCCAAAGAGTCCAACCAGCACTTAACATATTATCTTTGTTTGTTTCACATTGGACTTGATGGCCTTTCATGATCTTTCAAGTTGAATACATCCTTAAGACTTCTAAATGATTTTTTAAAAAGTGTGTGTCTGTGAGAGAGAGAAATAGAGGGAGGAGCAGTGGTGGGGGCAGGGCTAGAAGAGAGGGGCACATTTAGATTTTCACAGAATTCCTCCATTTTTAATTTTTTTCTTTTTCTTTTCTATTTTTAAAGGGGAATGTTTATCCCAAATCATATTTCATGACTGTCGAGAATGAGAAGAGTCTGAGATTTTACCTACTTGCAGGCCAACAAGTTAGCTTTTCACAGTTTGGTGGATTCTGGCAGAAGCCATGAGACTTCTGGGTCAGAGACAATGGACTTTATTACTCACAGAATAGCAAGCAGCATAAGCATCTGTCTTCCTTCTCCCCATGTTCCACAGGGATGATGGGGATGGGCCCAGAGGGATATGTTACAGGAGAGAATTTCTGAGCATGGGGAACTTGAATCTTTTATAATGGACAGCAAACATACTTGTCTTTTCCTCCAGAGGAAGATACTATCTTCATCTTTTAAGACTGTAAGCAAATCTGCCTTTTGTTCTGTGAGGAGACATCTCTATCTTCCAAAGCTGTTTGCTTACACCCTGGAAAATAGTCTGGGAGGAAGGCATTTAATGCACTGCTCACAAGAGGTGCAGAAACATGAAAGATCAATGGAGAATTTTTCTCTAACAATATCCATCCCTCATTTTTACATCATCTTATCTTCTGGTGAACTTTCTATGAGGATGGTAACCCTTCGGCTGTTCTGATTAATCTGACAGAGGCTGGGGCCAACTCCAATCAATTTGTTCCATGCAGTATTAAGTCCACGATCAACAGGAAAGTTTCAAGCAGCAGGATGAAGGCAGCCTGCAGTATTGACCTCACCAGGACCCTAGTGTCTCACATCCAACCTGCTGAGCAAATCCCATGAAGCTACAGCATTTGACTTGGAAAGTCAAGCGACTCTCTCAAGTTTCTGAATTGAACTTTCTTCTTGGCCTGAGGAATTAATCCAGGCAGGCAGGCTGTATTGGTAGTTGACAGGCTCTGCCTTGGCCCACAAGGAGAAGGTCAAGGGCAACTGTTTTATCAGTAACAATCCTGGTCAGTAAGTTGGGGTTTACTTCAAGGCCTTCAAGATCCAAAGTAGCATCACTAATCTCTTCAGCTGGGTTCAAAGACACATCTTGGACCTGCCTTTTGTTCTGGAGGGAGACCCTGCCTATCTTCCAAGGTTGTTTGCTTCACAAACACTTTGGGAAATAGTCTCGGAGGAAGGCATTTGGAATATTACTCATAAGAGGTGCAGAAACATCACAGACCCATGGAGAGTTTCCCCCCTTTTCTAATTTGATGACTCCTATCATAGAGAAAGCTGTCCAAGGGGTGTGCTTAAATAACAAGGCACTTATCCCTCCTGGAAGTTCCCCCAAATAACCAAGTGTGGTCTTATTTTGGAGAGAGCGCCACTGTCATCCGAGGGCTATGTGATATGCTGGGAACATTTCCTTAAACGTCCGACTTGAAGTCTCCTATGACTACCTCAGAGATGCAAAGCAGTACCTGGCTTCCACACTAGAAGTACAGTCCCAGAAGTGTCCATGGTCCCCCTGCTTAGAAAGCACTATTTACATTTGATGCCTCCTGTCCCTTTCAGGTGAGACCTATATCAGTTGGAGGGCACAGGCTGACAATACTTCCAACTTGGTCTCTCCCAACTGACTGGTAAACCTTAAAATTCACAATTCAGTTTAAATGGGTCTGCCCCACATTTCTGGCCTGAGCACAATTAGCCCAGCCTGTTCTGGCTGCCCATGCTGTCAGAGGGGAATATTCAAATGCCCCATGGAATGACTGACAGCTACTGATTGGAAATAGTGGTGAGGAAAACACCCACAAGTGTCGACAGGTGTTTGCATGTGAAGGATAAGTACTGGGGATGACCCCCTGCTATTTTGCTAGACTTGTTAGAGCCATTGGTGGAGGATAACAGACCTAAATGTCAGTTAAATTTAAGGTGCTTGCGTGAGTTTGGAAAGATGGCACCAAGGTGTTTTCTTTCATTAAGAGGGATCCAGAAAAGTTTATGGAGGACAGATATCTTTAGTGTCCATCATTCCCATCTCTCCTAGATTCTGAGATATTCTGTACTCAAGAGCTAACATAGTTATAATCCTTTCATGACCACAGAAGTTGTGTGTGCTATTCTAGGAGCTATAATGTCACCTTTTTCTTGATCATCCCCTATTCACACCCAGATGTTTCTTTCAGAGGGGTCAAGTATGAGAGGCACAAAGACATTTAATAAAGCTTAAAGACTTATCATGTCCCCCATCTTGGCATGTGTGGGCCACTCTAGGGGGACTCAGTGAATAGTACTACACCAAGTGGTCATCATCCTTATGTTCTGCCACCATGTCATCCAACAGGAGAATCATGATGGCTAACTAGAATAAGTTTGGGCCCCTAGGTCTCCTTTTGGCTGTGTTGCCACCGAGAGGGTGGACCAACTGGGTTGTCTGGGGTTTCTGTTAGAAGAAAGAAAAGAGCTTCATGCCTAAGAATGATCAGGTAGAATCCAGAATTTTCAAAATGCATTTATATATTGTCCTCCCCTCCCCAAATTTTCATCCTAATTATTACCCAGGAAGTAGCCAAGAGGAAATGATTCCTTTCTGGGGACGGACACATTCAGTGACCAAATTGCCTTACGAAAGTGTATGGACTAGGAGGAGGTGATGGAGGCCTTTCCAAGTCTCAGCAGTTCTATGTACCTGTGGATGATAGGGAACATGGAAATTCTATTGAATATCTTGACCATTAGCCTATAATTGGGTAGCTTTTATGATAAAAGATTCATCATTATCAGACTGAAATTGGTAGAGAAATAAAAAAATATGACACATTAGCTTTAAGGGTTACCGTGTGTTCTTCCTCACTGAGAGATAAATGATTCAGCTTTTGGCAGGAATCACAGGTCTGGTGTGCAGAGAGGTAGTTTATGCATCAGAAACAGAGTCCTTTCCTTTGTGCCTAGTCCATGATGGTGGACATGTTGTTATAGTCAATGTGTTGACCCTTTCCATTTGTGGAAGATGACAGATCCAGGCAACAACAGTGGCAATCTGGACATCCCTGACCCAATCAAAAGCTTGAGTCCAGCCAGTCTCATCAGAGCACAGGCTCTTACTGTGGGCATCTACAAGAGTGACCCAGATGGTTTGATTAACAGCCATGATATGTTTCCACATTTCATGGCCCCTAAGAGGAGTGTCTTTAATCTGCCAGTCTGTAGTTTTCCAAATGGCAGAGCAAATAGTTAAGCAATAGCCCAAGAGATAGGAAAAATATAAAATGGGTTCATTAAAGGGACTATTGGCCAGAGATATGAGAATGAATTTGGGTTCTGCCCACTGAGCAGAGCAAACATACCCTAGCTCTGTATAGCTGGCAGGGAGGTTGAAAAGCCCCAGCAAGCCCAGTGGACCCTATCAAGGAAGCCTCTATGAACCAAGGGCCCCCATAAGCCAATGGCTTTTCTTCAGGTGGTGAAATGAGGGGTAAAATTTCCCCAATGGGTAGTTACCACTTTCTCATATAAAGCCAAGATACTTCTTGGGACCAGGCAGACTCCATTCTTTTTTGATAGTGGGATTATGTTGGACTCTTTGTACCTTGTTAGTTGTTAAGTTCTAGTTGACCTACACCAAAAGAAGAATATCAGAGAGTCACAAGACCTCCATGCGCTGGGTACTCAGTGTTGAGAAGAGCCATGTGGCAAGCTCATAGCTGCTTTCCTGAAAGGATGTATCTGTTATTCATACAGGGAAGGTGACAAGCATCCATAATCCCAAGGGACACCTCTGAGAGGAAGCTACCTCCCTTTGTCACTAGGCAAAATCATCAGTCACAGATACTCAAGGTCACTTTAGCTTCTTTTGCTTACTGTGAACCTTCCTCAAATCCCATCCATTGAATTTGGGTCCTCCCTTCTCTCCTGGGACCAGGAATGATAGTGACATGAGTACCTATATCCAACAGTGCCATACAGTTAGGTTCCTTCTCCTTCCCAAAGTTCCTTGGTATACTCAGATGGGTACATATGGCCTTAAGTCCCACCATTCATCATCTGTTTCCTTTAAAGCAACTGTGGTCAGGGTAGAGAGAAATGGAGAGATGGGGGTCATGTAGGGTCAATAAATAAGACTTTGCATCCACTTTCACTCTCTAGTGGCTGCTTGTTCCCAGATCAACCAACACATTTCTAATGTTTTCAGTCTACCTAAAGCTCTATATACTCATCGTTGACACCATTCATTTAAGCTTTGGGGACTCCTTGCTCAGAAGTCTAGCCTTATTGCCTTTTGACTGGGGCTGCCGCCTTGAGCTTTACTGTCTGTAGTAGTTAACATTCATTCTTCTTCTTCCCTCCCTTCAAAAACCAAGACACCATTTGGGTACTTGTTCAACCTTACCTCTTTCTGCTCATCTTCTAAATGTTCAGTAACATTTATTATTCCCCATTTGCCCACCACTTCAGAGAGAACATTCGACTAGATCTTAGGGAGTGTCCCCACATTCCCAAACATGCCTTGAATGTCCCTTTCTCCTCTTCTAGAAAGCAAAGTCCATTCTCATCACCAGTACTGCCAAGATCTGATAAGAGTCTGAGACTTTGCCATACTTGCAAGCTAACAACTTAGCTGGTATGACCTGAGAGTGCCCCCCCCGCCAAATTCATATGTTGAAATGCTACCACCAAAGATGATGGCATTAGGAGGGATGGGGCCTTTGGGGAGGTACTTAGGTCATGAGGGTGAAGCCATCATGAATGGGATTAGTGCCTTACTAAAAGATGCTTCGGAGAGACCCCTCACCCCTTTCACCAGGTGAGGACACAGTAAGAAGGTGCCAGTTATGGACCCAAAAGAGGGCCCTCACCAGAAAGTGACCCTGTTGGCGTCTTGATCTTAAACTCTCTGGCCTCCAGAACGTGAGAAATCAATTTCTGTTGTTTATAAGCCACCTGGTCTATGATAATTTGTTATGGGAGTCAGGATGGAACAAGACATTAGCATCTCAGAGTATCATGGATACTAACAGAAGACCTGGGACTCCTGGGTCAGAGACAGCATGTCGCAGAATGCATACTGCATGGACATCAACATATTTGTGTCAGTGCCCCTGTTCCTTAAGTCCCATGAGGGACATGACAATAGCCCCAGATGGATGCAGTAGGTGTATTAAAGGAGAGGATTCCAAAGCATGTCCACCCTTACTCCAGAGGGAAACACTATCTCCACCTTCCAAGGCAATTTGGTCTACAGATGCTCTTACATAGATAGTTCAGAACAAAGGGCAGTTCGTGCCCCACTTGTAAGACGAGCTGAAATATAAGAGACCCATGGCAAATTGTGTCCCAATAACAACTAATACGGGGCAACAGAGAGAGCATATTGAATGAATGAATGAGTGAATAATCTGGATCTGGGTTCAAATCTCAACTCTATTCTTCACATTGTAACTTTAGGAATTACTGAATTCCAGTTTCATCATATATAAAATAACATAATTACAATAACTCTTGTTTGCATGTATACTATATGCCAAGTACTATTCTAAGTGTTGTTAACATTTTATTTCTTTAATCCTTACAGTAATATTGGGAAATAGAGACAACATTTCTTTCCCCATTTCATAAATGAGGAAAGGAGTGGTGGGTATGTTACCTTATTTGCCTAAGGTCATACAGCTAGTAGGCACAGAAACCAGGATCTGAATCCACGCAATTTGCTCCCCTGTCAGTGGTTTTCAGGACTGTTACCTGCTTGAGACCCAGCAGCAATGCCTGCCTCACCAGGGAGTTGTGTGAAGACTGAAAGGATTAGGTGTTTCATCAAGGACAGTTGTCTTTCCCTTCCTATGGTTGCTTAATATGAAAAAAAATCCAACTTCGTGGAATCTTCTTTTTAATGATGATCATCATTTTAGCAAGTAAAAGTGGAAAAATATGTTCCCCCAACAACAAAAAGGGAGACAGGCTGACCACGGGGTGTAGCATGGTGACAGGGGTTAAACCAAAGCTTCTCCAGGTTGAGGAGGAAAGCCACCCACCATGGGGCCTGGACACCCAGGTGTCTGTGAGAGGCTGTGTACAACTGTAGACTCTGGTCCCAAAATAGCTCTTTCTTCATCGACTCCAGATGAACCAATGCACAGAGAGCACAGTGTGGAAGAATTCCCAGAGAAATACACCAAGAACTTCCAAAGAGGCCTTTAATTCCTAGCAGCCCGGAAGCAGCCGGTCCCTCTGGGGTCCGGGCTGGGTGTCATAGCGGTGGTAATCTGAGCGGCCTGCTATCATCGCCATTCATGACAGCCCTGGTGTGGGGCTCCACTGCATCTTCCAAAGAGAAGAAAAAACCTGTGGTTTTGAAAGAGACATAGCCGAAGCTGTAGCTTTAAAAGCCTATACATTTAGGGAACGTATAACAAGTAAATTCGAAACATATTTAATGGAGATATATTTATGTGCCATTAATTCTCTTGGAGGCTAACTTATGCTTCCCTGCATAATGTTAGCATTCAATAGATACTGACGTCATGGTGCTTAGAATGGTTTCAAAGAGACACTTGGGCAAAATGAAGAAAATGACATTTGATGGATTTTTCTGATCCAATTACTCATTCCCAAGGTGTGTTTTTTCTTTATAATTACATGCTTTTTAGACAAATATGAAAGATTTTTGGTGTAGATTTAGTAATCTTGAAATTCTCGTTGTACTCACTTGGCAATGTCCCCTACTGGGACAAAGGTACTTTCTTCTGTTTAAGTGCTGTTAGCTGGGCTGGGCGAAAAGTAGGTAAAGAGGAGGGTAAGGCACACTCTTCCTGTACTGATCTCAACTTACATGTCCTGAGAAATCCTAACCCCCGAAAAGAGATAATAAATCATAGTTGCTACAACCTAAGAGAGAAAGGATCAGTCAAAGCCGGAGGAATCATGTGGAAATCAGGCTCAAATGGCACTTTGTACCTTTCACTATTATGGCTTCTTTTTCTGCCTTATTTCATTACCACACGTATCCTGTTATGGACAGTGGATTCCTTCAGGGCCGTGACTATAACTAAGTCTTTGCCTATAGCATCTAGAATAGACAAGGCTTACAAAACATGTTTTCTTTTTTAGGTCTGGCCACCCTCTCTCCTTTGTCATAAATATTACTTTTGCTGAAGGTATACATGACTAACATTCTGATGCCCCCGTGTTTTTAGACATGCTCTTCTGTTTACCTGCAATGCTTTATTCCCCATATGAATTTTGCTAATTCCTACTTGTCTTTTAAAACTCAGCTCAAGAAGCTCCTCTTCCTGGGGTACCTGAGTGGCTCAGTCAGTTAAGCGTCCATCTATTGGTTTTGACTTGGGTCGTGATCTCAGGGTCGTGGGATTGGCCTGCATCAGGCTCCATGCTCAGTGTGGAGTCTGCTTAGGATTCTCTCTCCCCACCCGCCTCTGTCCACACGCCCTGCCCCCTGTCAAATAGATAGATAAATCTTAAAAGAAGAGAAGTTCTTCTTCCTGGAAGGCTTCCCCAACTCTCCCCTAGTCTGATTTCTGATTTCTTGTTTTCTGTCTGTGTGGCCCCAGTGTCTGTAGAGATGTCTATCAGAACTTTTAGCATCTGTTCTACAATTGCTGACAGGCCACATACTATTTGGTTTTGTTCCTCCAGCATGTAGAATAGTTCAGAGCTCATTGGAGATCCTCAGGCCAATGTCTGATGAATTCACAAATGGATAAATGGACAAGGAGCAAATAGTGGACACATGAACAAGCAATTAACAAGACAGGAGACAACAAATGTTGGCCGGGATGTGGAGAAAGGGGAACCTTCTTACACTGTTGGTGGGAATGCAAGCTGGTGCAGCCATCTGGAAAACGGTATGGAGGTTCCTCAAGATGTTAAGAATAGAGCTACCCTATGACCCAGCAATTGCACTACGAGGTATTTATCCCAAAGATACACATGTACTTGAAAAGAAGGGACACATGCACCCCGATGTTCATAGCAGCAGTGTCCACAATAGCCTAACTGTGGAAGGAGCTGAGATGTCCTTCAACAGATGAATGGATAAAGAAGATGTGGTTCGTATACACAATAGGATATTACTCAGCCATCAGAAAGGGTGAATACTCACCATCTGCATCGACATGGATGGGACTGGAGGGGATTATGCTAAGTGAAATAAGCCAAGCAGAGTAAGACAATAATCATATGGTTTCACTTATATGTGGAGCATAAAGAATAGCACGGAGGACCACCGAGGAAGGGAGGAAAAACTAAATGAGAAGAAATCAGAGAAGGAGACAAACCATGAGAGAAACTGGACTCCAGGAAACAAACTGAGGGTTATAGAAGGAAGGGGAGTTGGGGGCATGGGGGAGATGGGTGATGGGTATTAAAGAGGGCATGTGTTGTGATGAGCACTGGGTGTTATACACAACTAATGAACCGTTGATCACTAACATCAAACACTGATGATTTACTATATGTTGGCTAACTGAACATAATAAAAAGATAAAAAAAGTTTTGAGTGTAGTTGACACACAGTGTTACACTAGTTTCAGGTCTACCACATAGTGATTCAACATCTCTATATGTTCTGCTATGCTGTAACTTTTATTCCCGTGGCATATTCATTCCACAACTGGAAGCCTACAAGCAATGTGAATGCTTAGAAATTTTATACCATGTATGGTAGTTTTTGTATATCAACTCTAAAAGATTAGGTTTTGATGAAATTATCCTTGCAAACATTACTAGAAACATTATCTCTTTGATGGCCACAACTCATTTTTACTTGGATGAACAGTGCCTCTAAGTGTGGGACTCTAGCAGCTGCTGTAAGGGCTCCACGCATGCCTGCATCCCTTATCACTTCAGTTGTCCCAGCTTTGCTTGCCTTTCATCCGCCAGCACCTGCATTTCTTTGCCTGAGGGCTTCCTCCGCCTTCCAAAGCCGCCTTTGCCACTTGCTCTGTAAGCTGGAAATGCTGGGGAATGAATGCTTCCAGGAGCAGCTGTCAATCAATGACCAATAGTATAAATATCCCTGCTCCCACACCTCTCACATGGGATAACTCTGAGGTTTGTGTTCTATATTGGCTCCCAGAGATTCTCAGTGGGATTGAGCCCCAGCTACCCACACTGGTGACCTATATTGGCTTCATTTTCTTCTCTGTTCTGCTTTCCTGCTCCCCAAACAGTGTTTACTGGGATCATTACCCTGAAAAGTCACATTTGCTATTAGAGCAACTTCAGTCTTTTTCTGAATGAACAGTCGGGATGTCACATACTTTATCCATGAGTTTGTGTCAGCAGTGAAATTTTAACCAATGTCATTTGATGAGCAGAGTCTTTTATTCATCAAGTTAAGAATTCTTTGCTTAAAAATTTCTCTTCTGAGAGTTAATCACTTTTGATAAACTCTAGAGAATATATCTCTCATTAGTGCAGAAGTCCTGCGTAAGGTACTACCTCCAAACTTAGCAATAAAGGAATAGGAAAATCCTTTGTGAGTGAAACCAGAATTCAATACACATTGGATCTGGGAAGAGTGATACAAAGTCAGTTTGTAAAGAGGGAAAGAATTCTGGGCTAGCCAAGATGAACTGCTATAAGATCTTCATGGAACATATTTAAAGAAAAGTCACAAGGTTCAGAGAGGGGATGTGGGGTTGTATGAGTTCCCCGTTGCTGCTGCAACAAATTGCCACTGTGTAGTGGCTTAGAACAAGGCAAATATTCCGTCGTATAGTTATGGAGATCTTAAATCTGAACTAGGTCTCATGAGCTTAAAATCAAGATATTGGCAGAGTTGCATTCTGTTAGGAGGGTTTAGGGAGAATCTGTTTTCTTGCCTTTTTCAGTTTTTAGAGGCCACCCACATTTCTTGGATTCTGGCTCC
The DNA here is from genome assembly GCF_963455335.1 of Martes martes. NCBI lineage: Eukaryota > Metazoa > Chordata > Mammalia > Carnivora > Mustelidae > Martes > Martes martes. The sequence goes on along the minus strand of NC_137901.1, from coordinate 46,197,891 downwards.
TTTCCATCTTCAAAGCCAGAAATGGCCAGTTATTCTTTCTCAAGATGCCATCACTCAGATTCTGATTCTTTAGCCCCATTTAGGGACCATGATGATTACATTGAACCACTCAAATGATCTAGAATAATTTATTTCCTTACTTTAAGGTCATCTGATTAGCAACTTAATTCCATCTGCAACCTAATTCCCCCTTGCCATGCAACGTAATTTATTTATTGGTTCCGGGGATTAGAATGTGGGCATCTTTAGGGAACCATTATTCTGCTTACCAAAGGAGCATTGGGACAGTCACAGACAAAGTGAAAAAGAGCATCACAGAGGCAAGTGTTGCCTGTGGCCTGGCACAGAGATGAGGATGTTTTGGTGAAGCAGACTTTGTGCATACCTGTTTGGGAGGGTGGTGTTGCAAACTACCTTGTCTAAGAAAGATTCCTTTAAAAAAAAAAAAAAAAAAAGAATCATCCAATTCCTCCCATCCTCCCATCCTCTTTTCATTTGCATCCATTTGCATTCTGACAACTTGATTCCACATCTATTTTGATTACAACACAAGAAGGTACAGGAAGCTCACAATAAACATCTGATTTATAGATTGACATTATGTGTTTCTTATGTGATAAATGAATCTGTCTGTGAGTTTGGTTAAGGTGCTTTTATATTGTATATGAATATCTTATCTGGTCTACCTATTTTTCCATCCTTCTATCTGGACTCTACAAGATTTATTAATGTGAGTGTGCCCCTGAGCCATCTATCATTCTCTAGGCATTAACAACATTTCTGACAACCAAATCCTGGACATTGGTGAATTCTACTGTGTGGTGAATTGTCTAGGGGCTAAGTAGCCTTCATGTTCCAGCTTCCTACATTGCAATGTGGTGTGCATTTAAAAAAAAAAAAAAAGGATCTACACAGTACCTATCCAATGGACAGAAAGAAAGAAAAAGCAAAAAGCATAACATCAAATTAAATTAAAAATCTGCAGAGGGAATACTCATCTGCCTTTCTTTCTTTATATTTATTTATTTTAGTTGATTAGAGGTTAGGCAACATTACTGACTATTTTTTTTTCAACTTGAATTTTTGGTAATGTTGATAAATATGCACAAGTTGTTAAAATGTGTTTCCAGGTAAGTACTAAACCAGCAATCCATAGGTGAGGCAAATCTCAAATTAGGACACTAAGTTCTCTTTTCCAGACCTGGAAATCTCTGGCCAACTTCGGAAATATGAAAGAATCTCATGTGTCTTGTATGTATCTGAGGTTCATATTAGTTATTGCTTACAGCAGTAGTTTGTTTTTTGCATTGGTGAATATTATTAAATTTTAATAACATACTCTGATTTATATATCTATTCTGTTCTAATAAAGGATTTATTTGGGCAGTTTCCAGTTTGGGGTTATTAGAAATAGTGTTGCTAGAACATATTTTTACACATCTCCGTGAATATATGCTACCTTTCTGTTGGGTTACTTAGGAGTGGAATTTGGGTCATAGAATAGGCTTATTCTTTTTTATTTTTAATTTCTATTTACTTGACACAGATAGAGAGAAAGAGAGAGAGAGAGAGCAAGCACCAGCGGGGTAGTGGCAGATAGAGGGAGAAGAAGGCTCCCCACGGAGCATGGGGTCTGACTTGGAGCTTGATCCCAGGGCATTATGACCTGAGCCAAAAGCAGACATCTAACCAACTGAGCCACCCAGGTGCCCCAGAATATGCTTATTCTTATCCTTAGTAGATGCTGCTACTTAGTAGATACTTCCCCAATTGGGTATACTGATTTCCACTGCTAGCCGTAGTGAATGGGAGTTTCACTTCCTCCACATCCTTGCAAATTCACAGGTCTGTGAGTTTCTTTGTTTCTGTTCTTTTTTTTTTTTTTTTTTTTTTGTCATTCTGGTGGCTGTGTTATGGTGTCTCATTGTGATTTTTAATTTGCAGTTTCTGATAGCTAGTGAAATTGAGTACTTTTTATATGTTCACTGCCAACAATTTGGACACTCTTTTTTGTGAAGTACCTATTCAAGTCCTTTGCCCATTTAAAAAATTGTGAGGGTCGTCTGTCTTTTTCTTTGTCATTTATATGAATCCCTTTGGCAGATATATGTATTATAAACGAATACTCTAATTTGCTCCATTGATAGTGTCTTTTAAGAAGGAAATGTTTTCACGTTTATGCAGTCCAATGCAGCAATTATTTCCTGTATGGTTAGTGTTCTTCCGTGTGTTTAGATTGAGGAAACTTTGTTCACTTTGCTCACTTCCCAGACTGGGAAGTTATTCTCTTGTGTTATTTTTTAGAAGCTTTGTTGCTTTTCCTTTTGCAGTTTAGGTCTATCTTCCATCTGGAATTAATTTTTATGTTTGGTTTGAGGCATGGATCAAGGTTCATTTTATTCCCATATGGATATTCAGTTACTCCAGCACCATTTATTGAAAAGACAATCCCTTCCCCACTGAATTGCAGAGGGCCTTTGTCATTAATCATGTGACCGTGTAAATGTGGATATGTTTCTGGACTTTCTGTTCTGTCCCTTTCATCTCTTTGTCAATTTTTGCACCCATAGTACTCTGTTTTAATCACTGTAGCTTTCTAATAAAACTTGATACCTGTTAAGTCCTTCAACATAGTTCTTCAAAATTGTCTTTACACTTAATCTTTTGCAGTCTATATAAATTTAGTTTCCATAAAAATTGCTGGAATTTTCATTTTAATTGCATTGAAACTATAAATCAAATATTGAATTAATTAAACATAAATTTGGAGGGAAAACCCCCATTTTTACAATGTTGTCTTCTAATTCATGAACATGTATATTCCTCCATTTATTTAGTCTTCTTGGATCTCTATTAAAAATATTTTATAATGTATTTAGCTTTGTACATCTTTTTTCAGATTTGTCAGAATATTTGATATTTTTATGTTAATTTAAGTGGTATTTTAATAATGCAATTTTGGTACTAACATATAGAAATATATTTACAACAACCTTGCTAACGTCACTTAATAATTCTAACAGTATTTCTCAATATCTTGAATTAGTGTTAAACTTCTGAATTTATCAAAATGAACATGAATGTTTTATCCTTCATTTTTACAGTATAAACTCTGCAGACTGCTTTTAAAATGTTAAGCCAATCTTGAATTTTAGGAATAAATCCGATTTGGTCATGATGCATTATCCTTCTCAAATATTGGTAGATTATATTTTCCAAGTTTAGATTTAGGTGTTTTGTGTCTATGTTTATGAGACATTGCTTTTAATTTTTCTTTCTTGTATAGTGCTTGTTAAATTGCAGCAATATTATAATGGCCTCGTATAATGACTTGGGAAGGATTACCTCTATTTTTATTCTCTGTAAGAGTTTGTGTAAGGTCAGTGTTATTCTTTCAGTTTTTGGAAGAAATCACTGGTGAAACCATCTGGCCCTGACTTTCTTTTCTTTCTTTCTTTCTTTCTTTTTTTTTTTTTTTTGGACTGTGTGTCAGTCAGGGTCCAAACAGGAGACAGATAACCACACAGAAAATTGAATAGAAGTTTTAGATAAGAATTATTAACTATTACAGTGTTTCGGCTGTTACAAGGGAGTAAAAGAGAAGTCTCTTAAGTTACTTTAAGGCTGAAGCAAAATACCCAAGGCAGAAGGAAGTGGGGTGTTCCCTCCCAGTTTGGGACTCAGCTATTGTGGAAGTAGGCATGACCACAGCCTGCTGATACTGGAGAAATTTTCTGGGTTCCCTTGGGGGAGAGTGGGTCCACAGCTAATGGGCTGAGGCTGCAGGCACAGAATCATGGGTGAGGCAAGGCAGACTGAAAGCTTCTAGCTGGAGTGCTAGCTGGCCTAGGCTGGCACATAGGAAAGCTGAAGAGGGAACCTCCTGTTGGGATGCTGGCCGACTGAGGGCTTATGGGCAGGGAACCACGGGCCAAGGCTAGCAGGCTGGTGGATGAGTGCCTGTAGGTGTCTGCATGTTGCTGGTCATGTGCACATAGGAACAAAGGGGGAAGAGCACAGGGGAACCAGGAGGATAGTGTGCTCCCCACTCCAAGCAACCGGCGCCCTCTACTGGCAAAGCTTAACATTGTTGCCAGCCTGCCAAGGAGAAGTACTCCAGTATCACAAAGTAATTAAGGGTGGGTTTGGAGCTGAGAGCGAGCTGCTAAAATTAGATTCAGTTTCGCAGGCAAAAATAGGACTATTTAGATTTTCTAATTCTTATGTCAGTTGTTATTAGTTGTGTTTTCCATAGAATTTGTCCTTTTCATCTAAATTTTCAAATTAGGGTCAACTTTGTTTATAGTAACCTCTTACTGTTGTCTTAAATGTATATAGGATCTATAGTGATAGCCCATTTATTGTTTTTACTATTGGTTAATGTGATTTTTACTTTCTTTTTTCTGGATAAGTCTTGCTAAACATTCATTAATTTTATTAATATTTTTGAAGATGCCTTTTGTTGCCTTGATGATTTTTTCTGATGTATGTCTGTTTTCTATTTCAATGTTTTCTGCATTCATCTTTATCTTTTCTCCCACGTACCCTCTGCTTTCTTTTGGCTCGATTTGCAGTTCTTTTACTAACTTCTTGATATAGATGCTTGCATTGTATATTTTGAGGGTTTTTTCCCTTTCTAGTTTATGCATAAAGGCTACGCATTTCATGTGAGCGCTCCTTTCCTTTCATCAAGCAAGTTTCATATGTTAGTTTTTATCATTGAATTAAAAATTTTCTAATTTCTATTGTGATATATGCATGTATTTTATATACATATAAAATTCTATAATTTTATACTGTATATAATTTTATATATATGTATATAAAATTTGCTTAATTTGCAAGCATTTCTAGATTTCTGTTTAAATTCATTGGGGTCAGAGAATATATTCTGTCTGATTTAAATTACTTTGAAATTTGTTGGAAATTTGCTTTATGGCCATGCACATGGCCTATTGTGGCTGCTATCCCAAGTGCACCTAAAAAGGATGTACATTCTGAAGTTGTTGGATGCAGTTATGGCAAATAGGTTAGGTTTATTAATTATGTTATTCTAATCACCTATAGTATATTTAAGAATTTTCTTCATCTGCCGATTGTATTAATTGCTAAAAAAGTTATAAACCTACAAATATATGGATTTATATATTTCTCTACTTCAGTCAGCTTTGCTTTAAATATTTTGAGGCCATATAAATTGCATAAAACTGCATACAGTTTTAGAATTATTATATATTCTTTAGATTGACACTTTAGTTGTTACGGAATTTCTCTTTGTCTATAGTAATACTTGTTGCCCTAGAGTTTGTTTTGTCTGATATTACTATAGCTACAGCAGACATGTTTTGGCTAGATAGTACATTGGTTTTCCAACCCTTTACTTTCCAACCCTTTATTTTCAACTTGTAAGGTATGCATCTGTCTCTTACACACATGCATAACGATATTTTATTTCCTTTATCTACTGTAATCATACTTGTTTTTAATTAGAGTGTTCTCTTTCTAGTAACTGTGCTTACAGACATACCTGGATTTAAACTGTTTTTTTGTAGCATTTTTTTTTCTTTTTCCCATTTATGGTCTTCTTTTGCTTCAATCATATAAACTGTTAAAATTACTTCATTTCCACCATGCACATGAAGTTATACAATCTTATTTATTTATTTATAATTCCAGTATTCATTCTAGACTGATGACTGTCTAACTTAAGTCAGTAAGTTTAACTTTATGGACAAAGTCTTATAATACCTTAATTCCATATATCCATTACTTTTGTGGTATTGTTATTACATATTTTGACTCTACAGCTATTTTAAATTACAAAAGACGTTATTATTATTCTTACAAAGAAACAATATTCATTTTGAATTACTGAATACTTAGCCTTTCTGATTCTCTTGGTTCCTTCTTGAAGTAACATGTTTCCATCTGGGATCGTATTCTTTCTGCCTTGGTTTTTAAAAATTATGTTTATTTTTTAAAAGTTTTCCCCTGCTGGTTACAGTGTCATTGTGTTTGTTTAAAATTCCACTATTTAGCCTTAATTTTTTGAAAGCTATTTTTCTTGTGTATGCAATTCTAGGTTGGCTGTAATTTTTTTAGCACTTTAAAACCATTATTCTATTGTCTTTTTGCATCATAGTTTGTGTTGAAAAGTCCATCAGAATTCTATTGTTGCTACCCTAAAAATCATGTACGTATGTTCTATGTTTATCAGATACCCTTCTTTTTTTAATCTTTGGTTTTAATCAGTTTCGTGGATATAGTTTTATCTGTATTTATCCTGATTGAAATTTGTGGTGTTTCTTCAATGTGTTACTATTTTTTGTTTGTTTTGGAAAGCAAAACAAAAAGAAGCGTATCTCTTCTGTTCCATTACCTCTCTCCTTTCCTTTTCAGATTCTAAGTCCTTTTCATCATGTCCTATTTGTCTTATAAGCTCTTTTCCTGTTTTTTATCCTCTTTGTTTCTCTGAAAAACTATAAATTCTAATATTTTCTTCTGATCTATCTTCCAGCTCACTTGTCCTCTCTGCTGCTATGTCTAATCTGTTACTACTCCCATTTATTGAATTTTTAATTTCAGTATTGTAATACTGGGCTCTATATTTTCTAATTGTTTTTTTAAAAATATATATATTCCAGTACTCTGATGAAAATTTCCATCTTTTTTTCTTATTTTGATTATGTTGTTTATAGTTATGTAAAACTCCAGGTCCAATAATTCAAATATTTACTTTTGAACTTGTTTCTAAAGCCTGTATTTTTTTTCCACTCTTGGTTTTTGGTCATATGATCCTATATTGTGGCTTACTTTGTAAATTTGATCTAATGTCAAGAATTATGTATGAAAAATTGTAGACACCGTAGATAACATCTTCCTTTAGAGGGGACTTAATTTTCTTTTGACAGGCAAATAGACCACAGGGAGATCATCTTGATCCCTTAGACTTGGGTCCAGACTCAATGTGAGGACTGATGAGATCTGTTCTATTTCAGCTTTGTCTTTATTTCTAGAGCTTACCTTTTCAAGGATCTCAGGGATAAATCTGGTATGATTATTAGAGATTCTCTTTCTTGGCAGGCTATGAACTTCAATTTTTGCCTTCTGAGAACCAGGAGACTACTGAAATGTCTGCTTAGATTTTTAGCATCTTAGCAGCTGTTTTCTGCTTGTTTTCTTGGCAATTTGCCTCACACATGTGCAGCTTAGGAGTTGAAAAATACCTCAAGGAAAAATTGCACATATAATATCCACTTTACATTTCTGCAGTTTGATTTCCTTTCAGATCATGACTTCTCAAGTTCTAGCAGCCTTGGTTGCCCTCTACACCAATTTTCAACTCCCCTGTCAATGAGACTGTTATAAACTTGTAGCTGGTGCTCTTTGTTCAGCCCCTACGTTCCATAAAGAAAACTGGAAAATGCCTGGAGGGGCACAAGTGGCAAATAGCGTAGTGCTCATCTCTATGTAATTTCCTTCTATCCAACATTTTGATCTTTCATAGTGGAAGTACACTTGGAAGGTACAATGGGACATCCACAGCAAGGAGTCTGTATGAAGTAGACTACAAGAAAACCATGGATGGTGGTGAAGATAGGCATGGACAATAAAAGGAAAAAAACTTAGAATCATAGAAGTTGCAGCCAGATGAATCCCAGCAAGGGAGTTCAAATAAATCTACAGAAATACCCCTGAGAGACCAAGAACTGGCTCTAACACCAGCTTGGCCCAAAAAGCAAGAAGCTGTCTGCTAAAGGCTGAATGTTTACATCCTCCCAAAATTCATATGTTGGGATCTTAATCCCTATAGTGATGGTATTTGGAGGTGGGGGCTTTGGCAGGTTATTGGACATGAGGATGGAGACCTCATGGATGGGATTAGTGCCCTCATAAGAAGAGACATGAGAGCTTGCCCCTGTTCTCTGCTTTCTGCCATGTGAAGATGGCCCTTTGCAAACCAGGTAGAAAGCTCTCATCAGACACCAGATTTTCTGGTACCTTGATCATAGACTTCCTAGCCTCTAGAACAATGAGAAATACAATTTCTGTTTTTTAAACCACTCAGTCTACAATAATGTTATAACAGCCTAAACTAACTGTGATACCATCTTAGGGCAGTGCTGGTTCAAGTAAGGGAATGGCTTTCTTATCCTTTCTTTCCTGCTTGTGCTCCAACATGTTTTGGATTATTAACAGCAAATAGATAATGTGAGTGATGGTGAAGAAAAATAAGAAAAGAAGGACCTCTCTCTCACTAAGAGACTGGCCTGCAGTATGCTCATGTCAAGAGCAAATAGTAATGTCATGAAATTACCTACACTTTTCAGTAATTCACTAGGTTTTCCTAGCCCAGTTTCAGTGGATAAACACCTGTGTCACTGATGCTTGGGTTCCAGTCAGCTCTACATGGCAGCTGTATAGCAACTCTCCGAATGCAGTTTAGAAGGCAGAATGGATCTGAAAGCTGAAAGCCCAATCCCTGCTGAAGAGGAACCCTGAAGAGCAGAAATGAACCCAGTAAGTCCCCCCCCCCGAAATTCTGGACTTCTCCATTCCGGGCTTATTAATTCCACCCCTTTTCTAAGCATTAAATAACGATAGCTCTGAAAAAAGGTGTTTGTGCTCCAGTGACAAATATAATCCATGTAGTTGTTAAACGGGAAATTCCAGAATCCTCCTGTGGCCTTGCCTCCTATTTTGCAGGAAGAAGTCTTTCCCCAAAGACTGAGTTGACTAGAGTCTCATGTCCCTAGAGGGCCTTGTTGGAAGTTGGTCTTTGGAAGTTCTAACATAAACATACTCCCACCCACCTGGCTCATGTACAGGCCATGAACAACTTGGCTCTTTTTCTCAGTAGAACAGTTTTCTGTATGAGTCACTTACTTCTGTCTCTTTATTTTGGACTTTCTGCCTTAGGGGATCTTGAGGATCCATCCAATGCCGTACTGAGAATGCTTTCAGTACTTGGCAAACAATGAACAATAGAAAACCTACTCAAAAGTCTGACTGCCCTCTTCCATGTGCATGGGAGTCTGGGCCTGGTACTCGAGTCAATGGAAAACCACCAGAGATGCAAAACACACAAGGGATTATGCCAGGAGGTGAAGCTTTCATTTTCTGAGCAAGTGAGATGGATTGATTTGGGTCTGGAAAACACAATGTCCCAAAGCTGGGAAGTATTGGAAAAGTCTTTCATGAGAGCAGTCGTCATCTCTAGACCCAATCTGAGTTTCCAGAGCTGTCGCAGGAGATCCAGGCTGTTTATAAAAAGTGGGCACACTGCAGAGAGCCATTGCTTGTGAAGGGAAAATTCAGGGAAAAGACACAAGTGGGCTCAGTGTGGCAGAATGGAATAAACCCTTCCTACAAATATCTTTGTCTTGGTACTTGTGTCTTTGGTGGGGGTTCCAATGGTTTGTCCTTTGGATATATTGGAGTATCAGAAACTATTTGGTTCACTGTTTTCAGATCTTGGAGAAAGCACAAGGGGCCAGAAATCTGTCCCTGCACAAGCCAAGTGTAGAAAATGAGTTTTTATGCTTCTGGAATATTTTTAATATTGTGAGATGAGGAAGCCCTCTCCTTTTCTATCTTAATTTTCTGACTCTGAATCATTATTAGCATCTTGGGGCCCCTGGAAATATCCAGGGTCCCGATTGGTGCTTCCTTGAGCATGGACTCACTAACATTTGTCTGTCTAAAGTGAAAGGTATCTCTAATGATCCCAGCTGACATTTATTCAGTGCCTTTCACTCAGCGATCCCAAAGAGCTCCACAGGCTGATTTACGGGCTGTCCACGGAGTGGAAGTGAATGGTAATGGCCACAGTGATGAAGATGGTGATGGATCGCCCAGGCTCTGGTATTTGATATGTCATGTTGTTTCTGGGGCCTTTCCAATTTCCTGAGCTTCCTGGTGATTAGAAGCATAAGGGTAAGAGAGCGCTCTGTCCATTTCGCCCTGCATTTCTCAGTGGAGACGACTCTGATTGGGGCCTTGGGAGGTCTTAATTCTCTGCCTCCCTCACACAAATTTTAGTAACCAGCAGAGAGCGGACACTATGAAATGCTACAGCGAGGTCACTTTGCATATCTCTTCTTACCTGACGTGGAGACATACCCTCATCTCCCTTCTTGTAGTGTCTTCAACCACCTGAAACTCTCTTGAGCTTTTCTGTTCTAGGAGGAAAAGGGAGGAAGCAGAAGCTAAGGTAAATTTCTGCTGGTTGGGAAGCTTATGGTAACATAATCTGACACGGGGCTTTCCAAATTTTTTTAAACCATGGGAACCCTCATTCCCTCTTCTTTTCAAGCAAAATCCTGTGGGGAATTCACATGTGAAGGAGATAAAAATGAGCTATACCGTCCCATTCCCTCACAGCCCTTCACCCCATCATGTTGACCCCTGAGACCAAGGTTAAAAGTCACTGGTTTCCTGATATGCTGGGCTGTGATCTGAACACAGGAGATACAAATTTCTTTCTGGATTTCCCCACTGACTTTTGAGTAAACTATTGAATATCTATGCTGCTCCCTTTGTTTCATTTCTAAAATAGAGACTAAATACTCTTCATTGAACATTACATTTAAGGCTTTAAAACTTAGGATGCAAATGTATTAGAAGTTTAATAATAATGAGGATAATAACATTCAGGGCAGAGTTCTAAATGCTTTCCTCGATAAACTTATTTAATCCTTATAATCTCCCTATGGGACAGGTCCTATTATTATCCCCACTTTAAGCTGGGGAAACTGAAGCACAGAGAGGTTATGGAAATTTCTGAAAGCCACTCAGCTTATAAGTGGTATAGGCATAGATCAACCCCAGGTAGCTTTAACTCCAAAGCCCCTTGATCTTAACCCATGACACTTGGATTTTAAACTAGGTTGTACTTTAGAATTGCTTAAGGACTTTTTAAAAATTCAGAATCCCAGTCTACATCCCAAATCAATTAGATTATAAACTCTGGGGATGGGCCATTACTGACAGTACTAAAAAAAAATTCTTCTATTTCTGTTTTGGAAGACACAATTCAACTCACAAAGAGAAATTTTTACATTGAGACCCTACCCCCTACTAGTTTAGAATATGATCTTATTTGGAAATAGGGTCATTTCAGGCTGTAATCACTTAAGTTAAAGTGAGGTTATACTGGAGTAAGGTGTGCTCTTAATCCAGTATGACTGATGTCCTTCTAAGAAGATGGTGTGGGGGTGCATGGGTGACTCAGTCAGGTAAGTGTCAGACTCTTGGTTTTGGTTGGAGTCATGAGATTAAGCCCTGTTGGACTCAGTGCTCAGTGCGGAGTCTCCTTGGGATTCTTTCCCTCTTCCTCTCCCTCCCTCTCTTCTCCTCTGTCCCCCTTCCCCTCACATGTGCATGCTCTCCCTTTTTAAAATAAATAAATAAATAAATAAAATCTTTATTGGGGAAAAAAAAAAGAAAAAAGGATGGGCTGGTGAGGACAGAGACACACAGAGAGAATACCATGAGCTTGAAGCCATGTACTTACAAGGCAAAGAACGCCAAAGAGCAACAGCAAACCATCAGAAGCTGGAGCAGGCAAGCAAGGATTCCCGGGTTTCAGAGGGAGTGTGGCCTTGCCAATACCTGAATTTTAGGTTTCTAGCATCCAGAACCACAAGATAATAAATTTCTGTTGTTTGAAGCCACAGAGTTTATAGGTGTTTGTTATGGCAGCCCCAGGAAACTAGTATCTCCCCAACTGATTCTGATGTACAGACTGGTTTGAGAGCCACTGACATATATTAATCTCTTTCTGTAAGAACTGGCTGTGTGAATGGGGGGAAATCAACCTCTGTAAGGTACCCTAGTTTTGATGAGGGCTGGTGTAGGTCATTGCCATCGTTTGCTCACACTGGCTGTGCCATCCTCTAAAGCGTGGCTTTGTGTTGACCACAGGTGTCTGACCACAGGTGGCTGGCATGAGTGGGGGATGTCAAGCATCATTCTCAGTGTTCCTGTTCATGGAAGAAACTGTAGTTGTGGGTGTGCTCCTGGACAAAGAGTGAGATGTTTCCAGACAAGAGTGGAGGATGGACAGGAGCTGAATGTGTGCTTCCCCTAAAGACAGTATAGTGTAAAGCCTGTTACATCATCACAAGGGAGATAGGGCCATTAGTAAGGTGACCTGAAATCTGGACATATAAGCCCAGGTAAGGTGAAGCACTCAGAGAAATCGCTGGGGGTATCTGGAAAAAGGGGAGGCATGTACACCTCACAGAGAAGTTGATGTTAAGAGGAGTGGGGGTGGGTTTTGATAGGTCACTATGAGTGAAGGCTGTTCAGGCACAAGGAACACCTTGAGCAAAGATGTAGAAGGGGGAACGGTAGAATGGGGGAGTGCGGGTGAGTTGCGAGTGGACTCCATTCTTAGAGCCGGCAGGAGAAGAAAGCTTGGGTGAAAGGAGAGGAGTCCAGAAAGGCAGGTTAAGACAATTTTCCGGTGGGATTGGGCTACCACACCCAAAAGTTCCCCAGACTTCATTTCGTAAGCAATGTAGAGTCAACAGAGGACTTTGATCAGGGAAGAGACACCATCATTAACATAAATGATCTTGATAACATTTCACAAGGTCTTTACTCTGTGACTAAAGCTGAGGAGCCTCATTTAATTTTCCCAATGACCTTATGGGATAGATACTATTATTATCCTAATTGAATAGATTAAAAAAATCCAAAACTAAAAGAATTTCAGTTACTGCCCAAGTCATATAGCTGGTTAAGTAAAGAAGAGTGGATTTGAGCCCTGGCTATCTGACTCTGGAGTCTGTGGGCTTACCTGACTCATCACTGAGGATTCCCAGCTTTGGTGCTGAAGAAAATTAGCCCACTGACCGGATGAGAGAGCTGGACAGTGGTTGGCAGTAGGGAGATAATGGGGACAGAAAGGCTGGCTAGGAAATGACTTCAGATTCATGTGAAATATCTCAAAAAGAGGCCAAAAAAGATTTAGTGTCTGGCTGTCTAGTGGGGAGATATCACCCCATTCAAGGATAACTGATTAACTGGGAGAAAGATGTTACCTTTATGAGCTAAACGAAGCAGGAAGAGGAGTGGATTGGGTGGTAGAAGAGAGTGAAATCTCTTTAGACACTTCTAAATAAAGTACTTACAGGATATCCATGTCGTAGATATTTGGGAAATACATGGAAAGGTGATTCAGAGGTAGTTACTCTGAAGGAGAGTTGAATCACTGCATCTAATCCTCAGACTTTAGAGACTAAATACTGTGGAGATAGTGTGAGTGTGCTGTTAATGCCCATGGGCTTTAAGGCTCAACTGTGTTGAAATTCCTAATCCACGGGTCATTAGCTGTGTGTCCTTGGACAAACATCAGTTTCTTCATCTGCAAAAGGGGGATAATAACAGGACCTATTTATGGTATCCTGCAGAAGATTGAGATAAGACAGGTGGAGTACTTGGCAGAAGGCAAGGGTGTATGAAATGTGTCTTTGCTTTGCTTCTTGTAACCCAAAAAACCTCCTCTTGATATCACACGTTTATCTTCATCTCTTTTCCCCACCCAAGACCTTTCTGTGTCATGTTAGAATTTGCTTCTCCTTGTTTAGCCTTTCGAACTTAGCAGCTTCCTTTTTTCTTTTCTTTCTTTCTTTTTTTTTTAAGACCAATTTCTCTACAAGCCCAGGAATATGTTGAAGTTTTTCCTCTTTTCTTTCTCCTGGACTCAGTGTGGACCTGATTTTCTCTTGGCGTGGCCACCTTATTTCATGGAGTTCTATGCATTAACCAGAGGAAGGGACCAGAAAGTCCACATTGCACAGTCCTGCTTGTTATCTTTGGTGGTGCAGTTTGCTTGTTGTCCCTACAGTTACTCCTGAGCATCTACAGACAGTGATTCAGGGATTTGCTTTGTATGCTCTGTGCACAGTGTCTGGTATTTTATGGGGGCTCTATGCATAAGTCCAAGAAATAGTTGCTCTTCTTGGGCAGAATTGAGCAGAATCAGGTAATAATAACAAAAGTCTACGATTGGTTTCCTAGTCCTTTCTTTCTAGAAAGAAGGGCCTATGACAGAGGAGAAAAGTGTGGAGGAAGGGACTTGTTACAACCATTTCAATTTCTTAGAGAAAGAAACTATCTCTGGGGAAAATGAAGGATTTGGTGTGCGAATGAAGGTCATCTGTTGCTGGTGATTTGGGGAACTGTAGCCAGAAACCAGTTTGAAATGATGATTATGTACATCATTTCAATAGCCTCATAACTGATGTCCTTTCCATGGTTGGTCTTTCTTTCAGTCCAACCACCCAACCTAATCCTCTCCCTGCATTCTTTAAAAAAAAGAAAGAAAGAAAGAAAGAAAAAGAAAACCTACTTCTATCAAGTCACCCTTCAGCCAGAAATATATTTTAAAAACTTCCTATTCCTCAAAGAAGTGGGCCTCGAGGCTGTGTGGTAGCAATCAAAGTTTTCTACTCTCAGCCCCAACTCACCTCTCCAACCTTCCCTTTGTCACCCCACTTCCATCCCTGTGAGTCAGAGCGTCTTGCTTTTCCTCACTCCCACTGCCACATATGACCTCTCTCCTTTTGCTACGGGCCAGTATTCCCCAGATTCAGGGTCTGTGCTGAGCACTCAATAATTCTTCCTTCTCCAGTGCACTTTACCCCCTGGAACAGCGCTACCCACCTGCCCGGCTAGCCCTCTTACTTTTCTAGGACCTACAACTTATCTGCCTCTATGCTACCTGCATCCTCAAGTTAAAACTTAGATTATTTCCAAAAGATCAATAAGCAAACTAATTAAAAACATGTAATTGAAAAGAGAATGTGGTCTGCAGTGTTAAACTTGCAGAGTTCTCAGAGCAAGGACTGGAGCTTTTGAGCTTTAGCTTTGCATAGCATCTGGCTCAGAACGGAATGGGCTCTGTGAGAGCGCCGGCCTTTTCAGAGCTTTACCTGGCAAGATAAAGGGATTTGGAGAGGAGAAGGTGTCAAGAATATCCAAATGATTGGGTGACAGACATTGGGGAGGGTATGTGCTAAGGTGAGCACTATGAAATGTGTAAGCCTGATGATTCACAGACCTGTACCCTGGGGGCAAATAATGCATTATATGTTAATAAAAATAAAAAAAAAAAAAAAGAATATCCAAATGACCTGAGAAAGTAAGTAGGCCTCCTTAAACATTTACCTTGCTACCAGGGAGGGGCCCAGGGTAATCTGACCTAGGAATTATCTGTGGTCTAATTGCCTGCCTATTGGACTTACTCCATCTACCAGCCAATGGGAATTTACCAGATTTCCCTGATCCTGATTGAGTTGACTCATATAAACTATACTGAGTTTCTTCTTGGGGTCAATTCTCCATGGAATTAATCAAACTTTGGGCTTGTCTACTGTAATCAGCTCGATAGCTGCTTTCTGCTCGTGGATGGCTTTTTGCCTTCATTAAATCTGAAGGTTTCAGCTTTTGTTAGTGTTCACCACCTCAATCAATACAAGCAAGTACAGCTGTCTCCAAAATGAGGATGTCAAGCCAAGGCCCTGATAACCAATGGTTACTAAATACTTAATGATTTGTGTTGTGTGTCAACAGTTCCCCCATCACATTTCAGCGCAGAGCCCTCGAACTTACCTTGAAAAATACGTTTTTTTCCCCAAGACTTACCATTTACTTTCCATACGTTATTTCCCTATTTATTATTTTGTAGCACAGAATGAAAGTGCTTCAGAAAACACAAAGTGGGACCCAGAAGTTAGAACAGCTGAGAACCATCAGCTCCCGTTGACATCTTTTATCCCAAAGGGGATGGAATTTCCTTAGTGTGGTGCTTATTGGGGCTATTTAGCAAATGTTCCACTCTCCCCATTCCAGGTACAGGGTATGATTGTATTTCCTGCCTCCTCTGTGGTCGATGGGGTCACGTGACTGGTTCTGGCCCGAGAGTTGAAAGCCCGAGTAAGTCTGTTACTTCTTCGCTGGAATATTAATGTCAGTGTGAGGCCCTTCGAGTTTCAATATTCCCTCTGCTGCCATGACCAACAATTCTCTAGATCTGGCAGCTCTGCCAGCCTGGGTCCTGGTGATGATAACAAAGATACAGAGTCAAGCCCCAGACTCCCTGCTACTTGCCTGTAGCCCGAGCAAGAAATTGACTTTTCTCATTTTGAGCCATTGATACGTTCAAGCTTTTGCTACTGTAGCATAACTTAGCTTAACTAAGTGAGACAGGCAGTTTGCAAGATAATGAAAAGTTTGTGGGTCAGGTAAGGAAGATATTGTCAGCTTTTGAATACCATTGCTAATCTGAAGCCTTCTGAATTTATATACCCAGCTCATGGTTCTTTCCTGAGCTTGCACATACATATCTAACTACCCTACCTGGCATATCCCCCCTGATGTCTCAAAAAGATGCCTCAAAATGACGTGTGAACTGAACTTGCGAATGTTTGCCAAACCTGGATGTCTCCAGTCTTGTATCTGCTTTCAGCACTAGCGGGTTCTCAGTTACTTAAGTCACTGCCATTATAAGTTTCTCCCTTTATTTTATGGGAAATGCAATAGGATATTATCTTTAGCAGGACCAGATGATTCTCCAGAACATAGCTCTGTCTCTGCCCATTTGTCTCCATATTTGTGGCCAATATTCTAGTCAAGACCACCGACATCTAGCATCTAAATGACTGCAATGGCTCCATACACAATATCTCCATCTCTATTGTGCTTTTTTTTTAATTGAAGTAAAAATTGTTGACATACAATGTTCCGTTCGTTTTAGGTGTACGACATAGGTTCACCACAAGTGTAGCTACCATCTGTCATCACACAAAGTTATTATAATACCACTGTTTGTATTCCCTATGCTATATCTTTTGTGTCCTTCAATTGATTCAGCACAGTGCAGACAGATCTTTAAAAGAAGGATACAAGATCGCGTTAATTCCCTTCAATGACTTCCCTTTAAACAGAATAGAAATTCAAATTCCTTACCATGGTCTACAAAGTCCTATGTGTTCTAACTTCTCATATTTTACCAGCCTTATTTATTTCTTACAGTGGTGCACACATACACGGATCATCTCTTACTTGATCCAGAACAAACTGAATTATTCAGGCTCCAGGACATTTGCTTTTGCTATTTCCTTTGCCTAGTACTGTTTAGGTCTTTGCTGAACTCTTTAAAGAGTTCTCAGAATCTCCTATCAAGAATAGGTATCTTCATTATCTTCCAATTATCCCTATATATTTCTTTTTCTTTTATTTTTTTATTTGAGTATAGTTGACACACAGTGTTACGTTAGTTTCAGGTGTGCAACTTAGTGACTTGACAAGTTTATATACATCATGATCTATTCACCGCAAGTGTCGCTGCCATCTGTCCCGTTACATCACTATTACGATATCATCCCTACATATTTCTTTAACAGCACTTATCACAACTTTCAAATGTTTAGTTTGTTTTTTGACATGTGTATTATTCTCCCCACTAGAACGAAAGCTTCCAGAAGACAAGAATCTTGCCAGTCTTGTTCATCACTGCAATCCCAGTACCCTGTGCGATGCTCTTGAAATATATTGAGATGAATGAGTGGATTATCCTTATTTCACAGATGAAGAGAAGACGAAGAAAGCATGTGACTTACCCAAAGTACACGGACAGTGAGCAGCAGGGACTGAGTCTCTAACCATACCTTCCGAGTGTGTGCTTTGGTTCCCTGTAACATACACTTTTCCGTTGTCACCTGATAAGCAGTGAAAGGTGATTTTCTTGGAGTCCATTCTCTACCGGAAGCACAAGAACTCCTTGCTTTCCCTTACCACTAAGACAGAGTGGCTTTGCAACACCAGCAGCCCAGCTGCTTTACTCATTTTTCATACTATAAAATGTTATTAAACTGCACCACACAGATAAGTACTAGAAAAATTGCCAGGTTATTCTCCTAACATAAAATTAGCCAATTTGCCTGTGTACGGGATTGTAAAGGATGTGAAGCATCCCATTCAAGTGATTAACCTCTTAGTTAATAAAAGCAACAATTTCATGTGTATAAATAATATAATAAAAGGAACATTCATATCAAAGTTATGTAGCCCTCCCCTTCCTCCGCTCGTCTCCTTAATTGGTAAATAATTCATCAAACTCTGAAATGAATTGTGCTCCCACCCACATTTCTTCATCCAATTATCATGAAATAGGAAAGCAGGCTCCTTCTCCCTTTGCAAGACAGGAGATAATGAAATCGTTCAGGGCTTCCCTGAGCCTGTGCAAGGCTAGATAGAGGATCCGGTTGGCACCGGCCTCATCGGGCAAGTGAGCGATGCTTCTTTGGGTTCTGAAGAATTGGGCTTGTCCTTTTAGTTTGCCCTCTTCTCCCCAAAGATCATGTATTTGTCTTTCCACTAGAGCGTCCATAAATATTACCTGTTGTGAGTGTGACGGGCAATGGGAGGAAAGGGCTGTGCGGAGCAGCCCACCGCCTGAAGATTTTAATATGACTTTTGCATCAAATGAGTTGCACGGATCCATTTTACAATGCTGATGAGCCACAATTCCTGGACACGGAGATGTCCTTTTATGTTGTAAATTATGTAAGATTATTGCCGGAAGTTTCTTGTGGGAGCCATAATTTTTTCCCCTTTGGACTTCTTCATGTGTGGAAAAAACCCTACATTAGATATAAATTAATATACTCTTGGGCTGATGACCTTTGGTTTTTTGCCTTTTACCTTTAAATTAAGGTAGAATAATGCCCAACATAGTGTAATTTGCCTTTGCCAAACTCTTCTATGTATGTCACTATAATTCCCAAGGATGGTCTTGCTAATAAATCCCATTAAAAAGCTCTTTTTTTCAGATCGTTTTGGTTCCTCTCATGAGTTCTGTTTAGAATTTGATCATTACCGTATTCAAGAGTTTCAGCTTGGTTGTAGACGGATCACAGAGGTTGTGTACTGAACTTACAATAGCAGTGTTTTGACCTGGGATTTCTTTATTTTCCCTCCAACGCATTAGAGTTTTATGGAAAAAGATAAAGCAGTTACTGCCTCCTTTACCACAGCTTTTTGAATAGCCTCTTCAGCTTGAAGTTTATGGCTGCCGAAAAATCATCTTAATTTGCAAATTGTATAAGCCGTGTTTCTGGGGTCTTAGTACCATCGTCAGGCAAATAGAGAACTAGAGATGTCAGCAGCAGCATTTATGACTGACTTGGTCGGGAAACGTTTCCTTCTGAGTCAAGACAGAGCCTATTACCCAAGGTGTGAATGAGACTCAGACCTTAGCTCACATTTTTCGCCATTGTGTCTATGGTCCATTGAAATGGTTAGCTTTCCTTTTTTTCACCATTGGAAGTCGTGGCATGTGCTTTCTGTTTAAGAATGATAGCTTGAAGGCTAGACCATTGAAATCCTTCCTAAAAATCCCCCCTTCCTTTTTTCCAATAAACGAGCTATTCTTCACTGTTGCTTGAGAAACGCTGTTGTGAAATTCCAGCTATTTCTGCCACTGTGGTTGCTCTACAGAGACAAAGAAATTTCTGCAGAAATGAACAATAGGAAAGGAACCAGACGGCAATTGGATTGACTGGACTTGCTAAAGCAAATATGTCTTAATCTTAATTAACCAGCTTTTGACATCTGGATGCGCGGATTGCAGGCTCTGTCACATGAGTACTTCATAATCAGTGTCCTCTGGGTGGCTCTCTTAGAATTTTTCTCTGTAGAGTAAATTCTTTCTATCAAACACTGTACCACAGTGTCCCAATCCACAGCAGGGAAACTTTGATCAAGGTCAAGACAAAAGGACTTGGAGGGGTTTCTAGCTGACAAGGGCAGCCCTTGTCCATGACTGACTGGAGAACCCACGCTTCTTCATCTGGGGGTGAATACCCTTCATCTGAGGGTCATACCCTTCAGTGCGAGGTGCAGATTTGGGAGCGGTCTTCCGATAGCATACTGAGTGGGAGGGGATGTCTGTCCAGCCAGCCTGAACAGCAGAAATAGTTCTATCTTCTTAGGTTCGTCCTTGGATCATTACTTAGGGTCCCAAACCTGATGGCAGTGTTTGCCCAACCACTGAAGAAGAAATATGCTTCCTCAAACTGGGCTTTTCCCAAATGAGATCATGAAACAGACAACACTGGCAACATCTGTTTTGGTATCCCTCTCTGTGACCCCAAATCAACTTCTCCTACCAGTTCTCCATTTCCCAGGGTTCCTTTCCTTCCTTTTGCCTCAAAATCGAGTTATCCATTGTCCTAGACCTTAAAAGTCCTCGTTTCTGCCACCTTGATAATGGAAGGGGAATAGAGAGCTAATATTGATTGAATAATAACATATGGTAATTAGTCCCCATTTAAGAAGGCATACATGTTATTGTATTGGAATCACAGTTATGCATGTGAATTATCCCCATTTTACATATGACAACACCGAGTTTCCTATAGACTAACTGACTTGCCTAAGGCACACAACAAGGAAAATTAGAACCAGAATTGGAATTTCAGTGTGTCTGGCTTCAGGGGCCGTGCTCAACTAACTCTAATGTAATCACTGCAGACTTATATAATTTCTTAAACTCAATTAAAATTATCTTTTTTACATATAACACTTTGGAGTCAAGTTTTCAGTTCAAGACAGATTTATAGATCTTTTTTGATCAGACCAACTTCAGATTTGGGGGGGGGGTCCCTCAAATCCTGCCACATGATTGACTACTTCTTCTGTCTTTAATCATAGATCCTGTTTTGACGAGGACCACATCATGACCAAGAAAATGTGGTTGCTTTGATATTTCCAGATTCTTATTTCATTAGGTGACATTTGTGTGCTTTCTGTAATTTCAATGCTCTGTGTGGTTTAACACATTTAACTTCCTAAAATTGTCCCTATTTATCAGGCCCAGAATTAGCTGGACTTTCCTGTTCTGACACAGCTAGGGTCCTCACCTGTGGTCTCATGTCATGTGTTGGCTTCATTACGTGAGTGTGGTTTGTTTACCATCATGTTTCCATGTTGTCTTGCTGGTATATTCTTTGAAAACTCAGCCCAGTCTTTCTTCTAGCTTCTCAATCTTCTTTTAGTCTATCCCTTTTGTGCTATTGGCTACCTCTTCCTGTATTTCTCCAACATTGATGTGTGCTAACTTCTATTTCTTATGCTTGATTATTGATATTATTATTCACTTTCCTTGTGGTCTCAGAACTAGACTCTAAACCTGAGGACATTGATTATCTCCATCTTCTCAAGAGTTCTGTATTTGTTTGCTAGGGCTTCCTTAAGAAAATACCACAGACTGTGTGGCTTAAACAATAGAAATATGTTTTCTCAGTCTGCAGGCTGGACATCTGAGATGCAAGGTGTTGGCGATGTAGGTTTCTTTTGAGGTCTCTCTACCTGGTTTTAGATGGATTATCTTCTCACTGAGTCTTCCCTTTGTACATATCTGTGTTCTAATCCCCTCTTCTAATGAAGAAACCAGTAGCATTGGGTTAGAGCCCACACTGATGATCTCATTAAACCTTAATTACCTCTTCAAAGACCCTATCTCCAAATACAGCACATGTTAAGGTACTGGAGATTAGGACTTCAGCATATCCATTTTGGGAGGCATGCAATTCAGCCTGTAGCAGGATCTAACAATTGTGTCCTTCACAAAAGGTGGCTGAGCATACTCTGCTACCTTCACAATCACCCCACCCCACAGACCTGTATGAGAAAATCACTGGGTAAATGAGTGAGGGGATGAGGAGGTGGTCAACTGGGGGGCAGTATTTATGGCAAAAAGGTTTTCTCTTCCCTTTCCATGGGTAGGAGGAGAATGGCATGCTTACCTTCCCCACCTCCAAGCCACATAAGGGAAGTGCCAAGAGACTTACTTGCAAGAACAGTGTCAGTCACTGGCTGGGTACTGGCAGAGTCTGACCTGATGTTTCCCAATGAAGCAGAGATAAGCATGATGAGAAATTTCTTGAAAGAATCTGGTATTTCTCCTGAAATGTCCAGCCACCCGTGACCTTAATGACCAAGGCTCATTTTGGTATCTCTTTAATCTTCAAAAATAAGAACCTTCTGGAACAAATTGCAGGAAGAGACTGTACTAAGGAGATGGGGTGTCCTCTCAGTGCAAATTCCCTGAAGACTTGAAAAAGCATAGAAAACCCTCATTGGTTTAAAGACCCCAAGTGAAGAACCAGTGAGATCAAAAAGGAAACATGAATCATACAGTATTCAGGTAGCTAATGAGTTTTAGTCCCTGCTGCTTGCCCAGAGAGAGGTTTTAGGTCACTGAGCAGTGGCAAGGGCCAAAAAAGAAGTGACTGATCTCTTTCTGAAGGGGTCCTCAGTACATTGTGGGCTGTTCCAAGAAAATTATGGGCACCATCTTCACATCAGGGAACACTGCACAGAAGATGAAACCAGACCAAGCCAGAGGAATGCCACCCCTATTTACTCATATATATATATCTTTTTCATTAGGTTATTATATAAATGCAATGGCTGTGTTAAAGTAATCCTCTGTTGATTCCAATAAATAAATCTGTATTATCTCTGGGTCTGTTTATATTGGTTGTTCTTTTGGGTATGCACTTTTGATGTCTAGTAATTTTTTTATTGTGTTAGGCATCCTGAATATGATGTTATTGAAAATACATAAAGTTTTTGCTTTTCTACAAGGAAAGCTCAGCTTTGTACTCCCAGGAAGTGTGATCTTGTTTGAGGCTTGGCTTCAGGCTCTATTAGAAATGTCTAGAATAATCCTGCTACTTAACTCCAAGATGCCTGAGGTTTTCAGAGAGTTCTTTCTACTCTGGCTGGTCAGAACTTCAACATCTCCCTGTCCTGTGAGCCTTCAAAATGTCCGTTCTGTCCACAACTCACCAGTAGCTGTTCTCTCCTAGGTGTCGCAGGATCTAACACTATCAGTGTGCACGTTAATGTTTGACCAAAGACATAAGGGAATCTCTATATGGAAGGGGTGCTCCCCTGTACAGTTGCCTCCTCTCCGGTGTCCACTGCACAAATTCCAGCCATCTCTGCAACCTCAAACTCCAACTGAACTTAGAAATAAAAAATACCCTAAATAAGCGGCAATATAACAATTAAAACAAAATGAATTCTATTTCTAGCATTATAAAAATTCAAATATTATTTCTGCCTTGTTAATAATAGTTTTTTTTTCTGATGTACAAGATGTCAAT
The DNA here is from genome assembly GCF_963455335.1 of Martes martes. NCBI lineage: Eukaryota > Metazoa > Chordata > Mammalia > Carnivora > Mustelidae > Martes > Martes martes. Next base: position 46,174,705 of record NC_137901.1, on the reverse strand, counting down.
GTTCTTTTATAGAAAATCATTAATTTGGAGATGAATTCTAACCATATCTCACTTACTGGTCATGACACTCCTCCTTATGAGACCTGTAATTGGGCCCCATTTTCCCATGCTAATTTAATAAGTGCCCCAAGGCAGAAAGCTGAGGTAAATGTGGAACTCACCTTTTTGCTGTTCCCATTCTCTGTATGTTGTAAAATGCTTGAATTGTTTGGTTTTATTATAATAGGTAGGTAAGTGTGATGCTTGTTACTTACGCTTTGCTGAAATCCTAAGGAGCTTTTTAAATAGATTCCAGCACTCTGAAAGGACTTACTGATTCAGACTCTCCAAGGTGATGCTAGAAAGCACCCATCTTCTTTCTGGTGGGCATTGAGGGTTTGGACCCACTGATGCACCTGTCTGCCAGTCACATCAGGCCCTGATGCGACTTGAGAGCATCCTGACAAACCTTGCTGAAGAGTCTCAGCTGATACAGCTTCCACCACTTCCGTCTAGGAGATTTATCATGAATTAGCCAGGCCTCCCCATCGTGAAGGATTTCTCCATTTCCAGACTGTTTTCAGTGCTCCCATTTCCTTACTCCTAATAATTTGTCCACCTCACTTAGTGTAAACAATTCCTTATCTTCTTAGTGTTCACACCATCAAAATTTAGTAGACACAACATATCCCCTGCCAGTCATCACTTAACCAGGCTATACATATTTAATTATTTTAATGTATCCCCATAAATCAACTTCTTGAACTCCCCAGTCACACAGGTTGGAATATCTTGTCCTCTCCCTGCATAAGAATGAAGAAAGCCGGAACAGGGCCTCTTGCTTTTAGCCTTGTTTTCCTGAGGAATAGGACCTATGTCTCTTCTTCTCCGGTCAGTCTTCTGACCTGGAATATTCATTTCATAAACTTGCAGACTTATTTTTTTTTTTTTTACTCATTGGTTCTATTTTAATTATACTGTAAATAATTGTCAAGTTCTTAAGCTTTCTTCTTTCACTGAAAAAAGTATTTACGGTTTGATTTTTCATTTAAAAATTTAAAATACTTGCACAGTCCTCAAGTGGGATGACTGCATTAAAAATCCTGTGTGTGTAATTAAACAATCTTAGTGTCCCTAGATTTCTCTGTCATTTCTGGCACCTGGCATGCCTTCCTTGGAGGTTTTCAATTGTGGACTGTAATACTTTCAGAATAATGAGAATTCAGAATCCACAAATCACCCAAAGCCAAACATCAGTTTCTTTGGCCAATAAAGCATGCCCAGTTAGATGATGGCTTTCAGAGGGGCTGACAAAGGGCCTTACATAATGCACTGAGTGGGGTACTGTTTCAGGCCATCGCGATGTGCTGTAATTATTGCGGCAGGCTCCTTCCTGTCTAGAATATCTCCCCGAACAGTCGGTAGTGCGTCTTGGGGTTGACAGGTGGCTAGATTCCCCTCTGCGCTGGTGAGCATGTTAGATGTTGCCAGGAGAATTTAAAGCAACACAGGCAGTTCCTTAGCACTCGAATTGTTCTGATTTTCTCCTCAACTCTGCGCAATATGCGTTTCTTAGGCACAAGCAAGAGGAAAGCCTCTTTACCCTTTTTCCTGAACTCCTCTCTTCACCAAGGCACATTCTCCAATTTGCTGGCTGCCCCTGGGAGCCATGCTGTCTGTGTCCCCTGACAGCCCTGTGCCCATGTTTTATGCAAAGATGTGAGCAGCTGGCCACCAAGCCCCCGAGAGTCTGGGGCTTTTGTGTTCCAAAGCCTCTTCCCTGCCTTCTTTTCCCTTCCCTCCTGGCTTCTAGGCTGTGTGATCTTTTCTCCACCACTCCCTTGTGTCGGCATTTGCTGGATGTGCTCTGTGCTTTTTCCATGCCAGGCATCCGTGCCGAGGAATACTGAACTCTCCTAAAAAGTGGTTGATAAACACAGGGAGGGGTGACGGAGAATGTCTGGTACTTAGTAGGCCCTCCTGGCTGAGCCTTTGTTCCAACCTTCTGAACAAGTCCCATATTACCAGGCAGAAAATGTAAAGAGGCTCTATAGTGTATTGGTTTGGAAATAAGGATGAGAGAGCCGAGTCTGTTATGAGGCTTACACTAGATAAAGCATGCAGAATTCTAAGAGTGAGAGCTCCGTAGATGAACTTGGGCCCCAGAATAAGACTGCTTTGGTTTAAAGCCCAGTTCTACTGCTTACTATCTCTGTGACCTTCGGCAAGGTCACATGTCCTCTCTGTACCTCAGTAGTTGCATCAGCAAAATAGAAACACTGATTGCTCCCTCACCAGGGCTGTGATAAAGATTCAAGGAATCAATACACATAAAGAACTTAGAGCGCCCAGCGAGTAGTAAGTGCATAATAAATGTTCAAATGTTCAATAAAGGGTAGTTAAAATAGCAATATTGTTATTATCATAATTATTAGGCACCTCACCAATTCACTCTCTAGAACTTAATTACTTCAGTGGATCTAGAAGAGGTCATCAACTTGTAGACACAGAGAACAGACTGGAGGTTCCAGTGCAAGTTCTAGGCTCACGGGGGTACAGTTCATGGTGGGAGGGCTCTTTGTCGTGTTTGGTCAAGCTGTGTGGCAAAGATGCCAAGCACCTCACCTAGTGAGAACAATGGCGTGGAGTTTCCAGACCCAGGTATGGACGTGTCCAGTCTGCTCTGATAACAGGGAAATTCAATCTAGAATCTAGGCTTGCTGGTGAGTGTAATTCTAAGGCAAGGGCAAAAAAAAAAAAAAAAAAAAAAAAAAAAAAAAAAAAAAAATCCTTGATATCTCTGCCCAAAGTCATGCTAATATGAAGAAAGTTATTTTCTTGTTCTGAGCAAGTTTAGGAAAAAGAAAAGGGCCACTCTAGAAGCCAGAAATCCAGCCTTTAGAAACAAAGTAAGGGTACAACTACTGTTCATTTAGTAGAAAATCAGCCTTATAGAAGTGTTGGACAATATTAGGAAGACCTCCAAAATTGCCAGGGGGGTTGGAAGGAGTTAGGCCTGGAGAAGTGTTTCTAGAAGTCAATCTGCACTTATGGGCATTTTATTCCACACCTTGCACAAGGGGGCTAGTCGCTGACTTGTCATCAGACCACCCTTTTGCCTTGTGCTCATTCTGGGAAGTGTTCTCTTTATCTGCTGGCGCTCATTGCAAGAACCATTCTCATCAATCAGGCAGGCAAACCTACTTAAGGCATTAGTCCCACATCTGGCCAGAGTGGGTCACAGTCGAAGTCAGGGTTCCTCTTCGGAAGGTAGCATGATGCTCATCAGAATGAAACCTGCCACAAAAAGAAGTTTGTGGGGCTCCGTTCAAGGACTGGCTGAGGTTTGAGCTGCCTCTGATTTCATCTGACCCTTAGAGAGAAGATAGAGATGCACGACTGTCTCCTATTTATCATTCTCAATGGGAACTGTGTGGGCAGCTTCCATTATGCCAGGCCAAATTTAGACGAATGAAAAGGTCGACTAAGTAATTATTGATTTTATATGTGTGCATAAATTAGAGCATGGAGTCCTTTAGTCACTGCTAAAAATAAGCCTTCCATGGATTGGGTTTGGAAGGCAGAGGGCCTGGGTAAGGAGGATGAAGCAGGAAGTCTGGTGGTAAATCTGTACATTGGATAACTATTTCCTTATGGTTGTCAGGATGGTTCAAGACGTACATAAAAACATCAGCCTGTGGAGCATTTTGGGTATCTGGGAGAGGATTGGACCAGGCAGACCACAGCCATGCTTTCTCTTTAATCATAAAACTGGTATTGGCCGTAATCCTTTTAGCAACAAGCTTTTCTCAAGCAGCAGTGACTTATGAGTGCTCTTCTGAGGAGAACTAGTCAATATATTAGTTTTCTTTTAATTATGCAGCTGCAGCAGCAAGTCATGCATGAGTTTTATGGAGCTTTGTGAATTTGCCATCGGTTCTGGGAAGCAGAGAATTTATTTGTATACTGTGGAGCAATTTTCTCTGGTTAGAAGAGAAACCATATCCTTCTATCTTAAAAATGAAGAGCTGGTATTTGAATGGGAAATTCCAAGAATCTAATAATCAAATCCGCCAAGGCTGTTAATTAAAATTGATGAGTATTAAGCATTTATGTAGCGCTCTAGAATGTTGTGGGGCTGGAAAATTACCAATTGCCTGAAGTTTGCTACTATTGACATGCTTACAAGGGAGAAAAATATGGTAATAAAAGAAGAAGGTATTTTGTTATCAAACATCTTATACTTGGGGTGAATATAGCCTTATACCCTTTAGGGTGAGGTCGAGCTGAATTATACGACTATCTTAGTTCTGCTTAGATTTGAGTGGTTTGAGGTCAATTTATGCATTATGTGTACATCTTAAATTTTAAGTTACAGTAATTGTATTGCTTCTTGGTTAGTAGTTCCTGTAATGCTGAGAAGCAAAATGTCTTGTTCAAGCCTAACTGGGTATTACTTAGAAGCAGCCCTAAGGAAGCAGATTGCTCCATTCTGCTTGATCTAATGGGCCACAACAGATCCCAAATTGAAGAAATGAGGATTGGCATGTCAAGGAAGAGGAGTAGTTGAGAGGGAAGGTGGTGGCCTCTGACAAGGATATACTGGCCTCTGGAACCATGTGACCCTTGCATGGAGGTTCAGTTCCTTCCGCTCCAGACCCTAGGCTCCAGGCCCAATCTTGATATCAGCCTGGGAAGGTTTTGTGGTCTATGGGGATCAGCACTATGTCAGTGGTGCTACCTCCTCGGCTGTGACCTTGTTTGCATAAAGGCGTTTCTCTTATGTGTGGAAGATCCAGTCTCCCCTTTATGTCCTAATCATGGCAGCTGGGTCCTTGTCTTGCTGCTTGTGGCTCTCAACCCACTTTTTCTTTTGGAACTGATGTTTTCCATTGCCATTCTCTACCCAAAGTCAAGAGGCATATAGCCTTCCCTATCACTTAACTCCTGTAGGACTGGATATTGGCTGTTTCTATTCTTCATGTCATCCTTCAAAGTGATGTGGGGACATCCTTGCTCCTCTGTCCACCTTTCTTTCCCCACCACTTCCTGCTGACTGATAGCCTTCGAGAGACAGATGTTGATTTTTGGGCACTTTGCAAACTATGAATCCAACATCTAGGGGGGCACCTGGACCACAGCAGGCATTCAAAAATTCTTCAGTGAATGAATGACTTCATTTTATCTGCTACCCAGGACTTTTTCCCAGTGTTTGCTGGCCAAGTCCATTTGCCCAGAAATGACCTATTTTATCTCACCCAGCTACCCTAGGCTGCCTTGCCCTTCCTTGATCTGGTGCACAAACCAGGATATCACGCATCTAAGGGAGATTGGTGTCATTGGCAAGATGTGCCTTCAATGACTCGTTCTTCTCTGCAGGCTCTTAAAAATGTCAGCCTGTTCTAGGCATATTTTCTCTCTTCATTGTCTCCTGGTTCTCTCTCAGAAACTTTGGGAAAAATTTAATTTGATGAAATTAATGCACCCCAAAGTGCCAAAGCCTAGCAACTCAGGGCAGTTGGCCAGTAAAAGCCTGTGTTGTAGTTAGTGGAGCCAAGAGGAAGTTCTACCTTAGACATAGCAGGAATGTTTTGAGAAACTGGAGATGTTTTGCTTGGAGAAGAATCATCTTAGGAGGGTCAGAGAGGTTCTTTTCAAATATATATATACATGCCTGATATGTAGGAGACAGAATACTTCTATATCATATAAATAAGAAGGGGTGATGACCTTCCCTGTGAGAGAGAGTATGCTGTTCTGGGAAGCTGAATGCTGGCTGTCTTCCAGACGTGGAAGCAGGCTGGGGCAGGGTAGCAGGGAGAGCGCACCATAGTTGCTGGCATGTGATCCAGGGGTCATGGTGGACCCCTGGTTCTTGACCCTCCCACCATGAGTAGGAGTATAAACCCAGGCTGAATTTCACCCAGAGTCTTTCCCCGGTTGGCCTCATCCCACTGCTATCACCCATTTCTGGTGTCTAAGTGGTGTTTCTCAGTGTATACTTCTGGAGCAGTTACAACATCATGATGGTTGTGGCTGCTTTTCTGGTCTGGTTATACTGATCCCATTCCTCTTGCCAAAAGTTGATTTAAAAACAAGCATAGGTGGTGGGATAGTGGCCCATGCATTTGAGGGGATGTCTTTTAGGGTAAGGGTAGAGGTTCTTGGAAGAGGTTCCCCTCTTCTAAGAAAGGAAGACAGAGCCTGTATTGTTCCTCTGGAAGTCACTGTATGGGGCTATCAAGTCTGGAACTCCAGCAACAACCTTTTCCTGGCCTGAGGCCGAAGCCAAAGCCAGAATAGCGGTTTCTTCATGACAAGATTCGCCAACTGAAGTCATTGATTCTGGGAGCTCTTCCATTTCTGGACCTTCTTCTTTTGATACATTTCCTTATTTTTTTAAAAAGGCCATTTACTACAGATTCTGATACTTACAGCCAAAACCATCCTTTCTGAGACAGAGAGTTTTCTACTGCTTCTCTGAAAATGATGAAAGAAAGACGTCCTGAGGGAAGAGTCAAGTTCAATGTTTGGATGACACTAGTTGTAAGCACACTGCGGCTGGTCAGACTTATGTGGCATTTTCCTTGCTCCTTCCTCTGGGGAGACCAGGATAATATTTTATTTTTCTTCTTGAAAGTTAGTTTACCAGCATTATAATATGTCTCCAGTAGTTTCCTTTAAATCAGTGTTTAGATTAAAATAAAATTGAGTCAGTTCAAGTGGCAAAGGCAAGCAGCCCATCATGAAGATGCAGGCCATACAGGGCAAGCACCAGACGATTTTTCCTGTGCCACAAATAGGGAGACTCAGATAGTGGGCTATGTCCTGCCCCATCCTCCGCTTTTGAGATTCTGGTCAGAGAAAGACACTGTTGAACATTCTGAATCACCTATCCAAACGTCGAAAGTCAGCTAAGTTTTGGCTTCTAAAAATACGGAATATCAATGAGATGATGGTGGCTTTGAAAGTCCCTTGCGAACTGAAATGTGTAAGACGCACACAAGGCATCGTTTGGGGAGCTTTGGAAGAGACAAAATTCTAGATTTGGTCCTAGGAGAGCAAAAGTGGCCCTGATTGAAGCAAGAGATCTACAATCATTTCTGTTCTAACGTATGACTCAGGTAAGAACTTATGCCCTCCTCCCCCTTTGACGAAAGAATCGGATGCTTTATCTGAATTAACAAAGGACTACCAGAAGGTAGGCGGCTCAGCTCCCGCCGCAGGAGTGGGTTGACGTTATTGGCTGCTGGTACATCTTTATACACAGTTCACAGTCCCTTTGCATCATGTCACATCTGATACGGCATAATGTGATGTGACTAATGTAATCAAATGTGAAGTGCACTACAGCAACATGTCAAGTCGGAAAATTTGAAAAGAGAAATAGGCTTCTCTCTAAATCATGGTTGGGTTATTTCTCTCAGCCGGAGGGCTCTGTTTCCAGAGTGAAGAGTTTTCTGTGTTGACCTTCTGGCCAAGGGCATATGTCAGGAGGGCTAGTCTTTCCCGGAGGTGATGACCCTGGCTACATGAGCTGGAGTCTTATGCATTGGCTCCCACCTGCCCTTCAAATCAACATGCCTCCCCTCTTTCCCACACCAGGGCTCTCAATCCAGAGGTGGGCGCTGCAAAGTGCTGATTGCTCTGAAAACCAAAGTTTCACAGAGGTTTAGGACGAGTATGCTCGGAAGCTAATGAGGCACTAAAGAAGGAATTTTAAGGAACCAAAGAGGCTGAACCAAGTGAGTATCATTCAAGTATGTGTACAGTTTTCCAGGATGATAGCTAATGTGGATGTCTGAGTTTTGATCCACTTTCTTCATAAGCTTCCTGTACTAAGCAGGGTGGGTGATCTTCATGACCCCATCTCATTAACTAGTATGAGTTCTGGGAAAGGGCTCTCTGTGGCTTGGTTTAGTGGAGACGTCCAGTCTCTTCCTCTTCTGCCCCAGGTGGGCCATAGCATGCATGCTCTCTCTCTGCCCCCCTCCCCATACCTCCCTCCGTCCACCTTCTCCTCTCACACAGTTTAATTTCTAAGATGAATGTAAGGGTTTAGGGTGAAGAGGGGCTCTGGGGCCATGGCTGAGAGTATTTTAACAAATACTATGTCTTGATCCGTGGTGTATGGAAGCTGATAGGTAAACAGGTGGAAAAGGAGCCGCTGTGTATGAAGCAGGCACAGGGGTGATGCCCAGGCACCAAGGGCGCCCTAAGATTGGTGGGTCACACTGGAAATAGAATAGACTGTCCAGTCCTTCCAGTCTTTCCAGTCCAGTCCTATCGGCCCTGTGCCGTGGAGACTTAAGTGCTCTTTCACCTTCCTTGTCCAGGTCGATCCTACCCTCGCAGTGGGCTCAGGAGGAGGCTGGACAAAGCTGCTTCCTCATACTTATATCCTTCCCATCCTAGGGCCTGATGGCCCGTGAAGTTACCGTAAACCTTCTATAGAATTGTGGAACAGTTAGGGCGCCTGGGGGGCTTACCTGGTGCAGTGTCCAGCCATTGGTTTTGGCTCAGGTCATGCTCTCAGGGGTGAGATTGGACTCTGAGGTCAGGGTGCAGTCTCCTTGAGACTCTCCTTCTGCCTCTGCCCCTTGTGCCCCACCCCCCAACATGTGCGCAGGTGTGCGTGCGCGCTCTCTCTCTTTAAAATAAATGAATAACATGTAAAAAAAAAAAAAAAGAATTGTGAAACAGTTGAAGTCTGTCAATTACTCCATTACCTCCCATTTTGCCTCATTGTGTCTTTCCTGCCTCCCTCCTCCCTGTCTCTCACCCCTCAAACCCCTGTGCCCCGAGGCCACCTGCCTTCCCAAGCCATTTCCCCAGGGGGGCCGCACCCTACTCAGTGTGGGGCCCTTTCCTAGCGCAGCCCGCCCCTGACCTTACCGTGGCCTCCTCTCCCTCCATTAATTCTACCTCTCCCGTGTACCATTTTATTGGCCGCTGCCCTTTGCTCAGTGATAGCTGGTTAATATGAGAAACTAATCTGTTTTAATGTTTTAATGTGTTACCACTCGCTAGCCACTGCTAGCAACTTAATGAGATTTTGAGTTTTACTTGTCTCATCATAGGTCCTCTATTCAATTATAAACTCGGCGAGGGGGAAGCGCCATGGCTGTCTTCTGTAACTCCCATCCCCTCTGAACAGCCGGGTCGTCTGTACTGCCGGAGTCGAATGGATTAAAGGAAGGGTGGGCAGGTGGCTAGACCTGAGCACACAGACACTAAACAAACACCATGGCAGAGCTGGTTTTCAGGCAACACCTGTAAAATAGGTTGGCACAAGACACTAACCCACAACAACAACAACAACAGATTTCTAAAATGGAATTTAAAAATAAGCAGAGAGGATAAATTAGCCCATTCAAACCTCTCTCTCTCTCTCTTTTTTTTTTTAAGATTTTATTTATTTATTTATTTGAAAGAGAGAGCAGGAGAAGAGGGAGGGTCAGAGGGAGAAGCAGACTCCCTGCCAAGCAGGGACCCTGATGTAGGACTCGATCCTGGGACTCCAGGATCATGACCTGAACCGAAGGCAGTTGCTTAACCAACGGAGCCACCCAGGTGCCCCTAACCTATTCAAACCTTTAATAAAGTTTGCCTTAACAAAAACAGCAGCAACAACAAAACCATTAATATTATAAATCAACTACTAAGGCCAAAAGCTGGTCTTGAAATCAAAGGTTTCTGTAGGGCCTCCCACTTTCTTCTCGGAAGAAGTTTGCCTTTAAAAGTCCAAAGCAAAAATGCATACAAAATACACGTGCCGTTAAAGCCCTCGGGTGCTGCAGAAACATGGGAGCCGTAGGTTCCGCCAGGGTGATTTCTTGCAAACGGAAATACAGGAAAATGAAGGGTCTAGCGTTGTACTGTCCAGTAGACCTTTCCACAATGGAATTTTTTTTTTACTCTGCCCTGTTCAAGACAGGAGCCATTAGCTGGGCACTTGAAATGTGGTTAGTATGACTGAAGACCTGCATTTTTACTTGAGTTTCATTTTACTTCATAGAGTAATAAAACTTCATATTTAAATAGTTTTGTCTTATTCAACGAGCCGTGTTCCTTGCAGTGTGGTCTGCAGATTAGGAATCCTGGCATCACTTGGAAGCTTGCTAGAAATGCTGAACGTCAGGCCTTACCCAAGACCACTACCCCCAACCCCCCAGGGGCTGCAGTTTCGTAAGATTTCCAGATGAATCTCATATATGTAAAATTTTGAGATATCTCCCCCACCAACCCCCGGATCAAGAGTTCTCACCCCTGTTAGAATCACCTGGAGGAATAGAAGCACCTGGAGACTTTTTAAGCCATTCTGATGCCTGGACTTGACTATGCACCAGTTACATCAGAAACTCTGGCTGAGGAGGCATGGCCATCGGAATCCTTGTTGCCATTCACCAGTTGGAGGAAGAAATCCTCCCTAGGACTTGTGACAGTAATTTATAAAGGTTACAGTAAACATGTAATAGAGAAATGAGAAGGAATCCAATGGCCCTTAAGAGCCGTAGGTATGCATGTTTCTCTCAAACTAGGAAGAGTGGACATAGCCCAGACACCAGTCGGAATCAGACAGTCTGGAGGCATGAGAAGTAGTTTTGCCTCTTAACCCTGGGAGACCTGGTCTTAGTTTGGCCCAAGTTTGTGTGATGTTAGTGCTCAGGTGACTGAGAAATATTGCTAGTTGCAGGAACTTGGAACTGTTTAGTCAGGAAGAAGGTGACCTCCAGTTCTTACCCATTTCTGATAAAGCAGAAAAGGGATTTAAAGAAGTTATAGACAGATTGCCTACTTCAGGGCCCTTGAAGTAATTCATGAATCCACAGGAGAAATGAATTTCCACACAAACCATGGTCTAGGACATGTGATTCAAGGTGAGTTATGAATTCCTCAGACCCTTAAGACAATTATTAAATACATAACAACTCTAGGCAGAGAGGAGAAGAGTCCTCTATTTTGGTGGTCTGAAGATCCCAGTGGGAAGGACTGTCAAGGGCTGTGCCTTTTTTCCAAGAAGACCTGGGTATGGGAGGCTTCCCTCTTCTTTCCAGTTATCCCAGTCCAAGCTCAGTGAGATTCAGAACACTATTTGAGGATTGTTCTGGGCCCTTCTCTTGATGCGCTGTATTTGGGAAGAGGGGATGGGACTATGGTGGCTAAAAATGATTTTCTTTTTAATTTTCCCTTTTCTGTTAAAAAAGCATTTCTTTATGATTTGGGCTGTAATTCTTTACCTTTTGTGTTATAGTCAAATTTTAGAAAGTGGATGTGTAGATAAGCTTTATCATGGACCAGGAATAGGCTGTCAGAGGTAAGAAGAGGGCCATAAAATAAAGAGGTTGTTTATTTTAAGATAAAGCAGGTAAAAGAGGCATTCATCCTTTAGGGAATATATTCAATAACATATTTTTTATTGCCTATTTGAGGGCCCAGATACCGTTCTAAGTTCTCAGCACATAGGGGCGAGTAAAACATTCTTCTGACCTCGTGTAACTTATAGACTAGTCAGGGGCACACAGCTGTTAAATAAACACACAGATAAGTACATACATATTACAACCAACATCTATAAATTGTGATAAGGCCTATAAAGGGGAATTGTTGAAAAGAGAATATAGGGGGTCTGGTCAACTTAGATTTTGGCCAAAAGGATTAGAACATAGGACAATGAGTCTTACTTAATGAGCAAAAATTTTCACGTGGGCTTGGACTCATCAGATGATGGTAGGCTTAACTATAAGCATCAGTTAATTAAAAATGAAGGCAAAAAGTCCATTAATGCATGAGTCAAGGAAGGACTGAGAAGAAAATGCTATGTCAAGCTAAGTGACCCCACCCTAATATGGGCAGAATGTGATGATGATCTTGGTCAAAGACTACTGAAAGGTTTGGAGCTGAGAAAACGATCTTGAGTCAGGGTGTAAAAGAATTTATTGTCAATAGTGAGGTTCACATCTAAGCAAAAGTCACAGGAGCAGATGCAAACTGATGGAGCGTAGAGGCAAGCCCGCCCAAGGCAGAAAAGCAGGTAAGGTCTCTAAGCCTTTTTCTTCCTAGGAACAATGCAATGACTGGCTTCCCTAGCCTTGGTCAGTCAGAGGCTAGGAGTCTCAAAGACTGCTGGAATCCACAGGGTCCCCAGGGCAACACCCTTCCCCAAGCCCTGAAAGATCCTGCCTAAGGATTACAAAATACTGGAGATGCAGGGATCGTAGTGCACGTATATTCCAACTCCTCACCCAATCTCCTGATGGACCTTCACTGATGCCTTCCTTGGTCACCAGACAACCCCACACTGGCTGGGCTCCTACAAGAGGTCTCCATGTCTCTGGTCCTTAAAGTCTGACCCTCAGCCTTGACCCATTTATCTCTGACTTGTTCTGTTAACTTGAAGCCAACTCACAGCTGTGTGTAAAGGTTGGTTCCACACATAGGTTTAGGATAGCATTAGGGCCCATTGTCATTAGTGACTGTATACCCTCTACATTCTTCCAAAGGCTTGTTTCCCTTACACAATCCTCTGCTTTAGGCAAATGAATCTATCTATAGTTCAGTATCTCATGGACATTCTTAGTTCTTTACTCTTGTTCAAAGACCTTTTTAGTGTCTCTCAGTTCCTATCAGTCTTTAAGATCTAGTTTGAATTCTAGCTCCCACAAGAAGTCTTCCTGACAATTTTAGTCATCTACACTTTTTGATCCATGTATAATATACCATTCTAAGCATCACAAGGTTAAACAGAAACTAGCATAATCAACATGTTGAATAAAGAAGGCCTATGGAGAATAATCAGAAACTCATTTACTTTTGTCTCTCATAGACCTTGTCAATTTGTTTACTTTGTCTTCATTTATTCATTAATTCGTTCAGTAAGTAAATATTTATTGAATGGTTACTGTGTGTTAGGTGATATTCTAGGTCCTGGGGATACAATAGTGAAGAAAATAGACGAAAATTCTTATATGTGTGGACCTTACAGTCTAGCGGATGAGAAAAGCAATAAAACAAAATATCTAAGTGCAACGTTTAGTAGGTGCTAAGGGGAAAAATAAAGCAGGGAAAGGGACAAAAAGTGTCAGCACTTTTAGGCAGCGTAGCCACATAAGGCCTCACTGATAAGATGTCTTTTGATTAAAGACCCAAAAGAGATGAGGACGTTAGCTAACAGACACCTGGTGGAGAGGCAGCCCAGGTGGAAGGAACAAGTGCAAAGGCTCTGTGGTGGGATTTATACTTGTTACAAGGTGGCAGAGGCATTGCCTGGAATTGGTAATGTTTCAAGTTGGCCCTTTCTCTAAGAGCACATGTATAAGGTGTTCTTAAGAATTATCCCCAGTTTCACTGATGTGGGGAGCACATCTTTTCTGAGTTGCTTATGGTTCTTTCTTTAAGCCCTAGGAATCCCATGGTTAACCCTCGATTGATGTCACTATAACTTCGCAGGCAGTCTGTGATGATCTCATGTCAGTGGAACACTAGCCTGTGAGTCTCCAGACTTCAGATTTTCCAGGCATCAGTTAGACATCATCCCAATGGGTCCTTGAACTCTTTGCATGGATGTGTTAAGCTGCTGGAGGTCCTATTAAAATCCCTTGTCCTGGGATTGAGGTAAAAGCCAGATACATTCTATACCTTCCTTTTGGTGGAAAGACAAGGAAGTTTGGAGTTCTTTTAATCACTCGATTTTCTTCTTGGCCTCTTTAATTTCTTTTCTTAACTGAAGACAGCACTCATCAAAGGATCTAACAATGGTTTTGTAATTTCTAAGTCTTGGCTGGTAGTCTCAAACTTCACTTTATAATATGACATACATTTGGCAGGGTGGAGCTCAGCTGAACCTGAGATTAACTAGTGCCTGTTAATGTTACAAAAATATGTTGGGTGCCTGCAAATGTGGGGTGATGATTAGTACCCAGCCAACTACTGTATGTACACAGCTTCTTGGATCTTGGGTTGCAATTTCCTCTGCCACTCATTTGGCACTTCACATGTACTGCTTTGAGTTATTTATTTTTAATTAATATTTAATGACAAATCCATACTTCAATAAATTATCCATAGAAGTATTTAAAATATTGTGCATGCCATTGAATCAATGTACATCCTCTAGCAATATATGAAAATTCATGATTTTTATAGAAAGTTTTGTTATTTAATCTCTTTATTCATACATTCTTCATGTCTAGCTGCTGTTCTAGACCCTGAGCTCACCAGTCACATCCTTTGTGAATATTCAATAATTCTAGAACATAGTAGGTGCTTCATAATTGTTTGGTGATGAGGATGATATGCTTTCTGGGTATATAAAACTTATAACTGAGTAGATGTAGGACCTAAAATCACACATCAATGCAATCATCCCACTGAATCTTCTTCTATGTAAAGTTAGGTATATAAAATGTATAAGAAGTTTGTTCTTTCTCTATGCCATTTTGACCCTATAGTTCCTTGCTTCTTAGGTAATTTCCTGCAATTTGCTGGCACTAGTACTTCAGTCCTGGTCTGTAGTTGTTGTAGAAAAGTCAACCCTAAGACTGATTTGAGAATGTATTTTTTACTTTTATTTATTTGCTCATACACCTCTTCATTAAAACATTTTCTTATTTCCAGCTTAAGATCTGACATGTAAAGACCACTCCCATCCTCCCATCCCGACAACAAGAAAAAAGCTGGACCACACTGAAAACCGATGGCATTTCTTATGCTCCACAGAGAGCTGAGGTTGCAAGAAAACCTCCAGCCTAGAAGCTGGAGAGACACACAGCTCTAGGGAGATATAGCTGAGATCTGTTGACTTGCCCCCAAAGTTCCTGGAGCCATGAAGTGTCAAGAACACTGGAAGAGTAATTTGGATGAATTGTAGGAGGCTGAGTATAGACTAGCCTGAGAGCGAGAATTTCCTGGGGACCTTAGCCTTGGGGGACTGCAGAGTTTTATAAACTTTTCCCCCAAGGACCTCACCAGGTTTTCAGGATGAAGATCTGAGAAAGATTCCCACATGGCTTTGGCATGGGGAGAGGAAGAATAATCATTGTGACATACACCAAGAGATTTCTCCATGACAAAGGCCTATAGGAAAGACTTCACCAGCACTTTACCCCAGTTAAGGAATAGCATTCCTCCCACTCTGTGACCCTATAGACTTTCACCTCAGGGGGTGAGAATGAGGAATAGAGTCAAGAGATGTCAGAGTTTTAAGGAAAGAGCATGAGGGGAGGGAGAAAGGATCAGGTGAAAAAAAGCTGGAAAGTTACTAGTGAAGGTCACAGCCCCAAGACCCAAATGCAAGCATTTAGATTTGGTTGTAAGATTATAGAATGTTCCCTCTTCCCACTGCTTGCCACCATATAGCAAGATTCCAGTATAATTATAGTGGCCTGTAGCAGAAAAACTTGTAAGACACTGACTCTCTGAGAAGGAGTACTTAGGGAAATCCAAAGTCTGAAAGAAAGACCAAAACAAGGACACTAGAGAAATTTAAATCTCTGGTACTTATGGCTCCTGAAAACACTAACCACAGTCTAGCTCCCAGCCTGCTTAAGATAGAGCCTCACACTGAAGGCTTATCAACCTCAATTCCTACTACCTAAAATGCATGCTCTGCTTTCAACAAAAAAAAAAAAGAGAAGGCATGCAAAAAGCAAGTGAAAAACACAGCCTGAAGAGACAGAGCAGTCATCAGAACTGGATTTAGATATTACACAGATGTTGACGTTATCAGAGAATTTAAATAGCTGTGATTAATATGTGAAGGGCACCACCGGAAAAAGTAAACAACATAAAAGAAAGGATGGGTAATATAAGAGTCGGAAATGCTGAGACAGAATCAAAAAGAAATGTTAGAAATCAGAAATACTGTAAGAGAAATAAAGAATGCCTTCCATGAGTTTGTCAGGAGACTCAACACAGCCTAGGGAAGACTCAGTGAGCAGGAAGATAATGAAATGTGAATGGAAAAAGGAATGGGGGCGGGAGGACCCCAAAGGGACCATCCATGAACTGTGAGACAAGTTCTAAAGGTATAAAATACCAAGGAGAAGAATGGGGGAATAGTGTAGAAAAAAAATATGCAGTGATAATGGTTGAGAACTTTCCAAAATTAATGCTAGACACCAAACCACAGATCCAGGTGGTTCCGAGAACAACAATCAGTATTTAAAAAAAAAAAAAAAAACAAAAAAAAACTACACCGAGGCATATCATCCAAATTTCAGAAAATTAAAGACAGAAAACCTTGAAAGAAGCGAGAGGGAAAAAGTATCTTATGTATAGGGGAAGAAGGATAACAAATACAGTGGACTTCTCATCTGAAACCAGCCTGCAAGAAGAGTATGGGATAAAATATTTAAGGTGTTAAAAGAAACAGACTACCAACCTAGAACTCTGCTTCCAGCAAAACTGTCCTTCAGTCTGAAGGAGAAATAAAGACCTTCTCAGACAAATAAAAACTAAAGGAATTGATCACCAGTAGGTCTCTACTGCAAGAAATGTTGAAAAGAAGTTCTTTAGCAGAAGGAAAATGATATGGGTCAGAAACATGAATCTATATAAAGAAAAGAAGAATGTCAGAGAAGGAATAAATGAAGCGCTTGTCCCCAGGTGAATAGAACCACATCTGTCTCATCTTGGCATAACAAGTTCACATCTACATCTGTGAATGATGAGTGTATTTTCTAAGGAAACAGTCTATTCTTGCAGTCTTGTAGTTGAATAAAAAAATTATATAATGACTTTTGTTTCCTGTAGGCTCCTCACAAGTGAATTAAAACTTTGGAACTGGTAAAAAATATCACATTTGCAATTTAGGAAACTCTGAATCTTACCTCTATCTGTGTAGGTATGTTGCCTATGTAAACCCATGTTGATTCTAGTGACTTAAGATGTGGGGTAAGTAAAGGGTAAGTAAAGGCAGATACAACTTAGAAGAGAAAATGCTTTAGTAAACTCTTCAGTATAAGACAAAGCAAAACTTTTTCAAATAATATTGCCAAGCATTACAGTTAAAAACTTTATATAGCAAGCTTTTAAACAGAATGATGTCATAGATAAAAAAATTGGTATACTTGTAACATGTTTTCTGAGCTCCTTTTATGTGCTAGGTGATGGGGCTACCAAGACCATTAGGTCATGATTAAGAGGAGAAGCCAATTCGATGGAGGAGCCAGTTGGTATCTCATACAATTTTAGTTACAGCTCCCTCCACTCCTTGCTGAATTGCCACAGTGTATTAAATTAAAGGTTTCTTGACATCAGGGCCAAACCATTCATCTAGTTAGTTCTACTCTTGGCGCAATGCCTAAAACATAATAGGTGCACAAGAAATGCTTGTAAAATGGGAGTTTGCAGGGTTGGCAAACTACTCTGTGCCGGACAAATCCTTACCAGCCACATCCAGCACGTGTCCTGTTTTTGGAGGGCTCTCAAGCTGACGCTGGCTTGTCTATTTTTAAGGGACTATAAAACATACACGTACACACCACTATATGACGTGGCTGCAAAGCCTAAAATATTTGCTATCTTGCTTTGTATAGAAAACATTTCCCAACCTTGCTTTATTCAGGCGCTCCTTCTAGGTCCTCCTGAAATTTGTCTCGGAGTAAGATTCCTTCTTGTATGATGATATGGTTCTTTGGTCCTAAGGCTTGCTAAAAGCTTTCCTTAGCTTTCAGTTTTTGCTCTGACCCTGTAATCAATGGTTGGCACACCCAGCTTCGGCTATAGGCTGCTTGAGACCCACTTAACTTGCTTGCTTAACTTACACTCAAGTCAGCAAAAAGTTTGTGTTGTTGTCTTTGGCTTCCTGGCAGCTCCTTCACCAAATAGTTGGAGGGAAAAGGTAAGAGCCAGCCACATGGGACACCAAAGTCCATGAGGGTCCTCCTCGGGTGGGTTTCCTTGACTACTTTCCCATCTTACCACTTTTTGCATATATTTTCTTGCTCCCTTTGTAGTAGGGCACACTCCTGTTCCCTCCCATCAAGGATTCAGCCAGAATGTTCCCATCCACAATGACTGTAGCTCACTGGCCAAGGATACAAACAGCCCTGACAAGAGAGGTGATCATAAAGTAGGTCAGGGAAAGCCCAGAGCTCCTGCAATACTGTAAACTTAAAAACAAAATATAAATTCAAATGAGTTTTGTAACAAGTAAAAAGACACAAAAACACATGCGATTATGATATGCAACTCTACGTGTGTGTATGTGTGTGTGTGTGTGTGTGTGTGTGTGTGTGTGTGTGTGTGTGTGTGTGACTTAAACTCTATGAACAATTTTCCAGGGCAGCGAAGATTTCTTCTCTATCCCCCACCCCTGGTTTCACCACATGCTCAATAAATATTGATCACGGGAGGAGAAGGGAAGGGCGTCTGCAAGAGCTATGAGTTCTTGTAAAGTGTGACACCATTAAGTGCCAAATCTGATTAATTCCGTGTGAGTGCATCTAGGGCTCTGCACGAAGGATCTGCTTGTCAGTCCCAAACACAACCAGTTAATAAAGAAAGCCAGTCATTTTGCATCTTCAAACCAGAATTCTGTAACAAAGACCCCGAATATATAAGTGATGAATATTTAGACTTGAACTTTTCACTATAGCCAGTGGGGCGGGTGGGGGTGGGGGAGGATCTTTTGCACAGCTGGGTGTATTACTGCGTTTTCATGTGTCCCCAGAGCACTGGCCATTCAGGGGATGTGTAAGTAACCACTAAGTCTTCAGAACCGCTATTTAGCTCCCTTTTATTGTTTGTTTGTTTGAAGCAGAGGTCAAACTTGCTACATGTACCCTGTACCACCTATATGGGAAAAGACCAAGATCAACAGAGGCTTGGTCTTGATCTCCCCGGCACTCCATCAAAGCAGCAGGGATGCCAGACCTTCCCTTTCTCACAGGCGCTTTGGAACATGGGTTGGGTTTCTGTGACTCGGAGCACAGGACCAGCTCTGTGTTTCACTTGGAGCCCTTATTGTTAAGGCCATCTATTAACTTTTTGCGCAACCTTTCCCCAAATGCTCTCCTACTCTGCTGAACAATGTCTTCCTGAAGATAAAAGATGTAGATGTGGTGTGGAAAAAGGAGGAAACTTGGTTTGCGCCACCTCCCGCTCGGCCCCACTCCCCAAAATCGCCTTATTTATGGGTTTCAGATGGTGACAGGGATGTTTATATGAACCCTACCCAAACTGCCTGAACCTCTGGGGTCTGCAAAGATCAGGCTGCAAATTTCACGAGAACAGAACTTTTTTTCAGGAGTTGGGGGGGGGGGGTGGGGTGGCGGTGACTAAGATTTCCTGTACTTCCTGTTTCAGAGCTGCTGGAAATGAGACAAAAACTGTATTTCAGGATTTCAGTACCTGGCCGCAGCTGGAAACCGCGCCTACAGATGTGCACAAAGAAGGGGCACGTGGGCACGTGCGCGCATACACTCGCACACAGGCAAACGCGTGGAGAGGGGCATCGTCTGCCCTCACGTGGCTTCTATCTCAAACAGGCACACAAATATTTTCCATTTCAAAAAATAAAAATAAAAAGTGAGGGTTGAATTCCAAAGCCTTTCATAAAGGCTTTTCAAAGTTTCAAAAACCAAAGAGAACAACAGTCTGATTTGGGGGAAAACGTTTGGTTCCTTATTATTTTCTGTAGAGCAGCCTGATTGTGCTAGAGAGAAAAGAGGGACAAAAACCAAGGACAGAAAACCTAATGCACAAATGTAACTCATTAAGGCTGGGATACTGCAGGGTCCTTTCAACGCTTTTTGTCTCTGTCCTCCTCCTCTTCCCGCAGACTGAAATCGATTGTTTTGCAAGTGGATTTAGGGCACCCCCACTGCACACCGCTGCAGGCAACACCCCCAACTCCGTGGGCCGAGATGAGGACAACAGCATTCTTGCAGGGGACACTGCTCCCCGAAATGTAATACATGCGTACAGGTAGGGGAGGGGTCCAGAAGAAGGTTTATGAAGACTCAGAGCAGAGGCAAATGCAAAACTGCAAATGAGGTGATGCCTCAGAGTCACCTTCAAGTCACGTGGCTGTCCAAGACTGACTGTTGTGATGGGACTTTGATACCATGCACGTTACTGCCCACGTAGAGCGGCACCCCGGGACACGTGCCTCCTCCTAAGGACTGGCCTTTGTGCACGCGATGAGCCAGCAGGTCATTAATGAGAGGCGCGCGCAGGAGGGGCCTGTGGAACACAGAGCAGGCGTGCTTGAAAGGGAGAGTCAGAATTTCCAGTAACCCCTTTCAGTTGGCAGAGCTCTGATTGGAACCATGTGACAATTTTAGGCGATGTACCATAGGCGGCCAATTTATTACATATGGCAATATGATTAATGGTATCAAATGCCTTTTTTTGGTAACATCCAAGAACACTCTACCAGCCAACTGCTTGGAGTCCAAGGCAGTGAAAATCTGTTCCATGAATTTAAAGTCAGGCAGATGAGGTTAAATGAGAGAGGGCCAGACGCCAAGGCAATGATTACAAAGTAAGTTGTTTCAAAAAGAGCAGAATGTTTTAAATCTGGTCTTGAACAAATCCCATCCAGGCCCCACCTACCTCAACCTATTTTTTTATAATTTCCCTTCCCCCCTTGTTCCTTGATGTGAAAGCCCTAACAGCGAGAGTCTGCAAGACATTTCTGAGGCCGGGCTGTGTTCCATGTGCCCAGAACCTCTTCGCCCAGGACTGGGCGAATCCACACAGACCACCGACGGGATTTGTCCTTGGAATCCTGTGGCAGTCTGGGGGTGGAGGGGAGCAGCAAAGACCAGAAGGCGGCGGACGGGGGGAGATGGCCTCCCCGGGGGCAGGAGGAAGGACCCAGCCTCCTCACATTCCCTTTAGTGACTGGGGGCCCTTTCTGTTCTCTCCTTTCTGGGAGTCAGTTAAGATTTCCTGGGACTTGGAACATCGCTGTGAATGACTGGGAAGAGCTCTCGAGCACAGGAGGAAGGGTGTGAACTGTGAGGAAGGCAGCTCATCTTGGAATTTGAGGAATGGGGATAAAGAGTGATGAAGACATTCGAGAGGCAGAATCTCTGAGGTGATTTGTCCTCCAAAATGTCTCCCCACAATACATCATAGGCAGTTACTACCTATTTGTTAAGGAAAGGAGTGTAACATCACCCCCCTCTTTGAGGTTGGGTAGTGGACCTAAGCCCATTTTGTTGGAGTTGTGAGTCACTGACTTTGCAGAGGATTTTACAAAAAGATGGACATATTTTGACTGAGGGTCTGCCAGACACTCGGCGCCCTGATAGGTGGGATCAGTTGTAACTACACAAGTTATGTTTATAGGCTATAAATTGGTAGTTTGTGGTTGTTTCTGATGGAGAAAATTGATCCCTAACCTCATGGTTTGTGGGTTAATTTTTTTTTTTCTTTTTTTTGTGACAACTGACTCTAGCTGGTTATTTAGGGATTAAATCTGTTCCTCCGGGCTCGGTTTTCAATCTCTTGATTTGGTATTTTAGACCTAGTCAGAGGGTCCTAGATTCTGTCTCTGGCAAAGCTTACCACACTCCCCCCGCCCCCACCCCTTGCAAAAAACCCCAAAACTGAACAAGAAAAGCATGAGTAAAAAATGAACATTATGTGGAGGTCAGGTGACTCTGAGCCAGGTGGAAGAGTAAAGATGGGTTCAAACCGAGGCAAAAAGGCCTTGAGAGTGAGATTGTGCTGTAAGATAGGGCAACTAGGCAGTTGCTTTGGGATGTCACCCCTGGGGATTGAGCTGTAGCCTGAAATCCAGATGATTTTCCTCTGCTTGCTTGCTCGGTTGGGAGTTTTTCAACCCATTCCAACATTTGGTGTGAGGGCTGAATGACAGATAGGAGTTGACTACGTTCTAGTAAATTCCTCCATGAATACCACTGTCTACTCATTGAAAATTACATAAAAACCAAGATTTAAGATCAATCCAATCCTCCTCCCGCATATTTAAAACGAATCCCAGGCCATTAGTTCACCCCTCTGAAACAGGATTGCTTCTCCCAAGTGAATCGTGCTCACTTTTAAATAAAAATTTACTTTCACTGCATCTTCTTTGAAGGCCAAAACGGAAAGCCGTCTATAGAACAGTTAGAATTGACAAATCAGTCAGTTGGTTATGCTGGGTAGAGAGTTATTTTTCTTTGTAGTTCTTTACTGCAAAGTCGAATGATACCACAGTGTACATTGTATTTGTCTCCTATTGCTGTTGTAACAAGTTACTGGCACACTTGTTGGTTCAAAACAACCCAAGTTTATTACCTTTCAATTACAGTTCTAGAGGCCAGAAGTCCAAAATGGTTTTCGTTTGGCTAACACTGAGGTCTTGACAGGGCCATTTTCCCTTTGGAGGCTCTGGGGGAGAATCCATTCCCTTGTCTCTTCCTGCTTCCAAAGGCTCCCACATTCTTTGGCTGCTGCTCCCTTCCCTTCAGGCATTTTCAAAGCCAGCAACATAGGACTTTCAGATCTTGCTCTGCTTCTGCTGTAGCGTCTCCTCCTCCAACTTTGACCCTCTGGTTTCCCTTTATGAGGACGCTGGTGATTTCACCGGGCCCACCCGGATAACCCAGGAGAATCTCTCCGTCTCAGAATCTTCCATTTAATCACATCTGCAAAGTTCTCTCACCACAAGGTAACATGGTCACGGCTTCTGGGCATTAGGACATGGACATCTTTGGAGGGGGGTGGTGCTATGTTGCCTACTCTACTACAACCATCATGATGCAGGAAAGAAAAGAAGAGAAAAAAAAAATATCCAGAAAATCATACAACAAGGTTAGGGGGAGACACAAAGAAGCAATCAGGAAATCTCTGCTCAGCATCTCTGTTGGCCCTGCCAACCTTATTCATAACCTAACTGAGGGCAGGGTCTTGGGAAAGAGGAAGCGTGGTGCTAAGTGAGTGTCTATGCTGTGCCAAGATGGCGCTCATCAGATTCTCACCTGGACTGAGGACAAATGGAAGCCTGGAGAAGTTAAGTAACTTGCTCAGCGTAACACAGCTCTAAGTGACTGAACAAACCAAGATGCGAACCCGTGTCTCCGTGGACTTCACCATCCCCATATGTAACTGTGGCATTTTCTGCTTCTTATGTCTAAAAAACGTAAGGGAAAAGCTAACGTGGGATAGAAGGGGAAAGTTGTGAGACCACTGACATGTTTTCCCGCCTCTTAAATTAGGCCTATAGAAGGACATGGTGTATAGCGCTGCCTGGGATTCTTGTGTTTATCATTAATGACTCATCACTGTTCACACTTGCTTTGCTTTCTACTGCTCTTCACTAACTGGATCCCTACATGGGCCTAAATGACCTTTCTACATGTCCTCTTGAGCCTAATTCTTACTTCTCTGTGTCCCAGGGATGGGAGAGAATCTAGCTACCCAGTGACTCACAGTGATGCCATCACTGACTTTTGTTGACGTCGTTGTTATTTTAATAACTCTGAAGCCAAACCAACAGGATTTCCCAGTTAATAAAAGCCTAGCCATGAACTAATTTATGTAGTCAGGATATTGTTTGGGGACGCTAACTATGCTAATATAGTTATAATACTAAAAATTGCAATTAAAAGAAATTCCAAAATACGTAGAGAGAAATTAGGTTTCAAACAATAGTGCTGCTACAGACTGAAACCACCAGGAAAAGAAAGATGCTCTCAGTGAACATATAGATGGGGGGGAAGAATGACTTTTATGTCATTCTTACCTAGTTTTCATGCACATTGTTCTGCAAGCCAGAGAAATTCTAATCTTTCAAGGCTTCTAAATCCAAGAGATGGGACCATGCGGTAATGTGACCCATTCTGCTAGCCACAATTCACCTCCATAAAGCAGTCACAGCTCATACAGTGTAATAGAATTGACAGATGTCAGGCCCTGGCGAGGGAACGTAATTGTTGCCAAACTTCCTTGAAAGGATCTTTTGCTCCAAGTGCTGGGTACAAGTAATTCAAGATGTAAAATCTGTGGATAGCCCCAGAGCGGCACCCGCTGCCTCAGGCCCCACAGTGCTTTCTGGGAATAGAAGAAAGCATTAATTTTGCCTAATTATTAAGACAAATATTCACTTATTATCTTAGCAGTAATAATAACACAATCTCTAAAACAAAAGGCTCTTAAAATTAGAGCATATTTAAGATCAAAATCATGGCTTAGGGCAAAAGTGCTAGTTCTCATGATCGTAGCTTGGAAATCTTCCTGTGTGGAGTCTAAAATATTACAGGTATGTATAAAAACCATGAACTTTGTATTTTGAGCCCCAATTGGCAAATTTATAAATGCCTATATTTTGTGCACATAAACCCCACCAAAGATCTATAACCTTAGAATGTAGTATTATCATTAAAAACATTGCAATTGCCCCCACGTTTATCGTTATTATTGTGGAACATTTGTGTTAAAAAGATTTACATTTTCCATAGCCTTCTCTCTCTTGTCTGTCCCAAATCCCAAGAGAGTCAAGAGAAGATAATGTCCTGTCTTTTTGATTTATCCGAAGACTTCCCTCTTTGGCTGGAGCGGTGATTCAGTGATTCTTTTCTTTGTTACCGAAATGGAACGCACAGTTTTAACCATCTCTGAAACTTTGTTTTGGAAAAGCTCAGAGTAAGGGAAGCAGAGTCTGGCTCATTTCATTTTCATGCTTGCTATCACTCTCACTATATGCCAACTGCAGTCACTTTTGTAAATGCCAACCCAATAAATAGAAATAGAAACAGCCAACAAATTAAAAAGGAGAGCTTTGGGCGGTGAAATTAATAGGGTAACATTTCCTCTAAGAGAAGTTCCTTATACCATACTCTCCTCTTACTAATGTCTCTCAGACTGGAGTATGTGCCCGAATGACCCGGAAGTGTTATGAAAATGTCCCACCCCCGGTGGGACCCACCCCCGGTGTAGGACCTGACAATTTGTTTTTCTAGCCAGTTCTATGCTAATGATGCTAGTTTGAGGACCCCACTTGCAAACCACTGCTCTACATCATCACCAGGAACCTAGAGTGCTTACGTTAAAAATACTTATTTAGAGATTTAATGATAAAGTCAAGAAAAACCATGTGCGGTAAAACTAAGAAAATTTTAAGTACATATTATGCATTAAGAACCATTCCCTGTGCTTTATAGATGTTATACCATTCGGCTGTCAACAACCCTTGAAGGTAAACATATTTATTACCTCCATTGTACAGATGGAGAAACTGAGGCTTAGCAGAGTTAAATTACTTGAGATTCCCAGCTGTAAGTGTTAGGACAGGGAGGTGGACCCCAATTCTCAGACTCTAAGCTGCCGTTCTTAACCGCTTCACAATACCATCACCCAGGTGCCCGTTGGAAAATGTGATGGCATGTGTTTCTCCAGAAACAGAACTCTCATCCCCAGTAAGACTCCGCATTCATCGCCAGGCTTGACACCGCGCGCAGAAAAGCAGGGGCGGGAAGGGTGTGTTGTGGCGAGTGCCGGCTTCCCCAGCCAGCTCACTCCGGAGGAACATTTCCATAACAAAGGCAAGTTCTCCTCTCAGAGAGGAGCAGGCAGGGAGTGGCGAGTGTTTGCCTCTGATGTGATCAACATTTAATGCTTATCTGGGTGAGAGCGAATTTGATGAGAGCAAATACAAAGGACAGTTCCGAGAACAAAACCACTAATTCAAAGGTGGTTTTCCGAAGGATGTAAAATACTTCAAGCCTGTTAAAAGGACTGAGGAGAATTCCACCGAGGAGTGGCTTAGATTGTGTCGGATTTCTCAGATTGGGACACCGCCAAGAGGGTTTGCTGGGCCCTTTGGGTGGCCTGGGGAGTGGGCAGTGCTGGGCCACTCACGGGACAGGCAGGCACCAACCAGCTGAAATGGGACAGAGGCTCTGTCGTGGCGTGGCAGAGGCCATTTGTCCTGCAGACCCTGCTCCCACTCCCTCTGGCTCACCGAGGAAGCTTCTCTCTGTATCTGGTGGCTTCCCAGCCTAGAAGCTTCCAAGCACTGCAGTGCTCTGATATGTTTGTTTTCCTTTTGGCTAATTTTATCAAGGTGTGGGGTCATTATTAGCCAGATCACAAAAGTAAGAGCTCATTAATATGTATCAGCTCCAAACCCTATGATTTCATCTGTTAATTTGATCTTGTTTTTCCTTGTTTATGGCAATTAAATCAGACCTTGATAAACCTGAAAATGAGAAAAAAAAAAAAAAGGAGCCACCAGCAAGCACAGCTATTATGATCACTCATTAGAAAGCCAAGCAGACTCTCTGATAAATCGTGCCAGGGTTTTTAAGGAATAGATGATTACCTGCTTAAACAGCATGGAAGCTACCAGTAAAATGTAGCAAAATGATTAAAGAAAAAAAAAAGAACACCCCCATTACATCCAAGTGTAACAGATGGACAGTTGTACTTTGGGGAATGTTCACAGAGCCTGTTTCCTCCCCTTCAAGCTAGGGAGGGCAGAAGCTGCAGGCCCTCCCCGGCACAGAGGAGAGACGGCGGCTTCTTTCCTCCCGCCCTCCCTTGCCCTCCCTCGCCCTCCCAGGCATCCTCCTGGCGACTGTGGGCAGCCCTGCTCAGCTGCTCCTAAGGCTTCCTCCCGCTGAGCCCTGCAGCAGGGAAGAGAAGCAGAAGCGGGGTGAAGAGGTGGGGAGTCGGGGTGCAGAGCCGGGCACAGTTAATGGCAAGAAGGATCCGATCTTTCCTGTCACGGGGAGGCTGCCCATAGTCAGGCGCAGGCTGAACCGTGCCGGGCCCTCCTCCTGCGGCCCCTGGGTGTCTGAAGGAGCCATTGTGCCCTGTTTGGGGAGCCACCACTTTGTGGATCTTCCTGGGAGGCCGAGTGGCCAGCTGAAAGGGAAAGTGCCGAACGCCAGCTTTCCTGGTTTCCCCTGTGTCTAGAGCATGGACTCTGCCCGTTCTGGAGTTAGGGGGGCCTGGAAGACCCTCTCTCTGGTTCCAGGGTGTTGGGGCAGGGTGCTTGTGGCCAGCAGCCTGGAGTCTTGGGGGGACTGGCCACAGTGTCTGAGCCTGCTGGTGGCAGCGGAGCTCCCCTCGGAAGGGTTCCGCAGTGGCATTTTGGACCTTATCCCCCAAATCTGGTTCTTCAGGTGTTTTGGGGTTTCCGTCAATTCGCCAGGGTCTGAAAAACACAACTTCATGTTGAACTGGGTCAGAGTTGATTGCCATAGCTTGCAGTTAAGAACTGTGACCCTCGGGGGGCGCCTGGGTGGCTCAGTGGATTAAGCCGCTGCCTTCCGCTCTGGTCATGATCTCAGGTCCTAGGATCAAGCTCCGCATTGGGCTCTCTGCTCAGCAGGGAGCCTGCTTCCCCCCCACCCCCGCCTGACTCTGCCTGCTTGTGATCTCTCTCTCTGTCAAATAAATAAATAAAATCTTAAAAAAAAAAAAAGAACTGTGACCCTCGGAAGGATAGAGAGTAGCTCTGCTAGGGGCAGGAGCTGACAGGGGTTGGGCCTGGGTGGGAATGGGCCTGGGACCCTGATCTCACGTGGTCTCAGGGTCACTCCATGTCTGAAAGGTCTCAGCAGAGCTTTAACTGGGAAACTCCTTTTCTGGGAAGTTTTCTTTAAAATATCTCTCTCTCTCCTTCATTCCCCATCTCTCTCCCTCTCTCTCTTGTCTCCACATAATCCTGCTATTTCTTTAAGCTCCTCTCTAGCAATCTGGCCCTGTTTGCCTCTGAGGTCTCTGCAGGGATCTGTGTTCAGCCAACTTGGCATCTTGCTGTCTTCCGGTCCCCTCACACCTTGGTCTGGCTTGTCCCAGTGCCTGCAGGTCTGTCTGCTTGACGAGCGTCCAGCTCCTCCCAATTCCTTTGTCTTTCAGCCTTTCCTCCCATTTCCAGTCTTCCTACTAAACCCAGGAACTGGTTAGAAAAACGGGTCTCCTAAAGTTCATTGTCCTGATTCGCCGACTTTCCCCCTTTCTGTAAATTCTGGCATCTGACCTTTTTAATGGTTGATTCTACAGTCTTCCTCCCTCTGCGTCCACCCCCTCCCCCTCCCCGGCAACTCTTTTTAGATTCTTGACTGGTTTCTCTGTCATTTGGCTTTTTCTGCCTCCAACAGTTGAAAATTTCCCCTGTCACCCTCTGAAAACTGATTTGAAAACGTTGGCTCGCCAGCTTGTCCTTGCAAGAGGTACTTGGAGAGCGGAGACCCTCTCGCTCTGCAACGCTGACCCAGAGGTGCTTTGTGAAGTTACCAAAAGAAATTGTCATCCACTTTCTGATCTTCTAATTACCTGTGTTTTGCTGGCAGTCGCTCCCCTCACCACTGCTTATTATTACAGGCTATCTGGTGCTTCACGAAGTCCCTTCAAATTATTCCTGGGAGTTCTCAGGGGGTTTCGCTCATGTGCTCATGAATAACTACTGTCAGCTACCAGGTGGTGTCCATCAATTTTTTTTCTCATCTGCTCTGGCCCCCTTCGTTGATATCGGCTGCTGAGACTTCTGCCGCCTGCCAAGGAGTGTGGACCTGCCTTGTCAATGACTCGAGCAGCAGGTGAGTTGCCCTGACGGGGCCCCGGTGCTGGGGGCTCTGCCATGGCTGCTGGGCATGGCCACCACAGGCCGTCGCAATGGCCCGGCTGTGCTGTGTCCTCTCCCTGCGTCAGAAGGGCATGCTGCCTCCCTCTTTTTTTGTTACAGTGCTTTGCCATCCTTGGGTCTTTGGGGGCCCTGATGAGAGGTTCTGGTAGAAAATAAAAATTTCACTTTTTATTCTGACTCTCCTTTCCACTGAGTAGTCACCGCTCTCTTGCAATAATAAGAGATTTACTGTCAGGGGGTGGAGAGGAGGAAGAAGAACTTGTCTGTCTGAGCCCCTCTTTCATCAAGGGCTTTTCAGCAGGCTGGGGACCTGGTCTCTCAGGGAAATCAGTTTCCCGTGGGCTGCCCTGCTGGCCCGTCCAAGTGGAACTGGACCCCTTGAGTTTAAGGAACCCTTCCCACACTGGTCAGGCTGTCTACTGGTTAGACATTGGCCATGAAATTGCTAGGATTTTTTCCAGTTTGGGAAATTCCAGTAGCTAGCTAATAAGGCTAAGACTTTAGACCCCAAAGGCGTGTGTTTTCTATATTAGAAACGGGACCACCCCAATTCCTCCCTCTTCCTCCTCTTCCTAGCCTCTCTGAACAGCAAGGGTCATTCCAGGCTAGAAGCCACCAAGGACTCTATCCTGCCACATCTTTCTAAACTCCTGGTCTTGGGTAGGCCCTCTTAACTTTCTCCTCCCATTTTTGCGATTCTTCTTGTAGGTTTTGTCACATCTGTAACACAAAAAAGTTACTGTGTGATTCATTATTTAATGCCCGAGTCTTTCCCAGGAGAGCAGGTTGGGGAGGACTGTGCTTGCCTGTTTCCTGCTGTATTTTCAGGATCTAAAGCTTTGCCTGGCACTTGACATCTGATAGGAGCTCAATAAATATTTACTGAACAACTGTGTGAATATTTGAGATTATAATTGTAATTGCTATGCTGAACTAAAATCTCTTGTTTTGGAGAAAACAGAGTGAACTCGGTTCTTTTCCTTTAGGTGGTTCCTTGGGGGTAGAGAGAAGATATGAGTCTATGGGGATAGTTTCTCCATTACATAAAGTCATCTCAGGCCTCCTATACCTGTCTCTACCCAGGATTATCACCCCCCAAAGAGTTGTAGTGTTTGGTGAGAATAATAACTGGAAGAATATAATCAGGGCTATTCCTAAGCAAAATTATGAAGTAAGAGATGTTTATTTTAGAGACGGAAAGCCTCCCTGCAATATTAAGCAAGCTCCTAGTATCATCTTCAAAAATTCAAAATCCACAGAACCCACAGCTCTGGAAAATCGTTGCATAGAAGCTACCATTACCAGTTATTGACACACCACAGCTGGAGTTATCTTATATCTCTTATGAGCACATGGAAACACATGCTTGCGAACACTGTTACAATATTGCAGATTTCTGAACCCTATTTCTCCAAATCCCTGAAGATTTGCTTTTGACCACTCCTGCTCCCTCCCCAGAATGGGAATGCCCACACCTTCCTTTGGCCCTGGGGTGGGGACATTTATTGTTCACCAAATACCCGCATTTTCCAGCCACCATCATCAGGAGGAGCCAGAGACATGACTTCTAGTGGGCAATGGACTCTAAGAAGAAAGAGTATGCATCACTTGCAGGCTGGAGTGTTTTAGACCTTCTTTTAGACCATCTCTCAGTCCTGGAGGCCTTGTGTGGAGAGTCAGAGCATCCACCAGCCTTCGACCCTGATCAGAGTTGCCGGCTGACCCAAGATGGACAGAGAGCGCAGGTAAGAAATCAATCTTTGTTTCAGCGTGGATGGCTCCAAGTCTGTCGGGATTGCTACTCACATGGTTGATTAAATAGGTGTAGTGTAAGCACTACTGACTGATGTGAACAGGTGGAGAGAACCAACTAGGGGTCGAGACATCAGAGATTGGAGATGGTTGGAAGCCCTTACCGCCCCCCTCCAGGTATTAAGGAGCAAGAGGAGATACGGTGTCATTGGGGCCCCATGGAAGGCATGAGCCATGGAGAGAAGCCAGAGGGAAAAGAGATACAGCCCCTGCGAAGGCTGTACTGTCAAAGGACAGAGGGAACAGAGAAGAAATAGCCAGACCCCTCGCTGCCCCTCCTTCCCTTTCTCACCAGTCTCCTGAGTGTGCTTCCCATTGGAACCTGACCAGGAACCAGAGGTTATGTGAGTCTGGGTGATTCAGTTTGTAAGAGTCAGCCTATAGGGGTGCAGTAAAGGGAGGAGAAGGGGGTGGGGCTGATGGGAGCTAGTGGAAGGTGTCCCACACAAGGCGTCAGCCACCCCAACCTAACTAAGGTTGGCCCTCCGTAGGCTGGGTTCCTGGGTCCTTGGAGCATCTACTGTGCTCCAGTCTAACACCCTGATTGAGTTGGATGTTATTTCTCCAACTGTGGATTGTTGCCTGCTTTCACATAGGAGCACGGTGCTGCATTCTCTTTATACTAGTATCTATATTTATACTATATTCTAGTATATTTATACTATATTCTAGTATCCTGTGTTGCACTTGGAATTTAATCTTGTCACATATCAATTTAGAAACACACCAAATTACTACGTTGAATTACTACATTGGCAAACTCTTCTGAGATGCTATGTTAACATCAGGCATTGTTTCCATTTGCAAAATTTAAAGATCCAAATAATAATGGATGGTACTGGCGACGTATGTACCTTAAGTGACCTTATTGATCTGCCAGATTATTTTGGTCTTACAGGAAGCAGATAATAAGAGCTATTAATTATGGAAAATGTTTGCATTCCCTGCCTATGATTGGTACATTGGGACAATTGGGAAGTGTAGCCCAAGGACTTGGAAATGAAATCACCCTCTGAGAATTAAAAAGAACTTCAGTACATAGCAGATTAAAGCAGAAATGAACAAAATCATCTGACAGCGACAGTGGGAAATAGGGCCTCCTCAAGTTCTTACATCGCTATGTCCCTAAGAGATCAGTTGGGTTCATTTGGTTTTTTGAGATTTGAAATTGCCACGGATTTCTTCTCCTATGTTCTGTGGCAATTGCAAAGATTTCCTCAAGATTCCTGTAAGTCCCTAGGAGCCTGGGTTCTCAAGGTCACTCTGGCTCAGAGCTTTGGCCCCTCCTTGAATCTTGCCCCTGCTGGGGTCCACAGTCTGGAGCATCTCCATTCCCTCTGCTCCCACAGTTTCAAGAAGAACTGCATGAAGCCTTTGTGAGTGTCAGATGTTACTGAAGGAGCATTCTATATCGCAGACATGGAAACACTTAGAACGGACTATAGACGTTCATGTTCATAAAGATTCTACGACTGTTGTGTCACCGGCAGTTTTCTCTGCTCCCATTCTCTGAGGACTCGACCCCCTTGCCTTGGTCCCCTTCTCTCACTTTCTCCCTATCTCTTCCTTTATTTTCTCTGTTGCTTGCCTCTATTCTTAATTTGTGTTTTGCTGTATTTATTTTTTTTAACTTTGTTTCTTAAAATTACATGATGCAGGAATAGAATCAGTTTAGAAATACAGAGGTATGTAGGTTTAAGACATTATACTCCTCTTGCCAGTGTGAGCCATTACTAATATTTTTGTGTTGTTGACTTATTAGCAAAAAGCCGTATCACCTTGTTGCTTTAATGTGTATTTTCCTGCTCACAAGAGGGTAATTTTTCTTATATTGTTCATTGTCCCTTTGAGTTTCTTCAGTGAATCATGACTTTATATCCTTAGCACCTGAGGCCAATAACATCTGGATCCACTAGTGAATCTGGTTTCCAGAACTTTCCGATAAATACTGAATCCTGGAGGCGATCAGGGGAAAGTGCTATCACCCCATGGGATGAGCCTGGAAGCCCACTAACATTCTCCAGGCGATGTCCCTCCAGCTCCCATCTGCCCCCTCATGTCCTTCTGTTAAAGGCCCTCAGTTTTTGGTTGCTCCCAAAATAGAATAAGTTCTCACAACCTATCAATCTTAGGGAGCATTGCAGCCAGTGTAAACCTCAATAATATGAAGTAAGTCATCTGAAAGCTCTAGAACTAACTCAGATTTTTGAGTTGAATTAGTACTTGGTAGGTTGCCTATATTCACTCCTTGCATGGGAAGACCACACACACAGTTGGGTTTGCCTAGAACATCCCCCATCAGATAGTGTCTCCTTCTACCCTCAGAGGTGTGCTGGTACAGATGATAAATTACAAGATCATCCTATCTTTGTGTGGTCTTCAGCACGTTATTTGGTTTAGGAACCCATTACCTCACAAATGATTGATAGACACTCATATGCTGTAGCAGTATTTTTAAAAATGACTAGTTTACTGGTTTTATAAAAGTTGACAATACAGCAGCCTACAACTAAGTTTCTACAGAACACAGGCTCAGAAAACTAGAGAATTCTTGAAATGACCATTGTTAAAGGTCATTTAATGCAGTGTCCTTTGTTTGTTTTGTTTTTTGTTGTCATTGAGCCTTTGAAAACTCATAAGAACTATATGCTTTTTCCCAGGAAAATGTGCACCCATACACACACATGTAAGATGTTGTACATCATTTTGGGGTATCCACAAACCCTGTGGAGCTCATCCGGGGAACCAGAATAAAAACTCTTGGTCTAATGCATAGTATAGATGCAGAAATTGCAATTCAGAGAGGTGAAATGCTGTGTCAAAAAGCAGAACAGATGAGAAAGAAAAATATTCTTAGGATCCCTGGTTTGTATTCAGTGCCTTTTTTTTTTTTTAGTGGTTTCCCCTGTATGGCCAAGACTTATGTTAATGAGAACATAAAGCTTTAAAGAGATTTCTGAGTGGGATGTTAGTAGGAATTTGGAATATCGTACTTTTTAAAAGCAAAGTATGAATTGGCTCTGTTCTCAGTGACTGTTTCTCAGACTGTATACAGAGTTCTCATTAATATTGATGCTGCGATACCTACTGGTCAGCCTTTTTGCTGAATGGACACTACAGAAACTCAATTATGTAATTCACCTGCTGCCAATTTAATGGACATCCCCTGCTCTGGCCCCCCGAAGCCCTTCCTATTCCCTTTGGCAATGTCTCCTTCAGTCTTATTTTTTTGCTCACCTTAATTTCCCTTTCCTGAATATTCCTACTCATCCATTAAGGTGTTTTCAATGGTAAATTCACTTTCTCATTATCATGTTCCTAACGTCTACAGCAGAGACTGTAGCTCTTTCCTTCTGTCTCCGTGCTTGGAGAAATTTCTGTGATGACAGAGGACCTTTTGCCTCAATTGCTTCATGTATCCCCTTCTCCTACCTCATAACCCAACCACTAAATTATAAGTTTTGCAAGAGCCAGGACAGTATGTGATTCAGGTTTGCAAACTAGCAGTGAGACTGGTGTTTAGCATATAGAATGTCTCCCCAAAATTTGTTGAACAAGGTAAACAAATAAATCCTTATGATAAATCCCAATTCATCAAATGAAATCTAAGCAAGGAATCGGGCTTGCCTCCATTGCTTTCATAGGGTTTACTGTTTATCGCTTTAGCTTTCTTCCTTTCTGCAGGTCAAAGAAGCCTCTGAGAGACCAAATAGTCCTTTTTTTCTTCTTACAACTGAGTTAGAAAAAAAACTCACTCATTAGCTTGACCTGCAATGCTCACAGTCACAATTTTGGAGGGAGTTAAAAATATTGGTAGATAAATTGCTGTGCATTCCGGAGGGGAAACACACAAGCTCCTTGCCAGATTTCTGTGGCCTGGGGCACCACAAAAGATCTTTTCTTTCTTTTTTTTTTTTTTTTCCCCTTTTCCCAGGTATCTGTGTCAAAAAAGAGTTTGCCAAGGAGCCAAAAATCTTCATCTGTTTATGGCTTTACAGCCGATGAAAAATGCAGGATCATTAGAAACTAATTACTGGTTTCATGGCAATATTTATCACAAAAACTAATTTGATGTTGCAGAAGTCATTTTGGGGGCTAGCTGAGCCCATTACTAAGAAGTACTATAAAGTTTTTTTTTTTTTTTCTTTTTAAAGTTATACAACGACTTCACTAGCAAACTGAAACCAACTGGGGAACACAATAGACAAGGATGGCCTGACATCTCAATGGCTTCCATCTGGCCTATGTAATTTCTGAAATAGTTGGTTTCAAAAGCATTCCTTTCCACTTAGAGGAAGATGCTTCAAAGGTTCATGTATGGAAAATTCAATTGAGTATGCCTTTTTGTACATCCTGAAGAACTGATTATTTTTAAATGTGGTTAAATAGCTTGCTCACGCAAAAGACATAGTGATATACTCAAATAAGATCACAAGTCCTAAATTTCAAGATCTCTGAACTATTTGCTGACTCCTGTGTTTTCCCACGATTGCTTTTGCCTTCTTTGTGTGTACTGTTGCCTTCTGAATATAATGCTATTTGCATTTGTACTTTGCTCCCTTTTTCATTCAATGGACAGATGTTGGTGATACAAAAAACTGTACTTAACTGGATTATATTTAGTTGTGGAGAGAAGATGCATGAGGATAATAGTAAAATGCATCCAAACAGAATAGACTAAGTAAAAAAAAAAGTTACAAGAGACCAAGAGAAAATTATATATGAATGAGAGTTTCAGTATAGCAAGAAGCTATAACAATTATAAATATTTGTACACCTATCAATAGACCATATAGAAGCAAAAACTGAAAGCATTTAAGGGAGAAACAGACAGTCCCATGATAATAGTTGGACACTTTACTACCCCACTCTGAATAATGGATAGAACAAGCAGATAAATGATACATAAGGAAATAAGAGGACTTACACTAAACCAAACAGAGGCAAGAGACATCTACAGAACATTTTACCTAACAACAGCATACACATTCTTCTCAAATGCACATGGGACATTTTCCACAATAGATCATACGTTAGGTCACAAATTAAGTCTCAACAGGTCAAAAAAATGTAGGTATCATTCAAAGTAACTTCTCCAACCACGATGAGGTAATTTAGACTCAATAGCAGAAATAAAACTGGAAAATTCATGAAATTGTAGAAATGAGACAATGATTTAAAAAAAAAAACAAACCCCAATGGGTCAAAGAAGAAATCACAAGAGAACTTAGACAATACTTACAGAAGAGTGAAAATGAAAATACAATAGACCACAACTTACAAGATGTGGCAAAAGCAGTGCCACATCTTTATAGCTGGACGTGTTTACATTAAAAGCAAGAAAGTTCTCAAATTAACAACTGAATTTTACCATTTAAGGAACTAGAAAGAGAAGAAGAAATGAAATCCAAAGCTAGCAGAAGAAAGGAAAAGATAAAGGTTAGAGAAAAGATAAATGAAATAGTGAATGGAAAAAAATAGAGAAAATCAATGAAACCATAAGTTGGTTCTCCAAAAAGATCAATACTATTGACAAATCTTTAGTCAGATGGACTAAGAAAAAGAGAGAGAGAAGACAAATTATTGAAATCAGAAATGAAGGCAGAGCATTACGAAGGATTGTATAGGAATAAAAAAGATTATAGGAGAGTGCTATGGGCAACTATAAGCTAAAAAATAATAAACTCCACAAAATGTACAAATTCCTAGAAACACAAAACCTACCAAGATGGAATCATGAAGAAATAGAAAATCTGAGTAAACCTATAACTACAAAGCAGATTGAACCAGGAATCCAAAATCTCAGAACAAACAAAATTGCTAGATTTGATGACTTCACAGGTGAATTCTACCAAACATTCAAAGAAGAACTAATACCAATCATTTTCTATATTTCCCCAAAAAAGAAGAGAAGGGAACACTTCCTAACTCATTCTATGGGGCTAGCATTACCCCAATACCAAAGCCAGACAAAGTGACTGCAGAGAAAGAAAACCACAGGCCCTATATCCCTTATGAACAGGGATGCAAGAATCCTCAACAAAATACTAGCAAACTGAATTCAGCAGAATATTAGAAGGATTCTAAACCATGACCAAGTGCAATTTATTCCTGGAATGCAAGGATGATTTAACATACAAAAACCAAACAATATAATATACCACATTAATAGAACAAAGGGAAAAAATAATCTCAATTGATGCCGAAGAAGAATTTTACAAAATTCAACACATTTCTATGATAAAACAAAGAATAAAAGGAAGCTACTTCAATATAATAATGTATGAAAAACCCACAGTAAATCTCATACTGAGAGCTTTTCCTAAGATCAGGAATAAGGTAAGATGTCTGCTTTGTCACTTTTATTCAACAGAGCCCTGGAAGTTTTATCCAGAGCAATTAAGAAAGAAAGACAAGGGGCCCCTGGGTGGCTCAGAGGGTTAAAGCCTCTGCCTTCAGCTCAGGTCACGATCCCAGGGTCCTGGGATCGTGCCCCACATTGGGCTCTCTCCTTGGCGGGGAGCCTGCTTCCTCCTCTCTCTCTCTCTCCGCCTGCCTCTCTGCCTACTTGTGTTCTCTCTCTGTCGAAAAAATAAATAAAATATTAAAAAAAAAAGAAAAAGAAAGAAAGACAAATAAAATACATCCAAATCAGAAAGGAAGAAGTATAATTACCTGTGTTTGCAGATGATATGATCTTATTTGTAGAAATCCTAAAGATTCTACAAAAAAGT
Organism: Martes martes; assembly: GCF_963455335.1. NCBI lineage: Eukaryota > Metazoa > Chordata > Mammalia > Carnivora > Mustelidae > Martes > Martes martes. The sequence goes on along the minus strand of NC_137901.1, from coordinate 46,137,631 downwards.
TATAATGAACAAATAAATCGAAGTAGAAGATACAGAGATAATACCCAAAAGTCAGTTGTATTTCTTTTTTGAAAAGATTTTTATTTATTGTTTTATTTGAGAGAGAGAGGACACACATGAACATGAATGGGAGGAGGGACAAGGGGGGAGGGGGAGAGAGAGAGAGAGAAACTCAAGCAGACTCCCTTCTGAGCATGGAGACTGGTGCCAGGCTCAATCTCATGACCCTGAGATCATGACTTGAACCAAAATCAAGAGCTGGATGCTTAACCAACTAAGCCACCCAGGCATCCTATAAAATCAGTCATATTTCTATACACTAACCATGAATGACCTGAAAAGGAAATTATGAAAACAAATTCATTTATAATAGCATCAAAAGGAATAGGATACTTAGGAATTAATCAAGGGGGTAATAGATTGGTACAATGTAAACTACAAAACGTTTCCAAAAGAAATTAAAGAAGACATAAGTAAATGTAAACATATCACATGTTCATGGATTAGAGAACAATATTATTAAAATGTCGATACTACCCCAAGTAGTCTACAGATTCAGTGCTATCCCTATCAAAATCTCAATGATTTTTTTCCAGAAATAGAAAAAAAATCCCAAAATTCATTTGGAATCTCGAGGGACTCTGAATAGCCAAAACAATCTTGGAAATGAATAACAAAGTTAGAGGACTCATACTTTCAGATTTTAAAACTCACTGCAAAGCTACAACAATCAAGAGTATGGTATTGGCATAATAGATATAGAGACCAATGAAATAGAGTAGAGAATCTAACAATAAATGCTTGTATATATGGTCAAATGACTTTTGACAAGGGTGATAAGACTATTCAATGGGCAAAGAACAGTTTTTTCAACAAATGATGCTGGGAAACCTGGATATCCGCATGCAAAAGAATGAACTGCCGAAATTACCATGTACCAAAATTAATTCAAAATGCATCAAAGATCTAAATGTAAGACCTAAAATGATAGAACTTTTAGAAGTAAACATAGGGCAAAAATGTCACAACACTGGGTTTGGTAATGATGTTTTGAACATGACACCAAAGGCACAGGCAACAAAAGAAAAAATAGACAAATTGGACTTGATAAAAATAAAAAATTTGGGTGCCTGGGTTTAAGCCGCTGCCTTCGGCTCAGGTCTTGATCTCAGGGTCCTGGGATCAAGACCCGCATCTGGCTCTCTGCTCAGCAGGGAGCCTGCTTCCTTCTCTCTCTCTCTGCCTGCCTTTCTGTCTACTGTGATCTCTGTCAAATAAATAAATAAAAATCTTAAAAAAAATTTTTATTGAGTGCCTTAAAAGACACTACCAACAGAATAAAAAGGCAACAAGAGATTGGGAGAAAATATTTGCAAATCACACATCTACTAAGTGCTTAATATCCAGACTATATAGAAAAGTCCTAAAGCCCAACAACAGCAAAGCAATCAACTTGATTTAAAAGTGGGTGAAGGATTTGGATGGACATGTCTCCAAGGAAGATATAGGAATGGGCAACAGATGCATGAAAAGATGTTCTACATCACTAATCATCAGGGAAATGAAAAATAAATCTATGAGGTGATGTCTTGCATCCTTCTAGAAGGCTACTGTTGAATAACCAAACACAGCACGCATTGGTGAGGATGTGAAGAAATTGGGGCCCTTGTGCACTGCTCTTGGGAATGTAAAAAAGGTATAGCCACTGTGGAAAACAGTATGGAGGGTCCTTGAGAAGTTAAAAATAGAATGACCATATGATCCTGCAATCCGCCTTCTGGGTATACATTCAAAAGAATTGAAAGCAGGGTCTTGAAGAGATAGTTGTAGACCCATGTTCATCAGCAGCATTAGTCACAATAGTTAACCCATGAATGCAGCCCAAAAGTCCATTGATGGTTGAATGGATAGACAAAAAGTGGAACATACAAACATTGGAATATTAGTCAGCCTCAAATAGGAAGGAGATTTTGAAAAGGCGACAACATGGATGAACCTTGGGGACATTATACTAAGTGAAACAAGCCCATCACAAAAAGGCAAATACTGTATGATTCCACTTCTGTGAGGTACTTTAGAGTAGTCAGAATCACAGAGACAGGAAGTAGGAGGGTAGTTGCCAGGGGCTTGGGGGAAGAGGGATGGAGAGTTAGTATTTAATGGGGACAGAGTTTCAGTTTTATAAGATGGAAAGTTCTGGAGATGGATGGTGGTGATGGTTGCACGTCGTGAAAGTATTTGATACCATCAAAATATACACTTAAAAATGGTTAAGATGGTAAATTTTATGTTATATTGTATTCTACTCCAATATAAAAAAGCTGAAAAAAAAAAAAAGGACAATGCAGAAGACATGCCTGATGTCACAGAAGTTGAGAGAAGGAGAGGACAGAGCAACAGAAAGGAAAGAACACCAGATTTAGAGGTAGAAAGCCTGGATTTGGGGCTTGACTCCATCTCTCCCACTGAGCCTCAATGTCTCCATCTATAAAATGGGACCATGAAACTACTCTAATAACCTTAGGGCTGTTGTGAGGACTCAAAGAAAGATGAGAGAGGGTTTTTTGTTTGTTTGTTTTTGTTTGTTTGTTTGTTTGTTTTTAAACTAGAAAATTGGTTTCTTTATCATAATCCCCTCCTTCTTGATCTAATCTTATCATCCTCTTAAGCTCACTGATAAGGTCCAGAACGGGTCAGGGAAGGCATCCTGAAAGGGCTGGAAGTGAGCAGGGTCTGGAAGGACCATCAGGGCTGGGGAAGTGGAAAGGGGTAAAATGAAGGCCAAGAGGCAAGTTCATGCCTTATAGATTTCATAAGGGAAAAAACCAAAAACCAAAAACCAAACCTAGTCCACATCTCCAAGTTGTGCTGGAAAGAGTCTGTGGCTACTACTTGTAATTATTTGCCTTCTCCTTGGTTTTGATGCTAATGCAACTTTATAGGGTCTCATACTTCTTACCTTTGCTGGCAGATTTTCTCTTTACATATCTGTGAATGCTATTAACGAACTTGGCAAAGACCTGTCTGTACTGAGAGTGTTGAAAATCAATTTCCCAAGGGAAGGAACCTACCTAGAGATGCCAAGATTTTCTCATGACTTACGGTGCTCCTGGGTCTCTTTTTATCTGTCTTTAAATTTTGCTTCTGTGTTGTTGCATCTGCCGGTACAAGAGATAGGCTACAGAGAACAAGGATTAGATGAGGTCCCAGTATTGGACCTGCCACTGCCTCCCTCTGTGTTGTTGGTCAGAACATCCAATCTCTCTGGACCTGCTCTTAGTAAATGGGTGTGAGATGAGGGGAGACTTCCTTGGCTCCCTTCTAGCTCCCAAATGACATAAGTTGTTGTTAAGAATCATTATTTGGGTTAAAAGTCATCCTAGGAGAGTTTATTTTAACAAAAATATTGAAGTGGCTATACCTTTCCTCTGACATTAAGGCGCTTCAGATGTTCACAGGTAAAAGCTTGGTGGGCAGGACCCATGGATGACCATCTTAAACCTCCCTCTGTGCTCAGCAAGGCACCCTGTACTTAGCAAACGCTAAGTCTATTGATGGTCGGATGAAAGACCAACTTTCCCTCCAAAAGGAGCCGTGTTTTCTACAAAGGGAAACGTTTGTGTCACGCTTTGGAGAGGCTGGTCATTGTGAAGGGCTCTTTCTCACGTTAGAAGCAGCTTTAAATACAATGTGCAGTGCTTGTAACCCAGCCTGGGACATTAAATTCCTTGACAGCAGGGGCCATACTTTGTTCATTTTTGTACACCAACCCCCCCACCCCCGCCCCAGTGCCTAGCACAGGACTTGGCAAATGGTCCGTTCTCAATTCAGATCGATTCCATTGAATTCAGTCGACTCTAGAGGAGCCACTTGCTTTCATCCAATCACTCTCTCCACTTAATTCAGTCAATCTCACAGATGTGGAAAAGAATTTCTAAACTTCTCTTTCCCTTGTCAAAATACATCGGCAGCATTTAGATTTTCGGGAGCAGTTAATCTTGGATATATACCCTGTCCTTTTTAAAACCACTCCTCTTTCTATTACTCCTCTGATTGTAGGGAAAAGAGAAAGAAAAAAAAAATCCTATCACTAAACCATCCCCTGAGAGCCACTGCCAAGTTCAGATTGCCATGAAAATGAGCTAGAATGGAACACAAAGGGGAGGGAGGGGATTGCCGTTGGATTTGTCATCTTATTCTTGTTAACTGTGGGGACTGAACATTCCGCACTGATTTGTACAAAGACCCACTCACCCTGAATGGGGAGGGTGGTCCTGTAGATGACACCCCAGGAGAGACACCCTCCCCCGACAAGGACATCTCCCAACCACCTCCAATAGTGTGTTTACTTCATGCCTCCGTAAGCAGCGGGTTGGGGGACATGCATTGACAGAGAGGAGCAGAGAACCAAAACCTGTCCAAAAGAACACGTTCTAACATCCCTGCTCCTGCACCCCAGCCCGATGCCTTCCCGCAGACCCATGTCTGTGAAGGGCGGTACCATGTGCTCAGTTAGTAATGCCAGAAGCCAGACGCCCTCTCCCACCCCTCCGTCTCCTCAAAGCCCATAGGCAGCCCCTCCTCAGATCTATGAGACTCCATCTCGGGAATATTTCTTAAATCCCTCCTTTCTTTCCCGAGGCTTCTATAGTCTGGCTCCAGCCTACACCTCTCTAGCCTTGCCTCCCAACCCTTGCCCCTGCCCTACGGATGGGCTTTTTCACGAATTCTGCCTTTGTGCCCGGTCTCTCTTTTCCTCAAAGCCATCTCTTCCCTGACTCCTTGTCTTGAGAAATACCTCCTCTTGTCTTCTTCAGACTCACGTCTGTGGGAAGCTTTTCCAGCTCATCTCAGCTGCAGGCTCTTGGAACCTCCATGCTCCCAACGCACCCCAAGTCATGGTACCAATCACACTGCCATGCAGTTATTGGTAAAGGGCTTTGCATTCCCCGCTTTAAAGGGGAGCTCCTAGAGCTGAGGTCTATGCTCCGTATTCTAGCCCCAAAGACTCAACAGGACCCTTGCACATGGAAGCCGATCCCTTTATCAATCCACGCTTGGTGAATACATGTTTTGGGGAGGAGTTGCAGGACGGTGGTGGCGGTGAGGGTGGGGGCATAGGAATAAACAGGAATTCCAGTGGAGAACCCAGGGTAGGGCAGAGAAGGTGCTAGTTCTTCTTTGGCAAACTGTAGATACGTTGTTTTAAATGTAATTTGGAAATGTAGAAGTCACAGTGGCTTGTAGTCGCTCTGGCCAGTAAAAAGGAAGGTGGCAGTGGAAACTTCCGGAAGATCCAGACCTAGTCCCAGAGTGCCTAACACGTAGCAAGAGGAGAAGCAAAGGAGAAGCAAAAACTTCCTTCTCATTTCCCTTGCAAATGCTTGTTTTTCTTTCTTTTTTCCATAATCCTTTCCCATTTGGAGGACACTCGTTCATCTGCAGAGCAAGCCCCCTTTCCAGGCCATTAGTGCCAGGACCATGCGAAATAGCAGCCAGCCTGGGCCATTAGTGCCGCGGTCATTTAAAACACCAGCCCGCTCAGGTTATTAGCGAGCCAGGGCAATTTGAGCGAACAACCTGTCCAGGCAATTAATGCCAAGGTAATTTAAAGTGCCACACCATCACAGGCCTGTCAATTAGCAAGGTGTCTTCCATTTTACAAATGGGATATGCGACTCCTTGGGCCCATTTGGGGACTCCCTGGCGGCAGGGAAAAGTCTGACCATCACGCACCATCCGGGTGCTTGGTACTCACGACTTCAAGCAGTTTTCCAGACTACCGACCGAGGGGTGGGTGCTGAACCACAAATCTTGGAGACGCTGGCTTGCGTGGCCCGTGGCATCCCATCCAAAGCATAACATCCTTTCCCGCAGCATCAAAGCCCATATTGTAATGCAGATTCCACTTGCCCAGATACTCTGGGGGAGTCAGAGCACGATTCACAGCTTCTGCAGTGGCCCCCGAGAGCGCCCGCCTGTGCCAGCTGCCTGGGTATCACATAGACCAGCCACGCTCTTGGCACGCCGGAGGGGGTTGGGTGCCATCTCCCATTTTCTGCAAAATCCAGCCTAGAAGCACAGATGAGCTCTGTGTTCTGGGGTGCTCCTGAAGAGATTAGCCCTGTTGTCCGTCACAGACATCGTGATCGAATCTGGGGAACTTTGGGGAAGGCGCAGGGGAGGGCCAGCTGGCTCAAGCAAACCCCTTCTGCCTGCTGCCGGCTGCCTCCAAGGAAAGATTTCAGGTGGCTTATCGGAGCTGGCTCACAGAAATGCGGCCCTTCCAGGTCGGCGGCGGAATGCGGGGTCAGGAACCATAAACTGCCGTGTGAGATGAGGGCTGTCAGCTCAGCGGAAGGCAGAGAGCATCCATCATTTTTATGAGGTGCTCTGACCTTGTGGGATAGCCAAAACAACTTTGCAGACCCCCAGAACGTTCTTTACTTACTTATCATCATTCTAATAATTATTCGGCGTGTACCGAGCTCTTTTGCTGAAATACATCCTGGATGGTCTTTTATTAGTTACCACGCTTAATCATTTCCATTCGGCAGTGGAGTTTAATCTTAATTAATTTGAAAACCTTTGTTAAACACATGTTCCGGCAACGCACTAGGAGCTCTGCTTTGGAGTTAAATAGGAAAGGCCTCTGTCTCCAGGAGTTTACAATCTTATTAGATTTCCCTGTCAAATCCTCCATGGCCTTCATCGTAAGTACGGATAAGTTTCATAGATTTCAGAAGAAAGGTGTCCAGAAAAGACAGCAAAATTTGGGAAAGAATGACGTGAATGTAAGTCAGGGGATGAGCATAGAGGAGAGGGGAGTGGCTGCGAAGTGCCTGGGCAGTGGCTTGCACTGTGATATGAAACAAATCTCATTTTTCCAAGATCGGTGGAGAGTCTAGATCCAGCTCCTCTGATCCTTGGCTACAGCTGTTTCAGAATGTTCTGTGGCAGCTGAATTCCCAGACACAGGGAACATCTAATGGATGCAAAAAGAAACATACCGGCAATAACTTTGCTTTTGCCTGATATTTTCTATGTACGAGAGAGATTTGCTTAAGTATTCACATGTCAGTGGATCTCTTGGCCTATGTGCTCTAAACAATGAGGATCTTGTTCAATCAGGTCATCATGAAGACAAACGAGCCCATTGCAAACTTAGTTTTCTCCTTGTTCTACCTACTCGTTTCTATTTGCTAGGATCCTTCAAGGTCAAGATCCAATGCCTTTCCCTCCTGAAAGTTTCTGAAATCCTTTCCTGGGAACCCACATTACTTTGTCTTTTTATTACGACAATTCTTTCTTTCTATCTTGTGTTTCATCCTAGATTTTCAGGAACCAAACAGATTAAGATGTTTATTACCGTCACATAAATCACTGAATCTGACAAAAATTCTGATGTTTTCCAGCATCTACACTTCTCAGGCTTCCTCTTTCAGCCAGAAATAAAACAAAACTGTCAATAAATTTTTTGCTTCTCATAAAACCGTTTCATTTAGATTCCAAGCAAACTGAAGTGGAAAGGAGAGGTGACCCCAAGTTAATCTGTCCACTCATGAACTGAGGACCCCAAGTCTCTGGCTCCAGCCAACAGGAGCTTTAGACAAGGGCAGGTGTCTGGATCCCTCAGGCCGCCATGTTTCCCCACATGGGCGGCCAGCTCAAGTGGGGTCCTGTTGCCCCTGGGGCGAAGGTGTATAGATCCAGGATCCTGAGGGACATAGACAAGTGGATGGACCCTCCTATTTGGGCTTTCTATTTAGAGTCTGTAATCTGTATTTGTAGATAGTTCCAAATGTTTCCACTTTTAATTATAACTTTCAAGGGTGATAGGATTTCGCATCTTTTATTTCCTCCCTGTGTGCCCAGCTCTCTGTTCTCCCTGCTTTTCCTCCTCAGAAGATTTCTGTAATATTGACCGGGGTCTGGTTTATTTCTGTAACTTGTACATTAAACGCACCAAACTCAACAGGGTACATGCAGGAAACAGCTTGCTTTTCCCCCCAGCCTCACCTCCTGATACCCTCAAGTAAATATCCCTTCCACTGCTGTTTCGCAGGTTCTCTGAGCGATCCTGGGTCCTCAAAGTCACGTTCACGTTTTGGAAGAGTCCCCTTTCATTGGCTAAGATTCACTTTCAGTCATTAGACAGTCCAGTTCATTTATGTTGAAAATTTTACCTTCACATCTAGTTAAAAACTTCTCCCCTCACCTTGGCTCAGGCCTAACCCATTTTGGGGGGGTTCTGCAATGGACCTTTGGGAATTTAGCCTCAAATCTGAGACAACAGAAGTCCCATCCTACATCTTAATATACGGTGACCCAGTGCAGAAGGGAGGGACATCTTAGGCACATAATGTACTGCTCTTAGGTCTATTTTCTTCATGTGGGCAAAAACCAAGATGAAGGTTCAGTTTTCAGCATTTTCAACTGTTAAATTCTTCAGGGGTTTATAATGCACTGATGACTACAGCAACCTTTAAGACTAATCACCCAGGCACCAAATCCAAATATTTTTCCAGCACAGAGTAGAAGTATTCTTTGCAGAGAAGAGGCTAATAAAACTTTTGCGTTGCATTCTGAATTTAGAATTAGCATCTGACAATCCCCTTGGAATTATAACTCTTGCATTGTTACACACTAAATAGCTACACTTGTCTTGTTAATAAAATCATAGTAATTGAGTAGCATTTTCATTAAGACAGGAGTGTGGTTCATTTTGTAGATAGATGAAAAAACAACCTGAGATTCCACAGAAACTGTCTTTTTCCACTCACGTTTTGCAGAGCCCATATTAGTGGGAAATTGTTTTGAATAAACACATCAGCAAATCACATACCATCACTCCTTCTGGGGTCGGTGCTACATGAGTCCCTGCCATGGGGGTTTGTCAGGTGTTCGTCAATTTCTTGACTGCCTCATTAGCTGGCAAAGTGGCTGCACGTGGCCATGTTAGAGACCCACTTAATATTCCCCTGGTATATAGGTAAGACTGCCCCCGATCTAACAGTATCTTGGGGTAGAGGTGGACCCAGACAGAGATTCACGGAAGATGTTCTCCCACTCTCACTGCATAATTTAAGACACCCCACATGTGTACACCATGCAAATTGAATCGTGATCCGATAAAACTTGATGTAGAAACCAGAATCCAGGTTCGGTGTAGACTCTTCATCCGTGAGAACTGGCAGGATGAGTCAACTGATCTACAAGGATGATGATCAGGAGGAGATCACAGCCACCGGGGTGCACCCCAGTACCACCTTCTGAGATGTGCCTGAACTCTGGGTGTATTCTCTGGCCACTTGTGTTGAGGAACAAAACTGAGTCTTACAGCTATGGAGCAGGGTATGGACAAAGACAGTGGAGCATCTTGGCAAGCCGTCCACATCTGAACAAGGGCTCTCTGGCCAGAAAATATGGAGAAGAGTCAGGGGTAGACAGTAACTTGGTGTCCAAATTAGAGCCCACAGCCCAGAGCCTCAACTTAAAATACTATTAGGTAGATATAAAAGGAAACCAGGTTGTAGGCCAGTCAGTATTTCAAAAAGACTGAAATACCATTCTAGGACTCTATCCCATGCTTCTTTGAGCCGCAGAAGTCATCAGTGTGTTTGGCAGCATGGCTGACCCAGGTACTCAGCACAGCGTGAAAGCTATAAGGGAGAGGTCCCACATGCCTAAGTCATAGTCCCTGCCCTACAGAACTTTCAAATCTCCATTTTAACTATTTCCTTGGCAAATATTTATTCGGTATCATAAGAGGTGCTGAAGGGATAAAGAAAGATAAATCATATTCCGAAGGTACAAAATTCCGGTTCTAAATTCCAGAATAAATCCGTACAGTGTGGTGACTAGAGTTCACAATCCTATATCTTCTATTTTAAAGTTGCTACGAGAGTAGATCTTAAAAGTTCTCATTACAAGAAAAAAAAGCTGGGTAACTCGGTGAAGGTTAAATAAACTTAATGATGCCGACCATTTTGCTGTGTATGTAAATATTGAACTGTCATATTATATACCTGGAGCCAATACAATGTTACAGGTCGATTACACCTCAATAAGAAAAAGAAGGATATGCGGTCTACATCCTGCTTTTGCAGTGTGATGGAAGAATTTTGGTATTGGACAGGACTGGATTTAATTGTGTCACTGCACTTACTATGCGTGTGGTTTTTAGTAAAACCCTTTCCAGGTCTTAGGTGCTTCAGCTACATTCAAGATGTAGGCTCACGTTCCAAATTTGGTGAGGATTACGTGAGTCTATGCACACCACCAGGTACCTAGCTTCGTGCCCAGCATGTACAAGGTGTATTGTATGGAGCTCAGATTCTTCAGGGAACAGGCACAAAGATTCCGCCCCTGGTATGCAGAGGTGTGCTGGGAGTGCGCTCAGAGGAAGCCCTGCTGGGGAGGCAGGGTTGCTTGAGGGAGGAGCTGACCTGTGACAAAGGGCTAGTCCCATCCCTTGGGAAGCTCCCGAGCTGGATGGCCCTTTGGAGACATCCTGAGTCCAGGGTGTCACCCACGTCTTTGTCCTTTGTTCCCTTGCACTGACTTCCTGTCTCCAGGGAGGAGGTGGAAGCATGGGCGAGGCAGCATCCATCTGCCAAGGGCAAGTCCCGGGGAGGCCACAGTGGCGGGCTGTTGGCAGGCAGTCCCCCCAGCCTCTGGGAGAATGTGTGAGCCGTCTGCCTGAAGGTGGGATTTTGGTGGAGCACCACGGCATCCTCTCGAGATACCCCATAAATTTGAGCTCCCTTCACTCTTCTATATAATTCAAGATGTCTACAGCTCAAGGAAGGTGATGAGGCTGAGTATGAACACTGTGAAGTCCCAAGTACACATGTCTTAGAAGAAGCACAGACACATGCGGGGGTGGGGGCGCGTTCAGAGAAATGAGACAGGGTTTTTGGTTGGGGTCACTCACAGAAGGCTGGAGAGAGATGCTCTGGAAACATAAAAACAAAAACCAAACAAAAAACCCAAAAACCAAACAACAACAACAACAAATCACCCCAAAACCCAAAAAACCAGCCAGCCTGAGAAACTCCTTCTTTCTATGTATCACAGACAAGTAGTGCTAAGTGATTTCAAAGGAAAAGGGGGTCTGGAAAAGTGGGAGAAGTTAGGGAAAGATTTGTGGCTGTGTGTCTGTGGACCAACTCATGAGACTCCTTGGTCATGCTCATGAACAAGGAAGATCCCAGGATCCAGTAGCCCAGGTTACATCTGCGTTGGAAATATACACCTTTAAGCTCTTGAGACAATATACTGATGCACCCCAAAAGTTTGGGGAATCCTGATTTGCAGCTCCTTGTTTGTTCCTTGACCAACAAACTTCCTAACAGAGCTCTCTGGAAATGGAAGTATAGAGTTGACTATATGAAGTCTAAGTTCACATAGTGAATCCACTGAAGAGTCAGGATAAAATACGCATCCAAGACCCTCCAGCCAGGTGGGAAAGATTACTTCCTTCTCATCATTTTCTTAAGCTGACGGTATGTTTCCCAGTCCAACTTCCCCACAGATTATATTTTACATAGAGCCCCTGGCAGCACCAGTGTTTAAGACGGTAAAGTACCGTCAGTGAAGAGCGAACTGTGTAGCAAAGGGACCTTCCCCTTCTTAGGAAGGCATTTGTATCTACACTGGGCATGAACGCATTCACTCCATGACTGCAGCTTGTGGAGGGCAGAGAGAGGTTGTGTTCATCTCTGCACGCCCCCCACAACCTGAACAATTTCTAGCGCACTCTAGGTGCTCAATAATAATAAGCAAACATTTCACTAACTGGAGTTAGTCCCTTCAGTCAGCTTTACGGAATCAGTGTCTGGAGAGCTGTGGCCAAGCACCGCCGTCTCTTTGCTCCACTCAACCCTGTGCATGGGTCTGAGTAACAGCCACGTTAGCTCTGAGATCCAGTGTGGCCCGTCTGAGCACTCTGGCATTCCCTAGCATGATCTCCAAGGGAACACTCACCTAAAGAAGAACTTTCTGCTTCCTACATATCGGATCTTGGGATCTTTCTGCCTAAACTTCGGCTGAAGGCTTTGTAGCCGCTCCCTAGAATGGGAGTTCTGTATTCTTTGATCCCTCCCTCACCCCCATTTTCTTTCTTGATTTTAGCCCCCTCTCTTACCTTATATTCTCCTACACATCTATCTCCTTCTTTCTCTTTTTCCCGAGGCCGTTTTAGAAAAAGTCATGTGAGCACTGCCCTTGACGTCTGCAGGCTTGAGTGTCCCTCTGTCTCTTCCCTGTTGTACATCCACAGGGAAGTTGATTGGCTTTTCTAAGCCTCATTTTCTTCCTCCACTGAATGGGATCATCCATGTTGGTATCCAATTATACCTTCATTATCTACAGAGTGATTGTGAGAGTAAATAAGGTATTTGTGAAACTGTGCAGATAGGAGGCATGCTACGAAGCATGAAGGATCATTGTCACTTCCTATCTTTATTCTGCCATGTGCTTTTCTCAGAAAGTGTGCTTAAGGATAGTAGAAAAAATACACAAAGGAAGGACAGAAATGAGAGCATTCACTCCAGAAAATGCTTCGGATCCCAGCAATAGACTCAGCTTCTTTGGCAGGCTGGGTCCAAGTAGGATCCTTCTGAAATTTGGTCAAGTGATGCACACTTATTGATGTAACATTAAAAAAAATTATTTATATTCAGTAGCCTAATGTGTCCCATATCTGTAAAATATTAACTTAGTGTAGTTCATAATATGTCCTGGGAGGTGCAGAAAGGATATAAGGAATAGGGGAAAGAGGGTGGAAGGAATAGAGGATCACGGATGGTTGATGTGGAAACAAAAGAGGAAATGAGGGACAAAAGAGTTGGGAGGAATGCCACAGGCTCTGTGAGAAGCAGTGGCAGGATTATCAGCTGGTGATTGAGAATGAAGGTCCTTGGGACTCATAAGAAAACTGACTTAGTGTTGGGCAGGGGCATTTGGGCTTACGAAGTATGTTAGATAGTCATAGAGTAAAAAGCTCCAGACCTTCAGGTCCAGACTTGAAACACCTGGAGGCCTTGTTTTGTTTGAGGTGATGAGAATTGGGCCGAGGGTCAGGTCAGCATTCTCTCTTATAGACAGCTCAGGAGTTGTCTGGGATCTCAGGCCACTGGCGATCCCCCCTCTCCTTCAGGCTTTCCTGGAAGAGTTCATAAGGGTGGCTCAAATCAGGGGCTTGGAGACTTACTCACTAAGAGAGCCTAAGCCAGGGAAAGAGGGATAACACCCCCACATGTATCTGCCGAATGGAATGATTATAAGGCTGCTATTTAGGTGAACAACTCATAATTGTATGAGTTCAAGTCTCAACTCTACCATTACAAGTTGCCAGACCTTCAGTGATCCACTTCTCCTCTCAAGGTCTGGGTTTCTCTATCTCTAAAGTGAGTCTCAAGCCTGCAGTTCCCTGCGGTTCTCTGGTCTGGTCTTGGAAGTTACCTATTGGTTGTGCCAGTGCTTATGGAGTATGAGATGACCGTGCATTCTGGCTTGTCCCCTCAGTGATAAGAATGATGGCTCCACTGATGTCTCAAGGAGAAATGCTTTTGACTGAAGGATTGAAAAAATCCAAAATGTCTTTAGATGTTAGCACATTATCGATGGTTCATTTGTACTATCTCAGGAGTCCGACTAAAAAGAATTTATTAGGCGATGTTGTGTAATATACTGGGATTCCACATTTAAGAAGTGTGGGTAATATATTTATTTCTCTCTGTGTGTCTGTCATCTATGTCTCTATCTATCTATCATCAATCTATTCAGTCATCTATCATAATCTTGCACTTATTTGTATCATTGTTGTATTACTGTCTGTCTCCCCTACCACGTGGTATACTTCAATAGTACAGGAACCATATCTGTCTCATTCACTCTAAGTCAACACTGTCAGGAACATAATGTTCAGCACAGCACATGCTTATAAAATTTTGTCAAATAAATGAGTAATCTATGGCACCCCATTCCCTATTCTTGGTCACTCTTCATTTCCGGTGTCTCCTTGTCTGACCTTCTCCTTGTCTGACCTACCTGTACTGCAATGGCTTTTACAAGTTTCATTTTTTATTGGGACATAATTCATATACCATAACATTCACCCATTTAAAATGACAATTCAATGGCTTTCTGTTTATTTACACAGTTGTGCCACCATCTCCACCACCTAATTCTGAAACATTTCCATCACCCCTAAAAGAAACATTGTAACCATTGGCAGTCACTAACCTCCTCTCCCCCACCCCTGGTTATCGCTAATCTACTTCCCGTCTCTGTGGATTTGCCTGTTTTGGACATTTCAAACCAGTGGAATCATACAGGATGTGGTCTTTTGTGTTTGGCTCCTGTTACTTGGGGTGTTTTTGATGTTCAACTGTGTTGTAGCATGTATCTGTACTCCATTCCCTGTTATCACTGAATAACGTTCCATTGTATGAATGTACATATTTCATTCATCTGTTCATCAATGGATGGACATCTGGGTTGTTTCTCTTTTTTGGCTCTTGTGTACGATGCACCTATGAACATCCCTCCGCCAGTTTCTGTGTGGACATATGTGTTCAATTCTCTTGAGTATATCCTAAGAGTGGAATTGCTGGGTCATTGTCTGACTTGCTTTTGTAGCTGTCGCTCTGGTTCTTTATTTGTGTTCACTCTTACTTCTTTCTGTTTTCCCTTGATGAGGACATTTTGTTTTCATTTTGCTATGGAGAGGAGAACCTCAGTCATCACCTGATTGTGCCTTGCTGTGTGTGTGGGTAGCTGAATTGAGAACATGAACTCACTTAATTATGGAAGTTCTCTTCCACAGGCAGCCACCTATTTCAATCGGGGCTATCCCTGGGTATTGGGAACAACATAGACAAGGGTAGTCATTTCACTCTCTGCCACTTACTGTTACCTCATTTGTTTCCAGAAGGTCCCCAAAGAACCATCTTGAAGATGGTTCAGAGCACCGAGGCTTCTTGATGGCACATTAAGTGAAAAGCCCATGGACCAGCCTGATTCCACAAGATAAGGCTAGAGATGTTTGCTTTTGCATTGCAAAGAGCTGTTCTGGAATCTTGGAACTTCTTGCTCATTAGACCAAGAATGGAGGAAATAAGGGGTGGGTTTGAACGAGTGCACTGACCATCGGAATACATCTTGGCTGTCAGCAAATCCAGTGCCGTGCTGGGGAATGATAATGCTTGATGGCCAGCTAAAAGTTTCCAATCAATGAGAGGAAACTCATCTATGCAATGGAAAACCTTTCACTGTGTCTGACAGAATCAGGAGTGCAAAGTCATAAAGAAAAGAACAAAAATTTGCTTGCCAATTCCCTGAAAGATCCCTTTTAAGCCTTGAGATTTCTCGAGCTGGGGGAGGGGGGTAACTCAGATGTCATCAGATAGATTATTAATGTTTCAAGGATTGCAGAATCAGAAAAGTTAAATATGGAGAGTAGCTATTAAGCTTTTCTAATGCCTCAGCTGCCAATAACCTGCTTCTTCCTCCTTCCTCTCCATACATTCAGGTAGGTTGTCGGGTCTGGCTTAAGAGGATACCTATGACTGAGCTTTTTCCTTTGCTCTCAGTATCTCTCATGAGATTTGACAGGAAGTTGGCCAGAGGGTTTTCCTCAATCAGGAAATGATAGGTGGAAGTGAGAATGTTCTGGTGCAAAGCTCAACAGCAAGGCAGTACCTATTGGGGGAGCAGCAGCTAGAATCTGCTGCTTTGAGACATCATTACGGTCAGGCAGAGAACCAGGGTCTTTAATGTATTAGAAGCTGGTCCTAACATTGGTCATAACTGGAGTGGGTGCCTACCCACAGGGCTTGATTTGAGATGTGCCGGGAGGCCCTCCCTTCCTTTCTAGCTTGTGCATGACTATCTGAAACCTACCAATAGCAATTTTTTCGTTTGAGTGAAGATAGGAGTCCCTATTAAAAGGCAAACCCTCCTGAGAAGAAGACCCCCATTGACCCCGATACTCCTTAACCTTGATAGATATTTAAGCAATAGCTCCTTCCTAAATAGCAGCTTTTGAGGACAAACTAGGATGGGACTAGGGTAAGAGCTGGGTAGTACAGTGGAGAGGAAAAGCCAGCTTTGCAGCAGAAGCACATTCTGTGGGAAGCTTGTGTCTCTGGGCAGCAGAAGGTAGTTATGGGGCAGGAAGATTCAACAGTGTCAAGGGCAAGTCTGGGTTCACCTTTGGCATCATATCGACTCTAGCCAGTTCTCAGCGCCCCCCAAGATCATGGCCACCGCTGCCAGCTGGTACAAGATGCACCCTGAGACATGTACCAGGACTGACTCTCCAAAGGTCCTTCTCTCCTGACACCTTGGCCCTCGGCCTAGCACAGAGCAGTGTGGAGATATTGAAACAACTCTGCACATTCATTTCCCTCAGAACCCTGAGCTAATTTCCAATCGACTTCACACCTCTGACGGTCAGGCAGGCCTCTGGGTCTGCAGACTGTCTGAGGCCGCAGGCAGGGTCTTTGTCCCAGTGTGGGACAGGCAGGATGATGGCTGCGGGAAGCTGACTATGGCATCCTCATCCCCAGAACCCTTGGATAGGCATTTTGCACAGCAAAGGGACTCTGCAGATGTAACTAAGTTAAGGATCTTGAGAAGGCGGGATTATCCTGGATGGTCTGGGTAGGCCAGTGTCATCATAAGGGTCCTGAAGAGGAGAGATTTTTTTCCCAGCTGTGGTCAGAAAGAGACATGATATGGAAAAATGACTCAGACAAATGGGAGGCTGATGGCTTTGAAGATGAAGGAAAGGGGCCATAAGCCAAGGGATGTAGCAAAAGGAGCAAAAGGATTCTCTCCTGGAATATTCTAGAAAGGAATGCAGCCTTACCGACACCTTGATTTTAGCCTACTGGAGATTCATGTTGAATTTCTGACCCACTGAACTATGAGATGATATCTCGGAGTTATTTCCAGTCACTAAGTGGGTGGTAGTTTGTAACAGCAGCAATGGAAAACAAAATAGCATTCCAAAGCTCTGGATGAATTCGTCCCTCCTGTTCTCTCCGTCACTTCCAGAATGAAGACCCTCTTGCCATCTCCTCCCTTTTAGCCATTCATTTAGCCCACTTGGCTCTCTACTTCCTCACCCAACTCACCCACCCAAACATTTCTACTCTGTGCCTTGAAACTCCTTTCCATGAATAATAATAGATACCATGGATCGACTACTTATTTTAACATTATTTTACTTACCTTCCATTGATTATAAAGCACTTGGATCTTATATATATGGAAACTAAGACTGAGGGAGGTAAAGCGGCTTGCCTGAGGCCACTCAGCAGGGAGTGCTGGAGGTGGGGTTCAAATCCACATCCACAGCCTGTGTTCTTGGCCTCTATTCCAATGCTTCCCCAAGGGTCTATCATGGAACGATCGTGAAGGGTATATGAATACGCATCGGGAGGAAAGTGGCTTCTGCGGCCTGTCCAATGCTGGCTCTCCATTTCCTCACTGCTGTCGGCTTAGGCCCAAGTCACCCTTCAGGTCCCTGTCTGCAGAGTCTTCTCCACCCTGAACCTGCCCTGCTCTTTGGGCTTTTATGTCTGTGCAGAGGATTCATCTGGTGCCCTTGATTCACAGTCTTCTCTTCTGGCTCCTTCATCCACCACCCACATCCCTAACCTACCCAAGCCAGATCCATTTCTAATGTGCCAGCTCTGCTCTCTCACCTCAAACTGTGAAACACAGAGACTCCAAGGGGGTAGGTGAAAACCTCCCCAGGGGAGTCTGACGGTGGAGGTGGTTGAGGACCATTGCTCAAAAGCAACCTGGACTCCTGGGGGATCCCCCAAACCTCCCTAAACCCCGCCTTCTACTGCTTTCTTCCTCTCATATTTTTGCACTGTGGTACCTTGCAAATGCCCTCAAATCTGGGTAAGTCTAACCCTGTCTTCACCCTTGTTTTCATTAGGAGTCTTGTCATAGCAAGGAACAGAAACCATCTTTGGCCAAGCTAAGAAGATTTTAGAAGAAATTTTTTATAAAAGGCTGCAAGGATGCCTAGAAACAGAGGCTGGAATACTGAAGAAAGTCAAGGTAAAGGTGAGGGCAAGTGGCAGGAACCACCTGCTCGCTAAGGAACTCGTGTCCCCACCTGAGTGGAAGTGATGAGGTAGAGGTAGTTCTCAGGAAATTGTAGGATGGGAGCGAGCACAGCCCAGACAACAGCAGGGTTGCTGACTATCCTGGAGGAAACGTTCCCAGATGCGACCAGGGGTACCATGCAGATTTTGTGTAGTGTCATCTGGTTCCGCGATGGAGTTCCATGACTCTCTTCTTCACGTGCAGTCAGTTAATTTCTTGGTCATCGAAGCTAATTCCAAACCTTCCCGTAATCTTTTTTCCTGTCTTACTTTACGGAAAAAGTAGAAACCACTGGACACAAACTCCTCTCCTCCCAGTTTTTACTGGGTGAGAAAGCAACGTATACCCACGCCTTCAGTCTCACGGACCTTCTCCTGTCCCCTCCTGCTCCGACAACCAGTTCTCTGTCATGTGTCTTTACCTGCTTGTCTGGCGCTTCTTCCTCCCCCACCTGGAACTAGAGCCACCGTCTGTGGCATAGCCTCTCCCGGAAATCTCCCTAGGACCCCAGCTTTCTCATGCTCATCTCATGGACTTCTGCCTTCAGATTTTAATTTCCCATTTCATCCTCCATACACTCAGTCTGGCTTCTGCCTGGCCCACCCCTCCCCACACCAGTGCCCAGCAGCCCCTCTAGCACAGGTCACCGACGACCTCCTCATGGCTAAACTCAATGGGTGACTTCCAGCCTTTGTCTTAATGTGCCTTGTTGTTGCCTTTGACACGATCTTCCAAATATGTCTCAAATCATTGCTTTTCTCTCTGTCCCTGTGGCCACGCCAGGCCCTCTTCAATCTTCCCTGAATTCTTGTAACAGTGACCTTAATGTTTTGCCCAACTCTTTCCCACTGCTACTAAAGCTCTTTTTCTAGAGCAAAATCCGATCAAGCCAGCGTCCCATTAAAAACCCTTCCGTTGCTCTCCGTAGCCCACCATATGGGTTCAAAATCCTTCCCGGGGCACGTGAGGCTTTCCATGCCATGGGCCCCAGCAACCTATCGGTCACATCGCCCACCCTCTGTCATTTGGCCACTGTGTCTGCACGCACCTGGCTGCTGGCAGCTCCCTAAATGAGCCACACTCTGCCCAGGCTCCTCCCTTTGCCCCTGTGCCCTGGCACGTTTCTCTATTTTTAATTCTCAGTTCAAAAGGCCCCCCTCTTTAGTGAAGTCTTTCCTGACTGCCCCAGGCAGAGTTCATTGTTCTCCTCTTCGAGATTCCCATGCCCCTGTCTGTTCCTCCATTGTAGGGCTTCTCGCATTGCATATTTATGATTTCTTGACACGTCAGCTTTTCCCACAAGATCACAAGTTCCTCAAGGGCAAAGGAGGGAGTTTAATCATTCTCAGTCAATAACTAGGCAATAAATGAATAAATAAACGGAAAGGGGGGTATCCATGGAGACTGGGTTGGAAAGCCGAGGCAACAGGAGTTGACCTGGGAGACTGGGCTGCGGATCTGTAGACAGTCGCTACCTCTTGCACTCGATATCCTCTATTTATATTCCACTTGTTGGCTTCTCTTGCGCGGTCCCTGATCCAGGTCCACAGTGCCTCCCTCAGATCAGCATCTGCTTCATTTGATAGCTCATACCCACATATGACTCGGCTCCTTCTTGCCCTCCACCTTCTTACTTTTCTCCTGAAAATCCAATTTCAGAAAGCAAGTCGAGGAGTTCCGCCACTGAAAGATGTTCATTGATTTATTCTGCCTTCCTTATTTATTAATGGAACCACTTTCTCCTTGATATTTCTTTTTCCCCCCTCAGATGTATTCTGTAAAAGCTCTGCTCCTTCCTTTTAACCCCTATGCATTCGCTCACCCCAGGCTTCTCTGGGTTTCCTTCTCTTACCTTTTCCCGTCCATCCGCTCTGACTCTAGCTGAGGAATATCTGTGTCTCTCTCTGGAAGTCCCTGTGTCCAGCAAGATTCTCCAGGGATCTTAAGTCTTCCCACTGCTCCCTGAAGAAATCACACTGCGGACCTTCTCATGGTTTCTCTTTCTTATGGTTTCGGCTCTGAAGGAGCAGAGCGGGGAAGCGCGTGATCTTGGAGCCAGACTGCTGGGGTTCAGGTCTCAACTCTACCAGTTACTAAGTGTAGGACCTTGCTCAAATTCCTTAAATTATCTTACTTTAAAGATTTTATTGACTGATTGATTGACTGATTTAGAGAGAGTGTGAGAGCAGGGGGGAGGGGCAGAAGGAGAGAGAAAATCTCAAGCGGACTCCACACTGAGCGCGGAGCCGGATGCCGGCCTCCATCCCACAACTCTGAGGTCATGGCCTGAGCTGAAACCAAGAGCCAGACACTCAACCCACTGAACCACCCAGGTGCCCCTCAAATTCCTTAAATTCTTTGGACCCTAGTTTTCTCTTCTGCAAAAATGGGCTCAATAAGAATACCTACTTCCTGAGGTGGTTGTGAGGATTAAGTTCATTGAGGGCTGTAACATATCTAGAAGAGTGTGGGGTACAGAGCGTGCCCCCCACCCTGGGGTGTTGGGGGCAGTGAGGGGCTTTAACTCTCCACTGTTCTACCCCCACCACCTCGCTCCCTTTCCCGTTGCTGCTCAGAGTGTGTTTTCTGATTGGTTAACATGAAGCGTTCGGGGTCAACTCCTCTGAGCAGGACATTTTTCTAGGCACTCTATGGATAAGGAGCAGGAAAGCCAGAACCTCATTACAGACCTTGGGGATTATAACAATAGAGAACCGGAAGTGACCTTTCATTAAGTGTGATGGGCGCTTCTTATCGTTCCTGATGTATCTTTGCTTCCTTGCGCCCATTGCTTAAGGGGGACATCATGATCTCTGGATTGTATAGAGGCAGGAGTTGACCTACAGTGAGGTGAAGGTTCTTGGTCAATGTCACACGCAGTAGGCGGCAGGAGCAGGGCTGGAAACCAGACTGGGCTGCCCCCAGGGCTCCCGCGCTGCATCACATGACTGCACTCTGTTCCAAAGGAAAGCGTCATTTTATTATTCTGGGAGGAGAGGTAAGGGGATTGCAAGAAGGAGGAACTGGGGCCAGGCACGTGCTTGTTCCAGTGAGAGTGTGAGGAGAGGAGGACCTGGAGGTAAGTGTGTAAGTGCCCCAGTGTTTGTTTTGTTTTGCTCAGGATAGGCGGCGCGTCAGGGCACGCTGAGCACGGGGCTGTGACATTGACTAGCCGCCTGGTGAATGCTAGTGGCTTGAAATCATGAATGGAGAGCGTGGCCAGGGCAGGGCTGTGATGGTTCCCTGGGATCTCCTTTGGGCCGGTTGTGGGAGGGGAAATTTGGCAGGAGGTCCCAAGGCCAGTGGTCCTCTAGGTCAGAGCCTGTGCAGGGCATCACGGTGGTGGGGACATCAGCAGGGGACAGAGTTGGATGGACCACAAGGTCTGGGGGACCAGTTGGGGGCTGTCTACTGTGACTGGTTGCTTTGGGAATGTTTTGGCTCATTAGGAAAATCTCAGTGAGGCTATATCTTCCCCTTCCTTCCTCGGTGATGGTTGGCCTGGGGTAGCTTCATTTATCCCCGTGTGTGCCCCACAAGGTCTGGAGTGAACGCTGAAGGGCAGGTGGCTGACCTGGGCCAAGCCACATGCGGGAGCACATCTGACCTGTCCAGGATTCAGGGTGACCCATTGAAGGTGGCCAGGCAATGCAGGGGAGGACTTGTGGTTAACAAGGGATCCCTTCTGGAATCCACACTCCTTGCTATATGACCTGAAGACCGGTTCTGGACTCTGACCCGAAACACACGTCTCCGCATAAGCCTCCTTTTTATTCCTCAAGTAAAAAAACTCATTTTGGCCTCAGGCCTTTGTACTTGCGGCTCTGTCTGCTTAAAATTGTTTTCTCTGGCTCCTAGAAGGGCTGGCTCCTTTGTTTAAATCAGTCTGTCACCCCATAACTCCATCTCTGGTGGGTTCCCCCCACTGGCCCATCAGATACAGTGACCCGCCCAGTATCATCGTTATCATAAGGCTCTGTTTCATTTTCATTCATTGCTATTCAAAGAATCTTGGTTGGTTTGTTCCTTGGCTTAATGTGTCTTCCCTAGGAGTCTGAGCTCTAGGGGAACAGAAGCCTCATCTGATTTGTCCACTGTTAGGGCCCCACTTCTTAGGGAAGTGTCTAGCACATGGTAGATGCTCAATAAACATCTTTGGAACAAATGAATGAATCTGAGCATCACTTTTTTTTTCAGGCGCCCCCTGAGCATCACTTTTAATGTACAAAACTTGGCTTTGCATGAACGCTCAGTCTCTGTTGCCAGTAAATTTCACTGATTTCTTCAACATACTAGCGCACAGTTTTATAACTACGAAACAATGGAATTTACTTGAATGCAATGCCAGGAATAGAGTTGGATTTTTGTAAGATCACAAAAGGGAGAATAAACCCCGTGATCTTAAAATACCACAATATGATTTACTGTAAAATGAAAAAAAGCGGGTCACTGAGCAGCATTTTAAAAAATACTATGTTTTCTTATTTCTCCATTTAATAAACAGAACAGCCACCTTAATGCTCGTTTGGGGTTGAGCACTTAAAAAGTTCAAAACTGAGAACCAGTGAGGAAATTCAATCCTGCCTATTCATTTGGAAATGTTCCTTTGGAGAATTTCCTGTTCGTGTTTTTACTGGTTAGAACACACTTTAGCTCTTTCCTGAAGCAGCTTTCCTTTCTCTCTTTTTCCTGATTTTAAGGAAACACAATCAGCCCAGACAGTGTTTCTCTGATGTCTTGATGGGGTGGTATCACCAGGAAAGCCCGTTCATAGCTGGTTTTAACCTTCAAACTGCCTCACAGCCCTTCTCTCCCTTATCTTTCCTGCTCTGACCTGCCATTCTTTTCCTAGTCCCCCTTTTTCTCTTGCTTCCAGAACATCTTTATTTCAAGGTCCTGCCCACACTTGAAATTTAGCATGCCGAAACAGTCCAGTATCTAACGGCCAGAACCAAGAGGTCCTCTCCAGTTTCCAAAGGGCCTTCAGAATTTCCACTTGCCGTGTTAACCCCTGAGAAGGAGGATCTTGGGATTACTTTGTACTTCTTTTCCTACAGGAGCATCTTATGAACAGTGTCTACAGTCTCTAGTCTTCTGTGGCAGTCTTTTTTTTTTTTTTAAAGTAAACCTGTATTTTTTTTATTAACATAAAATGTATTATTTGTTTCAGGGGTACAGGTCTTACACACTTCACAGCACTCACCATAGCACATACCCTCCCCAGTGTCCATCCCCCAGGCACCCTACCCTCCCAAACCCCATCCCTTCCAGCAACCCCTCAGTTTGTTTCCTGAAACTAAGAGTCTCTTATGGTTTGTCTTCCCCACTGGTTTCATCTTATTTCATTTTTTCCTCCCTTGCCCATGATCCTCTGTCTTGTTTCTCAAATTCCTCATATCAGGGAGATCATGTGGACTACCTGGTTTTGCTTGGGTCTTGCGCAAGAGGGCAGCGTGTCTAGTGGGGCTACTGATATTCCTGCTGTCTCATTCAGTGCCCCTTGGTATCTGCCTCTCTTGTTCACAGAGTACAGTTAGCCTCTGCACTTGGGTTGGTGGATGAAAATGCTCTTCTCCCATGCCCTTCTGCCCCGGCACTGCTCTCCTCAGTGGGAGGATCTGGCCTTGGCCTCCCAAAGTAGCAGCTCTGCTGTGAATGGAGATGCCAGCCCTAAGATTTCTCAGCAGACCCCTCCCTGTCTCAGGTGCATGTGGCAGTGACCCCTGGGCCTGTGGTTGCCCCTCCCCCAGCACTCGCTTTCCCAGGAGCACTCAAAGCCAGATACACACTTGAAGCTTATTACTCCCGAAATACTTTGCTTTTAAAACAATCCTTTTAAACAGAACAAGGCTTGCAAAAATCCCTTTAAGATGTGCCACTCTTTACGAACAATTTCGAGGATAGGATTAGGCAGTTTCTTTCATCCAAAAATATGTGTTGAAAATCTAGAACATGCAGGCACTGAGCTATACCCTGGGCAGTCCAGATGACATGAAGCCCACAGCTGTGAGGAAGGCAGGGACTGATGAAACAGTCCCCCGAGGATGTATGCTTACCACAGTGGTAAGTGCTAAGAAAGGAAAGAACAGGGTGCTAGGAGAGAAAACAACTCTCATGAGTGACCCTATTTATGGCGCAGAGCCAAGAACTCACCAAGGAAGTGATTTTAACCTGCAACTTGGAAACTGAGTTCCTAGGGGCTAGAGAAGCAAAAGACTGAGATTATGGGGATAAGGCACAAGGTTAGAAAACTGCAGGCAAAGGATATGAAGAGGAATGAGCTTGCTTCTGCACTGGAATTTAACGAATGCCAGGGCTGGTGGAGAGAATGTCAGTCATGTGAGAATGTCAGTCAGTGAGAATGGGTTATATGAGGTGAGGTTGGAGAGCTTTGTAGGTCACGTTCAGACTGTATATTTTAGTGTAAAAACAAATGAAATCTATAGATGCAATTTAAGCGAGGAAGTTAACATTTGCAATCTGGAGACTGGATTGGAAGGACAGTGTGGAGTCAGTGAAACCAGTTAGAATTTTATTGCAGGGGAGGTGGTAGAGGTGGGGAAATGTGGATTGATTCAAGAGATACTTTGGAGATAACCATGAGGGGCTTCAGTGTCAGATTAAATGTGTGGCATGTGGGGTGTGTGTGTCCGAATAAGCCTTGAATTTCTGTTTTGAGTGCTTGGTTGTGTAGGGAGGTGATGTTAATTAAGATTTGGAGAGGAACAGATTTGGGGGCCAGAGGTCAAGAGCTGAATTTGGGACAGGTTGGCTTGAGATATCTTAGATATCAAAAGGAGATGTCATGTTAATGGATTGCTATATAGAAATGAGAAGGAAATAAATATTTGGGGACATTGGCATAATGCTGGTAGTTAAAATGACAGGAGTGGATGAGATTGTCTTGTAAGAGAGGAAAGAAAAGAAGGCTCTGAGCACTCAGTTTGCCCTTGTCTACCTAATACTAAATAACTGATCAATTATGTCATAAATCAACAATTTCTTCTTGAGTTGAATTGTCTGTTTAACTGGATTGGCCCTTTATGTGCAAGCCTTAGGAACCATGATACGGACATGGTTGAATAAGTTACCATTTCTTATTCTTTCTTGGGAATCATCTCCCATAGCCACATAGAGAAAGAAAATTAATTCAGCAATTTCTTGCCCTCCTTCCCCCCACCTTTGGGGTGAAAATAAGATAGAAACAGTCTCCAGACTCCAAAATATGTGAAAGCATTTGAAAGGAGCTCATAGGTAGCAGAAGCCATGGTTCAGAAAGTGAAGAGAAGAAACACAGTGACTAGAGAGAGAGAGTGATATCACACTTCAGAAATCTCCAGAAAGAAAATATTTCTCCATGGCAAGAGATGCCTTTGCAGAACATAGATCCGTTTCATCTCCCTAGACGTGGTTTGGTTCAGAGAAGCAGAGGAAGTGGGGCCATACAAAGACTCACACAGACACACCATATTGGCAGGAAACCTCCATCTCTGTGGCAGTAGAGGAGAAAAATTTCTGGGTTATAAAACCTGTCAACTGGAAGACTACCCTGACTTTTCTCTCTTCTCCAGGAAACTCCTGGATAGAGTTGGTCTGGGGTGACCTAACTCATTCAATAATGAGCAATAAATATAAATTAGCACAACATTGACATAGAGATACTGAAAGAAAACAGAAGAAATGAGTAACGGAAGAATCTGTTACTGTAGAGTACATAAAAATTATGACCAAATATACAAAATGATTTTTTAATTTTTTTAAATTTAAAAAAAATTTTTTAATTTCGTAAAAGATTTTTATTTATTTATTTATTTGACAGACAGAGATCACAAGTAGGCAGAGAGGCAGGCAGAGAGAGGAAGGGAAGCAGGCTCCCTGCTGAGCAGAGAGCCTGCTGGGGCTCGATTCCAGGATCTTGGGATCATGACCTGAGCCAAAGGCAGAGGCTTTAACCCACTGAGCCACCCAGGTGACCCAAAATGATTTTTTTTAAAGGAAATCATTGCCTTTTTAAGAAAAAATTTATTTATTTATTTGACACATGAGAGAGAGCACAAGCAGGCAGAGTAGCAAGCAGAGGGAGAGAGAGAAGCAGGCTCCCTGCTGAGCAAGGAGTCCAACATGGGGCTTGATCCCAGGACCCCGGGATCATGATCTGAGCGGAAGGCAGTTGCTTAACCAACTGAGCCACCCAGGCACCCCAATAATTGCCTTTATTAAGGAAGCCCCCCCACCACCACTAAAATGTAGGAAATCAGGGGAGATAGGGCAAGGAGATGAAGTATGGGTTAGCAGGAAATAAGTGGAAGAAAAAATCCAGCATCAACGAAATGAAAGCCAAGTTGAAAGGAGCATAATAATGGACACCAGTGAACACGAAGTAAGGAATCTAAAAAGTAGAAAGGAGAGAAGCGAACAAAATAAATGGAAACAGAATGGAAGTTTAAAGGGAATAAAGAGAAGAAAAGATATATGGAAGACAAAAGGCAATCCAAAATTCACAAAATTAGAGTCTCCAAAGACAAAAACCCAAATAACCAAACTCTGAAAAACTGAAAACATAACATAAA
Organism: Martes martes; assembly: GCF_963455335.1. Taxonomy (NCBI): domain Eukaryota; kingdom Metazoa; phylum Chordata; class Mammalia; order Carnivora; family Mustelidae; genus Martes; species Martes martes. Next base: position 46,110,926 of record NC_137901.1, on the reverse strand, counting down.
ATTATATGACAGAACTGAGATTGCTACATCAATCAATATAAATGAGCTTAACTCTCCCACTAAAGGAAAATATTTCCAGCTTTACTTAAAAAGAGAAACCTCACTCTGGACAAGAGCCAACCCTAAAATAAAGTGACTCAGAAAGGTTGCAAATAAACTAATGGGCAAATGAAAACAGTAAGAAAGCTAGCACGGAGACGTGAACATCAGCCAAGGTAGAATGCAAGCCAAAAGGCATTAACTGAGTCAAAGAAGGGATTTATTTATAATACTAAATTATGCAATAATGCACAATGAAGATATCACAGTCATGATAGCTGTACACCAATCCCCATAGTGTTGCTATTCATAAAGCAGAAATAACAGAAAATCAAGGAGAAAAAGAAGGAAACACAGTAAAATAGGAGACGTGAAGGGTTTCTCCATTGGACAATGGGGCAGCCAAATAGTGCTGAAACACAAAATTAAAAAGAAAAAACTTCCATTAGGAATTTTAAAGCTTGCTCTTTAACAGCTCTTGGGTCTATAAGGAAATGAAAATTCCAGCAAGAAAACACTGATAATTGGGGCACCTGGGTGGCTCAGTTGGTTTAGCAGCTGCCTTTGGCTCGGGTCATGATCTGAGAGTACTAGGATTGAGTCTGGCATTGGGCTCCCTGCTCAGTGGGGAGTCTACTTCTCCCTCTCCCTCTGCCCCTCCCCGTACTTGTACTCTCTCTCTTGCTCTCAAATAAATAAAATCTCTTTTTTTAAAAAAAGGAATCATTGATAATTAAAGCATTGCATTTCAGAGTCTAATGGATACAGCAAAGCAGTGTTCAGAAGAAACTATATATATATATATATATATATATATATAGTCAGTCAAAAAGCCAAAGAATAAAATTGAGCCAGTTAGGGAGTGGTATCTGGTGGCCTCATGAATACACACTCAGTCTTCTTACCAACCAGAATGACATCCAATCCAGTCTGAGTGTGGAAGTGAGAGCCAATTTTGCTGTCCCAGAGACATTGTCTCAGTGCACAGGTGCCCATTTTTCATTTGGAAATATTTGATAGTCTGTCGTCCCTTCTTTTTGGAGACATAGACTTAGGATAATATGAGGAGCTAGCTTAGCACTTCTGTCTTCCTTTGCCCCCTGATGAACAGAGATAGAGAGGCAGAGGGATGCTTGCATCAGGAAGGAGATAGAACATACACAAAAAAAGATAATCCGAGGAAGGTTTATTTATACAGATGTGGATAAAGGGCCGTGGTTTTCAACCTTGGCTGACATTAGAATCGCCTGGAGAGCTTAAGAAGTCTCAGTGTCCCAGGTCTTTCCTCTTGTAGTGCCATATAACAATCTGTGTTTATTTTATCAATGTCTATCTTCCTCAAGACTTTAAGTTTCATAAGAACAGAAACCTCTTCCATTTGGATCCCCAGTGTCTAGTTCAGTGCCTGCTCAGTCATTCCAGAAATTTTGATTTAATTGCTCTTAGGTAAAGCCCATTCATTTGGAAGAGTGCTCAAGGAGTCCCAGGAGCGGCAGGGTTGGGGACCACAGGTGTCACAGGTCCTTGAGGGAGACTGCAGGAACCAGGGATCCCCGGAAACTAGCTGTTGCTTGCCCTAAAGCTCAAAGGGATTAGCAGAAGGAATGGCTCTTCAGTCCTGGACGTGTAGACCAGGTCACCCTGAGAAGAGCAGTAACATTTGATCAAGACACAGAACCAATCTGAGGCAAAGTTGCAGTACTGGAGAATGACAGGCCTCCATCATGGATCACAACATATTTGATTTGCCAACAGTTCAAGGGCCGTGACTGTAGATACACGTGCATTTGCCCCCATCAGTTGTACACAACATGCACCTATAGGTACAAAGCAATGCCAACGTTCATTGCCTTGGTCAACTTACAAAAATAGCTAAGAAGGACTGAGGCAGTGGTTCTCAGCTGAGTGTGAGTAGGCCTGGGGCGGGGCCCGGGTTTTCACATCTCTAGTGGGTTTTCATCGGATGTAGAAGCTGGTGGTCTGGAGACCACATGGCTGAAGTGAAGAGACAAGTCTTTTTCAGTTTTGGTCTTCGGTCATTCATTCTGTTTGTGTCAACTCTGCTCATTCACACTCTGGTAAGCTACATTAGCTTTGTGTGCAAAGTGCAGAACAGCCTCTGTGCCCTTCATGGCCACAGCTCTGAGTCAGTCTTTATCATGGGAACATCTTTTACTCTACATAGTTCTATTCCTATCAGTTTCTGTGAAGGTCCATTTGTTGCCAGAAGGTAAAGAAGCGTGACCGTCCCATCCATCACCAAACATTGCCACATGCAACCGTTGACCATCCGCAGCCTCAATGTTCTCCCCGTACAGCGGCTCTTGGTGGAGCCACCTGTGACATTAGCCTCCGACTGGCCCAGAAGCAGGCTCTGGCTCTACCATTTCCTGCCTATGTAACATTGGAGAAACGATCTGGACGATTTTCTCATTGGAAAAACGGAAGTTAATACCTTTCAAGTGTTGCCATGAGACCGCGAAAAGATAAGATGTACAAGAGAAAAAAAGGTCAGGTTCAATGAACAGTAACTGGTGATGGATCATCCAAGATTTTGGCAAGCGAGCAAACAAATGGGAAATTTCAGGATGAATGTTACCTGAAAAAAATTTACTTTCCTTCTTAGAATTAATTTACTTTTGGACAATGGTTCTCAAACTACGTGGACTTAGTGGCTAAGGTCTCACAATCTAAAGTTGGCATTAGAATCTGGGCTCTGGCGTGACTAGCTACACAACCCTGGGGTGTAAGTTACCCTTGGTTTTAGCATCTGTGAAGTAAGGATGGGACCAGAACCTTCCTCAGAAGGTTATACGAGGATTAATTAACACAATGCATACATAGGGCTCGGGCCACTCTTGGACATTTCCTAGGCATGTAATAAATGTTAACTATTATTAGGTTTTGGAGAACAATGGAGTCTGATGAACTTGATCTAGATTTTACACTTCAAAAATAATGAAGACAAGTAATAAATAAAAGATTCATAAATAGAATGTTGTTTTCCTTCATTACGTTTTTAATCTTCAGCAATGGCTACAGTTTGTCTTCAGGTGCACACAGAGGGAAAAGCAGTGCTGATTCTGATAGTTTATTTCCTCAGACTCCCGTACTTGCAGAGTGTTTTCTGGGTGAGCTGTGTGGGGAGTTTGACTTTGTTGAGAGAGGCATTGTGCTAAGTATTTCATAAATGCCGTGTTGGGTATATCTCACACTTACCGCAGGAGGCCAGTATTTCAGGTCAATATTCAAGCTCTACAAGGCTGTGCCTCTATCACCTATCTTCCGATAAATTGTCCCAAGTTAATATGGTAGAATAAAAAGCTTGAATATTTTGTTGCGTTCACATTTTGTCTTTCTCTCAAATGGGTGAACACACTGAGAATCCTTGTTTGATTACTTCCATGTCATCCTATTAACAAACCCATCATGGCAATGGGGCCTGAAATTTTGCTATTATATTGTTTTGACTTAGCAATGGGACACACACACACACACACACACGAATGTAAATCTCCTAAATCTATTCATAGCGAATGACCAGAAATTTTAGAGGGCATGAATGAAGGTACTGTTTCCTCTCGCCATCCTACTTGCCTTTAGCACAGTTCAATGGGGTCTGCTACTTGCTTAGCGCAATTCCCAATAAGTTCTTGTTGAACCAAAGTACATCTTCTTGAATTCTCTGACCCGCTTAGTAGCCTAACAGTTCGATCCATCCATGTTTCTCCTCCTTAGGGTTCTCCTAAAAAAATAGCTCAGGGTCACTGACCCATGTCTCCACCTTCCCACCATTTCCTCTTCCAGCTCACTGAGCTCACTTATTTTTTCCTAGAAGGCCAGTGGGTCTCCCAGACAATGCCTGGTAGGCACAGCCGTTAGGACCGAAGGAAGTATCCAGCCTCCTTTGTTTATAATCTGCCTGAGCCTAGCAGGTAGGTCATGGCTTTAAAAATATTTTGTCCATTTCAAAGAGTGGGTGGAATCAATCCAGTTTCTGGCAGAGGCCTCCAGGGGTCATGTTGACACCACCTGTGGCTCCGAAGCCGAGTTTGTCTGACGTAGAGGGGCCACCGGTCCTGCCTCCCCAAATCCGACCGGGGGTTGTCTGGTTTTGGGGCTGAGTGCTCACACCATGTGGGTGAGAGCTACCCCTGTATTTGCCACTGGTGAGCCGTTTGTAATTAACGTGTGCTTTGTGGTTTTAATCTTTCTTTAATCTATAAAGCTATAAAAATTTACGGCGCAATTTTAGAATCCAGAAAAAAGCTAAATTGCATAGCCCGGTCCTTAAAGTTAACCTATTTCATCAGATCAAAACTGCAAGGAGGGGGTCGGCAGAGAACCTCCGTGCACCGTCCCCAGTATCTTTTCTCAGTGGTCCTGTTTTCTCCCTCACCCAGGAGTCACTGGAAGCCGGGGAGCCACCTCTGCGTGTGTGTCACACGAGCACGCACGGCGCCCAGAAGGAAGCAGCCGATGCGGTACACGGTATATAAAAGGGAGGAAAAGAACATCTTAGGTAAATACCAGACTACTTATTTTATGATTTTTAAATGTCATTTTTGCTCCAATATTGACTTTTTTATGGAGGATGAATTATAGATCCTGCCACACTGGGGGATCCAGGCTTTCCTCTCTTCGGCACAGCTGGTCAAGTTCAGAACTGAAGTCATGGTAATTAGTTACGAGTTTCTTAGCGCCGAAGACCAGACCGCTGAGAAAACTCTGCAAGGTGACCCCTCCGGGGAAGACAATACACCCGGGAGAGAGCGAGAATGGGCAACAAAGAAGCAGAAAACAACTTCCCAATCTTGTTGCTACACACAGATGTTGCCGCGGGCACTGGCTTGCAAGAACGAAATACAATACAATCCTTCATTTGTCTGACCGGGCTTCTCTCTCCAAGAACTGGTTTCCAGGCAAAGGATTTCAGGGTTACGCAGACTGGTAAAAGGCGGTGGAGTTGGAAGCACTCTGTCCTGGGTGACCCGAGGGCTCTGAAATGATGCTGTGAGAAGTGAAAGGGGTTGAGCTGAGGTCACGGGGAGACCCAGAGCCAGAAACCAGGTCACCCGGGAAAGAGGGGGGGCAGCCAGACTTCCAAGAAGAGGTTTTGAGAAACTAGCTGGAGGGGACGGGTGTGAACGGAGGTTTCTGGAGGGAGGTCACGGGAGGCTAACGGTGGGAAGGAAAGAGAAAACTGAGTTCTTGCCACTGCTGCCCTCCTCACAGGGCAATTTTGATTGTTTGCTTCGTGTCTACACAGACCCAGACATGCAGGTTTAAAGGCATGTAGACTGAATTAGGAAAATTCCATTCACAGAAACAAAAAGAACTTAATCCAGACCAATGAGGGTAGGACCTGTTGGGAGGAAATCCCTTTGTTTTGTCTGGGAAAGGTTGTTTTGTTTTGTTTTGTTTTAAAACATGTTGTGTGACTTAACTGGCCTGTTTTCCCACGTGCTTAGGGAGGCTTGTAGTTTCAAGGTGCCTTTTGCCAAAAACCACATTATTCTATCAAAGAAGTGAAAGGCAAGCACTGCCACAAACTTACAATGACTTCAATCTTGAAGTTGTTGCTCTCCGTCTTCCTTCATCCAAGGGCTTCTGTAACAGTGTCATTATGTGTGCAAGCCGGGCGGTTGACAATCGCTTGCATTTACCGCAAACCTATTGTCAGCCTGGCATGCATTCCAGCGATAATAGAGGCACACACTTACATGGTGCATCTCGCCATCGGGAACGTTTTGAACAGTGTGCACCTGTCACATCCCTGGATCCCACAACGACCCTGTAATATGGGTATGATTATTACCTCCTCTTTACCCATGAGGAAACCAGGGCCCCGGGAAGTTATATGAGTTGTCCCAAAGCTATGTAGCTAGTGAGCGACAGAAGCAGCCTTTGAGTCAGACAAGTCTGATTTCAGAGTCTGAGCTCTGAACGGCAGTGCTAATTTCATTTCATGCTAATAAAGCTCTTCGAAGTAGGCAGCTACTGTTGTCATCATTTCCGACTTACACACAAGGAGATTGAAAAGGGGGGATGAAATAACTTAAGCAAGATTGCCTGGTAAGTGGGAGAGCCAGGGTTCAAATTCAAGTTGGTTTAAAATCCCACCTTGACTAAAGGTAGAGCTGTGGGTGGGAACTTGAGATCTGGGCTTTTCTCTCTTTTGTTTTCATGTTTTTTATTGAAGTATAATTAACATACAGTGTTGTATTTGTTTCAGGTGTACAATATGATGATTCAACAATTTCATACACTTCTAAGGGCTCATTGAGATGAGTATACTCTTTTTTTAAAAATTTATATATATATGTTATATATATATATGCATAGCACTAGTCTTAATCCTACTATGGATGGATACTTAGGTTGTCCATTATATATTATATATATGCATAGCACTCTTCTTTATCCATTCATCTATGGATGGGCACTTGGGTTGCTTCCATATCTTGGCTATTGTAAATAATGCTGCAACAAACAAGAGATGCATGTATCTTTTTAACTAGTTTTTTCATATTCTTTGGGTAAATACTCAGTAGCAAAATTACTGGATCCTATGGCAGTTCTATTTTTAATTTTTTGAGGAACACCCGTACGGTTTTCCACAGTGGCTGCTCTGGTTTGCATTCCCACCAACAGTGTACAAGAGTTTTGGGTTTTTCCCCCCATATCCTCACCAACATTTATTTCTTGTGTTTTTATTTTAACCATTTTGTCAGGTGTAAAGTGATTTCTCATTGGGGCCAATATCCAAAGTATATAAAGAACTGATGTGATACAACTCAACACCAAAACCAAATAATCTAATTACAAATGGCAGAGGACTTGAATAGACATTTTCCCAAAGACTTACAGATGACCAATGGACACATGAAAAGATGCTCTTCATAACTCATCATCAAGGACATGCAAATCAGATCTGTGCTTGACAAATATTAATGTACACATGAATCACCTGGGGATTTGGTAAAATACAGGTTCTGATTCCACAGACCAGGTGGGGCCCAAGATTCTGCATTTTCAACAAGTTCCCAGACAATGTTGTTGGACCACAGACCACAGTGGACAGTAAAGCTTTAAGGATTGGGACCCGTGAAACCCAAGGTGTTTCTCCGCTGCTCCCCACCACTTGCAAGTGTATGTCAAGAGGATGTCTCTGGAGGTAACCAGCTTAGCTTGGGATTCTGCCATTTAGAGTAAACTTGCTATTTTCTTTCCTAAAGCAACACAGTTATCCATTGAGATTCAAGGAGTTTCTTGATTCCTTGACTCTTTTTAATTGACTGAAATCCATGTAGTTATCAAATGTCATCACTTTCTCCATAAAATATCTTTTAATTTCTTTTACATGCGTTACTTCTTGATTTATATTTATGTCCTTTTGTTCTGCTCTACCTAATAAACTCAAAGCGACCATCAACCAAAAATGTATAAGACATATGGAGTTTAATACTTCATTCAGATTCCTTCTAGGCACCTACTTTCAAAACTAAATATGGAATCCTATTTTAGTCCCTTTCTCTTCATTCAGAAGATCCTCTGTTTAATTCCTTACTTTGAATTTCCTGCATTATTCTTACCCTCCAGCTTAGGTCTGCCTTTCTTTTCTTTTTTTCTTTAAACACCACTAGATTCTGAACTTCCAATCTATATGTCAACGGTGGCTTACCCAACCCCCTAGAAGGCTATAGTACAATATCCTGGAATTTATGATTTATGCCAAGTTCCCTCGTCAGCCTCACTTCCACTGCCAACTGAGCTGAAAATTGAAATGCTGGCTCAGTCTGTAGAGTCAGACTCTCTTCTGTTGTGTTAACTAATTCATTACTAACCTTAGCTTGAGTGTTTTGCTTACCCAAGAGCACCTCATATTGAAGAATTAAAATTTCACGTGCAATCTCTTTATTCCTTTCCCTCATTGATCAAACTTATTCAGGGCAACAATTACCTCCCTCTGGATACTAATTTTCTCCCCCATTTCATGGCATCCTCGAACAAAGCTCACAGGCACACTGCAATCCTTCATTAACTGAAAACATGCAAAGTGCACAAGTCTTTCCAATGGAAAATTCGATGCAAAAGCCAAATGAGGTAAATTGCATTACTTGACCCACCCTGGGACAGTTTAAACAGTGTTACATATTAATACACTGCCAAGTCTCATGATGATGGGAAGATTCTCATCAGAGCCCAAAGTAGTTAGTGAATGAGGGAGACCGCCCCTGCCACAAACAGATGCAGTCCTGCTCATCGTTGCTGATGGGCCTCTGATGAGAACTACTCAGAAACATTGTCCAACTGGGCAGAAAATGACAGAACCGGTTAACCCCAGGTCGCTGTGACTAGACACCTTCACAACTTAGTATCCAATTAATGCATTCACGATCTTTGTTCATAGCCACATATTACATTTTATAATTTAGTATGTACTTATATATATCTTCAGTATATTCATTTTATAACTTAGTATATGTGGAATTGTTTGTATTTGAATTATCACTCCTGCTATTTTCCATGTCTTACTACATTCCGTCACCTAGGAATACATTCTCACTACAATGTATTTTTATTCTTCTGGCCTTAACCTGTTTGAATTACAGTTATTCTAGGGAGTTTCTTTTGGTTGTATGGACAGAGAGAGGGCAGAGGTATTTTAAGATGATCTCAGTCAAAAGCCACGGGGTTTTCATCTAACCAAGATGACTAAGAATAATTTTGAGTATTCCTGTCCACTGATTCCTGAGTCCCATAGTTGTCACGTCGTCAGTGCCTGACTCAGCTTTTCCTGAACTTTGGATTCCAGACTGTCCTTGGAAAAGTGAAAAATTCCCATAAATTGGTAACTCCCAAAACTAATTGCTCGACTCTCGGTCCAAGTGGCTGACTTTTCTGGATTGTAGGGCAAATGTGATCATGTAGACCTCTCAACAGTGTTCATACCCCCGGACTCTATCTTCATGCCACTGAGCTCTATCCAGGCTCGGTGATCCCACTGGGTGCAACGACCTGAATATTTTGATAATAATATGTAATTATAATATTGATATTAACAATAATAATGATAATAGAAAGCCCCTCTAACTTCAAGATTGGATGGACTTCTACAATATTCATTCACCTTCATTCAGGATGTTTATTACATGTTCTTGCTGTGTTGAGACGAGTCTTAGTTGGGTGCTTCTGCTTGCAGGAGTAGTCTGAATGACCACCAGCCTTGGCCTTCAACCCTCTGAGTGATGGATTCACACCACTGGTCAAACCTTAGAAAGGATTCCCAATGTCGGGACCTACACATACATTAAATGCCTTCATGGGGCCAGGGAAGAGTGGTCAAGGTTAATGTTCTCTGGTCCTTGACCGCTTTTCATGTGCCTCTTCTCCATTGTGCTGCATGCATCATGTCTGCAGAACATGTCATGACCAGAATACACAATATGGGTCCTAAAGCAGGTGACTGGCAACCTTATTCAGCAAGTCATCCACACGAACCTAGGCCAGACATCGTGGCTGTGGCTTCTGAATCAAGAAAGTCCCTCTGCAGAGATCTCACAGGGGTTGTGAGCTTTGCCCTGCAGAGCCGGGTGTCCCCTGTGATCAGAACCTGCTACTACCTTCATGTCTCTGAGTTTGGCAGTGACAGAGTACTCTATCTTTGTCATCACATGCTGGCTGACTTTTTTTTTTTTTTTTTTTTTTCCTGCAGAGGGTCTTTCATGAGCTGGAGCAGCTTGCTGGATTCTTTCTTTGCTGACATGGGTGACGATGGTTAAACCCACACATGAGCACCCGGGCTACACTTCCCACTGGGGAGACATATACGCAAACACATTAATGTATATATTTAATTGGGTTATAATCTATTGACCATAGATACTAAGGCACTGAGCAAGCAATTAACAAAACAGCTTTGACTAAATATAGTTAGCACTAAATATAGTTGGTTAATTGGTATTTAATATGCTTATTAAATGTCAATTAAGTATCTTTAGCAATGAATTGGTACCTAATTAACTTACTATAGCTATCCTGTTACTTGACATTTGAACAGCTAAATATTCTCTACAAGTTTAATGTTTTAATAAGAAACAAATTATCCATGTATTGCTCATGAATTTTTCAGTTAGTTTAATGGGATTTAAATGTATCTCTCAACTTGGATACATGTTTTTCTTATAATCAACTGGTATTTTATATTTCAGATCACTTTCAAACTTAGAGGGCTGAACACATGCGAAGAAAGAGCCCTAGAAGTCAGAAATCCGATGATTTAATCTTGGTTCCACCAGTAACACCCTGTGTTTTCTTAGCTACGATATTTCACTGTCCTGGAGCTTGCTTTCATTCTCTCATCTGCAACATAGCATTAAGAATAAAAAGTTGCAATTACTGCAAAAATAAAGTTACCTAAAATGTATGAAGGTACTTAAATAAGCAAGACGTTCGCTTAAAAATAATGATGAAAAATTCTTAGAAAGGTTGTATGTGATCATTATATTGACCAAATCTTCATATTCATGTTTAAATCCTTAAGACAATTTATCGTTGGCCTAGAAATCCAATGGCACCATTTTCTGACTTGCCCCTAAAGTAGATTAGAAACTTGGTTTTCTTGGATCTCCAGCTGTGGAGATACCCAGGCTACCCTTCAAAACACACCTGCCTTCCTGTTCTGGCCATTTACCCCTTTATCTGCTCCTGCCCATTTACTTTATGGGCTTGAGCTTGTAGCAGACTATTGGTGTTTTGTGCAAAAATTGTTGGATTTTGATAATGGCTTTATCTCAATGTGTGTGTGTTTTAAATATCCTATTTACTTACCCAATTTATGGTCTTAACTGAGCTCTGTGTTAATTCTACCACGTACTTGCATTTTAAGGCTAGTTGATGATTGATCATCTTAGCAGCCTTCTTATATCTGACGGCAGCACAGAGCAATGAAAGCATTGTGTCTCCATTTATGTTCACTTGTTTTACATCTCCTGCACTTCATAAACAAGGCTTCTTTTATGAAATGCTTGCAATAATTTCAGTGCCAATTACCCTATCTTGGTTCGCTACACCAGAACCTTCACACCCATCAAACATTTGCTTTGCTCATGCTGTAAATGACAAATTAAGTAGAAAAGAGGTGCCTGGTGTGTCTACGTTAGAATTTGTTATTGAGTCTTTTCTAAATGACTTCATGGCTTGCATTTTTTCCTATTTTTCAAAGTTTTCAAGGTTTCAAACTATGCCCGTTATTACTGACTAATTTATAGAACTTGCGGTCTGCCTTGTCTTCTTGGCTTACCCCAGTTTTGTTTCCAGGGGCAATATACACTGTGGATGTTAATTGTTCCCTAACCACTTTTTCCATATGGCAGAGTGAGTCTCTCTGTAATAGCTTTGGAATGATTTATCCAATGTTTTGTCATGATCCCTTGGATTTTGCTCGAGAAGTCCTGTGGATCTTTGTTGGGCCATAGCGTGCCACCAAGTGAGTATATGGAAACTGCTACCTTAAACCCACCTATTGCCTTAATTTTATCGTCTGCATGGAGATTAGTTTATAATATTTTCTCCACCAGTGAACTAAATGTATTATCTTTATTACCATTGTTGATGCTATTGTTAGACAGGTGCAAAAATCTTCCTATCTTTGCTATTTCTGAATCTTCCCCTCTGGACCTGCAGTTAGTGATTAGCACTACATTAGTCATTCATTGACATAGATAGAGTTCCTGATTCACGCTGGAGAGAATTGCAGACTTTCAGTTGGAAGTCAAACTTCAGATCGAAGCTAGAAGAGACAGAGGACTGTGTGCGACCTCAGAAGGCTGAGACAGTATAGTATGTCTAAAGCCAGACTCAGGTCAGAAAGTTACAGGCTCTTATCTCCACTCCACTAGTGGTGGAAAGTGACTCTGCTTCAATTTCTGCATCCGTAAATAGAAGAGAGAGAATAATACCTACCCTGTAGGGCTGGTGAGGATCATACGGGATATGGTATGCTTCAAGTGCCTAGTAGGATGCCTTGCAAATGATAAGTTTGCCCCAAATCGGCTGTAATTGAAATAGAATGCTTTCTAAAATATCTCAACATCAAGTATGATTTAAGCAAGTGGATGAACAAGGAAACACTTTTTAAAGTATGCTATGGGGGTGCCTGGGTGGCTCAGTGGGTTAAGCTTCTGCCTTCAGCTCAGGTCATGATCTCAGGGTCCTGACATCGAGCCCCGCATCGTGTTCTCTGCTCAGCACGAAGCCTGCTTCCCCCTCTCTCTCTGCCTGCCTCTCTGCCTACTTGTGATCTCTCTCTGTGTGTAAAATAAATAAATACAATTTAAAAAAAAATAAAGTATGCTCTGATTTTGTTAACACCTAAATGAAAAAAGGTAATAAATGACAGCAAGTCTGTGGCCTGGGTGCGTGTGCTGTCCCTGAACACATTAGCCATCAGAGTATTGGGCTTTTTTATTGGTACTTCCTTAGTCAACCGAAGAAAAGCAAAGAGGGAAAAAGCGTGTTTTTCTCTTCATCCCTGTTTAATGAGCTGTCTTGCCTGCATTGTTTGAGACACAGTGAAGAAGTTTCAGTATTTGTAGAACATATCATGTTTTGAAATAGTTGGTGTATGTATTTTAACTTAAGTCTATCAGGCCACTAGAACAAAGACATTCCAGCTTCCATGTCAGGATGATCACTGGATCATGTAGGTGTCAAAGTACAAGATGTGCATTAAACCACCTTCTGCCTTGGTAAAGTGAGATTCTGCATAGGAGATGTATACACACTAGTCCCATGTAAGTCAAACAAATGAACGTGATCTGCACTTGAGCAATAGAGCAGGAGAAGCCCTGATGGATCGAACACTTGTGTTCAAAGGAGCTGGTTCCCCAAAGCTGACTACCAAGACACAGCCTTTGCATGTGCACTTAAACTGGCATGTACCACTGCGTTCCCTGGGGCTTTGCATTAAGGAGACAACTACTTTGTGAAACAGGCCATCAAGCAGAATCTGTGTCACTCCATCACTCTGAGTTTGTAACAGAAACACATGCACACCCTCATGCACACACACACACACACCATCCTGGGGGTAACCTCAAGGTGATTCACGACAGAATAACTGAGCATCTACTATGGCCAGCCAGGCCTTGTGCCAGGCTCTGGGGAGCCAAAGATGAAGAATACATGGAGCTTGTGATCTAGCAGTGAAGACAGAGTGTACACACATTCCCATGTGGTGTGATGCACACAGTACCAACCAAAGGGCTTGGGGAGCACAGAAGAGGTAGCAGGTAATTCTGCTATGCCCTTGGGGACAGAGGAAGAGGGGAGCATGCTGGTGAACAAAGTCTATTAGCCAGTTTCTAAAACACGATGCTATTTATGTTTCACAATTTATGGAATTCCAGAACCAACAACTGCAGAATCGAAACCCTGGGTTTATTCTGCTAAATGTGCCAGCGTACTTGCTCTTATCACCACCAATGATAACTGTAAAATTACAGTGAGGATTGAAATTGGATAGAAATGAATCGAAAAGTGATTTTGATGAAACTCTCTACTTTCTTCAAAGTGGTTGGCTGTTACATCTAAGCGAGCGGTTATTTTGATGTTAAGTGATGGGATTTGCAACTAAGAAAATTACCTGGTATCACATGCTTGTTATAATATTAACTAATTTCTCACAACTGCCCTGAACATTTCATTAGCATTGACGTGTATTGACAAAGTGTGGCCTTAAATCTTCTCCCTCTCAAAAATAATCACAATTATTAGTATTAGTATTTAAAGAGTACAGTCACATAGATTATCTAATTCAATCCTCCTGTCACCCTGGGGTTTATCAAGTACATAAGCTATTATAATATCATACCTACTTGTCACCTGCTTCCCAATGTTTCCATCACACCCATTCACCACACCACCTTCAAGGTATGCTTTCCAAAAGACAGAACTGTTTATGCCCTCTCTTTGAAAACCTCCTGTGATTCTAAATGTCTAATGGAGTAAAACCTAGATAGCTTGTCTAGATATTCAAGACCATTTATGAGTTGACCCCAACCTAGCTTTCCTGTCTCACATTCTTCCAATCTTGGTGATGCTTGCCAATCACACCTAACAACTTACTGTTCCTTGAGCCTGTCTTGCCCTTCTGGACACCATGGTTTTGGACATGCTTCTTTATTCCAAAGCCCTCTTGTCTCATTTTCTGCCATGTGAACTTGTACTTTAAGACTCAGTTAAGTTGTTGCCTCTGTGAAGTTTTTTCTGACCTACTCTTAAAAGTTAATGTGATGTGACCTTAACACATGTACGTATTTCTATGGAAGCCCATGTACACATGTCTATTGATGTGGATATCCCATTGTGTTGCAATTATTCATTTAGGAGTATCTCTCTGTCCTTGATTAGAATCATCATAAACATCTCCAGAACAGAACAATGTCATTCATCTTTATATGCCCCGTACCTATTGGAGGATTTCTTCAATAAATATATAGTATGTAATCAGGTATCATTATCCTCATTTCACAAAAGAGGGATCTGGTGCTCAAAGAGGTTTGCTATCTTGCCTGAGGCCATAATCAAGCATGAGCAGAAGAACTAATGCTAGAGCCTTGGCCATACTTTATAGTGTCAACGACTCACCATAATGTCTACAGATTTCAGGTTTCCTAAGAGTCATCATTTGTAGATTGATTCCCTCCCCCCCCATTTAGCACACAATTATAGGTACTGTATTAGTTTACTTGGGCTGCCATAACAAAGTGCCACAGATGGGATGGCTTAAAAAACAGAAATTTATTTCATCACAGTTCTCTTGGACAGAGTAGGAGTCCAAGATCAAACTATTGGCAGGAAGGTTTCTTCTGAGACTTTCCTGCTTTGCTCATAGCCATCTTCTTCCACTGTCTTCACATAGTCTTCTCTCTCTGTGTCTGTGTTTTAATTTCCTCTTCTTATAAGGACACCATTCAGATTGGATTAAGGTCCACTGTAATGACCTCATTTAAACTTAATTATCTCTCTAGAGGCTCCATCTCCCATAATAGTCACATTCTGAGGTATAGGGGGTTAGGATTTCAAGATATAAATTGGTGGGGGATCCAATTCAGCCCCTAAGGGGTACGTAATACTCAAGCCACCTTGGTGAGTGCTAAGCTGGACAAGCTGTGACGCTGACCCCACTGATGTTCCCAAAGTTTGTAACCCATCATACACTACCTTTTTCACTGACTCAGTCGTTCATGGTGGGTGAAGAGACAAAAGTGAAACTAAAGACATGGTCTGCTAGGACCATTAATTAGCCAGGGAAGATTATTTATTCATCTCATTTCCTCCTGTTCACTGGAAATACCTACAACGACTTTGGGGTGTTTTGCTTCAGCGAAGTCAAAGCTTCAGAGAAGTCAAAAAAGGAGTCCTATTCTTTTTTTTAAATTTTATTTATTTGTCAGAGAGAGAGGGAGAGAGTGAGCACAAGCAGGCAGAGTGGCAGGCAGAGATAGAGAGAGAAGCAGGCTCCCTGCTGAGCAAGGATCCCGATGCGGGACTCAATCCCAGGACCCTGGGATCATGACCTGAGCTGAAGGCAGCGGCTCAACCGACTGGGCCACCCAGGCATCCCCAGGTGTCCTGTTCTAAATGTTGGCATTCCTATATTAAAATGTCTTGTCTAGCCATGACAGACTGTGGACTCTGAGAAACAAACTGAGGGTTTTGGAGGGGAGGGGGTGGGGGGTTGGGTGAGCCTGATGGTGGGTATTATGGAGGGCACGTATTGCATGGAGCACTGGGTGTGGTGCATAAACAATGAATCCTGGAACACTGAAAAGAAAAGAAAATAATAAAATAAAATAAAATGTCTTGTCTAACATTTGGATGACATCATAGAACAATGCCACAGACATGCTGACCACCTCGGTACTTATGACTTTCCTTATCATTTGTGCTCTGGCAGCAAATGGTTAATATCATAAAACCAGTGCCGTAAGGAAACCTGCCAAAATTTACAGGGCAAACCAGGAGTGCAGCATGAATTCAAAATCCCTTCCCCTGAGTGCCTAAGTCCTTTCTTAAGGCTGTGAATCATGGGATAAAGGATTTTAGGTAAAAGCTGGAAAGTTTTCTCTTTATACAGTCAGAAGCCAAGATTTCTCATGCTTTTCTGAAGGAAATATATCCTGTAAATGATGACAATCTCGGTCACAGCCTTAAAGCCCGTAGAAAAGAGCGATGGTGAGACAGACACCTTCCTCCTGTCTTCTCTCTGAGTCCCTCGAGTGTCCCCACTACTCTTAAATCATCATGCCCTTTCTTCTCTGCGGTAACAGTGAGGCTGGAAGGACCAAACATCTAAAGCATCTTCTCCCAGGGGCTTCTTCTAACTCAATAGGAGAGTTTAAAACTCCTGACAAAGTCTCCTGTCTTTTTCTCTCTTCATGTCCCCTTCAGCATCTTCCTTTTCTATTTTCCCTCTGTGTTGCAAAATATTACAGATTCAGAAATACAGCGTTGTGTGAATCCTGGAGAACTCAAAGACCAAAGAAGCAAGGAGCAAACACATAACACACCATCTGAAACAATGGAGAACCAGACAAGGCATTAAGGTCTGACCTTGTCTACTTGGGTTCAGAGTGCAAAGATCAGGCAAGGCGAAATTTTACCAGGGGAATCCAGGCATAAATAAATAAGGCCTGCAGTGTTCCGGTAACATCTAGCCATACTCCCTGCATCCTGGCTTGACCCTTGGCCCTTGATCCTTGACAACTGCGTCTACTGCCTTCTTTTCCTTGGACTTCTTTTCATGTGTGCATTACATTTCAACTTACATCAAATCATTCTGTTTCTTGAATGTCTCTACTTTATAAAATATTGTATTTCTAAGTAGACTTCGCCCCTTTGAGTTGTTTTAAGAAGTCCTTGATTATCCATTCTTTTTCTCTACTTCCTGTATTAGTGAGAGTCCACTTACCCCTTTGGTGTAAGGGGGACCGTGACCCAGGAATTGGAGACTGGTTATTGGACCTTCTGGTGTCAAGAGAAGGCTGAGAAGTAGGGTGGTGGAGATAAAAATAGAATATATAAGCCTGTTGGGGGGCTACTTTGGGAGAGGAGAAGGTGTTTAAAAGATGGGGAGGCTTGGGGAAGGGGAGAAAAGCAATAGGAGAAGCAAAAGAGCCAACTCTGTGAAGCCCTCCTGCCTAGAGAATGTCCCCATGGGAATTTCTGGAAAGTATGAGGCTCAGAGCTCCTTTATGGTGCAAGGGGATATGTTGGCATGACCAGGGGGATATCACTCCCACATTTTTATATTCCTCCTCCTTCCTCTGGTTCCCCTTTCCTCTGTGGTGTTGTATCTCTGGAAACTTTGACTCATAAGCTTCTGGTGGCTTCTTTGTGGTTCTCATTCCAGCTGTGCTACAAACCACATGTTTGATCTTGGACAAGTCACTTTTACCTCCCATGGTTCCAGTTTCCTCGTTTGTAAAACTGAGATGACCATACCTACTTTGCATGTTTGTGGTGAGAATTCAATAGAACACCAAAAGGAAAGAATCTAACAGCTGGTTGTGTATACAGTGGGCACTCAGTGGGTGTTTGTTATTGTGAACAGAGATGGTTTTTCTCTCAATCCTACCAGTACAGCATGTAGAGCAATCCCCTGTACACGGTAAGTGCTCAACAAATGGAAAATGGGGGCACCTGGGTGGCTCAGTAGGTTAAAGCCTCTGCCTTCAGCTCGGGTCATGATCTCAGGGTTCTGGGATCGAGCCCCACATGGGGCTCTCTGCTCAGCAGGGAGCCTGCTCCCCCCTCTCTCTGCCTGACTCTCTGCCTACTTGTGATCTCTCTCTGTCAAATAAGTAAATAAAATCTTTAAAAACAAACAAACAAACAAACAAAAAACCAAACGGAAAATAAAACACGTTATAAAGCTGCGCCTTTGAGGAACTGACGAGCTCCACAAATGGGGGGGGTTCTCTGCTCACTGACTCCCTGCTGGTCGCTGCCAGACGTCACATACCTACACCCTTCCCTCTGGCCACTTGAGAACAGCTGTTTATTTGAACTCCGCTGTGGTTTCATTCCTCTATGATGCTCCTCTGCCTACAACATCCTTTTTCTTCTTTACCCAGTTAATTCCTCTCCTTTTCAAATTCAGCTCAAAGGTCCCTTCTGCTGGGAAGCTTTCCCTGTCTCCTGTGCTGTCACACCACAAATGACGCCTTGTCATTCCAGTCCAGAGAATGGTCCTTCTGCCTGTTAGCCTAAGGACACACACCGCTTGTGCACTATTGTGTCCCCAGGGCTGAGCGAGGGACCAAAGCCGAGAAGGCACCCAATAAAGGGTTTGGAGACCCAAAGACAGGGCTGAATGAATAAATACAACAATGTGGCTTGAGTCACAAGCTGAGTCATGTTTCAGTCAATTGGGCCATGACCACAGCCTGCTGACCCCAGAGCCTGAAGTCTGTGGCCACAGGAAAATGAGAGAAGGATTCTGGAAAAGAAATTCACCTCTTCTCACAAAGAGATAATGTGACAGAGTTGCTGAGAAAAAAGAAATGTTCCACGTCTTGCCCATGGAAGAAACTCTTGGAAAGATATTCTCAGTTCCACCCGGTACTACCTTCCCTAGCATTATTTGTGGGAATAATGGATGTGGCACTGGTAGATCCAGACAGATGGGTCCCTAGAGGAGGCGCCAGCCTGGCTTGGGGTCTACAAGTCCCTGGCTATTGAGAACCACCCGGGGCATACCTTGCTTTCAGAATCACTACAAATAGAATGTGACTATTATGATAATCAATGAAAAATCAATTAATTTATCATCTTCCCTGGTAGAAAACCTGCCGAAACAATGATGAATCATGCAGACTCCACCAGGCCCAGAAGATTCTAGAAGGGGGGAAAGAAGCTTTGTAGTTTAAACACACACACACACACACACACACACACACACACACACAGAAAAAGAAAGAAAGAAAGAAAGAAAGAAAGAAAGAAAGAAAGAAAGAAAGAAAGGGAAAAAAAACAACAACTTGGAAACCAAATCCCCTAGTGTGGCTGTCTCTGGAAAATGAATTCCACAGGCACTGACTCCAAGATGTTTTATCGAATGTGCTTTAGACTTGTAGGTGATGCATTGTCCCTCAGAGTCATTAAAAGGAACCCAGATAGCTGTAACGCAGCTTAGCTTCCAAGAAGTGCACACTGTCCACACTTGTACTTGCACACAATATATGGTTATTGTTAGATGTGCACATCCCCACATGCTGCCTGGATGGGGGTCTCTTTGTCCTTTATTCAGATGTGGGCTCAGGATGCTTTCAGCACAGCAAGATGAAGCCATGCCTCCCCACTCAGAGCAGCCCCACAGCCCAAGCGCGAGACAGAAACGAAAAGTTCCTTTGTTCCTAATGCAACGCTCCTCTTTTGTCACACAGGCCCCCAAAGCTCAGAGACATGCAGACCATTTTAAAATAATTTTGATAATTTCTGGAAAACGCCATCTCTACTAATTTGGGGGTAAGCAATGCCGTTAGGAAAGCTTCGTAATCCATTGTTGTGGACACCATACACTGAAGGCATTTAGGAAAAAAATTATCCATGTGGGTTGGCGTTTCATTGAAAACAGAATGATCATTATCCAGAGTCCAGATGACGCCTCCCTTTGTGACACTGCGTTGGGGGTCCAACAAAAACCGTGCCCTTTCTACAAAAGACACTGGCGGAGAAATGCTCCAGGGAAGGCGGCCCTGGGACCGCCTGGGCTCCAGGGAGGCAGCTTCGGGCCGTCCGTGCTCAGGATGCTGAACCTCAGAGCAGGCTCTTGCTTCGTTTTTTGGCAGCGAGGGCAGTGAACATTGAAATCGCAGGTTTGCCCGAACGGAAGCCAACAGGGTGGCAAAGCAAAGCATTGATCCCACCGAAGCCCTGGCCCCCAGGGAGGGCCTCATTACATCTTAATGTTTTTCTAATGGGACTTAGCATCATAACAGCAGACATTTCTTTACAGAGAAACTGTGCAAGGCGTTGCGCGACCCGGACGGGGAGGGCGATTTGCGTGCCCCGCAACCTCAGCTTCTCCCGGAGCATCTGAAGGGGAGTCGAAGATGCGGAGATACTTTTGAGTAGAACTCTTTCATTGTGCGCACTCAGCCTCTTCTCCAGATGCTGCCTCTGTCTGCGGTGATGGGGGTGTGGGCCCCTGCGTGCTGCCGTGATGCCATAAGTGGTCTCTTCCCCTCCTCTTAGGAACAATTGCAAAGTCAATAATCTTCACCTTCTACTCCAAAGACTTTTGTTTTCTCATTCACGACATACCAATTAAATCGCTTGAACTTAATACATCTTTACATAAAAGCACATTTTAAGGATTTATTTTAAGCATGAGATTATCATCATTATTATTTCTTTCCACCACCCTTTTCTGGGGATGCTTCCACCACCTCTATGGGAGGGACCAGCAGATGTCACTATAGTTCTGTTCATTCATCTTTTCTCTTGACGGGATTCTAGTTCTATCCTTTTGGGCTCAGCAGATCGCGTTTCTTATTTAATCAAAGCATAATGCATCATAACATTTGTAATTCATGTTGTTGTTATTCTTTCATTGTGTGCGGAATTGGATACATATCTTCGCGAACAGAGACGCAAGCTAAAAAGTAGCCCAGACACCCCCCGGTGAGGGGTGGAAATCAAAGGCTCTGCTGGAGAGCCACGATAAGACACGGGGACAAAAGAGCAGTGCAGGGCATCTGCACACGGACTCTTCCTTCTGACGGACAATCTTGGGATTAAAGACAGACACGTTTCCTCCATTCCTATGGAGGGCTCTCAGGGAGCGTCAGCTGGGGGACAGTGCTAGGTGTGAGGGCAGGTCCCGTCAGGATGGCAAGAGACTAGTCAGTAGAGGAGGAGGACAGGAGGTAGGCCGTGGTGAATCTTGAGGGATGAAGTCCCTGGGGTACAGCGTTCTCTGCATTAAAAGAATTAAAAGAATCTGCATTAAAAGAATCACTGCACTCTTGGATGAAAAGAGAGACCCACCGTGTTAACTTCAGTGTTTTGGTTCAACAGAATGTATGATATAGTTTCTGGGAAGTTTCATGTTTTAGGGTAAGAGGTTGCCCATGAAATGAAGAGAGTTGGACAGTCCGCCTGCCTGTGCCCTCCACACTGAAAGAAAGTCAAGGTCAAGTTGAAAAACCAAAAAGGGCTTCTTTTGAGAGATAATCACATCAATTGGTTGAACAATAGAAAATCTTGTGGTACTTATTTGTGATAACTTGGGCAAAGAACATGGATGAACAATTATATGTCATTTAGTCAAAGATCACCCAGAAGTAGGTAAGTGAAGCCCCACAGCTTGTAAAGCCAGGCCAATGGAGTGACCTGTTTTTAACAGAAGTTATTATACCCCCTCCATGGCTGAAATCAGTCAGCAACTCATGAGCGAAAGATGGAATTTTATGAACTAGTGTCCTTTTTAGATGGACACATTCGATGGAAAGGCCATGTCTGGGAGGAAGTCCGCATGCTCAGCCCTCCTACCGATCAGCACTCCCCACACATACACCCAGCCGCTGAGTTAAAAAGTTGGATTATCCAATAACACAGCCAGTCTTACTCTTCTTCTACAATTTGCTATTTTGATTTAATTTTTATCCACGAGTTCAAGCCAAAGTCACCGTCAGAAAATCAGACTCCCAATTAAGTGTTTTTATTTCCTTCTCTCTCCTTTTCCTCTTTCTTTGTAGTAGCTAGTCTTCAAAATGGTTCCCAGTGATCTGTCATTCATTTCTTTGTGTAATCCCCTCTTACACTGTGTCAGGGTTGGTCCGTATGGCCAACAGAATGTGGTGGAAATGAAGGTGTGTAATTTCTGGAAAGAGATGATAAAAGACATTGTGGCTTCCACCTTTCTTCCTCGTGTCTTGCTTGGTCTGGGGGAAGTCAACCACCGTGTTGTAAGGACACCAGAGCGACCGTTGAGAGACCCGTAGAGAGTGAACTGAGGCCTCCTGACAGCAGCCATCACCAACCTGCCAGCTGTGGGAGTGCACCACCTGGAAAGCAGCTCCTCCAGGCCTAGTCAAGCCTTCAGAAGACCACAGTTCTGGCCAACACCCTGAGCGCGGCTTCATGGGAGACCCTGAGCTAAACCTTCCATCTAGCTGAGTTTCTCCCAAGTTTCTGTGAAAGATTATACATATTTTTGTTGTTATTGTTGGACTATGATGAGGTAAGCCAGGTGCATAGGGTACAAAATTTAAGGAGAGGCAGTCACTAGGGGGGCCATGTAAGTACATCGTCACTGGCATCCTGGACCCATAGTTTTAAGTCATTCAGTCTTGGAAAGATTTGGTACTAAGCTATGGATAAGCACTACATTCTTCTCCTTCTCCTCTCTTTTTCTTTCTCCTTTGTGGAATTGCATTCAAAGACGTTCATTCTGGCCTCCTAGACATTTGTCACTGATTCCTCTTTAGGCTTCCTGTTACCAGAAACTGTGCTGTAACTAACCTCTTAGAGATACTTCTTGTTGATTTAGGGTCCAATAGTGTAGTCCTTTATGCCATTCAATTAATTTAGAAAACAAAAGAGCCACAACCATCATGCATACACTGTTTCTAGTATTGATACATGATAATGGCACCTTTATCAGATGCTATCATATCAAGATGATAGTAAAGCCTCTCTCTTACCACAGGTTGTAATAACAGAGGAACATTTTTCATGAAACAATGGGTTTGTGGTTTAGAACACAGCCTGGAGTTATGGTGGCGGGGGGGTGAGTGGTGGGATGAAGTAATAGCTAAGGTTAATGTAGGTCAGGAAGAACCAGAGGCTTTTCAGTAAAGACAGGGTGACCAAAGACAAAGACTTCAGTGAGAGGATGAAGGACAAATATCTACTTCAAAACTATAGAGAAACTAATTTTGAGCACTTGCTCACACTTACTGAGCAGAGACTGACAGACGCTGTCGTGTGACTTTAAACTTTCTTCACTGCTTCCAGAATCTATCATCGCACCCACCGATGCCAGGAATAACAACACACGTCCTCAACCCCAATTTTTCTAATATTAGAAGATTCGTGGGAATACAGAATTTTAAATAAAATGCAGTCCATTTATTTTATTCTTTTGCCTTTTGGCAAGTTCGAATTTCTCTGTATTTTTGTTGTTGTTGTTGTTAAAGATTATACTTTCACAAACTGAATACAGTTCAGAAGTCCTTTTAGGACCCGTTTATACCACTAAGGTGTTATGAATGTAGCTAAACTCTTATTCATACCAATGATTCCTTAGACCATGTAGCGCATAAAAAGTGTTTTTAAATTAAATTCTTCTCAGATGTGTTAAAGGTTGATGACAATATAATTAAGAGGACTAGCATGTTCTTTCTCCACTTCAAGGACTTAGTACTATTAGTGTGTTATCAACTCTTAAGACAAAGGGAACTCCTAGCATACAGTGAATTAGATAACAACAACAACAACAACAAAGTAGAGGAGGAAGACTAGATGGAGGAAAGGGGAGAGGGAGGAAGAGGAAGAAAAAGGAGGAGAAGAACCAGGTAACATCTACCCACTGTGAACCATCCAGACACTAGTCTCAGGGCTCTTTACATGATTAACTTGTTTAAGTCTCACAAAAACTCTAGTGAAAAATCCTATTGTTATGCACACAATACAAGAGAAGCTGAGAGACACATAAATTGAGTCATCCAAGATCACATGGCCAATAAATGGCGTACTCAGGAAGGTTACCCATTCTTGAGGTTACCAATACAGCATTGTTAGTCTCCTTAGATGTTTTGTTCATGTCCTTCAACACTATTGTTGAGGTCCTGGAGCATAGTCACTTCTAGAAGTGATGCCCTGCTCAACGCAACTCAAGGGCCCAGAGCAGCTATAACCATGAAGACCAGAGTGGGGAGATCTTGAAGGGCCTCCATTCAGTATGAGTAGAAGAAAGCGAGCCCACTGGAAAAGTATGTTGACAATAGCTTCAAGTAACATGAGATGGCTTAGAGAATTTGGTCATTAGCATCCACAAGAACACTGACTTGTTTTCATTTTTTTTTTTAAGATTTTATTTATTTATTTGACAGAGATCACAAGTAGGCAGAGAGAGAGAGAGAGGAAGGGAAGCAGGCTCCCTGCTGAGCAGAGAGCCTGATGTGGGGCTCGATCCCAGGACTCTGGGATCATGACCTGAGCCGAAGGCAGAGGCTTTAACCCACTGAGCCACCCAGGCGCTCCCAGAGATATTTTTGATGGAGGAAAGGGCACAGTGTCCTTTACCCCCATAGCTACAGCCACCAATCACAGAGTCCTTGCAGGTGACAAAGAGCATGGGGAAGAGGTCATTCTTTGAGTCTCTCTATGTACTTAAATGACTACTTCCGTGTCTATACTTGCATGAATAAGGTGTAAACTCTTTGAAGGGAGGGAACATCTGATATTTGACACCAAACACAGTGTCTAGCATCTAACAACCACTCAAATTTATTGACCTGACATTCCAGTAGGAGGAATGATTATATACTCACGGCCAATGAAGTGCAGTGGATACAAGAAATAATATCCTCTTCTGGCCTCTAGGCTTTGGTGCTGGAAAGACCTGAGATCAAGTCCAGGCTCTGCCACTTCTTGGCTGTGCATTTACAGAAATGACTTAATCATTCTGAGCCTCACTTTGGTTACTCTTACAAAGAAAGTAATTGCTGTATATATTTCATGGAGATAGTTTGAAGATGCAATTATGAAGTAAGAGTTGAGAACATGACTTAGGAACAGACTGCTTCAGTTTGAATTCTCAGGCAGCCTCTTAATTAGATATATTACTCCAGGCAAATTTTTTAGCCTAGTGTGCCTCAGCTTTCTCGTCTGTACAATGTGATAATAATAGTACTTACCTCATGGGATTTCGTCAGGAGCAAGGTGTCAACACACACAAGATGCTTACAACAATGTCTGGCAAATAGCAAGTTCTACAGAATGCACTATTAGAGTTAAGAATGCTTTAAAGCTCATGGTGTAGTCGCCGGGACACAGAAAATGCTCAATAAATGGTTGTTATTGTGTATTTTACTGGCAATAGTCAATATTAGCTGGAAGGAGGGGGTGTCTAATGTGGAATGTGAGTGAATTATAAATTGCTACATGGTTGCAACTTAGCCAAATGATATTGTCTATTTCTTATAAGTGACACTCTAAATTAAACTGCTCATGAGGTGGCTGTTCCCTGAGACTTTTGAGTCTGTTTTAACATCCAATCACTCTTCTGGCTAATGTCACGTGTTGATTCGTTAGTGGTGACCATTTAGCGATGATCAGTGCTGAACCTTAGCCATGGCACAAATATCCTCTGTGTTTTATGGGCTATATATTTGGAACTTTAGCAATACTTATCTGGGGGACTCTTCCTTAAAGGCACACATTCCGATTTTATTGTGCCCATTTTTCTCAAACGCAATTTTTTCCTACAGAGCCAATGCTGGCAGAGGTATTACAGACTCAGAATGGCGGGAGACCTTTAGACCCCACTGAAGAGCCTGTGGGGCCAGAACTTTGTCTCTCCTTCTGTCTTTCGTAGGCAGGAGCCATTTACCAGGTCCTTGTCCTCGAAGGACTAGCTGGGGCCAGGGCTTGTTCTCGAAAGCAGACTCTCCTTTTCACTCTCACTGTGTGTCGGAACGACTCACCCCCAGTCGCTTGTCAGGTGCAGGCTTTTGGCAACCTGGAGACAGGCTCAGCGGAAGCTCGTGTTCCCAACCATGGCATAGCCATTGACAGGAAGGGCTGGCATGTATCTCTTCTTCGCGGCCAACCAGGTGATTGCTTCCCCAAAGGTGGGAGCAGGTGCTTCTCCTATGTCTCCACTGTGCCTCTTTTTCTCCAGTCAGGCTGTTTGGTGGGTTGCCCTTTGGTACAATACACTTAGACAGGGCCTGGCAGACATTTTATGCCACTCTGGGGCACCTAGGAGAGCTGGTCGTTGCGTAGTGGAACAGATCGCCAATCATGCTGGTCTCTTGGCCTGCACAAATCTTTCCCTCAAGCTAGCCCACATTTAGAGGAAGTCCATCAGTACAGAATTAAAAAAATACGTGACAGAGTAATGCTCAGGAACACAATTTCCTTTGGGAGGGGAAATATTTTTTTTAAAAGTCATGGACAGTCATGGAAAACTACATGTGAATTAACTTGTTAACGTTACAAGTGTGGCCCTGGACCAGGCTGCCAGGATTTGGCCCTTCCTACTTATGTATCCACTGAGGAAGTTTCTGAGGGGACACCTGTTCCAAGAAGCATGGTGGCCTTGCACTGAGGTGTTATCATTCTGCAGCTACTCGGGAGGCCAATTTCCTCCGAGACCACAATGCAGGGCCCAGACTCCAGGCTTAGGCTGCCTCCTTCAGTGAGACACATCGTGGAAGAGGGGACACACATTGGCCTTGTGCAAAGTGGGGTCAGAGGAGAGGGTTTGCTTGATGATTTCACCCTCCAGAAAATGAAAACAGGAAGGTTTGGGTTTGGGATCCGGAGCCGGTGAGAGTCTTGTAAAATTCTGAGACTTGTATGATGTCCCCACATGGGCATGCTTTGATCACCCTGACCATTTCTACTGAGTGATTTAAGAGCTCTTCAAATGAAGGGCCTTGTGCTTGTGCTCAGGTTTGCAAGGAAGAGGGTTATCCCTCTTCCTATCCCTCATACCCTGGGAAGGGTGAAGGCTCATCCTTCCCAGCCACGCGGCCGTGCGGTGTGTGGCTCCAAGGGGCAAAGCATGTGGCAGCAGAGGTTGAGAAAAGCCGAAGGCTTGTAGGGAGGGGTAGAGACTCAGGTTCTGCAGGAAGGAAGGTGAGTGGAGAGCAGGCCCCGCCCACAGGGGATCCAACACCCCTGCGGCCTCTCGCTCCTTACTTTCACTCCATGAGAGCTGCCTTCATCCCAAGGACCAGGCTGTCTTAGCTATCTGAGAGGCAACTTTCCCCTTCTCTTCAGGGAAATTCACTTGACATAAAAGAAATGTATATACATACATGTACACATGCACATGTGTTTATTAAAAATACACGTCACTGACATCAGCCATTTTCTTTCCTGGCGATAACTGCAATTTCAAAGATTACTAGGTAAGGCGGAATGCTACACTCTGGGGACTAGCCCTGGCTGGAGACATCTCAGGCATCCGTTAAAGGTCTCAGGGAAACTATTTTATCTGCAGAGGAATCGCAAAGAAAGAAGGGGAGAGAGGGGTTGATTTGGTGAATCCACTCTCTAGAAAGTCAAAACTCAGGCCAATACAAAGCTGTTGTGTCGAGTTTATCCTCAATGCCAGTTGATGGATGTTGTTACCGTGACCTTCCTAGACCCTTCAGAAAGTACAGTGGAAGCTTCTTTTCTCTTTTATCTCTAAGGCCAGCCTCGTGTGAAGCCGGGCTGACCATGAAAAACTAAACATCCTTGTCAGATAGTAAATTCCACGAAAGTAGGAACCAGACCCATCCTTGAGCGTAAATTCTGAATGTTTAGTTCAGAACTCTGTTCTTCATGGTCACTTCATAAATATTTGCTGACTTGTTGACACACTGCTTAGAAAAGATGTGTCCGTGAAAAGAAGCATGCTCAGCATTTATCTGCAAGACCTTGGGCCAATTCTCTAGGCTTTTTGGATGACTGTTTCCTCATCTGTAAAAAATACAGGGCTAACATTTATTGGGTGCTAACCCTGTCCCAGGCATTGAGCAAAGCACTTTACAGTCATGATCTCATTGAGTCCTCGAAAGATATCCACAGAGTATGAGCTATTATAATTTTACAGATGGGAAAACTGGCAAAAAGAAGCCTCAGGCCTCTGAGGGGTCGAGCGGCAGAGTGACAACCTGAACACAGTGATCTGGTTCCAGAGGCTGCAGACTTCTCGCTACCCATAATGGAAGACAACAAAGATGTCTGCCACTGATTCCTTCATATACTTGTCCAACCTAGCTCTGGGGGCTGTCCTTTGCTCTAGGCCGCTGGAGCTGTGGTGTGAATTTAGTGGAACGAGGAGAGGAGAGCCTCTCTCTCATTGGGAATGCATTTGGCTGCAAATAACAAAACATCCCACTAACCATGCCCGGCAGGCGGTTGGCTTTCCAGGAGTGGGGATTCTGCTGTGCGTGCTTGGGCCTTCACTGCCCTTGGAATCTTTGGTCGGAAGGGCTGTGCTTTCTCAGCTTCTGCGTGAGCTTTGATTCTTCACCAAATCCACGCAGGCCACCCATGTAAGGCCTTTGTCTGCTTCCCACCTCCCTGTGCAAAATGCCTCCTCTTGTGTGGAGGATACAGTTGCCCTTTGAGTGGCAGAATGAGAGAGGTCTTCCTACAATAAAACTTCATTTCCTGTAATGCCTGCGGCCCGTTTCTGTGAAACCAGGCCATGAGTAACTAACTGGAAGAGCAATAATTTGAGATTCAAAAAATTACTTTTGGTGGAACCCCCTGATAGTTCCCTTCATTATTTAAAATTAACTTTTTTTTTTTTTCCAAATGAGCAATTGAAATGGGGAATGTGGCAATTTAGTGTTTGGCTACCACCACTTATGAGGGTCTATGTTTTTCATTATTGTGTCTATTTTTTTCTATTAGGGGATATCCTGAAATGAGGTTAAAATGTCTTATAGACCCATACTTTCTGCTACATTTTTATTGTCAGTAATAATGCTTTCACTGAGGTCCCCATCACTTTGTGGACATTGCAATAGCTTCCCGACTTTTCTCTCCTCCTCTGATCCCTCTAATCCATTCCGTTCCCTACCACCAAATTAATCTTTCTGAAGTACTGCTTTCATCACATCATTGCTCTGCTCATGAAACTGTTTGGTTCCTTTCTACCCCATGAATAGACTCCAGTATGTCCGGCCTCCACCCTCAGGTCCCCAGCGTCTCTCTTTCCCTCTTCTTTCCCCAATGAGAACTCATGTCCCCCATGAGGCAGCTCCTTGAACCGTCCTACCTCCTCCCCACTCTCCACTTGGAGTTCTCCACTCTGCCTCTCTAACTCCTCCCAGTCACCCTATTGCCAAAGGCCCTCTTCAACCATGTAGACTCCTCTAGCCAGACTTGCCTTCTTCAGCAATCTCTCTTCCCACTACTGGATAGTCTGTCTTCCTTATTATCCTGAGACATTTTCACAACTTGTGAGGATTGAGCAAATGCTAGATGAGCTATTAGATATGGCTCCAGGACCTGACTCTACCCTTCTCCCTATTTATTGCCCTCAGTAGATGGAAGATGCTTGTTACAGTATAATGAACAACTTATGGGATGGGTTTGAGTCAGACATACTTACGGTAGACTGTATTAGTTGCCCTTCCAATGTCTCCTTTCTTCCTTACCAACGAGATCTCTATTTTATTCAGCACAGTATTGTGACCAGCTGTAATGGTTTAATCTTAAATAAAAGCAAATCAGGACACTCATGGCTCAGCTTCCATTACAGCTGGGAGTGGCTATACTCTACTGCCAAGTACATGAGACATCTTTGAGAAGTGTTTTGTTTCCCCATAAAAAGCACATTGTTTGAAAAGAAAGCTCAGGGATACTAAACCTTTCACTTCTTCTTGCTTTAAATATCATTAGGATGTACGAGGCCCATATCGAACATTTTGCAACCATGAGACAACAAGACAATGAAAAGTCAACATAACTGAATATAGTAAACAGAAGGACCAGAAGAAGCTGGGGACTTGGTGCCTTTGCTGAATCACTACGTCAACAGGCAACTATCACTCAGCTTCCTGAATGTGAGATAATCACGTCTTTAATACTTAAGCCACTGTTCGTTGGCTATGCTATTACTTGCAGCTGAAATCATCCCCAACTTGTTCAACTATATTCGTACTTCCGGAGCCCTAAAATGCATGAGTTTAATCAAATGCTTTCAACCAGTATGGGAGCAGATGTTGTGATATTTCATATAAAAAAGGAAATCTTCAGGAGACAGCATTGTGTGCCCGTGTAGCTAGGTAGATTGCATTTATAAGAGAGAGAAACTCTTTCAACGACAAATGTTAAAGTGTGAATTCGTGGCCATAATAATCAATTCAATAACACGACTTTTGTGGAAGGAGAAATGAAGGAAACAGTAGACAGAGTTCATTAATCCCACTAACGAGGAAACCCTATACTTGCACTCACTTTTTAAAATAACGAAGTTTTAGCTGTGAATAAGGTCCCACTAATATTTATCTCTACTCTTTTTTCTTCACGTTTCCTTGACAAAGATTCCTCCAAAGCAATATTCCTGGCCCTCTTTCCCCTTTACTCATTCTTTCCCATGAGAATAGTGAGTTACTGTGTAAGAAAGTTCGGAAGAAGGTTCCGGCCTACTCCAGCCAGCCTCTCCCTGGCTTTCCAGGTGCTGGTGGAGCTGCTTGGCCTCTGGATGTAAACACTTCTGCTAATCCATGCAGTGATGCAGGAAGCGCCACGGGTCTTGATCTGCCCCCGCATAGGTGATACCAGCCGTTTGAAAGGACAAGTTCAAATTCAAGGGGATGTATTAGGAAACTCGATCGTGGCCATTAGTTGAACACAGCTCTCCAATTCAGATTTATTAGTAATTAAGTTGATATTTTGATCTCTATCAGTCTCTCTCTTGTGTTTGCTTCTCAACTGGTTTCAGATATAGGAAGGGAAAAGAGTTTATTGTTGGTAAGCTGGAAGGCTGACTTAGAGCCCTGGGTATGGAATTCTTCTGGGATGCTTCTTATTTGAGTGTCAGAAAATCCAGTCTTCTCATTATATAATAACAACACTACTTTTTCCTGATGAATTATTTATTTATTAATTTATTCAGTGACTGTGTCTTGAGTGTAATATGTGCTACAGACACGGGCTGAATACACAGTGGTCAGCAAAGATAGACATGACTCATAATAACTAATCAAATATAAATTTAGATTATTCTGAGTGCTACGAAAGAGAGGGACAGAAGGTCGCCTTCCATGAAAACTGATAATCAGGGGATTTGATGGGGAGATTGACAAAAGCTCTCTTAGGAAACAGTTCGTAATCAAAGGAATGAATTGGTATTAACTAGTTGAAGGGAGAAAGAAAGAATATTCCCGGCACATGCAAAGGCCCTGTGACAGGAAGGAACATGGCAAGTACAAGGGAATTAAGAGAGTCCAGAGCAGATTAAGGAGGAGGAAATAAAGTGATATTTTAGAAGGGGTTAGAGGGATTGGTAGGGGCCAAATCACGCAGAACCTCAAAAGCCATATTAAGTAAGGAGTTTGGTCTTTATCTTCAGAATGGTGTTTTAACTCCCCAGGCCTTTGAGACTCCCCAAATTCCTGCCCTGCTTCTCAGTCTTTCAGTTTCGCTCAGACCACCAGAATCAATGAGAGGCTTTGCTATGAAGATTTCCGAGTCTCACCTCAAAGTTTCAGATTCAGCAGATCTGGGGTGGAGCCCGATTATTTGTAGCTCTAACAAGGTCCCCTGTGCCATAGCTCCCTCTGCACCCGCACTTTGAGAACCACTGTTCTAGGGGGAAGGCAGTTTTCAATGGTCTTCCTGCCTCTCTGGGATGTCGAAAGCATGATTTTGCACAGCCTTGGTGACTTCCCAATGTCCTTAAACCAACATTTCTTTTTGTACGTGGCATATGCCCAGAGAGAGGGTTGTTCTGGACCACCTACCCTGCTGTAGCCAGAAGAAGATCTTCCAAACTAACAACGATGGCTAATGCTTACAGAGAAAGCATTGTGAGTCACACTGGGGTTGGCATGGCTGTTGATTGGGCAACTCTAGGGGACATCATTCATGTCATGTTTTAGATGACTGGTGGCAAAATATTGGTTGAGGTGTGCAGAGCAGCCACCTCGCAGATCTGCACACTGGGCACGGACCTGGATATGCATGATTTCATGCATCCCACAAACTTTCTATTATCCTTATTTGCAGAGGAACAAACTGACAGTGTGAATGAATCACTTTCGTTCTGTGGTTTGTCAATGGCCTAGACTATTTCTCAGCACGTGGGTAACAAAGACTGCATTAAGCCTCTGAACTTCCCACCATCCCCATCTGCAAAATGGGCACAATCATATTTATTCTCCACCTCGGAGCTGGGTAGACTGAATTAATGAAGGAGGGGGCTGAAGCTCCTGAGAGTTTTGGGGAGAAGAGAATTTCCTTTCATTATCGTGATCCTGTTCAAGAAAGTGATTTTGTTACGAAGGTATAAACACCTCCAGTTGTTTAAGCAAGCAAATGAAGACAACCAACGAAGCGGAGCGAAGGCCAACGCAGGTGTTTCCAATAGCCCTGCAGAGTGATGGTAAGAGGCAGTCACTTCTCAAATGGCACCCTGCTTTAAAAAGCAACAGCTTCCCCCACCGAGGCTGTAAGAGCAAGTTTCCCCTCCCCCAGTTTTCCTCCTTTCCTTAAGGACGGCAGGTGTTCAGTTCATTCCTTCTTTCGTTTCTTCTCCATCCTCAGTGACTAACTACAAAGTGCTAATTTAAAAGGTAGGGATTTGGAAGCATCTAGACCCTTCAGGCATTGTTATTGCAACATAAAACTCTTTACTTAGGGGTCACAGGTTCAAATCTAGGCTGGGTCAGTAGTGACCACACGTCTGATGGCTGGCCATCTGCTGGCTATTTCACGGTTCACGTGAGATGAATTGGGGGCCTCAGCTCGCCCGCCAGGACGCATCAGAATGGGCACTGCCAGACATCGCTTGGCACTTGGCACAGAGGCCAAGACCCCAATTGGAAGCTCTAGTGCTCCGAGGTTCCTTCCTAGAAAATGTGCACATGGGGGGAAGGGCAGGAGCTAGCTGGGGGAGAGAGCAAGAGTCATTGTCTTATCCTGCCACCTGCTTGATTACAAAGAAGAGGCTTCTTTTCAGGCCTGGGGAAGGGATTAACTTCAAAAAGTTTGTCAGAAACTTTATCCAGCAGAAGAGAGCGGCGATTGCCGGTGATAAATGTGCAAGTAATGCTGTCAAGGAACACTCCTCTTGCTCTCTTGACTAAAGAGAGTAGCCGGACTGGAGAACATGCAGGAAGGTGACAGGACAGGGAAGAATGGGCAGGAACCGCTAGAAAGGTAGACACCTCCGTTTCTCCTTCACATGCATAAACAGTCCCGTGAGCCTCAGAGGCCCAGAGAAGCAAGCAGGAGGATGTCCTATGCTTCTCTTTTGCCTGATTGTCTCCCAGCTGGAATCATGCTCCCTGTAGCAATGCCAGGTTTCCATCTCCTGCTCTCGCTATCTCCCACAGGCTCAGTGTCAAGGACCGGTGTGGACACGGACACCCCCACTTTCCGCTGAGGGGTACTAGTATTACCATCTCTGGGTCTAGGCATTTCCAGACTAGTTTTGGCTCAGGAAACAGACCAAAAAAGAGCACTTGAGTTATTGTTGTTGTTGTTGTTTTCAGTATGAAAGTAGTCATTATTAAATGATGAAATTACAAAAAATAATCACAGTAGATAACTTAGTTCATCCTTCTAATAATCCTATTGATCTGGTCCTCCCTGTTGCCAGCATCTCCACTTTCTACAAAATAGGTGGTCTTTTTCTTCATACCCCCTCATGGAGAAGATCTTTTGAAGGGCCACAAGAAGTTGTTTGCTTCTTTGAAACGTTTTCCAACAGAATAGACCTCGTGAATCAGACCCACTATGCAGATGGCGCCATATTTACGAAGAGATGGGGCAATCAATGTGTTTTCCGACAGGGCGATTCGCTTCATTGTTGATTTTGCCAGAACCACACTTGTAGATCAATGCATTCACCAACTTCAGGTCTGGGTCCCCCCCATGCTACGTATGGATCCACAATCCTTAGCATGTCAACTGAAGCTTTGTTGAGCTTAACAAAGGTGCCATTGAGGATCTGGTCAAGGCAAAGAAGTTACAACACCCACATTCTGAACCTTTGGGCTCACCCCACTGAGAGCTCTGATCCTGACGACAAATGCTGGTGTGGTCTCTGCAGGTACGTAGAAGTTGCCAACTTTTCTCGCCATCGTCGCCATTCGAAGCTCCATTCTGTACATCTGCCTATATTCCCTGTGGTAATGCTTAGCTTGTCATAGATAAGCTTCCTCCTTGCCTTTCGAAGCATCTTTGGGGCAAACATCTTTCTCAGAGGCTTGCTCTTCAACTCTCTGAAATTCCTTTGCTTTCTCGTAAGGGTTTCTGGCATGGCCGGAAGCTTCTTTTTCTTTCTTTCTGTATCCTCCTTGGTTCTATCCGGAAAAGAGGGAGGGCCGTTGAGTTTTAAGCTCCACTTTTTGTTTTCATTTACTACATTATCTCTATTACCAAAGTCCTGGCCCGGATCCAAGGGCAATTTACTAAGTACCAGGTCCTCTCCTGACTTTTGTCAGAGCCCGTGGATCACACTGTCAATAGAATCTAATATGGTGGGATCTGAATATCCGGGGGCCGGTGAAGTTGAGATGGTCATAGTGAGGGACGTGGGCTATTCTGTCCAGCAGCCTGGTGGTGGAAGAGAAAGACAAGGTGATGGGGTAGGGGGAGGAGTTTACAGGGAGGTTTGTTAGAATGAGGGAGGAACCGTGCATGTGTTTTCAGTTTGAGAGGTGGTGAAGAGGGAGAATAAAAATGCACGAGACAGAAGGGAAAATACTTTTTTTAGCCAAGAGCCAAAGGTGGGCAGAAAGGAAAGGAATCAGCTGCCTAAGAAGAAGAGGAATTCTTGAAGTTGAGGGTCAGAGGGAAGAAAGAGTGCCATTATGGATACACTTCAGATGTGGAGAGAGCAGCCTTGAGCCCTTCATCAACGATGTGTCTCTTTTCTTTGCTCAATAGAAGACTTTGCCCTGAGAGGTGGCTGGGAAACTGAGGGATGTACCAAAGACGTGGAGAAAGGGAAAAGAGGCCACAGGGGGACAGAAGTGGAGGGCTGCTGGCCAGGCTGGGCTCAGATGGATTTGCACCCTCTGTCTATGTATTAGTATCATCTTGAAAGCCGTCCACCATGGCTTGACTTTCAGTCACGCAGTAGGGACCACTGCTCTGTATTATAGAAGGAGGTTTGACATGAAAATTGTAAAGAAAGCAGACTATAAAGAATTCCGCCCAATATATACATGGAACAGGGAAAGAAAAGACCAAATGAGATTGTTGAAAAGTTTTCAAAGAACTTTCCAAAAAAAAAAAAACCACAAAAACTTTTCCCTGATTTAAGTCAAACAGCATGGAAAATAATAATATGGTGTTCAAGTCCCATTGTCTCTGTCGGGGGTGATGCTTGAAGAAAAAGAAAGTGTGTTCTGTTGTTAGTCATATTTTAATTGGTCACAATGTGAGGCAAAAGTTCAAAACTAAATGCTGGAAATACCTCCCCTCTGGAACATTCAATTAAAATCTGTGGGGGGAAAAGCTTCAAAATGACAGCCAGAGACTAACAACAACAATAGCAAAAGTCCCCATTAACCCGGGCTTGAAGGAGGCAGATGACTTGAAATGAGTCAAGTGCGTGTGTATGTGTGTGTGTTTGAGGGCGTTGGTGGGGGGCTGGAGGGGTTATCTGGCCACTTCTGGCTAGGACTCAGAAGGTGTTTAGCATTATGAGCCCTGCAAGTGTGTTTTGCTCCAGGTGAAAGTGTGATGTGGACAGAATTCATCTTTGTCAGCTGAAGTCTTGCCTTTTCACACTCTTTCTTACCCTTCAAAGTCCCTGCTTCCTCCCCTTAGGAATATCCGGTATCTTCTCCTATGCCTTCAACTCAAACAGGATTGGAAATGCATTCACACTAAGGTAAAAATAACTGAAGATAGAAAAGATCAGTTACTTACCTCAGGAGTATTAGCACTTTAATAAGGCAGGTCTTAGGTAAAATAAATGTTACTGAACTCCGAAATAGCATCACATGGATGGGAACCTATTCTGCTTATTTATAAAAGGCATTTTGAGACCATCCCACACTCCTGCCAGCAAGAAGGCTATGTGGGATAGCTTCTAGAATTACTTGAGTCCTAGAGGGATCTAGAAATTTTAACATGTTGGATTGATTAAGATGATGTCAAAATCACCATAATAAAAACCGGGGGTTATTATAGACAAAAGGATCTACGAATCCTCTGACATTTAACATTCCACTTGACAATTTCTTTTTGTCCTCAAAGGAGAAAATATGTGCCTGACAGGTGGACTCAGGTGTGCGTACATGGGTGAGCACGGGCACATCTGTGCCCCATGTCACTGTGCAGCCCACGATCCCCCAGAAACCCATGCACTTGTGAACTCGCTCAGTCCTCAAAGCCACCCCACGAAGAAGGCTCTATTATCGCAACATTAGACAAAAAGGGAGCCAAGACATAGAGAACGTGAGTGAGTTCCCTGAGCATGTGCAGCATGCCGGTGGTGGAGCTGGGATCTGAACCCCTGGATTCATCAAGGGTACGGTATCTGGCCTCTAACCACTCTGTAAGCTGGCTTTGAAGAACTCGACATGAACTTCACAGAAGCTGTTGTTTCTGAAAAGGGGCTGAAGAATGAGTTTTCCAGCTTGGAGTGAGGAAGGTAGGGTCTGGTCAGTCTGCCACATACGCGACACACCACGGTAGGACACAGTGGCTCAGCAAGGTCGACAGCATAGGCTGGACATGGAGGGGGCTCGTGCATCCGCATTACCCGTGGCAGGCTGGGTTTTCATCTGTTTTCCCAGCATTATTGCAAATGGCACTTGCTTTTATTCTCAAAAGAATCTGGGTTTGGCTGGTGCTACATGGTGCCCTCACCCATGGGGGAACCGTTCCTGTAGAACCTGGGATGGCCTGCTGCTGAGGTTGTGTTTTATTCTGAGGAGCGGAAAACTATATTTGATGCCCAGAATGGCTTGCAGCAAGGACAGGCAGGAGTGACAGAATAGAGACCCGTCCTTAAGGTACTCAAGGACCTCCTTTGTAGGATTGTTGAGAAAACGAAATTAAGCGGGTTGAGAAGAGCATGATATGTATCAAATGCTCAGTCCATTCTCGATCCTCTTATCCCTGCTTTTCCCCCCTTCTTTTTCTCTTTGTCCTCTTCCTCGCCCGCCTTCTCATTCCACCCTCCTCCATTCCTCCTCCTTCTCATTTTTTCTTCTTCTCCTGGTCATGCCTGGGAGCCACAACCCACCCCACTTTCTCTTCTGCAAATCTTCTCTCCAATCTTCTTCTGCCTGGCTTCCTTCCTTCAGCACCCAGCAGGGTCTGTGAGTTTCCAGACAGGCAGGGTCCAGGTAAGGATGGTGAACACAGCCTAAGAAACAGAATCCAAGGTGTGCCTTATGGTAGTCTGGGGGTGGGGAGGCAACGTGAGATATGATGATTTCCCTACACCCCGATTTTTGAATTTTAAGAGTTCAGCACACTCAGCTGAAGGCTGTTACATTGGCTGCTTATTCAACCTCATCCTGGCAGTAGGAGGAAAAAAAGCCCAACAACCACTGAAAGCCCACATTTTAATACTCACAGCTGGGGATCCGGTCAGGGTCATGTTACCAATATAAACAGCACAAAGCCGGCAGCCTAATACTAATATCTAATAGATCGAGGATCACACATCAGCCTCATACATCAAACGCAGCCTGCTTTTGAAGCAGATATCAAATAATGTTTCCACTCTTGATTATGTTCCCTTTGTTCTAGGGCAGTAAAAAAAGAAATGAGTGAAGAGTCCCTGGTCACGTTATTTGGGGATTTGGTAACAGCAGGCCAAAGAGCGAGTAAGGGAAGGGCTGGAAAAATGTTATTATTTTTAAGCACCCCCCATGCCCCAGGGACTTGGTATAACATCACATTAACCCAGCCACAGGCTCATAAGAAGGGATTATTATGCCCATTTTACAGGTGGGGAAGCCACCTGTAAGCTCTAGTAAGTACTAGAGCTGGGATGCAAATACCAGTGTTTCATAAGAACGACCCCGTTTTGTTTGTTTTGTTTTGCAAGGAGTAATACCCTCATGACATCATAATGTGTATCCAGAGATAATTTCACCATTTCAGGTTCCTGATGTCGCAGTTGCTTATGGCTTATCTTCAGTTGTTAGGAGGGACGCAGACACCATGAATGAAAAATGTCGAGAGAGGAATGGTGTAGCCCGACACCAGTGGCTAAAGTGGGAAGCCCGGCAGAAGTCAGATCCCAAGAAAAATGAGTAAGTGAGCGATGAGCATATGATGGAGACTGATAAGTACTATGGAGAAAAATAAAACAGGAAAGGGTTAGGGAGTTTGGGGAGACGTCTTGATTTAATTTGAAATTAATTAATAGCAGAAATATTAAGTGAATCTCCGGTGTCCCACGGGCTTCTTGCTGGCCTGGAACCTCATGGATGCTGCAGAGTAAAGTGGGTCTGAATTCTGCTTCTACCTGCAAGCTGGCTGACCTTGGGCAATGTGTATAAGCCTTTGTTTTCTCGGCTCTCACAGGGAAAGAGCAGAGTGTGGCCCATAGCGTTGTTGTTGGGGTTCGGTGAGTTACTGCACGTCGGTCCTCAGAGCGCCCGGCATATGCGGGCGGGCCCTTGCTACCACTTTTAGGATTCCTGGTTGTTATTCTGTTGTGGCTTTAGAAGTGACTGTCCCCTCGCCTGGTCATTGGTCCACATTTGGAACTCAGTTGAACTTGACTTGGACTCACTCTCCCTTTCCTAGGTCTTTAGTTCTCTGGTTGGTTTGCTTCGCTGCTGTGTGCTGTGATTCTTCAAACCTTCTCTTCTGGCCTCCTCTGTCCTTAGAGCCCACAAGCGCACATACGCACGTGCTCCACAAACATGACACACACCAAACATAACTACCCTTTCACTTCTGAGAAACCACAAGGAATCAGAAAGAAGTTCCCTCAAGGTCTTGCCAGTAGATCTATAAAGCCCCCTGAGTCTGTCCATCTCTCCTCTTTGCCCCGCACTGATGCAAGGGAAGTATGCCTCCTGCTGAGGACGGTACCCCCACCCCCCGCACTGCACTCAGAGTCCCATCTCCTGTTACTTCTGCCAAACCTTATATCACCACTTCTCCTATTTTCTTTTCAGGATTATTACTACATACAAGTTCAAATTTAAACATCTCCCCCTTTTATCCTCGTCTTCCTGTTTTCCAATAAACTATCTTGGCACCCACATCAATGCCTCACCTCTCCTATCTCCCTGCCTCCTCGCTCAGCACTTGGCCCCAACTGCCCTCACAAAGTCCCCAGTGACTTGCATTTTGCTAATTCCAATATATACCGTTTGGTAGGGACCAACCTGCTTGAAAAACATGCTTTCCCTGATTCTGGTTTCCTGATCTTCTTCTATTTTTCTGGTTGCTTCTCAGTCCCCTTTGCTAGTTTGTCTTCTCCCTTAGGAAATTTTAACATATATTTTTTAACCTGCCCACTTCTCTCTGCCTCCATGGCTACTACCCCAGTCCAAAGCATTGACTTCTTCCACCTTGACAGTTCAATAGTCTTCTGAATACTCTTGGCAGGACCTCATTTCAGATGTCTGCACTGCAGGGACCATGCTCACATTTGCACTTCTTTACTCGCCTCCCCGTTCACCTAGAATGAAGTATTGTCATAGTAACAGTCTTTATCACGGCCCAGAAACCTTTGCATGTTCTCCGTGGCTGCTCTCTCCGGTTCTGTCTCACACCCCTTTATCCCTCACTTTCTGCTCCCAATACACTGGCTTTCTCTCTGTCCTTCAAGTGGTCATGTTTTTGTTTTTGTTTTCCAACATCAAGATGTTTGGGTGAGCTCATCCCTTGGTCTGAATGCTCCTGCCCCATTCTTTGCAGAACTCCTATTTATCCTTCAGAAATAAAACTTCCCTAGGAAAGTTTCCCAGAATGTCAGAGGACTAGGTCGAGTCTTTCTGTTACAAGCTCTCCTAGTACCTTGTTCTTCTTCTTCATAATAGTTATTATAACTGACTGTGTCATTTAGGGTCTAACGTCTCTCTCTGACGCTAGTTTGTAAGTCCGTGGAGACATAGTCAAGTGTCTCCATTTTGCCACGGGGCTTCCAGCACCTAAAACAGTACCTGGACCATGTGGAATAAATGAATGAGAGGAAAAACAAACTTCAGTTTCTAAAACCATTATTCCCAAGGTAGACCTGCAAAGCTGTTGTATTTGATATCTGCGTACTTCTAAAGGTTAAATTCAGAGCTTCAACCTTCCCTAACCTCTTCATCATTTCAACTCCCTCTTCTCAT
The DNA here is from genome assembly GCF_963455335.1 of Martes martes. Classification (NCBI taxonomy): domain Eukaryota; kingdom Metazoa; phylum Chordata; class Mammalia; order Carnivora; family Mustelidae; genus Martes; species Martes martes. Next base: position 46,070,643 of record NC_137901.1, on the reverse strand, counting down.
TGAGTTCAGAACTCTGTTTGGATATCTACTGTCACCACCACTTCTTTAAGCCCTGTTTTGAGTGTTTCCTTCTTAAACCCTCCCTGGTTCTCATCTTCTCCATTTCAGCTATTGGTGTCACCATTTCCTTTACTTCTTTAAAGTCAGAACTAGGAAGCTTAAAAAAGAGCATTTAGAGTTTTTGTTTTTTTTTAAGATTTTACTTATTAATTTTGAGTGAGAGAGAGAGAGAGAATGGGGGAGGGGAGGGACAAAGGCAGAGGGAGAGAGGGAATATCAAGCAGATTCACACTGAAGGCAAAGCCCAACCAGGGGCTTGATCTCATGACCCTGAGATCGTGACCTGAGCCAAAATCAAGAATTGGATGCTCAACGTACTGAGGCACCCAGACACCCCTAGAGTTCTTTTTCTTTTTTTTATTATAAAAGCATGATATGTTCACAGTAGAAATTTGAAAAATATATTTATAAAAAAACCAAGAAAGTAAAAATCAAACATTTATCTAAACAGCAAATTCTAACTATTTTGGTATATACTGTTTCCAAGTTTTTGTATGCATACACACACATCGTTCTGTGTGGCTGAGGTTCTGTGGCTCGGTTCTGCCTACCTTCTTAAATTAACATTTTTATTATGAGAATTTTCAAAATAGGGAGAACTGTATAATTAATACTTATTAACATTTTGTCATTTTTTTCATCTAGTTGTCTTTATTTTTGAGTACTGTAAAGCAAACTCCCTATAACACTTTTGTATGTATCTCTAACACTAAAAGCTTTTTAAAACCATAACTAAACTGTCACTTTCATACCTGACAAAATTAACAATAAATTCTCAACTTCATCTAATGAGACCATGTTTGATTTTCTGATTGTCTTAAAAATATCTTTTTACAGCTAGCTTGTTTAAATTAGAATCAAAATACACACATTATTTATACACACAGATTTTTAAAAATTAGAAACATATCATGAAAGCTGTTTATAATCTGCTTTTTAAACTTAAGAATATGTTAGACACATTTTCCCATGTACTAAAGATTTTTCTTCACTGATTCCAATGTCTATATAATATTCCATACTTTTTATATCCAACATCTTATTATGGACATTTAGATTTTTTTCAATTATCTGACCTATGAATAAGGCATTGATGTATATACATGAGACATGACTCATGAGAAGTAGAGAAAACCTAGGCCCAAGATGAATAAAAATATTTGTAATATTTTTGATATTGCCAAATTGCTCTCCAGAAAGGATATACTATTTACTATCCCATAAATAATGTATTCCTTGCAGACACTAGGTATTATAATTGAACAGTTATCATTATTTTTACCCAAATCAGTAAGCAAAAATAATATCTTGGTTTTTTTTTTTTTAATCTTGCATACCTTAGTGTGGTTAAGTATGGCTTGCAGTTCAATAGACCTTTAGATTTCTGTGGAAATGTTCCTGTTCGTGTTCTTTGTCCATTTTTCTAATTTGTTCTCTTTTACTATTGATTTGTGAGGCTTTCTTTCCCTTTGTATTTTCTTTGGCAAATTTTACCGACATTATGCTATGAATGTTGCAAGTATTGTGTTTTGGGGGTTTGTTGTTTGCCTTCTAGACTTGTTTTATTTTACCCTGTCATATATGTCCTTAACCAATTCTAATTTATAATTTCTCAGTGTGTCAATTTCTCTTTCAAATCACAATGCTGTGACTCTAACCGAACATATCAACAACTCTTCCCTCTAACTGTTTTTTTTTTTTTTTTTTTAAGCTCCAAAAAAAGCCCCATTCTCTTTTCTAGTTCACTGTGAAGGCTGCTGCCTAATGAATATTTCTATGGCTGCTTCTCCATCCATGACTTGACAAATGTCTTTTTATTGCATAGCAGATGAAACCTGAAGTTCTCAGCCCAGTATTTAGTAACATCCACAGTTTAACTTAAACTCTCTTTTCTAAACTTATTTCTAATTCTTTTTGCACAGGAGCCATCCATGGCAGCCTGAATGATGTTCTCACTCTTCCCACCAGACAACTCTTCTGACCATGTTCTTGCTCGCCCTCCTTTCCAAGCTCACTGATGTCCAAACCTCTCCATCTTCCAGTCTGATATGCCTATGAAGTCTGCTGGAAGTTGCTTCAGCCCAGGAATCCCTCCTTCTTCTCTTTGTAAATACTTACTATTAGCTCCATACGTCTTTCAACATCACTATTAAATTTTGGTTTTCTCAAAAAAAGTGTGATTCCTTTTATGAGAGCATAAAAGGATCTTGTTCTGATTCTTCTGTAGTTCATGTGCTCCACCCAGGTCTGGACACCTATTAGCACCAAATTCATGATGACTTGACTGTACCTGGGAGAATGGCGCTACTCGCCTGCCAAAGGCAGAACAGGCACTTGGAAATAATTTTCCCTGGTGGTGATAAAAATGGTCGCAGAACATCTACGATCTTTAACTCCACCTTCCTTTTGACTCCTTTCATACAGGTAAACATGAGTGATTAAAGTACATCTTCATTCAGTGGGTGTGGGATGGAATTTTCATCTGTAGCTAATAGACTCACTGAAAGCAATTTAGTGTTCTCAGTGGTTGGACCTGCTGTATGGAAAGGCCACCAACAGATGGGGAGTATCCTTATCTTAGCCAGGGGAGGGGAAAAATATGAGACTCAATCTGTTTCTTTAAAAAATGATAAACTCAAGATGATGTTCACAGAAGCTTTATTTCCATGGTTAGGGAAAAGAAAAAAAAAACAGGACAGAGGAACTCAAACCTCATGTTAAACACACAGATTAAAAAGAGAATCCGTTTGTTTATGCTCACGTTGGAGGAGAACATCGAAAGTCGAGGGTGTATGTCCAGTGTTTTTGCAAAGAGGTGCCTCCTGGAGAACATGACAATCAATGTTATCCATGGAAAGTCACTGTCTTTGCTATGGTGAAGGACAAATCATTGTCTCCCACTGGTCTGCTTTTCAAGACTCCATGATGAACTCTACTCCTAGAAATGTCTGATGGGGCGCCTGGGTGGCTCAGTGGGTTAAAGCCTCTGCCTTCGGCTCAGGTCATGATCCCAGGGTCCTGGGATCGAGCCCCGCATCGGGCTCTCTGCTCCGTGGAGAGGCTGCTTTCTCCTCTCTCTCTGCCTGCCTCTCTGCCTACTTGTGATCTCTGTCTGTCAAATAAATAAATAAAATCTTAAAAAAATTTTTTTTTTTAGAAATGTCTGAACCAAAACAGAATCTTAAGGACTCTAAATATAGACTTAAAGTATGAGATAATTGCCCTGGCTGTATGGCAGGTTTTCCAAGAAATTGTTAGAACCATGTATTTTATCAGAGTGCGTGTTATTTTGCTCACTGATGTATCCCCGTACTTTAAAAAGTGCCTGGCCATTAGTAGGTGCCCAACAAATATTTTTTTAGTTTAACTGAGTCGAAGTATTTTCAAATTCTTGGTCCTATGTTTGGGTGGGTACATGTATGTATGTATGTTAATGGAGAGAAACAAAAAGAAAAATCACGAGCTTGCTCTCAGTGCTGTAATGTTCCAAATAATAACATATGATAATGATGGTGGTTTTCCACTCTCACAGTTCTTTCACCACCCACCCACTCATTCAATGGATATTTATTGGGCACTGATTATATATCAGGAGTTGTCTATATGTGTTTACTATCTAGGAAAAATAGACAAAGAAACAGACAATACAAAACATGTGTCAGAGACAGTGCTAATCAAAGGGGGCTTAAGAAGGACAGCCAGACCAGTCACAGGGGCGCGGGGATGGTTTCCCCCAGGAGGCGTGGATGAGTTGAGGCTGGGGGAGAGCGGCCCCACTGGAGGGACTGGCCCAGAGGTAGGAGGAAAGAGATGTTCCTGCTCTAGAGCCTGTCTAAAAAAGATGCTCATCCTGCTCTTCCTCAAGCATCTGCCCCCACCTGCTCCCAGCTGGTGGTGAGATGGGCCCGATCCGCCATGGGATAAGTGGATCCCAAACTGTTGACACCACTGCTATGTGGTGCTCCCATCCCTGGGCAGGGAGGTGCACCTGATGGGTATTGTTCTGTCTGTCACCAACCTCCCACCGGTGGTTTGCCAAAAGCCCAGTCCATCAGCCACGGGCCGCAGGACTCTGCTGTGCGCTGGCGAGCATGCTGCTGTCCCTGCCCAAGAACCAACCCCTGAGCTCTTGGTCACACTGCTGCTGTCATTTCTTCAACTATATCATTTGCTCCCTGCCCCAGTCTCCTGAGTAACTGCAAGCAGGCCAGTGTCACTAAAGGGGAACGATCATCCTTTTCTCTACTTCTGGAAGAATGGGGGAAACAATGTGCTGTGCAGAGCTCATTCCCCCGAACTTGAGGGGCCTGGAGTTCTTTCCTGGGCTCCCCTCCTCTCGGGGGCCAGTTGAGGCTCTCTGGTTCCCTCTGGTCTCAGCTTGCATCTGGAGGAACAACTCCGTGAGTACCGTAGGTGGGCCCTGAGTCACTGTCTGTGGAATGGAGAATGTATTATAATGAAGGCCATTACTGAGTACTTACCATGTACCAGGGATTTCGCAATCATGATCTCTAAGGCTATCGACAACCCTGCAAAGCACCAATATTAGGTGAGAAAACTGAGACTCAAAGAAGTTTAATAATGTGCCCAGGGTCATAGTAAGGTATAGACTTAGGATTCAAATTCTGGTGCACCTCTCTTCAAAGCTTTCTAGAATGTCATGTGACTGCCCACCCACCCCATCATACTCCTAATGCCTTATTTCCCAGGCAATCCTCTGATGGAGACTTTCACTTTCTATACCATCCGTCTTCCTGTAGTGGCAGGAAAGAGGTTTCTGTTCCAGATTGTCTTATACAGTCCCTGATGCACAGTGCCTACCTCTCCAGGACACTGGCATATGTCATGGTCAGCTTCTCCTCCCACCTCCTAACTCTTAGAAACAGAGGTGGATTATAGCTTTGTAATACTTGTAAACCCTTGGGTTTATTTTTAAATGGTTGTGATACCCTAGTCCCTAGGAATACAAAGAGATAAACTCCACTTCAAGTCCAGTAAGAGAGCCAGACTCAGGGTCAAATAATGGCAATGTTGTATTAAAAAATCTAACAGTTGAGTTACATAAAAGGGACAGTGATAAGAGAGAGTCTAGACCAACTCTGCTTAGGGAATCCAGGAGAATTCACTAGGAAGGTGACGCTTAGGTGGGCCATGAGGTATGATTAGGAGTTTGGGGAGCACGTAAGGGAGGGGCAGGACATCGGAGACAGAGGAAGTTAGAGTCGCTCTCAGGGTCCTATTCTGGCTTGGCCAACATCACTTGCATGTGCAGGGATAAGACACTTGGACCCTCCAAGACTCAGTCTCCCCTTTCCAGGGAAGACATGTTGCAGAAGTTACCGATTGACCTTCAAAAAGAAAGATCCTTTCTGTATAAACATGTGATTCTACAGCAGAAAAACCTGGGCGAGTGTTCTTGCTTCCTCAGAAACTCCTTAATTTAATGCTCTCTGCAGTGGAGAGGGCACTCACCCTTACAAGCCCCTGGGAGTCTGTTCAGTAAACGAGCTGCTTGAGTGGAGTTGGGACTAAGTCATGGCTGGCTGTTGTCATTGGTTCTGCGCGTGTCCTAAGGACACGTTGGCACCCAGGCCACTCAGCAGCCAGCTAGGAGAAAAGGGGCAAGTTTTCTTTCCCCCTCTGCCTCCGTCACAAGGGTTCTGTGAATGATGAATGTGAGAAAGGTAACCAGGCAGAAGGAAGCATAATTTAATGTTTTTAAGTAACATTTCTGTATCTGATTACAAAGGTAACACATATCCATTGTAGGAAAGGTTGAAAAGTAGCAGGGAAGAAAATAGTACTGGTCAGTTCTTCACCAAGGACTAGTTACGTCACTATTCTGTCCTTCATGCCTGTGTCTTAGCAAACTAGACAGAGAGTGAGTAACAGTGTTCTCCACATACTCTTTGTAGCTTTCTTTCTCAATGACTAGTGTGATGAAACAAATCTTTAGCACTTGTCTGGTGTAATCAGAAGCCTTCCTGCTTCTCTTTGGAGGCCTTGATAAGTGGGTCCTCAGGTCTGGTGTATTATTTTTAATGGCTTCATAATATTCTCTACATTATATGGCTTATTCATGATTTATTTAAGCAACCTTCTATCACTGAGCATGGAGATTATTTTTTTTTCAACCATAAACAACATCGTGATGAACATCTTGTGGCTGGGTCTTTGTGCACAGACATGATTACTCTAAACCCAGGAAGGGTGTTACTCAGGCAACCTGGGTTTAAGAATAAGCCTTCTGTGAGGCTGCGTGGACAGCAGCTTTGTTTAGAAGGATTTGCCTCTCCAGCTGCCTGGTCAACCCGAGATCTCATGGTGGGATGGGACCGTCAGAGGAAGAAAGGGTCCTCAGCAATTTTTCATGGCACCAGGCTTCTGTTCAGTGCTTTGAAAAATTAAAAATTGACCCCCACCCGGCGTGCATCTTTGGTCTAAAACCTTCTGTGGGTGGATTCTGGAATTGTCTCTTGAGGGACAGAGCGAAGCACAGTCCTCTGGAATGTGTACACGAGGTAGAGAAATGGCCTCAAAAGTATTGTGCGGAGACAGATTCTCGGCAGGCCAGGCTCGGCTCGGTGACCTCAGAGGTCCTTCCCATCCGTAATTCCAGTGATTAGTGCAGCCGATTTTAGAGTGTGACCAGACTCAGAAACAAACATTTAACAACGAAAGCAGCCCCTGTGGAGTTTCAGGCCCGTCCTCTTTCTCTACATTGTCCGCCTGAAATCCAGCTCTGTTCTCTCTGAGGTCTGGGGGTGGGCTGCCTCTCCCTTTTGGTCTCCTCGGCCGTGGGAAGCTCTGGCTTCCCACAGTAACTACGGAGGCACATGCTGGGGCCCACCCTGCCCAGGTGACAGAGCTCCTTCCTGGAGTCCTGCCAGTTCGCAACTGAGAGGGTGACATCACGCCCAGCTGCCGCCACCTTTTATTAACTGGTTTCCCATAGAACCAGGGCCCTTAGGATGGGTTCACAGTCTTCCTGCTTCTCTTCAGAGGTTCGATAAGTGGGTCCTCAGGTTTTTGGGGGGTTCTTGTTTGTTTCCACTTGGAATGAAAACATTTGGCCCCAAAAGCACACAAATCAGGGTTGCTACAGGCCTGGCCTGCATTTGGCCAGATTTCATGCAACACACATTCATTACTAGAATGGGGCACAGTCATCTGCCTATCACTAACCTCTTTGAAGGCAAGAATCCTTCTCTAACTTATTTACAGCTATATCCTCAGGCCTGTGGTATGCCCTCGATAAATACTTATTGACCAAAAGAATGAAGTACCCACTACTGCGAGCTAATGTGCTAATGCCAGGAAAGCAACATAGTATCATGGAAAGGCCACTGGATTGGCAGTTGTATGGCTCTGGGTTCCCATCTACAGTCTGGCCTCCACTTCCTCTTCTGAAAAATGGGACTCACGATGCCCACCTTTTGCAGAGGTTGCCATGATTAAATCTGTCGGTCAAATGCCCAGCCCGGCACCAAGACGTGGCAGGTCCTGAGTGAGTCCTTATCATGCTTCTCCTTCTGTGCATTCTGGACGGTGCCTCTCCCGGAGGACCGAGCCAGGCTGGGAAGATGCTGGAGAAGGGAGGGCTGGCTGTTTCTGTTCTGCTGTCAGTCCCTTGTACCTGGTGGAGGAAGCTGGCTGTGCCTCCACTAAGTCATCAATCTCTGTTCCGGCCCCACACCTGGAACTGGGAACTGGAAAGCATCCGCTCCAGCGGCAGCTGGTTCGTCTTATGGCTACAGCCCAGACACACAGAGAATTTAGAAAAAAAAAAAAAAAAAAAAAAAGAGGAGAAGGAGATTTTTGTCCCTCTCCATGAGAAAAGAGTGAAACCTCACTTTTATTATGTACCCTGGTGCATTGGCTTGGCAGCTGATGTAGTCCTCTTATGACACTGCTTTGCATAAGACAGCATGATTCCAACTTACCGTACACCAGAGTCTGGTTGTATTTAAAAGTCAAAGATGGAGGATGTCCACTGTCCACAGCAGAGAAGGCTAAGCAGTGACACGGATCACAATTATTTGTACACTTACATTCCCCCAGACTTATTGCTTATATGCTTAAGTAAAAGACTCCACGTCGAGTACGAGTCATTAGCAAAGGCAAGCTGATTACATTTCAGAAGAATATCTGAACTTCCCAAGACTTATATTTCACACCAGAAACCGAAGCTGAGATATTTTCATGTGGTAACAGTTTTGATAGAGGCAAAATAATTTAAACAAATAATTAGCCTGGAGAATAAAAGTGTACACAAAAGCACAATTAATGAATTTACTAATTGTTCTTCCCTGCTGTGGACATTGCTCAAAGTTGAATTTTAAGCTATTATATAAATATAAACTACTGTACCAAGCCACAAAACCAGATGACTCACCATTAGTCATTAATGTTGCCTTAAAAACAAACTTGAGCTCTCAGAGAGAAAACGCATTCACCTAGGCAGACATTGTTTTGAAAATAAAGCAAGACTTAGATGCTCAACTGTTCTTTGAGTCTTTGGGAAAACACACACACACACACACACACAGAGACACACACACGAGAGATTTGTGGCTTTTAATGCCCTATATAAATATCAGACAGGCAACGTTTACCTTATTTGAAATTCTCCATTAGCTGAATAGGAATGAATTTGGTCTGTCCTGCCCACATGGCCAAATGAGTCCTCGGTCCCTCTTTATCACACTCCTTACTGAAATGGAATCAAAATGTGCTCTAAAGTGCCTTTTGTGTTAGATAGTCTCCATATGTGATTGGAGGCAGCTTTCTTCTCCTCCCCATCTTTCTTCTTTTCAAATTCATCTTGTCCTCCTCCTTTAAATCCCAGAGAAATAGTGTTTTCTAGATTTGCCTACAAGGCTGCAGACTCTAGAAACTGTAAAACGGACACTGTTCTCATGTTTTTCCAGCCTGGGAGCAAAAATGGGCCTCTGAGGGACATGCAGAGGGACATGCAAGGGTTAGATAAACTCTTGGCAGAACTGGCGGTGTTTCCTTAACCAGAACAACCATCACCAAAGGTCTCTGTATCCCTTAGGTAGTTGTTTTTAAATATAGTTCCAAAAGATTGTTATTTCTAATTTTTGTATTTATATTAAATAACAGGACAGCCCTCACCTATAAGCAATGTGCTTTAAAGTTAACCTACGTGTATAAAGAATTGATCATTTATATCTCTGACTTTGGCATCTTAAGGGACCACGTATGGCTTGACATTAATTCATAAAGTAGAACATTCTGACACCCATCCCACCACGGGGTTTTCTTTCTTCTCATCGACACTCTGTAATGTGATAGGTTGCTCTATATCATTATGGTCTGATCTCAATAGGAACAACTGCAAACTGTAAGAAGCTCCAGGATTCTAGAAGCGCTCACAGTGATGGGATATTCTAGGGGTCAGAAAAGGAGGTGATTGGTTTGACAATGGCGTTCAAGGGTTAAAATGTCTTTGGAAAACTGCTCTATGGCATTCCACAGGGTGGGAGGGTAGAGGCTGTGGAGACGCAGGGAATGGGGGCCAGAGGAAGGGTGGAGAAGAAGTTCTCTTTTCCAGCAGGAGCAAATGTCCATAATGTGTCATGTGTCCTGTTTCTAGGACAGTGGACTGGTTCTGTGGTGTGGCTAGGGCAGGGACGGGGGCAGTGTGATGATGTCATCTAGAGGCTTCATGCGGGGTCGTCTCTCTCCACCAATGTTAGGTTTATATTGTAAAACCCCATCCACCTCCCCTCCCTATCCCAGCCTCTACTGAATGCTGAAGGGAGGAGACTGCAGGGAAAGAGGAGTGCCCAAGAGGGGGGCTGTGGCCACTCAGGTCATCGTTACTGCTGGTAGCGTCGATGGGGTCATGATCTCTTCGGTTTTGACCAGACAGTACATTTCTGATGATTTGGGTAATTTCAGCAGGAAAGAAGGCCTTGCCTATGTGTGTGGGAGGAGGTGGAGAGGGAAGGGAGAGAGTGGGGGGGGGGATCTGACTTTGAGGGGACAAAGGACACAGAATAAAGATGGGAGATGCAGGCAAGCCAAGGTATTTTTCCATCTTTATATTTTGCCCAGGGCCATCCGAGTCCACCAGTGCCAGCCCCGGCTCCCCTGAGACCTACTGGAGAGAAATTTCTACAGGCAGAAAATCTAAGCGATGAGGCTCTTCTCCGCCCTGCGCAGACGGGGAATGCACCTGCCGCAGAGGTGCCCGCGGTGGGAGGAAAATGTCCTGGGGGCTCAGCTGCGACGGTCAGCCTCAAAGCGGGGGCAGGGACTGTGTTTGCCGTGTTCTGATGACTCCTTTACCGCTGAGTTCTGTACTCAGAGGCCCAGAGGAGTGACTGCGTGCCTAGGTGCACTTGAACACTCGCTCAGTCATTTCCCACCTGGGTGACCTTGGGACAGAGTCTTTGACCTTTCCATATCTCAGTTTCCTCCCCTCTAAAGTGGGGATGGTCATAGGACCTACCTTCTAAACCTGCTGTAAAGATGAAATGAGATAATGCATAGAAAGCCCCAGAACAGTGTCTGGTACCAAGTGTCATGAATGTTAGCTAAAATCCCAATTGCTTTTCCCTCCAAAGAGTGCTTTGGTATCCAAAGATACCCGTGGATCCAAGAGTAGAACGAATCAGAACTGCTTTGAGTTGGTTTTTTTTGGTCCTGGAATGGTTTCCAGAATGATTTGGCTTCTGGAGAGAGAATTATAAGGCAGCTGAACTTCTCTGGTTCTGTCTTCGACTCATTATCGTGCAGGAGTAACACAGGTTAATCGCATAGCTAATTAAGAGATAACATTAATGGAATCTGAGTTGGTGCCCTGATAAAGCCGAGCCCTGGCAGATAAATGCCGAGGTGGAGCCAAGCCATTTATTTGAGGAGCAGCAGGGTTCCTATCAGGGCACCAACTCCGGTTCCATTAAAGTTATTGATATTACACCCCGATCTGAAACTGTAAGAAAATTCAATGCGTCTTTTTTTTTTTTTTTTTTTCCACGTTTCCTTGTTCTGAGGCAGCCCAGCATTAGCAGTACTGGCTGAACAAATGCGAGGGTAGCTAGGTAATAGGAGCGCCTGTAATTGAATGACGCAGTTCATAATGAATTAACAAATAAACGAATGAATGAACATGAAGAAATTCATTCAGAGCAAACGTGGCTGGCAATTAATACGCTGCCAGGTGAAGAGGGACATTGACAGGGCACCCAGCAGAACCGATCCCTTCCCGCATTGATCAGTTGGGTTTTTTTTTTTTCATTTTTTTTGTTTTTGTTTTTTCCAGGGCTTTGCCTCTGAGCAAATCAATGACGGACCTAAAGTACCATTTCTATATTTCTCCTTGTCTCCTTGCAGTTAACCTGATGAATGCATTTTGGAGATTTCTTCTCCTCCTGGCTTTAATAAATTCTCTCACGGCTTCTTTAATTGTTGCATTTTTTTTTTTAACCTTTCTTGGAAAATGATGATCAGTTCCTGCATTCAGCAAGCTGATGGCTGACACATGCTATTTGACGTAATGCAACCATGATTTAAAGGAAGAGCCATCCTGCTAACTACACGGCTGCTTCAGGAGGAGCAATGGGGATTGCACTGGACCCTCCATAGAGATTGGGACATTCTGCAATTTGCCAAACACATTTCTGAGAGCCATCGCCAGTTTAAAAGATAACCTGACCCCGGCTCAGGACGACAGCTGCAGAACGCTGCCATCGATGGTCGTAAACTTAGTGACATCCTCACAACTCACCCCACACAGGCTGCTGCTGCCCCTTGCCTCTGTCCCCTAAAAGCCCCCACTGGGGCGAAGTCCCTTCCGAGTCCATATGCTCCAGCAGAGACTTTGGACCGGGAGATGGGTATCAGCCACTGAAGCAGTGTGACTTCGCTTGTCTTTCCTGTGCTGAGAATGTTAAACACCAATTCCATAATGAGAAGTACGTATTGGGGCTGTCTGAGAATCACACATCAGTGGGAAACGGCCTCCTCCCCAGTACAGGCATAATGAGAAGTCCGCCTCGGCTGTGTCCGAAGGCCAGCTGAACACAGAGACACTCCACAAAGGGTAGTTCCTCTTATTATCGTAGCTGGGATTGGTGATACGGTCCCATCGTGTGTTTTATACACCCGAGGGAAAGCTCAGCGCCGAAGTAAAGTAGAGGAATGAAGTCATTATTCCATCTCACTGACTAACCAGGATCACAGGACGGTTCATTCTCGACTCTTGGATTTTGACATCCTGTATTATGATTTCAAGAGGGAGGGAATTTGACTCCGAGAAAAGTTCTGTCATTTTCTCAGCTATCTAAATTAAAAGTAAGTTGAGAATCAAATGCTGATGCACTTTTGTGCTCTTCGAAATTCCCATTTCCTGTGTCTCGAAAGCAGTTGTATTCCTCTCAGCAATTTGCCAAATGAATCTGGGCACATCTGAGACACCGAAACTCAAGAGGGAAAATTCCCTTTTTTTCCCCCTCCTGAAATTTTAAGCAGGATCTTTACAATGAGATTAGATGTCATAATTTTGTCACCGTCTATGAAGGTCTATCATTAAGCCCGATAAGCACGTGATTACACTATTTGTTTCAATTGCCTCATTAGACGAGCAACTCCTAAGTATGTAAATATACGTTAACAAAAATAGTCTATGAAAACTCCGCGCTAAAGGTCCTCGTGGTGGGAGGGGGAGTTGGCAAAGTAAAGAAGCTCACAATTAAGAATTAAATCTCTAAAATCTACACACAAAGCAAACCAGAGTTTTATGGAGATGGTGACCTACCGTGCCTATGTACTAAAAAGTAAATTCTATTCTGTTCAGTCCTTGATAAATACACACAATTTCCATGTCGAGCTAACTCTAATTACCGACAATGTCAATATGAAGTACGTGTGTAGGAACACAGAGTAGTTGCTGGACATGACGATTTTCTTAATTTTTTTTTTTTTGGTGGGGGGAGTGATAAGATAACAGGGTACAAAACTTGTGTTTTTGAACCCCAAACAAGCCAGTTGCCCTTGGTGTACATCCTTCTACATCTCGTCCCATTTGGAACAAGAACACCGTGCATAGATGTCTTGCAAGCTGCTGTACAAAGAGGTCTATGTGCCCAGACAGAAACATCCAACTCTGTTCAATGTCCCAGACGCCCCAGAGCCAGAGTGGGAAACTTGCTCCCGTCCCAGCCCATCTCGCTCTGCAGAACTAAGCTTCTATTTTCTGTTGTTCTCTGAAGTCTTCATTATACCCAGGCTTGTCCCCGTCTTCTGCTTTAGCTCCTCTCTTTTTCACACCTTGGCTTCTACAGTATGTTACGCACCATCTGTATTCTTTCCCCGAACTCTTGGTGATTCCTTTCGACTCAGTTTTTATTTACTTCATGAGGGCAGAGACAGTTTCATTTGTTTCTCCCTAGTCCCTGAGCCAGATGCACAGTCTCTAGTACATAGAAGGTGTTTCTGAAAGTGTTTATTGAGTTACTGAATGTGGTTCTCTGACCATATCTCCTCATTCCTATTATATTGGTCTCCCTCGGGATTCCTTCATCAAGTGACACTCAGACATCCATTCTCCTCATGCACCCATACTCTCTGGCATAGCTTTGAGGGGGTCAACGTCTTCGGCTCTCCTGAGGTCTCAGAAATGTTCCTGGGGTTGGGGACCTCATTTTTCCCTTCCCTGATATTTTCTCCCTGGAAAACTGCCTCTGTTTCTTTTGCTCAACAAATCACATGAATGGCTTCTGGACTAGCCTTGCCTTCGCCTAAGCCCACCGTGAGTGTGAAACAGTGAGACACTGAAACCCTAATATGCCGTAGCCGTGGAGCATTTTAACGGTGATTCACAGGGGAGGCCATTGATTCAATGCTTCTGCCCAATGAAGGATGCATTTTGAACCTCGGTCCTTGTTGGAAGTTATTCTTCCAACAAAAGGAGCAATGTAGCCCCATCTTTGCTCAGGTAGACACACAGGCCATCTGTGAAAGTGGAAAGCAAAGAACCTCTAGCCATAATACCTCTCTGGTACTTTGAAGTGGGCATTGGAGAAAATGGAATGCTCTTGAATGAGGAATTAGTGTAGGTCCTAGCTTTTTTAATTGAAAAAACACACGGTATCTAATCATTTTCTCTAAGTGGCCCTGAGTGTCTATATAAGCCAGAATTCAGGCAGAAAAACAGAGCTTGATTCTGTTCAGTGGGGGGACTTTTATATGGGGTGCTAGTTACAAAGGTGTTGGGAGAATTGAAAAACAAAAATAAGAAACAGGTGACAGAAAGGCAGACCAGAGGTTTATAAAAGCAGGAAGCCTCTAGGGCCTGAAGATCCCAAGGAGGTGTGGTATTTGCAGGGCCCGGAGTTCAGGAGCAAGTTGAGTCACAGAGGGAGGGCCAGACCCAAGATCTGGGACCACAGAAGAGGTGGCAGAAATGCCACCCAAAGCAGAAAGAGAGGGAAGAAACGCCTCGGGTTCCCTTCCCCCCACCCCACCCCAAATTACCCAGATTCATTTAGAACCCAGTGTTTTCCAGTAATTCCAGTGCAGACATCTGTGGGCTCAGAACTGCATGGGGGACCTCTAAGAGAGTTAGAACCACTTGGACAAGGAAGAAGAAAAATCTCAACCAAATCAGAACAAAGACCAGTCTTATCCACAACCATCTATGAGGGTGGGTTGGTTTGTTTGTTTTATTTTTTTTTTCACTACTTCTTTCATGAGGAAGAGATGGAACAGGAATAACAGACCTCCAGAATAGATTCATTTATGGTTTCTTGCATATAATTATACTTTACGGATTACCACACATAGCTCTCATTTCATAGCATATGTTCAGCCATTTCAATTAATGTTTTTATTGTCTTCATAAATTCTAGCATTGAAATAAAGATTCATCCAGGTATTGTCATGGATGGACATGGGAGTAGGGTGGCCTCTCCTTGACCATTATAGGAAAAATATTGGTGCCCAACTTAGACAAATGGGACGTGGCCTTTGTGGTGTTTATTTTTGACTGGATAAGTTACAAGTTACACAACCACGAACACATTGTTCACTTGTCTTTTAGCACACAGGACATCTCTGACATTTCGTTTCATTAGACAAGACAAGTGGAGAATTTTTTTTTTGTCTTTTTTTTATTGTCTTTTAAAAGATCTTTTAAAAAATCTTACCCATCAACATCTGAGACACCAGAATGTTCGCATTCCCCTAGAGGGTGCCTTACGTCTTTGAGTTCCCCTCTGTCCTCTCCCTCTTTCCTCCACTTCCTTCAATGTATTTCTCTAGTCATAGCTCAGCCCTTATCCCAGGCTCTGACACTTTGCTTTTCCTCCAGAAGCTTCCTTTCCTTTTTACTAATCAATCAGAAGGGAGTGCCCTCCTCGATCAACCCATCATATTCAATACCCGGAATAAACAGCCTGAATGGCTTTGTTTCAACTCTACTTCATTCCATCCAAGGGAGGCTGTTCATGGCCTTGCTTCTGCTCTTCCTCTCTCCTGACCCACTAGCAAACTCAAAGTACAAATCAGAGCAGCAAATTCAGGTTAAAGCCAGCTCTGTGGCAATCTAGAGTCTTACACCAGACCCCAAACTCCTCCAACCCCCCAATCCTGGTAGCCGAGGAAGGGGAGTGCCCATCATTTCAAGGGCGGGGACCCTCTGTGGAGATTTCTCAGCCTCTCCTCTTAATGAGTTTAACTCCAGAGATGGGCAGCTAGAGCGTTCCCGCTGAGCATAATTACCATGATGGGGCACCTGGGGAGAGATTGTCACAAAGATAACTGGGTCTCAGGCTATTTAGCGCTTTACAGATGAGAGTAAGGTGGTGACTTGGAAAAATGAGGTCTGGTTCGGATAGGAAGACTGCTATGGTTCATTTTCCTCCCTCCTGTAGAAGCGTAAACTGTTGTGTTTCTAATTGATGTGCATGAGCCCAGGGCACAAAATGGACTCAGGTGAGAAATCATAGAATCCCAAGGCCGGATGGGACTGGAGGGGTCATCCTGTCCACCCCGAGCCTGCAGGCAGGACTGCTTACAAACCGTCTCGGGAGGAGGGCTCGCTACCCTTTTCATCATGACCTCGGGAGGACTGAACACGCAGATAACCAAGGGCTACCTGGGCACCGGCGCTCACTACAAAGGACACTTGTATGTGTTTATTCTGGCTCTTCTTGCTTAAAAGCCCTACCCAGGGTCAGGGGCAGGTCCCTAACATGGGCAGCTGAAAGCAGCGCACTGAAATGTCAAAAATCCACCCGGCAGTACAAATATACTGAAGAACACACAAGGAAAATATATTGAATCATCTTGTGCAAATTCACAGCTCACGGAGTTGCGGAAAGAGAAGAGCGATCTCTTAACCGTTGGCAAACTGTGAGTGGCGGGATGGGACGGGGCTTCTGCTGTCCCCCAAGAGAAAGCCCACGGAGGACCTAAAACAGGGAAGGGTGGAGGTGGCGTTGAACAGGTCGTCCTGAGGCTGTTTAGGAGCCGAGATTCGGATGCCTGCAGAAAGCAATCTGCTAAGTACAGATTGGGAGAGGTAGGGGGCTTGGGACCTGCGATCCCCTCTCCGGCGTTAGTGCCTCCCTTGCTGGTATGAATGTGACAGGGTTGAGAGGACTTAATGCGAGGGAACCAAGAGGTGTGGGTCCCGGGAATGGGCAGAGGGAATCTACTTTCCATGGGGCCGGTCAGACCAGATGACGTCCACCAAGAAGCCTGGGCATGGTCCCAAGGTGCCAGGGTACAAGGGAAGTTTGTAGGGCCAGTAGGCCCTGCACCCTCCAAAGAGCGGAAGTGGAGTTTTCTCTCTGGACTAGCCACACCTGGAGTCGTTGGGTTTTACGTGTCTCTGAAGACTTTAGAGGAGATTGAGGAATCTGTCCTCTGGGCCAGAGCTGGAAAAACTACCATTCATGGCCTGTTTTGATAAAGCCCAGGAAGTAAGAACGGTGTTTATATGTTTAAAGGGCTGAATTAAAAAAAGAAGAAGAACATGCAAGACAGACCGTATCTGATCCACAAAGCCTAAATTATTTACTATTTGGCCCTTCACAGAAAAATCCTGCTAACCCCTGCGCTGGGCTCCTGGTTCTCAAATTTCCACGTTCACAAAAAAACAAAAACAAAAACAAACAAGCCCCCTCCCCAAAATTAAAAAAAAAAAAACACGAAAAAACCCACCACTTGGAGCCCTTATTAAATATTCAGATTACCCCCTCTAGACAGCTGATTTAGCAGATCTTGGCCCCGGACCCCGGTATCTGCATTCAACCACCACCAAAGATAATTCTAGTGCGGGTCGGCATAAACTGATCTCATGAAATGTTCCCTTTCAATTAACCAATAAGTATATATTTTACAATTTCTATGTGGCCAGCTCTCTGCTGAGTGTAGTGGGGGTTACGAGTGGTAGAAGATAACTCGCCCCCTCCATGTAGTTAGGGGGAGGGGAGCTTCTCAAGTGAACCTACTGGAGATAAGTTAGAGATAAATGGCTTGGGGCTGATTCCACATGAACTGGGATTTTAGGGGCCACCATCCATGGTGGTCACTTTCCTTGCAGTCAACGTGGAATGGAGCGTTTGCAAAAGAATCAGCCAAGTTTGGGATGTGGGGAAGGTATCATTTGCAAAGGCACAGGGCAGGAACCTGCTTTGAGAATGGAAGCTGTGCAAGCGTGGGCAGAAAGCGCAGTGGTCTGACCCCTAAAGACAGTCTGGAGAGCAGAACCCACGGGCTCCCTCTTCACGGCAAGAACTACTCAGAAGAATAGCTTGTCCTTCTTCTCTCCTTCTATAAGCCTTGTTAGATCCTAAGCTGTGTCAGTCAGGATTTTTTGTGGATCTTTCCACCTAAAATGATCTTTGCCATTTCCCACCCACTCTGTGCCTGTACCCATATGTACTCTCTAATTTCCTGTCTCACTGAGATTTTTTTTCCTTACGCACTACTAATTTGTGCCTGTGTTTTTTTTTTTTTTTTTTTTTTTTTTGCAGAAGCCATCCTTGTAGACTAGTTTCTTTCCATATTGCCTTCTTGGTTATAAAGGCAATTTTGTGTCATTTCTCAAGACCCAACCCAAGCTTTCTATTTTCCTTGAAGCAAAACTTTCTCTGATCTCTTTTCTTCTTGGGCAGAGCTAAACAATCTTTCATTTTGCACCAACCTGGTCTCTTGAACAAAGCAAAAATATAGGGCTTGCACTGTATTAGAATTATTTGTCTTCATTCTATCTATCTCCTGTACAAGATCATGACCTTGAGGTCAAAAACCATATTAATCCATTTTCATTTCTTTGGTGCCTACAACAGTGCACGTAGTCATGGGCAGTAGACATTTCTTCCGTGGGATGATTGAATGTTCACGAGCAGGGCATTTTCAGTTTGTGGAGGGCTCTAAACATCAGAGGAGTGTGGCCTTGCTAATATCATCATTGAGACCCATTCAGACCTTTAAATAAATAAATTTAAATAGGAGGTGACATTATGATTCCATTTTAGGTAACTTAGAAAGAAAACAGTAATGGAAAGTAGGAGTCTAAAGATGATTCGTTGAATAGGTAGGAAGGCTGGAGATTCTCCCTGGAGGAAGACCATGTCTTACTTCTTTGATAACTCCTTGGCATCTCAGCACTCGTAAATTCAGTAAACAGCTGCAGAAGAAGATTGTGGGTAAGATCTGAGCTGGGCACTGCTGTACACAGCATGTCTCAGCTGGTCATCTGCTCCATGCTAGCCTGGGCTTTCATAAGGCGTATCAGAAAACCTCCCGGTGCTCTGGAAGGCCAGGATAAGTGAAAAATAATAACTTTAATATCACCTACAATTCCAAGCTCAGGAATTTTGTTAAATTAAACAACGTGAAACCGCTCGCAATGGGAAACAACCGTAAGCACATGATTTACCTTAAGAATAAGAACCAACCCTACACGCATAGCAACTGGAGGAATTCCAGAGAACAACAAAAAAAGTACAAAGTCAAAGGGAAATAGGTCCTCTGAAGTTTAAAGGAAGTTAGGCAACGAGGGGCCAAAGATGGTGGAACAGGATGAATTGGACCGAATAATGGTTGGCTTTCTGCAGCAATAAAGGAGAGGTGTGTAGTAGGTAGGAATATAGAAACATCTCGGATCAGTGGTCTGTAATTCTGAGTTTCACATGTCAGGGGATGTGAGTATTATTTGGTGGGGAAGTGGCAGGGCCAACTCTCTGAACCCCACCTATCTAGCCAGGGCATTATATTTCCTTGACTCCTCACATCTATCTACGTGGGACCAGATGACACATAGAAGCTAATGGAATGTCAGCCGAAGTAGCCGAGTGTCACTTCCCGGCCAAGAAGGATAAGAACCGAAAGTGCCTTCCCAGGGCTCTCTTCTGCTTCTACAAGCCCGAGATTGAAGTTGGAAGCATCTCAAGGTGGGAGAAGCCTAGATCCCTGTGTCGTGGCTTGGAAGAGGGCCACCCAGGAAGACTGCCAGGAGAGGGATATCCATATTGGCCTCTGTGTGAGGGAGAAATAAGCTTTTACTGTGTTAATCCTTTGGGATTTGAGGTCACTCGCTACAACGGTTGGCCTATCGTTATTAACGCGGGGTGGGAGGCTAGAGTTCCAGGAAGTTTTGGGGGGACAGCTAAGTTACAGCCCACGTGATCATTTGGGGTAAAGTGCACACGGTGTAGGAAGAGTTCTGGGTGGTCTCAGGGCTGATACCAATACAGGTAGAATCCGGACCAGCAGTCCTTTTCCCCCCATTGATTTTTGCTGGGGGCAGCCAGCCTTGGACTCATCGATTCGAGCTGCTGATTAAGCCATGTTCTCCAGTCTGTCAGCAACCACTTCATTTCCTTTCATCTCAGGTTTTCACCTGCTTGAAGCTCCACAACAATTGGGATCTTGCGTGTACAACGGAACATTTCAGGAGGGCTTTAAAAATGGCTCCCTTCCCTGCACGGCAGTGTTCAGCCTCACCTCTTCCTCCCTCCTCCAAGACAATTGTTCTCAGGGCTGTTGCCTGTTAGACAGAAAAAAATGCTAAAGCTGGAGGCAGCTGATCTTCACGGAGGCTACAGCAAGGCAGAGTTCCATCTGGAGGAGGCTGGTGACCTACTGGGAGTTACCTCAAGACCGGAATGCTCCTTTCTCTTCCACAGAATGAGCTGTGAAGACGCCCAAGACCCAAAGCAAGCTTTACAGCAAACAGGAACTAAAGAGCATACGGCAGGTGGTAGCTCAGATGCCAAAGCAGACCTCATTCCTGTTGAAGAGGGGGCACAAAAATAGAATCTAATATGGCCCCAAGTGCTTGGAGTGGGAAAGAGGATTCTAAACCTCAAGACAGATCTGTGAGAGAGAGGGGTGGAAATTCCCTCTCTCCCTCTCCCTCTCTCTCCCCCTCTGTCTCTCTCTCTGTCTCTCTCTCTCTCTCTTACATCTGTGGTTGCTTAAACAAACAAACAGAACAAGATGGCTGCTGATGGATAGCTCACTCCTGAACGCCGGCTGACACACCTACGTGCCAGGTTTGCCCAGCTGTACAGATGCCACAGCTGATCGTCTGTCGAGCGTGCTGCTCACCACCGCTGATCCATGTGCCAATTACCTGATTTACAACGGGCCGGGGCTGGTGTGCAGAGCAGGGAGGAAATCGCTCTTGGGTTCTTCTCTGTCCCACCCCCCAGCCCTGCTCTTCTTCGTCCCCTCGAGGGGAGAGTGGGTGATGGTGGGGGCCGGCCCCTCCCTGCACCACACCATCACCCAGGGAATGCTGGGGACCAGGTTGGGTGCCATCTCCACCCCGTCTCGGAGGAGGGCCTGGAGAACCAAAACAGATTGAAAGCTTTGGCTAGGCAGGAGACTGGGCTCCCCTTTGTGGCAGATGCAAATTCTGTCACCAGGCTGGGGGAAAGCAGGCCATTGTGCGTCCTTGTTAGGATTTCTGACACGAAGAGGTTTGTTTCTGTGCCCTCTCTTTTTCTTCTTCCCTAGAACAATAGGCACACCAGAATATTAACTCCCTGCACTGTGGGCTAGAATCTGCTCTCCTCTCTTCTCAAGGAAGTCAACTCCCCTGGCTGCCCAGCCCCAGGCGTCCTGATGGTAGAGCAGGTTGGGGAGGGGCCGGTGTAGTACGGGGTGTGTGTGTGTGTGTGTGTGTGTGTGTGTGTGTGCTGGGCACAGATGGTGTGTGGTCAACATGTCTTCTGGATTTTTCGTTACCAGTTTGAATAGCCATTTGAGGGACTCCCAGGGAAAGCTGGCTGGACCTAGCAGATAACAGGGGCCGTAGGGTCCAGACGGCAGTCTGTGGAGTGAAGACGCCTGGACGTCGCAGGGTGTGCGTCTGGGCCGACAGAGCGGCACACCCACGTGCCTTTCCAGGACTCTCAGCTTCTCCTCTCCCAACCAAACCCTGGACAGCAGAGGTCTTCCCATTCTTCTTCGACCCGGCTCTCCACTCCTCTCCCTGAGCACTGGGGCATGCCTCGCACCTGCAGCCCGGAGCCCGGCTTGCCCTCCGAATCTCCTCCCTGATCACCTTAGCCAGAGTGCCGTCTCTTCTCCCTCTACGGAGCTTACTGTCAGAGTATCTCGTGTCCTGCCGGACGTCGCACGGTTTGCGAATGCCTCTAGAGAATTAGTGCAGTGGGGGCCGGCGCCTTGTCTTGTACAGTTTGGCATCCTAAATAGTGCCAATAATATAGCGCTCTTCAGCTATTAGGCTTTACATAAATTTTGGCTCAGAGGAGTGTGTCCTTAGGAAGCAGTCACTTGAAGAGTTACCCCTGCAAACTAGACGCCCCAGGAAAATATTAACAACAAAGACCTCACATATATCCCATGCTTTCCCCCTACTCCCCACCCCCCCACCCCGCCCCGGCGCCAAAGCTTCCACCAGAACCAGGAAGTCCTCTGGACCAATAAATCCCACAGTACTTTGCTGGCCATTGCCCTGCCCACCCCGGAACCTTTGGAAACTTCCTTCATTTGCTATCATTTATCACAGGCTCCAAAGCTAGGAAATCACTCATTGCTAAGTTTTGGTTGTCAGGCTCATGCAGAAGTCTTTCCATTTGTGTCCTTTCCATTCCTGTCTGACTCTCAAACTAATCCTTCTCAACTTCAGATCTTTGTACAAACCTCCCGTGTCATCACTGGGGAGCTCTGGGCCCAGAGCAAAGGTAGGAGGCAAAAAGCCCCAAATCTGCACGTTTTATTTCATTGGTACATGTATTTAATCCATCCGCAAACTGTTCATTGGATAGCATCGCGGGCTTCTCTCTCTGGGAACACTAAGGTATGTGTATTCAACAGTGGAAAATAAACATAAGATTTTATTACAAAGTGCCACCGCCGCTCCTGGCATGAGTAATTTGTGCACCTGCATTTTTAAAATGTTTCAAAGTTTTTCCCCTCGGTGGATTCTGTGGTAACGCACATTAGCTTCCCGGCTGTCACAGCCTGGTTCTTGTAGGCTCCTGTCACTTCTGCCCACACTATCCAGAAGTCATCGTTTGCCAAGCAACGTGATGACCGCCCATGGAGGCCCTTGGGAGTTCAGGTTCCTGTTCTGTCCCGATGAATGTCTTTCTCCCGAGAACGAGCAGAAGTGCGGAGTGTGAATTTCAAGTGCCAAGGGCTAGAGGACAGATCAGCAAGAGAGGAATGAAGGTCAGGACCTGTCCTACTGAGACATGGGAGTGGTTTCCGGAGACGAATGCAGGCTTGATCCCTCAGACTCTCAGCCTGCTTTTCCCGAAGCTGAGAGACCAGGTTAGCTGCGTCTCTTCACCCAGGTTCTTCAGCGCATAAGGCAATCCAGTGCGCACCAGATGGAACCGAGACCCCCGGTCAGTGAGAGGAACTGGAAAGTGGTACAGATGCATTAGAAGGGGAGGGCGCTATTACATCCGAATGGGGTACAGCATTCTGGCTTTATCTTTCCCTTCCCCTTCTTTTGCAATGATTCTCTTCTTTGCAGGTGTCTGAAGTCAGTCCGTGTGCACAGCACTAACTAACCATTTCCCCTGCGATGTCTGTAATCTCCTGGAAATGTTCGTTGATTCCTTCCAATGTCCCCACAACAAACAGGAAGCCTGGCAATTCCGAGTCATCTTAGGCACGTTAATACTTTCTTAAAGTCATATGGCAGCCTATTGCACACTTCTCCCTCGAACAGCAGGTCTCAGAGGAAGACGGTAATGACCTGGTGCTACACCAACGTGATCGTTAGAATCTCTGTCTCTGTAAGCAACATCAGGCAGATAACTTGATCTAAAGAGTATTTATTTATCTGTCCAACGCTGCAAATGGAGACAGAGGGAGCTCCACTGATGGCATCGCTGGGTGTGAAATCTTCATTGTTCAGTATGATCGAGAGCAATGGGATGCTTGTTTCATTTAAATAATACCGAGTTTTCAAACACTGCACACCATCTGCCTTGGGAGCTGCCTGGCCCAGGCACAGAATTGAATGTATGTGGCATTTTGAATCGTTTAAATGCACGTGGGTTGTGGTTTTAGTTTGAGGGGTGGCAGAGAAGCAGTAGGTGTTGTTTTTACTACCGAGGATCAAGTCCTTATTCTTGCTATGACCCACTGTCCATTTCTGAGCTTGGCTGTTCAGGAGAATAATTTTATCATTCCCTCTCAAAAGAATAAGAAGAATTATGCTTTGGCATCCTCTAGGATTTTTGCACACCAATGCCTAGAGTCAAGTCCTAAGTCGAAATCTGGGGAAAGATTTCTCAGAGCATCCCCTAGAAGTAGCTTACTGGCCCCCCTGGGGAGTCCTGCTTTCAGTGAATGTATGAACCTTGGCCCAAGGCAAAGACTCTGAATTGCAGCTAAAACCACATATTCACATGCGTGTGGGTGCACACGTGCACGCGTGCGCGCGCGCGCACACACACACACACACCGGCAGAGACTTATTTGGAGAGACTGATTATCTAAGACTTATCTGGTGTCGTTATCTGGCTTGTTTGTTCAGGGCCCGGGTTGCTCATGTAATGTGACTCTGTGTGAGAACAGTAGAAGCACGCTGAGTAAGTACAAGAAAGTAGGTGCCATTTTCATGGAGCAGCACTTGGTAAATATACCTTGACTTGGGTCCAATCTCTCTCAGGCTCTGTCCGCAGTTTTAGGCAAAAGAGGCTACTTGAATTAATTATCTCATTGATTCCAGAGGAGGACGCTGTATTAGGATAAGTGACTGTTCAAATGAACCCTACAGTTTCAGCACCTTAACCTAAGAAAGATTTCTTGTTCCGCCCATCACGGTCTCACAAGACTTAGGGGGTAGCATGAGGCTCTGCATCATGAAACCGTCCAGGTATCTCCCGTCTCTTGTCACCTCCATCTCTAGCACCTAGTCTCCAAGATAACCACAGAATACAGAAGAGAGAAAAGAGAATGTGGAACATAAGCACCCGCTCTGAACTGCCTTGGTCCCGAAGGCTTTCCTCAGTACAGAAGGGCCCAGGAATATAAGTGCACTCGGGCCAAGGAGAGGGGCCGGTCTCTGCCACTGATAACTTTGCCTTTATCATCTGGCTACTTCTTGTGAAAATATCCAGTTCCAACCACAGATCGTCATTCCAGCTCTCTCCTCATGTCAAGTCAAGTCATGGTGCTGATGGAAGGAACACTTGCCGAAGTCCCACATCCCCGGTGTTTATCCTTCGTGGGTAGGAATCCAATCTCTTCCACAAGACCAATGACCTCAAGAGGAATTGTTTGTGTAGAGCTGATTATAATCATGCTTGACCTGCTCTTTGATCCTTCTCAAACTGGGCAGTCTGGTTTAGCTATTCCTTGCAGTAGCAAAACTTCTTTCGTTCGCGATCTGAAATGAGGCACTATACAATGAAGCTATAAATATCATTTTATTATGCAGTTTTAAAGATGTTGTACTTTGAAGCATTGTAGCAGCATAGAATACCCAAATCATTCCCATTGCCCATTATTTAAGTACTTAAACTTGCTTTTGACATTAACTGCTCCTCCCACAATGCCTCTGACATGTTGGCCCATGTTATCAAAATGTTAATATTTTTTTCAGTCCCTCTAAAATATTTCTCATATTTGTGACTTGTCCTATCTTTAGAGTTGCAACTGGAAACAATAGAATAATGAAATTATTTCTGGAGTTTTGTTAAGTGGGACTTGGACCACTTGGAATAGAAGCTACGTTGTTCATGGCCCCAGCTTCATATGTTTATATGCTTCCACTCTCTTGTGCCTGAAATAAATTTGCTGTAGTCTTTGTCTCTGCTCTATTCTAAACACACTGTACAAACAAGGGCCTGCTTCCCAGGAGAATAACCCAGCCAAGGATGTCATGTTCCATCTTTATGATGAAATGCAGATTTGTCATTAAAAGGCAAATTCTTCATTTCCAAAACTGCATATAAATGATGCTTTAAAGGATTTTAGCTAATGAAATTTAGCCCCCTCACCTCCCCTCCTCCAAAGAAGAATTTAGGACTGTTCTCTGGAACTTAGCCCAGAGTATTTCATTTGGTTTCAAAGGCATACATTTTGCTTTACTTCAGGATTTTGCCTTATGGTATTTTGTTGTCTAGAGGCCAGTAAGCAAATGTCCACAACCTTGTTGAGCTCAGGAACGGCCTCCTTGGCTTACCTGACTTCTTTCCATGCCTCCTGGCTGGTTAAGCATAACCTGTGTGGTTTCTGGCTGCTCCAGCCCAGGAAGATGGTGCTCGGAAGATGGTGCTGAGAACTTTTGCCCTCATGCTACAACCTTTGCCATGGCCCGATCGTCCATCAGGAGGCTCCCTCTCTGCCCTGCAGCCCATTTCTTCAGCCTCCTCGAAGTACTTTGTACAAGAAGGGAAGACAGACATGCCTCCTCTTCCCCTCCAACATTTCTTTCAGTGCAGGCTGATTTTTCAATCTGGACACTGCGTAGGGGGTTTCCAGATTCTGAGGGGTTTTAAAGACCCTTTCTGAACTCATCTGCTAGTCCTTGTAGACTCCCGTGTCTCACAGCCTCCTCAGTCCGCATGTGAAAAATCTCGCTTTACTCCCTTGTTTCCATTCCCATGGCTTGGAGGAGTCGCTGGACACAGGTTGCTGCTGCGGATTGACCAAGGAGAGCTGATGAAGGAAAGTCTGTAATTCCATCCAGTGTAGCTGCCCTCAAATAACCAAAGGTTCCTACAGAGAGGAGGTAGCCCTGTTCAAAAGGAGGTTCCAGGGGGGAAACTGCCAGAATTTCAGGAAGACGAAATAAATTCAGTGGTTGAAAGAAGCAGCTCCTTCCCTTCCTATGGGGTGCTGGGGAGCCAGGCAACAAACACCTTTTGGTGTTTTTTGTTTATTTGTTTGTGTGGGTGGAGGGGGTGGCTTGTTTGTTTTGTTTTGTTTCGTTTTGCTACAGCTCCAGTGTGACTTTGGGGAATTCAGTTTCAAACTGTCCCGCACATTCCTCACCCTTGAGACTAGGAGTTGAGAAATCAGACCCATGGTTTCATGAATGGGCTGAGAAGAGTGGTTTCTACGTACCTGTGGCTCCTTCTTTTTTTTTTTTTTTTTTTTTAGGATTTTATTTATTTATGTGAGATAGAATGAGAGAGAGAGAGAGAGAGAGAGCACGAGAGGGGAGAAGGTCAGAGGCTGAAGCAGACTTCCTGCTGAGCAGGGAGCCTGATGTGGGACTCGTTCCTGGGACTCCAGGATCATGACCTGAGCCGAAGGCAGTCGCTTAACCAACAGAGCCAACCAGGCACCCTACCTGTGACTTCTTAATGACAGGGGATGTAGTTAGACCAACGCGGCCGTTTCCAGGGAGCCCAATGACCCACGCATACCATGGCTCTGGGGGGAAAAAAAAAAGCCTGTGGGAGTCAAGTGGCAGTGACCCCCACACCCCATGGACTCAGTCTCGAAGCCAGGCTGCATGGCTCACCTTTGATGCTAACTTGGATGAAGGAAGGAACTGAATGACATTCACAACCTGAAGTGATTCCATTTCATCATTTTGTACACATACATCCATGATGGGCTATATGTTATATATAATTTACTAAAGCATGCTTTTAAAAATAGATTTGAGGAGCGTGGAGCCCCCAGAAGCGTATGTTATTGTACCGGGCTTGAGTTTCCCTTTCCCTCCCACAGGGGACCTCCGAGGGTCTATTTGAGGGCATGAATATGGAAAATTCAGCTCTGGCTCCCCCGTCTCACTCCCCAAACAACGCTGCAGAACTAGGCTAAGCTCTTGTGGTTTTGAAGGAACAGATGCAAGAGACAAAATAAGTATAAAAGGAATTTGGGGGAATGGGTCCTAAGAATCACCACGTTTCCTATCACTCTCAGAAAATGCCTCTCTTTTCAGGGGCACCGTACATCTGCGTGGCTCCAAACTACCAATTATTTTTCCAAGCAACATAATTACAGCCTTCTCCTGAAAACGCCAAACAGTCGCATGAAATACAGCTTCAGAAAATTTCACTTAAGTTAATTGGTTCCAATTACTCAGACCTGTCTTGGCCCCCCAAAACCCGTGAAAGCCAAGTTTTTTCTTTCTCATCCTGTTCACTCTTGAGACAGAGAGAGAGAAAGGAGACCTACACCTGAATTCTACATATTTTATTAGAACCCACAGCCCAATGAAGACAGGAAGTATAATGGCAGGAGGCAAGGAGAACACCACCCCAGCGGACATCTGCCTCCTTTGTCTGTCTGGGCACTGAAAGACCACAGATGTCACAGGCATTCCTCCTGAACCACTCTGAATGTAATCTGTTGGGTTTGGTTTGCTGAATGTATGTGCACGTCAGAGATCGTGGGCATGGATTATTTATAAGATGTTCACTTCCAATTAGCCCTGCTGAAAACACGGGCGCCTACTTGGTGAGCGCGGCAGCAGGCTATATTGAGCCGGCACGGGTCTGGGGCTGGTGGGTAGGTAAGCCTCTTGCTGAGCAACTAACTGTGAACTTTCACTTAGGCTTAGGTACCATTAAGAGGCAGCCCTATGTGTGTCCCTGTTTAACAACACTGTAAATGACGCAATAAAAGATGCACTTTCAGGGCACCCTTTTCCGAAGGCTGCTCTGGGAGCAGGCTGTCCAGGCCCAGAGACCATAATGGTCATTTGAGCCCATTTCTCCTCAAGTGAGCCCCTGGAGAATTGACCGTGTTTCATTTAGGACCTGTGCCAACCTCCGTGGAAACCCATTTTATAATGTGGTAGAGACTCATAGATACTGGTTCCTAACTCTAAGCTCTGGTAGGGTAGGAAAAGCTACTGGGGGAAGTCAGTTCGATTTAGCCATTTTAACCAAATCTAGTAAACCAAATGTAATTAACCCACTTGCTGAGGTTAATGAAACCCTGTAAACTTGAATCAGAAAGTGGGGGAAAAGGAGGGCCTTATTTAAGTTCACGTCCCTGACGGGGCTCTCTACCCCAAGGAGCCATCAACTTGTCAAAGACAGGGTACTAGGTATTCCTTGAACCTTTGCTCAGGAAGGGAGTCAGGACAGCACTCTAGTCTCTCCTAGAGTTATTCAAAGCTCCAAACTGTTTAATTTAAAACATAGGGGATGCCGGGAATCAAGGATGTATCCCACTAACATTGCAGTATGACAAGCCAACGCCAGCTGGAAGTGACTCGGGGTCCATCCACACTGTCTAGTAGCTGATCCGAGGCTCCCTGTTGGCCCACTACCTCCTTCTCGGTCAATGGCATTCACGAGGCAGCCATACAGACCCGGAGATGTAATTCTCCTGCCTGGAGTTTAGTACGGGTGCAATGAACTGACAAGCTTCACCTGTGCTTTAGTGGCCAGGTGTCACTGTCATAAAACTCCCCGTCATCTGGCACTGGCTGAGAGCCCCATCAGCTCACCCAGCTCCGAGCATTTGGACACAACCAAGGCTGGTGCTCCTTCCTACCTTGTGATGGTATATACTGAGTGGTTCTTTTGGTTTTCTGAATCTTGGGGGACAGTTAGCTCGCTAAGCCTGTCCCCAAAAGGAACGTGGCTCATTTCTTTTCTGAATGTCAAACTTATTCCCGCGGGATAAAAAATGGGGAAGATCTTTGCACACATGCAGAGGGAAGGGGCAAAATAGGAACTTTCTACAATCAGAGAAGAGTCTCTTGGAACACCAGGAGCTTGAGAGCTCCAGAGGGCAGAGTATCAGGAAACTATGGGGATCTTTTCTTCTAGGTTCAGATGGTGGTATGATCCGCTCGGGCCTGACCTGGCCAACAAAAAAGATTTGGGCACGTCACATGTCATGGAATGCAATGAGCCCAAAGTCTAGGGTTGAGAGAGGAGGGGCCCAAAGTAGCACGAGATATACTTCTTCCCTCCCTTAATGCTGTTGCTTTCAATCAAGCCCTCCGTATCAGTGACCTGGAGGTAAAAGAGCAGAAAGGCAAAGTGAAGCATGTCTGTGCTTTAAAGGGACAGAAAGCCCTTACTGCCTTTGGTCTTATATGAAGAACGTGCTAAATGCTAGATGAACAATTTTATTCCTGATCCCCCCCCAACAGGGAAGGGGTAAAAAGCAACTGAGTGCTATAGGAAAGATTTCCATAAAATAGAACGTCAGTGGGAAAACACAGTGACAAGATTTGGATCAGATTTATAATAGGAGCAAAGGGTGCTGGGTGGCTCAGTCAGTTAAGTGTCTCCCTTTGGCTCATGGCACGATCCTGGAGTCCTGGGATTGAGCCCTGCATGGGGCTCCCTGCTCAGCAGGGAGCCTGCTTATCCTTCTGTCTTCCACCCTGCTAGTGTTTTCTCTTTCTCTCTCTCTCTTTCTCAAGTAAATAAAATCTTTTTAAAATATTTAAAAATATATAACTCAAGCAGAGGCTTTTCTTTATTATTTTGAGTCTTTTTCAGAATAATTTCCCTGGGAATTTGGAAAATCTCAATAAGAAGGCATCACTTATTCACTTATGGATGATGATGGCACTTTCTTTTTCTAAGTTAGAAAAAAAATGTAGTAAAATCTAATATTAGTTAACATGGAAAATATCTAAGGTGATGCTTTCCTAAACATTACTGAGTCTTTCAGAAGATATCCTTTTCCCAAAATGTCTCAAGTTTTCACCATCTCTCTCTCTTCCGTTATCCAGGTAAATGCCTGTAAATACATTTTATCCATCTTTGTGAGCCAAACTTGGTTTAGGTGTACCAGAATTGAAATGATGCTGTGATACTGATTGAATTGATAAAGAGGTATTCTTTGTGAGGTCCTCTTTTCATTTACCCTAGAAGGCCAGCAAGACCAAGAATTCATTCATGAAACAAATATTTGTTTCTGCCACTGGGGACACAAAAGAGTAAACGTCATGGATTTTGCTCTCAGGAAGAGATGAACTCAGTTAGTGAAATAAGACCAACCCACACACAAAGGTTGATAGTAGTAGAAGTTCTCACACATCACCAATCACAGGAAAGCCAAGTCAGTATTGGCTTTGTTAGGTCTGTTATTAAACAAAACGAGACTGAGACAAAGTAAAAGTTATTTAAAGCTTTGTTTTATGATAACTATTAGAAGTCAGACTGATTGGCCAGGGGAATGAGACTGAGACAAGGTGAAAGTTATGCAAAGCTCTATTCTATGCCAAGCATTAGAAGTCAGACTGACCGGCCAGGGCCGTCTCTGAAGCGAGCAACCACCCCCAGCTTACAGGCTCAAGAATCGATTTACTGACCAGTCAGGGCCGCCTCCGAAGAGGGCGACCCCTCCCAATCTTACAGGCTACCTTTTATCAGGTAAAACTGCAACCCATATCTTGGTATCTCAACCCACCGGGTTTGTGTGTCTCTTGTTGATTGGCTAGTTTCATCCAGTCTGGTGACGTGTTATTCAAGATTACTCCATACTAAGACAGTTACAAATAGTACTTTCTGGGAAGGCTTAGTCAGTTAACATACTCAGTGTGAATAATAAGATCGTCGTCCTTCCCAAGATGGAGTCATTTAGGTTTGGGCAAGACCTTCTCACTGTTACAAACAGTACTTTGTACTGATTAGATGTCTACCTGGCCTGACTTGTCCTTGTATTCTGGGCTCTATTATCAGGAACCAGCCAACTATATTTTACTGGTTTCCCAGACTTGTTTCTAAGTAAGTTTCTCTGGGGGGTGGGGGGAGAGTCAATTTAAGTTTACTGCACAAACAACAAAGTGGCTATTTACCCAAGATGGAGTCGCTCTGGCTAAATAGGTCCTTACAGCTTCATTATTCAAATCAGTACCAAACTGATCAATTTTAGGAGTCTGACAACATGGAGGGAAATCAAACACAGAAAAGTGCCAAGCACTGGGATGACAATCCCAAGACAGTCCTCATCGATGGGGCTGATCCCAGAACTGAGACCCATGAAGGTAAATGACATTCTCAAGGCCACAGAGCTTCTAGGTAACAGAGCTGAGCTCAAACATACATTTCCTAATTCCAATTCTAGAGATCATAGTCAAGTTCATAATTAAAAGCACTTCCCCCTCAGCTTTCCCTCACGACATTCCTGTATGTGCTAGAAAAAAGCACTGGGACATGCTTTCTGGACTCAGCTTTGCTATGTGTGTTTCAGCAAGTCCTAAGACCTCTCTAGATTTCAGATTTCACATCTGTAAAATTAGGTGATGAGTCTTTTTCAGTGTTCTCTACAATTTTCCATCAAAGTACCTCTCATAGCAGAGCCGAGGGGATGGTAACTTAGGGTAGGGGTTTGGAGGTGTAGCAAGAAATGACCCACTGCAAGCAAGAAATACACTTGAAATATTGGAATTTTTTAAATAATTTATGGGACTTAGGCAGCTTGCTTAATGCAGATCTGCATTTGCTTTCACATAGAAATAATGTTTGAAATTTCTTGCCATCAGTTAATAGTTGATCTGTCGAGGGGAAGTTTATCCTGTTTTTCCTGGGGGTACAGGACAAGGTGGTTTCTGAGGCCCCTTCCCTTCTCCTTGATGTCATGTTCTTTGTCTGTATTTCTGACTTTACCACACATTCCTATTCCCGGTTCCAAGAGTACAGTAGCTCTTTCATGGTAATATTCAACAGCTTTTAAGAAAGCCTGGTTGTTTAAGAGTTCCTGAAGGGAAAATTAGCAACATAAGCAGAGAGTCTAGAAAGGGACACAGACATTTTACAGATGGAAACAGGAAGGCTGTTCTTCTAGAAAAGTTGAGGAGTGAGTGGCTTACCAACCTGGTTCCTGTATGAAGGGGACCTGCTTCGGTGTTTAGCCAAATTCTGATCCTTTGCTTCAAAGCTTTTCTGGAAAGAGGTGGGTGACAAACAAATAGATACTTAGATTTAGATTAAACATCTTTGAAAGATGCAACTTTACATCTTATTCAGGTATGAGTCTTTTGAGTACATCAGAGTGCTTTGCCTTCTCTCTGGGTCAACACTGAAGTTGAGGGCCGATCTCTAGCTTTGCTTCACTCCACCCAGCTCTCTGATTATGGTTCCCACTGCCTTTTGGATCTGTGAGGGTGACCCAAAGCAGAAAGGATAAAGCTGAGGGTACGAGTGGGAGATGATTCTCACCCAGTGCCTGGGCAGTTATCAGCAAAGAGAGGGAGGCCAGCCAAATTCCTTGTCAGCTACAGGAGCACAGGCCTTCTCCCCAGTGACTTTTCCAGATGGAAAAGTACTCTGAGCTTCTGACCATTTCCCAGAAGATTAAGTGAGTTCGACAAGGAGAAACTTTGGCTCTTTCAAGCAATTGAGTCTGCGTGAACAAAACAGCTTGGTGGCATTTCCAAGCACCCTGAGCATAGTGGGCACACTAGAATGGGTATCAGATGCACAAGGGAATGCTAATTCTTTATCAAAGAGGGAAAGTGGGCAGACCTTATGAAAAAGAACATTCTGTGACAACCAAGATATTATACAACCCAGTATACAACCAGGTTTATTATCAATGCTGTAGGTATTGAGACAGTAATAGATTTAGATTAATCTAGGTCATGGAATTATA
This sequence comes from Martes martes, assembly GCF_963455335.1. Classification (NCBI taxonomy): domain Eukaryota; kingdom Metazoa; phylum Chordata; class Mammalia; order Carnivora; family Mustelidae; genus Martes; species Martes martes. Next base: position 46,037,580 of record NC_137901.1, on the reverse strand, counting down.
TCTGACCAAGTGGTTTCAACCCTGGCTTCATATTAGAATCACCTGATAGGCTTCCCCAGAACAAGGATGTCTGGGCCCCAGTTCATAGCCGTCGAATTGGAGACTTTGAGGAGGGGCCCAGGAAACGGTATTCTGTTTGTAATTCTCCAGAGGATCCTGGGGCATGAGAGTATGAATGAGTTATCTAGCCAGGCAGGTGAGGTGGTTTTCCCAGGATCTCACCAGCCTGGTGGCAGAGCTGGGAAGAGAATCCAGGTCTCCTCATCCAGTCTGTGCTCTTTCCCACACACCACATCAATTCTCCTTCAGCCCTGTGGCCTGTGGGATAACTTGCACTTTTCCACTGGGAAAAGGGAGCAGTCGTTGACCCACTAACCCCCGGGAAACAAGTGTTCCAGCACCATGGGAATTTTCCTGGTCCTATTTGTGGAAATGGTCCAACCTTGGATGTTTTTCCAGGAAAGGATATTATGAGCAGGGCCCCCTTGGTAACTGCCTATAAGCATTATTTGCAAGGCATGGGAAGATTCTAGCCCCAAAATATCCCCTTTGCCTTCACTTACTTATGCTGAAAGGCATCTCAGGAATATCTGGGGGTTAAGATATATTATTCATTAGAATATAAACGAGCCTGTGGGTGACCTCTTCTCTCCCTGCTGGTCTAAATGAAGAATTGGAGACTCGTGTACCTAGTGCAGTGCTTGGCCTTTACAGTTTCACAATATATATATGGTAACTACCTCTTATGTTCTTACTATGTATAAGGAAACCATGCTGGGCCTTATGTACATTGTCTAATTTAATTATCGCCCTAAACTTAGGAGGCAGTTATTATTATCCTTTTATTAAGGATACCCAGTCTGAGGCTCACATTCTAATTCTAATGCCTACAGGTTTCAATTAAACTGGAAAATCTTCTGAGCTTAGACTAACTTCTCTGGTTTACAGCTTTACATGTGAGGGAAATGGAACTTAGGGAGGGGACATGATTTTCTCTGGGAATATAGAAGAAAATCAATTGTTTATCAAAGGTTCAAGCCTCATAGAAATAACCTCGTAGAAGCTACTCGTAGAAGCTACATCAGCTTCTTTCAAAACTGGAAAAAGAAAGGCCTTTGAGTTTCTCTGTTTGGTGTTCAAAACCCACTTGGACAAATGGTGGGATGGGGCCCTGCTTGTGCTTCACTGAAGGACATTTTATGCTATTGTAGGATATTTTGGAGTTGCTTTCTAAAGGGCACTTCTTTCTAATCCAAGATCCCGAGCAGAAGACCAGGACCCATTGCAAGAAGGAGAAGAGGGCTTGGAAGAGAGACAAATCGACAGAGGTGGGGTATAAGTCAAGGTTTCTACAGAAAGAGGGCAAAGGAGGAACTGGATTTGCTCCAGAGAAATTCAGTGACAAGAAAGATGTAGAGAGAAAAGACAAATGTTGGGTCATTGAAGGCTCTGAAGGGCTGCTCTTTAGGACTGAATTACAGACATTATAGGAGTCAAAAGCGTGAAACAATATTTTCCACCAGAAGAATGTACTTCTTTGAAATGGACCCCGCCCCCCTCCCCCAACAAGTGTGTCATGGACTATAGCTTTTGAAGAAAGGAGAAGGGAAAAACTGGTTGGAGTAAATCAAAGAGAGGGATAAATCTGTCTGTGACCCTCTCCTGAAACAAAACACATGGAACTTAATTAATGCACTTAGCTACCTGACCAGAAGAGCCTCAAATTCAGCCCCACCTTAGGGGCCTCTTTCAATTCGGGAGTTCTTGGAAGATGAAAAGCTCTTTTAAGTGCTGACTCTGACGATGACCATGAGCCCCGTGAATTCCAGGGGGAAAGAAACAAAAACACTTATTCAATGTGTTATAATACTTACGAGCGCCTTGTTGAAGGCAGTGTGCCCTCTAAATGTAGAAAAAATCTGTCATGAAGTAAAGAAAGGTAAGTAAGGGAAGAAGGAAGGTGGGGGAGGAACACACAGAACCAACACGATTGTTCTTGAACGTCAGAACCTGGACAGGGTGGGGACAGAAGGCTTGAGGCAGAAGTTGTGGTAGAAGAAGACAAGAAAGACATGAGATGACCTGTGTGAGGCTCTGAGAAGAGAAAACTAAAGCCACCGGGGGCAGGGGGTTGGGGGTGGGAATGCGAGAAGAAAGGACTTGTGTCACACTGAAGTAGAAGTCATTAAATTTCTTGAGAGGGGGCATTACCTGCATGCCAAGTTACCAAGCCTTTACTACTGGCCTGGGAAAACAGCCAGAGAGCATGCCGAGGAGCAATAATGGAAATGTGGAATGTTCCTCCTGGATCTGTATCCTCTCTGTGTCTTCCTGTCTTCTGTCTCTCTTGTGTTGCTGCCCTCTGGGGATGGGGGCGTCGGGTGGGGGGGGAGGCTCTTTCATCTAGGTTAGGTGAAGTAGCAATAGAGTTACTCCAAAATTTAAAAAAACAAAAAATTACATCATGAACAAAAGTGGGAACTGGTTGACATGGAACCATATCAACTTATTTTTCTTCACTCAAGGAGATTTCTAATACATGAATCATTGGAAGATTTAGAAGATGATGACCAAGTAGATGAATAAATGGCAGGAGCAGCAATGCTTGCCCTGAAATGCAATTCTTAATTTCCTTCTTCTCATTATTTGATTTAAGAATCAAAGAGCATTTCTGAGCTTTACTCAGAAATTTGGGGGAGACTTCAGCAGCTCTGCCAACCTTGTAGAGGAGGGTGAACAGAACCCATGTGACATGGCACAAAGAACACAATAGTGGGGGTCCCAGCTCTGGGTTTTTTTTTCCCTTTTCTCTTTCTGGAATCTTCAGCCTTGGCTTCTCACCAAATCTGGGTTTCAATTTGTTTTCCCATTTGTATCAGGACAAGGGTGTCCCCAAGATCTGATTACAAAAATCTATTTTTCTAAATTGGACTATTATCAGGAGCTTGCTAATAAAAATTTGGAGGTTTGGCTTTTTAATTATCTCCTGACATCAGTTTCAAAAAACTGCTTTCCATGAATTGGCTTATGAATCCAGAAAAAAAAAAAAAAAAGAATTGGTTGTACTTACGTCTTATGTTTTGCTAACTTCCTGGTCGAGATGGAGTTGAGACTTGTGTTTTTTTTCTAGACAGCCCTGATAACAGTCTTCCTGGGAAATGTATGCTTCAAGGCACCCTCTCTTCCCTGTCCTCATAAATGAAGGGTAAGGAGGTATCCATCAAGGGCTCCTGGGCCCCTTCTTTCTGGGTACTTAGTTGCACATCCACTGGGATCCCAGTAGAGATTGGTGGGCTAAGGGCTGAAGCCTGTCTAGGCTCACTTCCTCACCAGCTGTGTGACTGTGCCAGGTCATTTGCACTTCTTGAGCCTTGGTTTTCCCATCTTTGAAACCAGGATAATTGTTCTTCATAGAGTTGAGTTCACTGAATTGATTAATATTAAAAAAAAAAAAAAAACCACAAAACCCTTCAAGTTATTTCCGGCATAGAATAAAAACAATAGATGTTAACTGTTATTATAATGTCTTTGTCATTAATATGATTACCAGGAACTTTTCACATAATGAGTAGCCTCAAATTAAATTCTGCCCGCTGCTCTGGTGTCTTATGATTCCTATGGTTTTTCTCTCCCCTTTCTGATTCTTTTCGCCGGGTGGTTTTTTCCATTAAAAATCCACCAAGCCAAATATGGTTTAATAATAACAGTTAAGTCAGGACAATTACTTTCTCTCTCCATTTTAACACTTTAATTCATTCTACCTACATTTCTGTTGGGGTCTTCAGGGTTAATTAGGAATGGCTTTGTACTCAGATAGTTGGTTAATCACCAAGTAGAATGTTGGGAGAAAGCTACTCAGATGCTTTTCATCTTTGCCTCCAATTCCCAGGAAACCCCGGAAAAAAAACCCATTTTCCTTGTCTAAGGCCACTTACAGTATTAGGTAGTTATTAAAGCTGATTGCATATCAGAGCCTAAACACAGTGTTATGGAAGGTTCTTCGCTCACGCTCCCCTCGTGGCAAATGAATCAGAGGCACTGCCATGTATTTTTGAAGAGTAAATCTTTGTGCTAATTAATTATATTAATATCAACATGTTGATATTGATATAATTAGCACAGTGGATGACACTGATATAATTAGCACAAATATTTACTCTTCAAAACTAAGTGGCAGTGCATATGCATATAATAACCTTAATAATAATACTGAGCAGTTATAACACCACTTTCTCTAAAGAACTTATAAAATACATAAGTAGCAAATAACTGAAATTCAAACTGCATTGAGAGCTGTGATAGCATCATTGAGCAAGGTTTATGCAGTCAGAGAAAACCCCATAAATATATCCCAATGGGGGCATATTCCCCCAAATAGAAGTGCATCTCCAACTTGCTACCGATGGGCCAAAAAGTAAGAGGAATTCCAAATTATGTCATTGAAATTGGATAGGGCTCCTTCTCTTTCTTTATTCTGATCAAATCACAATCATTTGATTTTAAAACAAAACAGAATTGGGTAAAGTCAGGGATACTGGAGAGTGAGAAAGAAAACAGATTTGAGCCCCCTACCTCCAGTGTCTTTGCTGTGGAAAAACCATGGGCCCACAGTCAAGAAGATCTGTCCCCAGGTCATCTCTCTTTTGTTGGATGGTACAGACTCCACGCCTCTTCACATAATTGTCACAAGAAGAGAGGGTTTGGGGAAAATGTATGTGGTATCATGAGAGGAGAAGGTGGGCATGGTGCCTAATGGTTCCATTGGCACTCTGCTGTCAGGAGCCTATGAGAACCAACTGTCCCACTGTGTTTGTGATGGGTGATATTAATCTCAACCAATTTCTTATTTCTTTATTTCTGAGTACAGGCTACTGGAGTTCTACATTTTCTTACCATAACAACTGCATTAAAGTGACCATAGTTTCGAAGCCACAATAGCAAATATGCATAGAGACAAACACATACATAGCCATACATACAAATACACAAACTATACATGCAAAATAAAGCATTATTACCTTTAGCTCATTTTCACCCACTGATGAGCATGAAAGATATGGGCAAAGAGACTTTAAAATATGTTAGATTTTATAAAACCCTGACCTACTGGCTAACATCCGAAAAGTAAGTCTGGTTTTATGGACTGACAGAAAGGAACATTAGTTATTTTAACCCTCTTTTGTTCTGAGCACTAACTCCTGTAATGGAACATCCCAGATGTTCCGCTTCTTAGTGCCTCTTTGGATGCGAAGATTGCACAGCAGGAGACAACATCTGGGGGGAAAAGGAGAGACTGAAGGAGACAAAATATTGGTGTGCGCCTGGTTGTGATTCTTGGGTATGTTTCAGGCATTTTTTTTTTAAAGCAGCCTCTTCTGTACATTATTGTTTATAATTTCTGAGTACAATAGCAGAAGAAAATGTCAGTATTTCTTCTTGAAGTTTGAAGTTTTGATTTTTTTCTTGTATTTGTGCAGTTTTAGAATTCCAGCTATAAACTGACCTGCCTCCTTACCATAAGCCATAATGTTTGCAACTTCTTATTATATAAGAAAGCTTTAGTCCTTCAACAAAGGACTTCACTGTTCTCATAGTGAGAAGAAGTAGAAAGTCTCAGCATCTCATGAACACCATGGCACAGACAGGGGGCGTTCAAGGGGGTTGAAGTTCAATCCTAATGCTTATGATTGTCTCATTTCATTTTGACATCATAATTGAGACTAATCGCCACCAATTTCTCTCCCACCTCCCCAACATGTTCTTGCTTCCAACTTCAATCTTCCACTGCAATTTGAACATAACAGCACTGGAGTGGGCACCTTCTCAGAGACACACCCTGGAATCGTTTTGCATTGTAGCCTCAGTCCACAACGGTTTGCAAAGCAGGTATCCAAAGGCACACACTGAAATCATTTTGCCAGCATAAGCTTGCCTTTTAATAGCTTCCTAACGGGGTATCCAAAGAAACACTCTGGAAACATTTTGCCCTCCTAATTTCATGTTGTAATGACATCAAAATGTCATAAAGCAATTACCATCCCAAGCACAAAATGATCTTTAGAAGTTACTTTCTCCATAGGCTCATTAACTTCTTTCTAGCTTTAATATCTTGATTGTTTAAAAAAATGTTCAATGCTAATTGAGAGACTTCATTTAAAACGGAATACCATTTATTTAGCACAACCTTCCCCCCTTCTCCATCTTTCTCTCTCTCTCTCTCTTTGTCTCTCTCCCACTCCCTCTCCTTCCCTCCCCACCCCAACCAAATTGCACTAGGCTGACAGAACCCTGGATTTATACACACACACACACACACACACACACACACACACACACACACACACACACCTCTTTTGACCTCTGCAGTTAAAATTCTGAGTGCAATTGATCTGAGACAAAGCAAAAATCGGCATGATGGATAGATTGCTTTGGGGACAAAGGAAACAGTAGATACTGGAGGCATCCTTGGCAGCGAGCATGTCCCAAAATTTCTGCAGTACCCCCAAACCACTAGGCTGAGTACTCATTATGAAGCCTAGAGAAAATGCAAGATGCTTAATGGAGAAGTTCTACATGTCAACACACTCATCTGATTTCAACTACCTCCATTTCTAATGATTGAGATCTGCCAGGTGCATTACTCCAAATGATAAATGTAAATCAAGGGAATAGACTATAACAAATTGGATTCAGTCTCAGACTGTGATACAGGTTGTGATTTGCCGTACCCTCCTGAAATATCTATGGGAAGGGTTCAAGCTTATGTTTTCCTGTGAGCTATCTGAAATGAAGAAGGAATGGCAATCAGCCTCAACAACCTTTTCTAGCATAAGCATAGGAGCCAATCTGCTCATCTCACATGGACCAGGTAATGTTTATAACTTTACTTTTGAATCTCTGAGAACATTCTTACCTTGGTAATGGAAGGTTTGGAAAGGAGCTCAACTGACTTGCACAAAACAATGCCAAGGACGTCATGACCCCTCTACTCAAATCAAGAGGTAAGATGGCCTCTGTCTTTCTCTATAGACTCCCTGTCTGTGACTAAATAACACAGTTATGTTCTTGGCGGGTATTTTTTTTTTTTCTGTTTAAAGTCCCTCAAAGGTGACCTATGGAGCTACCAGCAACTAGTTTGATCATTTGCTGATGGTGAAAAGGCAGAATGATTGGTTCAGATGCTTGAAAATAAAGCTAAAACTGGGAGGAGCTATTTGGTTAAGAATAAATAGCAAGAAAGATATATGAATAAAAATAAGCATCTTAATGATTTACCATTGCTATGAAACCAATAGACTGGTGATCCAATCCGATATCCACAAATTTGTATAATCCTCAGGGTAAAACAATTTAATGGGCTGTCTCTTTTATAGTTACAAAAGGCCTTTCATGTGATCAATTATACATGAGAGTACAATAAATGTAACTTTCTTCATACTAATCACATCTCACTTAAATTCTCTTGTTGGTCTTTGGAGTGTACACAGCATTCCCAATAAAGTTTTTAGTTCTGACTCTTACCAAAAGTTAATCTGCCCAGAACTTCCAAATAAATCTTCAGTACGAGGGACTTTTTTTTTTCCAAACTAAATAAAATTGTTCAAACAACACAGTTGGTTAGGAAACTGCCACCTCCTCCTGTTCTGGCCTCTTCCTCAACACAACAATCCCGCTGCTTCAGTCAGCCAGTGGGCAGTGGGGGGTTGGTTTGATTGTTTTTCTTCTGTTTGGTTTTTGTTTGTGTTTTGTTGAAAAGGCAGCCTAACACTGTGTTAACACCATCACCTGAGGCTAACAAAATTTGGCTAAGAGATGGAGATTTCCAGTCCTCACTCAGTGACAGGTCCCAGGAGACCTTCAGACCCTCAGATTCCTATAAAGTCCAAATTCCCATCTGTTTTATTATAGGTTTAATTGGTTTGCTCTTCTATGGAACCGGAAAGTAAAATGAAACCTCTCATAATATGCCACTTAAGTCAGGGGTAAAGGTCACATTGATTCTGAAAGTCAGTGTGAAAAATAAGAAATGACTAAATTTTCCAAACTGCCTCAGCCAACAAGTTGATGCTTGACTCTGAGTTAGTTGATTCAATAAATATTTTTGTAGCCACTACTTAGTACCAGAAGCTGTTCTAGATGTTACAGTCATGAGTAAGAATTAACTCTGCATTTGCTTCAAAGAGCAGAATGAAATTTAAACCATCCCCCCGTTCCTATGTACACACTAGATGCAATTCATTTTGTAGTACGAGGCATCTCAAGACCTAAAAGATAGGACTGAAGAATAGAATAAGGAAAGGCAGTGGGTATTTTTCTTCAAGATTCCAAAGAGGAAACGAAAGATTTCTGAGAAAGGAGATTTTTTTTAAAGTCCCGATTGGGGGATTAGTTAGTCTCTTGAGGATTAATTTTGGGGCCGTGCATCCTGAGAAAGTTACATGCATGTGAAAATTTAGCAAAATTCAGGCTTACCCTCTAAAATAAAAGATGGAAGAGTGTATGTGTTTGTGTGCATGTGTGTATGTGTGTTTAATTAGCCTAAGAGTATCTAAGAAAACGTATTCTGAAGGCTCACTTTTTGCCGCCTGCTCCATGATTTTGGCCTCTCAAGTGTGGTTTGCTAAAGAAATCAGGCTGCCAGCAAAGTACAGCAAATTGGAAAAATGAACGGGAACATCATAATCTGCTTCAGCTCTAGCAAAGAAAAAGACATCTGGTAGACCACTTGGAAGCCAGCCAATGATGAAGACTTCAATTAAAATAAAGAACATGTCCTCAGGAGAGCATCTCGGAGCTCAAGAAGTTATAAGTCCAGTGTGCTACTTGAAAGCCAACTACTAGAGAAAAGTCATTTTCAAATAAAGCGAGATGGAGAGAGCAAGGCTTGAATTCTTGGAAGGGACACCTTCCTATGTGTCTTGTTGTAACTGATGACTTAATAGGAGCTAGAGGTGCCACCACCCAATGCTGGAAATGAGCTATCACATAGAAAGTGTAGCTGTAGTTCTGCCTGTAGTGTTTCTCGGGGAAATTCAGATGCCAGCACAAAGTACGGGGGTGGGGGTGTTGCCATAATGTAGCTAAGAGTATGCTAGAGCAAAAATCAGCCAGCCAGGATTCCACTTCTAACTCTACCCCTTTTGACCTATGAACCTCAGGCAAGAAACTTCATCCTTGTGCGTTTCAGTGTTCCCAGCTGAGAAATGAAGATACTAAAACCTATTTCCTAGAAATAAGGGAAGGAGTGCATGAAACATTCTGTGGAGTGGCATTTAATACAATGCCTGGCATACAGCATGGCTACAATATGTTAGTTAAATAGAACAGACCAAACAAAGAAGAAAACTCATCTTTGCTAAAAATCCAGTATGTATTTTTATATTAAATAAATGGAATCCGATATAAACAGCATCTATGAAATATACACCCTGACCCACAAGATAATGTTGCGTTGGGTTGAAAAGAGTCACATGGCTATGGAAGAGATAAAGCAATTTTTCAGAATCCCAAAAACAGACTTAAGGACTGAACATACAAACAATTGGACACAAAGGCATTGAACCTCCACTTAGGGAAAGGAATTGACAGTCAGCGTCTGCAAATTTCTGCAAACAGTGGTTGCATAGACATTCTCAATAGACATAGAGTCTACTTATAGTTTCGTGGTAGATCAGTAACAAAGTGTTTTTGTTAATAATCTTGATATCAAATTTCTAACAAGATCATTTCTATATTGTAATTATTCCCAGAAATCCTGGATAAGCATGGAATCAAATACCTTGGTGAATTCAAGAGAACGAGCTTAGATTATGCCCCAAACCCTTGAAAGGGTAATTCTTAAGTGACCAACTGATACCCTAGAGGGAATTTGTTTATTGGGCCTTTCTTATTTTATTAAGCTCAAACAAAACACAACGCTACAGAGCCTTTTTGTAATACTTTGTTATAGCATTTATAATTAATCTCTGTGTGTATGTCTTTCTCTTCTGCTAGTCTGGGAGTATCTTGAGAGTAGAGGTTGTCTCTCCTAAGACTCACAGCTCCTATCACAGAGACTGCACATGGTTATGTGTTGCATGTGTGTGTGTGTGTGTATATATATATGCATATGTATTATATATGTAAATATACACATACACATACATACATACATATACATATGCATATATATATATGAATGAGTGAAAAAATGTACCTCAAAGGATTCACTAGGAACAATGCCTATTGGAATGATACATGCAAGCAGTGAGAGCACCAGTGGGGCACCCATTAGGACCGGGAAAGGGGAAGAAGAGGTTTAACAGAGGGTAAGTTATAGAAATAAGACTTGACTTATATCTCAGAATTCAGAGTTGGTCCTTACACACCTTCCTAACTAATTTCAGGTGATGGCTTTGTTGAGCTAGTGACCCCAGGAAAGCTAAAGTTTAGTAGTAAACACTAACTTCTTATTTGGAAATTGATGGATGGACTCCAAAATGAAGAAAACCATATTATGATTCCCCCAAACTAACAACTGCAGATTACAATAGAAGTCCCCCCTCCCCGTCTAACAATGACAGCCTAACACCCTGCAGATGTAGAGGAATTTCATTCTCTCCTCCCTGCCCGCCCCCCCCACCATCTCTCTGAGTCAGAAGGATCTGAAAATCTTTCCAGTGTTGAGAAGCATGACTTGGTTTTCTGTGAAGTCAAGGACATGTGAATTCTGGGAGAAAGGTGAAGTCTGTGCCAGAGGACTGGGCCTTTACAAAGAAAATATTCTCAAAAGTGACAGGAGAGAAGAAAGTGAAACCGAAACAAGAATAAATATCACAGAAAAAATGGAAAAAGAGCTAATTTGGGGCTGGCATTGCTACTGTCATTTAATATAGCTGTGAAGGAATGGAAGAGGAGAAGGAAATCCAGAATCCTCATTCTTTAAGGTCTGTGTAAAAATGTGTTTCTTTGCTTATCTCTTTCTTTTGGTTTTTCAATGGAGATGGGCACAGATAATAAACCAGTTTGCATCGTAATAACATATGGATAAAGTAATAACATATGGACTGATTTCCTCCTAATTTTTTGCCACCCACCTTTAGTTCAAAGGAGCCTTTTCCACTGGAAGAAAAATAAAAAAATTCAAATAAAGACAACATCCATCTCATTGTCTTGGCCTTTAATAGCTAAGGAACACAAAAATCTGCAACCTTTCCTTTGTCCACACACTGGTCCCCTATCCTGGGAGTGGAGAGGAATGCCAGGGGCAGGAGTGATAAGACAGCCCTGAAAGTGGAAACCTAAGGCTGCCCCACCAAACACACACGCTGAAATCATCTTCAGAAAATATCAAGAAAAAGGCATGAGAAATTTACACCAATAAATTTTCTTTTTCCACAAACATCTCCCTTCATTGTATCTGTCCTTATGACCATACACCTACATCACCGGATAACAGAAAGAAGTATCAGAGTCCTGGGATCTATCCTGGCTTTGCCATTCACCTGACCCACTGTGGACAAGCCAGTCACCTCCTCTAAGACTCTACTTAATCTTGTATAAGAATAGAATGGAATTATCTAACCTCTCTCAAGGGTCACTGAGAGAATTGAATGAGCCAACCCGTGTGAAAGCATGTGGTGAAATCTTAATAAATATTTGTTTTGTTCATGTTCTTGTTTCAGAACAGTACTACTTGCCCACCTGGACTTCTCAGACCTGGTCTCTTTATTTCCCTTTTCTCCCACACCCACAGTAGTGTGGTCCAGGAATTTGCCTGACAGAGGTCACCCAGCCCACGCCATTCCTGATCCCATGTCATAGTCTAACACATCTCTTAAGTGGTTTGTAAGCTCCCATCCCATCAGCTAAGTAGGCTACAGCTAAAAATCCCATTGTCATCCATGATTTTGGAATTCTCCAAGCTCCTAATGATAACAGTAATAGCAATAATGACCTACTACTTTGATAGCTTGAAATGTGTTTGATACTTAAGAATTATATAATAATTACAACTTAAATGAGTTATATTTTTGAGCACTGGTAATCAGTGTTTTACTTAACAATGATCATGTAAGTAATAATAGCTAAAATTCACTGCACACTTAGAATCTACCCACTTGTATTTGTTTCCTTTGGGCTTCCCCCGATACAGGAATCTGGAGTTCAGAGAGGGAAGTGGCCTGCTAAGGCTGTAAAGCTCTCGTGCAAAGCTGGGATCCAATTCAGGTGTAACTCCAAAGGGTTTGCTTTTAAATACTATACCTACTGCTTCCGTGAGAAATACGAGTTTTTGAGGGGTGGGGGGGACTTATTTGGGAGCATGGTATGTCCCCGCAGCTATAGAGTAACTGTAGAGATAAAGGGTTGTCTCGGGTCAGACAGTACCCACTTTGGCTGACTCAGAATTTGGGACTCTGAATTCCATGTATTCTCCAATCTGAAGCCAACCCCCCCCCCCCACCCCGCAAATAAGCCCCTTAATGGTGAAGTGACTGCAGTCTGAGAGCTTCGTGTTGCTTGATCCAACCCAGAATTAGAAGCCCTGAGCTGATTTTGGACAAACACCCATTCCTACTCCTAGTTTCAACCAACCAACCCAGGGTGCCCAGGTGTATGCCCGGGTGGGACTCAAGTTCAGGAGTGATTCAGTAATAGTAGAGACGTGATAATTTCCAGGAACTGGAGTAGACCTCCTTTTTCCAAATTACCTCCCCACTGAGGTCTGGCACAAACTCTTGAAAAAAGGAAAGTCCTCATTCCATAAGGCGCTGGTCCTGAAAGAGAAGATTTAAATTCATAGTAAAGTGGATACTCTTCCAGAATTTCTATGTTGGACATTTTTATATTGGGAGGGGGAAGGGACCTGCATGACTGAAGCTGGAAAAGAGAAAAGGATGCATTTCCACAGGAGGCCCGAAGTGTCCTGTGATAGTCCAGTGAGGGACAGAACTTGCCCTAAATACAGTTCGTGTCACCACCTGCAGTGCATGGCTGGGAGCTGTTTGGCTACAGGAACATGGCCGAGGTGTGGGAGGTTTGAAAAGGAAACCAGTGAAGTGTAGTGGTTAAGAACCTGGGCTCTGAAATCAGATGGGCTTTGAATCTCACTTTGCTTCTTATGGACGGTGTCTGAACATTGGGTGAGTGTATTAGCTTCACCAAGCCTATCTGCTCTACCATAAAATGGAGGTTATGCTAATAGCTCCCCCCTCTTAGACTTCCTGTGTTGATTAAATGAAAACAAGAACAAAAACAAAAACAAAAAAACCCAAACCCAAACATACAAAGCATTTTGTACAATGGCTGGCAAATAGTTGGTGCTTAATAAGTGTTATAAATAATGAAAATATTAATACCATTAACTTTCTCGAACCTCCCAACTTCTCCTAATGCAGAATAAGTAGGAAGGGAAGTTCATCTTCATGGATTTAGAAATCTGAAAAATGTCCTGTGAACTGAGACTATAGAGGAATGAGGGACTGATGGGGAGGGCAGGGTGTGGATTCCATAAGGTGTTGGGTTCTACTGGCCATGGGGTCTTAGAGGCACATCTGAGAGCAGCTGAGACTCTACATGCCTTGTTTTCATGAAGGTTCTTTTTTTTTTTCCCCAATGTTCCAAGATTCCTTGTTTATGCACCACATCCAGTGTTCCATGCAATACATGCCCTCCTTAATACCCACCACCAGGCTCGCCCATCCCCCCACCCCCCTCCGCTCCAAAACCCTCAGTTTGTTCTTAATGGAGAACACAAAGACCTCACCGTTTCCCCTGAAAACTCAGTCCATTCTGTTTCCACCTGGTGTGTAAGTATTGTCATTCCCATTTGGATGCCAGAAAGACACTGGCAAGAACCTGAGTGTCCACAGCCCACCCCCGCTTGCTTTGTCTGGGACCAACCCCAGATCTGGTTGCTCAGGAAAGTCACCTGGTTGTCAGGGTAGCTCATTCTTGCCTCATCCCAGAGCCCTGAGAAAACGATCAGACGTTTTAGAGGGTGTGTTACAGCTCAGTTTTTTTTTGACTCCAGTAACACATCTCTGCAAAAGTTGCTCAACCTCACAATGATCTTTTCACCAAACTCGATTTCTGCAGGTTGAAGTCTTCCTGTGACACATCCCAAGCAGGCTGGAGTCAAGTGGTGTCTCCCTTACAAATTACCCAGAATGCTAGGGATGGTGGGTAATCCCGTGCCTGAGCCCATTAGCTCTCTGAGCCGCGGTGATGGAAACCAGGTAGCTGTCTGCTTTCAGTCACACATAGCTCTGTTCGGAGAGCACAGTGCCAGACAGCTGTGGAGAACCTTTCAGGGAAGGAAAGAAATCGCTTTGAAGGAATGAATAGTACTGCAAGACTGTGGAGCCTGGAATCACAGGGAGTTTTCTTGTAAAACCAAGAAATACAGCACCATCCTCCAAAGAGTGGGGGCAGGGGAGGGGGCAGCGCGTGACCTACTTTATTGCTGTGCCTTTGAGCCCGATGAGTCACCATGTAACTTCGGTGGCTCTTCCTGGCTGACCTGTTGCATGTGTTGTTCATCTGCAAGCGGCTTTGCAGTTAACACAAGGAGTTCATGGTGTGCACCTGGCGGAGAAGCAATATACAACTGGGGTGCTAGTTTTTTTCTTCTTCTTTCCCTCTGTTGTTCCCTCTGTTGCTTATGTACTGTCTACGCACTCTTTCTCTATGCCACCTGCTGCTTTAGCCAGCATTGTTTCCCACAAATCCTACTAATAAGAAAGAGGAGGCATCCAAGAGAGAACCACTTGGATCTAATCTGACGATTTACGAGGGTCAGATTGTGTTCTAACCTGTTCACCACTGTTCAGAGCCTAGAACAGCACCAAAATTGGAATCTGAGCCGAATGCAAATTTATAGCCAATTAGGGAATCTGGACACTTGCTCCCTGAATGTATGTACTCCAGAAAGGTAGTAGGACCACATCCGGTCATTTGATAGACCAATACAGACACAGGTTGCCCTCTGTGGCAGTAAAGCTTCACTTTAATTAACTACTAGGTAAAGAAGGTTCAATTGCAGCAGAATAATAGGTAGTTAATATTTCACTGCCCAAATACTGCGCCTATCTCTTGAATGTTTAAAATTAGCGCTCCTTATGAAGATCTTTGGAAGATACTTACCTTAGGACTAGTAGGTCTCCCCTGTCCTCCCTGATTGATCACACACACACACACACACACACACACCCCGTTCCTGAGTGTCACAAGCCCTCCTCCTTCACCTGAGAACCAGAGAACTCTGCATCTCTGCTGACTGGAAGGCAATTCTGAGAAGCAGCCTTCGTGTAGTCTCATGCATGAAAGAAAGTTTGAAATTGTTGAGTAAAAGAACACATCGAGGTTGTCCAGGGTCTTAGGTCGGATTCCCCAGAAGAAGCTCCTAAGATGAAGGTTTGTGTAAATCCATGTATTAAGGAAACTTCCTCAGGAAACCTAGTGACGAAATGAGGACCAAGTTAGGGAAGGAGAAGAAACCAAGCAACGTGGGATCTCTGTCAGAAACCCACAGAGGAGGACTTCATCCTGATCTCTCCAGAGCCTAAATTATGCCCCAGGGAGAGACTGTCAGACTGTCATACTTATGCTCCCAATGGTCATTGACTAAGGGATGCCCCAGGGAGGATGTCATGAATGTGGGCAAAGTGGGCTCTAGTAGCCTAAGTGTGATGTGTGAGCAAGGAGGGTAGGTGTGTGGTATGCAGAATGAGATCCAAGGGGATCTGTGTGGAGCACCTATATTATTCACGGCACCCAGCTTCTGATTGGTGGGCATCCTCTCCTATTGTTCTCAGCACAGCTCTGAGTAAATAACAAATACCTTTCAAAATAAAAGTCCAACTCTAAGGTCTTTTTCCCACAACCTTCACAGAGACAAAGCTGGTATGTTTTTCTCATCTGCCTAATTTCTGTATCCATATCTTAAGCAGCCCATAATTTGAAAATGCATCCCATTAAAAGGTATTTGGGTGGGGGCACCTGGGTGGCTCAGTGGTTTAAAGCCTCTGCTTTCGGTTCAGGTCATAATCCCACGGTCCTGGGATCGAGCCCTGCATCGGTATGTCTGCTCAGTGGGGATCCTGCTTTCCCTCTCACCACCCCCCACCCCGGCCTTCCTCTCCACCTACTTGAGATCTCTGTCTGTCAAATAAATAAATAAAGTCTTTTTTTTTTTTTTAAACTATTTGGGTGTCTTCATACTCCAGGACTGTTTTTGCTGACTGCCAGAGCTGGCTAAATTATTTTGTGAACCTATTCCTCAGTAGTCCTAGACCCCACATAGTCACTGACAGAGGAATAGCGAGTGAATGTGAGGCTTCTTAGTGCAGAGTCCTTCCCACCTCCCCACACACATGCTCAAAGCACGCTCAATGCTCTCACACAAATAAATATTATTCCATTCTATAGGTCAAGAAACTTGTCTCTCTGAAAGATGCACACTTTGTAAGCCTGTATATGGAATCCAGGCCACTTACTGGTGGGTGTACTTCCTTACACTGTTCTGTCCCCTCTATGAGAGGTACATTCCATCAGAGTGGGTCTTGGTCTACCCTTGTCTGCCATTGTATACCCAGAGGCTGCGATAGAGCCTGAATCAGACTAAGTACTCAATAGATTTTTTTATAAATATGTATTTGCTAAATAAATGAATGAAGTCACCTCAAAGTAAGCTAAATTATTTAGCCAATCCCTATCTAAGTGGAAACTAATTTTGGATGATTTTCTCTACTTTTCAGTCAACTCAGCACTGTTCTTTAATGATTCAATCTCTTGAAAGTACCTTCTAATGGGTTTAGTTATTTTATTTATTCTGTTTTGCTCAATCACAGATAAATTTGCATTCGATTGGATCTAAATGGTTGGCAGAGACCCATCCTTGGCTAAAACTCATCTAAACCATAACAAGACAGGCTGAATTTGGGCATGATTCCACAGAAGTAAAAATATTTCCTACTATATTCAATTATTCATTTATGGGTGGACTGTTCTGCTCGAATATTATCTATATGTTTTGATTTTCTTTTCTTCAGCTTTCCAGCATTTGAGCCCTCTTTTCAATAAATGATTGTAATTGTGAAGGAAAGCAAACACATTTCAAACCAGTTCATTTTTCCAAGTAAAAGTAGCTCACTTGTCCTCAACTCCTGCCACATTGAACTCTGAATTCTGCTTTCTTCCTTCTTCCATGCATGGCCCATGCTGACCGAAATGCTCTTCTCTCATTTATCTAGATGTGCCCACCCCATCCTTCATGACCCAATTCAAGGGGCCATTTTCTTCATGAAAACTTTCTGTAGAGAGTGAGGGGCTCGCTCATCTTTCTGCTACCAAGGGCACCGGATATGCAAACCTTGAATCTCTTAGCACTTAGCATTTTTTTATGGAAGTTTATCATAGTGATAGAGCATAATCTGATCCAGATTCCCTGGTTCAAATCTTGGCTCTACCACTTAATGACTCTGTGATCTGAGGCAAATTACTTTATCTCTTTCTGCTTCAGTTTCTCAGCTGTTTTTTTTTTTTAAGGCAATGGTTGTACCTACCTCATAGAGTTGTTAACATCCAATGACTTAATACATGAAAAAAGAACACAGAATAATGTCTAGCATGTAATCAGTGATCAATAATTATCAGTTTTTTTTTAATTATTTTCGTTCTTTTACACATTTGCCTTCCAACTAGGCAGTTATCTCCCACAGGCTTGAGCTATGAATTGGCATCTTCGTACTTCCAGGTCCTAGAGCAGTATCTGAAACATAGTTGAAGTTCTACAGATCCTGAATGAAAGAGTAAAAGATAGCCATTGACTATGGTGACAAAAATGAGATGTAGGCATTATCTGAGAGTAAGATGGCTCTCTTGGAAAGTCCTGAGGACTATATTCTATGTAATTATGTTGGTGGCCATGGTGAAATAGCCTGCTTTAGGCTGTCCTTCTAGAAAAGACTCACAGTCAGATATAAGGACCAGGCTTCTGGGACCCATCAACTCTCACCTTCACTCAAGAGTAGTGCTGAACTCTAAAGCCACTCCATGCTAACAAGAGGAATGACTTTGTCATGTTGGCCTAACGTGGTTGACATGGTGTTCACTGCACTCACCAAGGCAGCTAATGTGTTAATGTGTATGTAGTCCCAGCTGGTGTTCAGATGGCTTGGGATGGGGGGGAGGGCTTGCCTCTGCCTATACTAGTGCCGACCTCATAAGTAAGTAGAAGAGTTAATTGCTAGAAAACTGTATTGCATAAGTTATTCCTACCCTCCCTGTAGTAGATCTCCATTCTCTGCTTCTTCATTGCTAATAGAACTGTAATTTCCTTTTCAAGTCAGTGAGCTATTCAACCTAAGACATGGGATGGTGCCAAGACATATGGGTGGAAATGAAAGTTGGTCTGTTCTTACTCTTAAGAGCAGTGATTTCTTTCTCTTGTCTCTCTTGTACTCAGTCCATCTCCATGAGGAGAAATACCCTACTGGCCCCTGAATAGAGGTATGTAGAACAGACTAGAAACCTACTTAAGGCAAGCTGAGATGAGCACAACCCAGTCAACTCCCTGATCCATACCAGCATCCAGACTTGGAGCCCAGCCAGGCTCAGCTGAGTATCAGCTCAAACCTAGAACCACTGCCTGAATCAGAGCCACCCAAAATGACTGCAGACAAGTGAGTGAGAAATAAACACTTCTTATTGTGGCTGCTGAGATGCTGTGGTTGTTTAATATGGGACTAGTAGACCGACACAGGAGTCAGGAAGGAAGAGTAAGAGAAGCTGTGAACAGGTGAATTTTACCTTCTTTCTACTTTTGTGATGGTTATCCCACGGTAGACCAGAAAGTTCTGTGGCCCATGGCTTATAGGAAAAGGGGAGCTGTCGCCTGTCTCTATTTGCATTTGTGGCACATCTGAGACTTAGAGGACACATGTGAATTCTTCATGGTCTTTTCCCACAGAGGTGAGAAGCAAAGTTGGGAGAATCCCTTCTTGATGATAAGTGGCATTTATGATGTCTTTGCCAAATACTGTCCATGCAAGTTGGAAGTGACACTCTTTGAGTGGAGTGTTGAAGGGGGATTGGTCACTTCAAGCATTGTGAGTAAAGCCCCAGTTTTCCCCAGAGGCGATGTGGTAGAGTGGAAGGTATAAATCTGAAGGACTGGAATCAATAAGATTTGGTGGAAATCCTGCTTCTAACCACCGCCAAATTGTGTAACTTTATAGAGACTCAGTTCTCTCACCAGCAAATTAGGGGTAGTGACACTGACCTTGCACAGTTAGTTTGAGGAGTAAATGAGTTAATGCACGCAGATTCTGTGGTCCGTGATAGATGGCCAATAATAAGAGGCAGTGATTTGTATTATTTTTCACTCAGTTTCTCATCTTCCCCTTTCTACATCAAAAGAGTATAATAGATGTAATGACCTAGGAACATGTACGTGTTATAGTTCAATGATTTCTATTTAAAATTTAGAGGTAATCATGGTGGGATACATCCAGTCTTCCCAACAGTGGACTGACCCCACTCCGTGTAGATGAGTTTAGCTGGAAAGTGTGAGTGATGCTTCTTTCTTCTTCACTTTGAGTAGTACGGTGGGAAGGGAGGACCTTGGGGAGGCTGGCAGCTGAGTCCTAAGCTTCCCAAGCACACAGAGGATTTGGCCAAGGCAAAGCACACTATTATTAAGATTAACAGTTTTCAGATGGAGTCAGCCTTTTCAACTAACTGACTGACTGGTAATGATGTTCATAAGATGCCATTTCCTGCCAAACAGTAAGATGTGGAATTTGTTAAATTAAGCCATGTGATGGGTCTGAAATGTATTAACTTAATCCATAATGAATGTCATTCCATTCCTTTTAACATGCTTCCCCAATTAAGTTATTTAGGCCTCAGATATCTAAAGAAATTGAGCTGTCCCACTTGTTGCCAATTGGTTAATTCCTTGATGATGGATAAAAGCTACTAACTGCTTTTGTTTTTAAATCTGTTTTCTTCAGTAATAGCAACCTTTTAATCAGTGGTTACAAAGAAAATGCTTAATACTCCGTAAGAAAATGCCCAAGAAAGACAAAAAATTAGGAAGACGAACACAAAGAGGCCTTATTCAGCCTGCCCAATCCCCTCCAACAGGACCCAGCATAGCTGCCATTGCAGCCAACATACCATGTGAAGGAACTTGGTAATCATTTTTGTTTTCTTCCCCTGTTGGACATATAGTAGATGTTCAGTGTTTATCAGGCTGAACTGAGCTAAATTCAGAAAGACTCAAAGTTTCTGACAAGCATCTCTCCACAAGACAAGCATTTCTAGATTTCAGAATACCCTCTCATTCCCAGGAGTCTGGGATAGAAATTTTCCACAGGAGTAGTATGCCTCCACTCTACCCATATCTACAGGGAGTGAGGACAATCCTTATGCAGGCAAGCAATGACCACATGTCACAAGTGACTTTGCCACCTTGGGCTTCCCCTGCCTCAGCTGCCAAGGTAGGTACAGTACTCAAAGAATTTCCTGGACAGTGTGTAATTTGCCCACAAATGCCTAGTGCAATCTTGCACAGTGTGGCCAACTGACTGATAATCAGATGTAATATTTCAGTTTGTCAACCATACCTTGAACGCTAAAACATACCCATTTGAAAGAAGCTTTTAGGCAAAAAGCTGTTCAGGGTAAAATCAGTTCCCATGATAGAGAGAACAAAGTTTGTTTGGTTCTGTCATCTCGGGGCCCATTCAATGTTACGAGACATGATCTATCACCAATGCCTCTTATAGAGGAGAAGGAGCCTGGTGGGAAACCATGGTGGTTTATAACAGGGGTCAGCAAACTACAGCCTGTGGGGCCAACTCAGCCCACTGCCTGTTTTTGTAAAGTGTTATTGTAAAGTTTTATTCATACCTATTGTTTATGTATTGCCTGTGGCTGCTTCTGAGTGACAATGGCAGAGGTAAATAGCTGTGACAGAGACCCTATATTTCACAAAGCCTAAAATATTTACCATCTGTCCCTTAACAGAAAAGTTTTGATTTTTCAAGTATATTCACTCTTTCTTTGCTAAGACTATAATTTCCCCTACTGATGCTGGCTAGCCCTATCACAGCGAGCAGAGTGTATGTCCACGCTCCTTGATTTGGGATCCACCGTAGACAGAATTCAAGATTTCTGTCCGTTGGCTATTCAAATACATAAATCTGGGCACAGCTATAAAGGGACTTCGCAGATGGAATTAAGCTTACAGATCCAAAATCAAGAAGAGTCTTCTAGATAATCCAGATGGACCCAATTTAATCACAAGAGCCCTTAAAAATGAGATATTCGTCTGGCTAAAGTCAGAGAGGGGTGGCAGATGAGATGCAGCTCCAGGAGCTGCTGGAGGGGCAAGAAGCATGGAAAAGAAATGATGTGCCCCTGTTGGCTTTGAAGATGGACAGGGAAAGCAGAAGAAGAAATAGAAGAAATGTGGGCAGGATCTAGGCTCACAGGTGGATCTCTGCCTAACAGCCAAACAGAACTGAATTTGGCCAACAGCCTAAATGAACTTGGAAAAGGGATCCCTCCCCAGTGCTGCTCTCTAGCAAAGAGTACAGCCCTGCTAGCATCTTGATTTTAGCCCTTTGAGACTCGTGTCAGACTTCTGACTTACAGAACTGCAAGATAATAAATTTGTGTAGTTTTAAGCCACAAGTTTGTGGTAATTTGTCATGGCAGCAGTAGAAAGTTAACATAGGGTCTAATATCTTACCTGCTTTGTCCAAAGTGATGTTTGAATCTACAGGATTTAAGTAAAGACTGCAAAAGTGCCAGGGCTTCTACCATCACCAAAAGAAGTATGTTTGAGGTTTTCCATCCCCATAAGAAGTGTATGACCTGGCTAACCTGCTGATCAGAAGAGAAAGAGAGACACCTCAAGCACACCTGGACCCAACCTGCAGCTTGGAGTTGAGCCCAGCTGAGCCCACCCTGGATCAGCCAGCCCTCAGGCGACCCATGGATGCACATACACTAACATACAATTGTTTTTAAAAGCCATTAAATTTTGAGGTGGCTTGTCATGGAACATCATGGTGGATAAATGTAAATGCAAAAAAAAAATCCACTGGAAATGAGTTACTCTCATAACAAACACCTAAAATATGTGACAGTGGCTGGGAATGAGGCAGTGATTGATATACACATAGGGCAGCTGGAATAAAGTGGCAAGAAAAAAATCAGCCTGATAGAGGAGTTAGAAAACTGAGAATCCACAGGACATAATGGCAAACACTGGTAAAGTGTTGCCTGCAATAATCTGGAAGGTACCTGGTGCATCTAGTGAATTTGCAAACTTGAGGGAGCAGATCTGTGGCAATATGTTAAAAGCTAAGCCATAGCTACTAGCAGCATTGGGGAAGCTATAAGAAAGAGAACTCAGAAACAAACTGTCTATTTTTTTGCAAGCAGAATTTTGAGGGAATACAGAAAGTCCAGAAATCTCAGTGTTGAAAATAAAACTGAACTCACTAAATCAAAGGTGTGACCAGTATGATAAATTCTGTAAAAAAAAAAAAAAAAATCAAATCCATGTGCTGACAGAAGGATATATCTTTGATATAAAGACCAAATCAGACAGATGACTATAACACCCTTTGTTTGACTGACAACAGAAAATACAGGGCTTTATGTATTGTCTCAGCTGAACAAAGTGTCTTGTAGAAAGATTAGGGCATAGTCCCATGGAAGCCTGTTGAGTCTGAAGTATGCATGTTGAGTCCATATTTGGAGAGGACTGTGTTGGAAATAACTATGTGTTTTGGTACATAGGGTTGACTAGAATCATAGTCATAGAATACATAGAAAACCCACATGTCTTTTGAGAGATCTGTATTGTCAAAAATATTGTTAGACATGTAAGAAGACTGAAATTTTTCGAGCTATAAGCAGTCCTCTGGGCCCCCCAATTTTCAAGAGATAGGAAGCAGTCTAAGAAAGTTGCCCCGACTTTAAGACAAATATATTCTGTCATGGCTTCATTGGAAGTGGTCAAAGAAGATGTTGGAAAAGTAAAGAAATTACAGAGGATGGAGTCAAGAGTGGTGAGTAACAGATACAAAACAGATGCTTGGAGAGGAGGATTGGGGACAGACAGAGGAACATCTCTTACCTCTAGGGAAAGGGTACCCCACAAAGTTTCCTTGCAGAATTTCAGACTTGCTCTGATCAGTGACAGCTATATGCTCTGCATTCTTTCCTTTTCAAAGAAGAGTAGTCCTAGTCCTGTTCCACTGTTGGGTGTTAGGTATGGAGGGAGCATAACAGTTGTTTTTTTACTTCTTTGGTCTTTAAATCAAAAGGAGCTAAACCCAACCTTGACAGGGACCATGAAATCATGGGCTTTGAGCCTGATGCCATAATTGGATGACACTTTTGAGGAGCTTGGGATAGGTTCCTTCCATTAACAACTACATGAATGTTGGGTTTGACCTTGCAATTTGAGTGACAGAAGTGACACAAATAGAGATGTGAATTGTCCCTATGTGGTTAATCTTATTATCTTACTTTTGTATGCTTCTGCCACTGCCATGGTAAGAGAATGCCCTGACTATCCCACTGGTCCAAGAAAGATGAAGGACACATAAAGCAGACCTGAAGCCAAACTGAAGTCTGATGCTAAGCCCAGCTGAGATCAGCCTGGATTAGCCAACTTCCAACTGATCCACAGATACCTGAAGGTTGTTTTAATCCACTGGGTTTTGAGGGGATTGCTTAGCATTAATATAGGAAAAGTTAATGACATGGGGATTTCTCTTTTTTCTCTTCTCCCGGGAATTTCATCATTATGAATACCAATGGCTATATTTCTTGTTCTTTGTAATGTGCTTCTCAGTTAGTCATGTAGATGACAGACCTTAACCTTGGGAGCCAGAGAACCTCATTTCTAAACACCAGCCCTGCCATATACTGGGTATGTGATCTTGAGCTTGGAAGTTAATACTCTCAAGGTCTCAGTTACCTCATCTATGAAATAATGAAAATCATCCTAACTTCATAGAGTTTTGTAAGGATGAAATGAGATGGCAGATTTGAGGAAACAATGTGCTTTCTGACCTAAAGCAGGGCCTTAATATCAGTTGATCCTAAATAATTGGAAGGGGTTAATGGATGTTTCCAAGTTTCTTTCTATGCTATCAATAGCTTGGTGCTGAGAGATTCTTGATCTTCAACACAATACCTATTCCCCGATGCTTGTTTAATGATGACAAACACTTTCATTTCACTATTTCAGAACACCCTCACATTGAGAACATCCCCAAAAGAGGTAATACATTGAGAACATCCCCAAAAGAGGTAATACATTGATTTCAATTTATACTCAGTTACGAATGACTAACATCAGGGCACATTCTAACAGAGATCCACAGGAAAGACACAAAGTATTTGTATTTATGATTGGGTTCCTGGTACCTATAAGGTCAATATGTAGAAATGACAGAGAATATATCTAGTAAGTTAGAAAGCCAAGCTACATTTGTGTATTGCCATAGTCCTGGAGAAAAACACTCAAATAGTAGTATATATTACTGAAAAGGCACCATTACTACTTTCAAGTAACAGTGTGCTGTTGGTGGGAATGCAAATGGGGGCAGCCACTGTGGAAAACTGTATGGAGGTGCCTCAAAAAATTAAAAATAGAACTGCCATAGGATCCAGTAGTTCCACTACAGGTATTTCCCCCCCAAATATGAAAACACTAATTTGAAAAGATATATGCACCCCTGTATTTATTGCAGCACTATTTACAATAGCCAAGTTGTGAAAGCAGTGCAAGTGTCCATCAATACATGAATGGATAAAGAGGTGGTATATATACACAATGGACTATTATTCGACCATAAAGAAGAATGAACTCTTGCCATTTGCAACAACGTGGGTAGAGCTAGAGAGTGTAACGCTAAGTGAAATAAATCAGTCAGAGAAAGACAAATATTGTACAATTTTACTCATCTATAGAGCTTAAGAAACACAACAAACAAAGAGAAAAAGAGACAAACCAAAAAACAGACTCTTAACTAGAGAGAACAAACTGACGATTACCACAGGGACGTGGTGGGGGGGTGGGGGAAATAGGTGAAGGGGATCAAGAGTGCACTTATCATGATGAGCACTGAGTCATGTCTAGAACTATCGAGTCATTGTATTGTATACCTGAAACTAATATAGCACTGTGTAATAACAATACTGGAATAAAAATTAAAATGTAAATAAATAAATAAATTGAGTTCCCCTCAAAAAAAACAAAACCAGTGCAGTCTACAGCACCCATCCAAAAAACAAACAAACAAAAAATAAACCTAACAAAAATTGACCTGACAACTTATTTAAATTCATTTTTGAGATGCAGTGTGTACTTCTAAGTACTGTGGAAAATCTTTCCATCCTGAAACCAGAGCTTGAGATGTAGAACTTAAAGAATCTTATTTTTTCAATCTTTTCATTTCATCTTTATTGTTGAACAGGGTGTGTATGATATGCAAATTTGCTCTCTTCTTGTGGGAAATGAAAATTGGTAAGCTTATTTTTAGTTTCACTTGAGAATTCTGGGGGCTGCCTGGCCCCTGGGTCATCATTGTAAACAGGAGACCTTACCATACAACACTGAAGCCCTAGCAGGTAGCAGAGGTTGAAATAAATGTCTACTCATTACATTAAATACTATGAAAATGAACTTTTTGATTAAGCCCCCAACAGCATCTTATTTTGCTATGACTCTTTCCCCCAAATTGGAACACAAATAGAAACAAACAGTAATAAATAAATAAAAACATGGTTCAGGATATTTGAGGATTCGTTCAATTGGGTCTCGGTTAATTGCAGTTTTGTTGCTTTTCCTTACAACGCCATTTGCCTCACCATAACTCTGTAGATTACCAGAGTGGACTATTTCATGCACAATTTATTGCAGAGACAGGCAGTATTCATCAGTTCCTTCATGGCGAAGAAGAATCATCTGCTTGAAGGCCATCACTCACGCTGTTGTCAGTGCAGTGGGGAAGAGCTGAATAATAAAAGAAAAAGAAAAGATCCCCCACAAACACTGGATCTGTGATAACTTCATTAATTTGTGAATTAGGAGACTTTTCAAAATGGGGGCGGGTGGCGTACCCAACCTTTTAGCAGAATATCCTAGATAAGATAGAGTCCAAGCCTTGGCTCATCCATCATTGTTTAGAATTAGCTTTCATGCACTTGACCTTAACCATCACTCTTTTTGTCAAGCCTGGGTGTCAACACAAAAGAAATTGGTTCATGGATGAGAGTGCTGAGTGTGCATCTGATCACACTCCTTTCAGGCACTTACCTTCTCACAGTAAGGGATCAATTAAAACCAAATGGAGCAGATTTCTCTGGATATCTGGGTCGTCGATGTGGAATGCTATGGTTTGGGCAAAGAAGCATTTAACTAGAGAAGAGAGAAAGAAGCTCCTGGCCTGAGCACAAACAGGCCAGGCGTGTATGTCATAAGCTGCGGGATGTAAACACATTCAGCACTGGACACAAAAGGACAAGGACACAAGAGACCGTCTGTCATGTCATTACCTGACTATCTAGCTGTATTATTTATAAACCAACTTGCAGCAGATGTTGTCTTTTTTAACACAAATCCTCCTTCCAGGGCATTATGCATGAGGCCTAATTGTAAATGCCTATATTGTTTCTTTCCCCCACTGATTTATTGTTCTATAGACATCTACATGGGAACGCAGTGTGGAACTGTGCTGTTTTCTCTATTAATTATTTTCACTCTTTGATTACTAATTTCAGAAGACAAACTTTTCACTGTTGACCTCCTCGGGAGTGGATTGTTTTACAACGAGACTGTATTAGGGAAATGAGTCCCCAGTGAAAGCAGAAGGGCATGAAAACCTTGTGTCTTATTTACATTAACCCAAACACAAGTTTCCCAATAATTTCCCTCTTAAATCTTTATCCACTCGTACGAGGAAAAATCAGAGGTCTGCGAACAATGATTCCACTGGAGTTATGGCATAACATTGATGCTATTACATTAAAATCAGTCTTCCCGTCCCCCTCCCTCTAATTCGCCCCCCACCAAAAAAAATCATTACTGTTAGACACTAAGGCAGTTATCCATATCTCGGCACTGAGGATTCAAAACCACAAGCCACCATGTGGGGCACATAGTAGGTGCTCAGAGATTATGAGTGTCCTTCAAATTTAGAATTTGAGATGTAAGTAAGTAAGCTTTCAAGATAGAATGAATTACAATTTGAAGGAGAGGTAGGAATTCTTTTCCTGAGAAAATTTTGAAAGCTTTTGTTATGCCATGGGATTTGGTGGGTTCCTTTGCCCAAATGCTGATCTGTGTGTGTGAT
This sequence comes from Martes martes, assembly GCF_963455335.1. Taxonomy (NCBI): domain Eukaryota; kingdom Metazoa; phylum Chordata; class Mammalia; order Carnivora; family Mustelidae; genus Martes; species Martes martes. Next base: position 46,010,212 of record NC_137901.1, on the reverse strand, counting down.
TTCCCACCCGTCTATCCCCACTGCCTCCAGGAAAGAATCAGAATTCCTGGGGAGACTCAGACTCAGGGAGACTGGCCTTGCTTCTCACTCTCACTCATCTCCACTCCCTCCCTCTCCCCTCTGCTCAATAAGAGGCTGCACATGATATAAAGGAGGGCTGACATGCAGAAACCAATGGCGGCTGGTGCAGTTGTCCTGAGCCCTGCTGGGGAGATAGGGATGGACATGATGGGGAAACATTTGTTGCTTTGGCTACTGGGCTCTGCCTGGGCCCCACACGTTCCTCGGGAGTCCCTACTGAACTTGGCAGAAGCATGTGAACTTGGACTTAGGAAGGTCGGGACAGACTGTCTACCTCAAGTCTCTTATCTTGTGCAGCAAATCCTTCTACCCCAGGTCACTTAAATGATCATCTGGCTTCTTTGGAGATGTCCCCAGAATGACAAACACATTCGCTCTTAAATTAGCTGCTCATTTTGTTTTATGAGAGATGGAATAGTTAGGGAGTCTTGGTTGTACCAAGGCTCTGTCCAGAGGAGGCTTTATAACTTCCACCATTCTATCCCTATGGGCTTTCCAGAGCCACACTGAGGAAGCTTAACTACTTTTCCATGTGTCAGATCTCTTGAATTATTTGGTGACCACATGTAGGTCTATAGGGCCAGGTTTCATTCTGGAACACAGGAGAGACAGTCATTTCGTGTCCACCATGCATCGTTCCTCCCCACTTTGTCAAGTATGGTCAGAGGTCCTCCCATTTTAGGCAAGGTTAAGCAGCTGAGCCTGGTTGAGTAAGGCAGGGCTGTCTACCCTCTGGAGAGAGGGTGAGGGAGCACGTAGGACTCAAGTTCCTTGAAGAGCTCAAGTGCTGCATCATCTTGATGCTTGTTTTTCCCCAAACTGATGTTCTTTATTTTATTCCAGTGAAATAATTTCATTTCAGGCACTAACAACCTGCCTTATAGATCTGCTTTGGTTCTCAGGGACAACCACATGCTTATGAAGGTTCAAAGGCTTTTTGTGTGGAGAAGATCTGGTGGCCTTACTCCCTTCATGTCAAACTTCCTACCTGCCCTTCGGAGTGGAACTAGAGAAAAGAAAAATACTGACTCTCGGGGCCACAACACTGAAAGACAGCCACTGTCATTATAATCATGGCTGATATATCATTAAAAAGCCTGTTTTATGATCAGATGTACCCACTGCCCTACATGTTTTGGATTCCGCATTCCAAAACATGAAGCCATTTCGTGGTAAGAATAAAGAGGTGTGGTTTCCCGGCCATCCAGCTGGTGTGATGGAGCCTTCCTTCTGCCTCACCTTTGTGCAATCATCCATCCAGCATCTCTTTTCTGTCATTTGTGGGAAGCCATGCTAAAAACATATTCTCAGCACCTGCCACCTTAGTGTACCCTCGGTGAAATGTTTTTTGAGAAAATCTTGGTTGTTACTGTCCTATTGAAAACACAGAGTGGATAAGCTCTCTAAGGAGGCCCTGAATTTCAAACTACTTTTCTGGGAATAGAATGTTTGCTTATCCTCACCACACAATATTTAAAACTGCTTCTTTAGAGGTAATTATCAATTCACAGGAAGTTGTAATGAGGATACAGAAAGGTCCTATGGACCCTTCCCCGAGTTTCTCCCATTGGTAACACCTTCCATGATATTGTATAACCTCAAAAGCCAGAAACTGACCTTTGTAGAATCCACATACCTTATTTAAAATCTCACCAGCTTTGCATGTACTCATTTGTGTCACCACACAATTTCTGAGTGTCTGGCATTTGGTCCATGGCAGAAGACTACCATCTGGCATCATAGAAGAGCTTACTTAAAACTTAGAGCTGAGCACCTTTCTCCCAAGGGCTCATTCACGGGAGCTTCCTAAATGGGCTAGCTTCCTCTAGTTCTCTAGCTCTCAGTTCTTTCTCGTGGGCTCGTCTCTAAGAACTGGACAAATGATGCACCGACTGATACGGGGCAGGGACAACACGAGGGAAGAGGATCAAGGAATTGCTGCTAATGATTAACACCTGTAATCAGATCCCCTGAAAGGGGTAGGCATGGGGGCTGGGGTCATGCAAAACAGCAGGCTTTAAGCCAGGGGATGAGGAGAACCTGGGTCCCTAACCAGGAAAGCAAGACAGGAACAGGAGGGTAGATGAGGGCTGATCCGTGACTAACACATGCTCGGTATTTCTCAGTAAGTTTCCATGTGCTGGGAGCCGGGCCAGAGACCTGCCTCCCGCACACACAGGCAACCCCCACCTCACTTCCCAGCACTTTGAGTTTGAGCTCTCTGCTTGCCGAGTTCCCGGGATCAGGAGGACCTCAGGAAGATCCAGGCACTGGGGAGGAAAGACGGAGAGATGGGAGGCTTCCCAGCCAAAACCTACTTCAATTGATCAGCCGGTCTCTGAATAGCAGCTTTTGACATCTCAGTGGGTTGTGAGGGAGGTGTGGTCATCACAAATGAAACAGACCACAGGGTGTGGAGGAGACCTCTGCAGGGCCCCTAATCAATTACTAAAAACACAGAGAGGGTCCAAGGAAAATGAGTGAAGGAGACAGATACATGCTGACACTCAGTGGTATGGCTGGGCACCAAAGGAGAAGTTGGGGGATTTTTAACTTCACAGAGGAAGAGGTGATTGTTTTCTTTCATCAGACGTTGCCCTCAGAAAACAAAACAGAAACCAGAAGAGAAACATTGCTTATGGGAAAAAAAATACATATAGGGGCTGAAAAGGATGAAATAGGAGGAAAGGAATTCTGCTTTTATGAAATAATTTAAATAGTCTTGAATGCCCAGAGGGCCCAGCCACTATATTATGTGTTACAGAGAGGTTGGCATCTCCCAAAGGGGATATGAAATGGGAGATGAATATTATTAATCATCCCTATTTGCTACATGTTAGGAAACCAAGGTAAAGTGAAAATGAGTGATTTTACCTCCTGACTCACATGCTGTGGCAGCCACAGAGCTGGGATTGACAGACAAAAGCTGGATGCCCTGCAAAGCAGACTGGTGGGGTGCTTGCTGCTGAATACAGCAATGACTGGACCCCGACGTGCCGTCATGGCCGAGGCTCGCCATATTCTACCCAAGGAACCCTGTGGCTGTGGCTGGGGACTCCCCTCTTGGGTCACATCCACGGGCCGTCCACCTGCTTGGCCCAGGCTGCTTCCAGTTCACTCGCAGTGACCCCAAAGGATTGAACTGGTATTGAAACCCGATCGGTCAAACCAAGCTTGTGAAGAATATACCAGAATAGCAGATTCGTTTGGACAGGAATCGCCTGTTTAGGTCACTTCTATGTCCCTGCGACCTGGACCAATGCCTGGGGCTGAATCCATATTTGTGGGATCATACTGACTGCTTTCTTGGGGCTGGGAAGGGACAGGCACCCCGGAACAGAGAGATTTCCCAAAGTGGTCCTGTGCCGTATGAGTAGAGGTTCTGAAGGGTGAGGAGTAGGAAGTCCTCGGACCAAGTAAATATGGAAACTGCTATATTCAGCTTTATGTTGGAAAGATTTCCCATTGCCTTTAACAAGTGAATACGGATTGTGAATTTCCAAGTGGGGGATAAGTTTGCATCATTTCTCAGGCATAATTGATGGTGAAAACTGCACACACCACCAGAGTATGTATTGCTATGGGCACTTTTTTCCTTGGAAAAATTGTCTTCCAACAGTTTATAATCTCTTGTCCAAGCTCTTCAAAGTGATAACTCAGTTTCCCATGCTCATTGGTCTTGGCGGTGATTGGGATCCTGAAAATTATGGCTGCCAGTTATTGTACCTGGATGCATTTTGCCCGCTCTGGAGCTTACGTGCCTCGTTGGTACCTCACTGGCCTCTAGAAGTAGGGTACAGCTGTCAGATCCTTCTGTGGGGCAGCCTGGGACATACTGGCAGAAGTCTCATCTCCGACACAGAGCCCATTCTAACTTAAAGTATAAGCTTACGACCTGATAATCTAAACTGAGAAGGGTCAGAAACCTTAAAGCCAGTTCTGATCAGTAATTCCGACCCAGGAACACAGAGTCTAAATCCTTCCACCATCGTAGATGCAGAGATGAATAACAAAGAAAACTACTCTCTTAAGCCGCTTCCCCAGAAAGTGCCTTCATGAGATGGAGCCCAGAATCCTCAACAGGTGACGATCAGAGTCCTCACATGTCAGCCTCTGTGTCACACACGGTGGGGCACGCTTTGTCTCAGGCAGCAAAGTCTACTCTCACTGCAGTCCGAATAAATCACGGCTGTCCTCATGGAAGGGAGTTAATTGCATTCGGAAATTCTCCAGGTATGGGGGTTTGTTTGGTCAACGATGTGGGCAAGGGTAGGGTAACGGATGCACCCACTTTCGCGAAATACATGTTAAGAATAACGGGGCCCGTGTTACCTAATTTATAATGGATCCCACACACACTCCTCCCTGCGTTCCCTTCCAGGCGAAGAATGTGAGAGGAGCCATGGCAGTATTTTTCTTTTAGGTATAACAGTCTGTCAGTATCAAATTCTCTCAGTCAGTGGGGAGCAAATAGTGTTGATTTACTGAAAATCTGGGATTATGTCTGCTCTGTGGTGAGTGTAGATTTAAGAGAGGAGAGGTAAGGGGTCTCCAAAAGGTGAAGAAAAACACAAATGAAAGCTAGCAAGGAAAAAAATAGCTTGACAGTTAAGATACAGTGCAGCCACCGTCAACATCTTCTGGAAAGAAAAGCCCAGGAATGAAAACACACACACACACACACAGAGGAACGCGCGGACGCCCACGTCAAGCCCCTCGTGCTGGAAGGTTTGCAACCTTTTCCATTAACCCCTTTCTCTTTGGGGCATTTCAGATGTGTCAATGAAGGCTCGAACACTGTCATGTTTCACGCTGGAGAGAAATTGTGACAATGGACACAGAGTTTGGCTTGAGTTTTGAAGAGCTGGCTTTAAAAACAGACTTGCGAGGAGTAAACCGGGAATTCTTCCCTTCAAGGGTCTTCTGACACTTGACCACTTCCCGGACCTTTTTGTCACCGACATTTCATTATCCCGATCATGTCCCCAGTCTCCCACTCTTTCTTTCCTTTGCCTCAAAATAACTGTCACCTTGTGTTATTTTACCCCAGGAATATTCCCCAGCAGCGCCTCAGACTTCCTGTTGCCCCTCCTTGAACTCTCCTTCCTCTCAAATCCATTTGAGATGGAATACAATAATTAAGTGGAATTAAAATGTGCAGAGGGAAAGACCCAACCCTGTGACAGCGCCTAAGAGCTTTTGAGAAGGCATTTTGGCACCTTTCCTTTCTCTGGGCCAGAACCGCAGGCAAAGGTAGTAAGGCGCAGGGGGGAGGGGAGGCGGGCAATGTAGCTGGTGGCAAGTACCCCTGGTGTTCCACCCCCTCCCCTTCTTGCGCCCCCCCCCCCAGCCCCAATAGCTGCTTCGGGTCTTCAGGACAGTTAGCAGGTGAGCAGTGACTATCACCATCATGGGTCCCAACACTGTTACTTTGGGTCAGCAGCTCTAGAAGAATCTGATGAGAAGACAGGGGCTAAAACCCCTAGCCAGCAGCGGAAAGGGGCTACATGGGATTTTTGTGAAGGTCCCTGAGAGCTACAGAGGAGAGAGTTGCAGGGGATGGACACTGGTAGTTACCCCGTCACTATGGCCGAGAGACACGGGCCTGTCATGTGTCTGAGTTAGGGAAGAGAGACAGGGAGGAAGAAGAGAAAGAAGAGGAAAGAGGGGCAGATAATAGTAAAGAGGTCCCACTAGTGGGGCACCTGGGTGGCTCAGTTGGTTTAGGGTCTGACTCTTGGCTAAGGCTCAGGTCACGATCTCAGGGTCGTGGGATCGAGCACCACATCGGGCTCCCTGCTCAGCACAGAGTCCGTTTGAGATTATCTTCCTCTGTCCCTCTCCCCTCACACACACACACTTTCTCTCTCTCAAATAAATAAATAAATAAATACATCTTTAAACAAGAAAGAAAGAAATGCCGCTAGTGTTTAGCAATTCTGGGAAAGAAGGCAGAGCTCTCCAGTTGTGAAAGAAATGCCAACGCGTCTATTTTCTCAACTGTAAATCCTTAATCTCCACAGTTGGGATCTCCCTGTGTGGTTTCGGTAAGCGGACTGTCTTAGTTTAGGATTCTCCAAGATGGGTGTCCGCGGTTAGGACAGAGGCCGTGCATGAGAACGTGTGGACTCTGCTGCTGAGGCCTGCGAACCGGCCCTAGGTCCTAGTTTGCCTGTGACAGTCCTGGCTTCTGCCTCTTGGCCCCAGGGGATTATTAATAACACCCTCTTTTGCTGTTTAAAGTCCTGATCTTAACCATAAATGATGTGGCCAGCCAACATGTAGCCAAATGAAGGGCCTCTTCTAATTGGGCCATCAACCACCCACCTCTGCGGGGAACAAAAAGTGTTGGGAAAGAGTTAAGAGAAAAATGAAACTCCAAGGCAAATAATTTCTCCTTCTCAGAGACAAGAGCAGGTAGACCTCAGAAGAGGCCACATTCATGTGTGTGGGGCTCTGTTTGAACAGTGTTTCTTTTCCTTTCCTCCCTCCCCTCCCCTCCCCTCCCCTCCCCTCCTCTCCCCTTCCCTTCCTTTCCTTTCCTTCCTCCCTCCCTTCCTTCCTTCCTTCCTTCTTCTTTTTTTCTTTTCTTTTCTTTTCTTTTCTTTTCTTTTCTTTTCTTTTCTTTTCTTTCTTTCTTTCATTTTTTCTTGGCACATGCATTCAGGTATTCCTTGGCCCAAGATCCTGATTGTGACCCGTGTGGTTCACAAAACAGCCTGACAACCGCCCATGGAGACCCACCTAACAACGAGGCGCAGCAGGGGGACCCACAAGGAAGAGCAGGCTGGGGGCTCGAGGAGGATCCCTTAAAAATGGAGCCTAAAGGGCGTCTTTCACTTTATTATCAAAACCTAGGAAAAATGCTGAAGACCACAGGAAGAAAACAAACCGCAACTCCTCTCAGATTCTGGTGTCCTGCTCAGTGCCGCAAAGCCAGCCTTTTTTACATTTCAAAAGAGGCTGCTTTCTCTTTAAAAAGTAGGAGCTCCTTGGTCTGATGCGGCTGCCTTTATCAACCATGAAGTTCCCAGCAAGGTGCTGTTAGTGCCTGATTAAACCTCATACCAGCCCGCGTCCCCCATGGTAACCCAGAGGACATCCGCTGAGACCCGAGCGCTGATTCAGTTTAATTGCCCCGGCTCTCTGTGATGGCCGCGCTTCTTGTCTCTCAAGGCCTGGAATGGAATTCCATGTGATCAGATGAACTATCCGGGTGTCTTGACAGATCTGAAATATGAATATGGAGATGGCATTGTGCTCTGCAGCAACTTCGGAAACCCCAATGGTAAAATACCGATCTGCCACGGAAACGATTTCAGGACTGTGCGATTCACGTAAAACTCATTTTCTAATGGAACACTAATTATTAATAAATCAGACCAGAAAGGGGAAAAAATACGTGTCTCTGTGTGTATGCAACTATGTGTAGGACATACATGGGCTCGCCCGTGTGTGAGACATACATATGTAGCCGTTGATATGTGTATCGATATATATGCATATGTAAATACGTATAAACATATAGGGCTCATTTTAGACAATATCTCCTTATATGTATCTGTCTTTGGGTTCTTGCTTTGGGGGGATTTATAGGAAAATAATAACTTGTATTTACAAAGCATCATACTCCGAGGAATTTAAACGTTGAACATACCCAGGTTCTTCCCCCGTTCCTTCATCCGAAGGAAGGGATGTTGCCACATTCTTTTATTTCCTAGAGAGGAAAACCCGGCAGAGGCCCCAATGGGCAAGATTAGAACCGGCCAACCCCTGGAATCTGTACCACATTCCTGCCCTATCAGAAGGAGGAATGCAAGGAAGAAATAAGAAGAGATCCTCTAACAGATCCCAGGCTCACTGGATTCCTCGTACAACTTCCTCTTCTTCTGGAAAGGCCTCGAAGACAAAGGTGCTGGCCTAGAGAACTGAGCGGTCACCAAAGGAGCACTAGGCAGCCACGATTCCTGACTTTCTCCTGCTCAAACTCCCTTTTAGAAATTGCTCCTCCTCCTCCTCCCACCTCAGACGATCCGCTCCAAAAATTGTAATCGACCCAACAAAGTAATGGGGCTGGAGTAACAGCTCGAGTTCTACTACCCACAAATCCCCATGATGACAATGACACCTTTCCCATCCACACAAATTGTCCGTCCTTAACACACAGACTTGCTCTATTTCTAGTCTCTAACCGAATCAAAGATATTTTACTGATTTCTTCTGCAGCCTTATTCTGAGTAAATATGTGATTTCCATTAGGCTTTCTGAAATATGTAAAATATATAGACTCCCATTACTACCTTCAGGACCTTTAGGTGTTTGGGGATCCCTTACTGGGAATCACGACGATGCCCAAAATGAGTTTGAAGATGAAAATTATTGCTAAGGGGAAAAGAACTGTTGGTGTAACAAGATATTTAAAAGCAACATTTTTTCCCACCTGGGTTGGTCAGGGCCAAGCAACCCAGAAAGGGATGTTTTCAAAATGAGAGTAACTGCTAAAGGAAAATGTGTAAAACTGAGACGTGAAGCAAAAAAAAAAAGGGAAGAGTATTAACTTATGAAAGAAGAGGATTTTATTGTAAGCTGTTTCCCCTGAAATGGTATTTCCATTCGGCTGGGCAATTTTCTGGGCTCCCCAAACTTTATTATGCTTTTGGCAATTACCCCCAAGGAGACCCAAAGAAAGGCAGGTTATAATTACACAACCGACATGTGTAGCACGATAGAAATAAAAGAAGCGGCACGAAACTTTTCATTAACGTATTTTTTTCCTCAGTACAATAGGGAAGGAAAGGGTACAATTGTAATCAGGCAGGTCTCTAAGTTTTCCAAGAATGTTGCACTCTGTCGAAACCCCGACTTGGTTCCTCTGTTATTCAAGTAGGGCTTCAGACATAGTCATAAATCCTTTTGTATTGATTATTAATTCATTTTAAGACTTCCTTTATTCTAAAACTCCAGGATCTGTCTGAAAGTTGCCTGAAACTGAAGTTTCATGGAGAAAGGCTGACAGGGAACCAATTCCACTAGGGGTTTGGTAGTGGCTAAGAGTAGGTCATCAACCAGAACCTTCTCCCCTGTCTACACGGAGCACTGCTGGGGGTCCGTTCTGCTGAGGTTTATGGATACCCCACCCCCAACACTATAAGGACTAGTTTCTGGAAAACAGACAGAGGCACCTAGTCACCCTGTGATAAAGCCAAGTCACCCTGTGATACAACAGCACCTAGTCACCCTGTGATAAAGCCAATCACTTTGCTAATAAGCAGAAAGGAGGACAGTCAGGAGTACTCATTTTCCATTAACTAGTTAATGCAAACAAAGACAGTGAATAAGCATAATTTTGGCTTTCATTTATAGAGTTTCTCTACCCCAGATAAAAACGTAAAAGCTCCTACACTGAGTACCTTATAATTTTGGCTCACTGACGGATGATCCAGAATCCGCTTCTCATTTCCCCCAAAGAGAAACCACTTAAAAATAGCCATTTCTCCTGCAGGGGTCGCAGTGGACACAGGAACCCAAATCCCCCACCCGGAGAGGAGGCCTTGAGTCGCTGCTTGAAAGGAAAGAAAGGAAATTTGACGGCTTCGGAAAGTATTCCTTACAGTCAAGTCCATGAGGCCAGGGGTGGGGTGTCTCCCGGGGGAAGTGGTGGGAACCCCATGAGTAGAGACTCTCCTTCTAGGAGGCCTGGCTGGAGTTTCGGAAAATTAACCATAGGGAACAGTCGTGCCCTGGCAAGGGATGGAGGAGACAAGTTTAAGAGGTCTTTCCAGCTCTAATTTCTAAGAATCTGATTAGACTACAGAGAAAACAAGGAAATTTGAAACCAGGAGGGGGGACGGGTGGGAGGTGGTGTGGGGAGAAAGAAACAAAAACCAGAAGAGAGAATAATGCAATCAAGTGAAGGCACACAGTTAAAAACACAGCAGGAAGGCCCTGACTCTGAGCCCACCGAGGTCCCCGCTGGGCTCCCGGCTGGGCTGCCACCCAAGGGGGTGTCCTAAGGGGACCCAGGCAGGGAGCTGAAGACCCCAGAGGTCGACGGAAGACCCTTCTGGACTGACCCTGAATGACATGGAGAACTTGGGGGCCCTTTGTCTGAACTAAGTGCTGAAAGAAAGGAAGATTGTGGTAGAGCAGCTGCCAAGCCTCCTTAGCTGATGGGGTCTGGCTTTTCCTGTTGGCTCTTCGCCAGGGCAATCCCATCTAGACAGTCTCCCCCACTATGCAGGTGCGCGTGCCCTTGAGCTCTGGGCTCCCTTTTATTCCTAAAGGATGTCAAAGGCATTGCGAGGGCACCTGATTTCCCTGATTTTCAGCATGCGAGGTCACAGATAATCTGAATATCCAGGGTGCTAGCTCCCTCACTCCCTCCCCTGCCTTGTGACACTCAATGTCAATCAACCCAGATTAAATACTTCAATGGTACTCCAATATGAATCCTCAAAGCCCACATATTTGTAACGGAGTGTGGTTCTGTCAAGAACAGTAGACATTTCCAGATCATGACATTTTTTTTTTCCTAAACTGGTCAAAAGAACTGTGACCTGAATTAAGAGTGAACCAGGTTCCAAAAAGGCAGTTTTCCTGAACATGTACAGACAAAGGAAATCATTTCCTTACGGAAAGGAATCACTTGAAAGCTTTTAGGCCAGACCTTGCTCCGGCTCAGATTTCTTTTCTTTTAGCCCTTTGATGAACAACTCATATGGAGATTCAAGCGCCTTGTGCCTGGTTTGAATTTACGCTGTTGCTGACTTTAGTGGAAAACTTAGACAAACTCAGCTCGAGCTTTGTTCCTTTCCTCCGCCACCGTCAGCCCATTTCTGATAGGTCCTTGGATATTCATCTTGGGTCATCCGTGTCAACAACATGACAGAAAATAATTTTTTTCCCTGAGAGAAACCATTCTCCTTTCTTCAGGAGCTCGGAGCACTGCCATTCTCCTTCCGGAGCAGGTGGAGGGCAGGGAGGGCGTGGAGGACAGCTGGAATCGGGAAGGCAAGATGGAACAGCACTGATGCTTGCGGACAACAGCCGGAGGTCGCAGATCTCCATGGCAGAGTAGTTAGCAGAAGAATGCCACCCAGATTTGTCCCAGCACCAATCAAGAAACGTGTTCTCTGTGCACCAAAGCCTTTTGATAGGAATGAGCTGAGTACAGAGTACTGCTTTAGAGGAAAGGCTTTGCCTTCAAAACAGTACTCTTCCTTCTGGTCCCTTGAAAAAAATGTTCTGAATGGATTTCCCCTCCTCTTTGCTGGGCTCTTTGGTGAGAGCTGAGAGGCTGGGATGCCCAGAACATTCTGTTCAGGAATCCACGCTGCCTTCAGGATTGTGTGGAAAACAAGAGCTTGGAATCTGGCCAGTCTGGATTTGGAACCCAGCTCTGCCACTCCAGTGGGTGACTCTGAGCAAGAAACTTCATTCTCCCTGGTCCTCAGCTTATCTGTGACTATGACAGAGTATCGTTAATTTATGGGTAATCATGAGGATTCAATGAGATCACATTTCTAAAGTTCCCTGTCTTGGCTTCATTCTTTCCCTTTGACCCCACGCTCTTGTTGATAACTTTGCAAATTCTCCTGGTCCTACGTAACCAAAACACTTTGTGTTCACTCCAAGAATGGAGGCTCCAAGAATATCCCTAGGGCATGTGGGCCGAGGCACATCACACTGTATGTCCCCACTCCCAGCATGTTTACAAAGACACAATCAGAACTAAGTGGATCTCAAGGGCAGTTTTGAGTAGAAGATGAGTATATCAACAAAGAAAAAAGCCTAAGGAGTATGTGTGAAAGCAAGGAAAAGGTGGCGTCCTGTTCAGCCTCAAGATGGCAGCGTAGGGGGCTGTGACAGGACTGTCATGGATTTTGTTTTCATCATTGTCCCCATCCCAGCAGCGCTCACCCCCAGATGGCTCATGCATGATGTTCAGTGCTCGCTCTCTATCACAGGACACAAGGGCCACTTGGCACAGTACGACCACCCAGATTGGTGGAAACCTTTGGGAGTGGCTGATAGAAACACTTCTCTCTTACACACACTTTCTGAACTTCACAGGCTCATTTACCAGGGATCCTTTAAAATATTTGCTTATAAATAAGCCCAAGTAGATTTAGGATGACGTAAATCTGACAGATCACTACCCACATACCTATTTCAATTAAAAAATGAGTAATCCAGTTTAAAAATAGAACGTGGAAGACGTAAGTGCATAGTGGAGGCTTCATTCTTGAAAGTAGGCCATTGTTGTAAAATAATGTATCAGTTTCCTATGGCTGCTATAACAAATAGCCACAATAGTAGTGGCTTAAAGCAATACAAATTTGTTTATTCCCTTACAGTTCTAGAGGCCAGAAGTTTGAAAGCAGTTTCACTAGTGTCAACCTTGACATCAGGTTTGCTGCCTTCCAGAGGTTCTGGAGGGAGAATCTGTTTCTCGCCTCTTCTAGCTCCTTGTGGTCCTGGGTGTTCTTTGGCCTGTGGCTGTATCACCCCAAATACTGCCTCTGTGGTCACATTGTCTTCTCTCCTATAGTCAAATCTCCTCCTGCCTTTTTTCTGCTAAGACATTTGTGATATCATTTAGGACCCATCCACATAATCCAGGATAATCCCCTCCTCTCAAGATTCTTATTTCAATCCCAACTGCCAAGTCCCTCTCGCCATATGAGGTAATGTTCGTAGGTTCCAGAGATTAGGAAGTGGGTATCTTTGGGGCCATTACTCAACCTACCACACATGATAATCCCCTTTCATTAACAACTGCCAGCAGCTGACTTGTTAAAATGTGTTCTTTGCCCAACTGAATAGAAAAACAATTTTTTGGCACCCTAATTTTAAATCTGTAACACAGCTGCAGGACATATGTCACAGGAACATGATTTCCTGCAACTGCCATTGTCTTCACCTTATCCAGAAAGGAGCTGAGACGTGGCTTCTAAAGACATCGACAGTCTAAGACCTTGCTTCCCTCTCTGCCAAATTACCATATGTGAACATCTCAGTCATTTGCCATCTTATCACAATTGATGAGGTGCTCCAGATCTGGCAAGAAAGCATAAGCTTTTTCCAGACACATAGAAACCTACATATATACCCCCTTAAGGGACAGAGAGTAACATATAAGCTGGGAATGGTTGCCCAGTTGAAAAACAGGAGGTCGAAAGTGAGCAGCTGTTTAAAAGTCAGTCTGATATGACCTATTCCCCAAACAATTCATCTCAGGGTCACAGCCATTGTTGTTAGGTGGCATAACATTTATTACCATAGTGTCCTAGGCTCCTTGGATTGGTAACGGACACATCTATTCCTCAGAGCATGAGCAAAGTCGATAATGTCCCCTTACCCTAGGCGAGCTGAACTTCGACTGCCGAGATACTGGTTGACATTAAAACTCTGCAACACCTATCATTGTTTGTCACCTCCTGAGGTATATTCTCTTGTGACCGGTTTCTCCCGTCTCCAGCTGCTGATGCCATTTTACTCGGTCTCTTTTGTAGACTTGCTCTTGGGTCCCTGACACTGTTTGGCTTGCTGAGTTTGGTCATATGCTCAAAGCTAAATTCACAGACCTCCAGACTTCATAGTGTGATGGGATAGGAAATAATCAGAGGACCTGGACAAAATAAGACTGTCAGAGAAACTGCAAATCAGCAAAAGAAAGAGAGCCCCTTTGACCCTGAGCACATCTGCCATGTATTTAATTCCACGTTCTTGCCAAGCCCTGAAAGCCCAGGCTGAGGAGACTTGGGAGCAGCATGGGGTTATACAGTCTAGGAGAGCGAAGAGGTGAAAAGCCTGGCCGGTTGCCACTCCTGCAGTCCACTCTCCCGGAAGGAACCAGGTGTAAGGGTGGTGGGGGAGGGGATGCAGTGAGCCACAAGGATAGGCTTGGACCCAAACATAAGGGGCTGCGGGAATGTCTGGGTGACCAGTTGCCGGTTGTACTGTACTGATTTTATTTGCTTGTTACTTTGCCAACTGGCTTCAGACGAGAGGAAGCAAATGAGGTTTTAGCTGCTCTTGGGGGTTCTGATCTTAAGGCTACATTAAGGAGATCCTGACATTTGGGAGGAAGTGAGCCAGTGAGATCCTGGATGGATCTTCATTTCTACATTCTAAGGTCAAGTTGAAAATGGGCCAGGTACAGAAAGGTTTCATTTTGGGGAAATGCCATAAGGACCTTTATGATTGAGCTCCACCTCTTTGTCCAGCCTCATTTCCACTCCTCTCCAACCCCCCCCACCCCCCCACCCCCCTCACCTCCCCCCGCCGCCGCTGGCCAACTCCTGGCCCAAAACACACTTTGAGCTCCGGGAATTGGGAAGATCTACTTTCAGTTTCTCTCTGCTCTTTCCAACTTTTCAAATTCAAATGCCACTGTCTCTTGGATTCTTTTCTGGATATCTTAATCTGAAATACTTTGCCGTTTCCATATCTTCTTTAGTATTCCTTATGGAGTTTATTACATGAGGTGGTAGAATAATTAACTGATTTTTTTTTTTTTTTTACTAGACCAAAAGTGTTTAAAGGTAGTTCTGTCATTATATGCTCAGCCTGGCACATGGTCATCATCCCATCAATACTTAGTGAGGAGATAGCATTCTTGTATCAGACGCTTGTGGTACAGACATGAGCCATGACCACAGGGCGCAGTGCCAAGAGTGTGTGATGGAAGCACTAGAAGGAAAATGTATGAAGCCTCAGTTGGTTTTTGTTGTTGTTGTTGTCTGTTTTTTAAAGAAAAGGAGGCTCGACTGATTTTTAAAATTTTAGTTGCTATGGTATTTTCTCTTGGGGAGGTGAAACCAGGATGCAGGAGGAACGGCAAGAAAATCGCATCTGTTCTGAGCAAAGGAAGCTTGGCCACCTTGGAGATGCCAATAGGAATTCTGCCTACTACAAGTGTTCCATTCAGACTCCTCCATATTGACATCTATGCCAACCCAATTAAATCTTTCCTTGTGAAGAACAAAAGTCAAGCCAAGATCAGAAATAAATAATGCTCTGAAATATGCCCAAGGACTTGCCCATATTTCTTATACCTTCATTAGTTAGGTATGGGCATCTGATTGCTCAGGTCGGGTAGAAGTGATGTGTCACTTCTGGGCCAGAACATAGAAAAACAGGCATGAGTTCTCCAAACTCTCGTTTCCTGGCTTTGGGGATCACAGGAGACTCCTGTTGAGATGGCAGAGTAAGGGGACTGGAGCAGCCTGGATCACTGAGTCACTGCACACCGAGTAGCTGCCTTGGAGAGTTGCCCAAACCCACAGCAGAGTCTGAGTGAGGGAAATATAAATGTTTGTTGTCAGGAGCCCCTGAACTTGGGTTGGCAAAATGGCTTATCCCAGCCGGATCAGACAAGGTGTTCTAGAACACTTTCTTGACTACTTCTGAAGTAGACCGCTACTCAGTGCCAAAGACACTGAAATAACTGTGACACCCGTCTGTTGACTGTCTCTTGTCCTTCATGGGTATGGGGTTGTGCCTTTCCCTGAGAGTTCAAGGAACCTGGTAGGCTGATAGGCTCAGGGTGAATTCAGTGGGTGTGTTGTAGGAAAATCAGAAGAGAAGCACTGACATATAGGCCATAAACACATAAGCACCTCCCTTCCACAAGTTCCTGAGTTACAGCCTCACAAATCAGTCATCAGATGGCAGGGACGGAGATGATGGAGTGTAGTGGTGGGTCAGATAGTCAACACTTTTGAGTGTCCTGTCAGAGGCCCTTCAAAGTCCCTTACCGCACACACCTCCATTTGGTTACATAGGTTCATTATTTAATACTTATTAAATACCTAATAATTACAAATTCTTATTTGAGGCAGAGATGTTTCTTTGGCCATACTCCTAAAAACGTCTATGCCATGTGGATTTTGGTTAGTCCTCATGGGTCACTATTTACTGATTCAAATGTCAGACCTGCAAACAAGGCAAGTGTTCAATACGCTTTGAATGAACAAGTTCATCGCATTCCTATCTTACCCCACCTTAGATCTTACAAACACAGAATTCACTAGGCTGAGCTAGAGAAAGCAATTACCTTTTAAGTAAATAACTACCTGGTTGTCTACCTCAGGCTCCATGAGAAATATTCTGGAATTTCTTTTCCTCCAGAAATAAGGAAGTATCATAGAGACCTAGCAGGGAAAGGGAGTTTGATTTGCAAACAGCCTTAAAATACGCAGTTCTCTGTCTCTTCTCTTCCTCTCTGTAAGCACCATGAGATATTTTCTATTAAAAATTTCAGCTCTGT
This sequence comes from Martes martes, assembly GCF_963455335.1. Lineage (NCBI taxonomy): Eukaryota > Metazoa > Chordata > Mammalia > Carnivora > Mustelidae > Martes > Martes martes. The sequence goes on along the minus strand of NC_137901.1, from coordinate 45,993,858 downwards.
TTCTTATAACCTTTGCCCTCTTCTCCGCTCTGACTTTAAATTCAGGAGATGGTTTCCCTAGGGAATATAGATCCTGGGGCCACGTGATCTGGCCTAAAGGGTACTATGACAGAGCGAAACAAAAGGGGCTGCTAACCTTGCTTCCTCCCACCCCTGCACACAGCTCCCCACTGGCTGCCGGGGCTGTGTGGTGACGGTACGGTGACGAAGTCTCGACAGTCTCAGGCACACTGGGCAGTCGATACGATCAGGTCCACGGCAAGGCTGATTCAGGGCTGGATAGGTGACATGGAGCGTCTCAAATTTCTGACATTTGAAAGTGACTGGTGAAAAATGTATTTTTTAAATGACTTTTATAGTTTTTATCCTTTCTTAATAAAGAATTAATACTTGCTCCCTGTAGAAAAAGTAAAAAAAAAAAAATCAGAAAATCGAAAAGGGAAAAATCATTTTTCATTCTAACCATGTAGACACTGCCACTGGCAGGTTGGTTTGAAACCTCTCTCTCTCTCACTCTCTTTCCGTGTGTGTGTGTGTGTGTGTGTGTGTGTGTGTATAACTACTTACCTATAACTATATATATTTAATATTATTTCATAACTTACTATTAATTATTTCAAGAAATCTGAATTTCTCTTCTGGAGGCAATATGTAAGTAAATACAACACAGTTAGGAATACATCTTGAAATATTGTTCAAAGAGACCAGTGTGACATAAAAGCCATGACAAGAGACCCATAGACCCAACACATGGCTGAGCGGCTGGGACTCAGAGGCTAGAGACGGGTTGTGAAAATGGCTGACGGACACTTGAGACATGCTAGGAAAATCTAACATTATTTTGGATTTTTCTTTTCTGTGGACCTGAAATGTAATTCTTCTTGCTATTTCCCCAGATCTCCAGTGTCTAGAATGATGATTTCTGGAAGACATCAAGGAAATATATTTGTGCCCCTTCTGGGGTGAAGCGCTGGGATATAAACCCAGAATAACTCCGAGAAGGACAAGATGACTCACTGACCTGCTTCAACAACAACATGAGCTTTAAAGCCAGAAGAAATGAAGAAAACAGTAAGTTGCCACCCCCTATTCCATGAATGCCCGGATCTCAGGGGGAGAGCGTCTAGAGAGAATAAGAGAAAGGGAGAATGTGGAACAGGGCTGGAGTGGATTCCGAAGGGTGCGATGATTTGACTTTCATCTAAATCACATGCCTATGGTTGTAAGAGGCGGTATTGTACTATGGGCTGTTACTGTATACTCTACAGATTTTTGTAGCACACGTATTTTAAGGCTGTCCATGAAAACAAACACTCATAAACATCATCATATTTACGTGATATGACAGAGATTGGCTGGTTGATTATGCTATGTGTTCCTAACATTTATTGATACTGGGTCCTCTCTCCTTCTAAGGATATGGAAGAATCTACTTCTCACCTCCTGCCGGTGGGCGTGGTCATGGGCCTCACTGTGAGCAGAAGCAACAAGTGCAGCTTCTTGGCTTGAAGGAGTGAAAAAATTGGACAATTCTCCAGTTTCCCATGTGGACTTCTTAGCAATCATGGAAGAGGTCTTATATCAGGATGATGGTGTCAAAAGATGAGAGTGGTTTGGATTGCTGAGTCATCGCATGGAGGAGAGCTGCCAGGTAATATCATCCAGACTTTGTGCGGGCCAGAAATACATTTTTGTTGGTTAAGCCACTTGAGATGTTCTGAGTTGTCCCTGAAGCATTAGTCAGCCTACCCTGACTAATACATTGGTCACAGAATCCGTTTCCTCCTTTTCCCGGTTACTCAGCTAAATTACCTTTCCCAGCCTTCCTGGCCTTTGTGGCTGAGTTTTAGCTAATGGATTATGAGCAGAAGCAATGCATGTTACTTTTGGAATGAGAGCAGTAAGAAGTGGTGTACCTTCTCTCCTCTTTTTGTCTTTCTGTTGATGATCAGGAAGTCTAGGAGGTGAAGGACCCCCAGGTTTTAAAGGATGATGGATGCTTTGAGGTACTGTTTTGTGGAGAGACGTCCACCATTCAGAAACACTTGTATCAAACTTAAAGCGGGCGAAAATAAATTTCTGTTCTGTTTGATCTGCTACGCACATTTTACGTTGCTTACAGCAGCAACTAGCATTACCTTAACTTTTAAAGAAATTGGTGCTTTGAAGTGGAGTGCTTCTATGACCAAAACCTAAAATACATACCATCTGGCTTAACAGTGGAATGGCAAATGGCAAAGAAAGTAGCCGTCCAGAAGACTGAGTCCTCCATCATGCACTGGTCAGACCTTTGGTAGAATCGTTGCCCGCAATAACTTGGGAGGCTGACCGTGCCCATACTGAGGCTGTTGACTCGGGGAAATTGTTGAAAAGAATCAACATGAGTGATGGCCGCTGTTATCTGATTTTAACAAGGTTTTATGAGGAAAAGATAGGCTGATGCAAGAACTGGCTGGTTTCTGAGCAGAGATGAGAGAGAAAGGAGAGAGTTTATTTCAGATTTAATGTGAGAGCGAATTAAACTTCTATCATGTAGACTTTTGGGGGTTTTGATTCTTCCAACAGCCATCATTACTTTAATATGGCTGTATAGTATTTTAAGTATGAAGATATCACAATTTGTTAAACCAACCCCTTTTGATGAACGTATGGGATGTTCCAGTTGTTTTACCATTGGGGAAAGCCCTACCTTGAACATCCTGGCACTATAGCTTTATCTGTTCATCTGATTATTTTCTTAGAATTTATTTGTGTAGTTGGAAGTGTAGGATTCGTGAATATGGACACTTAAAATTTTGTATACTTTGCCCAAGTCTCCATAATGAAGTTGACACCGTAAAGAAATTGACACCCAGGAGAGTCCCATCAGAAACTTTATCAGTATTTTTAATCTTTAAAAATAGATGAACCAAAAATATGATGTCCCATTGTTGCTTTAATTATTTTTCCTTTTCTATTCGTGAGGTCTAACACAATTTCATGTTTACTGCCACTTGTATTTAGTCATTTCTGTGCCTTTCTCTCTTGAGATTTCTGTCTTATTTACAAGGACTCAGTTTAGTCTGAGAAGGTCCTACTTTCTGTCTCTTCTTCTGATAAGAGTATAAAAAGCAACCCCTTTACTCCCAAACTATCTGGGTTTGGAAAATAAATTGTATACTCACCCTAGATATAGACCCCTAGTGAGACAATATGTTGCCATTTTTACCCCAGATTGTCATTAGTCGTTTTTTTTTTTTAACAATTTTTTTTAAAGATTTTATTTATTTATTTGGCAGAGAGAGATCACAAGTAGGCAGAGAGGCAGGCAGAGAGAGAGGGGGAAGCAGGCTCCCTGCTGAGCAGAGAGCCCGATGCGGGGCTCAATCCCAGTACTCTGAGACCATGACCCGAGCCAAAGGCAGAGGCTTTAACCCACTGAGCCACCCAGGCACCCCCAGATTGTCATTAGTTTTAAGTTCATTCAAATTTTTATGTTGTAAAATTTGTCCATTGTTTTTCTTTCTGCCTTCCAGCTTCAGTGTCTGCTTTGAAAAACTTTCCCCACCCCAACGTTAAAGAAACAGCCACCTAAGTTTTCCCGTATTCGTTCTATGATTTCATTATTAAATGGCCGTGCAACAGCTCTCTCCCTCACGGTCTTCGGGTCTTTCCTCAAATGTCACTTTTTCCATTTAGATTGTGTCCCATGCCTACCTCTTAGGGAAACACTAACTCTCATCTTTGTTTTATTTTCCTCCACAGCCCTTGCCTCCGTGTAACATATCACATATTTCACTTCTTTCATTGTCTTACTGTCTCTTTCTCCACTGTTAGAATTTAAGTTCCATGGTGGTGGGAATTCTGGTCTTTTTTGTTAACTGTTATCTCCGAAGCTAGAAGAGGACTTGGCATATAGTAAGTGTTCAACAAATACATTCTTGTTGAATGAACGGAATCAAATCTTCAATTCACCTGAAATGTATTTTGTTGTAAGTAATAAGGCAAGTGTTCTTTAATTACTTTAATCTGTCTTTTTCCTTTAGCATATACTGATCCCCTATTTCAGTGCTCTGTATTCTGTTCTGTTAATCAGTCTTTATTCCTTCACCAACATCACATTCTATATGTGTGTGTGTGTGTATGTGCGCACGCACGCACGCCTATGGATGTCCATATGTATATTTACATACATATATAACATTTATGTATTTATATATAATAGCATTAATTTATTTCACAATGTCTTATCAAAGTCTTCAATAAGCTTTTTATTGATTAGTTTTTCTTATCTTTATTCTCAAATATTTACTGTTATAGATAAAACTTAGAAGAATTTGTCATGCTCCCATAGATACCCTATCAGGGACTGTGATTGGGATAGTGTTCAAATTATACATTGATATAAGGAAATTTTACATCTCTATAATGTTGAGATCTCTTGCCTGTGAGAAGGTACAAATCTCCAGTTTTCAAGTTTCTTTGTCTTAGTTATGCTACCACTAGCTGCTGGAACAGATGGCATCCAAAGGCAGTGGCTTAATACAAAAAGTCCAATGAGGTGTTCTTAGGGCTCCATTCTATTTGCAGGGTAGTTCAGGGATGAAGGCTTTTTTTTAATGTTTTTGCCCTGTCTTGCCCCTTTCATTCCAAAGTCCTTTGCCAGCAAAGGGGGGAAAAACAAAGGGCATAACTGTTTCTTAACACTTAGGCCCAAAATAATGTGTTATGTCTATATGAGGTCCTTACCAATGTTTGAAAGAAGTTAAAGGGAAAAAAAAAATCAAAGGAGTAAGAACTGGAAAAGAAAAAACAAAGTGTATATTATTTGTATGTGATAGGATCTTCTATTTAAAAAAAAAGAATCCATGGCGTGCCTGGGTGGCTCAGTGGGTTAAGCCTCTGCCTTCAGCTCAGGTCATGATCTCAGGGTCCTAGGATTGAGTCCCACATCGGGCTCTCTGCTCAGTGGGGAGCCTGCTTCCCCCTCTCTCTCTGGCTGCCTCTCTGCCTACTTGTGATCTCTCTCTGTCAAATAAACAAAAAATAAAATCTTAAAAAAAAAAAAAAGAATCCATAGACTTAACAAGTATAGGCTGCCTGATTTGAGATCAATTTATGAGATAGCATTTTTTCTATATCATTAATAACCAAATATAAAATATAGCAAAAAATAATCTTACATAATAACAACTATTGCAGACATTCCAGAAAATTATCTGCTAACACTTAATCAAATAACACTTATCAAATACCCCATAAGCCAGCAGTCTCACTGCTGGGTTATATCTCAAAGAACTCATAGTTATACTTTTCTTGTTCTTGTCTTACTGCAGTGGCTAGGATCTCAACATCATGTTAAATAGAAGTGGTGAGAACAGATATTTTGCTGTGTTCCTAATATTAGAAGAAAATATTTTATCTTCTTATATACATATATTATATATATATTATTATCTTCAATATATCAAATGTATTGTCTGTAGGGGTTCATAGTTGCTCATGATCAGGTTTAGAATTTCCCTTCTCTTTTTAATTTGCCACAGTTTCTATCATGAATAGGGATTGAATTTTGTCAAATTTTTTTGCATTTATTGAGAAGGGGAGATACCTATTCTTTTTTATTCATTTAAGATGGTGACTAATTTTCAAATATTAAGCCACCTTTGCATTCCTAGGATAAACTTTACTTTGTTGACAATCTTTGAATGTATTGTTGGATTCAACTTGATACTATTTTGTTGAGGATTTTTACATATATACTTATGAGAAAAATTTGCTTGTAAATTTTTTATTATTGCAATGTCTTTGATTAGTTTTTATATTAAAATGATACTGATATAAAAATGAGTCAGAAATGTTTTTATAAAAATTGGAAGTATTTGCTTCTTAAAAGTTCAGTAAAATTCCCCAATGAAGTTATCTGGGCCTGGAGTTTTCCTTTGAGGAAGACTTTTAATTAAAGATTCAAATTCCTTGATGAGTAGGGGCTATTCAAATTTTCTATTTCTTCTTACATCAATTTGGCACAATATTTATCTTTTGGAGATTGTTAAATTTATCGAAGTTGTCTAATTTGTTGGCATAACATTGTTCATAACATTCCTTTATTATTATTTTTATGTCTGCAGGATATGTGGTAATATCCCTTTTCACATTACTGATTTTGATTCTTTGTGTTCTCTTCTTTTTTTTTCTTGATCAGTTTAGCTAGAGGTTAATCAATGTTATTGATATTGCCAACAAATCAGATTTTTTATTCATTTATTTTATTGTTTGTTCTTTTTCCATTTCATTGCTTTCTGCTCTTTATCATCTTCCTTGTACTTACCTTGGAATTAATTTCCTCTTCTTTTCCTAGATTCTTATGATGAAAGCCTAGGTCAATGATTTAAAATATTCCTTCTATTCTAATACAAAAATTTAACTCCAAATTTCTTTCCCTGTAAGCTCCATTTATCTATATTATCTAAATTATGATGTGCTTTGCCACCATTCTGTTAAAAACATTTTCTAAATTACCTTGTGATGTCTACCTTGATTATGAATTCTTTAGAAATGTGTTATTTAGGGACGCCTGGGTGGCTCAGTTGGTTAAGCGGCTGCCTTCGGCTCAGGTCATGATCTCAGCATCCTGGGATCGAGTCCCACATCGGGCTCCTTGCTCCGCAGGGAGCCTGCTTCTCCCTCTGCCACTCTGTCTGCCTGTGCTCACTCTCTCTCTCTCTCTCTGGCAAATAAATAAATAAAATCTTTAAAAAAAAAAAAAAGAAATGTGTTATTTAATTTCCAAATATTTGGGTAATTTCTATATATCTTTTTATTTTCTCTACTTTAATTCCATTCTAGTCAGAGAATATAATATGTGTGAATTCAATCCTCATATTTGTTAGTACTTGTCAATTTCTCAGAATATGATCTGCCTTAGTGAATGTTCATGTACATTTAGAAGAAATATATATTCTGTTGTTGGGTGCAGTATTCTATAAATATGAATTACATCAGGTTGGTTGATAACATTTTTTAGGTCTTTTTAATCTTTATTGATTTTCTGTCTATTTTATCAAGAACTGAAATTGTTGATGCAATCAAATATAACTATGAATTTATTTATTTTTGCCTTTCATTTCTATCAGTTTTTACTTTATGTATTTTGAGGCTTGGCTATTTGGTACATACACATTTAAGACTGTTACATCTTCTTGTTGAATTGACTCTTTTATCACAATGAGATATCCCTCTTTCTTTCTTATAACATTCATTTTTATGAACTGTACTTCATTTGATATTAGTATAGCCAGTCTGGCTTTCTCCTAATTGGTGTTTCACTGTGTGTCATTTTCCATCCCTTTATTTTTATGTTATTTGTGGCTTTATATTTCAGATCTGTTTTTTAGACAACTTACAGTTTGGATTTCTCTTTTTATTCAAATGACATATTGACTTTTAATTGGAGTGTTTAGCTTATTTACATTTATGAAATAATCAATATATTGTTTTCTCTTTGGTCATTGGTTCATTGTTCCTTTCCTTTCTTAATTTTCCTGCCTTCTCTGGGCTAATTGACTTTTCATTTTATCATGTTTGATCTAGGCTTTCCAATATGCATCTTCAAGTTCTCATACTCTATCTTTAAATAATATATTTTCTGATGACTGAATAATATTCCATTGTATCTATGTACCACATCTTCTTTAACCACTCATCTGTTGAAGAGCATCTCAGCTCCTTATATAGTTCGGCTATTGTGGACATTGTTGCTATGAACATGGGGTTCACGGGCCCCTTCTTTCTACCACATCTGTATCTTTGGGGTAAATACCTAGTAGTGCAATCACTGGGTCATATTTTTAACATCCTGATGATCCTCTGTACTATATGCTGGGTAACAGAACATAATAAAATTAATAATAATAATAATATATTAATATTATTATTAATAATATTATTATATTTTCAGGTTTACTTTTATTTTCTTCTTCCCATCCTTTTGCCATTTTTTAATATAATTTACTTCTCTATATGTTATAAACTTTACAGTTCATTAAGATTGTTAGTTTTTATTTGAGAAGTCAGTTATCTTTTGAATAAAGTTAAAAAAAGAAAAAAGTATTCTATATTTCCCACTTAGAGATTATCTCTTCATTTCTTTATTCCCTAATGTTGATCCAAATTTCTATTTGGTGTCTTAACTTCAGCATAAAGAAATTTCTTTGGCATTTCTCATAGTGTAGAGCAGAGCTCCAATTAATAATTCTCTCAGTTTGTGATTATCTGAAAATCTATTTATTTCAACTTCATTTTCAAAGAATAGTTGTGTTAGGTAAGAATTTGAGGTTGATGAAATTTTTCTTTAGCCCTTTAAACATGTCATTTCATTGTCGTCTATTTGCATTATTTTTAACCAAAAGTTCATGGTATTTCTTATGTGTGTTCCTGTCTATGTATGTGTCTTTTTTTTCTTTTGTATATTTTCCAAATATTTTGAAACTTTTCTTTTTATTATGGGGTGTTCAGAAATTTGTTTGTGAATTGTCTTTATGTAATCTTTTGCTTGTATGTTATGTCACTTAATAATGTCCCACAGGTCACTGAGAATCTATTTAAGTTTCTCAGTCTTTTTTCTCTGATTTCATTTTGCATAGTTTCCTTTGCTATGCTTTCAAGTTCACCAATCTGTGATGATGTAGTGTCTACAAATTTTATCCAGTGCATTTTCCTTTCACATGTGGTATTTTTTTCCCATAGGTTCCATTTCTTTCTTCTCTATATAATGCTTTAAAAGAAAAAGTCCTCCAATGTATTTAAGATTGTGGTTTTAAAATCTGTTCTTGATAATTTCATCAACTCTGCTATTTTTAGATTTATTCCTATAATTGATTTTTTTTTCTCCTTCCTATAGGTCACAATTTCCTGCTTCATGTCATATCTTGTTACTGGAAGACACATCATTAATATTGTTGAGTTATTGAGAATTTGTTTTATTTTAAAGAGGATTTAAATTTTTTAGGAGAGTTGGGTAAATTACTTGAGCTAACCATTTTGAGATTTGTTTTTAAGTGTTATGAAAGCAAGTCTACAATAGCTTTTACGATTTTATTTTTTTCCTTCTTTAGCTTTTACTATATATTTTGTTTATTCTCTTTATTCATGGTTTTATTGTGAAAAATTTTAAATGCATAGGAAAGTTGGGAGAATAATACAGTGAGTGACCATACAGTCATGACTCAATATGCCAATTATTAAAATGTTGCCATGTTTGATTAATCTATCTGTAATATTCTATATCTAACTTATTATCTTTATTTAGTATGTGGATATTTTGGATTCAATTTTTTAATTGTTACTTTTAGATCTTATTATACTTCATCTATTTCAGGAGAAAAATGAAAAAAAAAGCCTATATTTACACACTTATGTATTTTTCTTTCTACCACTCATCTCCTTCATATCCTGATGTCTGTGTGTGCATGTGTGTATGTGTTTTGCTTGCTGTAAAGTTTTTGCCCATATCTACTCTATTTGAATTATTATCTTATGCCACATATAGATATCTCTATATAAATAGATATTCCATCACAAACTTAACATCCAATTTTTATTTTGTAATCACAAAAATCACATTTACTGAAACTTAGACTGATTTTTAATCATTTTAAAAAGATTTATTTGAGAAAGAGAGGGAGTGAGGAGAGGCAGAGGGAGAGGGAGAGAGAGAATCTTAAGCAGACTCCCCCTGAGAATGGAGCTTGACGCAGGGCTCGATCTCATGACCCTGAGATCATGACCTGAGCTGAAATCAAGAGTCAGATGCTTAGCCAACTGGGCCATCCAGGCACCCCAAAGTTACATTGATTTTTAAAACAAGGTCTGTCATCGATGAATTCCAAAGGAGGCCACAGGTTAATTCCCATAGATTTCTGAATAACCTAAAATACTACTTATGTTTCTACATATGTGTAGTATGCACAAGGATAGGGGTCCCTCACATTTCTGTTTGTTCATCTACTACAGTGTGAGTAGAAACTCTGACTCTTCTGATACCTGGGACCCAGGCATCTCATTTGGTCTGTCAGATATTTTCTTAACTCAGTAACTGTTGTTTGCTGCCACTGATCTAGAGTTGAGATTTTATTTCTTAGGAGATTATCTCAAATCTTTCATCTGTATTAACGTTGCCTCCAGATCATTCCCTCAAGCTTGAGAAAACAACGTGGAGCCTGTGAACACTGAGGCATTCTGCCAGCTTGGAGCACACTGCTCATCCACAGGAAGGGCGTGGATTCCAGGTGATACAGTCCCACCTTTTCTATGGCCCACTCACATCTCTGTTCCCACCTCTCTAAGTTGAGAAACATTATCAGGAAATGATAGAATTGTCTCAACCTGCTTTCCTTAATTCTCTGCCATTCTCACAGGTACAGGAATTATATGTCAACTCGTGGAATCCTCTTTTAATTTGGTATGAAATTTTCCTTTAAATTGTAGTATATCTGGCAAGTATCTCTTAAATCTAAGCAAATACTTACATTTTAGAGGCAAATGGATGTGATTAAGAGGGATTAATCAGAAAGACTGGAGAGTGAGATCAGAGAAGACAAGCAAAGCAAGTATTTTAAGAAGGATAGTGTGGTTATTAATATTAAATGCTGCAGAGACAGCAAATGGAATGAGAGGTAAGAGGAGTCCATGGGGTTTACACAACAGGGAGGCCATTGGCATTGGTGGAAGAGAGGAGCCAGTTTCAGTGACATGTGCGGGGCAGGGAAGAGATGGTGGGAGGTTATTAAATATACAAAAAATGTGACATAAATGTGAGCATAGAATGTGACAGGAGAGGTGGCCAGTGATCTCTCTGGTCATCAATTCCTTTTCCCATAAAAGAAGTTGGACTGGAATCTCCAAGATGCTTTCTTGTGAGAAAATGCCAAACTGAAGTAAGGGCTCACTTTTCTTGACACAAACTACCCAGGAACTTCCCGATCAAATATTTGGAAAGAACACCGACAGTGAAGTATTTATTCTTTTTTTTAAATTTAAATTTAAAATTTTTTTATTATGTTCAGTTAGCCAGCATATAGTACATCATAAGTTTTTGTTGTAGTCTTCAACGATTCATTAGTTGCATATAACACCCAGTGCTCATCACAACACGTGAAGTATTTTTTCAAAAACAAATCAAAATGGACTCTCATCAAACCTTTATTTATTTGGTTATAAAGATTTTATTTATTTATTTGAGAGAAAGAGAGAGAACGGGAGCATGTGCACAGTGGGGAGGGGCAGAGGGAGTGGGAGAAGCAGACTCTCCACTGAGCAGGGAGCCCAACGTGGGACTCGATCCCAGGACCCAGAGATCATGACCTGAGCCAAGGCAGATGCTTAACTGACTGAGCCCCCCAGGCACCTCTCTAATCAAGCTTTAGGTCTAACTTCCAGCGCACAGGAAATATGGGGGAGAGAGGAACACGCTCAAGATGCCAACAAGGAAATAATAGGTCAAGCCCAGAATGTGGGACTTTTTTACAGGGCAGGAAGTCAACAACTCTAAAAGAAATAATAAAAACTAAAATTAAGTGGCGCCTGGGTGGCTCAGTGAATTAAAGCCTCTGCCTTAGGCTCAGGTCATGATCCCAGGGTCCTGGGATCGAGCCCCACTTTGGGCTCTCTGCTCGGCAGGGAGCCTGCTTCCACCTCTGTCTCTCTCTGCCTGCCTCTCTGCCTACTTGTGATCTCTGCCTGTCCAATAAATAAATAAAATCTTTAAAAAAAAAAAACTAAAATTGAAATCTAAAAGAGGGATAGAAAGAAAAATTTAAAGGAAGGAAGGGAAGAAGGAAGAGAGGGAGGGAGAGAGAGAGAGGCAGGGAGAGAGGGATGGAGGGAGGGAGGAAGGAAGGAGGGAAGGAAGGAGAAGAAAGAAAGAAAGAAAGGAGAGATGCAGCTGACTCTAACCCACCCCATCTGAGTTCCCATCAGCCACAGCGGACTACTCCCATTCATGCTGGCAGCGTCCATGTGGTATCCCAGGAGCTCACTCAGCCCCTGAGCAGGGCAACACAGAAGTGACCGATGGGGAGCGAGGTCAGGGGATAAAGGCCCGCCTTTCTCCACCTTGTGGAGTCATGATGTGATGCATGACCCACAGCTCCTCTGAGTACCCCCTTCAGAATTAAACCCCAGTTGCCCACACTGATAATCCGCCCGTCAGTGCATCTTTTCTTGGCCTTTCCTGTCTCGCTTTTCTTGTTCTTTCATTTTTTATTCTTTGCATTACTTCTCAGATACAGTAACTGCACCCAAGTCCTTATCCCAAAGTCTGCTTTAGGGGAAAGCCCGACAAAGACAAGGGGACTCTTTGAAAATGAAGAGACTTAGGAGAGAAAACACCCAAATGCATCATGTGGGCATCAATTAGATCCAGGGTGAACAAATCACATATATTTGATATTTGATATATATTTGATATGTATTCGATGTATTTGAGGTAATCCAGGAGATTTGAATGCAGACTTCCCACATTTGATGATACTAAGGCATTTGTGTTAATTTTGTTGGTTGCAATAATACTATTCTGTTTGTAAGAAAATGGCTTTATTTGGAGATGCCTAATGGTAAAAATCCCTTATGCATAAGGATCAGAAATCATTTTACATAGTATTAGATTTTTCTTAAGTACTTCAAGGAAACAAAAAAAGGAAAAAGAAAATAGAATAAATGAAGGAAGGGTAGCAAAATGTTAATTATTGAAGCTGAGTGATAACTACACGAGGGTTCATCATGCAACTCTAGTATGTTCCTTATTTTGTGTATTTCCAAAATCTTTCATAATCAAAAGTTTAGTCCTTCTTTTGGAAGAGAAAAATTTAAATTCTCAGAAAATACTGACTTCCACAGGAGGTAAAACTCCTCAAGGACAGATGAGTTTCTGAGATCTAAGTACAGAGAAGACTTTCATACAACTCTTTCACACAAGACAAAAAACAAAGGACCCTCCTATCTCTCTGCAGAACGACATCCACTAATTACTCAACTTCCGTATTCCCCGCCTGCGGCCTTGCCAAGTGCCACATGGTTCTCTCTGAAGTATCAGAAACCAAACAAACTCTCCTGAAATCAGCATATTCCATGCAAGAAGCCAGCCACCGAGCCCTCACGTGACCAGCAGCCTGAGCACCAGAGCGGGTTTTCAAACATTCTGGCCAAGAAGAGTTCCAAGGGCAGAACCCAGGCACGCCATGCAGCTCACGTAGAGAAGATTCCGTACATTTTCCACGGGCTGATTCAGGATACCCACAGACATAGACCCAGGCATTGCTGAATCAGTTCTCAAGACAGGAAGGAACCTTCTGAAAAAGAAAGGGCCCTCGGTCTCCCGCAAGGTAAAACGTGTGCCTCAGATCCGCAAACGGAGGAGTATCGCTCACATATGGTTAATGACTCATCCCGAGTGGAAAAACAGAGTTTGTTATATTTTATGGAGCTTTTACATGTTGAAGGTACATCTGTTGCTATTTATGCTGACATGTATGTAGAGATTGGCAGACCCAGTTCTCTGTAGGGATGAGTGAAATCCAAACCAAACCACAGAACTTTTCTAACTTTGAGGCTGGCTCCCGGGATGGAAAACGGTTTCCTGATCCCTTGAAACGCTGCCCGGCGGAGCAGGGTGACTTGGAGAGGCCCACATCACAGGACTGCAGGGTTGGACGAAGCAACAAAAAGTCCTGCTTTGTGCAGGGCCTCCAGGGAGAACAGAACAAAGACAGGAAGCACGAGGTGTGGGAGAGCTCGGGGCACAGTGGAACGGCCCTGTCATTACCGAGCGCCTCGTATGGGTGACTGTTTCGGGCCAAACAGAGCATATCCCTTCTGACACAGATACACCACCCAGAATGGCACGAAGCCGGCCCCCTTCGGAACCATTAGTAACATGCTCTAAGAGGGTCTCCCTGTGCTCTGGCCGACATCTTTTCTCCAGGTGCGTAGGTCTGATAAGTTTGAGGACTTTTTCTCCGTGGCATGCATTTCTGCAATCTCTTATTTTATAGCTCACTGGTCTTTATTTCTGTCCAGTTGCGCGACTGTGTAACCTCTGGATAACATGTTGTGCTTCTTTGGTCTAACCTGTCTTCCTCCTTCTTTCCCTTCTTCCCTCCCTCCTTTGTTGCTTATTGTTTAACAGAGGAGGCGCAAGAGGAAATCAGCAACCCTCCCACAAGGCCGAAAGAGAGAAGCTCTACGAGAGCTGGGTGGTGGACCCATTCTGCCATTCGCATGTCAGCGTCCTGACCTCTACTGGTGCAGAATGGGGCTGTATTTGGAGAGAGGGTCTTTCAAGAAGTAGTGGGCTTAAAGTGAGGTCATCAGTGGGGGGCCCCAATCCAATACGACTGGGACCACCTACATAAGGAGAAATTTGGGACCCAGACAGAAGGAAAGACCAGGTAAGGACCCAGGGAGGAGGAAGCCAGCCATAGGCCTCGGAGAGAGGCCTCTGGAGAAACAGTGAATTTTGGAACACTGATAAGAAATAAAATAAAATAAAATGGAAAAAAAAAAAAAAAGAAGAAGAAGAAGAAGAAGAAACCAAGCATGCTGATACCTTATCTCAGACTTGAAACCTCCCGAACTATGAGAAAGTAGCAGACAAAGTGCTATAAGCATCCCGGGAAGACAGAGTTTCATGGGATCAAGATGATCATCAGAAGAGCTAGAAAGGGAACCACGGCCCAGAGAGATGATTGAATGAGCTCAGCAGTAATGGCAAGGCTGAAAGGCAGACTCGAAAGCTTAACTTGCCTACACAGACCTGCCCAAGGCCCCTACCCATCCCCAGCAGGGTCTCCGGCCTCATCCACGAAGCGGCTGTCTCTACCTCTTGTGACCCGGGAGCATCCAGAAGTCCACACTGCCCTGGCTTGTCTGATCCTTTCCACCAAGCAGCTCTGCCTTTGATGTAGGTCAATGTATATGAAAATTAAAGTGCTTGTTAACCCCTTGCTTTCCTGCGCATTGTCACCACTTAACGCGGCTGAGAGCCAACTGGGGGGCCAAGAACCAGCTCACCCACCCCAAGGTGAGCGTCCCGAAAGAAATAACTAGAAGGCAGAGCAGCAGAAACGCAGAGACCCGACTGCGGTTCCAGGGGACCACCTGAGCAAACACTCTCACTGTTTGTTTCTAATCATCCTTGGGACAATGGCTGCTGCTGCGTATTGTGTTCCTCATGTACTAGATTAAACTCAGGTTACTTTTAATACTGTCTAAAGTATTCTCAACTAAACCCACTCCTTTAAGGTCTGCATGGTGCAAGTCCAAGGATGTATTACTGACAGTCATGGAAAATGTATTTAACATTCTTATAAATATTGTAACTCCCTTTTTGGCAGAGGGCGAAATTGCTCCTGCTGCATTGATTTAAGTGAGGTCTGGCTTCTTCTCAGCGAAGCTCAGGGAGTGAGGCCGGGAAGTTTCCACAGCAGCAGAGGGCACATTCAGTCTCCAGCCTCTCCTCTTCTTTTAAACCCTTGACGTTAGGCAGAAGATCGTAGATGTCACTCAGTCACAGAGTCCTAAAGGGCAAAGGCTGTTTCTGAACTTTAGAGAGGCTGCCACAGGCATGTTTAATGAAAAACATGAGCCAGGCATACCCCAGTAACTATGAGAAGGAATACTCATGTATTTGCACTAACAAAGGCTAAAGGCCCAGCCATCCCCATTTAAGGACCTCAAAACTTTGCCTTAATTGTAGTTACAAATTTTGTGTGTAAGGTCCAGCTTCTTGCTACTTTCAGTCATTATAACATCTACGTGCCCTCATTCTCGATGAAAAGGGACACTGAGAGAACTCCAGCAACACAGGCCATGAGGTTTTGTCAGAAAGAATCAAACAATATTGGAAAGGGGAAAGATTCCCTTCTGGGGAAGTCAACACATCTCATTTCTACCTGACTGTGTGTGTGTTGAGATCTCATTTCTACCAGCGTGTGTGTGTGTATTGTGTGTGTGTGCTGGAAAAGTGGGGGCAGGGAGTATCATCCAAGGATTAAGGGCTTCGGAATTAGACCTGGGTTTGTGTTTGTCCCTGTTCAGCAGGGAGAATAATGCCCACGCCCCCATCCCTCCATTCCCCACCCAAAGACAGACCCGTCCTAACATCCAGAAGGTATGAGTATGTTACCCTTATATGGTAGAAGGACGTTTGCAGATATGCTTAAAAATCTCAAGATGGAGAGGTTATTCTGAATTATCTGAGTGGGCCCTATCTAATGACAAGAGTCCTTATAAGGGACAGAAGGAACAGGAAAGCGAATCAGAGAAGATGTGATGACAGAGACAGAAGTCAGAGAGAGGTGAAAAAGTTGAAGACGCCATGCTGCTGGCTTTGAAGACAGAGGACAGCACCATGAGCCAAGGAATGTGGGCAGCCTCTAGAAGCTGGAAAAGTCAAGGAAATAAATTCTCCCCTCCGGCCTCCGAAAGGAACCAGCCCAGCAAACCCACGTTAGAGTTCTGAACTTCCTGGACTGTAATACAATGTGCTTGTGTTGTATTGAGCCGTGAAGTTCATGGTAATGTTACAGCAGCAGTAGGAAACCCACACACCCTGCTTTAACACTTGCTGGATAGTGACCTGCTCTCAGGCAAGTCATTGAATGAGACTGAGCCTCAGCTGGTGTATCCATAAAAGCTATAATCACCCCTACCCGACAAGGTTGTGCAGTGAGGACTGAATGAGGTCACACAATGTAAAGTGTCCAGCCGGCCCCTGTTGGGATTACTACCATCTCTGCCTCTGACACTGTGTTGGCTGGATCCTCCACACCTCCGTATTTCCACATCCTCAACTGTCAAATGTGACTTTCAGCCTGCCTTAGCTCAGGCTACTGTAGCAAAATGCAACAGACTGGGTGGCTTAACCAACAGATACTTCTCACAGTTCTAGAGGCTGAAGGTTTAGGGCCAGGGTGCCGGCATGGTAGGGCTCTGGCTAGGGCCCTCCTCTTGGCTTGCATGTGGCTGTGTCCCCACATAACAGAGAATGAGCTCAAGTTCCTCCCTCTTCTTACAAGGACACTTAGGACACTTCCATCACGGGGACTCTACTCTTTAGAGCCCATCTAAAGTTAATTACCTCCCAAAAGTCCCACCTCCTACTACCATCCCATTGGGGTTAGGATTCCAACATATGGATCTGGGGGAATACAAACATGCAGTCCACAAGCCTACTGTTTTTTCAGAATGCAGATCAAATGAACGATTAATGTAAATTGGAATATTTAAGGTGCGATTCAGTTAAGTAAGAAGAATTCTTCCAGCTTTTGTTTGGATCAAAACCAATATTCCCTCTCACTTACGGAGTCTCCAGTCCCTTCCCACCCCTGCTGGCATGGCATTTACCCACCCTCTACTATAATCATGAGCTTGTGAGCCTTCCTCCCTCGTGGTCCATGAGCCCTTTGGGGCAGAGCCCTGTCTAATTCTTGTCTGCACCTCTAGAACCCTCGTTGTGGGTGTTTGCGAGTTATAGAAACCGCGTGAAACGTCCTGTTCTTTGCCACACTCTGCTCCAGACTCCTTTTTGCTACTGCTCTATGGCCGAAACTATTTTGCTGTAAACCAGTAGTTTTCAACCCTGGTACACATTAAGATCACCGGGGGAGCTTTTAAAAAATTACTGGAGCCCAGGCTCCACCCTGGACCAATTAAATGAGCTCTCTGGGGGTGGGGCCTGGACATCAGTAATTTTTTAAAAGCTCCCCAGGTGTTTCCAACACACAGGCAGGGTCGAGAAGCAATCTAGAGCTCAGCCAGTCACATCAAACCACTGACTGAACTCAGAGTTCAACACAGAAGGGAGAGGTCATTTATCTGTTCTTCTCACCAAATCTGAACACTCCTCGTTCTTAAAGACAGATTCCAACGCTCTCTGAGACAGAGGGGAATGTTGGAAACTGTGTAAACAAGACCCGTGGACGTTCTGTAATCAGGGAAAGGAATGATGGCCCCTGCTTTTTTCCCTTGTTTAAAATGGGGGTCTGCAACTGTGTCTGCCTCTCGCAGATCAGAGAACCGTAAGCACGTGCTTGATGGAGCATTTCAGACAGTGGTGACCATGTGATCCAATCTATGCTTCCATTTTATTTAAAGAACTATTCATCTCTGGCTGTTTCAGTGTGAAACAAACTCTTTCACAGTCTCTGGCTGTGACAACGGTTGACCCTGTCTAATCCAGCTAATCAGTGAACCCAGGGTGGTCTTAGTACCACAGCAGTCCGAGGCCGAGATCATGGGGTCCTGAGAGGTCCCAGAGCCTGGGGGAGGAGACACAGGACACCCAAGAAGCTGCCCTGGGCCCAGCACAGAGTTCTTCCTTATCTCTCCCAGGCTGAGCTGAAAGAAACCAAATCACACCCCGCTTTGCTTTTAAAAACATGCGATTTCATTCAAAAGCAGCTTTTGGTAATTCTGTTAGGCAGAGCCAATCACTGGGACCCCGTGACACAGCTGTCAGACTGCATGTCGGCTGACAGTCGTCAATACCGGAGCTGAAACTTGTCTACGAATTCTAAGAAACGTGTGCACAACTATTGTAGGAAAAGCTGTGACATGGGAGCTGAGTGGGTTCATAACTCTCTCCATTTTTTATTTTCAAGTCTATTACAATTTGGCCAGTGTTCTAGAAAAAAAAATGTATTATTAAAAGCTCAAAAGCTAACTGTAGTTTACGGAATAAACTTCACCATAGATTGGCATTTGCTATGCTTACAATTTTTTTTGGTAAGGGCTTTAAAAAATCCATTAAGACAATGTGTTTTTATATGCTACTGTACATGAGTTTAAAAGAAGTTTAAAATAGAATTCTAATAACCTCCAGAAAATGCTCAGCCTTTAATACCAAGTCATTGAATGATAGCCCCAAGATTGTCATCTCTCCTGATATATGGTCCTTTCCTAGCTGGCAGAGGGATATTTACGACTCCCATTAAACATATATGAGTAAATGATACAGATGGCTTGAATGCCAGCTAATACATATGAAAATAACCAATAATATATCTTCTTTTCATAAATGCTTGTAATTTGACTTTCTTAAAATAATTTCACCTAGTTCTTCAAAGTTTGCTAATTACGTTTCCCCTCTTTGCTTCTTTTATTCACGTGTTGCTCCGTACACATGCGCACACACGGGCGTGACCTCATGTACAAAGGCAATTACTATCACTTAAATTTCTACGGAAGCAAAGTCAGCTAAAGATGTAGATGGGTAAAAGCTCAAATGTGTTCTCAGAATGACAGTCTCCAGTTTTCTTTAGCTATTAAGGTAAATATTTAAGAAGCAGCACATTTTTTTCTGTTGCATTCCATTTCTGTACTGTAACATTCTGCCCATGAGTTTGATCATAGGAAGAAAAACATTCTGAATTTGGACTTCCAAGTCATATAATGGGAAACATTGGAAACGTTGTTAGTAGCTTTTCATTTTAAAAATGACATTTGTGCTTTTGTTCTGTAACCAATTTGTACCTTTTGCATATTTTTCCTTATGTTTTAAAGATATAATTTATACACATAAAATGCACATGTAGTAAATGTACCATTTTCTGAATCTGGGTGATTGCATACAGCTAGGTAACAAACACCTCAACTAAGATACAGCATGTTTCCATCACCCACAAAGGTTCCTCATGCTCCTTTACATTAATCTTCCTGCCCCAGACTCTAGAAACAAAGGCTGCTCTGATTTCTATCACTATAACTTATTTTTGCCTCTCCTGTAACTTCATATACCCGGCATCAAGGAGGATGCACTTTTTGTCTGTTTTCTTTTGCTCGGTGTAACGTTATACCAATTTAAGATTCATCTGTACTGGGGCCCTGGGTGGCTCAGTCATTAAGCCTCTGCCTTCAGCTCAGGTCATGACCCCAGGGTCCTCGGATCGAGCCCTGCCTCAGGCTCCCTGCTCGTGGGGCTCCCTGCTTCTCCCTCTCCCACTCCCCCTGCTTGTGTTCCTGTTCTCGTTCTCTTTCTCTCTCTGTCAAATAAATAAAATCTGTAAAAAATAAATAAATAAAAATAAAATAAAATAAAAAGATTCATCTGTATTCTTCATTCCTATTTATTCCTGGGTGTTACTCTATTCCGTTAACCTGCTGATAGACATTGTTTCTCTGGTAGTTTGGGGTCATTGCAGAAAAAACTACTCTGAAAATTCTTGTATAAATCTCTTGTAGGATAAATGAAAATATCTAAGGACTACATATCTAAAGTAACATACTTTATATGGAGAAATCATATCAAGAAATGTATGTCTCCCTGCTGCGAACTCCGACGCATACCAGGATCTAAGGGAGATAGATAAACATCAGTATGTGATAGGACACTGACCAAAATAATGTCGTAGGGTCTCCCGGGATTTCCTACATCTCTTCCTTAGCACCTTAGTATAAACAGAGTTGACTCAGTTTTCCTACTACCTAGTATAGTGCTTGGTACTTAAAAAAAAAAAAAAAAACTCAATGAATTTTTATTGAATTGTTAAAATGTATGCATAACTGACTTAAAGAGATGGACAAATGAATGAATGAGTGAATGATTCCTAAAGTTCCACATACCTGAGTATAACATCCAAGAGGATCGTTGCCGCTAAGATGAAATCTGGAATGAAGCATTTATTTCTCTCACCCAGAAAAACATGTTTCTGTTCTCCAAAAGTCAGAAAAGAATAATAACTTTGAATATATCACAAGAAATAAAAATTTAAGAATAATACTGGGGTCAGTTGGTCAAATGACTTCTCCTGATGCTGTTTTTAAATCCCAAGATTGGGACTCCTGGGTGGCTCAGTCAGTTAATCATCTGTCTTTGGCTCGGGTCATGATCCTGGAGTCCTGGGATTGAGCCCCACATCAAGTTCCTTGCTCAGCAGGGAGCCTGCTTCTCCCTCTGCCCCTCACCCCACTAGTGTGCATGTGCACTCTCTCTCTCTCTCTTGCTCTCTCTCTCTCAAATAAATAAAATCTTCAAAAAAATGAAATCCCAGGATAGATAGTTTACCAAAGCCAGCCTAGCAAAATCCCTGGGAACCAGGCTTCTAGGACCACCTGTTAAATGAGATTAACAATTAAGCATCATTGCCTCCTCTGGAGAAGGTATACACATAAGAGGTCTTCCGGAAGTACTTAGCTATCTTCCGCAACCATCTGATGTTGGGGGGAATGCATCTTTCCCATTTTTGAGATCTCCTTCCACATGGAGAGCAACATAATACTCCTGGCCTCTTTCAACCCTGTCCTCCACTCCTCTCCTGTGACAAGGGTATTATCAGTGATCTGGAAATGAGTTGGGAAGAAGGAATTAAGCATGTTTTTCAGACTTTTCCTCTCTTCCGGCTCTTGAGAGCTAATAGTTCATAGGAAACCCACACATTGTCCAACTTCTTCGTGCCCCAAGTTTTAGGAGGCGGGCTTCCATGTCTGGGGGCTAGTGATGATCTAGCCAAAGGAATCCATTCAGAAAGTCTGGCTCCTTCTGGGGCTCTGTATTACAAAGCTTTCTTGCCTGAAGGTATACCCCATGTTCTCTAATATCAGAATAGAAAAGTGGTCTCCTTTCTACATTTTGACCTCCTGTCTGTCATAGTTTTTATCTTATTTCTCAAGTTGTTTAGAACTCGGCTGAGGAAAAGGGTGTTGTGTTTTGGCCTCTTCATACCCCACTGAATCTTGAACGCGTTTCTTGCCCCCATCCTTGTATGACCTCAGAAATCTATCTGCAACATTTTCTTGTTCCCGAAGGACTCATACTGAATTACTCCGAAAGCATTATTTAGCCTCAATATACGAAGTAGTAGTTGCATTGCATGGTAGAAAAGATGAAAGTTAAAAAGTCCCAAAGTTTCATGGCCTAGATTAGATTGTTCCTATGGTCACCCCGCATAAGGAACGGAGGGTCTGAATGTAATCTGTTTACAGATTAAAAAGTCAAAGACACAGGGACGATTATCTAATGAGTCTCCAGTAGAAAGGACCTCATGGTGATAGCTGCATCCTCACGAATGAATTCATACAAGCACTTTTGGTAGAGAAGCCACTCAACGAGCATTTACTTCCTCCCAAAGAAATCTTGAAATTAGCCAGGGCTTTCTAGATCTACAAGGTCCGCAGAGTCCGGCCAGAGGCTGAAACTTACAAATTGTTTTCGTGCTCATTTGAAGAGCACAATAGTGAAAGGGCTCATCTTTTTAGGTGTTTCTTATAGAATGTTTTCAGGGAATTACGATGTTGCTAAGTGACATTGATGAAAGGAATACAGGGAGGGCTGTGCTCCCCTCTTTCCGTGTGGTCATTCACATGTGCTAATATCCACTTTTTATATCTGTGGCACTGCCACACTGAGCACTCTCTTCAGAATGTTAGCTCTGGAAAGACACCACTGCCCCAAGACCAGGTCTTTGAATTCGTTAGGGTGAAGGACTGGCAGTGGTCGACAGTCACTTTTTCTGTCATAGCCTGGCACAACCTCGGGTTGTAAAATCTCTCTAATTCTGGATACCCACTCATACTTCACTGCGATCCCAGGGAGATGTGCCCAGAATCTCTATGATGTCTCTCCAAACACTGAGGGGAGCTCGAAGGTGAGTCACAGTGCCAAATGCTGCCACCCTATTAATCCCGGTGTCAGTCTTTCTCTCCCCAATTCTCCACACTACCACCACCCTTCTAATTTTCCTCACCAGAAGGAGTACACTTTAAAAATTCCCTCTTTTCAATGAACTTGATCTCTGCATTCGCGGCCAAGCATTCCCGTCACTTTCTTGGATACTCTAAATCCAAGCAGAGTGAAGAAACAACTTTGACGTGAAAATACGGGAACAACTGGCCACGTTGGTTTTGATCTGTGCCTGGAGTGAGGCGGAGTAGTGATGCGGTTTTACCTCCCTCCCTTCCCTTCACACTCCATCACGAGAGCTGCCGACCCTGCTCGGGCAAACGTGTTTGGTCATCTCCGATCCTTTCTCATTTCCATCTAACAAGCTCTGCTTTGTGACTGCAATTCTCTGCCTGTGCACAAATTTATTCCTTTGGACTCACTCCGGAAGAGTAGCCCACGTGTGTTAAAACCACAAAATGGGGCTCATAATGATTTTGCTGCCGCCTTATCCATACCTCTAGCTGCAGGCAAGGCATTGAAAACCAATGAAATCAGGCAGCTTTCCTCAACACAGAAATTAAGATGTCGGAATGTTAACAGAAACCCACAGATGGGAGAACAACACTTGTTCGTTGTTGGAAAGAGAACACTGCCTTTATGCGTCTTTGATAGATGAAAACCGTGCATCTGTCAGGTGGTGATGGCCTAGGACATCTTGTGAGTGCCCCATCAAGCATAATCTACCAGCAAATTCTTTAACCCAGAGCCTGCGAGGAAATTTTCAGTCCTCCCCTTTCATCATGTTCACAGACTCTTCAGCACTGACCGCCCTTTTGCCTTTCTGGTGCTGTTTACAAGCTGAAGACATTTCTAGAAGCCAAAACCCCAACTTTTAAGTAAGGTGTGAAGTGCTGTTTTTAGCTTGAGGCTTTTTTTTTTTTTTTTCCAACTGCCTTTCTCTTCGAGGAATAATAATGACTCCCTTTTAAGAAGGCTCTGGCAGAGAGGGTGATGAAGAGAAGTAGATCCTTCTCTCTCACAGAGGAAATTGAAATTAGCCTAATTAGATTTTCTGGGCACTTAGATACCACAGTGATAGACGCCATCTAAATACATAGACAGATAGGAGGAGAGCACAGATGTTGTGTGAGACCACTGATTTAGTTCCAAGTCAATACTCTTAATTAACTGCAAACTGTTTAAATATATAACATTCCCCACATGCAGCCAGTAACACCTATATAAAATTCTTCACATGAGTACCTTAAAGAAGAAAGCAAAATAGCAATCACATCCAAAAGTATAAAACTGTAAGACCAACTACTTATATTTCATGTACATACACCGCAGGCTCCCTAGTGGTACGACACATTTGGTAGACAATCGTCTCTTGTCCAAAATGGGAATACGGCCACCGAGGAGGAGCAGAACCACTCAGCTGCATTCTCAAAGATACCAATGATCTTGTACAGAAGGAGGTCTGCGGCTTTGTTTTTGGTCTTTGGTTGGTTTGTTTAATGAGCCCCTGACCTAAGTGAAATGCATCTGATTCCTGAGTTTCTTGGGGCCTCGATCTTGTGGTATTCGTTGCTAGCCAAGCTCCTTGTGGAGGACGGAGAGGATGATTACTCCTTACTCAAGCAAGGGACGGTGCGCAGGGCTGACACAGAGCAAACTGTAAGAGAGAAGCAAACTGCCCTGTGGCTGTTGAGCCCCATCCGCGCATGTCCTAGAGCCCCTTGCTTCTGAGAATCTCCAGGGCCACTGGAAATACCCACAGGTGGTATATATATTTTTTCAAACAGCTTGATTTCCTTATAGTTCGTCTCTTATTAGTCATACAAGAAAACTCCATGTAATAAACATGGTCCCCTCACTGGCTGTTCCAGAAAGTCAGCAGAAAGCCATTTAAAAATGAAAACCAAAACCAGAGGACTAGTCCCTCAAAAGACAGAGCCCATGATTAGGACTATGAAAAGTTAAATAAAAGCAACCGCAAATATGTGTGAACGGCCAACTGAGGGACCAGTGGTACTGCAGTAGCAGTCAATTTTTATTTAATCATGTAATGAATGTTTATTAAGTATTTTATTCTGTGCTAAATCTTGGGTATACAGCAACAAACAAAGGATTTACCTGCCCTCCTGGAGTTTACATACCATAAAGGAGGGAAAGATTAAAGACACAAACACAAGCGTTTCTAGTAATGACCGTGAAGTGGCCCCATGATCCCTCCCGCAGATGATAGTTATAAAGTTTGTACGAAAAATTTTTAAAAATTATTTCTAGGACTAGGAAAACATCCAAAAGCAGACAGAAGCCCGAAGAGAGGTTACTTTTTAAAAACTGTAACTGGAAGGAGTAAGAATTGGGAATTTGTAGCTCTCTTGCCTGAAGATGTCCCCAACTCCCCTTGCTCAGGCAAAGGTAAGTATTAGTCACCTTAAAGGCTCAAGGTTCCAGAGAACAGAGTTCAGGGGGAATTTAAGAGGGAAATCTATGAGCAAGAGAATGGCAAAAGAATTGAAGCCCCAAAACTTGAGTATATATTTTGCCCAGATCACTGGTTGACCACTAAATTATGTATCTGTGGGGAAGAGTCATGTCCATCTTGACAAAGACATCAAAAACACAGGCAATACTCAGAAAGGAATTTAGTCTTTAAAGATAGAGATGCATCACGTGAGTTCTCTGAATGTATCAGGGGTGAATGTAAATATTCAGCAGCCAGAAGCCATACGAACTGAATAGAGATATCAAGAACTACATACGGTCAGGGAGATAGAATTTTCAGTCTGATTCCAAGCAAATTAACCGCTTGATAAAACAACAACAATAACAAAGTTACTCAGAATAATAAGACAGGATTCAGAGTTGCTACACTGTATTTTCTACAATGTCCACTTTTCAAGCAAAAATTACTAAACATGCAAAGAAAGAGAAAACTGTGACCTGTACTCAGAAAAAAAAAAAACCAAAGAAAGTCAAAAGAAACTGACTCTAATTGGGCCCAGATGTTGGCCCCATTAGACTTCCAGCTAGCTATTATAAAATGGTCAAAGAATTTTTTCAAAAATGGTCTTAATGAATGAACAGTTAGGAAATCTCCACAGAGAAACAACTATAAAAAATGGAAATTCTAGAGCTCAAAAGCACAATAACTGAAATGAAAAACTCACTGGTTGGGTTTAAAGGCAGAGTGCAGTGTCAGGAGAAAGAATCAATGAATTAAAAGAGATTAATAGGAATCATCCAATCTGAAGGAAAAAAAAAAAAGAAAAAGAGCTGACAAATAATGAACAGGGCACCAGAGATTTATGGGACACTATCAAGAGGTACAGAATAGATGTAATTGAAATGAGAGGAGAATACAAAGGAGAAGGACGATTTTTTAAAGAAAAAAAACTTCCTAAATTTTGTGGAAAATGTTACCTTACAATGCTAGGAAATTCATCAAGCCCCAGAAAGGATAAACCATCAAAGTCAAAGGGCTGAAAGTAAAAATAAAGAGGAAATCTTCAAAGTGGCCAGAGAAAGATGACATGTTACAGGTAGGAGAATAATGACATGACTAATGGCTGACTTCACATCAAAATAATGGAAGCCAAAAAACATTAGGGGGGCATATTTCAACTGCTGGAGATAGAGAGAGAGAGAGAGAGGACTGGCAACCAAAAATTATGTATCCAAAGAATTTATCACTCATAAATGAAAGAGAAATTAAAATATTGTCAGATAAACAAAACTAAGATAATTTATTGAGAGCAGAAATATGCTATTAGAAATACTAAAGGCAGGGTGCCTGGCTGGCTCAGTCAGAAGAGTGTGCAACTCTTAACCTCAGGGTCGTGAGTTTGAGCCCCATATTGGGTATAAAGATTACTGTAAATAAATAAAACTTTTTTAAAAAGGAAGATTTTGAGGCTAAAGGAAAATGGCATCATATGGCTGCTCAGATTTACAGGAAGAAATGGTGAGCACCAGAAATGGGAAATGTGTGGAAAAGTAACAATAACTGAATTCAAACACACACGCGCACACGCACGTTTTCTTTTCATCTTTTAACTTCATTGAAAGACACATAGCAATTTAAGCAAAACTGATAAAACAATCCTGGGGTTTTTGGGTTTTTTTTTCTTTTTTAAAGCTTTTAAAGAGAGAGAGGATGGGGAAGTGACAGGGTGGGGTAGAGGTAGAGGGAGAAGCAGGCTCCCCACTGAGCAGAGAGCCCGATGCGGGGCTCCATCCCAGGACCCTGAGATCATGACCTGAGCCAAAGGCAGACACTTAACTGACTAAGGCATCCAGGTGCCCCAATAAAACTATACTGTTGACTTGATAACAACAGGTATTGATGTCATATTTGTATAACAAAAATAACACTGGAAGTGGTGAGGAGGGGAGGGAAATTAAAATATACTGTTGCAAGGTTACTAAATATGCACTCTAAATAAACGGTGATGCTTTGTTAAAGATGTATGTTGTAACCTCTAGAAAACCACTATAAAAATACAAGAATTAATTGATAGCTAGAAAACAAGATACCAGAGGAATTTAAACAAAATAATAAAAATATCTGATTACAAAAATATTTGATTAACACAGAAAAAAGTAGGCAAGGAGGAACAAACATATGAGATGAGAAAAAATAAATAGTAAAGTGGCAGACCTAAAGCCAACTATCTCAATAACTGCATCACATTTAAAGTGATTAAATATTCCAATCAAAAGGTATGATTGTCAGGTTGAATAAGAAAGCAAAAACCATTATATGCTGTCTGTAAGAGATACTCTTGAAATATAGAGGGACAAACAGGTTAGCAGTCAGTGGACTGAAAAAGATATTGCATGAAATGGTAAAACAAGAAAATGGGACTGGCTATGTTCCTAGCAGATAAAATAGACTTCAGTAAGGTATATTTCTTAGAAATAAAGAAGGAAATTTCATAATGGCAAAATATCAAAAATAGAACAATTTATCAATCTAGTAACAGAGCCTCAATATAGTAAAGTAAATTGACAGAGATATATACATATCCATAACCACAGTTAGAGACTTTAACACACTTCTCAGTGATTGATAGACCAGCTAGACAAAATTAAAAAAAAAAATCTTTGAGGATCTAGAAGAACTAAATGAAACTATCAACCACTTTCCCCCAATTATGATTTATAGAGGTCTGTACTTAACAAATGCAGAACATACATTCTTTTAAATTAATATAGCATACATTCACAAAGGTAGAGTATATACTAACTAAAATAAATCTTAATACATTTCAAAAGATTGCTGTCTTACAGAGTGTTTTTTTTTCTGATCATAATGAATTACAACTTGACAACAATGAAATTTCAAGAAAACTCCAAAATTTTGTAACTAAGTAATTCACTTCTAAATAACCCATAGGGAAGAGTAGAAATCATGAGGAAATTTTAAAAATGTTTCACACTAAATAATAATGAAGCACAACGTATCAACATTTGCAGAATGCAGCAAAAGCGCTGCTTAGGGGAAAGTTTATAGCTTTCAATGCATACAGTAGGAAAGAAGAGAAGTGTAAAACTAACATAAAAGCTTTCATTTTAGGATGCTGGAAAAGGAAGGGCAAGTTACATGCAAAGTAAGTAGAAGGAGGAAATAATGAGGACCAGAGTGAAAAAAAAAAATCAAATAGCAACAAACAACGGAGAAAACAAAACAAAACAAAACAAAAAGCCAGTTCATTGAAATATTTAATAAATTAATAGTATTTTAGAAAAATGAGAGGACACAAATTACCAATATCAGTAGTGAAAGAGGAGATAGCACTGTGGGTCTTATAAACATTAAAATGATAATAAGGAAATATCATGAAGAATTTTATGCCAATAATTACAACCATGTAGCTGAAATGGATAAATTCCTTTAAAGACACAAAATTCCAGAACAGAGACAAGAGGAAATAAAAAAATTTGAATAGCCTTACATCTAAAAAAAAATTTGTTGTAATTAATTATAAAAAACCCTCCCAGAAGGAAAGTTCCAGGTCCAAATGAGTGACTCACCAGTTCAGTTGTGATTCACAGAAAGAAATAACATGTATTTTTCATAAACTCTTTCAAAATATACTTCCCAAGGTTTTTTTGTTTGTTTGTTTAGTTTTTTTGTTTGTTTGTTTGGTTGGTCTTTTTGTTTGTTTGTTTGCTCATGTTACTCTGGTACTGGAACTAGGCTGGAGATCTTTATAAGAAAAAGAAACTACAAATCAATATTCTTCAAGACTATTCATACAAAAATGCCTTAAGAAAATGTACCAAGTTAAACGTAACAAAATGGGGGGCGCCTGGGTGGCTCAGTGGGTTAAAGCCTCTGCCTTCAGCTCAGATCATGATCCCAGGGGCCTGGGATCGAGCCCCACATCGGGCTCTCTGCTCAGCAGGGAGCCTACTTCCTTCTCTCTCTCTCTCTGCCTGCCTCTCTGCCTACTTGTGACCTCTGTCTGTCAAGTAAATAAATAAAATCTTAAAAAAAAAAGTAACAAAATGGAAAAAGAAAGTACGTCTTGAGCACATTGGATTTACAGCCTGGTTTAACATTCAATAATCAATCAATGTCATTCAAATATTAAAAAAATAATAATAAAAACAAATAATTTTCTCAATAAATGCAGAGAAAACGTTTGACAAATTCCAAAATCTATTCACAATATAAACTAGTAAACTAGTAATAGTAGAAAGCTTCCTCACACTGTTTTTTAAAAATCCATTAAAAAACCCCCACAAATACCATCATCATACTGCATGATAAAAAACTGAATGCTTTCCAAGAAGATCAGAAACGAACAGGGAGGTCCACTCTCACCACTTCAGCAAAGCATTATACTCGAGCTCCAAGACATTGCAATATGGAATGAAAAGATAGAGAACTGTTTGTAGGGCACCTGGGTGGCTCAGACGTTAAGCATCTGCCTTCAGCTCAGGTCATGGTCCCAGGGTCCTGGGATGGAGCCCTGCATGGGGCTTCCTGCTCTACAGGGAGTCTGCTTCTCCCTCTCCCACTCCCCTGCTTGTGCTCCCTGTCTCGCTGTGTCTCTCTCTGTCAAATAAGTAAATAAAATCTTCTAAAAAAATAAAATAAATTCCAAATAAAATAAAAATATTTGTAACATTTTCTATTCCTACCAACAACATATGAGAATTTCGATTATTCCATATCCTCACCAACATTTGCTATTGTAATTTTTTAAAATTTTAGCCGTTCTAAAGTTTGTATAGTGCATCTCATTGTGGCAAACAGTAATTTTGAGCAACTTTTCATGTATTCATTAGCCATTCATACATATACATATTGGAAATGAGGAAATATGTCTTTATTTGATGACTCTATGATCATACATATAGAAAATCCTGGAGACTTTTACCAAAAAATGTTCTTAGGTCTAATAAGTGAATTTATCAAGGTTGAAGGATTCAAGGTTATTGTACAAAACCAATTGCATCTGTATATGCTAGCAGTGAATATCCAGAAAATGAAATAAAAATTATAATTCCATTTTACCATAGCATCCCAAACATGAAATACTTGGAGAGAAACATAACAAGGTACATGGAGAGCTCTTATATCTTTTTTTATTTCTGGAACTCCCATAAGCTTTTCACACATTATTTCTAGTACTTTGTTATAGTGAGTTGTTTATTTGTAAAAATTCCCGGGCAAAAATCTCATGTTGTCATCATTTGATCATCAGTGCCTAGCATGGAGCCCGACTAAATAAATTAATAAATATCTTTTTATGTATTATCCTAAAACCACAACATACATATGTGAGAAAAAGCTCTGAAAATGGAAAAATGTAGAGAATACAATGTTGGGTCAGCGGCTCTGGGAATGCAGGAGGAGCAATAAAAATGGCTGCAGGGCCGTCATCTTCCAGGCCGCCCTCTTCCTTAACCCATGACTCTCCCGCCAGAAGGACATGTCACCATAAGTAACCCGATACCTATGCAGGAAACCGGAACATCAGGACTTCCCCTACCCTCCAATCACCAAATACCTTACCATATATAGTTATGAACCCACACCCCGAATACCTTACCTTATATGGCCGTGAACCTATGCCCTGTCTTAACCCAGATAAAAGACCCACTTGACCCCTCCCGTGCGAGGCTTCCCGACTCCCCTCTCCTGAGTCGCGGAACCTTGCCTGAGAGCGCCTTTAATAAATCTTGCCTCGCACCTATCTCGCCTGGTGTCGTGTTTATCTTGCCTGTAAAACCTTACATACAACATCCCTCGTCCCTGCACTGTCAATATTTTGGATTGTTTCCATCTCTCCTTTCTCTGTACATAGTGTTTTAGACTTCTTAACATGTTATTCATATGGTAGCATATACCCTTGTATGATGATGGTCAAATTTTTACCTTATTCATGTTGAAACTTCCTCCAGTTACAATTTGATTTACTGAAACAAAATAAAATGTAGTCAGCTACCAGAAACTCAAAGGCAGCTGTCCCCATCATAAAAGTAGTGAGTCAGTGTTTTAACACAATCACTGCTCTGGTTCGTCCACATCAACCCTTGGCCCTGTACGGACATGTGTTGTATTAACTATGAGGGGATTTGTCCCAGGGGTTCTTTTGTAAGCCTATAGCATAACTGCTTTTTTAAGCCCACTCATCCGAGGGCATGTTAAAACCAGAAAGCAGGAGATGGATTGGATGTCTGTTACAGGAAAATTTGGGCCATGATCTGAATATCTCCAATATACCGTATTACGACCGCCCTTGGAAAACGATGCTATCCAAAAGAAGTACCTAAATACTAAGTAAAATGAGTTCCTGTCCCAATTCCTTGCACTTCAAGAGGCAATTTAGGTCACAGCAGAAGCATGAGGTTCAAAAACAATAAACCCTGGATGCTGAGAAAAATAAGATTCAAACAGGGAAGTACTTTTCCAGATAGACCAATACAAGTGTTTGTCAGCCACCATAAAAACACTCTGATCACAGTATCAAACACCCAAGAAGTGTCCAACAGCAGTAACAACAGAAATAAAACTCTGGTCATTAGTCACAACAGACCAATGGGATCACTGTGTCAGAGCCAAAAACCAGACTAAAACCTAGACTGATGGAAATTTCCTGTATAAACTCCTAGCTACAAGGGCCTTCCAAAATGGTGCCACAGACAAATACTCATTAGCTGTTGTGAGGAGCAATCCTCTGTAAGCTCTTTCCTTGAAAATTAGATATAGTTCCAAACTCTGTACCTTCACTTCTATCGGAGTAGAGATACGCCTGGGGAAAACAAAAGGCAGCGGGGTAAGAGGTAATCACAAGATTGCCAACAACTCTTCACCAAACTCAATCATCCAAGACTCCTGAGAGCAGTGGGCTGGCTGGGCAGAAATCACCTCTAGATGACATTTTGTGTGTCTTCCCTGGATGCGAGGAGAAATCAGACAGGAAAGGGAAAGAAAGACTAATTGAATGAAAAGGACCAGCCAAGATGAGAGAGGAATGACTCTTCAGGAAACCCAGGTACATGGCCAGCCACGCACCAGGGTCCTCCTCTCAACATGCAGCTCTTAAGGACCAGCAGCCTCAACATCCTGTGAGCTCACCACCTCAGGGCAGTCTCCTCTGGCAGCCTTGAATGTTCTCCTTCATGGATATGCTCCTAGAGTTCAAGTTGTTATTCTTCGTCTCCCCACCAGATCAGAGCGATTTGTTGCCGTGAATTGCCTGTAATGATCACAGGGAAAAGACTATACCGTATTCACTGCCTCCCAGCAGTGGTGCCTCCATTAGCTAGTGCAGAGCTCGGCTAAGTGAATTAACAAATACATACAAATATATTAACTGAAACTTCCTGAGAACTGTGCCTTTCATCTCTTGTCCTCTAGAGCTTTGTGAGATGCCTGGCATATAGCAACCACTCAATACCTTCTAAATGAAATCACACTTTGAATCATGCTAAGGATGACTTTAGACACCGCAAATGACACTCTCTTGATTTTATAAAACGGGCCATCCTCCAAATGAAAAATTGTACTGTACATCGTTCCTCAGACAAGGTCACCTGTCAGGAGTTTAGAAAATTAGAATGTCTTTTCAGAATGAAGGCAGCTGGATTCAGTCTTGGTGGTACTCCTTCGGATTCAGTGTCCCCATTGTCTGCAGCAAGGTCCGAAGGACCTGCTTGTGACCCGACACTCTCCCTGTTAGATACACACCAGACATCTCTCAAGTCAGTCTGGAAGTAGCCACCACTAGCGGCAGACTTCAAGGAAGGGTAAGGTGGCCACATGTCCTGACTGTAGAAACTGCCCTTGATTTCACATTGTCTCCAACCAAAAAAAAAGGAAAATTAAGGTTTCTCACTAGAGCTAACTCCACAGGAGAGAGACCTGTTTGAAAAACAGGAAAGAAAAGCTAATGCCATATTTTCAGAACAAGAAAGTAGGTGATCTGCCCCATGGAAATATTGGTAAGAGAAGAATACAAGGTGCTGAAGGGCGTTCCCAGGAGAAAATGAGGCTGCACGAACACAGAAGCTCAAACAAATGGAGAAGAGTGGAATTGTCAATGTAACAGACTTGGCTGGTTCTGAGGTGCTGGTTTCTCCAGCCTCCATGGTGGCTTTGGGGTCACTCAAAGACCTGGGGAACACCCAATGGTAACAGCTCCAGATCTCACCTCCATTTCACCTCCTAGCTTCACCAGACCTCTTCTGATGGCTTGTTCAACTCTTTCCTGAGGGGGAGAGATGCATCCATTTGACTGGGAACCCTAAGAATCATTACCTGGCACCTGGCTTCAACCGCTACCACCACCATGAGCTCCACCCGCGTCAATGGCAGTGCCACTGCCAAAATGGCCCCACATCTGTTGAACTCCTATAATTCCTTTGGAACCCCCATTTTTGGTGCCTCTGGTGGAAGGACATTTTCCTCTAGATTCACACTCCATTCAACAGACCTTAAGTTCTCTGGTCTGAGGTGAACAAGGCTTGTTAATCTTCCTATATCCAGTCCTTATCTTCAGCTCTCCAGTGTCCTTTGTTGAGGAACTTATTTCACATATCCGGCCAGGGCCTGATTGGTAATCTTGGTCCAAGTCATGTTATCTGCCTGCTTCCCAGACCTCTGCCCTCCGTTACCACTTCTCATATACGTCCTTGATTTCCCTCTACTTTAGGGTGCTCCTTTCTGCAGCAATTTCTTTTCCCTTTCACATTTTGTCCCCCTTGCTTAATCTGAAAAACCTGATACTAATAATTAGTCAGAACTAAATTCTTCTTCCTTGTCTGTCCCTGGGGAATTGATGCACGGAGCTGGCGTATACCCCTGCTTCTCCCTCCTCTGGCCACAGCAAGCATTGCTATTCAATCAGTCGTGGTCTGAATGCATCTTCCCTCCCCATCAGCCAGCCCACTCCTCCCAGGCAGAAATCACACCACATGGAACTGCTTTGCTGTTCCTTGCATAAGGGCTCCATAGCTCAGTGGTCCTAAGATGGGTTACCAGCATAGGGCACAACCCTTGAGCAAAGAAGCTTTCTGATCTCTTTGGCTCTTCATAAGAGAAACTCAAAGAGAATTTAGAGAATAATAATGTGAGTTCATGAATCACCAGCAAGGAACTCTCCATCTAAAATGTTTAAGGCTGGGCCTGTTGGGGGAGAGGGAAGTTTGAGTGATTACCAAAGCCTTTCCTTAGGAAGACACATTGCTAAAAAGCCAGAAACACCTGAAAAGTTTGTGCAAATTTATTTTGCCTGCCCTCCC
Organism: Martes martes; assembly: GCF_963455335.1. Lineage (NCBI taxonomy): Eukaryota > Metazoa > Chordata > Mammalia > Carnivora > Mustelidae > Martes > Martes martes. The sequence continues at coordinate 45,959,453 of NC_137901.1, read as the reverse complement.
CTACTTTTTTTTTTTTTTTTTAATTATCTACCTGAAATGTTTCAGCCAGTCGTACTAGGGCAAGATAAGCCCAGCTTTGTACTTCACAGCTGTGCCTACAAAATTATGTGATTTCAAGAATTATGGAGTGAGAAAGAGCCTTAGAGGTTATTGAGTCCAACCTTGGAAGAGCCTGAAGCTCAGACAAGTAAGTGACCAGTTGTAGATTTCTAAAACTCAGTGGTAGCAGAGCATGGTCTAAGCAAAGGTAACACGAACGTGTGGTCAGGGGCATCCCACTGAGCTCACCTGTCTTCTTCCGAAAGGCCCACATCTTACATTCCTCTCTTGCCTTCTGGTGTCAGACATTTTTCAAGAAGGGGCACACTTGTGGGGGGGACGATCTGTGGTGACAAAGAAAACCACCATCCATTGCACATTTTTGATGATGAATGGCCCTGAAAATGATTAATTGAAACATCACGTGAGATGGAGTTTGTTTTCCTTGGATGGAAAGGGAATAAAACTCCAGAAGGTAGCCTTTTCAGATCAAAGAAGATAGCTTTCATAAGCTCCATGAAAATAGGATACAAGAATGATTAAATGCATGAAGACCACTCAACTGGCGCCATAGCTGTTAACAGAACATGAGACCAAGAGACTGGACTTCCTTCACTCACACTTGGACCCCTTGAGGAAAGACTGGTCATCCCATCAGGGAAGGCACAAGCAGAGGACAATACAGGAATCCCAAGCCAATCCTACTTCTCTTTCTTCATCTGCTTCAAAGGAGCTTTCTACGTACTTGGTTCCTTTGGGGATACAATTACAGTGGGACACGTGGCTACTCTATAACCAAAGCTTATCAACATTGCTCATATTTAAAGAAGACTTCCTCTCACCTGTGATCTCATTTCTTGGTTGAAACCACAAGACAAACACAAATGTTTCTTCCCTTCCTGGGATAGAAGAAAGATCTTGAAAAACATTACCTGAATAATTCAGTTCAAAGTAGCCCTATCTTTAGCTTTATATGGGGGATTCATGGAGAAGCATTTATTTTGTTCCCCTTGAAAGAGCTAGACAATTTATTGACTTTTCTAATGAAGATTTAAGTTCCAAAAGCCCATCTCATAACCCCTTCCCTGATCACTACATTCTTCCGAAATGCCCTGGGGTACCAGCATTTCCAGAGGTAGTTATGCTGCCCTCCACTTTAACTTTCCTCTACAATTCTGGCTTGTGCCCTACGGCATTTAGTCTTAGGAACACACACACACACACACATGCACGCATACACCTATGTACACACATGCACACAGAGACATATGCACACATATGCACATAGGCATGAGCACAAATGCACACATACAGATGCACATATGGATGAGCACACATGCACACATAGAGACACACAAATGCATGTGCACACATACACAAATGTAGACATACACATGCATGGGCACACATACACATATGCAGATGTACATATGGATGTACACACACGCACACATGCAGATGCACATACGCATGCGCACACATGCACAGGCACACATACGCACATGCACACATACAGACACACATATGCACATGCATGCATCCCCACAATGTTTACATGCACACATACACGCACTCTTCTGCACCTGCCACCACCTTCAAGGTCTTCCAGGATCTCCCTTAGACTATCCCCAAGCTGCTCACTGGCTTTCAAAGCTCTGGCAAGCCCCCTTTCATCACAAATTCCAGTTACTCAGGGCTTTCAGGCATCCTGTGAGTGTAATGATATGCACTTTGTTACTGAAATAATGATAAGACTTTATACACACAGTAGCCTTTCTTCCTTGAGCACTTTAACAGGGACATATGCTCCGAGCCCGAAAAGCAAAGCCCCTCACCTCTCCCTCCTGTGACCCTGTCCTTACAAGGGAGATATCATGGATCTCTCATTCCTCATGGCAACACCTCATAACCATTTCAGGCAGGAAGTAAGGAAATCTGTCCAGTCAAAACGGCAGAAAGGAATTAGGTAATATAACACTTTTCTTTCTCTTCTCCAGAAACTCTGAGAAATGTACTGATTCTCAGAATGATCGACCCCCAGACAGTCCCCCTGAATTGTTGCTTTTTGCCTGGGGATTACATATTTCCTGGAGCAGTGAATTTTCTTCTTTCCTTGTCTTATTTCCATCAGTCCTGTATTTATTTAGAGCATAAGATAAAAATATCTATATGGCTGGGCCATCAGCCTTTCACATGATGAGTGTGACTATTCTATATTTGTTTGTCCGTGATGTAAAGATATCCCTAAGAGACATATGCTTCCTCCATAAAAGGCAGCATGTCCAATAATCCAAAAACTAAAAAAGAGGGAGGAGAAGGAGAAAAAAGGAAAGAGGAAGAAGAGGAGGAAGAGGCAGCTAGTTTTCTCAAGAAAACAGCCCTTGGAGGGGGGAAAGCAAACCTGGGAGCAGACCTGATTTCAAGTCTTACCATTATGAAACTTTGATCAGATTGTGTTTCGGTTTCCTCGTTAGTACACGATGGTAAGAATTCTTACATCACACAGTTATTGTGAGGATAAAATAGTAACCAAGAAATGTCTGGCATGGAGTAGGTACTCTTATTTCCTGCAAATTCTGAAAACCGAGATGCTCTGTGCTAGTGGAGAAGCTATGGGATGGATGGTAGACACTCTGCACTGACTGTCTCTGAGATACTTGAAACTTGCTCCTGAACTTGGGCTATTGCGTTTAATTCTCCTTTGATTCACCGGCTCTACCCCCCATCCCTCCCCGTTATCTGCTCTCTAGAGCCAAGCATTGTGCTAGGCTCCAAAAAGCCCCTAATGGGACAGCACCTCCTGACCCGGGAGCTGCAGGCTGGGGCGGTAGCGAGCAGCAAACAGTTCATTCGGGTCCTTAACCCAAGAAAGCACTGGGTACTATGGCACATACGGAGGGGATACCTAGCTCCCTCCTGGGTGTTTGGGAGAAGGGGGTCTAGCTTTGCCTTCATTCTCCTTTCACCCTTAAATCTGAACCCAAGGCAGTTTTTTCACATCTCCAGGTTTTAAAATTTATTATTTATAAAAGGTAGAGGGTCTAAAAGAGCATAGCAGTAGTTTGGACTTTCGCTAAAATAAAAATGGCTTGCATAAAAAATAACCAAATGGCCAATGCCAGGAGCCATTCCATCCTCCCACCATACACTGACCCTGGTGAGCCTCCCAAGAAGTTCTAGAAAGATCCCACCCAGCCATTATTCACCTGTGAGCGCCCCTAACTTCGGATAGGCCAGCTGGGAGACATTCACCTTTTAAGAGCAGGGTTGGCACCCACACGATTAAAGCAGCTTGTGATGTAATTACGATGTGGCTGCTCCAGCCTCTTGATTTCTCTGTCTGGTCCCTTGACTTTCTCCTTCTCCCCTGCTCTTCCTCTCTCCCTCATCTACGCCTGGAGCCTGCGAATGGTTCCAAGCGGTACGAATCGTTCTGTTAGCGCTCACATCCAAGTAGCTTGTTGACTTCTGTCTTAAGACAGCCTCACAGCCTTTCTCCATAAAGATGACACGGAGGAACTGTAGGTGGCATGCCAGCGAACAGAACAGTGAGCACAGTGCAAACCCAGGAGTATTCCTTTAATGAAAAGAAAATGCACGTGGCCTGAGAGCGGGTCCCACTGAACTTAAGAGCAAGCACATTAACATTCCCCATTCATTCAACAAACATCTCGTTGAACATTTGTTTGCCCAGTCCTTTCCAGGCCCTTGGGATGTAGATAAATTAAGCATAGCCCCTAGTCTGGTGGGTAGAAAGACATAAAAATAAATAACTAAAATGCGATATATTGATAACTAAACCCAATCTGACTGAATCCTGGCAGGAAACAGGGGAGTAGATCAAGTGGTATTCTGGAATCATTTCTTCAAAGTCACTTGCCCTGTTTTCTTAGGTGGCCCTGGAAAATCCACTTAAAATTGTGCTCCTATGAGATGTGGGCAATAATAACTAGTCGTAGCTAGGTTATGGGAGTCACCACCATAATAATATGACACTGGATTATCAGGAGGAAAATGCCATATAAATCTAATCCAGTCCAAACTAATGTATTTCTAAGGTTCAGGTGCGCACGTCAGCTCTCTCAGCAGACAGGTAGCTTCTCTTTTCCATCTGCTGCCTTTGGGTCAGCTAAGCGAACGCTCCCATCAAGGGATGGGAAGTGAGGGTGTCGGTGTACCCCACTTTCTGTTAGGCCCTGGGAACCGAGTAAGGAATGAGATATGCCATTTTTGTAAAATAACTCTCTCTCCCTCAGCGTCGAACTGTAGACCACCCTGTGTGCATCTGTTGTGTTTTCTTTCGGGTCTTGTGTTGTTCTGTGAAAAAGCCTGTTTGGGGCTGCAGGACAGAAGGAGAGGAAAGCCCCGGGGCTGGTCAGCTTGGGACTCGCCCTCCTCTGGGGCAGAGACTGAAAGCGACCTGAGCTGAGCCAAACATGAGGGAGAATGGGGTCTTATCTCGAGCGGCGGGTGGATGTCCCCTAAAAGAAATGGCCAGTCCCCTGGGAACCACTCCCGGAGGAGACGCATCCCGGCACAGGAAGTGAAGGCTGGGGAGATGCGGCCCAGAGAGGGATACGGAGAAAAATATCCACCTTGTCTGGGGGACAGGCCTGGGGACTGCAAGGCCCCCTGGCAGCAGGGCCCAAGGTTGAACACAGGGAAAGCGGATGACGGTCCCAGAAGATAGGTCACTGCCTACCCGCTGGCCCCGGTGCCCTCCTGCCCCCAAAGCCACGGGAAAATCTCATTCTCTGCGTGTCGCCCGCGGGGAATGCTGGGCGAGAGCTGGTACGGGACACTAAGGGAAAGGGTGTGTCCGTCCCTGGAGATCGACTGGCCAAGAGGAGGGCAGGGGTCACCCACGGGGAATGTCGGTGCCCTGCTGAGGGTCGGCTCCTCAAGCGCTGATGGTGACCTGAGGCCTGATGCACCCCTGCACCCCGCCCCAGCCGCACCCTGAAACAGATGGGACGCTCTAACCAGGGGAAGGCAAGCAGAGGCCTTCGCCATCGGAATTGAAATTACACAGATAATATCTAACAAGTTAGGGTAAAAATGAATAGCAAACCAACATAATGTATACACACACACACACACACAAACAAAACAAAGACGGTGTTCTTTCGCTCCTCATGGAAGGGAGTTCCCAGGAGTATCTGGACCTAAGGAGAAGCTGTGAGGGAAGGGGAGAGGTGGACAGGCACTAAGGGCAGGAGCAGGAAAGACTGGGGACGGGAAAAGCAGACCATTGCCATTGGGAATCTGGATCCAGTCTGGAAGCTGGTCCTTGGGCCGCAGAGAGGGAGGCGATGGCTCCCTGGACAGGCAACACGGGTCAGCCTTTTAAACTGTGGGGACTGTCCGGGTGCTCTAGCTCCCTTAGGCTGTCTGCTTAGAGACAGGGCAGTGCATGAAGGACTCAGTTTCCAGGAAGTTTGATCCACAAAGAAATCCAATCAAGAAAATTCAATCTCTTCAGGAACCCCACTTATTCTTCCTTAACAGGGGTTTGGGTTTGAATTATGTAGATAATTGCCTTAACTCTTCATTTTGCCTGTAGATACTCACCCTCAGAGGGGTATTTTGAGGATAAATGAGACACAGGCAGAGCGCTTTGAACTCCATCCGTGAAAGGTAGCATATCAATACAGGCCCCATATAATTAAGATGCTTCAAATTGCCAATACATGTATATTTATAACACCCACTATAATCACGGGATATAGCTTTTCTTTCCTTTTTTATTTTTTATAAGAAGGCAGGAAAACCTCATTTTTTTCAAACCACACTGCTTTTGTGCGCTTAACATTAACCTTTCCTTCCAAATGTCATTAGCTGCTAATTAAGATGTTGATTTGCAGATTGTATATCTTGCAATAGAAGTGATTTGTGGCTGCTTACTAGATGTTTATCAACCTGTACCACTCATATTGGTTTAGCAAGAGCCTGGCGCATTTTAATTTACTGAGCAGTTCCCCAATTCTCCACTTATTTCTGCGTGTGTGCATAATGAGAAAAAAATGGTAAGAGGGGGAAAAAATGGGGAATACTATAAATAGTTCCTAAAGAAAAATGCCATAGGAAAGAGTTATGGCTCTAAGTAGGTGTTAAAAGAGCGAACAGACTGAATGCATTTTCTCTCTTGAATGAGGTATTTTAAGAGGGAGAGTTTGCATGTCGGTGAGACGAGCGGGTGTCCAGATGTACCTGCATGGCCGCGTGAAAATACGCACGGGGCACGGAGAGCCGGCTAAGGGAAGATGATGGGTGGACTGTCTTCATTTTCTGGACCAGGCACACTCCTATCCTGAGGCCAGCCTGCTCCTGTGTTAGGCTCATGCCTTTAAGTTTCCCAAAGAAACTTCTTGCTTCAAAACCACCCTTAAATCAAAGAAATAAACGGATTGTTCAGTTACTGTGAAAGATTCTGCAACATAGGGGACATTTCCACAGGACTTTTTAATATAATTTATGAATATTTGCTAGCAACATAATTGTCTTTTCTGCTGACATTTTCAAAGCAACACTGTGATTTGTTGGGTCTCTGGAGAGTCCAACTACAAAACTGATAATTATATTAAATATACATAGACAATAAAGAGTGTGTTTACATAACTGTGCCCATAAATATCTGATTGAACAGTCATTGTTCTCAAACCCCTTTTAGGCAGCTCTCCAAGGATTCCAGTTCTAATGACATGATGGTTTAAAAGATGTTGCTCAGTCTTGTTCCATATTTAATTAACTTTCCTTTTTTAAACTTGTGATGGCAGAGACAATAACAAAGCGTTCTGAAAAGAGGGAGTGCTCTCAAACACGAGCAAGACCTTGTCAGGCTTTGTGCACCTCAGACAGGAGGAGGGGGCGGCTGAGCAGGGCTGGCCTGGGACCTCCGGCCCTCCCCCGGGATTCTATTAGGAGGCTGCTCAGAGCGCTCTGGTTCCGCACACCTTCCCTTGCACACTCACATCTGTGGAGCTGGCCTCGTAACCATGCTCTCATATGCAAGCAGCTGCGTCTCTAATGATTTCTTCCTCTGGAAAACAAGACGAAAGCAAATTGGAAAACCAACTAAGTCTTGGGAGGCAGAGGCAGGGCAGTGTCGTGGCAAGAATGGCGAGGTGGAGGCATTGCTGGGAGGTCTGGATGCTCAGATTCTGGCTTTGGCTCTGCCATTGTTATTCAGACCCTGGGTAAATGTATTAGTTTCTTACTGCTGCTGTAACAAATTATAGAGTTGATGACTTAAGACATCACAGACTTCTTATCTCAGGGTTCTGGAGGTCAGGACTCAGAAGGACCAAGTGGGTCTCCACAAGACTAAAAATCAAGGTGTTGGCAGGGCTGATTCCTTCTGGGGTGCTAGCGGAGACTCTGCTTCCTCTCTCTTTCCAGCTTCTGGTGGCCACCCCTACACCTGCAAAGCCAGCGATGGCCAGTGGAGTCTTTTTTGTGCTGCATCCTCCTGACTTCCTTTTATGAGGACCTGTGATTATATTGGACCCGTGCAGATAGTCCAGGCTAATCTCCCTGTCTCCAGATTCTTTTTTTTTTTTTTTTTTTTTAGATTTTATTTATTTATTTGAGAGAGAGTGAAAGCACACAAGTTGGGGGGGTTGGTCAGAGGACAGAGGGAGAAGCAAACTCCCTGCTGAACAGGAAGCCCTATTCAGGGCTCAATCCCAGGACCCTGAGATCATAACCTGAGCTAAAGTCCAATGCTTAACCAACTGAGCCACCCAGGTGCCCCTTCATCTCCAGACTCTTAACTTCATCACATCACATTGTCTTGTAACTGAACATATTCACAGGTTCCAAGGATTTGGATGTCGACATCTTTGGGAGCCATTAATCTGAAACCGTGCCCCATAGGGTTAATGAGGTTAAAACTAGCAGAAAGTTTAAAGCTTGTTTTTCAGTGAACTGTTTCTCCCTTATCAGCTATTATGTCTTTTCTGACCCCACTAACAAATCTACTAGCGGTCTCTGCAGAAGCCTGGACTCAAGGTCAACTGATATGATTCCAGCCCACGAACAAGCAGGTCTTGTATTCCTTACCCGAGATAACGAGCCCAAGACTCTGTTCAATTTATATTGGCTCTCAGAGCATGCCCATAGCCTCTTCTTTTTCTCCTAAGATAACCTCCTGATATCGGGGACTAAATTTTGCCTCATTCTGATGTTAAGTCTCCACCCCAAAATGAACATGGGCTGTATGTCACATGTACATTCACTCAGTGTGAGTACTCTGCCTTTCCTGTGAATAATCATAAATTCTCCTGCCTTCTTCATCAATATGTATGTAATCTCAGCCCTTATGATTATAAAAAAACTTCTTTTTCCCCCTTTGGGGAGACAGATTTGAGGCTTGCCCTCCCGTCTCCTTGTTTGGCTGCTTCTAGAATATACTCTTCCCTTGCTGCGAACCTGATGTCTCAGTGATCGGCTTTGCTGAGCATTGGGAGGACAGACTTACAGCTCTGCCTACCACAGAAAGTCAACTAATATTATCTGTTAATGAGAGAGCCAATGTGAACTAGATTCGTTCATCCAACAAATTAAGGTCCGGATGGCATAATATGCACCTTAGACTCAATCTTCACCATCTTAGACTCACTCTTTATCATCTTCTTTTTTTTTTTTTAAGATTTTATTTATTTGACAGACAGAGATGACAAGTAGGCAGAGAGGCAGGCAGAGAGAGAGGAGGAAGCAGGCTCCCCGCTGAGTAGAGAGCCCAATGCACGGCTCCATCCCAGGACCCTGGGACCGACCATGACCCGAGCCGAAGGCAGAGGCCTTAATCCACTGAGCCACCCATGCGCCCCTCTTCATTATCTTCTAAGAGCTTTCAGTATTGAGGGAAAGATAAGCCTTTATCAGAAAGATAAGCATTCACCAGAAAAATAGAACACCATTTTTCAGCTGTGTTAAGGGCCTAACAAAGGAAGTATAGAGTGTAAGGAGACTGTTCTATAAAGCGAAGTTGCCCTGGATATAGGGAAGGTGGTGGAGTAGTCAAAGTTGGCTTCCCTGAGGAGGTGACAGTAAAGCAGAGACCAAACAAAGGACTGAGAGTTACCCAGCGGTGTGTGTAGGAGGGCAGAACTGGTGTACAGACTGATGCAGATTTCCAGTCAGAGAGAAGAGCCAGTGCCCATGTGTAGGATGTGGGTTGTGGGATGCAGGGGACTGAGAAGCAGCCCTTAGGGCTAAGAGCCCAGGGTCTGCAAGGAGAGGGTTTGCTGGGTGCTAAGAGAGGCGATGAGAAGAGCACTCCCGGCTTACCAAGGGACAAGAAAATAACTAGTAAATAGTAAGTAACCGATGAGCAACTCATGTTCATATGGTAGGTTCCATTATGATCTTCCTTTTGTAGATGATGAAACTGAAGGCCAGAGAAGCTAGACGACTTCCCCAAGGTTATCCATCTGGTAGAATGAGGACCTGCACGGGAGTCTGCTCTCATCACTACACAACGCTGCCTCTTAGGCAGGACTGTAGGACCTTGATATCGAACCCTTTTGCTAAGAGCAATTGGGAGCCATAGAGGAATCTTAAGCACTTTAGAAAAATTACTCTGGGTAATCGATTGGGGCACAGGGCCAGGGAGGGAGCAATAGCTCTGAGGCGAGACGATATCGGCTCAGTGTGGAATGAAAACGGTACGGGTGGTGAGAAATGAAGAGAGTCAGTAAATCTTGTGGAAGTAACATTGAGAAGTCCTGCTGGTTGATGTGGTGTGAACGAGAGAGGCAGGTGTCAAAGATGATGACCGCGCTTCTGGCCAGAGCATCTAGAAGGACCCATCGGGTCTTTCCTTCTCAAATAAGGAGCTCATGTGGAGATGTGGGCCAGAAAATAAACATATGCCAAAGCCCTAAAACCAAGAAGGCCCTTCGTACGTTAATAAGAAAGCAAGCTATGAATGAACAGGTCTGAATGGATTTGAAGTTCTCAATAAAAACCCAGCAGAATTTCTCCACTGCAATCCTTCCCCTTGCAAGAGACAAATCCTGCATTGCCATCACGGCTATGATTCTGTGTTTGTGCTGAACTCCTTCTAATTGTCATCAATTATGATTCATTTACTTTTAGGTGTCTTGCCTGTCATAATATTATCATTTGTAAGTCTTTCCCTTTGCAGACTGCGAGAATCTGTTGTGACATCTCAATAAAGCGGGATTCAATCAAGGTGTGAATGAATTGTTAATCTTGTTAAAAATAGAAGGTACCATATGTCAGTATGTAAGGGATGTCTCCCTCTTTGTTGAAAACAATGTTAGTGAAACAAAACAAAAGAAGTTTCCGAAAGAGCTGGTTCAGCTCACCAAGCTTCCAATTATCTTTATAGCCAACAATTCTCTGCAGCTGAACCAGATTTCTGGGACTAGTATTCACACATATTTATTTAGGATTATCACTTGAAAGAGAAAATGCGTGTCAAGTGCGGACACTGGCACCCCAGGTGTACCCCTTCCTCCCGATTTTGACCGCGGAGCTCACCTCACAACTCTGCCTGGGTCTTCGAGAGGCACATCGTAGGAACCATTTGATCAAAACATCTTTTTCCTTCTTCTTTGCATTTTCTACATGGCATGCAGATTTAAAAAAAAAAAAATATGGCCAAATTGGCCTAGCTCCAGCTCAAACTAGTTCATGAAAAATACACCCTGAATCTTTTCCTACACGTGCACTGTCTCCGCAGTGAGGGCTCTGGCCCACGCTACCCTTGATAGCGCGTCCTAAATGTGGTGCCGAGACACCTGCGGCAGTGTGTTTTCTGAGGAAAGCCTGCGTGTGCTCAGAGGTCCAGCAAACGCCAGAACCAATAAAACTGAAATTAGCATCCCATAATCCGGAGCCATTTCCCCTCTGCTCTTCCCGAGCCCTCCCCACCCCTCCCCCACCATCTCCTAAGCCAATCAAAATGCGCCGCTACCGTGTTCTGTTTCTTCAGGGCCTTGCTCGGTTAACTAGCTTGTTAGTTCGAAATACAGTTGATGGCTAATAATGGCTCGACCTCAGTGCCCCGTGGCTTTGCCACAGAGATTCCATGCGGAAGAGTGAAAAGAGCTGGAGTTTTTGGAATAAGCCACTTTTGGGTTCAAGTCCTGGTCGTTCCGCGCACTTGCTGAGTGTCCTGGGCAAGTTGTGTTTATGTTTTCTGAGATTATAGCCTCACCTGTAAAAGAGAGATTCATCCATCATGAGGTTGCTGGGAGGACCGAGGAAGGGGACGGACATTCTGCAGTGAGTACAGAAACTGGCCTATTGACTGACAACCGGGGGGAGCCCCCTGGAGCTCCCCACTAACGATCCCTCCCCACTAATTATCCGGGCGCCGTGATCTTCATTTCCTAACCTGTCTCCAGTCCTCCTTCCCTTCTTTCCCTCCTCCATTTTCTCCTTTCTTCCCCAGTGATGTGGTGAGCCCCTGCTGGGTTCAAAACCCTTTGTCTCTTTATTTTTCACTCTTTCCAGCGCTGGATACAAAGGGTGGTGGCGCGTCTTGTGAGCAAAGTAGGTGGGGAAGCACGGAGCTCAGCTGATAGAGAGCCTTTAGAACAATGACCCTCCTGCCCTGTCCCTCCAAAATTCATTGTTAGCCTATTTCGCAATAGTCATTAGAGACACAAAGGAAGTGTTGATAAGCACAGTGATTCATTCAAGGACCAAGGTTAATTTTTATTTACTCCCGGGTCATCACAAACAGAGGCAGATGGTGGTGGCATTTCCTTCTTGCCGGGAGCTCAGATATTATCTGGATAGATGTCAGCAGGCTTTGTCCATCGCCTCCTAGCGCGGGCAGCTTTCCTGGATAGAGCCCCAGCCACCCAAACTGCAGATGGATTTGATTGAACTCTGATGACTTGTGGTAAGTAATTGAGGTCACTTGGGCCTGGCTGGAGGCAAGCCAGCATCGCCAAGGAGAAAGGTTGACATCCTTTATCCTTTCCTGGCTCCTCCTTTAGAGGATTTATTTTCAGTGACCCACTTAGGTGGTGGCTTACTACACCGTGGCTATCAGTTTATTGAAAAGTCACTGTCTCTCAATTTCACTAGTATCGGGTGACCTTGGGACGGCTTAAAATAATGGCGGATGGAATCTACTTAGGGAGCACTGTAGGAATGATCACCAAGGGTCCCGTGGGGGCTCTCTGTCTCCGGGATGTTCCGTTTGCTTATTGGAAGAAAGGCGCTATCTTAGTCATTTCTGCAATGCTAGCATCTTGCAGGGCACCTGAAAAGAAAATCGGATGGTAATTAACCACTGTTCCTCCAGCTCTTGGTTGTTTCTAGGCTCAAGGAATTCTCTGCTGCTAATGAGTAGGAACTGTTTTAGTTAGCACCACCCAGGTGGCAGACGTTGTGTTGGGTGTTTTATATGTTTTATATCTATCTTGTATAGATGTTTTATATCTGTCTTTTTAAATCTTCAATTTATCTATTTGATTTTTATTTTTTTAAAGGTTTATTTATGTATTTGCCAGAGAGAGAGAGAGAGAGCAAACACAAGCATGGGGAGCAGCCGGCAGAGGGAGAAGAGAGTCCCATGTGGGACTTGATCCCAGCAGTCTAGGATCACGGGCTGAGTCGAAGACAGATGCTTAACCGACTGAGCCACGCAGGCGTCCCTCTGTGTTCAATTTAATCTTCATAGTAGTCTTACATGATAGGGACCATTTCCCTCATTTGAGAAATAAACTGACTAACGCCCAGAGAGCTTGTTCCACATCTGAAATCGTGCAGCAGGGCTGGAGCCCAGGACTCTACCTCATTGCCCTCCAAGCATGATTCCCTCACCCACTAAACCCCCACTCAGCTTCCCTCAGAGCTCACAAGGCCCTGAACAGCCTTTCTCAGAGGAAGGGTCCCTCCAAAGATCTCCTCCATTGACCATACCCGTGGGGCGGAAATCCATTCAGGCATACTTAGGAAAAGAGCAACCCGGTGAATTACGAAGTGGGCACCTATTGATAACGAAAGCATATGGCTGCTTAAACGGAGGAATTCCCTTTGGCTTATTACACTCATTACTTCCTGTCAGTTAGAGTTCACCTGCTTCAATTTTACCGGAATGTGTGAATTGCATATTTCATATATGACTTAGCAGGAGCCCACTGTGAGTCCTTTTTTTTTTTTTTTCCCCCTCAGAGAATGATATTGTAGGGCAGTCAAGAGGTCTTATTTGGTCTTATAAATGATTATCTTTCTCAACGGAATGCCAGATAGGGCGCTAATGGATACATGTTTGTAGTTATTCTGTATTTAGGACAGAACTATGTTTGGTCTTCAGCTAATGCATAAATACGTATCACACAAGTACATACCTGTACTTTCTTTTCCTTTTGTTCTCACATACATTCCTCAAATTTGAATCAGGCCTCTCCTTGGCTCTGAGGCCCTGGGTAAGTTGCCTCACCTTTCTGAGCCTTCTTTCCTCACTTGTAAGATGGGGATATTACATTTTCCATGGTTGTATGGGTTTAGGAAGATGCAGAGGTAGTTTAACACCAGAATTTCTCACAGAGCGGGACTTCGTCTGAGAAGGCTTTCAGCCTCGTGGGGGAGAGACTCGGAGGAGGGCAAACACGTTTATAAAAGGCAAAGCAACGCACATGGGTGTTAATATGCTCTTTGGGAGCAAATTGGGAGAACTTGCTTTTGCTCAAATGAGGGGAAGAGAAGGAGGTTGGCAAAAGGTGGAGGAGAGAAGAGGTGGGGGATGGTGTGAGGGGGAGTGTTTTCTGAGGAGCAGCCATGAACCTCGCAGGCAGCCTCGCTCGTTCCTCCTCAACAACAGCTCAGATTCCTTGTCTTGTCTTAGGTCCAGAAATCGAATTATCATCTTCTGTGCAGACATCTATATGTGTAGATCTTTGGACTGTCCCTCTCCAACCCAAGTAGAGAAGCTACTCAAAGATTTCTCAAAGATTTCTTGCCCTAAAATGTAATGTTCTCTGGTACATTAAAATTTCCCCAACTGATTTCCTATGGAGCTTGGAAAGCTGACTTGACTTTTGTGTTTCCAGCATGCATTGGAGAGACAGACTGCGTTCAAGTAGGACCCTACAGCCAGAGGAGGCAACACTGGCATGAGAACACAAGGCCCATCTCTACCACCTTCTTCCTACCCCTGGATTCCCCGGCTGCTGAAGCAGGGAGAGAAGAATGGGGGAGGTTGGAGCTGAACTTCCCATGGGCATGGACTGACCAAAGTGATCTTCTCTCCATCTCAAGAGGTCTAATTTGATATGACAGCAGTATAGTCCCTGGACCACGGTAGGTGCTCAATAAAAAAATCTCCATTTCCCCCCAGTCATGACTGACAATGCTTTCCCTCTCCACAACCCTGATCAAATCTTAGCCAAGACAATGAGAAGCCCAGACCCACCTGTGGTCAAGCTCATTCTCCAGGGGGCATCCACGCCTTGCTATCCTGAGGTCAAGGAAACCTCCTTGAAATGAGATTGACATATACAGAAATCCTGGGGTACATTTTGTTTTCCCAAAATAACACTCACCCTCTGGTTTCTCTGAGCTAAATGACATGATGATTCTCAATGGATTCCTTACAATTGTCTCTGGGAAATTTGAATGCCTCTTGTAATTTAGTTAAACAGCTTTTAGGTATCACAGAGAAACTTGTTATTCGTGGAAGGGAAATGGATCCCCACATCTGATACCGTGGAACCTCTTCCTGTCCATCTGGGGCCCCTGGTAGCCACGTGACTTGGTTTTTCACCAAACTCCAGTGAGGGGCCGATCAATACGTGAGCTCTCACACCATTTGCTGCTGCTCTATTTACTGTGCCTTTATTTACATAACTAGAGATTCAACATCCTAACATGTTTTGCAAGCTGTCATGACATGAGAAGCTAGTAATCTGCTATATTTTGCTTGCTAACATATTTTTGACATATTTTAGCTTTTGATTATAAGATTGCATCTTTGCCTGCTACCATCTGTCTCGACTCAATGGAACTCTGGCATTTACAGAAACAGTGGGGTGTAGTATTTCTTATATACTTGAACTCTACCAGAAACATGCTATTTTCAGTCTTAACCAATATGTCATGCTTTCACACGCGAAGTCTGAAATGTTCGCTATCTTGCAAGATCTGCCAGGGATAAGGAACGCATCTTCGCATCCAATTTGGCTGAGATGAGCACTGTATTAATGAGGAGAAGGGAGCAGTATCCAGCTTCTAAACAGAGGTGGCTTTTTATGTGGTTTATATCCTCTCAACTAGGCTTATCCCTTTATCAGCATGATTAAGATCTTCCGTGGAAATACATCTTCTTTTAGACTTTGTAACCTCCCAGTGTCTGACATTCTTGAGGCCTATATTTCAGTGTGAAATAGTGATCCACCAACATTTGGCAACAAGACATTTTCCTACATGGTGCCCTTTTCTGATTCTTATCTTTACTCATTAGGGAAAATTACCCCAGGTTTGACCCAAAGGATTAACATGGTTCCTGACTCTGCTGACAACACTAAACCGTGCAACACACAGAAAAGTGACATTGTATTCAAACAATGTGTTGGAGGAAAGGCCAAAAAAAAAAAAAAAAAGAAATGCACAGGACTAACATGCATTTATTCAACACCAAGCTTAAATGAATTTATTATGCTCTTGGATTATACCCCATAGGCCAAGAAGCTGTCAACTATTGACATTTTCTTTTCTCTCCATGTTCTGAATTGAGTGTAAATATATTTGTCAAGGGAATATAGTGCATGCTCAGTTCAGTATATGCCCATTTCATCAGAAGGAAAGCTCTTATTATCTAGTAATCACAGCCAACATCTTTGTTGCTTTAAGGAAGGAATGGGCTGTACCTTGGATTTACATATGGATCTGGTACTTTTCAGATTCCGTTCTGAATGCTGTTTTAACCTTCATTCGGGATGTGCATAGATTAGCTGTGTCTACTGCAAGACTCCAATAATAATAAGAAATGATTTTGGTCAGTCTGGTGTGGACCCCATCTGGTTGCTTTTCTGCCTTTCAGCGTGCTGCCGATCGTCCAGGAGCAGCTGAGGGCGAGATTTTGGAGCTAAACACCTCAACCGGGATCACCATCCCTGAAGAGATCAAAGAGGAAGGTGTTTTGGATGCTTGACTCCAATGTCTTGTGGCTACAAATCAAGTCCAGGCTGGCCCAGGTCCCCAGGTTAATGAGGATGGTGGCCACTACTGAGCTAAGTAACAAGGCTGAGGGGGAGTGTCCAGGTGATTGTGACTGTGGCTGTCTGGAAAGCAGGGGTCTTGTCTGTGGGCAAACAGCATGGCTGGCTATGTCACGCTGAGATGGACCGAGCACTACAGTCAAGCCGTGAACTCATTCACGCGTGCTTACGTGAACTTCAATGAGGTGGTGTCACTGCAGGTGGGTTAAAAAAAAAATGGAGCAGATTCCCCATCCTGGAAAGACTACAACCCAGCTAGGAAGACAAAGTGAGTTCTCGAGGAAGTCATTAATTGCTAAGCTAGGTTGTAAATGCAAGAGGAATTTCTAGAAAGGAAGAAATGGTATAGATTAGGGTGGGATTCATGGAAGAAGAAGGGATTATTAGTTTGTGACCAGAAGACTGTGCAGGGTGGAGGTGAGTGGAGAGGGAGAAGGAAGAGTGTGTGAGGGGAGGGTATATGTGGAAGCGAACAAGAAAAGAAAGGGGAGTTGAAGTGCACAGGAGAACGCTCTGACTGGACTGATGAACCCGGTTAAAGCTGGACGGCTGAGTCTGGTGGGTCGTTGGGTAAAGTGAAAATACTCTTGAAAGTCAAAGGACTACGTTTCTTTTGTGGAGGACAGTAGACCGTTAGTCTAGGGCTTCATAAGCAGGACACATGGGAAAAGTGGTACATTTTAGAAAGACTGTAAAGAAATAGTGTGAGGGAATCAGAGGGTAAGAGGTGCAATGGAAAAAAAAAACAGTGATTCTAGAATCAACATTTAAAAAAAACCTATATTAAATAAAGATAATGTTCAAAGCAATAACTGTCTTATATAGGCCATTTAATATATTTCAGGCATTTGTAGGTGTTGATGATAATATTGGCAAAAATCCTACAAAGATGTGTCAGTATATTTACCCCAAGTTAAAGAAGGAAATAAGAGTTTCAGAAAACCGAAGTAAGTTGGTCTAGGCTACAGAGACAGCAAGTGGCCGAGAAAGATTCAAACTCCATTGAATCTGTGCCCTTTTTCACTCCATTACTCTGGGAGTCCTTGGTATTTGTTGAATGCGAAAATGATGTGAAATCAGTGTTTTATAAAGATTAACATGGTGGCCATATACAAGAAGAGCTAGAGAAGGGTGAGGTCAGAAGTGAGTTGTCGAGAAGGTTCTCCCAAGGGTCTTGTCATTGGAAATAGAAAGGAGAGGATAAACATGAGGAATCTTGCCAAGCAGGAGGAACATGGGGCCATGTGACCGATGGTCTTAATTACTGAAAGGCAGAGGAGAATGAGGCCTGGGTGGGGGCGGCAGAAAGAAGGCCGCTGGTGACCTTGGGAACACATTTTCAGTAAAAGGATATTGATGGGAGCCAGCCTGCAGGTGAGGAAGGAGGGAGTCAGCGGTCAGGAAATGGAGGATGTGGGGCAGACCACAGATCTGAGAAATTTGGAAGAAAATAAAGGAAATAAAAGTCTTGTGAGGAGCCTTCAGGGTCAAGAAAAAAAAGTTGGTGTTTTGGTTTGGTTTGTATTTGAAGAGCACATTTGAAGACAGGAGGAAGGTATGCAGATGGGAGGGAGTATACTAACGGAACTGGAGAACGAGGGGCTTCTGCACATGCGAGGGTTCAAAGGAGCTGAGAGGCGTGGGCTAGAATCACGGGACTGCCTGACAGAGCCTTCCACCTTGAGGAGGATGTGTCATACCTGCCCTGTTCCAAGGCAGCCACCAGCCCCATGTGGCCAACGGACACTTGGAATGCTCCTAGAGAGGGTGAGGAACAAGATTTTTCACATTAATTTAAATTCAGATAGCCATTTATTTAAATAGCTAGTGGCTGCTGTATCAGACAGTGCATGACCATTCGAGAACCAAAGATTTTGTCTCTGGAGGAAGGGAACTAAAATCTTCCTGTGGCTCAGGAAAGGAGGGCAAGAAGGGAGACAAACCAGGGATGTTTCATAGGCAGGGGAGTTAAAAAAAAAAAAAAATGACTTTGCTTCTGCCAGGTGAGCTTGACCTTCATTGGTCATACCTTGGTGAAAGCCCTGTTATCAGCTCATTAGATGAGGGGAGACCGCCTGAGTTTTGAGGCTGGTGAAATTCACATCCCCACGTCGATGTCACCGTCTTAACTGTAGTCTGCACAGATCCGGTGAAGAATGGGTCGATCTCCTATGGAACTACCAATATTCACCCTTAGTCTGGCTGCATGTCTTCATCAAGATGCTCCTTGTTCATGTGAGACAGAGACAGAGAAGACTCTAGTAGGTTCCTTGGGCTGAGGGCCATTTTTTGATAGGTTTTCCTGGTGTCTGAGTGACAATGAAGCCCATCTCTGATTCCCTAGTGCCCTTTCTGCTTCCACATCACATGGTCACTTTGGATCTGGATCTTTTAAGGCCCGAAGGAGGGGGTTCCCCTCAGAACGATGTCACTCAGACTTAGCAGAAGTTTTCTGGAAGACTTTCCAATCGAGAGATTGGGGTGTATATCCTGCCCTGTATTCTGCAGGTGAACAAAGAGAGAACCCCAAATCGGCATCCGTCGTTGCCCTGAGACCACACAGCCTTGATCGCTACACCGGTGTGCTCACCCCTAGATCGAGGTGTGCGCTGTCTGGGCTGCCTTTCCTAGCCTCCGCAGCTGGGAATTCAAGATGCTATACTCAGGCAGAAGTCCATGAAGGAATTAATTGATATGAGCCAGAAGTTGATTGCCATTTAAGTACTCAGCCTCCAGCATTGCCAAGTTTCCCTCTTTGCGGAAAGAACCGAGCTTGCCTGCAAACTGGCTCATTCAGGATGTGAGCATAAGATGGAATTCAACCTTTAATATGCTGCAACACCTGTTTGGAAATAAAGGGGCTCTGTGCTTCTCCCCCCAAGGAGTTGACAGCTGACTTCATTACCGAGGAATCTGGCGGAGATGGTCGTGGCTACTCCTCAGCCCCCGGAGGCGCTCACCCAGGAATGCGGTGCCAGCCAGACCCGAGCACTGGGGTCCTGCCAGAAACCCATGCTGGGTCCTTTTGCCCTAAATCATCCCTCTTCCTTGCACTGCAGAAGTTTTCAGTCCGTCTGCTAAAGCTCCCTCCACACAAGGGAGCTGGTGAGAGGCTCCGGCCTGCTGAAGCTAAGTGCAGAAGCGTTTGCAGGTGTTCTCTAGTGGGATCCAGATTTCCAAACTTCCTTCCTCAAGGGTTCTGCAACGCCGCACCCCCAAAGGCAGAGCTGCCATGCGCTACAGAGGGGGAACTTGAGGGTTCACTGCAGTCCTTGTCCGGGTTCTGGAACAAACCCAGCATGGCTCCAACGAGTCTAATAAGCCCGTGGGGGATCCCGAAAAGCAGTCTCTGATGCCACTTCCTTCCACTTGGGCACGCTTATCAGCTTTCCATGTAGAATGTCAACCCATTTGCATGATTCCAAAAGCATAATTTAGCAACATACAATACAGCATTATCCGACTTGCAACAGAGAATATCGACGCTCTACCATTTGTTATCCTTCATCATTAAAAAAAAAAATCTGTTTGACACCTCGAAGTCCAAGAACAGGAGTGGGCATACAGGAGAGCACAACCGTTTGGTACATTGTTGCCCAACCCGAACCAGCATCACCATGGGGGCCGCAGAGCAACTTTGAAAGTGCCGTGTGATATTAACTGAGAATAAAGCACAACTCAAACTTTTAGATACAAATATTTTAAATAGTCTGGAATGAGGATAATTGAGGGGAAAAAAGGAATAATCAGTGCCAAAGGTCAAAAGCAGCAACGCAAGAGTGGGAACTGGCCTGAAAAGTGGGTCTCGTTTGGCCCACATGGCGGGGGCGGGGTGTGGGCAGCAGAGTTTGAATACAACATGGAGTAGGTTGCCAACATTTAGAAACCGGCTCCTGGCATGTCCCCACCCGGATTGCTGGCTCCTCCTGAGACACCGGACAATCCGGCCTTACAGGCTGCTTTCCCTCCAGGCAACCGTTGGGGCAGGTGGTGGGGCTTTTGCTCCCCGGGTTGCCAGGGTCTCTGCTGGGCTGGATCTCGGTCTCAGTGAGTTTGCCGTCCCGGACCCAGTGTAAGGGTGGTGAGGTTCTGAGGCGTTTCCCTCTTTTTCCTAAACTCACGATTGGTTATCACGTTACTTTCGAGTTAAAGTCATCATTCCATGCCCAGTTGTAAAAGGTGCTGTTGAGGGAAGGGAGTCGGAGACCCACCTCTCCCCCTTGGAGGTTATTTTCAAACTTCCCATCTGGAGTCCAGCCCATGGGCTGGAGAACCTTAGCTCTGGCCCGGCTGGAATCACCTCTGGCACTTCGGATGCCCGGCTTGTGTTTTAGACCAGTGAGGTCAGGCTCTCTGGGAGTGGGATTCAGGAGTAGAGCTTTTTAAAGTCCTCTAGGTGATTCCAATGTAAAATGTCCTTGGGAAATCAGAGAAGAACTTCCCATTAGAGCAGTTTTTCAACCTCGGCACCATGGACTGACATTTGGGAGCGGATAACTCTCTGTTCTGGGCACCTGTGCTGTGGGCTGTGGCATGTTGAGGAGTGTCTCTGGCCCCTACCCTCAGATGCAGTAGCATTCCTAGCGATGAGAAACACTCCGTTAGATCGCAAAATCATGGTCAGGAAGAGTGGCAGTTGTATTGGCCTCCCGCCCGTACATCAGAGCTTTCAGAAATTTCTTTTGGAATTAAGTACTAGGAAAAAAAAATCTCTTAAAAAACTAGCATATTCCTTCCTTTCTGTTCATTTCTTTCTCCCTTTGCTACTAGGAAGCTCAAAGTCAATGCTGAAACACACTCTAGTTTGCTGCACAAAACCAGGTATGTCCTGAGTGTATTTTCTCCTCTCTGCATCACACTGGCTTTCCTAATAACACTTTACTTTAAGTTGCATTCTTAGGGAATGAAGTAGGAAATAAATACAGGCAAGGTAACAAGCAAAGGAGGGACTAGCAGTTCCACACACAGCTTAGTCGCTTTGAGCTGACAAACCAGTGGCTAAGGAAGGAGCCGCTGCATTTGAATGACCCAGTGATTCCCACGGGATCCAGCTAGCGGAGCTCCTAAGGGTCAGCTCCTTCCACCTGCAGCTTGGCCTGGGAAGAGGCTGATCTGGGGGGTGTCAGAGGAGCCCAGTGGCCAGCTGAGCGACGGCCTCTAGGAGAATAAGTACCAGCTTCTGCGACTTCCTGAGAACCCACGTCCTGCCGTTTACTAGAAATCTGGCAAGTCTCTAAGAGTCGAGGCTGTGAGAGGCAATGGGGCATCCATCCCTGGGATAACACCATCACCTGCTTTCTGTCAATGAAGAGCACCTCACTTTTAGCGAAATATAACCCACTCGTTAATACCAGCAGTTTTAAAGCCTTTTAAAAAATCATTATTAAGCGTGGCTATTCCATTTTAAATGCAATATCCTTGCAGAGACCAGAGATCTTAATTTTTTTTAAATATAGCTGAGTATTTTAATTATGAATGTACTTGCATATTCTCAGCATACTTCATTATTTATGTAGCTGGTGAAAAAGCTTTTTAATTAAATAGCATGCTGGCAATCCGTTGTGAAATGTATAGATGTAGGTTTTCCTTGCATTAAAGAACTAAATACACACACGAAACATGGGCCAGCACGCATACTTTAATCACCATGAGGTATTTGTTTCTGAAGGATCTTAACATTTGACCAATTTCTTCATTGGTAACAAAATAAATAGTGTAATTTTCCAGCACTCTGCATGGCTATTCACGTTTAATGCACTCAATTAATTTGGAGATGGAGTAGAGCGATGGTTCTCAAAGTGGGGTCCCCACACCTGCAGCAGCGGCATCATCCGGGAACTTCTTAGAATTGCAAAATTTGGAGCCCCAGCCCAGGCCCACTGAATCAGTGATTCTGGGCATCAGGGGGGATACCCTCTGCTATCACGAACCCTCCAGGTGACCCCGATGCAGGCTAAGGTTGGAGAACCACGGGGGAGCGTTCTGCCTTGTGGTGCTGGCCGTCTGGGTTTCATACCCGGGGCCCCTGCTCCCATCCCCCCATCCAAAAAGTGCCCGTTGAGGATTCTTGCTCCTTTAAGGTTTAAAGGGTTGAGGCCCTCCGAGTTTCGAAGAGCTTAAAAAGAGTCATCGCAAGTGAAATATTTGAAGCTCAACGTGGCTGGAAGTTGCCCATCGGTATCAGGTGCATACTCACCAATTTTGACGAAACAGGGATCCTAGGACTCAGCTCACGCTTTGCCATTCTCTCCTTTCCCGCAACAAAAAGGCTCTGACCTTAGAGCTCCGGCTCATGCCTCATTGTGTCGCAGTCTGTGGTGCCAGCCGTCTTCCAGGGACACCCCATGCCCTTGTCAAGGCCGATGACCAGGCTGCATTGCCTCGCCTGGCCCGGGGAGCCAAGACCAGGAGGCAGAGTGATTTGGAGAAGGCCACAGAGGGAGTCAGCGCCCGAGTTAGCTAGCACCAACAGCCGCCCCCGGCTCCCTGCTCTGTGCTTTGTCTTCTCAATGAACAAAGCTGCTTCTTAAGTACACATAAGCCAAACTGCCTTTCAAATTGCAGCCATCTACTTGGAGTTCAGATTTGCACAGCATGACATGAATTGGGCTGCAAATTATGCAGAAAACAGCCATCACATCCATCTGTGATGTCAGAATCCACCAGTACAATGTGACCTGGTAGTATCTGGGAGAGGAGAAGTATATTGGGTCTGATTCTTTCCCTATGCAGTATGATGAATATCCTCCCGGCTGCATTTGGCCCAGAGTGAAAAGGTTAAATATGATTGAGGTTATGCCTGTGATATGCGCAAGAACAGATTTCACTTCCAAGGGTGCAGGCGATTAGGGTTTTGTTTTTGTTTTAATGGTAGAGTAACTAGAAAAAGAAAACACACAAATACACTCATACCTAATGGTAAACTGAATTTATTTCCTCTTGGAAAACAATTCCAGTAATCTCCAGGTTCAGACCGCAGAGTAAACATTAATAACAGTAACATACAGGTTAGTTCAACTGATTCAAGAATTTGGCTGTGTGAAATCATTAAGGAAAACCTTGAACACTCAAAGCTTCAAATGTATCCAGGAAAAAAAAAAATCTTTGACAGTCTACATAACAACTATTGCATATATAGTGATGCTACCTGTCACATTGCAAGGCTTACAAATATATATATGGGCCTTATCCAGCTGTGGGGTTCTGTTCGGCGAGAACATCTCTTCGTGGTGTGCGAGAATCTTCAGCAATAAAAAATAGTCTTGGATTTAACCGTTGATATACCAAAAGAGAAATTCTAGGCTTAAGTGGAAATAAAAGGAAGTCCAAACAGAGTCTTATTTGAAACGGCTGTTTTAATCTGTCTTCCTCGAAAATACTTTCTCTTAAGCCATTTTGCTCACATTTTTTTTTTTTTAATCTTGCCTGAATAGGGCCCAAGTCCACTCGTCTTTATAAGACCATCTTAGTATCAGACGACATAATACATGTGCAACACTTTATATACAAGGAGTCTATCTGGTGCTCAAAAGTTCAAACACATGAACATCCAACAGTTTTGATAATACAAGTTTTATGGTACAATACAATGTTTCTGAATATTATACATTAACAATGAACGTTTCGTGCAAAGAGTAAAACATGTTCCCTTTTTGTGCCACAAAAGTCATTCTCCTTGAGAGACCGTATTTGCACTAACTGCTGTGTTGGGTCATCGTATGGTTCTGTAATAAAAAAGAGGGGGAAAAAAAAAACTTAAGTGATCTTATTGTCATCAGACCGAGGATCTATACATGCTGGTTCACTGATAAAAATGTGACTGTGTTTCTGCACCCCACCCCCAAGGGGGTGTTCGTGGGGACCCCCAGTGAGTACCGGGGGGGGGGGAGAGGTAGGGCCAGGGGCCTATGGGAGGTGAGATGACTGGCCTGTGCCTTTCCTTTTTTCTCGGCCTCTGCCGGCCTTCCCTGAATCCCCTCCCACCTTCCACCATCTCTTGTTATCAAAGTAAGACCTGTTTTTCAAAGACCACAGTAGCACGATTTTAACAGTTTTCTTTATCTCTGTGTTATTTCCCTTACAAAAGCTTTTGGTCTCACCACTCTTAGATGGGAACATCTTGACTGCAGAGGCTCTCTCTGTTGCTGAACGTGGCCTTTACAGGCCAATAACCCACAGAGGGGGCAAGATGCTTCTCCCGCTCCTTTTCTGGGGTGGGCTTGGGGCTGTACTCCAAGGCTCAAGAACACATCAGAATGGCTGCAATGACCCCCAAGCCCAGCGGAAGTCGCCTTTGTGGTACTTGGGTTGTCTCCTTTCCATCCACATAGCACGTTCCCTCTCTGAGTGGACACCCCCCTTCTCAACGTGGTGAGAGGATGACTGTATACACGGACCTGCAGCCTACAATGAGGGATGGCCCCAGACCCAGGGCATTCTGCTGATGGGCTGATTTGCCCCTTCCCTCCTCTGCATTTCCCCTGAGCCAGGATCTCCCACCTGTCAGCTTATACACCGTCCCCTGCCCCATCCCTTCTGCTCAGAACCTGGAGGTCTAGCTCAGGATACAACCACTTCCATGTTCATCCCATTGAAAACCGAGTTCTCCCTCCTCTGATTTCCTCCTGATTCATACTGCTCAGAGTACACATCTTAGGTCTTCTGGTTATTTGCAGGCCTGGCTCTTTCCTTATGTCAGAAATTCTGGTGTCCATTCATTTATTCATTGCTTCACAAACATCTGCTGAACACGTGTATCGCCACCTGGCATGGCCCTCAGCAACGCCCTCATCGTAAAGACCCGGCCAAATGAGTAACTGACTAGCTAGGCAAGGGCTATTGAAGGGCACAGGATGGCCCCTGGTTGACGCCTCCCAAATGTGCACAGTCTGAAGAAGAAAGTCACATGGCCACAAAATGACAAGGCAATATGGCAGGATCAGATCTCAAATGAATGTAGAAATGCCATGACTACTCCTAACCCTGCCCAGCCTTTGGAGAAGGTGTTGCAATGGAGGTAATACATGACGTCTGAGTTGAGGCTGGAAACATGAGAACGAATCAGGCACTCCAAACCAACACGTTCACACGAGCAAGGCAATGAATGAAACAAGAATACACAAGGTATGTTCTTGGACCTGCAACTCCTTCAGGTTGGATGGAGTCTCCTAGGGTGTCCTGAACCAAGAGTACGGATGAGAAAGAAGACAGAGGGTAGTTCAGGCTCAGATTATGAAGAACCTTTTGTACCTTGCTAAGGAGTTCAGACTTTGTCATGGAGCTGAATGGCAGCCATGGAAGTTTTTTAAGCAGCGTTTTTAAGCCTTAAAGGTCTTTGTTATCTCTTCATCGCCTACAACTAGCAAACTGCCTGGTCTGTGCGCACCTGCCGAATGACCAGATGCCTGCCCAGTCAGGGCTGAGAGCGCCAGTGAGGGAGATGGGAGATCTGTGACAAGGACCCAGACTTTTCATTCTTTATTTCAAACTTAGCCCATTTTTGAAGCCTGACAACAAATAATGACGAGGAACATTATGTCACTCTCTTATTGAAAACAAGCCTATTTTTATTAATTCAGTGATTCAGCTGGATCTTTTTTCCTTCTTAGGAGCCCTAGCCTAACAGTGCACATGGACAGTTTTTATGCCCATCCTCTTTTTCTTTGTATCAATTTCTAAATACTTCTGAAAATTATTTTTCACCAACAGGTAGACAGAAAGGGTAATCAAAATACTGATGAGACTATTTCCTTAAAAATAAACCCAATGGTGATGGGAGAGTTTATGAACAATACAAATCTCATTTGTTCAAAATATCATATCTAAGCTTTCTTATGCCCCTTGTTATCTCAAAGAGTCAAGTCTGATCAGTTTTTTCATTGGTGACAAAAGTTGCCTAAATGATAGGACACTGATGGGTGGTGGGAGATTTCTTTTTTTTTTTTAACCATAATCAAAGCTTAAAAAAATAAATTTAATAACATTAGTTTTAAATGTGTAAGTGCTTACAATAGACATTCTGCATTCAATAGGATTCTAGAGGTTAAAAAGGAAGATATATCGCAGTGTCTCCAGTGTTTTTTTGTGTGTGTCTCTACTGAGATACCACAAAACAAGAACCCAACACAAATCGGCTGTAATAGTTGGCAACAGTTGTGTCTCAGACATTTTCATCCTAAACCAGAGCATACACGCCTCTTCAGAGGTGCAGGGAAATGAACGAATACATATGAGTCACTTATTGCAATGGACCGGAGTTGTTACTATAAAGGAGTTATACTTTGCATATTAAGAGAGAAGAAGATAAATCATTCGAGAGAAGGACAAGATTATGGCTTGTGAAATTCAAGCTTACACAAAAATAAAGAGGCCTAATATAAATGATGTCTAAATGGGAAATCTGGAGTGAAACATGGTAAAGGCAGGAAGTTCTCTTGGTGTGGAGACGCCTGCATACCACTGAGATCAATTATTGCCATTTTTTCCATCCTCCCACCCCACTTTTTTTTTTTTTTTGCTCCAGCTCAAATGAGGGCTGAGTAAGTCCAGGTGACCCCAGCCCATCTTGGTGTCCACTACTGGTAGTGACTGTCAAGATGGGAAAGGGGCATCCTGCTAGGTGGTCTCGGGTAAGGGGCATATTTGCCTTGAAAACAAAAGAAAACCAGTCCTCAAAGGCTTTCCTCACCACACTTGGGGATCCCTGGGCTATGTCTATTCCCCTCCCCCAGGTTTTATTCGGAGTCACTGAAAAGAGAAACGGCCCAATTTCATTTTCTGAAGGAAGAAGGAATGCGTGTCTGAACAGCACAGGTTGGGTTGGCTTTCAGGGGTTGGAGAGAACAGACTGAGAGAGAGTTTCTAGACTTCACCGAGGATCCTCCGATAAGAGAAACAGGAAGTTGCGTCATGGGAGCCCTCCGTGTATTTTTTTTTTTTTTTAAACTCCTAGACATGATTTCTTCAGAAAGGGAGAAAAAGGAGCAAGTGGGAAAGATGAAGAGTAGGGAAGAGACGCACTGAGCACAAAGCGAGGGTAGGCCACGAGCATGGTTCCCGCTTGTTCGAGCTCTTTCCCTGACAGGAGCCGGTCCCGAGCGTTCCTGCTCTGCACGTCCAGGGGAAACCCCGACACCAGAACAAAGCAGTGGGTCATCTCACCAAGTTCACACGGCGATTCAAGTCCCCAGAGCACTTGAATGCAGTGACAGCTTCTGGGGAAAAAGATCTGTTCCAGGGAAGGGAAAGTGTTTTACATAGCGAGGAGAACATCAGCGCGAGTCCACGGGGGCATGTGAGGGGGTGATGACAGAAAAGGAAGTGGGAAGAGAAGAAAACTTCTGAAATCCCACAGAGAGCCATATTCTACTCTGCAAAAAGCCATCTCTTGGAGACCCCATGTCTAAGTAACTGAAAATTGCAAACCATTAATCCCAGTTATGAGCAGTTGTTTTACACGAGGGGGGCCTATGCGGAAAAAAAGAAAGAAAGAAAGAAAAAAGAACGAAACAAAAAAAAACACACACACACACAAAAACCCAAATCCACAGCACACCTTAAAGCTTAAAAGAAGATCCATCTAGGTAGGATACCTTAATAGCCAGGTTTCAAAAAAACGAAAGAACAAAACAAAACAATACAAAAAAACCCCACAATACTCTCCTTACTGAAAAGGGCTCCATTTGGGAGGACAGTGTTCTTTTTTTTTTTCCCCCTATAAATGTGAAATTAAACTTAGAAAGCTAAAAAACAGACAAGGACTTTCAAAATTCCCTTCTAGCACTATGTATTTCTTTTAAAATACGACATGCCTTTCATTTTACAAGACTGGAATTCTCATTTTGGGCTTGGCACTCTAACAAATGATTAATTCAGCCTCCTTCTTTCTGAGAGCTGACCACATTTACTGGTCAAACGGTTTAATCCTATTTAAAATGCAATCCAAGCAAAATATTTTTGAACAAAAATAAAACCCCGCAATCTCCCGAAACTGCTCACCTTGGCCAAGTTATCCCATTTTTCCCATGATCTTGATGTGAATTGGAATATTTACACCAATAATAATGATGGAGTGAACCTTTGGAGGAAAGCCAGGGGGAATCTACCTTCCCTGGGAGGAAAAATGAAGTCCCCGCCCCCAAAAGTTGTGCCCACAGATCGCCCTCGTTGGCCCAATATTTTGGCAGAGACCACGTCTCGCCTGTGCTTTGTAACTCTCTGTTGGCATCGGCAAAATGTTAAGTAGCAATGGTAATAAAAATAAAAACTGCGTTTGAATGGAAGTTTTGTGCGATCTGTTGACTCAAAGATGTTAATCATTTTTACCATGACTTGTCTATTTATAGCCCTTTGTCTCGAACAAATTCTGACAAGCTTTTAAAACTAAGAAAAAGAGCCAGCATGCTATTTTAAAAAGGAATGAAAAGAAAAAAAAATAACAAGCTTTCCACTAATTCACCACGCCATTAGAATCCCGAATTTAAACTGCAGTTGTATTCAATTTAAATGAGATGTTTTCCAACCAGATGAAATAGTAGGGCAATTGTGGCTCTGTAACAATGCAAGGCGGGAAGAAATAAAAGAAATATAAAGATTAAATGTGGCTGTTTCTTTCAACAGATGGTGACAGCGCCTGGCAGCATGTTGTTTTTTCTTTAGTTGAAGAAAGCAAACATCCGTAATCAATCATCACTGATTAACTAATTATATTACCCTTCCTTTTATCACGAGGGTTGGACCTTTATCTGTAAACACTATGGATAATCTGTAGGCTTGGATTTTTCCAGAGGCATATGCCAGTACACACACAGTCCGGCAGTTACAAGCTGCACGCAGAATCCCGCTATTACCGTCCACCTTTAAGCCCTTACCGCTTTATTTTTTTTATTTTTTTATTTTTTTTTTTAAACAAAAGCAATTGGTTTCCAACAGGCTGGATAATAAGTCTTTTGACCTGCATTCTTCTTTGACCCATTAAGGTCACCCCTGTGCTCGGGCATCTAGCTGACTTAGGAAATGCCTCCAAGTCCTACATTTCATCTCCTGCCCACTCAAAATAAAGCTTTCTTTAAATGTGTCTGTACGGGTCCCTGAAGGCCAAAGAGGCATCCCTGTAGTGGGCAATGGAGGGACAGAAGCTTCTGCCTTTATTAATGAATGCAGACCATTATGAGTCTGGCTGGCTCCTTCCCTGTTCCCAGAAGCATATACTGTACGTGACTTAAAATGCTAGAATATTGACACAAAGCGAGCCGGGCACCCCTAAGGAAAATTACTCCTTGGATATAATGTAGGCTCGTAACAGCTATTAGAGTACAAAATAAAACCCTCCGGGATCAAACTGACATATACCGCATTCCACCTAGTCCTCAAACATTAGAAGAATTTCTTTGTGAAGGCATTCTCAAGGACAGCATTAAACTGACTTTTGTAGCAATCTGCAACAGCTTTTTGGCTCAGAGCTTTTAGTACTAAATCTCTGGTTTGAATCAATACAAGTACTATATCTTCTACATTAATCAATACATTTGGTTCAATACATGTTCTATTAAATTATACTTTCTAATCAAGATTTTTACATTTCCACCCTCTCTCTTTTTCACCCCCAACTTCTTTTGCTAGTGAGACAGTTTTAAAAGTGTACACAGCTAATGATGACAGGATACGGGGTTATTTCCCCCATACTCTAGAGAACTACTACAGCGAGGGGCGGCCTTTAAGCCCCTTAATAAGTTTAACGGGATGCGAATGTAATAAATGAACATTTGCAAAGTCCCCACAACTACAAAAGTACTCTGAGTCTTAAATTGATTAAATGTGAATTGCTATAGCTCTCGAAGCACCATCAGTAAAGTTCTAAAAATGACACTGAAGACCCAAATCGTCCAAAAGTACCAATCAAATACCATTTGCCACCCAAAGTTTCCCTGTTCACAATCCGTACACTTCTTGGCTGGAGAACTTCAGGGGAATTGTGTTTTTGTGGACCTTATCTGGTGACCAGCAGGAACACGTATGCGGGTATGTGCATTTTTATAAGACCTATTTTAATGAATATTCTTTAAAAGATAGAAATGTAATAGTTCCCAAAGTGCTTTGGGACTCTAAAAAACATATTCATGGCCATTTTCATAGCCAGAGAAGTTGACTCATAATTTTTACTTTGGTAGAATTTACTAAAATGGGGTTCTACTCTTTTGTTTTGACATAATCAGTGGCATTTCAGAAACTGTCATAATATGCTTTTGCCTCTCCCTCTAATGCCATGAATGTTGCATTTATCATGTTTGCACTGACAGAACTTCCCTTTTTATTTTTTTTTCATATGGTAATACTATCACCATGAACTTACAGAGACTCTGATGCATTTTCTTCTGACATTTAACACTTCACATGGGCTTGGCCTGACATCTCAAAGCATTTTCTGGACAACACCAAGATGAATTAAAGCAAAAGGTGAAACTGTCTTCAAAAGTGACCAGAAAAATACAAGATACTAATGATAGGAAAGGACCATTAGGTTATTTCATTTGTCCCCTTGCTGGAACAGAGTTGTTTTATAAAGTTTATACTCTAGGCTAATTTTCAATGGTTCTGGCAATGAAATTTCCATCACATTTCCCATAGGAAACAATTTCACATCTCAGTAAACTTCAGGGAGGAACATTTCTATTATTGTTGTTGTTCTTTGGACATTCACGCAAAATAGGCCTAGCAAAGGATGGTCTGAGATAACCTTGAAATACGTGGACATTGGCACGTTCATGACTTTATGTTCAGAAGTCTTAAACATATATTTGCAGCATTAAGTTCTATCTCATCCAAAGTAACCCAAAAGACAATCCAGTAAGCCATTTCTTAGTCATTATACACACTGCGTCACTTGGTTGCTTCGTTCTAGAGAGAAGCCTACAGAGATTATGCTGAGTGAAATAAGTCAAACAGAGAAAGTCAAGTATCATATGGTTTCACTTATTGGTGGAGCATAACAAATAATATAGAGGACAAGGGTAGATGGAGAGGAGAAGGGAGTTGAGGGAAATTGGAAGGGGAGGTGAACCATGAGAGACTATGGACTCTGAAAAACAACCTGAGGGTTTTGAAGGGGCGGGGTGGGAGGGTGGGGGAACCAGGTGGTGGGTATTAGGGAGGGCACAGATTGCATGGAGCACTGGGTGTGGTGAAAAAACAATGAATACTGTTACGCTGAAAATAAATAAAAAATTAAAAAATAAATAAATAAATAAATAAATAGATTCTAGAAGGCCAGTGGGACTTGCCTTTCAACAGCGAACCCTGACACTATTGACATATTGGGCTGGACAATTCTTTGCCGGGGGTGGGGGTATCCCCTGCCCTGTTCGATATTCAGCAGCATCTCTGGCCTCTATCAAAAACGGGCCAGCTGTGGCAACCATTAATGTCTCTAGACATTGCCACATATTCCCTAGTGGGGGAAAAAAAATCTCCCCCAACTGAGGACCACTGCTTTACAGTGTTTTGAAAACACATCGAGGGTGTTGTGCCATGCTTGTGTATGCTTAGTCTTTAGTCCAAGAGGTATCTTCTCCACCAAATTTAAAAAGCAAACAAACAAAAAGGATAGCAAAAGGGACACATATACTGCAGTGAACTATATCATATGGCATCTAAAAATATAGTCAATGGGTGAATCTTTAAAAAAAAAAAAGACGGGGGGTCACCTGGGTGGCTCAGTCATTAAGCATCTATGTTCGGCTCAGGTCATGATCCCAGCACCCTGGGATCCAGCCCCGCATCAGGCTCCCTGCTCGGCAGGAAGCCAGCTTCTCCCTCTTCCGCTCCCTCAGCTGGTGTTCCCTCTCACTATATCGCTCTGTGTCAAATAAATAAGTAAATAAAGTCTTTAAAAAATAAAAATAAAATAAAATAAAATCTAGTCAATGGATGAGAATGGGTGATTGCAGAGAAATCGGGGAAAGGATATATAATGTCCTTTTAGATATATAATAAATGGTATTGCATGTATGAACAATTGAGTGTCTCCAGAAAACGTCTACTCTTTCACAACTGACCATCCATGTACCATCAGTGAATAAAGGTAGTATATTTTCACGGCAATTAATCAACGAACTGGTTTAGGAATATTTGCAACCTAACAAGGAATAAATATTGAACTCTGGAAATTAATTTTTAAGGTGTGGATAGTTGAACTATCTACTTTGAACAAACCGCACAGACATCATCCTTAATTTGCTGGTTTAGATTTAATAGCAGGAGTCGATTATACCTGTAAGTAATGAATGCATCAGAGAACCAAAGACATGTTTTCAGAGCTGGGAGGGTCTTAGCAGCATCTGTTCCATTATCTCATTTTATAGATGAGGAAATTAAGACCCAGAGAGTGTAAGCCAACTTTCAAGGTCTTATATCTCCTCCAGTGGCTCCGCTGGCTTTGGGCATGAAGCAGTTGCTGAGTGACAGTGGTTGATGTGTTCTGATCCCTGGGTCAGACCAGCAGCAGAGATGGCGGACACTCACCAATATGGGTGGACAGGGCGTTATGGGCCAGAGAGAAAGGACACCTCACCTCTTATGAGAGAGGAGTCACATTTGCCTGGTGCTAGAGTGAGGAGGAGGAGGTTAGAAGGGAATGAGGGGCTCCAGAGGGAGAGTAAGCATGAATCAGGCTGAGAGTCCATGGGCGTAGACTGTCTGGGACAGGAAGTCATCTGTGGGGTTGGAGACCATTCAGGCCGGGCAGGGAGTGGGGACCCACTTGAAGAAGAGCCTATTTTCATTACAGGTATTCTTTCTCACAACGGCAAACCAAGCTGGCAGAGCCTATGGTGGTTACCAATGTTGCAAGAATACCCACCTAATTCACTTAGTCTTGGTCTAATACATCTTCAGAAGCCTAAGCAAAGACTGATTTTTAAAATAATGCCATGTCCAAATTGCCAATGTAGAACAATTTCTAGAATTTTGACAATTAAACATCAAAGACAAATTTAAAAAGCCACTCTGGTCCACCAGTTTCAAAGGGACTCTACTGCTGATGGGTCAAATGTGGGAAAAATTACTATGGTCATAATTCCATTTTTCGAGAGCTTAAAAACGGTAGTAAAATTTCAGTTGCTAGCTGACCCTTACCTGTTTCGTATACCAGCCAGGCTTAAACATTTCCCATTTTGGAACTGACAATAGTACGCAATACCTACTAAGTTAAGAAGAAAAAAAAGTCCCAAATTGGAAGTACAGGCTAAAATACAGCACAATGGCCACTGGGAAATATATTAAAAATCTAAGGTCTATTTTTAAAAGAAAACCATGAACTATTTGCTTACATGCAAGGAGCCAAAAGAAAATTTAAATTGAACTATACAAAGCCAGCAAAAGTGAACGAGAGACTGGAGCCAAAAGATGCTGTTCAGATTGTAGAAGTGCAGGATCCCAACGTATTATGGGACAGAAGGCTTTGATAGGCAATACAGTCTAATAAGATATTCAGGGATTAAGTCAGTGCTTCACGGACAGATGTGTCCATGTGCCAGTTGTTGCTAAGCTTTAATTTTTCCCCCTGCAATGTTTAATTTATCACACTGGCGCTTTCTAAACTAGAACATCTGTAAACAAGGTTAAGAATGACCTCCTTCCAATTTTACATCCGTGAACGGTGCCCCTTCTTCGTGCTCTAATTTTAGATACCTTAAAGATAAATAAATCTGTGGAAGGAAGAAAAAAGGCTTGTCTGACACTGTAATGTGTTCATCTTGGGCGAATACAAATTTCCTCTCCGCTTGGCTCTTGAGGCACACAACTGACTCTTGCCGCTCAAGCCAGAGTCAGGCATCCCCTTCGCAGTCAAACGCAATTAAACAAACTTCTGCTAAATATTTAACAGCCTCGTGTAGTAATTAGCAGCAAATAATGGGAGCTTAAATTGATAATTGCTCAGAAATGTCCTCTTGCCAACATTACAAGTTTCCCGCTCCTCCCTTTTCTCTTAGATTTTGAATCCCGGAAGGTTTTATTTTTAAAGGACTCAGTTACTGAGATTACCCATGGTGACATTACTTGGCCCACGATCTTACAGTCAAGTTGGGCTGTTTTGCTGTCAGCTGCAATATTTCACCCGCATTACTTATTTTACTTCTGTGTTTGAAATCCAGTGCAATTTAAAGTTATGTACCTGAAAGCTGCTGGAATGGGGCATTGATTTAAAAACTGACTGGCAGGCTTAGGATTTAAACTCTGGTCCACGAGATTCAAAAGGTCATCTGATTAGAATGAGAGAGGCACAAGGCTTGTAATTTATATTCAAAGGGTAACCTTTGTAGGGAGAAGGAGGGAGCAAGGACTCTTTCTGCTTTTTCCACTCCATATGGACAAGGATTCCCTTCAACCAAATTCCAATAATTATGAAAAATAGTTTATTGAACTTAGAAAAAGCACAAGAGACGCCACTTCCCGGTAGTGTATCACTTCCTTTATTAAAAACACCGCCACACTCTCTAGGAGGCAACCTCGTATTAAGAGTAAGTCAAAGATGTTATAAATCATTAAAACTAACAGAAAAAAAGTCTTTCCCCGTCATAAGCAACCAAATGTTAGTCTACCAGGGCATTTGCTTCCGTAGATATGAATAAAAAGGATAAAACTGTGAAAGGACGATGATTGACTGGCATCACTTACATAATTAAACTGCGTAAGGACAAGTCTGTGCGCGCATGTGCGCACATGTGCACATCCACGCTCGATCTGGACGTTGGCACAAGTTTGTGCTGTGCAGAGGGGGTAAAGTTACATACGTGTGCACGTTCTGCAGGTCAAATCCCTGCCGTTGGCCTGTGATCTTTAGGTCCCTCGTTGCCCCAAATTGCCCTATTTTAAGTTCTAAACGAAGTCCTTTTAACAAGCAAATATTTCACAAACCCAACTCTATTCGGGTGTCTCTCACTTAAAAAGAAAAATACACAATTCTGGTTTGGAGAAAGGAGGAATAATTTTATACTCAAGGTGGGTGCTTGTTTTCTTGCTTGCTTTTTCCTTTCCTTTTTCCCCCGCATGTTTTTGTGTACTGTAGAAAGGATCCAGTCCCCTACCTTTAATCATCCCCCCACCCCACCGCAATCACCCCTGGTTGGTTAGCCAGTTCACAGAGGCACCAAGAGAGGAGACCAGGAATGCTGCAGGCACCTCTTCTCCTACACTGAACCTTGTCAGGTCTTTGGGGGTAGATCTGTGTTTTCTCTTGTCCCTCATCCACTCTTACCTCAGGATCTTACAATGGCAGCGTTGCCCCTGTCTTTCCACCCAGCCAAGAAGAGCCTCTTTTTCATTCAGAAACTCCCACGTTAAAC
Organism: Martes martes; assembly: GCF_963455335.1. Lineage (NCBI taxonomy): Eukaryota > Metazoa > Chordata > Mammalia > Carnivora > Mustelidae > Martes > Martes martes. Next base: position 45,923,869 of record NC_137901.1, on the reverse strand, counting down.
TCCCGTTCTCCTCCCACTTCCCGGGCACCTTCTCTGACACTGCTTTCCGGGTCTCTGTGGGACAGTTTCCTCACCTCTCGTGGTCCACAGAGCTCCTAGAAAGACAGCCCCACACAAAGATGTGCTGTAACTATGGTGAGAGTAATCTATAACCCTCACATCCTTATATAATTTGCTACTCCAAGCTAATTTTAATTCATTACAATAAAGCAATATAATTAAAAAAAAAACTCTTTAAAGTGAAGTATTTAACATGATCCTGGAAGAAAGGCAGCCTTCTTGCTAACAGAGGGCTAGGCAGCAGGCATGGTGCACACTCATGCAAATTCAAAGGTGAGGCGTAAACAAGTACACACAGCCACACTGCCATGCAGAAAGAGCCTGGCAACGGGAGGCCTCATTCTAATCAGTCCTCAAAGGAACCTGCCATACAGAAGTGGCACTTATTCTAATTTAAAGCCCTCATGCTTGCTTCAGTGTTGCAAAATTTATAAAAGAATAACTTCATTAAACCGCCTGGCACTTCAAACACAAATGCAAACCAGCCACAACACAGAAGGAGCTGGACAAGAGGAAGAGAAATATTCCCAGAGAGTTGTTAACTCAGATATTCAAATGAAGCCTGCATTGGGGCAATTCTCTTCCCGATGACCCAGTCTGACATGCAACTTTCCTTCACCAAGGACTTCTCTTTACTTCACTCGGGAGGCCTGTTGCTGCCTAGCGGTCTGCTTAATCATACTGGAAAATCATTCAGAGGGGTCCGGCAAGCCACGTGCCATGCAGAAAAAACGTCTGGCAGTACCTAAGTGAATACTGTTCGGTGTTCTTTTCTGGGTCTGCAGAGAGATTGACTCTGAATACACACTATGACAGTTTCCATTTACTGGGATATAGATTTCAGACTCTCCTATGTTGAAAAACTCATGTAAAAAAAAAAAAATTGCCCCCTTTCACTTGGGTCTTCAAGAAAGAAAGCAAGAGTAAGGGCTAAGTGGAAACCACCTGGTCGATCCACGCACAGCACTGGAGAAAAGTGAGCGTCACATCCTAAAACACACTGTTAAGGAAGATCCTTTTTCTCCCCTGAATCCAAGAAATGCTACAGTAAAATAACGTCAGGCTAGATTTCCAAGCGACAATGCAGTTTGTGTCAGAACGCACATCGTTTCGTGCTGTCAGCATGTTTCTCCAAATCTCTTTTTGGGGATGCAATGCAGAGACAAATCTGGAAGCCTTCTGAAGAACCCCAAGCCTCTGAGAAAGTGCGTGTCACCTACGAGTTGTACTATGCACCGCGATCTGGAGAGATCCCAGTCATGAAGGAGCCCCTTCCTGTTCAAGGTTTCTCATTACCCACATCCAAATTCGGGCAGAGATTCTGCTTCAGAGGGAGTAAGGGTAAGCATCCCAAACTCTTGAAAACGGTCATCCATGGCTGGAGAAGAGGCAATGACCTTAGGGTGAAAACACTTAAGGTGAATCTACAACCAACAGAAGGTCTGACAGAAGACACTGAGCCCAGCCGTGCTGCGGGGTCCGCTGCCGCTCAGAGGAGAGACCTGCTCTAGGACACTCAGGCCAGGCTGATGAGAGGACAGACTGACAGGAGAGATGGGAGCGTGAAAGTTATCACCCAGAACGACAACAACGGAAAGGCAGTGTGATGTGATTCGTATTATTCCTAGGATAAACAAATACTGGAATTAATTCTATCTTCGTAAATATGTTTTTATAGTGCTGAGGGCTCTTTCACTTTCACATAATGCCATAGAGCGGTAAAGGTAAGTTTCTATGATTTTACTTCTCCGTGAATAAAATAGGGCTAATCAGATGGAATGAATGAGCTAATTCAATTACAGGCAGCCTTTATTGTGCAATAAAATATGGATTATTGATCTTGTGGAGTTGGCAATGCATGGTGCAAATTCAAGTGAATGAAACCTGAAGATGCGAGTTTGACTGCTTTTATACATGCTTACGTTTACTAGGACTGTTTCTCCATTTGGAAAACCAGCAAAATAAACAACGCTAACTAATTAAACCCTGGGCTTCAAAAGGGGACGGATGAAAGGTCACCTCAGAGGGCTGGCATGGCAGTCTGAGAAGGCCCCCTTCGCAGGGGAGCCATCCCTCGGGAGACTCGTACAATAGGGGAAGGGGAGGAGACACGGATGGTCTCTCCTGGCCTGTCTGTGGCACGGTAAGCCACAAACTTATTTGGGAGACTGAAATTGACTTCACAGGCATCTTGCTACAAATCCAATCTGGTCCCATCATCAGAACGAATGTATTGTTGTGGCTTTGCACTTGTGAGGCAGAACTTGTCTGAAACACAGCGCTGGACTGTTCTAGCAGAATCCTTTGGTCTTTTAGCTCTTAAAAAAAAAAAAAAAAAGCAATAATCAACCCTGGTTAGAAAGCAAGCAGCTCTGAGAGTCACGTGGAACGGAAAGCCAAGGCAGCCAACACTAAAGGGAAAAAAAGAAGGTGAGCTCTCATATTCCGTGTGTATTTACACACCTCAGTTCCGCCTTCGCATTTCCCCTTATAAATCTGCCCCCAGATACGGTGGCATGCTGATTGCTTGTTTGTGCTCCGCTAGACCGGACTGTCTGCCGTATTCCTTAGAAACTTCTCCCGGCTCCTCCCTGCAGGCCTGGCCCTTTTCCTCCTTTTGACCAGCTCCCCATCCTCACTACCTTTCCACGGGCCAACCTGCCAGCCCCCACCCGCAGCACAAACATACGCTCTTTCTTCCCCTGATTTTTTTTCTAAGAGTCGCAGTGGGTTCTGTGCTTTGGTAGGCGTCCCTCCAAAAGCATAGGCAAGCAGACATGTGGCCTGTTTTCGGAAAAGACTCCAACGAAAGGGAGGAATCAGAGATGCTAAACAATGCTACGCAAAGTTGCAAGCTGCTCGGCTACAGTCCAGAAAATGAATCCAATTTTTCATTCTGTCATTATAAATATTTCATTGCAAATGGTACTGATTTTCTGCAACTGTGGTTAAGCAAAGGGCCTCTGTGTGAATATTTAAGAAAAAAAAAGGGGGGGGAGGAAGACAACGAAGAAGGAGGGGGGAAGGAAAGGTTAGCAACCAATTAATTTCTTACTTTAAATGTAAAAGATTCCGGGAGAAATTCAACAGTGATGTAGTGTGTGACTCAAAGAAGAAGAAGAAAAAAAACATTTACTCTGCTCTTCTTCTGACAGTTTCTCATAAAATATCTGCAGCCCATCTATCTTTTAGTACTCCAGGCTCCTCTGGAGAGCAGAAAATGGTGGTTTAAAGCTCACTTCAGTGCCAGTCTGCGGGAGATTGCTTTCCACAGGACCCCCGCTGATGGAGGCCTAGGGGAAGAGGCCCAGGAGTTATTCAATCAGCCCGAGACTCTGGGGCGGCTGGGGGTCCTTTGAGGGCTGATTATAAAGCTGCCCTCCTGTTGCCTGCCTCGGAACAGAATGAAATGAGCAGCCTCTTGCTGAGCAGATTCTGCAAGAAGGAATTTCACCTGTCATGGAGTTTGTCAGAATTTCAGGATTTATCTTGGTGCAAAATTAATAAAATACCAACCAGGATTTCAGGCTGACTACTCAGCTGTGTCATCTCAAAGTGATCTTTCACCCAGGAAAACCTGGACAGTGAGGACAGTCATTCTTGCCCTACTTTCCGTTCGGAGGGTGAGCGAGGCGATGCGATACCACCGGACGTCAGGGTGAGATTCTGAACCAATTACACACAAGGCTGCGTGACGTGTGGGTGCTACCGTCTTGATGCGTGACCTCTCACCCCACCGCTGTGGTTCTGAAGCCTCTTTGGAATAAGCCCAAGTCTGAAGCATAAAAAGGCCATTTCTGCAGTTTATAACACAGTAGGTCCCCTATGGCATCACATCTGTTAAATTCATACACTGGTATTTCAGGCCTGAATTTGATTTATCTCTTAAGAAGAAGTTCTCATGACAGACTGTGTTAAGAGCACAGATTGTGAAACATTACAAATTAATCTTAGGTCGGCTGTGGACGGGGAGGTGCGGTTTCAGCGTTTGTGTGAACATGTGCACCCTCGGGTCCCCGCACCCTTGGGGCTCCCTGCAGGATGTGGGCGTGGGGTGTGGCCATGGGAAGGGCCCTAGAGGGGAGGGGACAGGCAGGGGACAAACCTCTCTGCCTGCTCTGGGGCTCCGGGCTGCAGCCGGCTTGGGAGTTGGGCATCTCTGCCCACTCCACTGCAGAAGGTGGTGGCTTGCACCACACAAGTCGCCACAGCCGCTGCAGGTGGGGTTCTACGAAGCCCCAGGTTTGATCATTTTGAGCTGGGGCTTGCAGAGCCCTGGAGCAATTAGCTCTGGTCCTCAGGGTGGGCGGCATCATGTCACAGATGGGGCAGAGTGTGGGGACTGGCTTGGCACTCACGCCACCAGCTGGCCGGAGCCACTGGACAGAGGGCACAGACACTTCTCGGATTCGACTCTGGACTCCGAACTCAGGTTTGTAACAGGCATAACTCCATTCGCAACATCCACCTTGTCTCACATTCCTGGCCCCCCACCACACTCAGACCATGGGTACCTCTTCCTAATTGGTAATTGGCAGCACACCCCCGGCTTGCAGAGCCTGCCTTTGGTTTAAGACAATCGCTGCCTCCCTGTGTGTTTTCCGATGGACGTTTTCTATACGAGACATTAAGCAACACTGTAATGTGTTCCGTCCAGCTCTTCTCCTGGTTAACTGACAGTCCCGTTTCAGAGAGCCACCTTTACGAAGCAGTAGTGCCCCGACGTTATTAATACCAAGAGATCTCAGGAAAGAGCGAGAAAGGGAGAGGGAAAGCGCGCAAAGGAAGGCACAGATGGTGGGCGGGGACGCAGGGTGCTCTCAGCAGGCTTCAGTGGAGATGCATTAACTCCACGGAGGGATGAGGGCTGCCCACCAGTCCCATCATGAATTATAACTGAGTATGGGAGTGAGGTCTTGGTGCTTGGCTCACAGCAAACAGACTGTTCTATTTTCCTGCCCAATCACCTTTCACCCTCAGAAACTCAAAGCACAGCGAAGCGCACTGCTGATATTTTATGGTATCCCTGTAGCCTTTTATGTGTCTAGAAGGCACACAAACTTAGCAGATGCGCCCAGCGGTGGAAGTCAGATAATTATAAAATTAAGTTTTGGCAATGTCAAAAAGGAAACCTTTTTACGGGCGATTGGGGTTTCCAGCGAGAGGTGGTCTTCGGTCAGCTGGGGGATCCAATCAAAGCAGGAGGGGCGGCGGAAGACAGATGCCCGCCTCCCGGCCACGCTGGGTACCGGGGACGAGCCTCCCTTTTGCACACTTTTCTCCTCCTCCTACGTGAAGGCAGCTCCTGCCCAGTCGGTTCCGTTCTCCCACTCGCTCATTCAATGAAGTTATCAATGAAGGAGGCCTGTTATTTTAGGCAGTTTAAAATTTCACCGCTTTTCAAGGATTCGTTTACCCTGCCTTTCACTCCCGCTTAAAGCCTCAGAGTTGCTGTTCTAAATGACAGCACCGCGAGCGAGCACTGCTTTTAAGCACTATTCATCTCGCCCGCCACATCTCGGGCTTTTACAGAACATGGCTCTCTCTCCAATAAGGGGAACTCACTCTTTCATAGCTGCAGGGCAGAGCCTGTTCCGAGCTGTAGATTCGCTGCAAATATAACAATAAAGGATACAAATGTGAATTCCTCTTAAAATACACGCGTGGCTCGGAAGCTGCCTTGCCTTAGCAAACTCGATCAAGAGCAGCCTATCAATCTTTCTCCAAATGCACAGCAACAGCTCATTGCACGCGGCTGTCCGACGGATCGCCACATCGGTGGATCAGAAGGCGCTGGAACGAATTCTTTGCTCATTTCGGGGGATTTATAGTTGAAGTCCATGATTACCATCTCTTTTTCTAATTGTCACAACAGTTGGATATGGAGGTGGTGTTTTCCAATAGTCGGGTAAAAGTTGGTAAACACAAAGGGTCTATTCTTGGCATTTTGTCTCTGCTAATGTGAGGAAGCAGATCCATGTGTGGAGCAAACGTCTAAAATAGGAACATATGTGGGAACTGAACGTGCCTCTCTGGACTGCAGAATGTTCTAGAAAATCGGAATTTCCAGACCTCTCCAAAGGATCTGAGTACAAACGTGGGGAGACCGAGCTCTGTCTTTTCAGGACAATCAGGCCCGCAGTTTCTCGTTCCCTAAAGGAAACAGATCTTCTGGCGCTGTGGCAGCAGGCTGTCTTGGCGACATAGAAGGTGGTGGGGCCAGCTAGAGCGCAGCCAAAGCAGAATGTGGCAGAGGTGATGAACATTTCCAGGGGGTGGGGAGGGAGGGGGCTGTGGAACTGGCCACAGTGCTCTTCAGTACACCCTAGCTGGATGCTCCATAAAGTCGCACTGATGGCAGTTCGGAGATGGCCATCTGTCGTCAACTCTCGGCCAGACAAAAAAATAATGTAATGGCAGATCGCTAACAACAGGGCTGTTGGAGGAGGGAATGAGTCCTAGAACGAGGAGGTGGTGCTCCGTCTTTTAATAGCGAAAACCAGCCATCGATATGAACATCAAGAAATTAATGGATGGAGAATTTTTAAAAACTGAGCTGGGGTGTTGTAGAAACGACTCAGATGCAAACAGAGTGGTTTTAGCTTATCACAGTCGCCTCTGCTGCCCCGACTGCAGTCATATTAACCACTCGGTTCTTGAAAATTTGACTAGCAGGACACATGGTGAAGCAGTGAGGGCCAAATTTAGTAAAAGGTGAGCCCACGTCGTGCCTCCAAGCATGCACACACAGATTAGGCATTTATTGGTACAAAACGGGTAATTGAAAATGCATTTACTCATTTAGTCCAAATGAGTTCATTGTGACAATCATGCTTATCCATCTTTCTGGATGCTTGCTTAATTTCTCGACACAGTCTTAGAAAAAAGCAAAATAAAGCTACCTTATCTTTAGATGCATTGTAAATGCTATAAAATTTTAAACTCCCTTCTTTGCTCAAGAAAAACCTTAGCTTTGTGCTACTGCATAGATGTTAGGAAGTGGGGAGAAGCAGGGAGAGAGAGAATGAATGAAAAACAGTCAAAGTGAGGTGAGCTGTGTTCTATTTCTTTGTCCTATATGATTAACTCTCTGCCTTCAATGGTAAGGCCAATCAATCTTGATTGAATTATCCAATATTAACAGCTGAAAGTGATCAAAAGTAATGGTGAAAACATAGCACCAATCAATAAATCAATGCAAATGATTCAGTTCCTGGAGATTCGATCAAATAAAAGAGATAGATCAATTTAACCACTGAGTAAATTAAGTGGAAGTTGGTGGAACACCAATTTACTTCAAAAGCCTTGCAGGCCCACAAAGCAGAGAAATGAGGTGGTGGAGAAAGGGACCAGTTCCAGACCCACATGCTCACTTGACACAATTTATGCTCCTGAGATCCTAAGGCTATGTGACATGTTCCGGGGCTGTGATTTCAACCCCAAGAACAGAAGATACAGAGGTCCAAAGGATCGGAGGAAATGGAGAGCCCAGGTACTGGGAAACATAAGCCACCCAGGAAGAGGCAGGAAGGACCTCCCCCACACTGAGCTCTAGAACGCAGTGAGGGCAGGCCCAGACAGGGCGATGGGCAAATCTTCCAATCTGGGGTTCCCAAAGGAAGACCACATGATAAGAGGCAAGCAGGACAGGGTTTTGAGTCTTAGAGTTGGAGTGGGGAATGGCAGTTGAACTGCCATTCAAACTGCATTAGATATAAAAATAAAACAGTTGAAAAATACACAAAAGTCGTGAGGACTACCAGAGGCAAGAGTTTAAGGGCATGTCTTCTAGCTTTTTAAAGGCACACTTTTCCATTCCTTCAGGTTGCAAAAGAAGATCAGCCTGAGAAAATATGACAACAAAAGAAAACAAACCTTTCCCCAAAGCACACCCAGATCCCACCTTGTCTTTGATGGAGGGGCAAGATAAAACTTTTCGTTTTGGTCACACGTCCTTAATCTGGGGTGTGTGGAGAGAAGGGGCAGGTTGTTTGGAAATACACTTCTGAAAGCAAATCTATTTTGTTTTATGGTTATATGCTAGAAAGAAAAAAGCCCAAGACTCTTTAATCCCTTAAAAAAGATGAATGTTTAAAAATAAGAATTTTAACGTGGGTACCAATTAACATGAAACTATGTCAAGGTATGATTAATTGGGAAATTATTCCAGTAGAACTAGAGCAGAGAGCTAAGGAACATTCTGATGTGTCTGAGATAGAGATTTCATTTCTGAGTAATGATGACTCTTGATTTTGTTTACTTAGGTCAGCACTAAGGAACAGGGAAGAGCATCAGGCAACCAGTGTTCACCCCATGTCTGTTTTGTTCTACACTCTGCACTGAGTGCTCAGGATGACTTACTTGCTGTGCTCTCTCACCAGGATCCTGGGAGTTAGGCAGGAGGCCTTGTTGTTTCCCACATGCCCATTTTACAGATGGTAACACTGAAGCCACACAGTCGAGAGCTTGTAAGTGGCAATGACCAGAATCAAAACCCTGGTGATTCCCCTCTGCAACTGATGCCCTTTCCCTTGTACTAAGCTGCCTATAGAGAATTGAAAGCAAATTAAAACAAATGAGAAAACCCATAGAAAGTATTTTCTCAAACTACTAGCCGTTGGAGACTTAATGGGTGGCTAATCACATCCATCCTTCAGAACCGGGCTCGAATGTGTCCCTCCCGATGTCTTTCTTGAGTCTCCCAGCTGGAGAATAAGCATCTTCTCTTGGAATACTTAAAACGGTTTATTACATATTAGCTCATATAATGGTTAATCATACACGTATCTTATCTTTTCTAGTAGACTGTAAATATGATCTATTTCTAATTATTTTTGATATGTCATAGAGTGAGATCATGGTCAATTTAAAAGATAAAGTTATAGTTTTATAAGTATTTTAATTAATAAATATATTTCCTTTTTTAATCATGGCACTGGGGCAACAGAAGTAGACAGCATAGCACTTGTGATTTTTACTATTAACAAGGACTCCTCAACGTCTCATCACGTATTATTTAATAACTTGAGACACAAATTTGTATTAAGCTTATTAAAAGGCTGGTTGAGGGAAGGAGCTAAGTCAGCGGGCGACCCAGTGACTGGCTGGGCAGCCACATTTCTACCCTATAGGGCCAATACTACGTGCACTGCTTGGTTTTTCTTTCGGGGGTACAACCATGAGACCTGAGCACCAGTTAAACTGTGGTGAAAAAAAGATGCATCAACATCATGTGATTTGGTGGGAAAGTGATTTGAGAAGAAAAACAGCTGAAGAGACAATTGCCTATTTAAACAGAAGTGCTATCCGAAAGAAAATCATGGTGTATCCTTCCCAACGTCAGATGATTACTGCAATTTGAGTGTGGAAAACATAGCATTCATGAGCTAATGAAGGGAAGGGCTGCCTATCATAGTAATCTTTGATTCAAAAGGAATTCAAATACCAGCATCTCAGAACCTGAAGTTCACCTAGGCCTATCCCCTCGCTCCCTGCTGCTGGAATTCCCTCTCTGTTCATTAAATTCGTAACATGGTGCCTGGTGGAACTTTCTATGGAGACCCATCAGAAGACGATGATTGGATCACTGCCTTCGAATTGTAGCTTTTCTAGAGGCAGCAATTAAACAGTAATTACTCTATTGAAAGAAAGTGGCCTATTCAGCAGCATTTTTACAAACACACCACTTGCTCACACCTGTATAAACCACTTTGGATACAAATATGCATTGTGGGATATTATTCTTGGACCACACCAGCCCTCTCTCAAGGCGGCTTCCTTAAGTTCGGCAGAAAAAAGTTCTGAGGTCTATTAGGAAAACATTTGAAACATTCAACATATCCATTTGCTTTTAAAATAACAAAATGTTCATTTAGTTCAAATAATTCACTTTTATTCCAAAGGACATCTTCCCTACCAGCAGGCTAGGCGGACATATATTAGAATTCCTTGCACAAATGAAGGAAAACTCTACCAAAGGAAAAAGACTATGTCTTGCCAATAATTATATGGTATCTATCTCTAAACTGGGATTTAGAACTTTTGGTCAGAAAGGTTTAGGGGTCATGTGAGGAACATAGCTTCCTCGGGGTGCCTGGGTGGCTCAGTAGGTTAAAGCCTCTGCCTTCGGCTCAGGTCATGATCCCAGGGTCTTGGGATCAAGCCCCGCATCGGGCTCTCTGCTTGACAGGGAGCCTGCTTCCCCTCCTCTCTCTGCCTACTTGTGATTTCTGTCTGTCAAATAAATAAATAAAATCATTAAAAAAAAAAAAAGAACATAACTTCCACACCAGCAAAAGGTGTGTCCTAGATTGAGTGTTCCATAGAAATAGAGGTTTTAATGTTTAATTCTAAAAGGAACTGTGGTCTGTGATGTCCAAAAGATGATGTCTGAGTCCTTGGTCTCCTGAAGATGAACAGTGTATAATGAGGAATTATCTGAGCTCGGACTGGCATTGTAGGCAATATCAATGAAAATGACACACACACTCGTGTGTGTGTGTGTGTTGGGTATATAATTTTATACCCAACAAAGCACTTCTAGTCACACACACACACACACACACAAAATGCTTTCTCGTTTTTAACTGTCCATAAGCAGTGAAAGAAATGTAAATTACTTATTATGGCAATGAAATAATTTATGCACCATTAAAAGATACACCATCATTATGTAGTAAGTTGATTTTGAAATGCTCATCCTAGACTTACAGTAGTATTCTCACTCTGACAGAAGAGTCAAATAATCTATATGCTTTCAGGGGCACCTGGGTGGCTTAGTCAGTTAAGTATCTGACTTCAGCTCAGGTCATGATATTGGTGTCCTGGGACAGAGCAGGCAGGATGTCAGGCTCCCTGTTCAGTGGGGAGACTACTTCTCCCTCTCCCTCCGCCTCCCACCTCCGCACCTCCACTCACGCTCTCTTTCTCTCAAATAAATAAATAAAATCTTTTTTTTTTTTTAAAGGCTATACGCTTTCAACCTCCAATAGGATTTCAGTTCTTGGACATTTAGTTTTATAATCTCTTATGAAAAGTCCTCCTTTCTGAACTTCAGTGGCATAAAAAAGTATCTGAGTATGAGTTCAAGAGGTATGTATGATGTGTATCAATTTTAACATTTGCATTTATTTTCCACACCAGAGCGTGAACCAAAGTGGGCTGATAAAATGGTTTCATTTTTCATTTTTCTACTCTTATGATTTTGGTTACCAATCTAATTTTCTACCGTTACCTTAATTTCAGTCGATTTCCCCCCTCATTCTAGAAATTAACAAAACTATTACAGTTTTTGTACACTTATCATACTCACTTTTTATGCAAGAAATAAAAGAAATCAATCCTTAAAAATTACATTAATTCCATCCTCTGAGCACGGGTGTAAAGGTAATTTGGGTAATGAAAGCAAATGTACGGGACTGTGAACCCCTGAGGGTAAAGCATAAAAATCTAAACATTCTCAAAACTAGAAAAAGTAAAGTTAACTCTGGTCCATTTTTCTTAATGTATTGTAACCAAAAGCCACTACTACTATTGGGGATTTTAGAAAATAGACCTACATAGATATTCCAATGACTATGGATGTTAGCTTTCTAAAAATTATCATATACTAACTATAAAAACTAATCTTATCTAAGGGATGATGCATGTATTGAGCCTGAGTATTCATATCAAGACCAAAAATGTGGGGCACCTGGGTGGCTTAGTTGGTTGAGTGTCCAACTCTTGATTTTGGCTCAGGTCATGATCTCAGGGTCATGAGATCAAGCCCCACATTCAGCTCTGTACTCAGCAGGGAGTCTGCTTGAGATTCTCTCTCTCCCTCTGCCCCTCCACCCTCCAAAAGACCAAATATGTATGATTCTGAGCTATGGGATTAGAAAAAGAGTGCTCACCACTTTGGATTATGGTCTAAGTCTTATTGTCGCCCAGATCACAATTTGAATGAATGAGTCAAGAATGACTTGAGACGTGTTGGAACTCCTAAGATCTTAAAGAGTCAGAAAGAGTTGTGTTTTGTATTGTAGGTTATAAACCAACAGTCCTCAAAGTGTGACTTGGGGATCCCTGGGGTCTCCTAGATCCTCTCAGGGGGTCTGCTATGTCAATACTATTTTCACAATAGCATTAAGACATTATTTGTCCTTTACACTCTCATTATCTCATGAGTGCATAGTGGTGTTTCCTAGGGGCTAGTTGACAAGCGATGACATCATCTTTCTGGCAGCTGCAGAATCGCATGTGTGTATATTCTTGTGTTTAAAACATCTTTCAATTTCGATTTCTAATATGGAAATATCAATAGATAATAACCCACACAAATCAAAGCCCTTTGGGTCATCAATCATTTTAAGTGTAAAGGTATCCTGAGATCAAAGAGTTTGAAAACAACAGGTCTATACTAATTGTAGAAAAGAATGAAAACTGTACATTCCACAAAACCCTAAAATACACTATAAAAGAAACTGGAGTCCTGAAGGATGTGTTTAATTGCTTAGTTTTTTTCTGTACTACCCTGGGCTATAGGTTACTAGGGCCTTATTGGGTTCTTTTAATGAAAGACATTGAAGTCTTGCCACAGGATAGCTGTATTAGGAATCTACTAATACAGCACAAAAGTGCAATTTTGTTGCAAAATTTTTTCAGGAACATTAGATAGAAGTCAACACCTTTTATTTTAACCTATTATTAATTCTCCACTGTTTATGTGCTAATTAAGTAACACTAGGTGTATTGGCCATATCCTTTACAGAGTCATAAGAACCCAAATGACTTATCTTTTGATACCTATTGCAATAAGAACATATTTCCAAACAGCAATTTAGGTTAAATTAAGAAGATATACTTTTCAACAATAGTCTAACTTGGCCAATCTTCTATATTCCATTCCCAAACAGATGTGACAGAGTAGAGATCTATTTAGAAGTGATAAAAAGTAAGATAGCAACTTTAATTTCGGTCCACTGACGCCATTGTCACAATGAAATGGGCTCACCCATTCTTTCAAATATTTTTTATTCCACTTCCTTAATTTGCTATTGGTTTATTTGTAGAATAAGACAACAAACTGCAAATTCCTTATTTTGACGCATAATTCACATAAATCTGGTTTCCCCAGAGCTCTAGGAGGTACAAAGCTGTCCCAGGGTCCACTGTGTCAGATGAGGATCTAAGGAGTGGGTGGGGCTCTGAGTTCCTGCTTCATCCAGATCTGGTTGAAGGCATTCAATGCAAGAAATAACTACCCCTTCCCCCTTTTAAGGCTAAATGACTTTATTGTTAATGATCGTGCTCATAATAATAAAACAACTTTGTGTTTGAATCCATTTTCCTCTAACGGCTCCAACAAAATTTAACAAAAACCTGTTACTCCTGTAATTTCATTAGAAAAATGAGGATAAGTATTATGCCCATTTTTCAGATGAAGTAACAGAAAACAAAACAAAACAAGAGTTATTTTCTTCCACAATAAGTAACATTTTTCAGGGTAGCATCCAGGTCTCTTACCCATATTTTAGCCACTAGTCTATTGCCAGGAGTAATAAAACCAACGGAACATTCGTACTGTATTTTTTGGTTTGTACCTTAGATTCAGACCTCTTCAGTTCATTTATACCTAACAGCAACCCCATAAGCATTACACTTGTCTGTCAGTTCTTCGTATCTGAGGTTCAGAGACATTATGGACCCGTGCACAGCCACATATCTAGCAAGTGGACACTCAAGGCTAAACCTCATGTCTTTGGGTGCCAACATTTTAAGTAGGAGGCTGTTACTGGGTAATAATTATTCTAGTCTATTAAGCAGAAGAAACTTACTAGACAAGAGTACAGCTTCTTTCTTCTCTTCCCTTCTCCCTTCCAATTCTGAGCCCCTCAGGACAACAATAACTTGGACATCCATCCAGCTTGAAGTCCAGTGGGAACAGAACATGAATAAAACAGGATCAGGGAGAACGGGCCATGACAGCGAGGTGAATGATCCCACAGTCCAATAAACCTGACCCCTAAGCCTATCACACTGGGTCAGAAGGTCCAATTATAGGTCTGTTCCAGTTCTTTTTATGATTGACAGCAGCCAGAGGCAAAATTACTTTGGTGTCTGTTAATCCAGCCTCTAATTTTCCCTTTGCCCCAATACACACAGAGCATCATGGTGGCCCTGGGTGAGTGATACTGCGAATCCAGATTTAAAATGCCCTTGTCTCCTATAAGAAGAGCAACTGAGTTCAATCCCGGTTCTCCTCATGGGGACATTACCTGCAGCTCTGTTTGGAAGAAAAACTTCTGTGGACATTGTGTGCAGTCATAGATCTTGTCTTCTTGTCCATGGGCAGAGAAAATATGCTGCTGCAACTTGTTTGCTTGAACAAACACTGAAATGATAAAAGGATGGTGAACTTTGGGTTATTTTCTCTCTGCAATGCCCTCAGTCGATGACTCCCCATGAAGAGCCCCCCCACCCCCGACTGAGCAGCCTCAACGGCACACCTTCTCGGTGTGACTACTGGCAGGCACTGGGGAGGGCTGAGTCACACTTGCTCATGGTTGGGTCACTGGCTTTTGCGAAGGTGTCCTCTACCAGGCACCCAATTCAACCCAAACAGCTCCCGAGTAAAGGTTTATTGAGGCCCCGCTCCCTATAAATCTTTTAAAAATCAAGCTGAAAATTGTCAAATGCACAGCCCCGTCTGAACAGAAATGACTCTTATTTCTCAGCAACCCACAGGTTAAGAAATCATAGATGCCAAAACCCTGTTTATTGTATTTGCCTAAAGTTACAGCTAGCGAACAGTTCTCTATTTAAATGTGTTAATGCTAAAAATTATATCCCACAGCTACTCTGGGGCACTGTCTATAAATGTGAAACAGAACGGCAGGTAAATTCTCTTTGGATACTTTAAGATCAACTCAGCCTACACACTGAATGCAAGGGTTTCAATAATATAAACATGTTCAATTTTAATGACTACAAAACAAGGCCCTAAGACTGTGTAACAGTTTACCTAGGAGACATACTATTAATAATTAAATTGTATATGCCAGAGGCAGTGTTTGGGTTGGCAGAACTGACTTCTGATGGATGCCTGGTGCACCCTGACCTAAAAAAGTTTTCGTCTACAATATTAATCTGTATAGGCAGGGAAAGGATTTATTAAAGATGTTGGCATTTGACTTTGACTCCACTCTAATCATTAAAATTATTCTAATTGCCAGCCAACCTAAAATATTAGAATATTGTTCTTGTGAGTCATACATTTTAATCACATTTCTCATTACCTTAAAAAACGACTCAGATTTCTTCTCTCCCACCTAACATGCTTTATAGTGGAAGGTTTTTTTTTTTTTAATTGTTATTTCTAAAATTACTTCAAGATATACTAAAACAATTCAGGTCTGTCAGCACAGAAAATGCAGACTGCTCATGTTTAATGCATTTTTGTCTCTTACCTACATCAACAAAAAGAAATGGGGTTTTTATACAGATTTGCAACGGCTCTCCATATAACTTAGCACATTTTATGAGGCTTCTGGCTACAACATCAAATAACTATTTTATTGGGGGTCTTAATCATAAGGAGATCTATGACCCAGTCTTCCTGATGAAGACTTATTCTGAGCTTTTATACAGAACTCAGACTCCTGACTCATGGTATCTTGAGATAAATACTATGTCATGGTAAAAATATAACAATATATATATTTTTCTTAACTACGGTGAACAAACTGCTGGTTACCAGAGGGGAGGTTGTGGGGAGGGGGGGAATGGGCACAATGAGGTATGGGGATTAAGGAGCACTGGGTGATGCATGGAAGTGCTGAATCACTATATTGTACACCTGAAACTAATAAAACACTGCATATTAGCTACCTGGAATGAAATTAAAAATTTAAAAATTCAAACAAAAGAATTTAAAAAAAGCAAGCCTCCCCTCCCCCATAAACCCAACATATATTTTAAAATATAAGTTGTGGGGCGCCTAGGTGGCTCAGTCATTAAGTGTTTGCCTTCAGCTCAGGTCATGACCCCAGAGTCCTGGGATCAAGCCCCACATCAGGCTCCCTGATCGGCGGGAAGCCTGCTTCTCCCTTTCCCCCTGCCTGTGTTCCCTCTCTCGCTGTGTCTCTCTCTGTCAAATAGATAAATAAAAAAATCCAAAAAAAAAATAAAATAAAATACAAGTTGAAAGAATTAAAATAACCAGTTCCTTGAGGAGTGGCTGATGAAATGACTGAACTAGAAAGAGCCTCACAGGCAAATGTTGAAGCCAGAGCCATCACCACACTCAAGTACTACTTGTGGTAACTGGGCAATGAACGTGGCCCCTCTCTTATTTTGTTACAGGATCGAAATCTATAGGCTGAATGCAGTGAAGGTTAAGAATCAATGCCTGAAAGCTTGCTCTGCAGACAAAGAAGCCAGTTTTGAGAGAAGGATATATTTTTGTTTTGTTTTGCTCTTTTTTTGTTGTTTTTTGTTTTTTTGACAAATAAGGAGGAGACATATCCTTGAGGGGCTTGACTATCAAGTTCAAGACACATGCAAAATGATCACAGAGGATTTTCCAAAATAACTTTGTCACTGTTGGAGGGAGTACCAGAAATGTGTGTGATCATATTTCAACCCCTGTGGGGTTCAAATTATAGTTTCTGATTTACATTTTTTTTTTTTTTTTTTGGCCGCTGCTGTTGGAAACGCTAGTGCTATAGCATCCAATAAAAGTTTCTTCTCAAAAGCGTAA
Organism: Martes martes; assembly: GCF_963455335.1. NCBI lineage: Eukaryota > Metazoa > Chordata > Mammalia > Carnivora > Mustelidae > Martes > Martes martes. The sequence continues at coordinate 45,907,068 of NC_137901.1, read as the reverse complement.
ATTTGTATCCACTTCTACTTTAAAAATCCAATTTGATAGGAAATAAATGCCTCATCTAATCTGTTTTCTAGTTTCAAGAATTTGGGAGGGTTTTCGTAATATCTTTTGTATTTCCTATGGGGACTGTTACAAAATTCTCCACGTTTAAAAAACAGACATGGGCTGGGCAGCATGGCTGCTGTTCTAGTCAGACGCCTTGCAATTCAGAAACCGCTCTGAGCAGGCATTCTCTGTCTGGGTGACCTTTTAACACCAAGAGGAGAAAAGTGAACAGAACATGGATGTCGTTTTCCAAATGGAAAAGTGCAAAGTTCTGCGGGAGCTCGAAATGCCATTTGTTCATTCTGACAGTTAACCTCCTTGCCCATTTGAGCCTTTAAGTAGGCGGCCATCAATAATGCTAATCAGCAGAAATCAAACATCTTCTCCCCAAATTGAACTGAAGTCCTGTCCGCAAAAGGCCGTAGCTTTGATAGGAAAAGACCTGACCCGGCCACGGAGCTCTCTAGAGTTTCCTACCTGTGAAGCAGACAGGGCACTTGAAGGTACCTCCCATCCCTTCGAAGCTATGCTCTATCAGATGGCACTGGAGTTTGGCAGGGGAGTCGAAGGTCTGGCTGCAGAGTTTGCATTCGTGGTTCAGTCCTTCATCTGTTAAGGAGAATACATGAGCAGAAAAGTTGAAGCTCACCGCCTCTTTAATAGACGTGAATTCACTATAACAGCACACATTGAACTATTTCTGTCACTGAGTAGAAATATGTAGTAGCGTATAAGGTTGTTGGTTATTCGTTCACCTTACCTATGCATTTACAGCAACTTAAGACATTTCTGGAATTTAACCTCCAAAGATAATCAGAAGGCAGGGTTTGATTTAGGAGATTGCATTTTGTTCAGCTTTTAAAGCATAATTAGACATCACTGATAAGGCATCTCCTTTTCACGATCATGTTTTTATGGCTGTGCATTTAGAAAGTCCTAAAATAATGGACCCATAGAAAAATGGAGCCCTTCTTCCTCAGGCCTCTCCTCTGGTTTACTTAGAAGGTTCTACAAGTTTCTATTTCTAACTATAAGGTTTTTAGTGGTCTTCCCACAAACTTTCTTTTTCTATTCCCAAGATGTTCAGGCAATTTTGAAATATTATCAATGCTTATAGCATATCCTATAAGTGCTTTATTTTTTCTGCATGGGACTCTTGGTTCCCCATATCTTCTCGGTTCAGTGCTCTCTCTACTTTGTGAGACAGTTTTAATTTTACCCTGTGATCTAGACTGCCTTTCTCCAAAGGAACATCTATGAGCTCCAAGCTCACTTTTGACTAGTCCTGGATTTTTCTTTGCTATCTTAGGGATAAGATGGCAGAAAAATATTCTGACGTAATAATAATTGCTACAAAATGTGCAGCTTCTGTTGTTGATCGACACCATCATTTTTATGTTGCTTTTGCCTCATTAAAATGTTTCTGAAATATTTAAGTAATTAAAGAATTCATTTAATTCTTTAATTAACACTTAAGAATTATTCCAACTTATTTCAAATTGCAATGATAAATGAAACCCAGTAATGCTAACACGAACAACTCACATTTCTTTAGTGTTTTCTGTGTTGCAGATACTGTTCTACATGCCCACAGAGAGACATTCATTTAACAACTATGATTAGTCCCATTTTATAGATGGGAAAAATGAGGCCCAGAGAGTTTAAGTGATTTTTTTTTTTTTCCTGAGTCACAGGGGCAATATTTGGTGGAGCCAGAACTGAGCTCCAGGCATCCTGGCCTCAAGGTCCAGGACCTTAGCAAATAGACTGCCATACACCAATGACTCCCAGACAACTTCTCAGAGAGAGGAAGGGCTGAGAGGCAGTGATTTAACCCAGCCTGTTACAAGTTACACTTTTATCTTCTCCTATTTGCAGTGATTAAACACGTGATTAAGGAACATGAGTGTCAGATATTCTCGGGCTAGGAAATGAAAGGCATATTCACACCATGGGGGTAACAAGTCTATCCTCCAAACGTATCTCCTCCCATGGAACCCAAGTGCACGTGGAAGTCCTTCACCAGCTGCTATTACTGGCAACACAAAGGGTCAATTACAAAGTGAATTATTATTAGCTAACTAGGAGTAAAATCACTCCATTTGTATTCCTAATCTTTCTTCTCACACAAGTATGAGTCTTTAGAAGCAGAGGATTGGAATTTGTAAAAAGAGAAGCAAAGCACTAATTAAGCCACCCAGTACTGTCTACATTTCACAAGAGATAAAAACCTACTCTGTATTTGGGTGGCACAGTAAATTCCTTGATTATAATTATGTAAGAAGGACTTTAATTGTGCATACTGACATGACAAGGGGTTATACAAAAAGCTTTACGGATTATATAAGATCAAGGGGTTTTCATCTGTTCCTTTCTCTCTCTCCCTCTCTTTTTCTAATCATAAAGTCACCAACATTTTCCCAAATTTTAGACATTAAGAAATATCAGGAACACAATTTATTGTAGGGAACTGGGTCTGTAAGTTGATTAAAGAAATAGTGGCCAAATTTAAATGTTTTCTCTTTCCTCAACGCTGCATACATTACTTGGGTGATAAGAAGGTAACCAAGAGTTCAACTCTTGGTTAACTCGTGTGTTTGGCACAAGAACCAAGATGTGGTCTATGGGTGTGAGCAGGTACACACACTTGTTCCAGAATTCTTAACCTTACAATATTTGCGAAGAAACATATAAGCCTGGTTGGCTTTCTAGGCGATAATGACTGACTGTTCCGCAAACACAAAGTGAATTATGCAAGTTAGATCTATGTTTCTTGACTATGAATATTTTGTTTGGAAAACTAATAGGATAAATACACATGTGTATGACTACAAAGAAAACATCCTTATCAATTTTTATTTATTTCTTAACCTGAGAACAGAGAAGTGCTATCCCAAAACATTACACGATCCAAACTTAGTCAAGTGAATTCACAAGAAGGCGACACATAGTCATAAAGCATTTACACATTATTAGGGCAGACTTAGTTTTCATGAATCCTGAACTCCGTGAAGGCACTAAGTGATGGCAATGATCATAACAATAGCTTCCAACATTTTCAGAACTCTTTATAGTAAACAGCCCATTTTAATATTGGGAAAAAAAAAAAAAAACATGTTTGCTGTTCTACCCGCCTTTCATTTTTAAGTTACACAGAGGTCTTTTCCAAGGAACTTTTCCTAGCTACTTGAGCAGGACGGAAAATGCATCTGGATTACTACACAGCAAATGGTAGATAAGCAAAAGCCAGTGTGCTCCAAGCTAGACAGGGCACACTATCTACGCATTTCTCCCACCTTTATTAACTTCCCTACTCATTTTCCCTGTGCTCACACTTGCTTATTTCCACAGGGTCGAATGGATAATGAATGAGAGAGACAGAAGGACCCAAACCATTTTACCACTGAATAACAGAACTCATTTTGTATTTTTTTAACTAAAGAAGGGGGCAGAGAGAGTAATGGCGAACTAAGAAAACGTATTTATAATAAGAATTTCAAAGGTTTAACCTTACTTAGAGTCTCTGTTTATGTCTGCTCCCACACATTCTCTATAAACATCGTGTGGCGAAGAGCAGGGTCTTAATTTTCAAAGAAGTTCTAAAAAGTCCTTGGTACTGGGGGGAATCTACGTTAGGTAAGCCCTGCTTCCTTTCAAAACGGAGCTTCTCTCCTCTTGCTATCTGGTAGAGTGGGTAAGGAACTGGAAAGTTGCGTTGTGGTTTTAATTTAAAGTTGACGTTCATGAAGTGTCACTGTCAACACCTCTGATTTTGGGCAAACTTGAGCCTCGGGCTCAGGATTTTGCCGACAGAGCTACAACTTGCACCTTGTCTTTTTATCTCCCTTCTTCTTAAAGGTGCCAAAAGCCTAAAAATTCAATCAAAGTAACCATTTCTGCTCTCCGGAAAGGTAGCAGCTGACAGTAATTGGATAATACAGTATGAGTCATTTATTAAAAAGAGATTCTGAGTCAATTGATTTAATAACCATTACAATATTCCATTAAGGATATAATAGGCTAGTGCAGCCCTATTTTTTTTTTATTGAGTTATAGATGAGATCTATGGGTGAAATTTCTAGATTTTTCTTCCCTTTTTGCTTATCTATAGTCTCCAGATTTTCGAGTTTAATTTGCCTTTGTAGGTGATTTTGAAAGTTAAAGACTAAAAAGCACTACCCTCTCTAAACCCAGTTACAACACTGAAATTCTGATGGTCAAAAGGTTACAAAGGAAATGGGCAATAGGGGGCTCAGTGGGTTAAGCCTCTGCCTTCGACTCAGGTCATGATCTCAGGGTCCTGGGATCAAGCCCTGCATCTAGCTCTCTGCCCAGTAGGGAGCCTGCTTCCCCTGCTCTCTCTGCCTGCTGCTCTGCTTACTTGTGATCTCTCTCTCTCTCTGTGTCAAATAAATAAATTAAAATCTTAAGGGAAAAAAAAAGGGGGGGAATGGGTAATAGTATGGAGGACAGAAAAATTCTAGTTCTGAACACTAGGCTGAAGACTATTCTAGTCAAGTACATATGAGAGCACGGAAAGGGAGCAAGAACCATCGGAGTGTAGATTAGACAACTGAAAGAAGAATATGGAGCTTTCATTATAAACCTGCCTCTTTCCAGAACAAAGAGAAAACCCCTGTTTATTGTACGCTGATGGAGGGGAGGACGCCTGTGGCCAGCACTGTTGGGCCAAGGTCAGGAAGGGCAAGAGTGAAGTTGTCACCACTGAGAACATGTTGGAAGCCAGCAACTTTCTGTCCTGGTGAGCCACTTGAAAGCATGACCAAAGATGGCATGGGTATCATCGAGAAATAATTTCCCATGTATAGAAATTTCAGCTCAAATAATTACTTCCATTTGTTAATCTGCATTTAAGTGTGAACATAAATGTAAACAGGAATTGAGTCTACATAGAAGATACTGATGCTAATGTAAATATTTACTCCACTATTAAATGTTTCAAAGGAAAAGAGTCTGAATACATAATTGCAAGTTACAACCTCAATGCTTTGGTAGGGAACGTGATGATCATTTACAAAACTTTGTGCTATAAGAAAAAAATCTGTTTGTCAGAGGCCAGTTCAAAGGGAAATGATCATTTCTATCCCTCCAATTTATAAAACGTGGACCAACACAGCTATTAATCAGTCAGCTTTGTAACAGAAAAAAAATGAGAGTTGCCATTTGGATGCTCAAGCACAACTCAAGTTATAAGCTCCAACATGGCAATTGTTAGCTTAACAGAAGACACTGACATTTCAATATAAGCTTTAAACAAGAGAAACACTTTAAGCAGCCTCCAGACTGTGTGTCCCATGTTTATACTCCTTTTCCTTCAATAAAAACAAAAATCTAGAGCAGCTACAAGCAAATGTTCGGTGGTTGACTTACACGCAGCTGTTATCCCGGGAGTCACTGGGGGCCCCGTTGTATCGTCTGATCAACACTGCAGCCATTACGGAGGACCAATTTGTAACGGTTTCTAAGTAAAACTCCTTCTCTTATTTACCCTCGAGACTGGCCGGAAGGGTCCTCCAGCCTCTTCCACTGCATAAATCTATAGGCTAAAAGTCCAAAGATACAAACCCCTCTCAGTGCATCATCCTAGGGCAGGGGCCAAACTTAAAAGCTCTGATCTGACTGCGAGTATACCCTGCCCTTGGAATCCAAACAGAGGAATCAAACGCCCTGCAGGTGTAATTTTTCCAGTTCGAACGCATATACCACTATATCCTTATATATATTTTTAAATCCAAGAAAACTATGCCCTAAACCAATTCCCAACCCCCAACCCTTTACTCGGCTTCTCTTCCCTGAGTTAATTTCCAAGCACACATTTATAAGCTAGGGGTCTGAAGAGTAACAAAGAAAAGCCACACATGACAAAACTCACCCCTTGGCTACGTTGGCTCACCCTAGAAACCAGGAGGAGAAAAATAGGCAGGCTGTACTGTAATTTGCCATGCACACAGCCATCGCGTCTCTCTAGGTCCACAGCGCTCAGGCCACTATGATTTGTTGTGTTCTACACGGCGCATACTTCACGCCCGCAACACAAACACGTAGGGGTGCTAATTTGGCGATGGAGACTATTACTTAGGATTCAAGGTCTGCCAGTAGATCAGTCATCAAGTCCCCAAAGTCAGGCTGAATTTGAGAGCCCTGAATATTACGTGAACCCTTTCCCACCCTAGCTAAAGAGCTCTGCCTGTTCCATTGCATAGTGCAACGTGAAAACGAAGACTGACACCAGCTCCTTCCTGGATTTTCTCACTGGCAGTACGGGAGCGTGGGCCACCGTCAGGATTCCTATGCCACACAAGAGAGGAATATGAGATCCAAGCGTAAGACACACCGGAAGAGAGAAAGGGCACTGGGGATCCTAGGAGTAAATGAGCAGCAGGTGCCTCAACATTGACTAGCCACATGTGCCACCCTCAGGTGTCCCGAGAAAAGCCAAATGATATGCATCCCGTGTGTCTCAGCCAGAATTTTATTTCAAGGAGCCCTACAAGGTGCAAGGCTGCATTTAACTCAGTTACTCCCTGGTTTTGGCCCATGGTCTTAAAGGCTACAATGCTTTTGGACTTTAGAAGCAAAGCCACTGATCCTGACACTGTTATTTCCTGTCTTGAACTTCTCATTATCAGCAGGGCTGGAGCAGGAAATGATTCAGCTGGGGTAGGCTGCATTGTACCCAGCAGATTTTAAAGAGCCCAGGGGCTGCCTGGGGCCCCATAAACATCAGCAGCTTGGAAACTAGCAGGAGGTCCAGGTGGGCCGGGATGGGAGAGGCAGGCAGTGGGATTTTAGATGCTCTGAGATGCAGTATTGTCCAATTCCTTGGCTATTATTATCGGTCGTGGGTATTAGTTATTTGAACACGCTCGTGTAGGAGAAAACACGGGAACACTGTTCAAACAATACATAATAAAACAACCCACTAAAAAGTGGCTTCCTTCCACCTGTGGGGACTCAGCAGCAATATTTTGGCACACGTCTCAAATTAAGGATGAGCATGTAGACGGAAGATATCTTTCAAACCTGACCAGTGTGTTGGCCCCTTCAGGGCGTCAGCCTTTTCCTCTCTACTTTTCCTGATCGAAACACAAGCCCACAGTTGAAGCCTCAGAGAAAACATACAGTGCCAGCAAACAGCTTTAAAGTTAAAAGTCTGGGCTCCAAATGTTTTCATTTAAGAAAAAAAAAAATCAGTTTTTGGTAATGCACTGATAAAATCACTTTGAGCTCCACTCACCCCTCTCCATAAGAAAAAGCATTCTTAACTAAGAAAAGAAGAAAGAAGCATATGTTTTTCAATAAAAATACTATCAGCCCTGAAAAAGGCAAGGGTAGGGAGAGGGTTGAGAGCGAGGACTACGACCAACTTAAGTCTGAAATACACGCCTTCAATTTCTGTCTGTAGAAAAGAGAGTGGCTTTAAAAAAAAAAATGAGCTTGTGGTATAAAGCTTTAACTTCAGTATATGCTGCTGCATTGCATAGAAAGGGATCTGGTTTACTTGAAGTCAATTCTCCCCCTTTTTTCTGCTCACTTGAATACATGAAAGTAACTCTTTCCTTTTACAAAGTTTTTACCACCTAATCTTCAGTGGTGCAATGTTCTCTGCCTTGACAGCAAGTTTCTGACCACACGAGACAGTATAAAAACTTACTTCCCTTTGCATAATAATTAGACATACAAGATGATTGGAAATAGCATGTTTCTAATTCAGTAATGCATTTCATCTCTTGCCTTGCCTGCTAAAGAGTGGGGGATGGCAGCCCAGGACATCTCAATGCAAGGGAGTGCCAAACACGGAGTTTGGTGTTATTCATCAATTTGTGCCACAAGGCAAGTTTTAGGAGGGCAAGGGCTTTTGTCTGTTTGGTGCACTGATGTATGCCAAGTATCTAAACCAGGACAGTGCTCATGGCCGGGATGCAATAAATATTGAATTTATGGGGAAATACACAATTAGCCGGTCCAACATCTAATTTCAATCAGAACAAAAACAACAAAGCAGTATTTATTATTTATCAATTGTTTTGTTTTGTTTTCTTTCTTTCTGTTTTTTTTTATTTTATTTTATTTATTTTTTTTTACAAAGAGAGAAAGCACACAAGCAGGGGGAGCGGCATGTAGAGTAGGCACAGGGAAAAGCAGCAGACTCCCCACCAAGCAAGCAGCCCGATGCGGGACTCGATCCCAGGACTCTGGGATCATGAGCTGAGCTGAAGGCAGATGCTTAACTGACTGGGCCACTGAGGCGCCCCTAGCAATTGTTTTAAACGTTTGCTCCATTCCCTTGTACATTAAACCCCATGTGATGACACATTTGGACTAACCAAATTCACCTTACACTGCTTGCCTTCATTATTTCCTGAAATACGATAAAAATCCTCTGGTGACTAAAACATTCGCAAAGTATAAACTGTCTTATCTGACAGTTGATCTCTGGCAAGAAACTGATGAGCCCAAATCTTAGCCCTTCAAGAGGAAAAGCGTTATCATGCATTTTATATCTGAAATACCGAAAAAGAACCTTGTGTAAGAAGGGATAATTACCTTTTATTTTCCCCAAGTCAACAGAGAAGGCTCAGCATCACACATCCATGAGACCATAGTTATGTTTTTAAACGATTTTTATTAATAGTTCTGTATTCTTCTCTTATAAAGCTCCCTTCTTTTAACTAATTGGTACAATCAGATGTATGCGTTGATTACACTCTTTACCAAAAATTTCTCTTGCTGGATATTAAATGCCTGCTATTAATGCCCTCACATCTAAGACCTCTGGCACTGGTTTAGCAAAGGTGTATTCACCTCCGAGCACTGTATGGAAGAAAACCGCAAATTGGTAAAATCGGAAGAGGACAGTTCATGCAGCATAAGCTAAGTAGAACCTGCTTTAAAGTTAAATCTATCAGGAAAACATCTTGGAGGACTGAGACAGTGCAACAGTCAATATTAATTCCGCACAGCGGTGGGCCAGCCGCGGGAGCCACACGCTGGACACAGTTCTCATCAGGTATGTGCTTGTGTTACTGTTGCTGGCTTTATGGTAAAGGGTCAGAGCCTTTTCTTTTGTTTACCTTCTTCCTCTTGGCATAAAGCCACTCGTTATCTGAAGGAGAAAGTCTCCAAACGCTGAAAAGCTGTTCATCTTTGCTAGAAAGCATGGCTTGCAATTGCAGATGATTTTAAAACAAAAATAAAAACAAAACTAAACAAAGAAACGGAACAAGGTTCAGCAGCTTCTGCAAATATCATGGATCTCAACAATACTGGTTTTTTGTTTTTTTTTTTTTAATCACCCACAGGTTCAAGACAAGAAACTAGTCAGGCATTTCCAAAGCTAATTATCTTTCTAGGAAACTTCTGTTATGGACAACTTTTTGCCAAGTCATCTAAGCTGCAGCGTTTAGAATCAGGGTTCACCACTGAAGCACAAGTTGAAGAGGCGATGGGTGGCGTGCGAAGGCAGGAAAGGGGCAAGGATCTCAGATCTCCAGGGGAACTTATCCTGCCCCTTCTACTTGGTGGCAGACAATATGCAGAAAATCCTAAGCAGCAGTGCAAAAATCAGAATACTGCACATTATTTGCAAATGACTCACATTTTTTTTGTTCTATTGGTGTGACCTTAGAAACTCGGCCTTGAAGAATAAAAAAAGGTAATGGCGCAATAAGTGCAATAAGATTTCTAAAAACAGTTTATTGGAAATGTGCTGTGAAACTTGAATTCTTCTAATCAAACGACGCCACCCCTTAGAGAAATTTTCCTGGGTATTATTAAAGTGATATACTGCAGTACTAGTTAGAGCTCCATAACCTTTAAATTGCCTGATTGTAATTAAGGCCACTAGTTTTATTTAGGAAGGTTCAAGGAGGCTCCATTTAAGTTGGCTTAACTAGTGTGAATTTAATGTCATGCTGCCAGAAGGCAGAGGAGCTCTGGCCTGGCTGTTCCGTGGCACAGGCAGCTGTGGGGTCATGAATTCTAAATTAAGCCCAGATTTAAAGAAACTACAGCTATCAGGACGTAGCTGGGTGTGTGCAAGTACGCATCCCCGTGGTAGCATGTGTGCATCCCTCGTTCATCCGTCCATCCATGCATTCATTCACTGCACCGGCAGTTTCCCCATCTGGGAATCTAAATACGTTTGATTATTTATCGCATGAGTAGGGGGGTTTATAGTTACCCTTAAAGGCATAATGACTGCTCTCATTGAAAGGTGGGGCTTAAGACAATGTCCAATCAGCATTAATGATTTAAAATAAAATGTGCTTGTAACAAAGTTGTAAAGGCGGGAACGTTGCTCGCACTATAAAAGAAATCCTAGGCAGGAAAATTTACAGTTAGCTAGATGAGGAGGAAAGGAAGGGGACTGTTTGGACAGGGCCACGAAATGGAGCACTGAGCCTAACACATAAACTGCACCAGAAGGGCAGCAAATCAAGGACTGAAAACAAAAGATAAGAGAAAATGAAGTACTCGATGCACAGACTAGCAGAAGCAAAGAGTAGCGGCAGAAAGAAAACACTTAAGGATTTGACCCGTGTTCAAAATTTTACTGGATGTGAGCTCAAAAACATTCATCTCTGGATAGAAGGCTGGCACTTTTCTGTAGCTCCAACAGCAATAATGATAAATGAATTTCTGTACAGCCAAGCAGCTCAAGCCGCCAACTACGTTACCACCATATAATTAATAACAATAAGCTATTAAAGAGAACAGCAGGTTACAACTATAAGGTGTCAAAATATATTAGCAAAGGAGAAAGCCGCAACACACACTTAAAAGAAAAATAAACGTAGAGTGTGTGAACCTAGACACTGGCTTCTTCCGCGCCCTATTGTAGATAAAGCTTTTATGCTTAAAGAGAAATAGAGGATGGCATAAAACTACTATAAGGTGATTAACGTCCCTCCAAAAGCAAATAACGCTCCCAGGGCTCAGAGAAATCTGAAAAGTGATATGGGAAACATGATTGTGAGGGCCCGGGAGAGTTGGCTGACCATGATTTGGTGTTATCCCTTTACTAAGAAATATTCTAATAGATACCTCCCTAAACTGTATTTGTTGGCCCAAGTATTTTCAACGATCCCAGAACATTGTGCTTTTTTAGTGTAAAATGAAGAAGCAATAAACTAGGAATGCGTAGGGGGAAAAATGAAAGGGTAAATGTTATGTAATTGGCTAAATGCTGGGATGTTAGCTAAAGGTTAGAAGTGGCCATGGAGACGATCTAATTAACTACTGACTTGTTTAAAAGATGTGAAAATTGAGACTAGAGTAACTGACACACTCATGATGGCAAAGCATTTGGTCATGGTCAGTGCCAGAATTCAGTGTGCTCGAAGCCAACACCACACCGTCCCACCAAACCCTCACTTAAAAAAAGCTTCCTCCTTCTTAAGTACAGTGATTTAAGTTGTTAGTTAAGCTAAGTAGGTTACTGTCTTTCTAGATCTCTTAGTAATGTGTGACGAGTTCTTTCTATTTCCATGCCTCCTGGGCACCCCTTTGCTCCTGGACAAGACAAAGGCTGAACTTATTCCAGTCCATTTTATCTTTATCACTTACTCCCCCGCTCTGCCCGACCACCACCGTTAGAGTCTCTCTTGCCCTTGCTGGGAGTGCTCCTATCCCTTCAGAAGCGAAGTGAAGACTTGACTAATATGCAGCTCCTGTCGGTTATAGAAAGTTAAACTCCCGTTTTCTCCAGATTCTGCATAAGAGTGAGGAACACCATTCTTGGTAAAGCGCTTTGGTTTGAGCTGTCAGTGTGAAAGAAACACTCGTGATTCAACCCATGACGGAGAAGGCATCCGTGGTGGAATGTTGATGTTTTCTCTCAATGGCCAATAACCTACTGATTTGGTTAAACCGTCACCTGAAACCCTATAGAGACTGGCCTGGAGCTTTCCTTTATGGAATTATAATTATTCAGAAACAAAGACTGATTTCTTAATTCTATTCTGCCTACAGTTAATTATACTTCTTTAAGTTCCTGACTCATTCTGATATGGTACTAAATTGAGTATCTGAGAAGAAACCGGAACTGAACGCATATTCCTAAGTGTGTGGCTTACTAAAAAGGTAATGCCATAGTTATGTATGGAAAATAGGTTAGCTCAATATGTTCCTAACCTACTTTCCTCTCTTGGGCATCATTCTGGATACACCAACACATTTAGGCACTATATGCTGAAGCCGAGATGTTACTGGCATACCAATGAATCATGCTCATTTCTATTTCCTTCTGTCTGTTTCCTGTCAGTCAAGAGCAGGTGAGAGATTATCATCTATTGAGATGGGAAAAGAGAAGGAAGAGAAGGAGAGGCAGAGAGGGAGGGAGGGAGGGAAGGAGGGAAAGGAGGTATGTCCAAAGATTTACGTTGTAACAAAGATTTCTCTCTGATTTCTACTTAGCTAGGAAGTATAGTGAAGTTCAGATTCCTAGGTGTTTTGTTAGGTCGAAAACCAAAGCTAAAGACTATGAAATGGGCCTAACAAAAACCACGCATTAGTTACTAAGTGTATCTGTTAAATGAAGCATGAGACATAATAATTAAGGATTGCTCTTTCTTAGATAGCAATTCCTTCCATTACCTTCTGCAAAGCTGTTAAATATTTCTAAGTCTATAATGCCAAATTATAAAGATGCTTTGGGCACAATAAATGTTTAATCCCCTATCTTTACGACAATTTTTCTAAAACCTGAACCAGCTCATTCCAGATCTGTTCTAAAGATTTAAATATTGTATACTGTGTCAATATTTTTAAAAAGGCTGATAATTTTCTGACCCAAAAGGAAATCTATTGAAAAAAATCACTAAAATATCTATCAATGGCTTTAAACATTTTATATATTTAAAAGGTCTGCTTAGCCCCTGTGTGATGTGATGCAATCAGCACAGAATTCCAATGCTGTCTTGAACAATTTAAGTAGAAATCTGATACTCGATTATAACATTTATGTCCTTTCTGAAAATAAATCATTTTTAGCTCACTTATCAGTTTCATTCTCAGTAAAGAAAAATATAAAAGTTTAGGATAAAAGGTAACCTACGGTGATGGCTTGGCCTTCTACTCTTCCTTTGAGTTGAAAAAGCAGAAGCAATGTTTGGTTTCTTAAAGACAGAGATTAGCATGAGAGTTTTTATATCTGACAATCTTAAGAAAAGTAAATACTTTGTATAATACTGTAGGATAGTAACTGTTGGATGAGATAGGAGGCAAACAGTCTGACATGAACCAGCAGCGAAACTCCTTTTCTGAATACTGGAGGAAAGACAGTTCAGAAATTAAAACAAGAGTAAGAAAATACAGACCAGCATTGCATGAATGTGCAAAAAGGAACAAAGGGCAGTAAAGATTTTTAGCATATTTTCAGCCAATCACAATAACTGACCATGCAAAGATACTTAGGTGAGAAGAATGCCCAGTAAAAAAATACATCGTATTCCTTGGAATGGGAAGAGAAGTTTCCTTAATTAAATGCTGGTCCAGCTACTTCAAAGAAATAAAAATAAAATAAAACTTCAGAGAATTAGACACACCTAAGACTGTCACAATACCTTTTCACGCAAACACATGATCAGTGGGCATCTTGACCTGACTGTTCATTCTGAGCCTTCTTATTCTACCTGTTGGCACACATAATACAGGTGGACACCATCTCAAAAGGGGACAGCCTGAGCAAGGGGAATGATGCAATCAAGCGATACCCAGGGGACCTCGAGTCTGGGCATCTATCTTTTGACATGAATATTAGAAATTTTGTCTTAAAGTGATAACAGCAGGGAAATTCCAAATCAAACTAGTCACTGTGGCCTGAACTCACCCGATTAGGTCTACATATTACCTCATCTACTGCAAAAGATCATACTTTGTGCTCAGGCCAACATGACTTCCAAGCTTAAGAAATTGAATGGAGTGTCTACATGGTGCCAACTCTGTCCCCACCCCCTTCTGAAAGTCCCTTACGAAAGAGGCTCTTATCAATACTAAGTCAATTACAGTGGTACATTTTCCTCTCCTCACCTCTACCTGAGGATGATTGTGAGTCACCTCCATGTAGTTACATAGCATCTCGTAATTTTCAAAATGTGTGGCGTGGGTGTATACAGATTGATTCCCAGTTAATCTGCTTATAAATGGATTGGTCTAAGGAACCCAAATCCTAAGACGATCCTACCTAGTTTGCTCAAAGTCACATGGGTAGTTACTGTGAGGAGTGGGCTCCAATCTGAGTCTAGAGTCCAGATTATGGAGAGGAAAAATAATTAAATTTCAATGTGTCACCAAGTTTTTAGTTAAATCATTTATGATAATTAGTTTACTAGGTCCCTGTGCTCAGGAAGGCTGGAGAACACCCAGCAGCTTGTGCTGATAATATGTGTTTAGTTAAGGCAATGAATCACAGTAGGGAGAAAAAAATTAGAAAAATGTACCTTCAGCAGAGACTTTTCTGATTATCTTACTGGTTTATCTTAGTGCCCTTTTAAAGTTTGAGGCCAAACGTGTGATGGTCTTTTCCTTTTAGGTTATTTTCAAATTTATCAAGATTGAGTTCAAAACTTGGCATTCAAAAATCTGACGAATTCTTGAAGAAATAACATATTTCAGTTTTGCTGGTATCGGTGAGAAACCCGATATGATTCATTTTATTAAGTAAATCTGTTGCCGAAAACCGAAAAAAGTCATTATTGTCACACTGTGTGAAGCAAGGCAGAGTCATTTGTTTCTCAACAAATGGTACCAGTTACAAAAGCTGTTTTCTCTTCCTCATGCGGAGATTTTCACATAGACTGTTAAATATAACCGACTGAGTTGATTTGGAAAATACCAAGAAAACCATATACTGTGCAGCTCAAATGATTGGAGCTAACAAAAACAAACAAACCCTCCCCGGCCCGCAGAAATGTAAATAAAAAGTTAGATTTCCCTGTACTACATTTGATTGCATTAATTGATGTTTAAAAAAAAATCTGTTGAAAATAAAGCCCAGCAGTAGCATTTTTCTTTCCTAAATCACAATAGCAGCACATTACAGACATTACCAAAAGGTCCCCTGGTACAATTCTAAAGTTCCACTCTGAAAGTGAACGCACGTACTGTGAGCTCTCCGCTTTCATCTCTACCCTCCCAAACATGTCAGAAAGCAGGTCACAAATGCAATCGAGCCTCTTTGCACTCCGATTAAATATTAATTTCGAAGAATACTCAGAGATGGGATGGTCAGCCACTAAATCCCGTTTCATTTATAAAAACAAACAAACAAACAAAATCTGATTCTAAAATAGGGTTTGAGCTCTGATAGGCAGCTTGCTATGACGGAGTCCGGTTTGTAATCCGTCCTTGTTCCACTGTCACGGAAGTTGTGGCCACAGGGAAAGGACAATTCCTGAGCCTTGTGGCAGGCACTGGGCGGGCCTGGCATCCTAGCCAGTGCAGACCTCCACCAAGGGCTTCTGCTGACTTCTGCTGCCGTGGGGAGAAGAGGTCGTCTTTATAAAAGTCACCGCAGACATTGTCTACAAAGCCTCTCTTCCCATGCTCCATGGTGGAGGGATTTTAGAAACTCAGGCTTCGGAATCCCTTGCTAGGGAGGGAGCTGCCCAACTCTGCCACTGACAAGCTATTTGATCTCACCTGTGTTGTCTCATCTTGCTTTTGCCCAACCTTGGGTCCAAAGGGGCCGCCAAGTCCCTACCTCATGGGGCTGGGTGGCGGGGGAGACAACCGAGATCCTCTCTATCGAGTACCTGGCACGATGCCTGACTTCTAGAAGGTACTCTGCAAATATCAGTTATTTCTGCTACTCAGCATCAAAATTTTGCTCCCTTTGTTGAAATATCTTATATCAAGTGTTTTAACTCTTCAGACTTCGTTGATTGCTTTTGTTCCCGTGTATTTCTCCTGCCCTCCTCCACAGAGGAAAAAGGAAGGGGGAAGATGGAGATGAAGCCAGAGGGTGTGGGGCTGAGAGGAGCGTGGTTTCAGTGTGTTTAGACGGAGGAGAGAGGGCACGTCAGAGCTCCATGGAGGTTGTTTTCTCCTCTATGGTCAGTTCTGTTAGCTGCCCCAGAGCCGTTCTGCATCTTAGAGGACTTGAGAGGTACCCAGGGGCAGAGACACTGAGAAGGCTCAGCAGAGGGCTGTCAGTGGGACTGGGAAAGGCAACACGGCCTTCGGAACCATGGGGCCTGCTTTCTGGGCCTTCCCGGCTCCTGGACATTGGCCAGGGCTGTCAAGAGCAAGGGTAGCCTTGGTTGGGCTCGTAGACATGTGGGATTCTTTGGGCAGATCCAGCAGAGAACTTTTGTTAGTTTTTTAACATAACCCAGACATGTATGAGGAAATCTCAGCATATGGTAATGATAAACTTTAAAACAATACCCAGAAGATGTTAATGCTCTTAAATTCTCCACTTTTTGAAAACCTCTTCCTCTCAAGGCATTGCCATAACAATACTGGCTATTGTTTTTCTCCTTCATTCTTCTCATCTTCTTCTCCTCAACCCAACTGGGCATGTTGTATGTATGTGTGGGGGGATGTAATGATTTAGATACTCTCTCAGCATATTTGTTGCGATGACAGAAAATTAGTTCCCAGATGAGGAAGAAGAAGAGTACAGCTTATGTGGAAAAAACTCACACCATTTGCTGTTCCTCAGGCCTTAGTCCCTAGCCAAGCCTTTTCCTCTCTCCCTCAGAATTCATTTCTTCTGTGAAGTCCTACCCTACTTTATAGGATTCTTAGGACATTTACCACATTCTCCCCCATAGCATAAAGACATATCTTTTTATTCTCCCACAAGTACATTCCTTCTTGATTATCCTCCTTATCATTTACTAGGTTTCTTCTCAAGACAACTGTTTTCTCATCGTTGTTGAATGATGAACAGAAGGAAGGAAACGAGAAAGGAAGGGAGAGATTGAGGGAGGTAGGAAGGAGCCAGATGTGGGAAAACACTGTGCTGTGAGAGATTTTGAGTCCCCCTCTGGCCTGGGTAGGAGTAGATGGTTGGCTCTTCTTTGTATCCCCAAACAATTCAACACTGTAGTGAAGGAGATCTTTTCAAATTCCTACCAATCCTCAGCCAGTGACATGCCTCTTGCCTAGCTTTGACACTTTTGATCAGCCCAAAAAGATGAAAAATAAAAGCAATACTCTATACTTATTTCCATCTAAAACATAATAATGTTTTCCCCTTTTCTAATGGGGCCCAATGATTGCCTGCTAGTGTTCTGGTCAACTTCACTTTCTCTTGACAAGCAGAAAAATGATGCGGTCCTCTACATTCTAAGGCTGCTACCATTTTCCAGGTATGGTCCTCTGCTGCATCTTCCCTATACATTTTTCTTCCTTTTACATGTTTAAGTTTCTAGGAGAAAGAATGGTCATAACTAGTACTTTCAATGCTTCTGCATTGCATAGCCCATCCCTACTGATCTGTGGGCAACCCGGTTTTCTTTCTTTAGAAGGCTCCCTCCCTGTAACGTCTAGAAATCAGAATATATGAGAAGCCAGAGTTTAAAAAAAAATCTGAAGATTAGCCTAATTTCAAAAACAGAATCAATAGCTTCTAGGGAAAATACACTTCAAAACCTGAGGACGAAATATCTTCGCTGGGCGTGGAACTTACCCTTGCCCCTCAAGACCTTCACCTCCCTACCCGAGTACATAAGATCTGACCAGCAGTGCTCAGGAAAAGGGACACTCCTGGTCAGCTGGTGAATGACGAGTGGACAAGAAGCAGGAGCCCAGCACCCTGTGCACCAACATGATGCCTTCCCCGGTCTTAAGGGGCTAACCTCCCCATCCATTAGCCTTTCCAACTCCCACTTTCCCAGGCACAGGCTTTAGTCTTCTCATTAGCAATGAATTCCCCGCCTCTGCAAGGAGCACAGATGTCAGGCGAGTCTGACCCAATATCTGGCTGATCAGATGCTGTTTACTTTCCTAAGCCTGAGGTTTTAGTGCATCTTGAGACGAGGTAGTGGGATTCTTCTGGCCGTCCTAGTTGAGCGGAAGCAATGGAATGCACAAAAGGCCCATGGATGGACAGAGTTCCCCCCCCCTCCCGCCCACCCCCTCCACCAGCCACAAATCTGGGTTAGGCAAGGGCTGCTGCTTTCCATGGGAAGCCTCCCTGAAGGACAAAGGGTCCAGGCTGCTTCTCCGCAAACAGAATCTGCAGGAGGCTCTGGTCCCCCGAAGCAACCAGGCCTGTGTTGGCACATCCAGCCCAGGGCAAACGGCCCACTCTCCGGTCCTCTTCAGAAACCATTCTTTGTACGGAATTAAATAAGTCAGCGCATGCATGCCTACGTATGTGCATACATACATACAAATATGAAATGAATCTCTTTAATAATTTGAAGAAATCATCTCAGCTCATATATGAGACAGTCGTTAGGGACCCGTGACAAAGAGGCCTTTGGGTTTTCTCTTTACCTTTGATCTACATTATAAAATGTTAATGCCCACCCCAGCAGAGCCCCTTCCCAGAAACGCCCACCCCCTTTCTGGAAAGGCTTACCCCTGCCCGCTGCAACTTCCACTCACGCTCCCCAACCCTGGTGAAGCGCTGACTTTGAGCTCATGCCCAGAAGCGCTGATGCTTTTAAACAGGGCTCAGCTCAACTGCTAAATAGAATTTATTGATGGTAAAGAGCACAGCAGAGATTAAATTGTGGCAGTTTAATAATAAACACACTCCTATCCTCCGCATCTTGACGTTACGCATATACTTAGCGTATGAAACTTAACTCTGAGGGTTTTGTCTCTAGCAGGGAACGTGGGGTTGGGGTAGTATCCACGGAATCTCTAATTTCGTGTTGATTAGGTAGGAAACAACCACAAGCACATATTTTGATATCTCTATTAACAGCCTGTTCATGTCTAACTGCAAAACTTGGTTGTACTTCTTTCACCATCTTTGCCCAAGACAGACCAGTAAACACAATTCCTCTCTCTATAATTAGCCTTTTCTCTGAGGGCCCCGAAGTAAGTCTGCATGCCGTAGATTTAATATCCAGCGCTATATCCATATGTGCTGCCCTTGCCTGGTCCCAGAGCATATAAACTCCCCTATTAGCAGCCTTGACTGCTTAATTATGCAGATTTTTTTTGTACCCGCCTGCCTGTAAAATTACTGTGTCTAACCTTTTTTTTTTTTTTTCCTCTTTGCACCATGCTGGCCATTCTAATGAAATCGGCATAGGGGAAAGGGCCTGATTTGCAGTTATGGAGGCTGGATCGCGCTGGCAATCTGTCCTTAGTGGGAGTTACAAAAGAAGTCAAATGCCTTCATCTGGTTCTACCCTATCATCCCCAAGGTGATTGAGTTCACTTCCCGATGCTTCCCAAGTTTTCCTCGGGCTGTCCAATCAGCACGTCCACCAGGGAGCCTGGTCTAGCTTGCAACAGTCTCTGTATCTAGTTACAGCCCCACCAGGGACAGTCAACCATCCACCCCCAAGCCTTCAGATGAAAACCTTTTCTAACAAGGCCGCCCAGCGCCAATGAAATAACACACATCTGCATATCCACTGGGTCCCATGTTTCTTGTGCTCATGGATTATGTATCTTGCAGCCTCTAATAAAGAAATGCAGTTCTTTGTTTAATGTTTATCTTGTGCTTGTTAAGCAAATGCTAATGTTGTATCAGAATGCTTTAGTGCTATTTGGGTTTTTGGTGATTTACTACAAGACAATCTGCTGTGAAGTAAATTTAGAGAGAGGGAGAAAAGGGGAAAAATCATTCCGGTTGAAAGGGAGAAAAAGAGAAAGGCTTGACAGAAAAATCGAGGAAAAAGGAATGAGACAGTGTAGGGAGAAGGAGGAAGTGAGAGCGTCCTCAAGAGACCCAGCAAAGCCCGCAATGGAGAGACAGACAGGCGGCAGAGGGACAGACACACACAGACACATCCGTGGGGGTCCAGCAGGTGGGGGGCAGAGCAGGGTCTTCTAGAAATCCCCTAGCCCCCAGCTGACATACCCACTTTATCACTGGACAGTCTCAGACTCGAAGCCAGAGAATAAACCGAGTACAATTTCCAAAAGGGATGAGATGATAACTTCCCCTTCAGTGATAAGGTAAACAGTGTCCTGAAGGGTAAACAAAAAATAAAAAAGCCTTTTTTTGTTGTCTGCCTTTGTGCCCTGATGGTGAGTACTGTGCACTGTTATTCACAGACCACAGGGAAGCCCTAAATTTAATTGTTCATGCCTAGCTCTGCTAGAAATAGGCAAAAATAATCAGAACCTCCCTCCTCCCAATTTCAGGGAGAGGTGGGGGTTGGGGAAAAGAAAAGAGGGTGGCAGCTTGAAAGCTGGTGAATGAATGCCCTTTATTTATCCTTTGGCAAGATGTGATGTGGATATCCACAACGCAAACCTTTCCCGCCTGCTTTCCAAAGCTTGTGATCCTGTGAGGAAAGAGGATGTCATTTTTATACTGAGAGATCACACATTTCCGCCCTCTTTGCATTTTTGATAGGAGAGATCAAAGTGCAATTTACAAAAAGTGAAACTGGGAGTCCTGTATGTTTTATAATTACAGTGATTATAATTTCTCAAGAAATTGTGAGGTTAATGAGGTCTTAGACGTCTGTGTCTTACAATATACAAAGACTACTGATAACAGGTATTATCTTGCAATATATACAAATATGGAATCACTGTGTTGCACACCTGAAACTAATATAATGTTTATATGTCAAGTACATCTCCATGAAAAAAAAACAGGATAATGATGGAGTGAACAGAAAGGTGGGTAAGATAAATAAATACTTTGCTCGGGAGGTATACTTGTCACAAATCACAGCCTTTCCCTTTCTTTTCTCTCTGCATTTCACAAAATAAATCAATACATTTCCAAAAGGATGAAAGACTCTAAGTGGATAAATGAAAAGCAAACACCTACCACACGAATACACACTCTGTCAAGTGAAAATTACATCCGCACAGAAGAATGCCATGTTAGCTTTCTTCCTGGGTAAACATCTCTATCCTTAACACACTATAGAAGCTGAGGATAAATTTAGCCTTCGTGATTAATACAATTAATTGTAAGTACGCTGGTTCTTCAGAAATACCTCAGCGATGGCACAGAACTTTCCATGCAAAGTGTTAGCTACTGGTTCAGAAAAAGGATGTGCACCATACCTTACTCTTTCTTTGCTGAGAACATTTTTTTAAAGGCTTGTTTTATTTTCCCTCCGAACATTATTCTCCTTGATGAATTTGCTGCTTTCTAATGGTGCTCTACTGATTCAGAAAGGCTGAACTTGAAGCCCTTGGTAGGCCAATGGAAGAGAGTAGAAAGCACAGTGAAAGCATCCATTTGCTACGTGAATAACTGGGAATCCGAAGTCTGGGATTCCCCAAAGTACTGCCTCTTAAGTCATGTAGGGCTCTCTGTAGAGCATGAAGCTTAATTACTACCAGTGAGAGTGATTTGGGGATGTGACACTTGTGCTCTGGGGTCTGACCAGAAGGAATCAACATACTTCATGATTTCATTTCACTAAATAATATAATCATGACAGATTTCATTTAGGCTCAAAGCAAGACCTACTGCTGAATGGTCTCTCTTCCCATTGTCTTGTCCACTTGGTCCCCATTGGGGGCTATTATCAGAATTGGAGTTTAATGTATCTCTTTTCCCCCTTTAAATTTAACAGAGGGTCAAGAAAGACTGAAAAAGGAAATCAATGGCACATTTCATTAGTTGGTTCTTAAAGCAACGGCAGGCTGTGAATCATGGGGCTTTGCTATTCATAAAGTATCACAAAAGCTCTCCAAATAATAAATAAAGGCAAAATAGCATGTTTGGATCTGTCCTCTCCATGACTTATAGGACATCCCATTCTCTATCACTTAATTCACATTATACTCCCATGAGGTGGCTGTGCCCTGTGCATTATACTCTCCATTATATACTTAAGAAGACAGAAGTACTGAAAGACTGAAAAATGTCCCTCAGAAAGGAATGTTTAATTCCAGATCGCCTGCCTTCCCCAGGGTGTGGGGTTGGGGAGAACTCAGGCTGCTCAAGAGCTTGGTGCCCATATGGTGACAGCTTGCTTTGAGGGGGAACTGGACTCCAGCGGGTTTTCAAAGAGTTTCACCTCACTTTCTTTACCACAGTAATGTCAGCAATGCTCCATCCATCCTGACCTAGACACCCAAGCATTTGATGCAGTATGTTTCCAAAGATAAGCACTTAGGATTTAGGTAGTGAAAAAACCAACAACTTGAATAAAACTACATCCCTGGAACTTTAGTGACCAGGCTGCCTGCCCCAAGGGCAATGGGTGACTGGGGAGACGTGATGCTGCGGTATTTTCCAGCAGCACCAGAACACTGCACATCCAGATGCTAAGACTTTGAGGCACTCCATGGAGAATAGGATATTGGAGTAGTGGAATCACCCCGAAGCCATGCTAAATGATCCTGGAGCCCTCTGAAATGCTGTTGGAACAGAATCCAGGGTTAGAATAAAACAATGTGTTCCTTGGGGTGAGGGTGGGGGGCTAGAATGAGAAAATGGGTTCTTGGACAATGACAATTAGACTTAGAAAATGAATTGCATGGAGGTTTAGACAGATACCAGTTGAGCCAACTTCTGAGAACTATTTCAGTAAAAACATAAACACACACGAAACCAAAAAACTAGTAAAAGGCAACCCTTAAAACTCAATTTAGAATGACTGAATACATTAAAACCTATACTTTCAGGAACCACCCTACACACAAATTTTCTAAGACTTGTGGGATGGGGGTTCGACTTTGGATTAGTATAATAAGCTCTCACTAGAATGAACTTCCTACAGACAGCAACTATAAATTCAGGGAAAAATATCAAAACAAAACAAAACAATAATAACAACAAAATAACAACCAATTAACCTGAAGGCACTGGCATGTGAATAAAAGCAGGCAGAGTCTGGAGCGTCAACACTTAGAAGAAGGAAATAACGCAAGATGAATTTTCTAGTTTTCATAGATTTTAGCTGTACATGGATGCTAAGAATTCAATAGAAAATCATAGTATTTTTTGAGAATCCAAGGCAAGCATTGCCATGAAAAAGTAAGCACAAAACCTTGGAAAAGAAAGACTCTGGAGGGGGTGGGGACAGCACAGTTTTTTAAAATAAAGATTATATTTATATATGTGAGAAAGAGCACGAGAAGGGGGAGGGTCAGAGGGAGAAGCAGACTCCCCATTGACTGGGGAGCCTGATATGGGACCTGATCCTGGGACTCTGGGATCATGACTTGAGCCAGAGGCTGTTGTTTAACCAACTGAGCCACCCATGTGCCCAAGGGACAGCACAATTCTGTGTAAAACCCCGCTCAAATCTCTGGCTGAGTTCTGAACCATACAAATGCAGGGTTGACTGTAAGCAGTTCACTTAAGGAATTTTTAAAGAAAAACAACAAAAAACTGAACTAACATTTGAGGTACAGTCCAAGAGGTAAAGTTTGCAGTTTGTGTCCAATCAAGTTACTTGCCTCCTAAAGCAAAAATATCCACACTCTTTGAAGGAATATAACAGAATCCAGAGTATCTACAATGTAATATTTACTACATCCAAGATACACTTTTAAATTACTGGGCACACACACAAAAAATGAAAATGTGACACATTTTCAAGAGAAAAGACATCAATTTAGATGTTAGAATTAGCATCCAAGGACTTTAAAGCAGCCATTACAACTATGCTCAATGATATAAAGGAATATACACTCCTCATGAGTAAAAACACAGGAAATCACAGCAGAGGAAGAGAATCTATAAAAAGTTACCAAACAGAAACTTCAAAACTGAAAATTACAATTTATTAAGTAAAACAATCACTCTATGGGCCTGAAAGCATAATGAATATGATAATGGAAAAAGTCAATGAATATGAAAAATAGATCAATAGAAATAATTCATTCTGAAGAACAAAGTATTTGAAGGGAGCCCCTGGGTGGTGCTCCTGGGTGGCACCTGGGTGGTTCAGTTAGCTAAATGTCTGCCTTTGACTCAGGTCATGATCCCAGGGTCCTGGGTTTGAGCCCCATGTTGGGCTTCCTGCTCAGCAGGAAGCCTGCTTCTCCCTCTGCCTCTCCCCATGCTTGTGCTTTCTCTCTCTCTCTCAAATAAATAAATAAAATCTTAAAAAAAAAAAAAAAGAAAGGAATGAACAGATCTTCAAGAATCTGTAGGGCAATATCAACACATGATAATTGTTGTACTAAGGAGAGGAGCAAGAGAATGATAAGAAATAATAGTTTAAGGAATAATTATGAATATTTCTTAAAATTAGTGAAAAATACAACTCTACAGATTCAAGAAATTTAGCAAACTCTAAGCAGAAGTATAAGAATGCCACATTAGCATATCCTTGAAAATGAAGATAAAGGGAGAATCTTAAAAGTGGCCAGGAAAACAAAATAAAACAAATAAGCCCCCACAGAAACTTATTATATAGTGGAAACAATGACTTGATTGACCTCTGACTTCTCACTGGAAACAAAGGAGTCCAGAAGATTGGGAACCAACACCTTCCAGAGACTTGAAAGAAGAAGAAAACTCTCAATCTATAATTCCATATTTGGAAAATATCCTTTAAGAAGAAATGTGAAATAAAAATATCTGTACATAAAAAACACCAAAAAATATGCTGCTAGGAGAACTGAGCTACAAGGAATGCTTCTTCAGGCTGAAGGGAAATTATACCAGGAGAAAACTTGCACCTTCAGGAAAGAATGAAGAGTCTCAGAAACAATAAGTATCTGGTTAACACACACACAACTTTTCATTTGTTATATATACTCTTGATCACTTAAAGTAGAAACGACAACACTGTCTTGTGGGGTTTATTATTATGTAGATATAATATATATGAAATCTGTATCATAATCTATACTGCTACAAAGTTTCTACATTTTATATAAAATGGTGAGATACTAACATGGGGTTGACTATGAAAAGTTAAGGATGCATACTGTCATTCCTAACACTGCAACTAAAATAATAAAATGAAGAAGTGTAGCTGAAAAGCCTACAAATATTCGTCAGGGATACTAGCTCGTAGTTTGTTTTTGTTTTTGTTTTGTGCTGTCTTTGATTGGTTTTGGTATTGGGGTAATGCTGGCCTCATAAAATATATTTGGGAGCTTTCCTTCCTCAACTATTTTCTGGCATAGTTTGAGGAGAATAGGTATTAACTCTACTTTAAAAGGTTTGGTAGAATTCACCTCTGAATCTACTCTGGACTTCTGTTTGTTGGGAGTTTTCTGATTACAGATTCAATTTCATTACTAGTAATTGTTCACATTTTCTATTTCTTCCTGATTCAGTTTCAGAAGACAGTATGTTTCTAGGAATTTTTCCATTTCCTCTAGACTGTTTATTTTGTTGGCATGTAATTTTTTGCAGTATTCAGATAAATTGTAATAGAATATAAAAAAAATTCACACAATCCAAAAGGAAGGAGGAAAAGACAGTAATAATAGTAATAATAATAAAAACAGAGAGAGCTAACATACACAAATAAGAAATGGTAGGCTTAAATCCAACCATATTAATACTTGCTTGAAATTATAATGGTCTGAACATTAATTAAAAGCAGAGATTTTCAGGATGAATAAAGAGGAAGCTCCAACTTGATGCTCTCTACAAGAGATCCTCTTGATATATGAAGGCTGAGAGGTCAAAAGGAAATGCACTGAATGAATACATAACACATACAGAACAAGCACAAGGATGTTAGAGTGACTGTCTATATCAAATAAGCTTGAAGATAATACTGCCAGAGTTAAAGAAGGATGTTTTATAATGAAAAAATGGGTCACTAATCAAGAAGATATAACAATCATAAATGTGCATGCACTTAAAAAGAGCTTCAAAATATACCAAGCAAAAGCTGACTGAATCTAAGAAAAAAATAGACAAGTCTATAATCATAGATGGATATTTAAACACATTTCTTAGCAACTGATAGAACAGCTAAATCCCTCATCCCTAGTGACACAGACCATCTGAACAATACTCTCAACCACCTGGACCTAATCTATAGCTATAGAACCTTATATTCCATATCTGTAGAACACCCATTGTTTTCAAGTGCACATGATACATTCACCAAGATTGCTCTTATGTTCACCCCTAGAACAAGTGTCAATAAATTTAATAGCGTGCTACCTAATCATAATGAAATTAAAGTAAAAATTAATAACAACTGATATCTAGGAAAACTTCAAATATTTGGGAATTAAAAGCACACTTCTAAATAATCCATGGCTTAAAAAAAATCTCAAGGGAAATCAGGATATATTTTGAACTGAAGGTTATTGAATATTCAACATTTCAAAATTTGTGGGATGCAACTAAATCATTTCTTAGAAGGAAATTTATAGATTTAAATGCTTATGAGAGAAAGGAAAAACAAAGTCTAAAACTAATGACTTAAGTTTTACCTTAAGAAGCTATGAAAAGAAGGACAAATTAAGCCAAAAGTTACTATAAGGAAGGAAATAATAAAGATAAGAACAGAAATCAAACAGAAATGGAAGCCAAATCATAGGGAAAATTAATGATATCAAAAGTCAATTCTTTGAAGAGATCAGCAGAATTAATAAACTTAGTTAGACTCACCAAGGAAAAAAAAAGGATACAGATTACCAGTATCAGGAATAAAAGAGTATCACTACTGATCCTGTGGCTATTTAAAAAACAAAAAGAGAATATGAATAACTTTAGGCCAAGAAATCTGACATAAAGTTAAGCAGAAAAATCTAAGCAGTGGCCTTTTATTTATTAAGGAAATTGAATTCATTAAAGAATGAAGGAGGAAGGGGGGAAGGAAAGTAGGAAGGGAGGAAGGGAGAGAGGGAAGAAGGAAGAAAGGGGAACTAACTCAAGGCTGAGAGGGTTTCATGGGTGAATTCTAATACTCATTTAAGGAAAAATGACACCAATCTTAAACTCTTTCAAAAAATCTTTCATGAGGTCAGAATAATTCTAATACCCACTCTGAAAAATATCTTGTAAAATTTGTTGGATTGGTCTACATCCAGAATGAAATCATTTAATCATGCTAATCTACTAAAATGCATATATTGATGGATGAAAAAAATAAAGGAATGAAACCAAACTGGAATATTTATTGAACCCTTTCTTATTCTTATCCCTGTGTCTATTTAATAATAAATAGATCAACCTCTTTAGAATTGAAAACTGATGTGCACAAATGCCTTGGGCTCTCTTCTCACTTTTGGAGCAGTTTCTCCTCATTAGGCAGGCATTTTTACCTCCTGTGTGCAGTGAGCCACTGGGGGTGGGGGGGGGCAATGTAGCACAGCCCTGTTTTGCTCAAGGAGGCAGGAAGAAACCTGATTCTGGTCACAGGTCACTTACGCATTCAATCTGTAGTCAAATTTATTGGAAGTAAAATTCATATTTTGGTCAAAAACTGTGTGTATGTGTATGTATATATATGTGTGCATAATTATATATATATATACATACACACATACATATATGTATATATGTATAATTTCAGTGACATATATATAGTGACATACATGTCACTTATCCCCGAAAAAAGAAAACAGAGTGAAAGGGAAGAAGGAAAGTTTTAAACATTTTTAAAAGACACAAAATATCTGCAGGTGGAAGTAGGACACAAAGAGTCTGGTAACTACTCCCCTGTCCCCACATGCAAATGGGAGAGGCAGTGAGGGAAAAAGCAACACTGAGAATTATTAGGGGACATATTTCAAGAAGTTCTACCAAACAAGCAGAAAAAGTATTTGCAACTAGCGCAGAACATAGAGGATTTAAAAAATGGAGGATCTTGTAACTGGAATGTCAGGGTAGTAGAAACCCCTCTGTTCCTTCCCTGGTCATTCCAAGTGCCTGGCTCTGGCTGATGGGACAGAAATAGCTTCTCATTATTGGAACTAAGATCCTGCTTTGTAACCTTGCTTTGTAGGCTCCTGCTATAACTCTCAAACTGGTAGTCAGTGAGCATTTAAGTAGTAATTGTTCTGGTCATGGTAAAATAGCAGGAACCAGATTTACCTGAAACAATTAAGACAAATGGACAAATTAGATGAAACACCATTTTGAAGACATTGGACATGAGGCAGCGCAGGACCATGATGTCTGAGGGAGAAAAACGTGTGAGGTGAGCCCCAAATTGCCCAGCCTACTGTATGGAGAGTTTTCAGCCACGTGTGAGGGGAGGGGGCACCAGGGTAAACCTGGAGGTCTTCCTCAGCTGGCAGCCCAGGGGGTCTACGCCACAGCTTCTAGAGGAGAGTTCCAGGGAGAAGAGTCTTGAGGATCTGCTGGGAATCCTCCTTGAGTCTTACACCAAATGGTGATCTGTGCATGCCTAAGAAGAAGCTACCTGATGCCAGGGAAAATCCCTCCTGAGAGAAGCGGAGAGAAAATGTCTCACAGTTCTCATAAGGCTGTGTTCCCACAAGTCAGAGCAGAAAACCTCTTGCTTCAATGTCCTCATTGCATTGAGTGTTCAGAAAGGTATTAGCTCCATAGTGGGGAAAAATAATCAATGGTTGCTCTGGTCCCACAAACATACATACACACATATATAAATGCCTTGAAAGAATCAAATTATTACCAAGTAACTTAAATGCTTCCCAGAACAAATCTCCAGAATACGCAGAGAAATACAGAAATATCTAGTACCTACCAAGGTAAAATTCACAATATCTGACATTCAGTAAAAAATTAATACGCATACAGGAAAATGCAATCTATAAGCCAAAGACAAAAGCCAACAGACACAAATATGTCACAGATGATTAAGTTAGCAGACGAGGATATTAAAAAAGTGATAACTATATTCCACGTGTTTAATAGGTAGAAGAAAGTTTGGGCATATTTAACAGAGAGAGACATAAAATACATAGAAAACTCTTTTTGAACTTCAAGTGCTAAAAAATATACTAGGTAGATTTGACAATAGATTAGACATCACAGAAGAAAAGATTAATGAATTTAAAGACATAGAGATAGAAAGTATCCCAAATGAAGCACGGAAGAAAAAAAGGACTGTTAAAATTAAAAGAAAAAAAAATGAACAAAGCATCAACAAGCTGTGGGAAAACTTCAGGTAGTCTAATTTTTGTATATTTGGAGCTTCTGGGGGGGTATATAAAAATATTTAAAAAATAGGCAATTTTTAACAGACAGACTGTTATAGACATTCAGTTTATTTGAATATGTTTTAATTCTCTATATTTAATGATTTTAGGTATATCTTGTTTTTTGAAATGGTAACTAAAAAATATATTATGAGTAGAAATGTCTAATATTTTAAAAGAAGCCCACATTAAAACCTGGAATCATACATATTCTATCAATAGATGAGCTGTTTTTAAAATACATTCAAGAGGTAAAAATAAGTTCTAATATAAATTTATCCCACACTTTTTGTGGACCTGAACATTGATGCATTACTGATGAAGAAGTTAAGACATTTCTCACACAAATAGGTTTTTTTTCCCTCTGATTGCAATAAAGGCAGCCTGTGAAAGTGAAAAATAGAAAAGAAAGAAATTGGGGTCATGGGTTGCAGAGAAGAACTGGCAAATTGTGGCATGAATGATATGGTCAGAGAGAATGGATATTGACAAGTTTTAGATCATAATGGGAAAAAAGGAAGGAGACAAAAACGTCAGGAACAATAGATCAAATCATTGTGTTGTACACGGTAAACTTATAGAATGTTGTATGTCAGCTACATCTCAATAAAAGGAGAAAAATCAAGAATAAGTTTGAAGATTGGGACACAAAACATGGTTCAGTCAGGAAAATATAATTCATCTACACTCAGACTTTCAGAGGTGTCTTGTTTTCCTGAAATATAAAGCAGTTTATTTAGGATGAGACTCTACCTGCTTCTTCCTAACCTAGTTCTATTTCAAGCAGTCAACATTATCCTGATCATTGAAAATCATCAACCAGATTTTCCTCTAATTTGGAGTTAGAATGATAATTGGGGAGATAAACCATAATTATGCCAAGACTCAATTTAAAATAAAACACAGAAATGGTAAAGAAAAAAATGTAGAGACAAAGGGGAAAGCAACAATAAAAACAAAACCTCCTTGCTCAGTTTAAATACTAAAATTAATATTCTCTAAGTCAACAAACTTTAGAGCTAAGTTGCCTTCATGCAATTTCCTCAACTCCTGGGGGTAAATTCACCTGAATTACACAGGTACTTAATTTAAGGGATGCAAGTATCCTGAATCACAGCCCTTGAACCCACTCCACTGAATTCATCAGTTTGCTTAAGAGGGAAGGGAGCAAGAACCAACTGTATACACCAATTTTGTAAGGGACTCTAACGCACTTTAAAGTGTGTAACACTCATAAAAAATACTCTTTCTAACATGAACTTGACCTACCTTTACCTACTACACTTTCTATAAGAAACACTAACTCCGTATTTAGTGACGACTAATTTTGAGTTCTCAGAATTTAGAAGTATTTGAGGGTGCTGGTTTGGACGACCCCACCTCACTTAAAAGACCTGCTCATGAAAGAAGCCATCCCTTCTTTAACCTTTTGATATGTGATCCCCTTTATGCCTGTAAGTAATTCAGACCACCTCATTAATTGTTATTTTCATACACTGGCATTCCAGTGTCTTTCAGAGGAACACTTGAGAGGCTGGGAGCTGGGAAATCTGTATCCTGTTCCCAACTCTGCTTGGGGCTTGGGTAAGTCATCGAACTGTTACTGAGTTTAGCTTTCTAGTGAAAACAGGAAGAGAACAGAATGTTATGTTTTTCAAAATCTCTCTGATTTTCAATGATAAGGCTAAAGAAAGTAAGACTCTCTAGGGCCTTCTTTTATGTGTAGCTATCTTTTTTAAAATTCCTTTCCCTTCCTTTCTCTTTCTGTACCCATCAGTAAGTAGAAGGATCTCTGAAAAGACACAGGGCAGAGATGAACTCAAGGAACTGTCGTAATTTTTTGTACCTTATTTTTTAACACCCGCTTCTGGGTGGCTTCTCCCTCTCTCCTCAGCTCACTGGCCACGTGGGCCTTGCCTCAGAAACTAGGTAACGCCGTGGTAAAAGCACTGGTCGTCGGACTTTCCAGGGAGCAGTGGGGCAACAGGACAACGTGGAGGAACTGGAACTGTCTTTTCAATTCATGGTTTCAAGATAAGCTAATTTCAGAGCAATCCTTTATTTTTTGCTTCTTATATTCGTCCTGAACTCTTTTCCCTCTCACGCAGAGTAGCTTCCTGATTTTGTGGTATAGATGTCTCTGATTTGCTAAGTTGCTTTGATCTTACTTTCAATTGTAAGGAGCAATAAATGACTTACCTATGCTGACAACACTCATAGTAAAATTCCAATACATCTACGGGATATCAAGTCAGCAGAAATACTTGGCACTAAGCAAATTAAATATCCGTGTCAAATACACTCCTACACAGTGTATTTTTTTTTTTGCTTTTCTTTTAAATTTTATTTACTTATTTTTATTTGAATAAACTTGACTCCATGGGGTTAATACAGCCTCTGAAGCTCCTATTTTTAAACCATAGGTGTTAGAAAGATGTATGTGCAAAGTTATATACTGAGTTATATAAATCGAAGCTAAAATTGTCATAACAGGTAGTTCTACTTCAGGTCATTTTATAATACTTATGGAATTTTCTATTATGGTGTTATGTTAAAACATTCAACCAAAGTTTCCTGAACATCATTCCTGAGCATTGCATAGACATAAAAATGACTTCCATTAATTTACATTATATGCCTACCATTAGTACCCCCAAAAGTATGCATACATCAGATAATAAATGTCTAAGATGTGAATTTACCTTCAATATAATATTTGATCTCATAAATTCAATAGTTTATACCTCAAAGGGAGGGGTAGAGTTTCTACTGCTTTTATTTACAATGAAAATTGAATCTTAACTAGCCACGTGGGAATATGGTAGACAATAATCTATTGTTGAACATTAGTCTTAGTATTTATCTAATTTATTGATTGACTGAAATGAGGTCTCTGATTCAACTCAAGAGTTTGGCATTTTACATTTTTCAGTTTGTAGAACTATTTGATTAACAATAAATTTCAAAAGAGTCTATTGATGTTGAGCAAATATGGCCCAATGCTAAGAGATAACAAGATACACCTTATGCTCAGTTTGGTTCAACCTCTCTTCCTGCAATGAAACATTAACTAGTGAGTCTTTTGGAATCGGTCCTGTGTGTGTGTGTGTGTGTGTGTGTGTGTAATAATGTCATAAATCTTCTGGGGAAATTCTCCAGGATAAATTTAGATTTCAAAATTGTTTTTTTTTTAAAATTATGAGTAGAAAGATATGAATTGGTTGTGGTTTTGCTATTGCTTGTAAGGAATAAACTTGCTGTTATGTTCAATAGTAGCTGGGCACTTTAAATTTTAATGTGGGTATCAGCCCACATTTTGCAAATGTTTGACCATTGCTTGAATGCAAGATTAGGAAATGGTATATTTTATCTTACATTCTATTTCTAGTTGAGGCAAGTTTTTTGACACTAGTATAACTTTTGTGCACTGTATCCCCCTTCAATGGCCCTCACAATTGTACTTTTTGTCTCCATATACTTTTTAAACTTAGAAATTTGGGTCCTAGGAAGAGTCCTGAGAAACAGGAAAGATTCTTCCAGGACATCTTATAGGAATAAGTAATGCTGAAAACTTGAAAGTGAATTTGACTGCCCACTAATAGAGACCACACAGTAATACACCAGCAATTTTGTCAAATTCCTGAACCTGTTTCCAGATCTCACAAGCAATCCTAGATTTCTCAGCACCTTTTTAAATTTTTTTTTTCCAATCAAGTTGGCCAGAAAACATCCTTCTCTCCTTCCCTAGCTCCTAACTTTGAGGGCTGCAAACTCATAAATGATGTCAGGCTGTTGTTGGTACTATGCTTACATTCTACACAGTAATGTTATAAATTTAAATGAAGCAGTATCTACTGTATGTTCTAGCTCCTCAAATGAATAGTTCATTCCATGTAAATAGAGAGATTATTAATAACTACATTCTCTTTTTCTATTCCCTCAGTACTTTCAATTACTTACACAGCAATTTACTTCCTGCTCTTTACCTGTGTACTACTTAAAAATCTTTATTCCACTGAAGAAGCTGCTCTGTTTTCTGGAAGAAGGAAAGTGACTCGTGAGTAACATTTACTTCCTGGGGATTATTAAAAGGCTAAAGAGGAACCATGTACAAACATTCGAGAAACATCTATGCAAATGGATAGCAGTCTCTTTAACACTTTGAGATTTTCCTACATAGTAGACAAATCTGAAGAATCACATCTTGGAAATTTGGAGAAAATTTTAGTTCTAACACCTACAGGGATTGACATGTATTTGGAATGTCACATGAAATTAAAAACAAAAACAAAACGAAGAATTAAAATAATGTAACTGTTGCACTTGTATTTTTTGGCACTGTAGGAAAAGGCACCTCACTCTGACAGCCTTTAGCAGCACAAAACTGGATCAGCCCTTTGACTTCTTTAGGATTTAGTTTGTTCACACAGGCTAAGTGACTCATTAAGTCCGTTCCTGATCTAAAAGCATTGGGGTTTTGTATTATTGGTACGAAATTCTTTACTAAAGCTCAGATTGACAAATGTTGCAAAACTTATTTCAAATACAAAGACACGCCATACCTCCAGTGAGTAAAGGGCTGGGTGGACAACTGTAGGAGAAAGAACTAAGTGAGAGCCTTGCTTCGGGGAGATGAATCATCAGGTGAATATGAAAAGGAGATTTTTTGTGGGGGTAGACACAACCTTACAATAGCAATGCAAGCTGGAGTGTTGATGGCCTTGGATTCTGAGATAGGAGGTTTAGATTTTGGTCTGTAGGCAATAGACATGTGATAAGATATAGAGTGGGACAGAGAGGAGGATTGGTGACTCTCCAGCAGGGTAATCATAGCAATGGCTAAATTTTATTAAGCACTTACTGTATGCCAGACATTGTTCTACATCCTTTACATAATACTGGAAGCAGTAACTCTGTGAGTTAGGGACTCCATTCTTCTTGTCAAGGAAAACTGAGGGAAAGGAGATTTAAGTAACTTGCCTAACTATAAACACAAAAATATTTTAGGAAAAAGGCCTACTAAAGATGAGATCCAGATTGATTTGAAGAGTGGACATATATGAATTTATTTTCAGAAATTTGATTTTTAAGGGGTGTCTGGGTGGCTCAGTCAGTTAAGCGTCTGCCTTTAGCTCAGATCATGATCCCGGGGTCCTGGGATCGAGCCAAATGTCAGGCTCCCTGATCAATGGAATCTCCTTTTCCCTCTCCCTTTGCCCCTCTCTCACTGCTGTGTTCTTCCTCGCTCTGTCTCTCTCAAATGAATAAATAAAAAATCCTTAGAAATGTGATTAAAAAAAAAAAAACAACGTTTATTGTGTTAAGCAAATGTGTGCACTTTTAAAGTGAGGTGATCATTATGACAATGAAGATTTAAATTTGGAAGAGAAAAATATATGCACAGTATTACAGTCATTTTTATGAATTTATAAGAGTGCATGCATTTAAGAAAAACAAATCTGAAACAAAACAAAAAAATTCCCACTCAATCCAAAACAGACCTGATTATTTGGTTTCTGACATATCTATGTGAAACAATGACTAGGGAATCCTTCCAAACATTTAAGGAACAAATGATACCAATACTCTACAATCTGTCTCAGAAAATAGGAACAGGGGATACATTTTCTAACTCATTCTATGAGGCCAGCATTACCCTAATATCCAAACCAGACAAAGACATTACAAGAAAGAAAATTACAGACCAATACATCTCATGAACAGAGATGTAAAAATCCTTAAGAGATATTAGCAAACTGAATCTAACAATGTATAAAAGGAATTACAAACTGTAACCAAGTTGAATTTTTCTAGGTATGCAAATTAAGTTCAACATTAGAAAATCAATTAGTGTAATCCATTACATCAACAGGCTAAAGAAGAAATGGCATACAATCACATCAACAGATGAAGAAAAAGCATCTGACAAAATCCAATACCCATTCATGACAAAAATTCTCACCATAGTAGGAATAGAATGGAATATCCCCAACTTCATAAATAGCATGTACAAAAATCCTACAGCTAACATTATACTAATGGTAAGAAACTAGAACCTTCCCCTCTTATCTAAAATGAGACAAAGATATCCCCTTTTAACACTTCTATTCAATATCATACTGAAAGTCCTGGCTAATATGCTAAAATAAGAAAAAGAAATATGAAGCATAATGACTATAAAGAAAGAAATAAAACTGTCTTTGTATTCAGAGGACATGACTATGTAAAAAATCTGAAAAAATTGATCCAAAAAACCCTCTTGGACCTAATTAGTGATTGTAGCAAGTTTGCAGGCCATAGGGTTAAATTTGTAAATATACAAATTCATGTCAATTACTTTCCGACGTACAAGCAATGAGCAATTAAAATTTGAAATTAAAAACATACTATTTATATTAGCTTCTGAAAAAGAAATACTTCAGTATAGAACTACACAATTCTGATAAAAAAAATTTTTTTTAAAGATCTAAATAAATGGAAAGGTATTCCATGTTCATGGATGGGAAGACTCAATATTGTTAAGATGCCAGTTCTTCCCAACATGATCTATAGATTCAGTGAAATCCTAATCCAGATTCCAGCATGTTACTGTGTGGCTATCAACAAAATAATTCTAAAGTCTACATGAAAAAGCAAAAGATCTAAAATAGCAACAAAACATTGAAGAGTAAAGTCAGGGAAATGATGTCACCCAACTTCAGAATTACTATACAGCTATAGTAATCAAGATACTATTGCTGAAAAAAAAAAAAAGTCAAATAGATCAGTGAAACAAAATGGAGAGCCCAGAAATAGTTAACTGGTCTGTGACAAATGAGCAAAAGCAATCCAATGGAAGAAGGATATTTTTTTCAACAAATGTTGCTGAAAAAACTGGAGATGCAAAAAAAAAAAAAAAAGAAAAAAGAATAATCTAGACACAGACATTATACCTCTCATAAAAATTCACTCAAAATGGATCATAGACTAAATCTAAAATACAAAAGTAAAGCTTCCAAAGGCAACATAGGTGAAAATCTAAGGTACTGGCATTTGGCAATGAATTTTTAGATACAAAATGAAACGCAGGATCCACGAAATGAAAAATTGAGAAGTTGGACTTCATTCATTTCTGCAAAAGACAATGTTAGGAGAATGAAAAATAAGCCACAGACCATAAGAAAATATTTGCAAATGCATGCCTGAAAAAGGACTTGTATCCAAAGTAGGCAAAGAAATATTAGGCTTCACTAATAAAAAAAAACAATCAATTTAAAAAACGGGAAAATGATGTGGACAGACACGTCACCAAAGAAGAAATATACTTGGCAAAAAAGCATATAAAAAAGATTCTCAGGCCTCCTGGGTGGCTCAGTCAGCTAAGCATCTGCCTTCGGCTCAGGTTATGATCCCAGGGTCCAAGAATCTAGCCGCACATAGGGATCCTTGCTGGGTGGGGAGCCTGCTTCTCCCTTTCTGCCCACTGCTCCCCCTGCTTGTGCTCTCTTTGTCAAATAAAAAAATCTTAAAAAATAAATAAATAAAGGCGCTCAACATAATTTACCATTAGCGAATTGCAAATTAAAACAATGGGATACCATTAAATACCTATTAGGATGGTTAAATTCTCAAATACTAACAAAACCAAATACTGGCAAGGATAGGGAGCAACAGGAACTCTCATTCATTGCTGGTAGGAGTGCAGAATGGTCCAGCTACTTCAGGAGACAATTTGACAGCTTTTTACAAAGCCAGACAGAGTATTAACACATGATTTAGCAATCACTTTCCTACATATTTACCCAGATGAGATGAAAACTTGTATCAACGCAAAAACCTGGACATGGATGCTTATAGCAGCTTTATTCGTAACTGCCAAAATTCAGAAGAAACCAAGATGTCCTTCAGTAGGTGAACGGATAAACCAACTCGTACATTCATACAATGCACTATCATGCAGAAATAAAAAGAAATGAGCTAACTATCTGTGGGGTGAGGGGAAAGAAATGAGCTATCAAGCTATCAAAAGGCATGGAGGGGGCGCCTGGGTGGCTCAGTGGGTTGAGCCTCTGCCTTCAGCTCAGGTCATGATCCCAGAGTCCTGGGATCGAGCCCCAAGTCAGGCTCTCTGCTCAGGGGGGAGCCTGCTTTCCCCCCACACTCTCTGCCTGCCTCTCTGCCTATTTGTGATCTCTCTCTCTCTGTCAAATAAATAAATAAATAAATAAAACTTAAAAAAAAAAAAGGCATGGAGAAGGCTTCAATGCAGATTAGTAAGTGAAAGAAGTCAAGCTAAAAGGCTACATACTATATGATTCCAAAATACAACATCCTGGCAAAGGCAAAACTATGGAGACATTGAAAAGGTAATTGCCAGGGGTTCCAAGGGGCGGGGGATGAGTAGGTGCAGCACAAGGGATTTTTAGGGCAATGAAGCTATTTAATTAACAATAATGTATTAATGTTGGGTCACGAATTTGTACTAAATGTACCCCACCAATGAAGATGCTAATCATGGGGAATCTGGGGGTGGGGTGGGGTAGAGGGAGTACAGGAGGATTCCCTGAACTTTCTGTTCAATTTTCTGTAAACTTAAAACTGTCTTAAGAAATAAAATGTATCAATTAAAAAAATAAAACTAACGTAAAACAGACACCGCCCCTTTTTCCCACAAACCTATGTGAAAAAATGAATAGCATCATCAGAAAAGTTTGGCAGTAGCCAGAGAGAACCAGAGGGAAGGAAGCCTAGAGCAGAGTGAAGATTCCTCCCACCTGTTCCTCTGACTTCCACTATTGCCCCCTCAGTCAACACTGATACCGCAATGACTCTGTTACAAGAAAATCTGAACATGTCACACTCTCCTGCTTAAACTTTCTCAAGGAAACCCGTGGGCTGCAAGGTAAAACATAAACTCCTTGGCGTGGCATACAAGGTCTGTAACGGTCTGGGAAGTTCTACTCCTCTATGTACCTAGAGTCATTTCACCTCCTCCCTCCCCAACCCCACTTAAATTCCCCAAGAGATTTTGCACAAACAGGAAAAGTTCTTCTCTGGCCTTGCAATCTCCTAATCATTCTTCAAATGTCAGTTAGGGAGTTCTCTTCCTGATGGAGGCTTCTCTGAGCTTCCCAGGGGATCTACTACTTAGCCCCCCCCCCCCCCCCCCCCCCCCCCGCCAAGGACAAATACCACAGTGTGAAAAAATCGTTCATTGGCATAGCTGGTGCCTCATTTGACTCAAGTTCCTTTAGGGAACCACCACTTGTCTTTCTATCTTTAGTATCTAGCACAGACCGTACAATATATAGTAGGTGTTGAATAAATGCTAGTTGAATAAACACCAGGCAGTGAATAGTCAAGTGCTGGTCCACCACAACCTCTATGGTAATAACTTCTAGCTAGTATTTTAATAGTTTACCCTTCTTTAATTAATTCTCACTTGTATATATAGTGACCTCTTGATTATCCACAAGAGGATTATCTACATTGTAGTTTAGTGTAGCAAATCTTACTTTTAACTTCTTGTTGACATCACCAGCTGTTTACTTATGTCCTTCCTTGACATTGTCACCAATTCCATTTACTTTTATTCCTGTAGGCCGCTTAAAGGATGGCAGAAGTCAGGAATAAAGGAATTTTTTAAAGAAACAAATAATGATTTGCCTCTCTTTACCTAAGATTCTAGGCTTAACGATGCACGATCCCGAAGACAGGAAAAAGAGGAAATCAAGCGAAGCCTGGTAATTCTTTATCCTAACCTACAAATCTTTGAATAGCTTTGAGGATATGTTACTTAACAAATAACACTGTATTTCTGTATACTATATATACAATGTCTGTTATACTAGCGTTTTTGACTTCGGACTTCTTCATTTTCTTTGCATTTGCCAACCTGAAGATTGCACATCATGGCAGGATGTTTAGAACTAAAACGAGAGGAGCTGCATTCTCATAAAATAATCCTGTATTAAAAACTATTTTCAACTTCAAAAGAAAAACTATCTTCAATTTCAGATGCTAGTAAAGACAAGAAATAAACACTTTAATTTCTGGCACAGTTTTCTTTTTTTTCTTGTTTTATGTTTTTCCGAGTATGTTATATGACACTATTTTTAATGTCATTTACATTAAACTCTTGAGCTTCTGACTGTGCCTTAGATTCTTCTGAAGGCCTCCGGTAGTGATTCTTCTTTTAAATTTAAAAGCCTAATGAACCCAGATTTTCAAAAGTAGCTAATATTGGGTTGAGGGCCAAACAATATAATGGTGCAGAGCTACTTGCATTATTCCTGGAGCTATTTGATTTTGACAAGCCCACATTTGGTAATTAACATGAGAATGCCCCCTTGGGCCATTCTCCTGTTAGCTAAAATATCTTATAAATTACTGTAATAAAAGGCGAAAAAAAGGAACACGCTGCCTGTCAATGTTTCAACTTATCTAGCAAGAGGAGGAGACAAAGCCTTGATCTGGAAACACACAAATGCCAAATGGGAGCGTAAATTCTGCCGTCTGCCCCGACAGGAGAGAGCTGCCTGTTGGACAGAGGGATCTGTGCGGAGAGTATCGACTGAGCTCCCAAAGAGAAAGGTGTGCTGGTCGTTTGCATAGGTAGCGTGGGTACGTTTCACAACAGTGCTTCGTCAGTGATCGCCCATCGCCAACCACATGGCAGGCAGGTCGGTGGACACAGCATCTGTAACTGAAGCAGCAACCTCATATATTCCTTTTTAAGTTCTTTTGGCAGAATTTACTAAATAATACCATCTACCAATGATGTAAAATAAGTCTAATTTATTCATTAATCTAGATGAATGTCTTAACATGGCCATCACATAGATTCTTTTTTTTTTTTTTAAGATTTTATTTCTGTATCAGAGAGAGAGAGAGAGAGAGTGCACACCAGCAGGGGGAAAGGGCAGAGGCAGAAGGAGAAGCAGACTCCCCACCGAGTGGAGAGCCTGACAAGGAAGACTCCAGGGGGCTTGATCCCAGGACTCCTGGATCATGACCTGACCCAAAGGCAGACACTTAACCGACTGAGCCACTCAGGCGCCCCCTCATATAGACTCCATGTGCATTTGCAGTCTGGAGTAAAATCTCTCCCCCCACTACTTCTGCTCACTCCCATCTGGCTATAAGCTTGGAATCAGCTAAAGGAACAGGGAGTAGACAAATGATGGGGTTTTATAGTTTATCTTCTTGAGGCTAAGATTTAGCAGTGACGTAATTCTCACTCTGGCAAAGAGAAATAACAATCTACTTCCTTAGAACTGACTTTTAAAATTCCTTCAGTCCGCACTTTTCTTTTTTTCTGTTTCACCCACACGCCCATTTATCATCTCATTACAGACACACGGGCCACCAAAAGATAATACAACACAACAAGTAATACGCTCTTCCCAGGCAATGGAGACCGTTGGGTGTCTACATATACCTAGACTTGTATCCTATGAATAACGGGTCATTGGGTAGAGGCATATGCAAAAAATCACCTAAAAATAAACTTTATCTTCTCATACTAACATTTTACCAACTGTGACCCAACCAACTTTTATTATCATTAATTTACCTTAATCTGGGACATTAACCATATTATTTTGAGTCAGCAGCAGCTGCTGACTGAGCAATAGTTTTCTGTGTTCTATTACTTAGGGCCTTTTTTTTTTTTTTCTACTTCAGTTAAAGGCCTGAGGGAATCAATGAGTATAAAATGTAGACTTATTGATAAAAATTCTGGGCCTGCAATAGAATCTCGCTCAAAAATAGCTGTGTTTAATCCATAGCAGACGTAATTTGCTACTACCGCTGAATTTTAACAGGAACAGATCCAAAAGCATGTCAGTGTTCCCATTTTTGTGCCACAGAGTAATGACATTTAATCAGGAATATTACTACACTCTTTTGGTGACAGCTGAGACACGAAACCAGCCAGCTGATGCAATTCCTGTCTTATTGTTGGCAGCCTATAAACAGCAGCCACAAACAGGAAGCTACCTTACCTCGTGTATATCATCCGAGGGAACTTTAAAGAACAAGGTTCTTGCAGACAGACAGACCGCAAACAGAGTCCACCATGTCTCCTAAAGACTTCCGGAACCATCCTAATTTCCACCTGTCCCTGTGGTCCCAGAAAGCTTAAGGAAGAAACTGTTCTAGATCTTTTAATGCAATGGCACTGCAGCTACCAGGTGTGAGGCAACATGAGGTTTGCAGAATCTAACCACCATAGCTCCTGCTCAGTTAGATCGATGGTCTATAATTACCTGGGAATTACTTGGACACAAATCAATGGTGTATTACGTCCCATTCATAATGAGCAGGATAACTTTTGCCTGGTCTGTGAACGTCACGATAAAGACAATATCCCCCATCTGCTTCCTCTGCCTGCCGAAACTGTAAGGGAGTCAGCCCAGGAAGGCTGGGGAGACGGGAAGAGGGCTTCAGACAGGGAGGGAGTGGGGCTGCCTGCCTTCCAACTCCGCAAACAGCCTTCAGCGCGGTGGTTGTAGGTTTTCACTCAACCCGATCTGCACTGAGATTGACATCTCAGAGATAAAAGGCTCTGCATTCCATTAGATGTCATCAGCTCGGCCAGCCTCCTCCCCCCGGCCACACCCCAAGGGATCAAGCCACATTTTGATGAGATCCATCAAGCTCAGGACTCCCGCTCAACAGTTTGCCGCAATTCTGCATCTTACAGCTATCACGGAGGTGGGGGAGGTCCAGGCCAGTGGCGAGGAGGGCTTGCTCGGTGCCATCTGATCAAACACCGAACGTGCAGCCCCATAACTAAGCTGCCACAAACACACCACTCTATCCTGTAATACTTCTTAAAAGTAAAGGAACAGAGCCGGAGTCCTGCTGGATTTCCCTTAGCAACCTGACAGGAGCCCACAAGGTCAGCTAGCAGGAAGCGTAGAAAATTATACAGTGGGGAATTATCAGCTAAATTATTTCACTATACTCAGGATTTTTACTGTTCTTCCCAAGACAGTGGCCTCTTGCTACTCAGATTAGAAACAGGAATAAAAGGACAGGAATGACAAAAGGAGGGAGAGGGGAAAGGGAAACGTTTTAAATCGCTTATTTATCTTCTTTTACTATACGGATGTATGCATGGATGTATCTATGTATGTATTTGGCTTTGTTTTTTGTTTTAATGCAACTCCTTGAGGCTACTGCTCAGGGATTCAATCTGCTTGTTTTCTTTCTCTGGCTCTGATGCTCCTTCTCCCTTTTGTCTGGGGTGGAAGGACAATGGGGGTCGGTCTGGAGACCGCCTCCCCGTCAGGTTTGCAGCACAAGCTACAGCAGCAGGAGCAAGCATGATTTATCAATTAACAGGTAATGAAAAAAATTCTCTGCAATTAAAGATATGATTCTGCTCAAACAGGAAGCAGCTCCATACAACTGTGTACCCCTCTGAGGAATACTCCGCTCCTGTCACTAATGTGGAACACAGCTAATTTTAACAGAGTGTGTGTGGGCCCCTTGGGGGACTCCATGTTGATGAAGGAATATACAGTAGGGAACCCCCAGAGGACCCAGCTGATTGGAGAGCCCCAGGAAAGGTGTAGGGAAATTACATTTCCTGTTTCTTAGGAGAGTTATTAAAGGGGAAGGCAGCTTTAATCACTGAAAGACCAGTTGCTGTATTATTTTTGATTTATATACCAAAACAATACCCTTCATGCCTTAGTTGCTTTTTAATATATATGTCAGCTTAGTCAATATTATATTTCAGTGCCACATATAAACGGCTGTAGGATCTTGTAAAAATGTGAAGGGTTTTGAAAGATTATACTAGATAAAATATGTTATTGCAACTCAACAAAAATCGGGGAAAATTAAAGCAGACAGAAATTTTTTTTCTTTCACGTAAATCAACATGATTTTTTTCTTCCCAAAGAAATGAGCTATGAATTTCCTAATGATAGGGGGAAAAAAAAGAGTTGTAGGGTCCCCAGCATTTTT
Source organism: Martes martes (assembly GCF_963455335.1). Classification (NCBI taxonomy): domain Eukaryota; kingdom Metazoa; phylum Chordata; class Mammalia; order Carnivora; family Mustelidae; genus Martes; species Martes martes. Next base: position 45,863,877 of record NC_137901.1, on the reverse strand, counting down.
CTTTCTGGAGGTATAGACAGTTTCCTTAAAAAGAAAATTTTCACTTTTGTGCCATAAATGCAAAAAAGACAGAGTGCTTTGTTAAAATTATGTTTATGTCCATTTGTTTAAAATACTTCCTGATGGTCAATTTTACATCAATAATTTAATAAACTTTGGAGGTGGAGGAATCTTCAGACCACCTAGTTCAAGCCTTTTATTTTTCAGGTAAGAAAATAAAGAGTCAGGGAGGCTAAGTATGAACAACAACACATCAAGAACAACACAACGATAAATCTCATGTTGGTTGGGTAATTACTCTGTGAGGTACTGCTCTGAGCTCTTGGCACGCATTATTTTATTTAATTCTCATTAAGGCTCTATGAGGTATTGTCAATTATTGCTATCGTTATTTTCATCTAAGGAGGAGCTCAGGCTTAGAGAGGTGAGTGGCTCACTCAAGGCCATACACCCGAGAAGGTCAGAGGCGGGATGGAGGGCCAGGCGGCACTGACTCTGCACAGTAAGTCCTTCCCCACGAGGTAGGCTCTCTTCTTCTGCCACACGCCAGTTATGGAAGCACAGGCTCTATGCTCTCCAGATCCCCTGATTTCAAGTCCAACAGTAAAAGAAGAAATTATTGGATATCTCTAAGATTACGCTGACATGCCGTCAGCGCCCAGAGATTACCCTGCGATGTCGAATAATCAAGTAGAAAGTCCCCATACCAATTCTGTGAGGTCAAACAGGACACCACACGTGTGGGCCAGCAAGGACACTGAATGTGGTGGTTGGACTGAGGGGTAACACACATGACCTTGGGAGAAATTAGGCCAGAAGGCCCGGCTTCCAGCTGTGACATCTGACCTCCCAGAAGCCCTTCCTTGGTCTCTGCCTAACCTCCAGGTTAAGTCTCCCCATGCCCCAGTCCGAACCGGATTACATTGACAAAAACAAGTGTTCCATTTCTGTTGCTTTTTACATTTAATTGAAAGACGGCATCTTCCTACAACAGCCAAGATCTATAACTGTTCTCGCAAACATCCTCGTTGCAACCGCCGCTGCTTGCCAGAGCAGTGTTAGACAACAACCACACTGTGTGGCATGAGCACAAATAGCTTTCCCTTCAAAACACAACCCCCCCCAAAAAAGAGACCGTCTAGCAGCTCTAAGTGGTGGAGGAGGATCCTTCAAACCCTGCCTCACAGTATTACCTCGGGCAAAGGTTTCCTCTTCTGTTAGATTTGGAACATTTGGAAATTAGGCTGCCCCTGAAAGCTTTGTTCTTGTTTCTTTGGAGGATTCCTCTGACAGTTCCTAACTGTATTACCAGGATTTGTCTCGCTGGTAATGGCCAATTCATTTATATTACCACATTTGGGCCTTACACTAAGCAGAGAATCCCAGGTATGAAGAGTGGTCCCATGGATTTCACTGGAATTGACTGTTCTGACTAGCTCAGAAAAAAATACCAGCAGCGAATCACGTCCATCCTCCTCATTCCTCCTGTCCAGTCTCCACCCCCCACCCCCCCCCCCAGACAGGGAGACGGACCGACAGACAGTGCACATGCACATGCATCCCACACACCCCCCATAAGTCCCAGCGGCAAGCCTAGCTTCATTGGGGAAGAACTGGGACAGACACTGAGCCCAACTCCTTCATGTAACAGATGAGGAACTGACTCCCGGAGAGGACTTGCCACTTGGTATTTATAAAGTCAGGGCTTGAGCCCACAACCACTGGGAGCCTGACCCCATACCCACTGTTCTGTAGGGAGCACTGCTTCACTGAGAGCATGAAGTACTCCTCCAGGAAGGACTTTTCCTTTCTATAAGCCCCTAACTAGTGACTCCATTTTACAAGTGATCAATTTCACAGGACTTTCTTCCGAAGGACTCCCATACAGACATCCTTACCCATGGAAGTAGGGTCCGCACTGGCAGGATCAGACGGAAAACACGGCCAAGGACTTTCTGGAGACTGAGGTACCAGCCCCCCAGCCCCTCCCACGTGCTTCCCACACGTGTCCAGCTACAGGGAAGACGCCTCTTGGAGGTTCATCTCCTCCAACTGAGCGTATTAAAGACACCTACTCTCTCAGCCTTGAAAAACGTAGGGGGTCAGAGACCTTGACACTTTTGAAAGAACTCGTGAAGGAAAATAAACATTAGAAAGTTATTTAGAGGTTCAAAATCTGAAAAAAAAAAAAAAATAAAGATAACCCTGAGTCATATTCTAATTTTTATAGGTACAATTTGTACCTATCTTTCAGTAGATGAGAGAGGTGGCACAGGAGAAACGGATCATTAAACAGTAGTGTGAAACCAGGGAAATTAACCAGCTGCTGTGAAAGCCACCTCTCTTATTCTCTGAGTCGAGGGTGGGGGTGGGGAGGGGAGAGCACAGGAAAACCAAGAATAAAGGGGCCGATTGTACCAATCGGCGTTAGCTTCGAAGTCTGTGGACTGCCTCTCAGCATTTAATGAACAGAAATTCTTTGACCGAAACATAATAGTTGCATCTGAAAGATCTATTATACTTTTGAAATCATAATACTTTTGTCCCTGAAGGGCCTTAAGGCTTACTGCACCCAGTGCCCCGGTTCATTGTCATAAGAAACCAAGGAGCTGAGGTGGACGGAAGAGAACTACCGGGACCTCAGGCCCACATAGCAAGTTGGTGGCGAGAGCCTGGCCTCTTTTAGCATCCTGTCGTGTGCCCTATCGGTTAACCCACACTGCTTGGCCGTCCAACAGGCCCAAAGGCACTAGAGGGCGCGTGTCTGTCAGGCGAAGGAGTCCAGGGCACAAGGTGGTTGGGTTTGGGCTGTTTAGATATTTTTATGAACATGCGGCGGGGTGGGGGGGCAATGTTTCTTCGCTGTCGGGGGAATCAACAGGATAGGCTGTTGAGCCAGTATTCTGTGCGCCTCCGACGAGCCAGAAATACAAAAAGACCCTCAGTCCGTAAGAGCAAAGGAATGTGGCGGAAGGCCATGCACACACAAAGTCAATGCAGGAGAGCCGTCCCATGAACACACTGTGCATGACAGTCCAGAACCTTTGGGGAAGGTGTGAGGCAAAAATGCCAGAGGAACCGCCATCTTCCGAGTGCGTTTGCTACAGGCTTACTCCATCCGGTCTTCACACACCCCTTTCTTAGATGAGGCCATGGAGGCCAGACGTGTTAAGTGACCTGCCTATGGCACAGCGAGCGGACGCTCTGACCCAGGCCCACTCAAGTGCAAGACCTTTCTTCGCAACCACGTTCCTTCCCTTTCTGCCCTCCGGGGCTCTGTGGAAGTAACCCAAGCAACTAGGCCTTGGGGTGAAGTAAGACTATGGCATCAGCTCCTCATTTGCATCTTATTTGCTTTATCAAATCATAAATTCCAAATTTCTGTCTGTTCCTGAATGAAATGAAAAGGCATTATCTTCTCAGCTTCCCTTTCCAATCCCACCCCGAAACTCAGAAGAACAAAAAGGACAGCAGCCAACATGAAGGAAAGGAACATCTCTCGGAGAAGGCTGCTGTGCCAAAGAAAGAGATAGAGCAGGAACAAAGTAACAAATTATATTGTCAGAGAAAATGTGAACTTTTTGATTGGGGATGACATTTATTTTAAGTGTGCAGTGACGGCAGGGAATCTGTCAGGGTAAGACATGGCAGAGGTTTCAGCGTTTGCTAAGAGTGTCGTGGGAATTTAGCTAAAACTGTTAAAACTGACACCATTGGCTTTTGTTAACACATTAAGCATGGGAAAAGTGCCAGTCAGCATATCCTCCATAGCATCAGTTCAGTTAAATCATCTGGAAGATGCATAAAACTGGAGGGGGATTATAATGGCTACATTTCCAATACATGGGGAGACAGAGGGGAGACGGCCAGCGCCATTTTGATAAGAATGACAAATGACTCCTTTAAGATAGAGCTTCCAACAAGGGAAATGAGGTGGGGAGGGCATTTTTATCTGCCTTGCTATATTCCAAAAGATCTTTTAGGGCAGGAAACGAAGTTCACATCCCACTGCATGATGCCAAGAGTTGAGGAAGATGGTCACTGATCCACATGGGTGTGAAGTAAAATTGGAAGACCTGTCTCCAACGTTCTGCTTTAAGCAGACTGACTCAATTATTACTTCAGAGTTAGGCAAAGTGAGAAAAAGCAGAAATTCAGATGTTTACCCAATGAGATGAACTAAATCAAATGCAAAGGCATTCTTGTTTCTTTACAAAATCTTCAAACGAGCCCAAGAAGCTGAACCCTTGTTTAGACCTGAGTCCTCTCAAGAAGTAGATCAAATGAAAATAAAATTGAGAGCTTGACAACGACATGGGCTTCCGGCAATTAAATGGGTATGAGCTTTCGGTGACCAGAATCACACTGTATGAGATGGCAGCCTATGCTTCTTTGGGCAAACTTTCTTTTCTTCTCTCTCTCTCTCTCTCTCTTCTTCTTCTTTTTTTTTTTTTTTTTTTTGGACAAACATTTTGATTAGAGGTGAAGGATTTCATCTCTGATGAGTAAATGAAAAATTACATGTTCGTGTCATAGGAAGATTTATGTTTACATTTGAAGAGCACAAAGACATTGCGGTGTTGCCAAAAAGTTCAATGTTTTTGGCAAGTTCAATGAAAATGCAATGTTTTTTCATATAACACTATCTGTGTGCTTTACAAGACCCTAGGAAATGAATATTTTTTGGAAGTTAGGAAGTCCCCTGGGGGTCATTTTTCCCTAGGGCACAGAAACCTGAAAATCTGTCCTAGGGTCTCCTGACTAGTTCCACAACTGAAGAAAAGCCTTCAGTGTGGCAAGTCTCTATCAAGCAAGTACTCACTGCCCTTTGGCAGAGACTGAAGCCTGCACGTACCTCTCTCTACGCCAGGATTTACACTCTCCAGAGGCTCCCTTTGCTGGTCATCTGACCTGGGATTTGCTGGTCAGCTTCCAGGAGAGTGTTTATTGTCCATAGGTAGGGTGCATATAATTTAAAGCCTTTCTTGGCTCCCTGGTTATCTGTAAATGATTACTCCATGCTCAGATTTTCCAGTAATAGACTCTAATGAATATAAATAAAATAAGCCCCAGTTTTCCAATTATAGCACCATGACCCTCTCTGAAACAACAGCACCACTGACCGTAGGTGACCAGTGTAACTTTCCAACATTCTGTGTGCTAGGAAGTTTTTGCTCATTTGCACCTGTCTGGTTTCGTTGATAAAACACAGACACAGAATTAAGGGCAAAAACAGACATTTGCTGCCAAGAACTGTCTTTCTACTAGGCAAACATTATCTTGTGTAGTTTAAAACACTGAATGTTTTTCCTAAAGGGCTGCTTCCATCATCCTCTCCAATCATGCCAAAAAGAGAACATATGGAAGAATGAGCTTGGACTAAAAGGATCCTTTTTCTTTTTTTCTTTTCTTTTCTTTCTTCTTCTTCTTCTTCTTTTTTTTTTTTTTTTTTTTTTTTTGGCTGCTGGAGCATAGCAGTCACACAGGGACAGCACATCATCAAATAAACCAGACTGACACCATTTGGATGTTACCAACCTAATTTCCTAGATCTTTCAAGTCCTCCCGTTGCTCCCTGGCTATTACCAAACACAAGCAACTCACCAGCCACAGCACCTGGGTCATTCAGGAGCATTGCTGCTGATTTTTAAGTGAGGTTTTTTTTTCCCCCCAAAAGATCAAGCAGTTGCCATAGATGTCCAAATTCAGAAAATCCTCCTCATTCCCAAGTAAAATGGATTGAAATAAGGTCATTGAAACTGGCCTCATTATTGGCAACCTTCAATGGAATAAAAGCTAACTCATGACCTAATTTTTAACTTTTCCTTCCTCACTGCCCACCTCAAGAGTTCCTGGGACTTCTCTTTTGCAGACCAGGAGAGCAGTACTTTTGTGAAAAAGATGTGGGTTCCGAGCCTTACAAGGCAATGGGACCTTGAGAAACCAAGCCCCGGAAGGGAGGAAAGAGACAGACATAACTGACTATAAAATTGCCATGTATGGTGACCAATGCATGGACACTTGCATTGTTCTCCAGGTTTCCACTGATATTTTACAGTAGCTTTTCTTTTACAGGTTATTTTTTAGCATCTAACAAAAGTAGCGGAAGCATCCATTAACACTACTTTGCAATGGTTTCTATTAGTGCCAGAAATAAAATTCAGGAGACAGTTACTTAACAGAGTCCTTTTTCACATGTGTCCTTTAGTTTGGTTTTTAAAAGCAATTCTAATTAACTATTCTAATAGGTTATGGTAATTCAGTTCCAAAGTTATTAATCTGCCTACAAACAAAATCACACCTGCTAGAGATGTTCACATTGTTATCAATAGATATGCAAATATCCTTGGTATTGACCTTCCCCTGACACACTCTAACATAACCGGAGAACTTAATTAGCATCTGATGTCTCACAAAACTTTGAAATACATCTAGTGTCAACACGTACGCTGAATCGTATTTTCTACACTTCACAGTCCTCTTCGTCAGCATTTCCAACACAGCATTGAAGAGCGGATTTTCCCCAAAGCTAATTTTCTAGCAAATATCATGGCCATGCTTTGTGACATCACAGAAGCTTCCTGAGTAACTGTGAAATCCTAAATAGAAATTTGTTATCATGTCAAGTTGATACTAAGAGATGAGCTTGGTCATAGCTACCAAGAAGAAGGAGTGCTGTTTTTCAGAAAGATGTTAATCTTCAGGAATAAAAAGATCAAAGATGAAGAAAATACCAAGCATGATTATAAGGTGAAGACATGGGTTTTCTCATGTAGCTTGTAAACTGGCTCCCACAACTAAAACCAGAGGCTTAACGGTGTTCTGAGCAAGAATGAGGTTGTTTAGAACAAACTGATAGCCTTTGGTGGTGATTATTTGAAGAGGACCCTTCATTTCATGTATAAGTACCATCATTTTAAGATTAAAAGTGACATGAAGGGACACCTGGGTGGCTCAGTGGGTTAAGCCTCTGCCTTCGGCTCAGGTCATGATCCCAGGGTCCTGGGATCGAGCCCCGCATCGGGCTCTCTGCTCAGCAGGGAGCCTGCTTCCCTCTCTCTCTCTGCCTGACTCTCTGCCTACTTATGATCTGTCAAATAAATAAATAAAATCTTAAAAAAAAAAGTGACATGAAATATACAGTATTTGAAAATTTCTTCATAAAATTTTCTTGATACTTTGTCAAATGTGCTAAATAGTGAGAAAGCCAAAATTTCTCTTATGTTACTCATGTCTATTATTTAAAAACTTAAAAGAAAAATAAGAAACATTTTCCCCTAATGGGAAGGACCAAGAGATATTGAAAGTTGGCAATATCACCTGTAATAAATTCAGGCATCAAATTTCACATGACTGTGAGGCACCGAAATATTTAGAAGGCAACTGTTCAATCCGTCCTTTTACTAAGTGATGCAATCAGTTATACCAATAAGATGGTAAATATTTTCACTAGTACACGAAACAACCTTTTGGTTGGTTTATAATTACAAGAATGATGCTAACTGAATCCCTTGCTTTGTTTCAATATCCCTTGTTAGTACCATAGACCTCTCTGCCTCTCTTGTTTTTCTCAAAAGCAATTTAGAAAATGCTTGTATTTTAGACAAAAGGAGAACATTTGGTGAAAGAAAATTCATCATTAGGTATCTAGAGGTTTGTTAATAGAAAAGGCAACTCCCACAGTGTATCCTAGTGCTCAAGCCAGACACACATGCTCAGGACCAGCAAGCTGCCTTCACAGTGGGCCAAAAGTCATTATCATAATTTTATATTACATAGACTACATTGAAAATTTAATATATCCCAGCAAAAAGAGACAAAAGACATTTTGCATAATGCTTCTGTGAGCGCACTCTCTCTTGCTACTCTTTTAGCCACCCCATGCAGATAATCACACCAGGAAAAAGAAGTTCATTACCTAAGCCAAATCAAAATTAGGCTTTTCTTTTTGATAGGGAACTTCATTAGTAAGCCCTGTCTTATACAGCTGGGAGATTTGATGAATCTATCTTAGAGTAATAATTCAGTACAATCAGCTACAATTTCACTTTAAGTTTTACATCTTTATTAAGAAAAGTAGAAATATATAAACTGGATACACATAGGTAGATCTCTCAAGATGTTAAATCGAGATGCTAACTAAAATCACTTTGGGATATTTAAAACATTCCAGAGTGACAGAAGTAACCCAGGTGAGAAATGCAACTTGGCCACCTAGCTACCCATGATTAAGGGTTTCAGTGGAAAAGAAGAAAAAAAAAAGAAAAAAGAAAAAATCAAACAGCCAAAACCGAAACTTGAAGGTGAGAAAAGCGGGTGTTTACTGAAACTACTCAAATGAAAACATCTTGGAATTTTAAAGTTAGTCTTTGATTAATAAGACATCACTGGGGGAAAGAGCCATGTTAGATATCTGCCCGAGAGAAAGGCTAAAGATCTATTTGTCCCCATGTGCTGTCCAAGACAATGTCCACAGCAGTGCTGAGTCTCTGTTCCTATCACACGAAACTCAGTTATCCCACAGACGGGGAACAAAGAGCTGTACTCGCCCCTTCGTGTGACCCACATATGTAAGCGCGTGCACCAGTCTGCGGGAGCCTTGCTGCCTGCAGACGACTGTCTGTGGAGCTCCTCCAAGAACGCACCTTTCACGCTGCAAAAAACCTATCTCCGCAGCCCGCTTTGTGGACGTGGTCTCCACACTGTGCTTCCAGCTCACGTGGACTTCTGTAACCGGAACCTGAAGCTTCGATACCCAAGGTTTCTCTGGCCATGGTCCATTCTGCTTTTTCCTAAACCATCGAGCCAGCAAGCCTTCCAAAGAGCAGTCTTACTCTGCCACATCTCCTCCTTCTTAACAGATAGCCATGAATTTCCCCCACTACTTACATTAGTATCACTGAAAGGAGAGTCCTGAATTCCTGAGTGTGAAGATTTTTTAAAACAGAGACGATGATATAATTTCCTGGGCCTCCTTGGCGTGATCAACCTACATTTTTTTGTTAATCTTCAATAGTGGGCAAAGTCTGTGGCAAAACATCAAGAACAACAACGTGAACCCCTTTCACCTGCTGCTCAATGTCCCTTCCCCCATATTCGATGGGAGGAGAGCTCAAGAGACAAATTTCCATTTGACTTAATTTCCATTTGACTTAGTTATTGAGCATAAATGGCCCAAACGACAATTCCTGACTTCCAATACTGTAGTGCTCAACAGTCCTTTCTGGAGAAAGGACAGGAAATTTAAGAAGTACCTGGTTTAAGAGTTTCACAGAGTAAACGCTTTCTTACATTTTTTAACGATTTAAAATGCACTCTCAGAGCATTCAGAAACATGAACAGCATTATGAATTCCGCCTTCCCCATAGGTTTGATTTGACTTTTACAAATTAATAACATGGTCTACTTTATTTCTTTCTAATGTTTAATCTTCTTCTGAAAATGCTATATAGTTTCTGGTAGCTTGCTGCCATGGGAAGAGGTAGAAAGTAACAATAAAGCCATTTCAGACATTTTAAGCCACACAACATGGGAAACCTTTAGGAAGGGAGCTGGATCACCATACTTAGCATTTACGAAGTCTTAACTGTATATCAGGCATAGTACAAAATGGTTTTTCTTCTTCTTTCCTTAAAACAACCCTGTGAGGTTATTCCCACTTTTTGGGTTTGAAGACTGAATCTTGGTAAGTTTGGGTTACTTGCCCCCAGGTCACACAACTAGCAAGCAGAAAGGCTTGCCTTTATACTCATTAACCTGACTCTAGTGACCATTTTCCTAATCACCGTGTTCTCCAACCCTCCCAAGCAAGTTATAAAGAATAAGCACTTCCAGGAAATCAAAAAAGTTGCTGAAATCTCATAATTGTCCCATAGGACATTTATGAAGAGACACTGTCAGGTCTCCTTTGGGCCAAGAGATATAAAAAGCATTTAGATACAAAGAAAATGAGGAGGGAACCCTATAGAAAAATGGAAGGGATAAAGAAAGAGGTATGTATGAAATATAGGCATATTTGACTCCACAAATTTGGTTCCTCTGAAAACAAAACTACCAGTCACTTCATTATTTGCTTTTATAAAACACACCTTTCACTTTTCTCGTCCTTGTGACTTGGCCAGGTTAACCATAACTGACAGCTCTTTGAAGTCTCACAAAAGTCACGCTGTGACACTTTGCAATCTTCCTCCCTATAACCAAAAGTTGGGTAGATCAAGGCCCAGCTCTAGTCCTCTGTCCTTCTTGCTGATTCAGTGGTATGATACTCGACTGGTCCTTAATGTCTCTACAACTTGTCTTTCTTATACGACTTCTTATCCTTGTTACATTATATTAGGATCATCTTTTTCTATATATGTCTTACACCCTCCTTGCAACCAGATTTTATACTCATGGATGGCAGGAGACATATCTTACATGTTGGTAAGTACAGACAAAACAAAACTGGGTGCTCAAAAAAATACGTGACAAAGGCAACGGGGGTGAGATTCCACAGGCATCGTATATAAGACACACACCGTAACTCTTGCTCTTTTTTGTTTCCTTTCTTCTGAATCTGGAGAGAATACAGAGCATAGCAAATATTCTAAAATTTGAATTTGTGATGGTACCAATCCATATCGGTGCAGAGTCACCGAAACAACGGCAAAGAAAATGACCAAAAAAACCCAACAAATGCCAATAAGAGCAAACATGACAGTAATACACATCAACAATAAACAACGGGAGGGAAGACAAGGGCCCTGAAATTCATCTTTTCTACGAAAGTGTAATAACATTGTCTAAAGTAGCGTTTTTATAGATAGCGTAAGAAATTTGCAAGTTATACGAGCCCTTGACACATGGCCATAAAACCGATCGATCACCATCCTGAGAGGGACCAAGTATGTACGTAGATATCCTTAAACTCCCCTCACATTCAACTGCAACTTAGTCCACGTTCAGAAAATCCAGTTCAGCTATTTTCTCTTTCAACAGATTTCCACATGTTATTAGAAGTACACAGTTAACCAGGTTTCATGCAGTAGACAAAATGGCATTGTGGGATTACATTAGTTCGACAGCTGCTTTATGACTATAGCTTCCAGACCAATTTATTTAATATTGATCTTTAAACAAACATCAGTACAAATAAATTTGAGCACTCCAGTCCCGAGATTTTATATCTATAAAAGAGGCCTATATTCAGAGACGCGCGGCTGCTTGCATTTCTGCCTTTGATTCTGTTTTCTTTGATCCTACCAGGTATCAAATACATCAATGCCAAATTAAAACAAATCCATCTTCAGATAACACTCTGTTTATAATCTTTCGTGCAGAAAGAATTTTTCTATCAATAACTTCCAGCAAGGGTTTTAACTGATCTTTTTATTGCTTTATTCTCTCCAGCGACTACAAAAGGCGGCAGTGCCCTGTCCTGACTTGAGCAGCAGAGCCGGCTCTACCTGGGATATCTGCCGGGAAGGGCTGAGTTCCATTCCCCCGTCCCCAGCCCCATGCAGGCAGCCTACCATCTTTAACGATTCTAACCCAGCGGCAGGGACGCACCAAGATCCAGCTGCCCCCCGCTGAGGAAATTGCTGCACAAAGCTAGGGGTTCGGGAGGCCAATCTCAAGACTTTTACGGGACTACAGTTGACCATTTGGAGGAGGGGACAGCTGGGTGCTAAATATAAATGGGACAAAAGACTTAGATAGGGAAATAGATAATGAATCCGGGGATTAAACACTCGATTCAATTAGGCCGGCATATATGAATGGGAGGCATAAATGGACCCAACATAATTATTTGCACAAGACTTATTTATGCCCTTCTTAGTTATCCTGATTGAGTACAGATACGAGGCTCACCAGGAGATGGATATTCCTGTGGTCGGGAACTGGGATAAAGTTCAAAGTTTTTGGTCACAATTCATTCATGTCTGCCATCTGTTTTACGTTCATTGAGGCCTACTGATAATATTGATCTCGCAGAGAAATAAAGTTTCTTCTCTGTTCTTTTCTTTCCCCTCCCTCCTTCCTCTTCCCCTCTGCCGCTTCCTTCCTTCTTTTCTTTTAAATATAAAGATTCTGGAAACAGACTCAACGGAAAAGTCTTTATGGGAAATTAAGAATCCTTTCAGCAAAATATTCAATCTTTTTCCAGACACCTTGAACCTATGCTATCAAAGGAAGATATATCTGCTATGAAATTGTAAGATCACTGTTTTCTGTGAGTTACGAATTTCAGGCAGCGAAGGATTGTTTTAAGGAACATTTGAATTAAAAAAAAAATCTTTTTACTTTGTCATAAATTAGGGCTCAAGGAGAGGTTGAGAGAACATGTTTTTTGAATGTTTAACATCAGAAATGCATAAAAGATATAATTATTTAAGACTACTATTCCTCAGTCAATCTAATGGCTTGATGCTATAAATAAAGCAAATCTATTATTTATATAAGCACCAGCTTTCAGTATGCCCCCTTCCAGTGCACTGACATGAATGAACTTCGAGCATTAAACAAAGATACAGAGTAGGAATCACATCTATTACATCTCCCCAATTTGAAAGGACTCTCCTTTCTTCACCAAACCCTTAAGACTATTCACATTCTATATGAATTCTGTAGACAGATAAGAAGCACCCAGGTGGCCAAACTGGTCTATTCTCTTGACCCCCGGGGAACAGGGTGAAGTTTAAGGCACAGATACTCATCCACATTGCTGCTGAACCCTAGGGAGAGAAGGCGGATCCTCCCTATAGTTGAAAGGCGAGCAGAGGTATTCCCAAAGAACTTCTAAGATGCTACGGTTGGAAGGTCTTTCAAATGGGTGTCTTGTGGGGAGGATACGAAATGATTTTTTTGTCCTCATAGAATTGCTGGGAGGATTAATTGGTAAAACGTATGTAAATCTAGGAAGGCAATATTTTTATTAAAGGAAGTCTACCTTTTACAGCTAATAGAGGCTTGTGTACTGGCTGATTGTTTAAGCCAGAGCAGAGGCTGAGACAGACGGAAGAGCTGGTCTTCCCTGCTTGTGCATGACCCACTCTGGCGTTCCATCTACACGATGCTAAATGAATCCTCATAAGGCATCATTCCAGCTGAAAACGTGATGCTTTTGTAGGTCATCCCCATTGTACCATTTACTTGGCTGATTCTCAAGGAGGTGGGGGCAGGCAGGTGAAGGGAAGATCTGTCCCAGTCCCGAGTGCTCACAGCCACAGTGATAATCTATAATGAAAGATGAGTCAATGGTGCCCATGAGACACGTGAGTCATGGTAACTGATGGTGGAAGTCACAGACAACAGCTATGTTCCGGGCAGAGAAAATTCGGAGAACCATTCCTCTGCAGATACCTCCATTAAAACCTTTACAATGGTGAGCATGTAATTTTTTGCCTTTTTACCCATAGACCATGAACAATATGAGATATACTCAGCACATCTGTGTATCCCCAGTACAGACCAGAGAATGAATGAATGAGCAGAGGCTAGAGGAACAAGTTCAGAGAAGAGGTGATGATGATTTCGCAACCGCGGTATGTGAGCCAAGTTTGAAGGAACTAGTGGATATTGATCTTAAGCGAAGAATCAAGAGAACAGGGATGTCAGCTGCAGCAAAATATACAAAGGACTTATGGTAGGAAAAATATTTGTTTTCTCCATGTGGATCAGTGGATGGAGATTTCAGACATAGGCTTAGAGTGTCCTGAGAGTCCCTCCTTTCTGTCGTCATCCACATCTACTAGGTCATAACTACTAAGTATTTCTGTGTTATTTCTTCTCCATTTCCACTGACAGAGTATTAGTTCTGGCCTTTATCTACATCTCTTGGGCTATGCGTACGTCCCTGCATGTGGTCTCTCACTCATTTAATCCCACTCTCCAGTCTGGCCCAGGTTTTAGTATGTTGTCCCCTATTAAAATCTCCTGGAGGCCTCTCCACTGTCCTCCAAATAAAACTCAAACTTCCTTGATCTGGAAACAGGTCTTTGATGATCTGCTATTTTCTTGAGTATGTTAACTCTATGCTTTAGACATAATCTTCTCTCTGACTGAACATCCTTCTTACCTAGCCCCCCTGGGTAACCTGTACTCATCATTCAAGATTCTGTTCAGAAATCTCCTCTTTTATAAAGCCTTCCTTGACCCTCTCAGGCATGTTCATTCAATCACTTCTCAGTCTCCACAGAACATCTTGTGAATCATTATTATTATCTTGAGGAAAGGTAATATTCTGTTTACCTTTGTATCCCCAACAAGCGGTTGAGTAAATAAATAAAATATTAAGTGATTCATTCTTTAAGTAGAGTCTCAAAAAACTGACCAGTGTCTTTTAGAAAGTAGTGAGTCTTTAGGAGTTCGGCTGGTAGCCTGCACTAGACTTTTGCAGGTGCTTCCAATTCAATCCCTTCACCCCCACCTGCATAGGGCTGGGTGAGAAAAGCAGATAAGAGAGAGTGAAGGCAGGCATGTGTGCAGAAGTTGAACAGAACTTCCTAGTTCTGGGGTGCCTGAGTGGCTCAGTCCATTACGCATCTGCCTTCGGCTCAGGACATGATCCCAAAGTCCTGAGATGGAGCCTTGCTTTGGGCTCCCGGCTCAGCAGGGAGCCTGCTTCCCCCTCTCCCTCTGCTGCTCCGTCTGCCACTCCCCCTACTTGTGCTCTCTCACACTCACTCTCTCCCAAATAAATAAATAAAATCTGAGAAGAAAAAAAAAAAAAACTTTCTGGTTCTGGCAAGAAGACTAGTCAGAAAGTCAGAGCTTACTCTCATTATACACAGATGATGAACTAGTCCAGGATCTAGGTTTAAGTACGGAAAAGCCCTAAAACCAGCTAAGACTGTCAGGTGCAGTTAGAGAGGGCTTCACGCAGGAATTTGTGTGCAAACAAAAAGCAATTTTTACAAACAAAGGACTTGAGCAAAGTCCTTCCTTGTGGAATGGGGGGAGGGGGGTGTCAGTAGATTCTGTGCTCTTGATGTTGGCTCCTAATGGTTATTTCTTACATGAGAGAGCGTAAACGCTAACATATCATTCTATTGACTACACGGATAATGCAGTGTATTAAAGAGTAGTGACTCAAAAGTTTTTTTTTTTTTTTTTTTATGAATCCATACTGCAGTATCTTTCCCCACATTTTTAAAGCACGAGCCATCTGGAAGGTCACAGAGTTCTACGCCTAGGCATTTATTTTGTGCACTACAAAGTCAATGCAGCAAATCGTACTTTAGTGATCCTCCAAACTTAATGTCCCTCCCTGAGTGCCTAACCAACTACCCAGGGAATGTTTTCACTGTTAGAGAATTTCACTTTAAAAAAAGTTTTAAATCTGGTACGAATGAGAGGCTAGAAAATTATAATCTTGTGTTATGGCAAGTGGAGGCAGAGAACTTCTCAATCTGCCTAAATTCATCTTGAAGGTTTGCACAGAGGTCTAAGATCTGCTATGGATTTCACTTCACGAAGACTGGATTAAAATTCTTTTTCCTGTCCCTGAATGTAGCCTTTGACTATTTTTAATACTTTGTTGGTATTAGTAAAAATAACATAATTACTAGAGATAAGGTTGAAGGCAAAGTTACAGGCTACTACTCTAGGAGAGTCACTGGGAAAACTGATGGAAGTTACTCTTAATGAAAACCTCATCAACATGCCCCCAAACTCTGAAAATTGTGTAGGCGTCTATCTTGTAACACAAACCATGAGATCTTTAAAAAGTAATTACCTACAAATGGCAACGCAGTCAGTAATGCTCAGAGGTGCCTACGGTTTTAAATGGGGCCGGTGGCTGTGCTTATTATGTATTTTGGTATATGCAATGATATTTCGAAGCTATCTTAACACTGTCAGTGTGGAGAATGTTGGACGGTTAAAATTTCAAGTTGCATGTCATCTAAACTACTATTTTGAATAATTCACGTGGTCACACAAATGAAAATCATACTGTCACAGTTCTCTAACAAAAATGTGTGCTTTCAAATTAAAAATGTACTTCCTGTACAGTCCATAAAAATTCCATCACAACCAGGATTTATGAAGTCATGGGGAAGCCTGCTCGGTCCTGCCCCCTTTTCCTGTTATCTTCTCCTATCGGGGATAATGAGAAGCTTGACAATATGGCTTTTGGTTGGGATTAAAAGCCTAACGCTCTCCCCACTCTGGTTTTATGGGGCCCGGCTGCTAGACTTCACAGGACCTCGCTGAAACGACCTGTCTACTTCAACTCCACATGGCCCCACTCCGGCTAGGCCTTTGGATCAAACCCTTCTCCTGTGAATACAGACAGCGTCTGGGAAACTGCGGTGCGGACGTCTCCACAGAGAATCACAGATGCTGTCAGGCCCGAACTTCACGCTCAAACATTTGATGCATTTTAAAAAGGGATTCAGCCTCAGACTCAAACAGGCAGATGGATCGTCTAACACTTCAAAGGCTTTAGCAGGATTGCAGTTTTCCCTTTGTCCCATAACCCATTCTGCTCCTCCTCCTTCTCCACAACGTGCCTCGGCACAGTGCTATAAAGGAAGAGACAAAGTGTCCCCAATCCTGATAGCAAGAACTCAGCGGAACAGGAATAGGTCCATTAACCCTCTTATATGATACTGAGTTTTCCAATTTTAATATCGATGGCTCCAAGAGTTCAGGGATGGACAAAGGGACAAGGAGTCACAGAGGCAGTGACAAGATGAAAAAGAAAAAAACGCTTTCTGTGTTCAGCTGTCGCCACAGAACAGTGAGCATCTTCCTTCCTTCCCTAAGAGCCGATTCCCATCAGCAAAGTGATGGCATCCCAGATTGCAAGAACAGTTCATCTTGTTCTTGTTCAAGTCATTCAGGAAAGAGCCAGGAATCCAAAATGACCTTTTTCTTAAAAGGCTTTCTTACTACAATTCTTAAAGCAATCATTAAATCAGAAACTCGCTGTGACTTGAAGTCGCTTATCCCTACGCAAGCTCAAAAATTCCTACTGCTCTTTCTCCATGAATTAGTCACTGGGGTTTACACCCTTTGGTCAATGGACATGGAATGTGGACAAAGGATTTCCCCGGGGACATCCAGAAATTGGTGCGTATCTGAGTCAGGCACCCAACTCTGATGAGGCCTGAATGTCAAGAAAAGGTTGAGCGTTCTAAGGAACCCTGAGATAGAGGGGAAGTAAAGGGGACCCGAAGAGGCAAAAGTGGATTTCAACAGTTTAAGTCAATCAATCAATCAATCAATCAACATTCTCATTATAAGCCAGCGTGTCAACTTTACCTCAAATACAGTGGGAAAAGAAAATTTTATCTGGCCTCTAATAGTTTGAAATTTCCCGGGATAGTGGAGATAATATTTACTTGCAGGAAACCACTCGTAAATATCCCAGATCAGATACAGATGGGTTAAGATTGCCAGATGTAGGAAAGGTGAGACAGGCTGTGTCTTTAAAGAAGCATCTATTTAAGAGATATGGGGGGGGAGGGACCTGGGTGGCTCAGTCGGTTAAGCATCCTAACCCCTGATTTCAGCTCACGTCATGATCTCAGGGTCATGTCAATCGGGCTCCATGCTGGGCGTGGAACCTGCTTAAGATTCTCTCACTCCCTTTCCCTCTGCTCCTTCCCTCCCCTAAAAAAATAAATAAATGAAACCCTCATTGGTATTTTTAAAAAAGAGAGAGAGAAAGAGAGAGAGAGATATGGTGGAATATACTTTTGGATAAAATCAGAGATTAAGCTAAAAAAGACCTTCAAGATTGTCCAATACAAAAATCTTCTTTGAAAGTAAGGTGAAACCAACTTGTTTAAAGTTTTTAGGTCAGAAGGGGAAGAGCTAGACTGACAGTCCAGTTCCTATCAACAACCAGTCCTATGATCTTTCCACAACGTCCTTCCTCTGTGTACATGCATTCTATTCTGGGGATTTCACTGTATAAAAATCTACATGTAATGTTTTCTACTTAAAAAGAGACATTTCCTCATGCTCATTTATCCTTTCAGAGCAGAGATGCAAAATTCACCCTTGTGCATACATATATAAATAGGAACTATTTTAAAAAGTCTAAGGACCAAAGTGGAAAGATTAACCTGGTTTAATCCATGAAGGTTTTGACTTAAATTTTATATTATATCTACAGTCACACTTCAGGCAAGAGTATTTTTTTCATGTGCTGATTGCTGCAATGTGCAAAGGCTAGTGCCCTTGATATACATCACAATTTAAAATGTACATGCTACATTTTTAAATAGTTAAGAATTAAAGATATATGTATGTTGGGCACCTGGTTGGCTCAGTTGGTTGAGCAGCTGACTCTTGATTTCAGCTCAGGTCATGTCCTCATGATCTCAGAGTCCTGGGATTAAATGCTGCATTGGAGTCCACACTCAACGGGGAGTCTGAGAATTCTCTTTCTCCCTCTCCCTGTGCCACCCTCCACTCATGCTCTCTCTCTCAAATAAATAAATAAATCTTAAGAAAAAAAAATATATGTACGTTAAATGCCATTGAAAAGTGGCAAAAAAAGTGGAAAAATAATATACTACAGGTCAAATATCTCATAGCCTTAAGATGTGAAGAGTTCTTTTAATTCAATAGGAAAATGACAAACACTAGTTTTTAATAGACATAAGACATGAATAAGCAAACTCTACAATACCAAATAGAAATGGTGACTAAAAGATGAAAAAGTCAATCTACTCATAATAAAAAATTCAAAATTAAAATGAAGGATTGTTGGCACATACCCAATGGAGGTTTTAAAATTAAAAATGTCAATTTTTAAAAAGCATATTATTCAGTGTGGTCAAGAGCATGAGAAAATGGGTCTTCTCACACACTGAGGGAGATGTGTATCAGTGTAACTGTTCCGACCAGTAACCTAAAAATCCACCTGAAGAGCATTAAAAATGTTCTCGTAATTTGTTATTCTTAATAATTTACCTAAAGTGTGGGTACAGTTTAGTTAAATGAATTAATGCATTTAGTTAAAACAGTACTGAAAAATAATATGCACTCAATAAACATTAATGATCTTTTGGAGATCATTTTGGCGATCTTTTGAAGAAGAGCTAATGAAATATGCACATTGTATAATAATATCAAGAAATACAGAAAACACTTAAAATATTATATTGTACAGTACAATTATTCACACCTTTTTTTTTTTTAAAGACTTTATTTATTTATTTGCCAGAGAGAGAGAGAGAGAGTGAGCACAGGCAGACAGAGTGGCAGAGGGAGAAGCAGGCTCCCTGCGGAGCAAGGAGCCTGACGCGGGACTCGATCCCAAGACGCCAGGATCATGACCTGAGCCGAAGGCAGCCGCCCAACCAACTGAGCCACCCAGGCGTCCCTAATTATTCACACCTTTAAAGTAGACAGGCACGTGTGTCTATATCAGCATCAATTAAAAAAAAGACTTCAGAAAGAAAAACTTAAAGACCATTATTCAAAATGTTATCATCTGGCTGTTAGAGTTAAGGCTGTACATAATTCATTTTCCTTTATTTTTCCTTGTATTTTCCAAATGGACCAGAATCCGAAAAAATGCAAATTATTCAAAGAGCGAAATAAGGATGTTTTCCTACATCTTTCTTCCCTGATTTGGGGGAAGGAAGCTTTGGAGGAAAGGAAACACCAGTAAGGCACTCAATAAAAACGAAACCTCCCAGGGCGCCTGGGTGGCTCAGCGTAGGTTAAAGCCTCTGCCTTCGGCTTAGGTCATGATCCCAGGGTCCTGGGATCGAGCCCCACATCGGACTCTCTGCTCAGCAGGGAGCCTGCTTCCTCCTCTCTCTCTCTGCCTGCCTCTCTGTCTGTCAAATAAATAAATAAAATCTTAAATATATATATATATAATATATGTATATATAAAAACAACAAAACCTCCCTAAAACATTGTGGGACGCTGAAAAATATAGGGAGGAAAAGGGAGCCCCACATCGGACTCTCTGCTCAACAGGGAGCCTGCATCCTCCTCTCTCTCTGCCTGCCTCTCTGTCTGTCAAATAAATAAATAAAATCTTAAATATATACATATATATATATATAAAACAACGAAACCTCCCTAAAACATTGTGGGACGCTGAAAAACATAGGGAGGAAAAGGGAGAGGAAATGAAGTACGAGGAGTCAAAAAATCCCAAGGAGAATAGTGAAAGGAGGCGGAAGCAAGCAGGCACCTGGGTGACGGCCTAGGTGATGCCTAACAACACAGGACAGACAGACATGGCTTTCCGCAAAGCCTGTCCACCAGAAGCAGTTTGCTCACCCTGTTCACAAGAGCCTTCGTTATAAGAAATGGGAACTGCTGCCACTTGGGCTGCTTTAGGATACGGTTACAAGAAAATGGTTACAGGTAACTGAGAAGCTGATCATTATCAATTAAGCTGTGCTCACTTGGCATGGCAGGGTATATGCCACAAAGTGAGCTGAACAGTTTCTTCCACGACAATTTTCTTTTTATTTCATCCACAGTACATTTATTTTGCGACGTTGCCCAAAGTTTGGGTAACCCCAGAATCCAGGCAGGGGAGAAAGGAAAACTTGATTTAACGATCAATTTAAGGCTCTTCCTATCACTGGCCGAAGAAAACATCTGAACTAGGAAATGTATAAAGCAGAAGTGTTGCTAGAAAGCAACAGAGGGGAGGTGACTAACATTGAATAGCAACCACAACAGAAGATGACGAACATTTTACGGTTGTGGAATTGACGGTTGAAGAACTATCACGTCTGTGGAGAATGAGGGGGTGTATTGGAGTTAGGTATGCACGGATTCACGGGGTCCATGTAAATTTGAGAGTAGTTTGGTCCATGTAGGCAGTGCCTTGAAGGAAAAAGAAGCTGTGGACATCGATAGGAACTGGAAAGAAGTAAAGGTCTTAAAATAGGGGTCCTTTCAGTGGATGCAATGCAGAAATTCCCTATCAAGGTGAACTAAATTACACTCGCTAAGGTGGCTCTGGACCAGATAGATACTCAGCTTTGGACAAGTTACTCAGCCTCCTTCGGCCTCTTCACTGCAGGATGATAGTATAACCAGATTATACTGGAAGATTAAATAAATCTAACTATTAAATGCTAAACTCAGTGCATGGGATTCTACATATGATAACTGAAAAATAGCATACAAAATTAGCAAGAGAAAATAAGGGGTTGCTAGTTTATAACTCTATCAGCAAACGCTTAAGAAGAGTCTCTGGAAGGACTGGAGATGGGGGCTGAGGGTGAACAGAGGGCACCCCACAACACACACTTGGGAGCACTCTTACGGCTCACGGCAGAATTCCGTTAGACACAGTGTGAATTAGCCATCAAAGGGGTTCTAATAATGGTGAGCTATTCTACCCAACTTTGCTGGCAGGGTGACATGAAATGCAGAACTCATGACAATGAAATTGAGTAAGCTCTTGCCCACAAGAGGAAAGTGGGGAAAGCATCTTCTGTGAGCAGTCACCAGGGCACTATGGGAATTTTGCCTTTAGAATGTTGACCTAGATAAGTTCCCAGGAAAATTAACACCCTCTGTCACTTTTACTGTCCAGAGAGTGAATAAACGAATGAATGAATGACACATACTTCGCCAAGTTCCACAATGCCCGATTGATTTGAAATAAGTGATAAAGAGCTCTGTTTTAAGAATTCAGTTAAGAGAGCTGGGTCCATCTCCACACAGGCACACTTGCACACACATGCACACACTCCTCTCCCCGTACAGTTACACGTGCACACACACGCGTGCCACCAGATTTCTTTATCACGCTCCATTCAGATGGAGTTTATTTACTAATCTCATCGTCAGGTTTGGAAGTAAAATTTCCGCAGATAAGTTCGTGCATCTGTGTTTCTTCCGTTTTGTGTTCTTCACGCACTTTGTACATTCTCATAGTGAGAAGAAAAACAGAAACCAAGGTGAGAATTCTTCTTTTGGTATTTCCATTGCTTTCCACGTGAAGCAAACAAGCCGTATGCCATAATGGGAATTCGAGATGGCATTTGGGGAAGTTGCCAATTTTTAGGGGAGCGTGTGTGTGTGTGTGTGTGTGTGTGTGTGTGTGTGTGTTGTTTTCTGCTGGAGTTGCTATAGTAGATAATTCAAAATAAAATTCAGCAGGTCCTGATGTTAAATTTTGGGCACCAAACTGAATGTCGGGAGAGCAGAAGTACCAGCCCTCTCTGTGGACTAGGTCTAATACCTCCTGAGGCCCCTGGCTCAGCTGTGGCAAGCTAATAAGGTTACCCTGAAGCAGATGCAGTTGTTAATACAGATGTGGCATGGGACCTCCTGAGGCAGGTCACAGTCATGATAACTCATGGTCACATGCAATATACTCATTATGAAAGCTTGTGACGGGAGCACCTCAAACTGGGGCCTCACAGTGCGTCACACTCCCTTTGTCTCCTTCTCCCTGAGTTCACGTGAAGGAAGGCAGGCTAAGAATTTTCAAACACACACACACACACACACACTCACACACACACACACACACACTCACACAGTTTGGGGGGAGTTTTGTTCAGGACACTTTAATGCAAAGGGTTTTAAATCATTCTGAGGCAATTAAAGTTATTCGGAAAGTATGTACAGAAAATCTCATGGAAATCGAGTGTGACAGCTGGTGTGGGGATCCAGCAAAAGGAACTGCCACTATTTATGGACACAATAGAGAGGAATGGTTCTTGGCAGCTAGTTTCAAGGTTCATGGTGTGTGGTGAAATGGCTAATACTGTGGATGAAGGCTGATTATAAATAAAATGGTATGTTTCTTCATCTCCTCCCACTGGTCACAGTCTAAAATGATGCTTTGGAGGAGACAGTTACAAACTACCGCCTTTCATTTTACTTCCAGCCCTTTTGAAGAGAGTGAGCCGATTTGGAACTTCCAGAAATCACAGGCTCCCTTGACTGAATGGGAGAGCACAGGCACACTGAAGCAGTAACTTTGAAAATCGCGTGCTGGTAACCCGAGTTAATGCAGGGAAGAGCTGAATAATGTACAGAGAGCAGGTTAAGCACTAAAAGAATCTGATTTGTTCGATATTTGCAGACTAATGGGGCACTGCAACCCTTTTGCTACTAATATTCTGATTTCTAGCCCTAGAAGACAGACAAGCAGGTTGACTTCTGAAATTCCCCAACCACTTCATTAGCAAGGATGGCGGGTTACAACATGATAAGCAGTAGCTCCCGGACACATGGGAGCTGCCTTCTGTGGGATTTCCAAACTTCTCCATCTTAGGGGGTGTGGGGGTACATGATGGTAAATGTAGGTAAAGTTAAGTCTCCTCTGAGACTCAGGTTTTCCCAAGAGGAACTCTCTTGCTGGGGTCATCCTTTAGCTTGTCTGACCCAATTTTCCTTTATAAGTGGTCATGAAGAGAACAATTATTGTGCTCCAATTTGAAACCAAATGCTCAATGTTATAAATAGTAGCTTCAGGGAAGTTATAACTGATGGGACATAGGTCTTACATTCATATGCAGGGATAATTATCATTCTAAGATTCTTGCAAATGAAGACCTATAAAAAAAGATAAGCTTCAATCAAACAAAAGATAAAACAAAATTAAGAGTAACAATCGAAGGATGTAATAGCCAAGTGTGACTTCAAATATACGAGTATAATGTGTGGAGACATGGGATTCTATGATAATTCAAAAAGCAACGTTACCGAGTAACTTCCACATCACTAGACCTCCCCTTCAGCAATGCAAGAAACCACCATAAATTTCATCGTCTAATTGGACTCATTCATTCACTCATTCATTCGTTCTCTGCGCCCATCAATCTTCCATTCTATTCATCAGTCATCCGCCCAACAAGCTCCTCCTGCATGCCAGTCAATTTCAAAATGTTTTCTATAATGTATCAGAGATTGTAAAGCAAGTCCAAAAGGGCTTGGCCTTCAGACCAGACAGTCTGTTATTTGAGAATAGTGCGGTAGAGATGACTAGCAAAAAATGCTTCAACAGCAAAATCCGTATGAAGCATGGGCTTGGGTTAGGGCTGGATGTGATTCCAGGGGGGGAAAAATGTAGGAATTAAAAGACAGTGAAGTAGGTTTTCTCTGGAAATGACTGGAATATTTTCATCACAAAACAAGATGTTTGTCATCATTTAGGTAATTTAAGTTCAATCCATCAAGCTGTATCTTACAGTGGGCGTTGGGTCAGATTTTTCGATCTACAGCTACCAAGGCCTGCAGGGTTTCATGTGCTGAAACTGGACTCACGTGAGCCTTAAAACATATTCATTATTTACTTAACTATTAATCTAAAGAGCAAAATAAAATAGCACTTGTGTATGTGTCTCTCAATTGCCCCTTATTTATTTTTATTTATTTTCATTAGTAAGGAAACAGAGACAAGAAGAAACTATCATTCCAGATCACACAGCTAGAGAGTAGTCGAATTAGATCTAGAATGCTTGGTTTCTAATCAATATACCTTAAGTCGTATGACTTCAATTGATTTTAAATTACCAAAGTTAACATAGCCAATGATATCAGAGGAGGAAATACAGCAGAGTATGAGAAATAAAATGGATCCACACATGCTCTGTCCAATGCGACTATGGCCTGAATCGCACAGAACCTGTATGTTCTGATCAACCCAACACATAACGGACTTCATTCAATTCCTAATAAAGGGATAGCATTATTTTTTTATGACAAAGGTGGTTCAAAGATGTAAAAGGTGCTGGACACACTAATTAGAATTAAGATCAGCCTGGTTTATATCAAGCCCCTTTTTAGCACCGTGTTATTGGTTTGGTCCGACACTGTCCCCTGCAGTGTGTGGAGACAGGCCAGGAGTGTGAGGGCTGCAGAGCAGAGCAGGAAGAAAATCAACTGTGAAATTGGTAATTTTATTGAGTTTCACGGGGGGCTTTGTTGTTAAGACACAATGCAATTGGAACAGAACGCCTGTGGTAACACCATGCACACAGTCTCCATTTCATGGCCAAAGGTAAACCGCCTCTAACCAAAAGTTACACACACATCCCTCTTTCCAAAGCATTTTGCAAAGGGAGAAAGAAGCGGATCCGATGAAGGATGGATGGTTATGCTGTGGGTGTGGGGGTGTTGCCAACGCATAGGTAGAGTGGTACGTGTGGAGTGGTGTGTGCGTGGGTGGGTGGGTGTGTGTGCGTGTACACGCACGCACGTGCCACTCCCCACATCTCCGAAGGTTCCTTTTCTGAACAGGGCCTGCTGGTTTGAGTTTAGAGAAAAGCTGTCCTTTCACTCTAAAATGGTAAGAAGGCCCCAGAAGGAGTGTGTGAGGAAGACAGGGGCAGAAGGAGAGGACAGACCGAAATGTAATGCCTGAGCAGCTGAAATCATTTGGTAGTCTCAATCCCCCAGGTAAAATAAGAATTAAACATAGCTAACAGGATATCACTCCCAGTTGGAAAAGATCTGCTTGCTGGCAATGTGAAAGTGAAGCTAACAATTGGTATTTGTTCTAGGGTGGTATTTTTTTCCCCTAAAAGCTTGAAGTAGGAATAGTTAAATAAAGTATGCTGGTTAACTGTGTAAATACATTTGCAGCTTCTGTGCCTTCCAGGGCTCTCCCCATAGTGGGTTAATTTGGTTTCAGAAGGAAGGATGCCTAAAGATGTTCAAGGCGTCCAGATAGGGCAGGAGAGCCCACCCTGGTGGGTGAGGTTAAGTGGTGGTGAAAGGAGGGAACCTTTCATCATGTGAGAAGAGGGTGCGTGCAAAACACGTCTCCCGTGCCAGCACAGCGGTCTGAACAGCAAGCTCCCATTCCAAGGAGGATTCATCTTTTTCATGCATTCTGACCACATTTCTTGCAAGGCAAGAAACCGGGAACATCAAAAACGGTTCTACGTGTTATCATCAGTTTTATTTAAACTGTATTCGGGGGGTTGCAATGCTTGGCTTTCCTATTTGGGGGGCACATCTCAGGAGATTTTTGCCCTCACCAGGGGACTAAGTTGTCATGGTTGGCTTCCCTCCATACATGGGAAGCACTTGAGTGAGACTATGCGTGAACAAGGAAGGGGATGGCGGTTCCACGGCCAGGAGATCACGTTGCTGCCCCTCCCTCTGTGCTGTCTACTGGGGCGAGGGGGCCCTCAGCTCGCCATTCATGCTGGAAGTGACATAAGATGGCCAGCTGGTAGTTTTCAGTCTTATTTATTTTTGTGCAATCAGAATAATGGTTACGTCCACCAGCCAAGGATAAATACAATACACCTGGAGAGCTCTCCACTTTGGCTAGAGACGAGAGGCATTAATTCATTTTCAATAGAGACAACAATGAACGCTGATGTCGTGCTCTTTCCAAAAGATACAAGTCCAGTGTTCGTGTGTGGCCAAGTATGTCACAGCATCTGTATACACCAGTTTCCACTTTCAAATGTGCATTAACACCAAAGCCCTCTTTGAACCCCCGAATGGTTTTTTTTTTTCCAGTTGCACCGTATTCGATGCTTTTCTTTTTCAAAATGCAATTAATATGGTTGTGTGTTAAATGATTCAGTGAAAGTAAATCTTTTATATTCAGGTAAGCAATTCAGCCTTGTAAGGTTTTATGGGAATTAGATTTTTTTGAAGTCTGGCTTGAGCATGCCCATAACTCTGACAGAGCCCTGCAGGCTCTTGTCTTCACCTTCAAATCATAAGACAGAGAAATCAAGCTCCCTCTGTGCTCTCAATTATACCAAAAAACACGGAGCAGAAGTCTTCAGTAATTCAATCCCTGTGGAAGCTTCTTCATACTGTTTGCACTGTTGGAACTGCTGACAGCAGCAATCCCAGAGTCCCCCCTGGTAGACTGTCAGAGCTCCTCATACAGTGTGAGCGGCTCTGCTCTGTCCCACGGCTCCTTCTCCAGAGACCCCGAAGCACATGCGTGACTTTTGATGCTTGCTTGATACAGTGGCCAAGAGGCCAAAAAACATCACAATGAGAGTTCTCATACTCTTACAAGGTACTTTGTACTCAAACTAATAAGTTCTGTGGCTACATGGGGGCCTGGGCTGGTGTAATTTAATCACGAGTACAGCTGCATAAACACTGTACTAAGGAATGTCTGCCTGCAATTGGATTCTTTCTTTGAAAATACACTGTCGAAAATTCCTGAGTGCCATTTTCCATATGGTTAATGAGCAAATGTATCATGGCCAGCTTTTAAAAGTAATTTGAATTTATGAGTTGCAGGGATTCTAGCACATGTGCACGAGAAACTGCACGTACCCGGGGCTCTTCCTTATCATGCAACACCATTTCCCGGTTTTCTGCCAAACGACACCAAAAGAACCACTCTGTGTGTTTAATTGCCTTAAATCATCAGTAACAGCCTACAGCAGACACTCTCGTGGCCGCCAACCTCTTCCAGCTTCTCCCCCCAAAAAGTGTCATAGAGAAGGTGGGTCCATATGCAACACAAGAGTGCCATTCACGTATCAAGTTTCGCCTTGTAAATACAGATTAAAAAAATTTTTTTTAAAGTCTTGCCCACCCGCCATCTCTGCTGTTACGTCGCATTAACTTTTTTTTTCCTATTCTTTTTAATGGAATGCAAGAAGTGACAGCATCAAGAGTGAACTCCAGCATCAACTATGGGCTTTGGGCGATTACGACTCGTCTTTGTAGGATCGTCAGTTGTCAAAAATGGACCACTCTGGACGGGGATGGAGACCATGGTGTGGGATGGAGGGTGGGATTACGCACGTGTGTTGGGCAGGAGGTGTATATAGGAAAATCTCATCTCAATTTTGCTGTGATCCTAAAGACTGTTCTAAAAAAGTAAAGTCTTAAAAAAAGAGAGACAGAGGGTATGGATTTTTCTACAAACCCAATCTGTTGCTATATACTTATCCCCTACCCTTTGACTCCAGCTCAGATGAGAAGCATAAACAAGTTTCTATTATGCATGATACTCCAACTTCCAAAGTTGCTGAGAAAATTTAAAATCCACTACCTACAAAGGATTTGTCTCAATGCGTGTGCTGAAGATAACTGGATTTTTTTAACCAATGTTTTTGCTATGTTTTACCATAAGATAGATCTCTGGCTCTAGATCTTTATGCTGCTACATTAAAAATACCATAAATCATTATTTTTTAAAAAGAGAGAAAGGTACATGTCCACACATTCTTCACCAAGATAACAGAAAAAAAAATGGTATAATGTCTATTTTCCTTATTTTTGTTGCTGATACACTTGTAATACAGAAGCAAAGTTGAAAACTTTTCCTTTGCAGGCATGTAGCTTCTTCTGCATGGCAATATGCCAAATAATGACAGAAACTTTCAGGTCCCCATTAATATGAATTATTATAGAAAACCTGTAACTGGACAGTTAGCTTTCTTCTGTAGGGTCACACCACCTATTCAGATATTAACATGAATTTGTTTAATCCGTGCCATTGGCAACTTTATGATTACTGGTCCACTCTTTGAATTTGTACATTGTTGTTTGTTGAGAGATGGATTAATTGATACTACGCATCCATCACATGTTTTCTATTCAGCGAATATGCTCCTTAGTGTTGGAAAACAATGATGACATTTTCTGTCTTTTCATTGACTAATAACGAACGTTAACTGCTTTACTCGATATAGTTCTCACTGTGGCTTTTCTGCTGATTCCATGGGAGCCTAGCACATCTTCCTTCAGGCCTGATGGCTAGCTGTGCTCTGCCCAGCACAGGGAAGCCTAGTCCACCTAAATGTGTACTTACTGTCTCAGAGGGAGATGGTCACCAAATGGTAATCAATATGGTGTCATGACAGTTCACCTGGGAAGCCCTGACTTAAATACAGCTTTGCTTTTTAGAGAATCACATTCACCATCATTTCCCACATTTTTCTGTGAGCTGCATGTCCCCTGACCAGTCAAAAATTCATAGAATTTTTAAAAATACAAAAGCAAAGCAAAACCAAACCAAACCCAGGTATCTTCTACTTAAATGTTCCTGCGATAACAAGGCGAATCTTTAATGGCACGTAGATGTACTAATTCTGAAGGTAACACAGTCCAAAATGACAGAGGAGTTTCATG